>NC_091861.1:25121322-26371322 GCF_037783145.1 Equus przewalskii
AGCACAGGAATACACTCTGCTTTTAACTATACAGTAATTATAAATGTTATAAACTCTTGTAAATATTTCCATTCTCAAATATTGTGACACCAGGAAGATTATTACATTCATATCGATCAAAATTGCATAATTTAAGCCTGGAAGGATATTTTCTTTTCTTTTCTTTTCTTTTTTTTTTTTTTTGAGGAATATTAGTCCTAAGCTAACACCTGCCACCAATCCTCCTCTTTCTTTTTTTGCTGAGGAAGACTGGTCTGGAGCTAACATCCATGCCCATCTTCCTCTACTTTATATGTGGGACACCTGACACAGCATGGCTTGACGATCAATGTGTAGGTCTACACCCAGGATCCAAGCAGTGAACTGGGCCACCAAAGTGGAGCATGTAAACTTGACCGCTGCACCACCAGGCCAGCTCCATATTTTCACGTTTTAATTATACGTGTATATTTGATGGCTCTTTTCCCAAATGTCACAATTTTCAACAAAATATGCCCTCATTATATAAAAGCATTTTATGAAGAATGATGAAGTTCGCAGGGTTGTGCTTGGTGCTGTGAAGGACAAAATTGAGCACTGCCAATTTCACATCTGCCAAGGGTTTACTGGTAATTTGTTCTAAAATAAGCAAATGAAATAATCAGAAATTATACAAAACAAAATATAACTGAATGGGAAGCATCCAGTCTCCTGAATCAGACAGACCTGGTTTCGAATCCTTTTAATTACTTAACTACTCTGGACATCAGTTTCCTTATGAGTGAAATAGGACAATGCTACCTAACATGCAGGATTGGGACACGTGCTAGGTAAATGGTGATTATTGTAACCAACTCCAAATTGTGTAGTAAATATTTCAAATACAGAAAACCAACAAAAGACAGGAAGAAGATCAATGAGATGGGTAAAAACCTACTGGAGTTAAGACATAAGTTGAACCTTAGAAATTCTCCATTTTTTATAATAATAAAATATCTTACATTTTAATGTTTCTGAAATTAATGTTAAAACAAATGATGGAAAAAATCAGGTAAGGATTAAATTATGATACAGTTAGCATTGCCTATGTATCTGCCAATTTATAAGATCCCCACAGGTAGGTGAGTTTTAATTTTAATTTGGATTTTCATTATGGATTGAAATGTCTTTGCAATGATTAAACTCTGGTAGAGGATAAAAACAAAATATTTTTTAAACAAAATGTGATTAAAGGCTGAGACAAAACTAATCTCTCAGAATAAATCATGAAACTTTTTCTTAATTTAATTTTTAAGTAACTACTATAGTCATAAATTTCAAAGTCAAAAAAGGTGAGTATAAAAAGGCATATGACAAAACTTCTCCAACTCAATCCTCTTGCCCAGCCACGCAGGGTCCTTCCCAAAGGGAAATAAAATTATTGGGTTTTCTTTTTAATTCTTCTGATATCTTATGCAAATATAAGTGACTACATAATTAAAATCCCTTCTTTTTGTAACACAAATGTTACATGGACAAATGTAACACAAATGGTACTATACATACCATTTTTTGCATTGCTTTTTCACAGTATCCTTTGAAGAATTTTTTGATCAAGTTCATAAATAACTTTTTTATTCTTTTCTTTAACAGCTGTTCAGTATCCCATTAAATATTCACACCATAAATTTTAACCCATCCCCTTTGGATGGACATATAAGTTTTCCCAATATTTTATTGTTGCAATGAAGCCATGAATAATCTTGCATGTAAAACATAAAATTTTCAAATTAGGAAAGGTTGATGCAAAGCTATTCATTTTGTAAATGGTGTTTATGTAGATTCTTGAACATTTCTGCATGAAGAAGAGCAGGAAATACAGTTAGATAGCAGAGGGATATAAACTACAAGCTTCCTTGAATGTCATGGGATGATAATTAATGATATGATAGGAAATAGCATTGAACTATTGAAAGTAATGAGTAGTGTTTAAGGAAGGCGAATGTTCCAAGGATGAGGTCTTATATGTTGGCACTCTGGAGTGTTGGGAGCTTTGAGAAAAGGCTTTCTAAGATTTTCTGATTAGAATAAAACTAATGGTGTGATAGGTATAGGCAGTCAAAATGGTGAGGTCAGAGAAGACAAATGTTGCAGGAAGGAACAGTTGGGAAATCAGATCTAAACTCTGGGGGATTAACTCAGATGAGAGAAACAGGCTAATACTGACACGCTAGGTAGCAGGCAAACTCCAGAGTGGACAAATCCACTAATAGTGGATGGAGTTAGTAAAAGTTGCTGATGAATTTTGATCCTAGGGAGCAGGCTCTGAGATTTTTTTCCCTATATATACACTGCTCTGAATTTGGGTGGCCAAGAAATCTTTACGGCTAAGACGTCAAGTTGTGCTCAATACCTGCAAGTACCTTGTACTTCTGTCTCTAGAGAAAAAAATACCCACTTCTGGGTTCTTTCTCTGCCTGGTACAGTTCTAGCATGCTGGGTTTCCATGGTCTTTGGGGCATAGATTTTCAGATAAAGGTTTATGTGCTCCTAACAACCAGAGCGAACAGGAAATCCCAAAAGGAAAATAGAATAAAATTAGAAATCTGATGGAAGAGCAGCCTGGAGGATTCGCCCTCATATTATTAGTTACTATTTCATGATTCTTTATTATGGGCTGTATTAATGTATTAAGCAGTTTGTGTAATTAATATTTAATTATTACAATAACCGTAAGTGGGTACTTTATTAACCTCATTTAAAGATCAGGGCGCATAGATTTACTAATTTGCCCTGGTTATGCAAAAAGATGCAGAGTGGGTTCTGAAAGCAGAGTTGTCTGACTCCAGAGCTCACACTTAAACAGTAACCCAAACGACCACTTGTGCACCTGAGTGTACGTAGGATGCTAGAGCTCCATGTTTCAGCATCATCCCCTACACCACAGACTGAATGTAGCAGCAATAAGTTACTTCTGGGTCTCACCACATAGTAAAGAGAGAGAGAGAGAGAGAGCTTCCAATGTATGGATAAACTTAGCCTGCATTGCTTACTGCTAATTAGAGACTTAGCCTACAGTGAAGGAAGGCTGGAGGGGCCAGGGATGAAACTTTTTCAGGGCAAAAGGAAAAATTGGGGCAGAAAGTAAAATGGACTTTCTAGCATTGATTATTGAGCAGTACATCTCTTGTCCCTGTACTCATCATATACACCATCTCTCTCTCTCTCATCTATCATCAATCTATATATCATCCATCTATCTATCTACCTATCTATCTATCATCAGCATCATCATCATCTACTTCTCTATTAAAACGTGTGGTTTTTGAAGGTAAGGACTGTGTCTGACTTGTATGCTGCTGCATGCCTGATACCTAATCCAGGGCATTGCACAGAGTAACTGTTGAGTGAACAAATGAATCTTGTTCCGTTTGTCATTGAAATAATTTCAGCTTTGATTGTGCTCACAGTTTTGTGGAGCAGATATTAATAAACCAATAACACAAACAAATGTAAAGCTACATCTCTGATGCATGGGACAAAGGAAAGGACTATTTCCCCCAGTATTTGAAGAGTGAATATAAATAGGAGGATTTGATTAAGTGGATGTTATGGGTTGAATTGGGTCCCCCAAAATTCATATGGTGAAGTCCTAACCCACAGTTTCTCAGAACTTGACCTTATTTGGAAATAGGGTCATTGCAGATGTAATTGGTTAAGATGAGCACACACCAGCGTAGGATGGACCCCTAATCCAAAACGACTTGTGTTCTTATCAAAAGGAGAAATTTGGAAAGAGATACACACACACAGAGACACCATGTGAAGATGAAGGCAGAGACGGTGTAATGCAGCAGAAGCCAGGGAACATCAACTGTTGCCAGCAAAGCACTAGGAGCTAGAGAGAGGCGGGTTCCCTGTGAGGTTTCTTCCTCACAGCCCTCAGAAGGAACCAACACTGCCAACACCTTGCTCTCATACTTGTAGCCTCCAGAACTGTGAGATAATACATATCTGTTGTTTAATGCACCCAGTTGTGGTACTTTGTTATGGCAGCCCCGGGAAACAAATGCAGTAGACCATGAAAACCTCCCTGAGGAAATAACACTTGATGATGACACTGAGCACTGAAGGATGAAATAGTGGAGCATTTACAGACAAAGAGAGCAGCATGTGCAAAGGCCCTGTAATAGGAAGAAGCCCATACAAATGGTCTTTTGCTATATAGATTACCGCTGTTTTTCTCAGTTTTTCGTATGCTTTTCAATCAGATCCAATACATTAATACGTTTCCTTTATAGTGTTTGTTTTGGTAGTTAGTTGTAGAAAGTTTTCCCTATTCTAAAATCATATAGTTGGATCTACATTCTATTATACATTATTTATTGTTTTATATTTTTCATTTAAATCATTCATCCACCAAAAAATTTATCTTGATGCATAGTGTGAGGCAGAGAAAAATCTTTTGAAAGCTATTTTCAGTTCTGCTCTGGTGTTTTACTATGCTGTCCCCTTGACTCAGTCAATTCTTCTCATCTTTCAGTTCTAGTTTAATAAAGTAAATATTTTCTTTAATTTCAAAGATAGTGCAAAACTCCTCCCCCATTTACTAATTTTTAATTATGGAGACTGGTATTTTCCAAAAAGCTCCATGATTCAAATCTTTTCAGACTCCCTTACTGCCCACCTACATTCTATTAATGTCCCCTTTCAGATTTTGCTTTGGAGGGTTGGTTGATGAAAGTTATACCAGCTCAGCAACACTAGGGTCATAGAGAGACGCCATGTGTAGTTAAGGCAGGGAACGTTTTTCTGATCAATCCTGTGTTTGTTGATGTTTCAGTACTGGACACTAGCTTTCCTGTGTCTAATTTTAATTTTATGCCCAGCCCCCATTGTGGACCCAGGTGTAGCTCTGTCTGACATCCTTCCTGGGAGGGCAGCTCACTACATCAGGGAAGAACTGTATCTCAGTAAGAAGTGCTTCCTCACCACGTTGGTTTTTGTGTGATATGGCTTTTCTTTCCGTTGGGTCTCCTGGCACAGCTTCCTTTGAATGCCATTGATGCAAAAGTTTTCAAGTGAAGTGATTTCCATCTATCTTCCATTCTGTCTACTTGGTAGCCCTCATCTCTATATCATTATTTAATATGATTTCCACAAAATATAGTTACAGTCACTATTTATTGAACAATCACAACACAGACATCCTGTCGCTTTGATATTTCATTTTATTTGGAATAATAGTCCAGTGCAGTGGTTAAGAACGTGGACTCTGTCTACAGTCTATCTGATTTCAAATCACAACTCTGTACCCACAAGCTGCAGAACCTTGTGCAATTTACTTAACTTCTCCTGTACTTTGATTTCCTCATCTATAAAATGGTGTCTTGAGGATTTAAAGGAATGAATGTGTGAAGTGCTTAGAACAATGTTGAACACACAGCAGGCACTTTGGAAGTGTCTGTTGTTGTCCTTGTCGTGGCAGTGGTGGTGGTGGTGGTTATTTGATTTTCACGGTCAATCTATAAGGTACTTGTTTAATAAAAAGGTTCAGAGATGTTAAGCTTGCACAATCTCATGTAGTGATCTGATATGCAGTTGGTAATTGCTAAATATTTAGTTAAGGAATGAAGTTACAAAGACAGGATTATAGCCAGGACTGCCTGACATCAAGGCTTGTGATTTTTAATCACCATTCCTCAAAATATTTCTTCTACTTCTTCCCGAATAATAACACTTTCTCCAGAATGGAAGGTGCATGTTGACTCTCCATGGCTTCCTTTAGTCTTGTCTTAAAAACATAATACCTGTCAGAAATTCCTTGAAATTTGTCCCATAGAGCTAGCTTCCTCCCCGTTTTCAGTGCACTATGGAGTTCTCCAATATTTTAATGTTTTTTTCAAGAAAATCATTTCAATGGTATTGTGGTGTTGTCAGGGAAAAGAAGGAGAGTTGGATCACCAGCTTACTGCCAGCTTACCTAATATTCTCTTGTAGTGATATTTTTCTTTATTTAAGATTTTATCAGTTACAGGAACTTGAACTAGGTTAAAAACTAGAGCCATTTCTATTCTGAGGTAGCGCTGATACTCTACATATGGTGAGAGAATCTTTCTGAGATAACTCATATTGGGCCTAGCCATCCAGTTTGTTCATACTCTAGACCAGGGGCCAGCAAACTTTTTCAGTAAAAGGCTAGGTGATAAATATTTTAGGCTTTATGGACCATATAGTCTCTGTTGCCAACCTTCAATTCTACCATTGTAGTGTGAATGCAGCCACGGACAATATGTATGTGAATGAACATCGCTGTGTTCCAATAAAACTTTATTTATGGACACAGAAATTTGACTTTTGTATAAGTTTTAAATTTCACATTTCATGAAATATTATTCTATTTAAAATTTTTCAACCACTTAAAAATGTAAAAACCCATTCTTGGCTTGCAGGTTGTATAAAAATAGGCAGCTGTTCAGAGCTGGCTTGCAGGCCATAGTTGGCTCTCCCCTTCCTCCTGCTGTGGATGACCACAATCCCTCTTACCCAGATGATCCCATTTTATCCCTCATATCACAACTGGAATAGTCATTCTTAAGATTAAGCCACTAATCTGATTATATCACTCTCTTCCTTATGATCGTTTGTTGATGCTCCAAACTCCTTGGCATGACGTTGCAGGTCATGAAATCTGCTCTTAGCCTACTCTTTCAGACATACCTTTCAGTACTTCCCCCTCAGCATTCTTTGGTCAAGCCAATCCCAATTATTTGCTGATTCCACAAACACCTTTGTATATTCTGCTCTCTCCTGAGCCTAGGATACCTGATTGCACTTTGGTGCTTGGCACACTTTTACTTATTCTTAAAAACTCCTTTTAAAATAGCATCTCTCCCATGAAGTTGTCTCAGAATTTTCAGGCAAAATTAATCACTTTTGCATTCATGCTTTCATAGACTTTTGAACATGTTTTATAACACTTATCTCATTATGCTACAATTCATTATATTCATGGTTGTCTACACTGATTTTAATATGAGCTCTTAATGTGAGAGACCAGGTGAATTTATCGTTGTTGCCCCAAAACCTAGCGTATATTTAAGACTCGACAAATGATTCTGAATGCTATAACAAAAGAATTAGATTTGAGTGCTCACATCTGCCATATTTCACACAAAGTTTGTTTTATAAGGAAGGAAAAAAGATACACAGAACATTTTTGGAAGGAATGTAATGTATGAGTTTATCTGTTTGCAAGGCAAAGAATCACTGGTAAACTAAAATTTATTTTGAATTCTTAGTGGGTTTGAATTTTTGAAGCTATAGTTTCATTTGTTAAAACTATCAAAGTTTTAAAGAAATAATAGCTCTTTGTGCTGGTATCTTCTACTACTGCTTATAGGTAAGCCCAGGGAGATAAAAACTCTAAATCTGAGGTTTGGGGAATTTTTTTCAGTAATGAGTACTTGGGCTCAGAAATATTCTCAGAGCTCATCCCAAATGTCTTGGGGATGCTAACGGTGAAAAAGCTTTGGGCAGCTATTGGTCCAAGCTCTGAGCTTCCACTCTACTCTCTTCAGCCTCCCAACTCCTACATCTCTTCTCCTCCTCCACAGAGAGGCTAGATACATTTATTTATAGATATAAGCATAATTCATGGGAAGAAAGCCACAGAACGTGTACTGGATAAAAAGCTTCCTGAAGATTCTGCCGGCTCATGGACCTTGTGATTATGCACCTGAAATGGTGAGCCAGGCTCCCAGAAGACCAGCGTCAGCACATGAATTCCTCTGTACTCCTTTGCCCTCCCTTGTCATGAGCGATGCACACAAAATTCTATGCAATCATTATTTATAGCACCCATAAGAAACAATATAGGTGCTAAAGGTTTCAGTCCACTAAGGATTTTAGAAATTAGTATTGACGTCATTGATGACAACTACTCAGAATTGCTCGCATTCTTTTCTTAGAAGTGTGACAACGATTTACGATGTGAACAGATTGTTTTTTCATATTGTCTCTCCTATTTGAATCCCAGACTCTGTGGCTGTTTCTACTTCTGTGTGGTGGTGATAATTGAATGAGGAGATGGAGCAAAAAGGACTCATCTGTTTTGATTTCAGAGTAGGAACATAAATTAATTAGAACCAGGGCTGCCACCTGAACTCAGTAAGTCAGTTTTTAAAAAGATGTCTTTATACATCTTTAAATGAAATATAATAATTTCTAAAGGAAATTACTGGGTTTTAAAAAGGTAAGTTCATATATGCCAATAAATTAATCAAATAATTGTTTTATGTGACTTGTCAAATTTATCTTTGTGTTTTCCTTACAATTCTAGAAAATATCTCTCCAACTTTTGCAGAACTCAGTAACACAAATAAGTACATTTTTAATATATACAATAATTTTTCAGTGGGCCTTTCCTTCAATGGGGACTAATTTTTTCACGTCGCAATGCACAATGATTTATTCATTGGATTTTGTCACTGTGGTTCTTGTTTAAATTTAAAAGCCCCTTACAGATACTCAAGTTTGACATGGATTCTTAATTAACCTTTTTCTCTCTAGGTTGATATGGGGCATTTGCTCCTTTTGGTTACCTGCATCCAGGTCCCCTTCATGTGACAGCAGTATCCTAAATTCCTTGGAGGAGTTACCACTTTCCCTCGTGGTGTAGTTTGGTAGCAGTGCACACAAATCAAAGTACACTGCCTAACCTTGGGTTGGGCGTTCTGATTCTCTCTCCCTGGACTTCGACAGAATCTGGAAAGCAATTGAGATTCACTCATTTGAGTGGTATTACCCTGATGAAATTGTGTGCTTCTTATTGTCTTGACTCTGCTCCACCATGGTTCCATTCTATTCAAACCTGTTCTCCTGAGTTCTCATCCATTCTATGAGGCCTGAAGTATTCTGCCAATAAATTCTTTATTTCTTAAGATAACCTGTTACTTATACTCTAAGAACTCTTACGTTCTTAAATGTGAATCCAGCCAAAGAAAATATTTCTCAAGGGTTAATACCTTTCAATGGTTCATGTCCTGATTGGAAATGAGTGTCAGTAGTTGTAAGAAGGAGCCCATAACTGAATGCATCTCAATTACGGGCACATATGTCTGTTTTGGACAAACAAGGACTCTTTTATCTGTCAGGCAATTGCTTTGCTCTGGCTTGCTCAGCTATACTCACTAGGGAACTTCAAACTGTAGACTCAGCCTTATGGAGCTACTGACATTTTTGCCAAAGCAGTAGACACTGGGAACAGGAATTAGTCTTGTTGCCCTTAGACTATTCTCCCATGTGCCAATCAAGCTTGTTCTTTCACTTTCATTCTTATCATTCTTTTTTCAGCACATTTGAGCTTCTGCTGGGCTTGTTGATTGGTTTCTCTTCCCGCTGTGGGCCTGAGTTCCTGTTTTGAACACAGCCTATGGGCCTGGAGCCCTAAATACCCTAACTCTGTCAGGTCAGTGTTCTCTCCATTGTGATTTAGCCCAGTGCCTCATAACATGTGATCTCGCCAACTAGCTTCAGATACCATCATTGTATAGATTATACATCTAACCTAGACTTCTCTCATGAGCTCCAGACTCATATATGCAACTATTTATTTGACATATCTATGTACTGATAAGCCTAACAGACTTCTCAAAATTTAACTTCTAAATCTATATTCCTGCTTCCTTCTCCTGATCAAATTATTTTTTGTATTTTTCATCACCTATAAAAGTGATAATCTCACCTTTAAGTTCCACAAGCCAAACGTCTTTGGGTTATGTTTATGCACTCTTTTTCTCATACCACAAACATTCTATTCATCAAAAAAGTCATATTAGCTTTGCCTTCAAAATATCTCCAGAATCTGAGCGGTTTCCACCACCACCACCATTAGTACCACCTTGGTCACCACTGCCAGTTCTTGCCTGGATTGTTCAATCACTTTCTAACTGGTCTCACAGTTTCCACCTTGCCCTGCTACGTAGCCTATTGTTCATGTGGCTGCCAAAGTAATCCTTTAAACATACAAATCTGATCCTGTTGCTACTTCATTCAAGACCCTGAAATGACTCCACATTTCACTGACCGTAAAAACCAAGGGTTACAATGGCTTCAAGGTTCTGCCAAGAATCAGCCTCCTCTTGCCTTTCTGACGTCTTCAACTAGTCTTCTCCTTGCTCAGTCTACAAGCAAGTGGCCTCCTTGCTGTTTCTCAAACCCATCAAACATACTCTCACTTCAAATTGCCTTGATAATACCCCTACCTGGAAATCTCTTCCTATAGGGTTAGGGTTAAGGGTAGGATTACTTCCCAAAGTAACCTACTTGGCTTACTCCTCTATTTCCTTCAGGTTTCTTCTCATATCACGCCTGATCAGAAGGCCTTCCTTGACCACCTTGTGTAAAATAGCAATCCTCCACCTCCCTAGCACATGCTGTTCCTCACATCCTTGTTGATTTCTTTCCATAGGGTTTACCACCTGAAATATATTTATTACATATTTATTTATTTTTATTGTCTTTTTCCTACCTCTATGAGAGCAGTGATAGTGTCTGTTTCATTTGCTGCTGCTTTGCCAGCACTTATGACCACGTGAGCCAGGTAGTCAATGTCAATTTGTTTTTGAGTAAATCTGTTGGACTAGTGAAAAGGGTCAGGCTAGTCACAAGGAGATTGTTCTGTATAAATCAAGGCTAGAACAATGACTTCATAGTGAGCCAAAAAGACCCATGTCAAGGGGCTTTATTCCCATGTTTTATTCTAGAAGTTTTATGGTTTCTGGTCTTACATGTAAGTCTTTAATCCATTTCAAGTTAATTTTTGCAAGTAGTATAAGATAGGGGTCTAGTTTCATTCTTTTACTTGTGAATATCTAATTTTCCCAGCACCATTTATTGAAGGGACTGCTTTTTCTCCATTGAAAATTCTTGGCTCCCTCATCAAATATTAGTTGACTGTGTATGCATGGGTTTATTTTAGGGCTCTTGATCTTGTTCCATTTGTCTATTTGTCTGTCTCTATGCCAGTACCACACTGTTTTGATTACTATCACTTTATAGTATAGCTTGAAATTAGGAAGTGTGATGCTTCCCTCTTTGTTCTTCTTTTTTAGGATTGCTTTGGCAATTTGGGGTCTTTTGTGGTTCCACATAAATTTAGGGATTGTCTTTTTCTACTTCTGTAAAAAATGTCATTGGAATCTTGTAAAATTTGAACAGACTTATTTCATAATGTTATTTTCAAGTCTTCTCAGATAGCTCTATTATCTTGAGTCTTTTGAGTGTGAATGTTTCCCATTTTCACATCTGATGTCTCCCGTGGCAGTGGCTTTCTAGTTTGACCTATAATTTTAGACTGTGAGCTCATCTTCAGTAGAGGTTGCCATCCATGGGAATCCTGTATGAACTGTGAATTGTAGCATCCCCACATAATGGTTCCTATTAGTCTTATCTCATTTGGCCCATTGATATCCCTATTTCCAAACCAGTACTTTCTTTTTCATTTTTTTCCCTTTTTTGGTGAGGAAGATTGTCCCTGAGTTAACATCTATTGCCCATCTTCCTCTTTTTGCTTGAGGAAGATAGTCCCTGAGCTAACATCTGTGCCAATTTTCCTCTATTTTATACATAGGTCCCTGCCACAGCATGGCTTTATGAGTGGTGTAGGTCTGTGCTCACATCTGAACCCACAAACCCAGGCCACCAAATTGGAGTGCGCCAAACTGAACCACTATACCACCAGCTGGCCTCCTCTTTTTTAAATCAGGTGTTTGACTTAGAGTTTGCACTGCATGGTCAATGCAAGTCGAGACCTACATTCACACCCAGGGCAGAATTGAATTTCCTCTTTCTCATGAATAATTCCCTTTCTATCCATGTTCAAGAGCAGGTACCCCCACTTCTGTTGTACGTTCCAGAGCCAATGGGAGGAATTGGAATTGGGCCTCCTGCATGAAGCCAAAGACAAGAAATATCTGTCCCAATTGAATATTTCTCTTTTTTTCTTTTTGAGCTCACCTATGTATCTTTTACGAAGATATATTTTGTCCAAATACAAATATACATATCAGTGTGTTTGACTTGTGGGGAGAGTGCTTGCTGCTTCTTGTCTGAGAGCTCTCACCTATATTCTTCATCCTTGTGAATGGCATTACTATTAGCCCAAATAACCAAGCTGGTAGAACTTAGAGCTTTCCTGTTGTCTTATTCTTGATGGAGGTCCTTTAGATCTATCTAGTTTACTTTTATCTGTTTTTTTCTTGTCCTCCTCACTGTCTCTGCTGTAGTTCAGGTACTCATCATCTCTTTTGAGGGCTACAGCAACATCCTTCTCACCAGTTTCCATGCTTCTCATCTGCCCTCTTCCAACCATTGCTACCTACCACTAGAGTCATTTTTCTGAATGCAAATCTGATTGTGCTAATAAACCATTTAAACCTATTTATGGTTTCTTTTTTCGCATCGAAAGTTAAGGTATGTTTATTTTGTGGTTTATTGAGTCTTATGTGCTGACGTCTCTTCACATTAATGTTTTTGCAATATCAGAATATTTGCAGTTCCATGGTCTGCCCAACAATATTATGCTTCCATTCCTATACGTGTACCCTTTCCTGCAGTGCCCTTAGACACCACTCTTCCTCTATTTATTTGTTGTACTCTTGTTTGAAAACGCAGTTTAAATATTACATCTTCTGCAAAAATTTCCTGACTTGCCTCAAATCTGACACATGGTAGCCATTCACTTACTTGTTTAATGGCTACATCTCTTAATTTTCCTATATTCAAGCTCAACACATATGATTTCTTCAACCATTCTTTGTATAACAAGTTTTCTCAACCATTTATTATATTTGATACTTTTGTCTTTTGAAAAACTCTAAATTTATTCATCTCTTTAGTTGATACATTCCTAACTAAACACACTATATGGAAAGTTTTCTAATATTGTCAGATTTCACGTCTGTAGCTACTCATTTCATCTCCAGTCTATCAAGTGGCCTTATATATTGTGACTCTCTTAGCCTTGAGGTTCATGGTGGAGGCCTTTGATTTTTTCTTTTTAAGAATTTACTTTTTTTAGAACAGTTTTAGGTTTACAACAAAACTAAGAGTGAGGTACAGAGATGTCTCCACACATGCAGCTTCTCCCCTTTTATCAACATCACTCACCAGAATGGTACATTTTTTTACCAAGGATCAACCTAGATTGATACATTATAATTATCCAAAGTCTACAGCTTACCCTAGGGTTCACTCTTGGTGTTGTACAATCTATGGGTTTGGGTAAAAGTATAACGACAGGTATTCATCATTATAACATCATACAGAGTATTTTCACTGCCCTAGAAATCCTCTATGCTCTATTTATTCATCCCTCCCTGGAGGCCTTTTTTAGGACAGGTGAAAGATTAGATCGGTCCAATATGTGGACCTCCCAGAGTGAGATTTTTTGCAAAAAGCGTGAAGGGATACATAAGAATAAAGATGGAAAAGGAATCCATGGGATTTATTGAAGGAATAATGTTCTAGAAATCAATGGGGAGACTCTAGTCCTAATGTTGCCACTAACTCACTAGACGACTCTGGGCAGACAGTAAAATTGCTCTGCATCTCAATTCTCCACTTGATAAAATACAGGCATTAGAATAGAGGATTAATGATGCCTCCGACCTTATTGTACTCTAATTGTTAAATTGCCCAAATTAAATTATTTGTATGATAGGAAAAAATCTTTAAAAATAATAACTGTCATGAACTCTGTAAGAAATAGATAATTTTAAATGGATAAATTCCACTATGGCTAGTAAAATCCTCTAGGAATAAGTCAGAGAATAACATTAGTAGAAAATATTAAGCTAACCATCAAAATATTATTCCCCGTTTAGATACATGGCAAGAAATATAAAGACTTCAACGTACATAAATATCTGACAGAACTATTGAGCTTTATACAAAATCTGTCATATAAATTGCATTTTAAGTGTAACAAACCACCAGTTTTAACAATGGACACTGGCTATATGCTAGTACTAAACCCAGTCAGAGAATAAGCAGTCCACTTCTAACTAATAGACGTTTCCACAAAGTATCTAAGAATAATACGATCTTAAGGACTTGAACAATTTAATCTGAAGAAAAATATTGTAGTATTTATAACAAGTATCTATAAAAGATAAGCAAACATGTTTGCACTCAACATTTATGATAAAACAAAAATTCAAGAAATCCAAGAGGATCTAAATATCATGAGCATGGAATAAAATAGGCTCTGGATTTATAGAAGAAAAACTGCTCCTAAATAATCTCCAGACTCTATTTTATCAATAACAGAAATCTGACTGAGTTGTGAGAGTAGAATTTGTGAATAGAAAAATTCACGTTGCCTGTGAATTGTGTTCTGAAGATGAAAGGAAATATGTAGGAACATAGGGTGTTCCTTTAAGAGTTGTCAGATCATAATAATTGTGTGCCGAGACAGTCATCAGAAATTAATTCTTCTATTAAGAGTTGATTGAAGACACTAACCTAATGTAGGTCCTTTTGAGGAGGCATTGTTAATGGAAGAAAACTAGTAGGAAAAGCCTGAGGGGAAATGAATCCAGTCCAGCATGAAAAAATCTGCACCAGGTTTGAAAAATCACCCCATCCTTCTGTGTAAGTAAGATGCTAAGAAACACAACTACTTTTTGAATCTAAGTCCCTGTGTTTTCCGAGAAGGAGCTGTAAGAGGGGCAGGGGCAGAGATGGCATCCGGGGACTCTGAGGCACCCACTCCCTTCTGAGTCAGACAGAGGTCAGGATCATCCTGGGACCAGACCACCAGCAAGGCATCAGAGCGTGTCCTCTAAATGAGATGAAGGCACTTCAGAAAATTAACTACCTTCTCATCTTCTACCTCAGTTTCTCACCGTTCATCTACATAAAAAGTAAGCCTTTTCCATTTATTGATCGTCTGGCACTTTTCTTGACTTTTAAATATTTCTTGCAAATAGTTCATAATGTTGCATGTTCTACAGAAGACAAGGCTTAAAAAAGAAGTAAAAAGAATGTGCCGTGAGGAATTGTCCTGTGTTAAACAACTGAGTGGTACCAGTCAGTGTGAGCAGTTTTCTGATTCTATGATTTCTAGTGAGTATTTAGATATAGAAAATGTTCTTGTTTTTTCTCTTTGAGTGGTGAGCGGGAGACTCAAATAGCCACATAGAAAAGAAAGTGTTGTGTTGTGTTTATACTTTTACAAAACAGATTCGGCACTTTATAATTGATGCCCTTAAAAGGAAGTAAATCATAAGTTATATTGCACTTTATTCCTGATTCTATGTGTCTATCTCCACTTTTAAAGAACTTTGTATTCCAACATTTGCTCTTATAATCAAGGGGATAGTCTCAGTTTTTCCCAAAGGATAATGATTCACAGTGTCTCTTTTGCCAGGGAGAAATGGGCTTCTTTTCTATTGTATGTGCTTCTGTTTTACAAATAAAGATATTATATTCCACAAACATCCCTAAATAAAAACAGGAGTAATGTTTCTGGGATAATCTTGTCAGGTGTGTGGCAGTACGGAAAATCAGAGGAGAGCAAATGGCCTCAGCTGTGTTTAAGAAGGAAAGTAGCTATTGAACGCGTTTAAAATGAAGACAGGCAGAGTGTGTGCTTGTCAGAGGGGCCGTGTGATTTGTGTCCGTTGAATCTGAATATCAATAAGGCAAAGCCTAGAGCAGCTGCTGTTGAACAAGACAACTTGGCATTAGCGCACAGTGTTGTGTAATCTGGGTCACCTTCTGTGGCTGCACCAGCGAGATTGTGACATGTAGGGTTTACAGCTGAGCATATATCACAGGTTGGATGAAAATAGGAGTAGTTGCCATAGCTAGATAGCTGAAGGCAATTACAGACAAACCAAGTCAAACTTTAAATAAACGAACAGTAAAATACCAAATTGCAACACACGCACACATGCGCGCGCATCCACACAGAAACAATTTTTTTTCAGCAATGTATTTGTTGAGAAGACTTGTTATTTAAGTAGTTATCCATCCTTCCTTAAATTTAAGGTGGGCTCCATGCAATAGAAAGTGGGGAAGTAGCATTATGTTGAGATGTGCGGGTGGGAGGAGAAAGGGAGCAAAAGAAATGGTAAGACACAGAAAATGCCAGGTGAAGTGAGTTTAACAAAGAACTTTGTAATTTCAATGCAATATATATTAAAGTTCCCGGTGTTTGCTGCACTTAGCTTTTAAGGAGATGAATATGTAACCTCTAAAGTATACCTCTCTTTTCGTAAGGGTCTCATAACTATGAACCTGTAATTACATACCAATGATTTGTTTTCTCTCTCTTTGAGTTGGTGATTTTATTAATAGACTCTAAATGAACATTTGTAGTTATTTGATTTATTCTCTAGCACAATATTTTTATTGGTTTAAAAAATAAATTTTGGGCTAGCCCCAGTGGCCTAGCAGTTAAGTTCAGCCTGGTCTGCTTCGGCGGCCTGGGTTCGGTTCCTGGGCACAGACTTACACCACTCATCTGTAGTGGCCATGTTGTGACAGCTGCTCACATACAGAAAAAGAGGAGGATTGGCAGTGGATGTTAGTTCAGGGAAAATCTTCCTTAGCAAAAATAAATAAATAAATAAATTCAAGGCCTCATTCTGTTTAATTTTTAAGCAGGCAGACTTTTATCTGTGTTAATATATTTGTTGGCAAGAGATGATGATATTGCCTTCCTATTCCCGGTCAAAACATTTAGTTTAGAATTTTCTTTTTACCTGACTTTAAAACTTTCCCAACCTGGGCTCAGCCTTCTTTTCCACTATCACCTCTTACTACTCTTGACATAAAGCCTACGTTACAGCCAAATAAGTAAAATAATAGCTAATGGTAAAAATGGCTAACATTGTGTTAATAAGTATATGCTATATTCCATTTAATTCTTGCAACAACCTTCTAAGATAGATACTATTATAATTGTCCACATTTTATAGACTAAGACACAAAGACTCAAATCGTACCTTAGGCTTTGGTGCACATCAGAGAGCTAGAATGTTTGTTTAAGATGCAGCTTCTCCAGTCCACCTTCAGTTACTTAGTATGTCTGGGTGGGTCCTAGGAGCCTGAAATTTAATAGGCTCTCTATTTCAAGTGCAGGTGATCAGAAATTCTGCACCACCCAATAAGTCTTTCTTGAGAACTTTATTGAGAACATTATGATGCTAGGAATCACCGGAATAGTAAAATATAAACATATCTCTCCCTTCAAAGGGATGATTTAGAAGAAAAGGAAAGCAATACAAGCTTTACAAGTTTGTTCCCATTTAATATACATGACCACCCTGTCAAGTAGAATTTGTCATTAATTCCATATTACAGCTGAAGAAATTGAGGCACATAGAGGTTTATGAACTTGCCCAAGGCCATCCTGCTAGTGAATGGCGGGGCTGGAACTGGATTCTGTTCTTATAGCTTATGCGACCTAATTCCCTCAAAGGGATAATGCAGCAGGCTGAGCTTGCTACTCAGAACATAATAAGCACACAGAAAATTTTAGTTATTAGGGTCATATTAGTTGAATGAATCAATGATTCTTCCTCTTGGACTTTGAAATATATTCCCTTAAATTTAAAAGAAAATAGTCACCTCTGGCTCCATACTGTAGTTTTTCATGAAGTGGTGCCTTGCCTCCTCCCAGGGGCATGCCGTTTATGCTGTTGTCCAATGTCCCATGCACTTTATGTCCTTCTGGATGAGTGCCTGTGACGAGGAATATTAGAGAAGGGTTCAGGAAGTGGCATTCATTTCCTGTTCCCGAGCAGGTAGAAATTCGCCTGTACATGGAGATGCAATGAATTTGCTGTTACTCTTCCAATTGTTGTCAGACCTGTTCCACAATTTTGTAGAACTGGTTCTCATGTATGGAATCAATTGGATTTTAATAATTCAAGAAGAACTATTTTTTTCTTTTTGATGTATTAAGAGAGAATGAGACTTTCCTATGGTCCATTATTATGGAACTGCTTAAAATAATGAGAGCTTATACTAAACCTTACAATAAACTCTCTTTGTGACCTTGATATGTGAATCTGTGTGAAGGGCTTTAAAGAAACTATCATATTAGAGCAACCATCAATTAGAAAAGTCATCAATAGCTATGTTTCACTAGTCTTTTATAAATTGGGAGGTAAATTGAGTATTTTCTTTGTAAATGTCACATTTAGATTAATTGAAAAGTAATTGTTTTAACTCGTCTTCAAAGCATGATGATACCATGTAAATAAAATGTGGCTTGACAAAACCATTATTAAAGTTATTTGAATAATTTCAAAGACTTTGGGGGTACCGTCTAATCCTCTAGAACCCATCTGCCATTATTAAATAACTGAATTTGAATAGAAAGATTTTAAAGAATACTTTCTTTTCAAACCAACTAAAGTATAAAGAACAAATAGAATCTATAGAGATAAAATATGATCAGATTAGGGCCAGCCTGGTGGTGTAGTGGTTAAGTTCTCATGCTCCACTTCAGCGACCCAGGGTTTGCCAGTTCAGATCCCAGGTGCAGACCTACACAGCACTCATCAAGCCGTGCTGTGGCAGCGTCCCACATACAAAGTAGAGGAAGACTGGCACAGGTGTTAGCTCGGCAACAATCTTCCTCAAGCAAAAAGAGGACATTGAGGGCTGGTCCGGTGGCACAGAGGTTAAGTGTGCACATTCTACTTTGGCAGCCCGGGGTTCACTGGTTCAGATCCTGGCTGTGGACATGGCACCGCTTGGCAAGCTGTGCTGTGGCAGGTGTTCCACATATAAAAAGTAGAGGAAGATGGGCACGGATGTTGGCTCAGGGCCCATCTTCCTTAGCAGAAAGAGAAGGATCAGCAGATGTTAGCTCAGGGCTAATCTTCCTCAAAAAAAATAAAAACGGAGATTGACAACAGATGTTAGCTCAGGGCCAATCTTCCTCTCCAAGAAAAAAAAATATATATGTATCTATGCATATGTGGTCTGATTAATCCAATCTTAATGCCATTATCAAGAAATAATTGAGTTTGCTCAATAGATCAGAGAAGGTTGATGTTCTTCATTAGGGGTAATCACTCTTCTTTAAAATTCTACATGTGTAGAAACATTTAAAACTTTGATATTCACTGTGGCAATTAATATCCTTACAGCAGTGCATTGTAAAGTGCCTACATAATTTTAGAGTGAGAAAAAAAAATCTCTGCTTCTTCATAAATAATTATCTCATCAGCTCACAATAAAATAGTCTCTACTTCTTGATGGTTACTCACTGGTCCCTAAATCATATAGCAGAATTAATTTTAGCTTCTATTTTTTTGATACTTATCTTAAGGTGAATCAGATTTTTGGGGAGAATCACATTCTTTTTTCATCTTTGGAGATTTTCAAAAATTACCATTCATGGTATTACAATACCATATTTTTGAAATTGGAGTGGACAAGAAAAATCACAGTTTTTAGTTTTCTTTTAAATTTTACTGCTGATTTATCAGGAAATCTCTGAGAAGCCCTATTTTCTCCTTTTAGAAAATGAAAATAAGAGCATGACTCTTCTCCATTCACACCATCTCTTTCACATCAGGTTAAGCTTTGCTGTCTATACTTAGATTGCATTTTGCATTTCTCTTCTATGGTATGTATCAAAATTTGAAAATATTGTTTTTGTGGTTGATTTATTTATGTTTTACCTATGAGATTGTAAGTCATGGCTGTAGGAACCATGGGTGTTTCGCTAACTGAAATATCCTAAGTTATAGAGTAGCTACTGCCTAACTCAGGGTAGTCATTCCGGGAATAGTTGTAAAATGAATGAATTAATGATGGAATTTTCATAGCATTTGCTATAAGAATTGAATATCTTCCTTCCACAGGAAATTTTTGCATTATTTTCTAACTCTTACGTTGTTTAACTTTTTTATAACATACTTTATTATTTTAGAATAATTCTAGGTTTACGGAACAATTGAGAGAATGGTATAGAAAGGTCCTCTATATCCCACACACAGTTTCCCCTATTCTTAACATCTTACATCAGTATGGTAGAATTGTTACAATCACTGAATCAATATTGATACATTATTAGTAACTAAAGTCTATGGTTTATTCAGATTTCTTTAGATTTTACCAATTATCCTTTTTCTATTCCACTATTCCATCTAGGACACCACATGACATTCTGTATCCTTGGGTTCCACTGGGCTGTGGCAGCTCCTCAGGGCTTCCTTGTTTTTGATGACCTTGACAGTTTTGAGGAGTACTGGTTAGGCATTTTATAGGATCCTCTAATACTGGAATTTATTTGATGATTTTTCTCCTGGTAAGACTGGAGTTATGGGTTATCTGGAGGAAGACCACAGAGGTAAAGTATCATTCTTATTACATCACGTGGAGGACACATATAATCAGCAGGATTTGTGACTGCTGATGTTGACCTTAATCACCTGGGAGGAGGTGTTTGTCAGATTTCTCCACTGTAAAGTTACTTCTTTTTCTTCCCTTTCTGTACTCCACTCTTATGAAGGAAGTCACATCTAAGGTGTGGGCAGTTACGATCCCCCTCCTGGAGATGAGAGTACCTACATAGGAGCCAGCCTGGTGGCGCAGTGGTTAAGTTCATGTACTCCGCTTCAGTGGCCCAGAGTTCACAGGCCCAGATCCCAGGTGGGGACCTAGCACCACTCATCAAGCTATGCTGTGGTGGCATCCCACATAAAATAGAGGAAGATTGACAATGGCTGGTAGCTCAGGGCCAGTCTTCCTGACAAAACAAACAAACAGAAATAAATAAGCAAATAAATGCTTGGGAAAAAAACAGCATCTACATAAATTATTTGGGATTCTTCTGCATGGGAGATTTGGCTCTTCTCCTCCGTTTATTAACTTATTCAAGTATTTATTTATAGCAGTATGGACTCACGGATATTTATTTCATACTCTGGGTTACAATCTAATAGTACTCTATTTTGTTACTCAAATTGTTCCAGCTTTGGCCACTGAGGGCTCTTTCAGTTGGCTTCTGTCCTCTTTTAACATACTCCCTATCAATGTGAGGTGCTTTTTCGTTCTTTGAAAACTTCCTCACTTTCTGGCTCCATCAGATATTCCAGACTCATCTTTTATCTTTCCTGCCCCAGTCCTGGCATAAGCCATGACTCCAGTAGCCCTGGTTCTCTTTTACTAGAGAACGATGATAGAAACCAAGATCTGGGCATCAGTCTGTTTGTCGCCACTGGGGTGCCAATTCTTTCACGTTATCTCAGCTGACAGAGCACAGAGCTATATGTGTGTTTATTAACCTGTGTATATACACATTTCCATAAATATATATTTATGTACACTGGTACCCATATTAAGCTAAACCTGAGTTTATAATGATGACTCTAACTTCATTACCACATAGATCTTTCTAGCTTCTTCACCTTGCTTCTCTGTAAATTCCCACTCCAACATCAAGAAACCTAGTGTTTCCACCATCTGCCATCTATTTACTTAGCTGTTTAAATTCATTAAATATAATTTTAAAAGTACATAAAATATATATATAGCAGCATCCAATTCTTAACCCCAAATCCTGTAGAAATAACTTTATCAATTTGAGTATAGTACTGATGTGCATTTCCTTTGGTCCTTAGTCTTCACTCCATTTGCTCCCAGTGCTATTTACATCAGCACCTTTTCCCCCACCTCCTTCCATGTGATTCTTCTATACATTTGTAATACAGTTAGATTTTTGTGTCACAGTCAGCATTCCTTCCTGGAATCCCCTGACCTCCTAAACGATTTCTTAAATTTGCATACAATAAGGTTCACTTTTTGTGCTCTAAAGTTCTATAGGTTTTGACAAATGCTCCATGACAATATTACACAGAATAGTTTTACTACCCTAAAAGTCCCCTGTGCTTTCCCTTTTTGATCCTCCTTTTGCATCCCCAACCCCCTGGCAACCACTGATCATTTTATTGTCTCTATAGTTTTGTCTTTTACAAAATGTCCTATAATTGGAACCATAAAATATGTAGCCTTTTCAGCCTAGCTTCTTTCAAGTAACGATATTCATCTAAGGGTCCTCCGTGTCTTTTTGTGACTTGATAGCTCAATTCTTTTTATCACTGAATAATATTCCATTATGTAGATGTACCACAGTCTGTTCATTCACTCACCTGTTGAAGGTCATCTTGGTTGCTGCCAGCTTTTGGCTATGGTATTGGTTTCCTAAGGCAGCTGTAACAAAGTATCATAAACTGGGTGACTTAAACAACAGAAATTAGTTCTCTCAGAGTTCTGGAGTCTGGAAGTCTGAAGTCAAGGTATCAGCAGGGCCACGCTCCCTCTGAGGCTCTGGGTAGAATCCTTACCTCTTCCTCGCATCTGATGGTGGCCTTCAATCCTTGATGTTCCCTGGCTTGCAACGGTATCACTCCAATCTCTTCCTCTGTAATGACATGGCGTTCTTTCTTCGTCTATCTGTCTCTCTTCTCTTCTTTGTATGAGGACATCAGTCATATTGGATTAGAGCCCATCCTAATGATCTCATCTTAACTTGATTACCTCTAAAAGAGCTTCTTTACAAATAGTCACATTCACAGTTACCAGGAGTTAGGACTTCAGCACATATCTTCTTGGGAGAGACACAGTTCAACCCATTATATCCAGTATGAACAAAACTTTGATATATGATAAAACTGCTGATTAATGCCACTTTTATCAGGCAAAATTAACTTAGTATGCAAATTGAATTATAAAAGAATTTTTAAAACATGATAAATGCTCAATACATTTTCATATTTTTCTCTTATTTTTCCTCTTTCTTTACGTTATCCCTGCCTTTTACATGTTCAACCTTCCACTTTGAATTGAGTGCTCAGAAATGTCCTCCTATGTAGATTTGCCCTATGAAATTAAATTAGAGTCTAATTAATATAGAGAGTGGCACTAGAATTAGGTTTAAATGTCTTTTCATCTTTTCTTGGGACAAATAGCTTAGCTCTCTTTCCTAAATGAATATTCAGTACTTTAACCTACTTTTCTTTTACAAATGACATTCATTACTCTGGGCACCAAAAGATTACTATGTTTTTCATTATTGATTCAAAACATTGATTATAAATGACTTTGTTGTGCATGCATTATTTGTTGTGTTTATTAACATAACGTCATTCATTATTTTCCTTGAATGTTTTTGCCATGACAGTGAAATTTGAGGAAGAAAGGTACTCAGTCATCTAGTACTAGATCCTATTTGTTGATATTGTTAACACCTTGTATCAGTCTTCTGGAGTTTCCTTCCCAATTTAATAAAAAGCAGCTATTCCTCCAAAGTTTTACAATAACGTGTTGGGTAGGCTGTCATGTATTCTCTACCTTTCTCTTTGTTCTCAGACAGGTTCTATTAAAAGGAAAACTCAAGCCAGTGTACTTACAATAATGACAGTATGGGGCACAATATGGGAAAAGACATGGCCGTAGTAATGAGCGTGGCTATTTAGAGCTGAATTGTTTTGGCTGGAGCAGAAAGTTCATTGGTTCTAGAGGGAAATCAAAGTAAGATCAGTTGTCCCTAGCCTCAAGATAGGATAATTAATAAATACTAAAATCTTATTGTTTGTTCAATCATTTCTTCATTTACTCATTTATTCAACAAGTATTTTTTGAGTCTATATTTATTCAACAAGTATTTATTGAGTCTGTATGCCTGATACTATTCCAGGCTCTGAGGATGCGGTAGTGGACAAAAGAAACCACAGTCCTTTCTCTTGTGAAGTTTACATTTTAACGGAGTGAGACAGACAAAAACCAAATAAATAGGTACAATATGTAATTAAGAGCTGGTGATTAGTGCTTTGGACAAAAGCAAAGGATGAGAGGCAGACAGAACAGGTGATCCCTGAACATACTGGGTGAATGATATTTTGGCAAAGAAAATAGCAAGTACAGAGGTTCTGAGGCAGGAATTCGCCTATAGTGTTTGAGATATTGCCAGGTGTCCAACATAGCTGGAGTGGATTAAGTGAAATAAACCGAAGTAGAAGATGCATCGGGGGTTTTATTATCTGTATCTCTAATTCTTACAATAATTCTGCTGAGTAGTTATTATTAAGCCAATTAAGACAGATATCTCACATGATACCCTTATAACTCAGCTACAAAGTGAGACAACTGAGATTTAAACCGAGATCTATCAGGTTCTAAGCATCACACCGGCTCCCAAAAGCCAAAAGTAAACATTCAGGAATTTTGCAAGCCAGTTGTTAAACTGCTGGCAGCGTGAAATGAGCAATAGTGGAAGTAATTGCATCACAGAAATTGGCAAATGCTATGAATCTGGTTTGTCTTTTATTTTTGGAAAAAAAATTAGTCCTAGATAACTAAGCATCCGTTTCATCTTTAAAACTTCTCCAAATTAAAAATGTTTGCAATTTCAATGGCTATCCCACTCCTGTGCCTAAAATCTGCAGAGGCAAGAATTGCTGACATGTAACCTAGATTAACTGTGCTGTAGCCTTTTTGGTTCTTCACATAATTGTCCTGATAATTCCCAAATGAATGATTCTTTTCTCTAAATTCAAAATTCTTTGAGCCTTTAAAATAAGTCTGCTTGAGGCAAATTAGTGAAAGCACAGTGCTAATGAGGCTGAGTTTATGGTTCAACCTCGGTACAGTTCAGTTTCCTTCGCACGGAGACCAAGTGTATACAACAAGTAGTGGTCAGTCTGATCAGTTGGTCTCAAATTTGTAGTTTTGAACACGAGAAGAGAGAATGAAAATAGCTCTTAGCAAATCAAGCATCAATTGGAAAAATAAGCTGTGAATTAGCAGCAATAACTTTTTCACACAGGTAATGCATTATTATGATTTCACATCTGTCTATAATTTTGATCTTTCCTTTTAATGTAGTTGAAGAATGAATATTTATATTCCACACCAATTTTTAAATGAGTTGAGTCGGGACATTCAGATTTGGACCGCAGGCCATCATTGGTTAGTTGGGCATCCCTAAACACATCTGTTTAAGATTCAAGTGAGAAAATTCTCACTTCTTAAATGAGTGGGTTAGATTATATAATTACCACGTTTCCTTTGAGATCTACCTTTTTTGATTCCGTGATTATTCTCAGTAATTGAATCACAGACTTTGGTAAGTAAAGAGGGATCTTAGCAACCGTGCCCTGTATGAGCCAGCCTTCGCCAGGTTGAGCCGCAGCAACAAACTCAACATCTTAGCAGGTTACAACCACAAGGGTTTGCATTTTATTCCCACCACACGTTGGGTGCAGGTTGCCTGCAGCTTTACTCCATGTGTCTGCATTTGGGGACACAAGCTGAAGAGGTGATCCCTTTGTAGAAAACGGTGTTTTAATGGCAGAAGGAAAAAAGCAATGACAGAACCAGGAAATGGCTCTTAAAGCTTCAGCTCTTATGTGACCTGTGACACTTTCTCACACTTCATTCACCAAAGCAGGTCACGGCCAAGCCTGATGTCATTGGACCAGTGATGTATTAAGGCAGAAAGTACTTGAAATAAATAATATTGTCTACTCCATCTTTTCCCTTATTTCCAGCTTCCAGAGAGCAATTTCTAAACAAATTTTTCTAAATAACGATTAAGGATGAATATTAAAATTTAAATGACATTGACAAAACATTTTAACAAATACGTATTAAGCAGTCAATACGAGCAAGGTATTGACCATGGAAAAGACCATTGCTCTCCAGGCATATCCACACTCCAGTGGGGTGGACAGATGTGTAAAGGCAGTTCACATGTTGCTGTCTATGAGAATAATCACTCTAAAATATCGTCAGATGTCTGTGCATTATCTGGGCATTCTTTTCAGATGTAGATAGACATAGAAAATTTAGTCTAAAAACTCAAACTAGTCTTATGATATGAAGAAGTGTTTTCTGAAAGGAAATATAATCAAGCTTTCTTTGAAATCATTAGCCCTAATAAAATGAATTATACTTTGAGGTGAAGTTCAACTAAAATTTAGGTACTAGCATATTCAATTTGTGTATTATCAATTCCTATTTCTCTCCATCTTTATTTCATTTGTCATTAGAACCCCGAAAGGAAAAACTTTGTTTCTCCCTCTACTCATCACTCTACTTACACCTGACATTTGGAGTTTTTCCCTCGACAAGTAATGCTCCAACTCTCTGTGGAAACCAACCGAGTGTCCTACAATTCAGTTCAATTCTGACACTATCTACCTGGGGTTGGTGTGGACCCCACAGGTTAAGAGTTCAGTCCCACAAGAGTGCCCACGCCCACCTCCCTCACTTCAGACACCAGTCACATGGCCTGGTTGTCCTGGTTGTCACCTGTGCTTCTGACTGACTGGCTATAGATAGAGGTTCCCACAAACACTTGCTGGGTGTTTTGCTAGAGTGACTCAAAGAACTCAGAAAAGACAGTGTACTGACTAGATTACTGGTTTATTATAAAAGAACAAAATTCAATTCCGAGTCAAATGGAAGAGATATCTAGGGCAAGGTATGGAAGGTGGGAAGGGGCGTGGAGCTTCCATGTCCCCTCCAGGTGTGCCACCCTCCCAGCACCTTCACGTGTTCACCAACCTGGAAGCTCTCCAAACCCCTTCAGTTAGTTTTTTATGCAGACTGCATTTCATAGGCAGGATTGATTAAATCATTGACTACTGGTGATTAGCTCAACCTTCAGCCCTTGTCTTCTTCTCAGAGGTCAGGCATCATCTTGTGGTTATCTAGGGGCTTTCCAAAAATTACCTAATTTACATGAAGACAGGTGTGCTTGAAAGAGCTTGTTATGAATAACAAGACACTCTTTTCACCTTTGTCACTCTGGAACTGTTTCAGAAACCAAGGACAAAAGACAAATATTATAAAAGCAATGCTCCTTTGACTGTTAGGAAATTACAAGAGTTTTAGGAGCTGTGTGCCAGGAACCAGGAACCATGGATGAAGACTGAAAAAATGCATTTATTATATCACAATATCACACATCTCTACCAGAGGTTGAGTAAGGAAAGAGAATTAAAATGCAAAGCTTTACATTTTAGGTATCAGTGCCTGAAAATTGCATCAAACATATTATATTATAAGAAGCTGTTGTTAAAAGATAAGCTGAGGCATATTAAAGTTTTTAAATTTATTTGAGCAAAAACCAACTAGAATCAGGCAGTATCAAATGGGAAGTGGTTAGGAGGGCTCCTCTGACAGGACCTGGGCAAAGACTTTTATAGAGAAGAAGAGGAAGCAAGGCAAGGAAATCATTCGATTGACTGTAGCTTAAGCGTTTCCTTATTTGGAAAAGCCTAGTTGGCTGTTTGTGATGGGTTGTCCTTAGGTTTTGATTTCTTAACCTCCAGGTATTTGCAGGCTTAAGTTTTGGTTTGCTTCCATTAGGCTGCTAAGGCATTAAAGCCACTTCAGTCTAATGGCCTCCTTGTTTAATTCATTTAACACAACTTAACATTTATAGACTAAAAGCCTTAAGGAAAAACTGAGATATAATAACATACGCCTGAAATTTACACCATGTTATAAGCCAATGTGACCTCAATAAAATAATTTTTAAAAAAAGAAAGCCTCTTCAGTCTTCCAATCTTCCCGTTATATTACCGACTCTATTTCTACATCTTCTATAAAGTTAATCACAAAATAATTAAAGAGTTAATTTCTCTATTTATAAACAGATAATTATAAAAATAAATACAATTTTTCTTCTCCTAACTAAGCTCATTATATCCTTTCTTTTCCCTTCTGACTTCCTTTATGCAACCCTCTGTGGGGCACTGAAGACAAGGAATGTCCATGTTATTTAATTCTTTCTGCTCAGTCACAGTAGCTAACTGACTAGCTGTTGGAATTGCTTGAAGTTCTGAATAGTCATAGAGCTAAGGCATCCTTTGCGTGGACTTTGTGTTTCTCGAAGCTTGGAAGAGCAAGAAGAGATGCAAGTGTGTCCGTACTGAGGGACTCAATGTCAAAAGCAGAAACAACTCACTACCCCTTACGCTTGTATTCTCATGTTTCTTGTGTTTGGATATAATAAATCTCCAAAATCGTATTTATTTTTAAATTAGGGGAGTCTATGATTGACGTTTTCCTTGACTGTCAGATATAACTAAGCTCCGTTACCCATCCTCTCTGTCCGCATTATGCTGTGTCAGGCCTTATGCTGAGTCATTTACACAGTGTATCTCACTAAATGCAAAGCTTGTGATGAAGATATTATTATTATTATTTTCCATATAAATCTAAAGCTTAGAGAGTAAAAGTAAAGCCACTCACTGAAAAGTTGATTCAGGTACCTACAATTTTTTGGTTAAATATACTTTTCACACAGCCGTATCACACAGTCAGAGTGTGGAAATGCTGATTGCACTATTCATGAGGCCATCTAAACTTTGATAAATGGGACAGTTTGAAACTTTTGGTCCCCTTGAATTATACAGCCTTTATGTAGATCCAGCTTGAGAGCTCTGCATCCGGACTTTTGGCTTTATGATGGAAAACATTAGTATAAATATAATTGGCAATCATAAGTCAGAAAACATAATCAAGGGAGAGAGACGCAGTGGGGAAGATCATCAATCAAGTCTGTAAATAGGTTCCGCCTGTGAATAATGATCTATTGCTTATGCCATAAGAAATAAAGGTATTAAATAAATTATTAATCATGTATTCTAATCAGTGCATGTGCTGTAAGTATAATTTCAAATATCAACATGCTGTGTATCCTCAAAGGGAATTTGTTGTGAGACTTATGATAGGGTTTCAAGGAACCATGAACTTTGGGAATAAACTGGCTTAAAAATCCAAATATTGTACTGACCATGTATGCTATCAGGCACATTTCTCTAAGGCATTTTTGTTTTTACTCTAATAGGTAATCATAATTATGCAAATTGCTGAGTCCAGATTATCACAAAGATATAGGTCATTAATTCTTAGGGTCAACTGTCATCCCTCCCATCAATATAACTTTATTTTTTAAATAAAGAGTAGTTTTTTCTTTTTGTTTTTGTTTTTGGTGAGGAAGATTGTCGCTGAGCTAACATCTGTGTCAATCTTCCTCTATTTTATATGTGGGACACCACCACAGCACAGCTTGAAGAACAGTGTGTACGTCTGTGCTGGGGATCTGAACTGGCAAACCCCAGGCTCTTGAAGCAGAGCCGTGAAATTAACCACTATGCCACCAGGCTGTCCCAAGAGTAGTTTTTATGATGTCCTTTTTCTAGGAAATATTTCACTATTAATTGTTCAACACTGGAGAATTCATGTTTATGAAGACTCAGAATTTTCCTATTTAACTCTATTTGCTTTTGCTGTTTTGTGACTTACATATAATCGTATTTTGTAACCTATATCAGTCAGCGAGGTTGTGCACAGCAATCCTTTACACAGTTTAATGTGTGAAATAAACACGTGGGGAGTCAGTTAAGTGATAGATTTTTTTATGAGTTCCAAATCCAGATTTTATGACTCAGTACTCCTGTGTGGGACTCAGGAATCAGTCTTTTTTTTTTAAACAAGACCCATGTGTCTGATACATGTTGCTTACAGACCAGACTTTAAGAGACACTAATCCAGAATTTAACAAAGTATGGGTTGGTAGATTCTTGATTCTCAAAATGTGGTAAAGACTGGTGTGAGGGAAGGAGCGAGGAGAGTTGGGGAGTAATGGGGTAAGGAAAAGGCAAGAAGCAACCAAGGGTATGATGCATCAGGACCTAGTAATAGAAAAATGCAACAGTGGGAAGTTTTGTGACATGAGGGCTGTGGACAAGGTCTCTAAATGCTATGATGAAGAGTTATCATATAGTCAGAGTCACTCAAATGTTTTCACATGAGGGCCCACAGAGAAAGGATAGTATATGCATACCACACTTGCCTATATAGTCAGGACTGTTGACAACCAAGGTTGTCACTTGGTGGCTCCTGAGCTCTGGCACTCCTGTTTAGGGGAGCAAGACATTTCCTCTACCTTCTCTGAGTTTGTCTGGCCAGAGAACGAATTAAATTCAAATGAGACAGAATAGCAGGAGAAAATTAAACAAAGTTTTATAACATGTATACATGGGAGGTTCAGGCAAGCTGAGCAACTTGCCAAAATGGCTGAAGTCCCCACTTAAATATCATATCCAGCTAATGACAAAGGAGGATGTTGGAGGTGGGGGGAGTCAGTTACAGGAGGTTACCAGAAACAGGAATAAGATTATTATGCAGATTTAAGTCCTTGCCTTTGGCATTGATTAAGAGTTTCTAGAGAGAAGGTCATCCCCTTTCTTCTTCCTGGTACAGAGAGGGAGGCACATTTACAGATAGAGATTTTCTTTGCAATGTAAATGTCTCCTAACAAAGGGCAAGTAGGTTCCACCCCTCAGAACCTCCTTCCCTGTCCCAGTTTATCAAAAGCAGCCAGCCCAATAACTCTCATGCCAAAGAGACATATCTTGGCGTGGCCAAGACCAGTCCCCCACACCTGTAACCTACTGTTTGCACACGTTTGGAATGTGGCACTGCAGGAGATGAGAAGATGCTGAAGGACTTTAAACAGGAGCACTGACATGCTCAGACTTGGCCACAACGAGGATGTATTAAGGAAGGGCAAGGCTGTAGGTAGAAAGACCTAGCATGAAATGATAGGCACCTGAAACGGTGTGGTTAGAGTAAGAAGGAAGAAACAGGGGTAGATTTAGAAGATTTAGGGGGAAATCAGCTAAGCGTTTGATGAGAAATGGGTGAGAGGGAAAGGGAGTAGAGTGGACGATGACTCCTGGGTTTCCAGTTTATCCCACTTAAGTAATGGTACAGTATCATCTAAAATAGTAAGTGCAAAGAATAATGTGGGATGAATACTTATAATTTAAACCTGTTTATTTTGAAATGTAGTTGAGACATTCAGGTGAAGATGTCCAGTATGTAGTTGGAGATACCCCTCCAAAGTTCAAGAGGGAAACCCAATTAGGAGATAATGACTTGAATCTTCACTTGCTAATTCAACAACTATCATTGAGCCCATACTATGGAATATTTACCATGATAGGAACAAACAAGAAATCTAGAGAGAAGTTCTATAAAAAAAAGTTTAAATTATGGATCAAAAGCCTTAAATATGAGTATTCATACCTAACGACCAGTTAACTCTTTTAGGAAAAATAATCATTAAAAATAAGGGCAAAGATTAACATGCCAAATAGCCATAACATTAACATATCGTGAGAAATTAGAAATAACCTTATTGATGATTGATTATTGACGAAATCAATCAAGCATATTTGTGCTAATAAAATATTTGAAACAGAAGTTGTGTTGCTTTGTGCTCCAGTTATCCAGAGTTGCTTTCAAAGATATAAACACAATCTAGTAATGAAAATTTTTCAATGGTTATTTTGAAGATTTACTTAAATGAACAGAATCTTTACCAGATATAACATCAATGTTAAAAAAAAGTATCTGATTATATTAATCAGAAAATAGGAATGATTTTTCATTATTTTTTAAAATTAATTGATTAATTTATTGAGGTAACATTGGTTTATAACATTAAATAAATTTCAGGTGTACATCATTATATTTCAGTTTTTCTGTAGACTACATGTTCACCACCCAAAGACTAATTACCATCCATCAGAGTACTTGTGCCCTATCACCCCTTTCATCCTCCCCACCTCCTCCCTTCCCCTCTGGTAACTAGTAATCTAATCTCTGCATCTATGTGTTTGTTTGTTGCTGTTATTTTTATCTTCTACTTGCAAGTGAAATCATATGGTATTTGACTCTCTATCTGACTTATTTTGCTTAGCATAATACCCTCAAGGTCCATCCATTTGTCACAAATGGCAAGATTTCATCTTTTTTTTATAGCTGAGTAGTGTTCCATTGTGTATACATACCACATCTTTATCCATTCCTCCATTGATAGGCACTTAGGTTGTTTCCAAGTCTTAGCTATTGTGAATAATGCTTCAATGAACATCAGGATGCATACGTCTTTATGTGTTCACGTTTTCATATTCTTTGGATAAATACCCAGAAGTGGAATAGCAGGATTGTATGATTTCTATTCTTAATTTTTTAAGGAATATCCATACTGTTTTCCATAGTGGCTGCACCGGTTTACATTCTTACCAGCAGTATATGAGAGTTCCCTTTTCTCCACATCCTCCCAGAAACTTATTATTTCTTGTCTTGTTAATTATAGCCATTCTGATGGGCATGAGGTGATATCTCATTGTAGCTTTGATTGCATTTCTCTAATAATTAGTGATGTTGAACATCTTTTCAAGTACCTGTTGGCCATCTGTATATCTTCTTCGGAAAAATATCTGTTCAGATCTTTTGTCTTTTTTTTTTTTTTTTTTTTTTTTGCTGAGGAAGATTCGCCCTGAACTAACATCTGTTGCAAATATTCCTTTATTTTGTATGTCAGAAACCATGACAGCATGGCCACTGACCAGTGGCATAGGTCTGTGCCTGAAAACCAAACCGGGGCCACCAAAGCAGAGGGCACTGAACTTATCAATAGACCATCAGGGCTGGCCCTATTCTGCCCATTTTTTAACTTCTGTTGTTTGTTTTTGTGTTGTTGAAATGTATGAGTTCTTTATATATTTTGGATATTAACCCCTTATCAGATATGTGATTTTCAAATATCTTCTCCCAATTGTTAGGTTGTCTTTTCATTTTGTTGATGGTTTCCTTTGCTGTGCAGAAGATTTTTAGTTTGATGCAGTCCCACTTGTTTATTTTTTCTTTTTAAATTAAAGCAATTTAAATATTTCCTGGGGTCTCTTAGAAAAACACACAAAAATACAGAATATAACACACAGAAAAACTTCAAAAATTTTTTTCTCCGTTTTTATGTTCTTAACATCTCTCACTACCTCCCAAAGTCCAATCTCTCAGCCTTCCCAAAGATCCTTTCTCTTGGAGTCCTCATAGGATCCCCCTTTTCTCCCTCTTGGAAATAAACCTCTATGCCTACTTATGGAAGTCCCCTGTCCTGGATTCTCAAATACTTTCTTTCCCTATTATATTAATTTTGCATCACAAAAATCCAGGAGCAAATCAGGCAAGGATAAAATATTTCATAGAGGTTAGGGGAGGGGAAGGGAAGATGAGCAGAGTAAGCCAAATTTACTCCAGTGGAAAAGGAAGGAGAAAAAGAATGCCAGTGCTTATGCAAAAGTCACCATTTGCTTCTCAAAAAATGTAAGTGAAAAAAAATCCATGTAGGATGTCAAATTGTATGTCAGGTACAGCACACAATATGGGATGTAAAAAAAAAATCATGTAGGAAGAAATCCTTAATAATCATAAAATAGAATATTATTTATACTAAAAAACATTTTATTTAGAAATAATAAAGATATTCTAATGATAAATTCTAAGTCACAGAGCTTCTGCTAATAGGAGCTATATATAGAAAAAAATAGTAAGTAAATGTTTGCTGTTTTTGAGATGCTGAAAATATACATTTATTAGAGAGAAATCAGGTTCAAAAATATGTAAGAAATGAGAAATAGCTTACTTCGATTGCAAATAATTTTACTTGTAATTGAACCATTTTACTTAAATTCTGTTTACTCATCTGCAAAATGGATATGGTGATTATTTCTCACTGCACTGGAATACTGTGAGGATTAAATAAAATAATGTATGTGCGACACCCACTCTGCTCTACCAGGACCTGTGGTCTTAGATTCAGACTGACAATCAAACTTAAGATTCATGAAAGGCTTCATCGAGCACCAAGTTTGGTTATCTTTACAAAAGTGTGCAGGACAAGCATCACAGCACACACAGCAACAATATAGAATTTGTTTCATGATTCCTAGGCACAGCTTTGGACATCCCCAAAATTCTGCACACTGATTGTGTGTAGTCACAACGAACAAAGTTGACTGGATATAACTTCGGTTCAGGGAAGCCATCGCTCTGAGGTCCCAGCACATAACTGGTCAGTCACATCTCTGGTTTGTGTGAATAGCCCCCCTTCTCCAGGGCAGCTCCATTTCATTAGTTCCCAATTACTCATTAAATAACCTAGACAATGAGTTACAGGTACTTAGTCTGGTACATAGGACTCTCATTTATCTTGAATCCGATATAGGTAAATTTCTAACTACTCTTCAGACTAAAGGCCAAATCTCAGGCATGCCTGACTCTAGAGAAAAGGCCAAAGAAACATCTATAAATCCTTCTTTTCCAGTGTGTAAAATGCTCAGACACATAGTAAGCAAATAAAAATCTTACAATAATTTATTAATCTTTTAAAAACCGATAAATCAAGTGTTCACTATAATACTATAATTGTTTTAAAAAGAGAACAAGGAAATCCAATGCTTGGTAGGAATTTCTTTTCATCGTTGATAGTTTTTCGAAATGATCACTGCAAAATCAGAGGTTCTCCCTATGCCTCTGCCACAATTCTTTTACTTTTAATAAAATTTAAACCTCTTCTCTCTTTCAAATCATATTGTGTGGCAGGTCAGTGATTATCATAGAAGACTTTAAAAATTCAGTGTAGGGGCTTCTGCAAGGCAAAGGAAACCATGAACAAAACGAAAACACAGCCCACCAACTGGGAGAAAATAATTGCAAATCATGTATCTGACGAGGGGTTAATCTCCAAAATATATAAAGAACTCATAGAACTCAACAACAAAAAACAAAGAACCCAATCAAAAAACGGGCAAAGAATATGAACAGACATTTTTCCAAAGAAGATATACAGATGGCAAACAGACACATGAAGATATTCAACATCACTAATCATCAGGGAAGTGCAAATCAAAACTATAATGAGATATTATTCCCTTACACCTGTCAGAATGGCTATAGTTAACAGGTCAAAAAATAACAAATGTTGGAGAGGATGTGGAGAAAAGTGAACCGTTATACACTGCTGTTGGGCATGCAACCTGGTGCAGCTACTCTGGAAAACAGTACAGAGATTTCTCAAAAAATTAAAAATAGAAATACTATATGACCCAACTATCCCACTACTGGGTATTTATCCAAAGAACTCAAAATCAACAATCCAAAGAGACTTATGCACTCCTATGTTCTCTGCAGCATTATTCACAATAGCCAAGATGTGGAAGCAACCCAAGTACTCATCAACTAATGAATGGATAAAGAAGATGTGGCACACATATATACAATGGAATAATACTCAGCCTTAAAAAAAGAGAAAATTGTCCCATTTGCACAACATGGATAGACCTTGAGGGTATTATGTTAAGTGAAATAAGCCAGACAGAGAAAGACAAACACCGTATGATTTCACTTATATGTGGAAGATAAACAAACACATGGATAAAGAGAACAAATTAGTGGTTACCAGAGGGGAAGGGTGTTGGGGGCTGGACATAAGGGGTAAAGGGGCACATATATAGGTGGCTGACAAATAATAATGTACAACTGAAATTTCACGATGTTATAAACTATTATGACCTCAGTAAAATAAAATAAAAAGTTCGGTATAGAGGGATTGAGGGATGATGGCAAATTGTGGTCTTGAGAGTTGTTTGCCGAAATAGCTTGAGGGTAAAGGCTATCGAAGTGTGAGATGGTCAGTAAACTGTGAAGGATCCTTCCTATCAACGCGGAAGTCCCTCTGGACTAGGAAGTTACCCAGATGGTAGTTGGGATAATTGATTGGAGGGAGTGGAGAGGCAAAGCTCCATCTGCTCCAAGGGCATGGCTTCTATGAAGATTGTGCAAGAAAATGATAGCTAAACCACTTTTAATAATAAATTACCCTGAGTTTGGGGGTCAGAGAGTAAAAAGAGAGACTGTGGAAAGAAATGGAGGAGGGGGGAAGAAACTGGTCACCTAGGCGGAAGGTCGCAACCTCCAGAGGAAACTAGCCAGTGAAACATTCCTCTCCGTGGGCTATACAAGGGACGAGCAACAAGAACGTCAAATTCTCCATTTTAACCCATTTGTATGATTGCATTTTAAAGCCTCTCTGTCTCTCCAAACCTTCTGTTAGATTTTATCACTTTTATAACCTTGGGGAGTGGAATGGTGAGTAATGGTGAAACAGAGCTAGGAACAGATATAGTGTGACTCACATTTCCCTCTTTGCTGAAGCCAATGTGATGGGAACAAGACTTTTTTGAAAGATAATAGTCCAGAAGTTTGAGGTGGTAACTGACAGCAAAGTAGGAATAGCCCATGATGTGGTGAAACATCCTGTGCAGAGGTGGAGCAGGTGCATAACTCAGGAGACCAGGCTCCTCCCATTTTCACAGGAGAAAGGTCATGCCAGGGGTAACACACATGCTCATTAAATAACAGAGAGAATCATCTTGATAGAATTGAAAGTTTCTCAATAAATTTTAATTTTTAACAATTACTAATTTAATTTGACTTATTCTCTGAATCAGAGAAGAATCCTTTTTTTTTTTTAAGATTTTATTTTTTTCCTTTTTCTCCCCAATGCCCCCCAGTACATAGTTGTATATTCTTCGTTGTGGGTCCTTCCAGTTGTGGCATGTGGGACGCCGCCCCAGTGTGGCTCGATGAGCAGTGCCATGTCCGCGCCCAGGATTTGAACCAACGAAACACTGGGCCGCCTGTAGCGGAGTGCGCGAACTTAACCACTCGGCCACGGGGCCAGCCCCCAAGAATCCTTTTTTTTAAATAAAGTTTTCTTAGGCCTGTGTGTGCTCCCAGGACTTCTTAGTCAGCACTGCGAAGTCATAGTGTTTTGTGAGAATTAATCTTCAGCATTATCATAGGCCATTAGGGCCTGAAGACCTTGCATAGGTACCCTGGATGACCTCTTAATGCACCATCCAGCTCCATCATTTTATAAAGAAATCACTGGCACAGTTCTCATTTTTGTATTATAATTTTATATAATTTTTGTTTATATCTGTAATTTAATGCAAAGTCATAAGGTCATCAGAAATAATGAATATTTGATTTGATTATTTAAGCATTTGAGTCATTTTATCTCTAGTTCAAGGGTAAAAGGAAAACTATTTTGAATTCTATTAATTTTCTGCTTCACAGAGGATTGGACATTTATGAATATACATTTATATAGATCAGAGAATTCTCATTGTAAACTTAGGTTGATAGATTCATTTGTTGTGCAATATTTACATGCTTTTGTGAAATTCCAAAAATTCACATTGTATCACATATTCATAGGTCAAAGAATGGGTAAATGAATTTCTGGAATATAGCCTGAATAAATAGTGGTTAATTAAGATATAAAGTAATATATTACATTATACTTTCTTGTTAGTGCCATGGAGTCAGATTCCTAGCATCTCTGTGTCCAGCAGAGCACAACTCTGCCCAGTCTTTTTGCACCATCGTCTCACATTCTGGCGCTATATCAGACAATGCTCCACTGCTATTCACAGGGTTTTCATGGCCAATTTTTTCTGAAGTGGGTGGCCAGGTCCTACTTCCTAATTTGGAAGCTCTGCGGAAACCTGTCCACCATGGGTGACCCTGCTAATATTTGAAATCCCAGTAGCGTAGCTTCAGCATCACAGCAACATGCAGCCACCACAGGATGACAACTGACAGATGGGTGGTGTGGTACCCTGATCGGGAAATGAACCCAGGCCGCAGCAGTAAGAGCGCTGGATCTTAACCACCAGGCCACCAGGGCCGGCTGTTATATTATATGTTATATTTTAGAATCAGAAAGGTAGAACTTGATAATAAAGGGGCTGGATTTATAAATCCTAAATTGGGATGATGCAACTTAGGTATTTCTAGCCTTTGGAAATGCAGAATAGCTTTGCTTTACTGGAATCAGCCTAAGATATTGCTCCAAATACCCACTCTAGTACCTGAAATTTTCTCCTCAGAATTTGTTGCTTGTTTAGTTATGACTTTCCAGAAAGTTTCGTTTTAAAAAGAAAGAAGACAATTCTCCATTAATCCATCAATTCATTGACATAGATTTACTTTTGGTTTCTTCCTTTTTTTTTAAAAAGTTTTTATTTTTCCTTCTTCTCCCCAAGACCCCCCGGTACATAGCTGTGTATCTTTAGTTGTGGGTCATTCTAGTTGTGGCATGTGGAATGCTGCCTCATCATGGCTTGATGAGTGGTGTCATGTCCATGCCCAGGATTTGAACCAGTGAAACCCTGGGCTGCCAAAGCAGAGCACACGAACTTAATCACTTAGCCAGGGGCTGGCCCCTCTTTCTTTTTTTAATCACTCAAAATAGCCTGCAAAAGTGTGTGTAAGCCTGTGCGTGTGAGTGTGTGTGTGTGTGTGTGTGTGTGTAAGGGGCAAGTGCAGGTCAATGGGGAGTGTGAGTTCAGAGACCTTTTGGGAAGTGTTTATGTGCCGTTGGTGGTTAGCATGTGTGTATACATGTGTTTACATGGAGAGGGTCTTCCAGCCTTCATCTGGATCTCAAGGATCCTGTGAGCCCACAGATCTAGGCTCTGAACCTCTCCCCGGGTGCTCTTGGGTTCCCTTTTGCCTTACTCTTCATCCTACTTTCAGTTTCTTAACTTGAAGTAAAGACTTGAAGCAACAAGATCTAAGGTAGATCAACTACAGAAAGTTTGAAAAAGATTTTAAGCATATGCAATTGGTTGTGGTGGCCCTGATAATGGGGACCCTGCTCAACTCCATGCAACATGAGGATACTGACTTATCATTGTGAGCAAGAGAGGTGCTAAAGAAAGATGTTGTAGGAAGTAGCAGGGCAAAATTCACTCATGCTTAGTTTATGTAAGGCTCACCTGAAAATAAGAATCATTCTACTCGTGGCGGGAAATGGAATACAATGAATCAACCGATCCACCTGGAATGATCCATCCTTCTTAGCTGTGCGAACTTGGGTAAAAACAAATAAGAAATACATTATACTTAAAGATCATCTTACATTTAAACGTCATATTCTGATGGGCATTTCCACTTCTGAGCAAGATGGAGTAATAGGAACTGGAACTACTCTTCTGCTGAAGCAATAAAAAATATTGACAAAATACACGAAACAATGATTTTCAAGACATGGGCAATCAAGTAATGAAGGATAGTCATCCCTGAGTAACGGGAAATGAACAAGGTGAGCCTTGCAATTGCTCGAGCTTACTACCTTGAGAGAGTTCATGGTCAGCATAGGGGGAGGACCCAGGTTGAGCCCAGTAAATCACTGAATTGAAGGAGCAAAGCTGAATGTTTGAGGACCCAGCAGATAGAATTCACAGTACAGAGTATCTGAGAGGAGACTGCTGCACGGAAACAGGAGACCAGAGATCTGAAGAGATTTCCCTTGAGTATTCAGCTGAGTTCTGATCAGCTCATGCATGTGAGGAAACTACCCAAGACCTTGGGAAAAAACAAGACCTGAAATGACTAGAGATAACAGTGCCCAGCACTCACAGAGGGCTGAGGATAGTACCTGTCCCCACTGGCTGGACTAAATAACTTCATGATTTATGGGACACTGGGTAGAGTACAGAGGGATCTTGCCTCAGTAGTGGTAAATAATTAGCTCTAGACTCAGCCTGCTCTTGTCCTCCTGAACAAACCTTAAACGCAAAGCTGAAAGGATTAAATGTCTCCAAATAACTGCATCCCAGAACAAAGCTTAAGAATATTACAGGAATACAAAAATAACCAGCACCTAACAAGGAAAAATTCACAATCAAATAAAAAAGGCATGCAAAGAAATGGGGAAATAAGACCCAAATGAGAAGAAAAATCAATAAATAAAAACTGACCATAAGCTGACACAGATGTTAGAATTTGCATAGAAGGAAAATAAAACAGTTATTACAACTGTATTCTGGATGTTCAAAAAGTTAAATAGGAATGTGGGAGTTAAAAAGATTCAGATAAACTTACAGAGGTGAAAACAGCAATGTGGGAGATGAAAAGCACATTGGATGGGATGAATGGCAAATTAGGCATTGAAGGAAAGATCCAGTGAATGAAGACACAGCAAAAGAAACTATCCAAAATTAAACACAGAGAGAAAAGAGGACTGGAAAACAAAGCAAGCAAAAACAAACAAAAAACACATCAAAAAACAGCATTAGTGAGCAGTGGAACAACTTCAAGAGGTCTAATCTATGTGCAACTGGAGTCCTTGAAGAAGGGGATGAGGAAAAAGAATATTTGAAGAGATCATGGTCAAACTTCTCCAGGGGATGAAAACTATAAACCTATAAATGAAAAAAAAAAAAACAGAAAAAGAAGGAAGAAGGAGAGAAGCAAAGGAAGAAAACCCAAAATGCGCCCCCAACAAAACAACCTTAACAAATCCCAAGCTTAAGAAACATAAAAAAAAACCTATACAAAGGCCCATCATAATCAAATTGCTCAAATTAAGTGATAAAAAGAAAATCTTAAAGGTAGTCAGAGAAAAAAAGACATGACATACAGAGGAACAAAGACAAGAGTGGCAGCATTTCCCCTGGATAAAGAGATAACTAGTGAGGCATCTGATGGAAGGTGGACTGTGTTATGTACTCCCAATATGGAGGGAGCAGTGATTTATTCCCACTGAAACAGACAATTATTCTATATTTGGATTTGTCTCTCCTACCCACCATGCTTACCAAAGCAACACAATCCATAGACTTGCAAACGCCGTAGTCAACATCAAGCTATTCCATACAAAATTGTTTCTGTCTTTTCCCATTGCTATTCTATTTTACATTGGGGATGTTGTTGATATTTATTACTCAAGTTTAGTTCATAGGTTACAAAATGTCAGGATAGAATTTTGACGAGGTGTAGAGAGAAATGATCATCAACCAGTGTGGTACGCATCCCTAAGATGGCCCTCAATGATCTCTCCCACCCCACTCATGGTATTCAGGACCTTGTGAAATCCCTTCTTCTTGAACCTAGCTCCTAAGGAATAAAATAATACAAAGGCAGTGGGATGTCACTTTTGATCTTAGGTTGCAAAAAAACTGTGGTGTCCACCTTGGGTGTTTTCTCTTGTTCTCTTGGTTGCTTGTCTGAGAGACGCCAGCTGCCATATTGTGAGCTTCCTTATGGAGGGGCTGACATGGCAAAGAACCTTAACCTCAGCCTCAGGCTAATAGGCAGTGAGGAACTGAGGCCCTCAATCCAACAGCATGCAAGGAACTAACTGCCAAAAACCACGCCAGTGAGTTTGGAAGCAGATTTTTCCCTCCTCAAGCCTTCACGTGAGACTACAGCCCCAGACAATAGGATGCTGCAACCTCACGAGGGACCTTGAGTCAGCTTTCCAGCCAAGTTATGCTTAGATTCCTGACACACAAAACCTACAAGTTAATAGATGTTTGTTGTTTTAAACTACTAAATTTTAGAGGTGATTTTGTTATGCAAAAATAGATAATTACTGCACTCACGGATCCTGGAATTGGAGAAAAGTGTCAAAAATCAAGATATAGCAAAATTAAAACCACCAAACCAATAAATATTATTTGGTAATCATTTATTATGCATATAAGAACAGTTTGTGAACTAGGAGATTTTAAATTCAAAACTGATGATAAAGCTCAAGGGTATGACATTACAGGATGGCTTATAAAGTGAAAATGAGGAAGTTTAACCTTTAAAAGGATTGGTTATTACAATGGGGGTTTCCAGATGGCAGGAGATTGGTTAAAAGTGATTATCTTATACCATTTTTAGGAAGATGATTTAATTTTCTCTTATGATTGTCAAAGACGTTTTCAAGAAATAACCTAAGTTTCGCTTGCTTTGCGGAATAAGCTAAATTAACTTTCTTTTATGTGGTTTTCTTGCTCAGAGAATTTTCAAGTCTAATTTCCACTTTGTATTTAGTTTTAGCAGCTGTGAGTGATGAGCATATCAGGGCAGAGGGTTTAGATGTTTTCTTTTATCGGAGGAATAATTATATTAGGTAGGAGCATATTGTTTTCATTTTATTTTTAAAGTTTACATGTGGAGCAATGGTGCCTGTTGATGACCAGCAGGCATGTATAATACTACGTGATTTTTTTGCTACCCAGCAATTTTTGAAAACCCTTTTTATATTTAGGCAATTTCCCACTTTATAAGTTTTATCTTCCCAAAATAAAACCCAGACTTCTTTGTAGATAGAACACAGGCATGAAATCTAGATTCTGCCCATCAGATGTCTATGCATGAAACTTGATTTGGAAGTAAGCAGATGAGATGGCAGCTCTGCACAGTGGAATTGGTGCAATAATATTTTGGCCAGCATGATGATAGAACTGTTTGCTTTTCTTCAAAGGCAAGGTGGTGGAATTCTGGCATCAGTGCTGACAGTTTCTGATGCCAAACCACAGTAGCAATGGAGTTTCCCTTCCAGCAGTTTTTGTGGAGTGGCTGCCATTTATCTTGGCTGCACCCTTTAAAGCCAAGATCTCTGACTTTCAAGAGAGGCTCTGGGCTGTCCAATATTCTCTAATAAAATTCTTTTCTGTTTAAGATAGTTAGAAAGGATTCTGTGGTTGAGAACTAAAATCCTTTTTCAGATAAATTCTAACTTACTGAATGGTCTATTATTTTCCCACTGACTTGTCTTTACACCTCTGCATATACAAATGGTTTTAAATGAAGGCTCTCTCCTGTTCCACTCTTCCATTATCTATCCCTGACCAATACCACATCATATTAATTATTAGAAATTTTTGTAAACTTCCTTATCAATTTCTGAGATTGTTGAGCTAAAAATCTTTCATGTGGTTAGGAAAAGGATGTGGCAAATTATCTTTGTAGTTCCATGAACTTTTGCTGTTTGGGGGCTTTGTTTTACATGCATAGAAGTTCATAATTAAAAATTGTTTCACTTACAATTGTTCCTTTTTATTCCTAATAATATTTTTTCATATAAAACCATTTGGTATTAATTTAGGTACACCAATTCTATTTTAGTTTATAATTTTCTGGAGTAGCTTTTTTATTCTTTCATTTCAACCTTTCTATATCACCATATTTGGGTTAATTTCTTGTCACAAACTCTTGTTAAATTTTGTTTTCATATTTAATTTGAAATTTTCTACCATCTAAGTGATGATTTTAGTTCATTTATATGTATTGTGATTATTAACATTTTGGGGTTCATTTATAGCATATTATTTCACACTGTTTACCATGCTTTTACATACTCTCATTTACTTCCTCTCCTTTTATGCCCAATTTTGGGTTGATGCAGTTTTCTTTATTTCTTCCCCACCCCCATCTGCTATTATTTTGCTCCTATTCATTTATTCATTTATCCTTATATACTTAGGCACAAATAAATATTAGTTTATGTTGATTAATAAAATTTAAAAATTTATTAATTTTTAAAAGTCTAAAGTTAAAAAATATCCCTGTACTCCTGCTGAATAATATGAGCATCTTATTTGCTGTAATCTGACTATGCTGTTCACATATTTGTATGTTACTGTGTATTTTCCTTGTATCCCCTTGTTTTATTTCTATAAATTTATTATTTCATTATTAGTTTCATCCCATTAGTGTTTATGTGTTAATTTCTTTGGTTATCAAAGCTTTTAACATATTATCTCTTCCATCTGATTTCAGTTTTCCTCTTCCTTAAGCATATCTTTTAGTCTTACGTAGTTCTGTCAGTAAGTGGGAAATGTTCCCCTGAAATGTCATAATTTTCTCCTTAACTCTTGAATGGTATCTTTTTTTGATTGAGGTAACACTGGTTTATAACATATACATTTCAGGTGTACATCGTTGTATTTTGGCAACCTAAGTGCCCATCAATGAATGAATGGATAAAGAAGATGTGGTGTATATATGTTTGAACATATATATGTGTATGTATATATGTATACGTATATCCATACAAGATGATTTATTTTTTGAACAATATACTCTTTTTTTTTTTTAAGGATTGGCACCTGGGCTAACAACTGTTGCCAATCTTTTTTTTTTTTTTCTTTTTCTGCTTTATCTCCCCAAACCCCCTATGTACACAGTTGTATACCTTAGTTGCAGGTCCTTCTAGTTGTGGGATGTGGGACGCCACCTCAACGTAGCCTGATGAGTGGTGCCATGTCCGCGCCCAGGATCCGAACCCTGGGCTGCCGCAGCCGAGCGCGCGAACTTAACCACTCAGCCATGGAGTCGGCCCCTGAACAATATTCTCTTTAAAAACTCCATTTGAAAGAGGATATTAATAATGAAAAAATGAAATATGTAAAAGAGTGGGCATGCCTATCTTTTTCTTCCATTCTAATGAATTGAGTTTTACTTTCCTTATCACTGTGAGCTAACAAACATAACACACTTTCCAAGTTGCTTATTCTAGCTTTTAATTATATTAGGAAATTTAATTTTTAATATTTCCTTATTTTTCCAATATTATCTGGTTTTACATTTTTTTAAATTAATGTTCTTGGTTATTGCGAATATCCCACAGTCAAAATAGCCTCAAATTACATGATAAAATTCCATTCAGTTGACTTTTATATCAATTAAATCATCAAAAATGTATGACTTTGTTGTATATTAGTTCTTGCTATTATTTTTCTATGGTGAAAGCAGAATTAACCACAGATTTTATATCTATTTCAAGAGGCCTCAAATATTGGTCTTTTCTGTTCCCAGAGTCCTTAGTTAGCATGCCTAGTGCTAAATAGAGCACATTCCCAGACAGCCTGTCTTTATTCATTAAATTTTAGATTACATATATGTATACATAATGGATATAAATGCATTATATAGGTATTATATATAATACATGCGTGTATATGTATACATATATATATATATATATATGTATATATATATATAGCACATGCATGTATATATAATATAGCAAGTTTCATTACATACCGCTCTTTCCTCGCCTGTCTTCTCCTGGGAGGTCTGTGTTACATAAAGACCTAAGGTTGTTTTACTTGAGTAATTGGGAGGGGAGTAATTTTTTTCATAAATGGCATGAGTGATATACTCTAAAGTCTTGCAAAACCACAAACATCTTCCACTCTACTGGCAGGGTATAGGATTCTTGATTTTAATTCTTTTTGCAGTGGTCTGTAGATGTGTCCTGTTCCCCTCTAGCTTCCAGTCAATCCAAGACCTGAGTGAGTGTGCCACTGGGTGGTGTCATCTGGGTACTGAACGTCTGAGTCCTACAAGACCAAGCTGGAAGTCAAAGTGATGTGTTAAATCCCAAGAGGCAGAAAAGACCAAGGATCAGACACAAAGTGGGGACAACTGAGAGCAGCTTTGGATATCCAGAAGGTTAGAGCTGCTGAGCCTGGAGAAGTTACTTAGGATAGAGCTGTCTGAAGATACAGAATTTTTGAGCCAAATCAAGAGACCAGACACTCAATGACTTTACAGTCTCACTGAGTTTGTGCCTGATCACGGTAAATTGTGTAGGCTGTATTTCACCGATAATGGAAAGGCTCCATTCCAAGCCTTCCTATCTGTGACACTGCAACATTTAATAGATGCTGTATATTTCAGCAGCTTTATTTCAGTCACCCTGCCTTCTTCCACCCACATGATTAAGATTGATTAATGGAGATATTCGTCAGACAATACAAGACTGTGAATTAGATTTTCTTTTAAGTGCAATATATGGCTGAGGATCTAATCTTATTTCTGTCTGAGACCTGGTGTACCTAGGATGATCCTAATAGAGTACTACGTCTTCATAAAGACAAAAGCCAGGCGTATGGTGAAGCACGGCGGCCCATAGCTGGAAGGTAGCTTCGCTTGTTTCTGCCGGCTGGCTCTAAGAAAGATGGCATCTAAAATCTTTTGAGATTTTTGGTTTTTTCTTCAGACAAGATAAATTTCTTAATTAATGTACTTTATGGGAAGAATAGGGTTTTAAAGGGTAACCACCAGACTGTGGGATCTGATTCTAGAACTGTCTAAACTATGAAATAAAAATTACTTAATCTTCTTGGATTGTTTTTTCCATATGCAAAATAGAGATGTAAATAAGGCCCAGAGCTATAGTAACAAGAAACACTTTTTCATAGAACGTAAGAAGAGACTGCTGGAGTGGAGTCCTGCCCCTACCGCTTAGCAGATGTTTGGCTCAAGAAAAGTTACCTTGCCAACCCTCAAGTTCCTCATCTGGAAAATGGGACTAATAGTTATACTTACACTAAACAGTTTTTATAAAGCTTAATTGATGTCATAAGGGTAAATGATTTAGGGCAGTGCTGAACAGTGCCTGCCACAAGTGGTTTAATATTGCGACCCCACTTCTCTGACAGTGGAACTTTAGGCTTTCAGGAGCTTCTCTCTCCCAGTAACCGAGTCTCTCCCTTGCTTGACTTTCCTTCTTTGTTCTCCATTCCCAATAGATGAGCTTGGTTCCATTAACTTGGTTTTCCCAGTAGCTGGAATTTCTTATCTTAATATCTAATTTCTTCACGATTGAGTCAGTGAATCCTGTAGCTTGATTCTCTACTGTAAACACTTGGACCATCTGAAACGTTACTGATTACTTACCATGATTCAACTACGTCTTCTTGAACTTGTCTAACGGTCCTGACATACAAACTACTTTTTCCCCTTTAAATGACTTTCTTAATGTTTATCATCTGATCCTAATTGTCCCTTTCTAGACTAAGAGAGTACCAATTGTGCTGTTACATAAGTAGATGTCTTTGGGAGTTAGAGTCTACAAGATTTGATGATTAACTGAGTGTGTTGGGTAGAGGAAAGAAAAGTGTCATGAACGACACTCAGGATTCTGGTTTGGTCAAATGGGTGGTCAGTCCTTCCATCAACTTCTAGCTGAGGTATGGAATATGGCAGGAGGAGAAGTGTTGGGTGGGGAGTGCAGGTGATAACCAGTAGAATTCTCATGTTTGTAAATTGAATTAGAATGGAGGTGCTGAATAGGGTATTGGACTCATAAGCCTCAAGCTGAAGAAGGAGAAGTGTCCTGGAGATTCATGTTTTGGAAACATCAACCTATACATAGCAAGTAAAGACATGATTGTTGAGGATTGCCTAGGGGGAAAGTCTACAGGAGAAGAGGAGAGGGCCTTTGAAGAATATTCATTTTAAGTGACAGATTGAGAAAAAAGAATTCACAAGAGAGCTTGGAGAGCTTATAAGTGGATAAAAGAGAAGTCAGAAAAGTGTGGAATTATGAAATACTTGAGAGAGAAACTTTCAAGAAGGAGAGACCAGAGAATTCAAATACCAAGAATTCAAGTAAGAAAATGACTCCAAGTGTATTACTACTGACCCTAACTTCAGTAGGTTCCTGGGGTGGTGAGAAAGTAGTCAGATGACAGTTGACTGGGTATTGAGTAGAAGTTGAGTAAGAATCTACAGGGAGCATAGACAACTGTTTTGAGAGGTTTGGCCGTGAAGAGGGGAAGACAGATGTTATAGTAGCTAGAGGGAAATGAAGGATGAATAAAAAGGATTATATTGTGTATTTTACTTCTTCGTAAAGTAAAAAATTGCTTTTCTGGAAAGCAGTTTGACATTATATAAATTTGATCTTAGACGTACTCTACAACCTAGTAATAGAACTCCTAGGAATACATACACAAGAGGAAAAATTCTTCAATGTATATGTGCAATAGGACATGTGTACAAAAATGTTCATGCAGTGTTGTTCCTAGTAGCAAAAATCTTGAATAATAAAAAAATAGCATGGACAAGAAAACAAACTATCGTATATTTATACAACAGATTGCTAGAGAATGTTGAAAATGGATGAACTACTGTTACATGCAACTACACGCGTGAATCTTAAAACCCTAATATTGAATTAAGCAGGACTCCACAGACTATGGTATGAGATACTTATAAAGCTCAAAATTACTCAACAACTGAGCAATCTATAGCCCTAAAAAGGATATAAACCACACAAGATAGGGGCAAAAAATGGCCAGTGTTGAGCTAAATGTCAGGAGTGAAATCTGAGTCTGCAGGTCTGTCTCAGACTGACTAACTGACAGAAGGAATAATAGAAAATCCAAGAGAGGTGGACCAGAGAAGTGTATGCATGTCAGAGGTCAGGGTTAAAGAGCCTAAGAGAAGTTCTCCTGATAGAATGTGGGAGAATATGAACTTGGGGTGCAAGAGCCTCTTCAGGTCAGCTTGAACTGAAATCTGTTAGTGTTAGAAACTACATCAAATTAAAATTAAAAGAACTGAACACTTTAGTGACATTAAATACCCCTTTAGGCAACAGAAGTGAGGTAGGAATGTAAGTCAAGTTCTTCTTAATGGTTAAAGATACATTCTCAAGCCATACCTAAATCACACACATTTCCTAAATTTCTCATCTTTAAAAAAGCTGCACTAAATACAAGCATTTTTTATGTCATTAACTTGATATCCAGTGTCCTGCTTTCTCATTATCAGTTATTTGCTAAAATGAATCCCAAACCAATGGCTTCACCAATTATTCCTAATGAAGAAAAGACCTTGTTCATTTTTTTCTGTTTATTTTTACGTTGTAATAAAAGAGATAATAGTTCTACCAGTAGAATGTAAAATAACAAATAACAGTGCCATCTTATATTTGGATATAGCTCAAGGCATTGTTTAAAAGTATCTATATATTATCTAGCTTTAGTCTTTACAACACGTCTATTAAGTGGCAAGTCGAACAGGTGTTATCATTGCAAGGTTAAAGATGATGAAACTCGGACTCTGAGAAAATAAGTGACTTGTCCTAGCCAGGTTGATGATAGGACCCAAACTAAAATTCAGATCTTTTGATTTATGCTATCCTTGGGTAAAATCTAAATAAATCACTTTAGATTTCTCAGGTTTATTTATCTATATCTAACAGCTAAAGTTATTTTTATTGTAACATTAAAAAAGCATACCATATATTTGAGAAAAACACGATTCGAAAATATCATTTGAAATCAGACATCGTGTTTTGGAAAACTGAAAAAGGAAATACTCCAGAGATCTTTTGGAAAATCTTCAGCATGCCTTTACTAAATGGAAGAAGATATGTGTTGATACGTGATCATGCTGTTGGCACATCAGGACATAGAAGGTAATTCTAGGTCATTATGAGCACTAACTCAGACAGTCCTTGCCTAAAATCCTCAGAGCACAGCTCTCAAAAATGGAATATAATACTCCTTTTAGTTATTTTATCTAATTTTTAAAGTAATTCAAATGCAATTTGATATTTGATTTTCTAACAGCCACATTAAAAATAATTGATATTAATTTTGAATGACATTAAATATTTAGCCACATTTGGGAGAGACCGATCTGTGAGTGGCAGTGGTATAGTAAAAAGGAACATTGGGTTTAGTGAGTGAAGGCACATTTATGTCTTGGCTTTGCCATATTCTCACTTAACCTCTATGATTGTCATAGTCATCATCTACAAACTAGAGGAGTTCATCTAGGTGACCTCTGTGGTGGACACTGTGGCTTGACTCGCTCATGCCTTTCTGTACTTCAGAAGCTGGAAAGCTAAAATCTACATTTCTCAGTTTCCTTGCAGGTAACATTCTAGATGCAAATTGGGTTCCACCAATCAAAAGCACTTGGAAGGCAGAGTGAAGTAGATGCCATCATTCTCTTTTTGGCTGTGTCTGTGGGCTTGCACAGAATAATCCACATGAAGACATGAAGATTCTGGCCACAGCATTCCATCATCCACTCTCCAGCTACTTAGGTGTTGAGAGGAATTTGTGGCAAAGGCAATGGCAACTCTCTACTCTCTAGTGTTTATTCATCTGCTTTGTGGCTGCCCAAACTCCATAACAATGGTGGCAGTGAAAGCCAGATAATCCTATGCCTGGATCATAGCTATGGGCCTGTGTTTTACACTCAGCAGTTCCAGTGGCAGCCTCAGTGGTAGTTCTGTAGTGTTCTGGAAGTTATTCCTAGAAGCCCAACTGGAGCCCACTCTTGAGCACTTCCAATGACTTTGTTTGCATCCAGTTCTCTATATTAAATCTATTTGTACTTAAAATATTTAGAGTAGCTTTTTGTGTCCTGTACTGAACCCTAATACAATATCTAAGTTTGCTTTGTGCTCTAATGTTCTTTGAGTCTATCTTCACAGGGGCACTTTCCTCCTATGGTTTCTAACACACAGTCTCTAATTTTTATGGTAATTTTCTTAAATAATTTCAGTTTCTTTCAACGTGAAGTCTATCTGTAACGTAATTTTAACACCATCCAATGATTATCCTTGTTGGTTTGGAGTATACGGGAGTCAAGTGTATAAACATGTTTGTTAATGAATCAATAGCTTTTAGTTTAAGGAGAGAGGATAACTATTGGGTGTTATTAAACATAAAGTGTACATATGTGTTTGAAAAAAATTTGTGTAATAATACAGTGAATTAAAATGAAGTGATTAAAAATATACAGTTAAATGTATTTACTGAAATGATTTTGGGGGGTTAGGATAACAACAAGATATTTTATTTGCATATAAAGAGAGAAAAGGGTAAGAAAAATAGTAATTACATGGATGATTGTTAATAATCTGCAAGTTTTCACCAGGGTCTTTTTACAACTTTCATCTTCAATTGATTGTTATAGGACCCAAAGAATTATTTGATTTTTGCAATCAGTTTCTTAATATCTTTGCTAATCAGTATTAACTGCACTTGAACACTTTACATTCTTCTTGAACTTGAAAACATTCAAATACCTTCAATCCTTGTGAATATTTCCTCCAAACTGCAAAGTTTGTGTTTTAAAGAAGGTGATATAAAAAGAGCTACGTAATGCAGGTGATGAATTATTCCTTTTAGAAGCTGATATTTTGGATCTGATTAAAAAAACAAAATAAGAACTGAGCAAGCCCTCAACATTTTCAAGCTCAGTTCTGGGAGTATTTTGTTACTGAATTACAGGGAGTGAAGCCAAAGATGGTTAGGGGCAAAAAAGAAGTACAATATTCAGGCCGAGTATCAGTAAAGTGTCTGAAGACGAACAGCATCAGGGAATGGGAGCAGAGGATTAGGTCAGACTCGGGAAAACAATCAAGATGAGGGACACACAAGGACATTCAGAGTGGGCATTTGACCAGGAGCCTCTAGACAGTCCAAAACAGGGAGATTCAAACTGATGTAAGTCCAAAATGGAGGAGACTAGGTAGGTCCCACATTGTCTGAGGGAAACTAAATGGTCAAAAAAGAGTAGTTGTGAAAAAAATCCAACCAATAACCAGGAGAAAAATGAATACAACATATTTGAAGCATCAGGAAAGAAAACCACCTTGATAACTGAGGCAGATTTCCTATCTGACATTTAGAGTTTTTCTCAACTCTAAGAAAGAAAAAAAGTACTGTACTGAGAGAGAGAATATATGTCCAGAGGCAAAAGGCTGGCACCTCCAGTGGGTGGCAAGTTAAATTTTCCGTGGGGTGTTACATGGAGCAGTCAGGCAGTGGGAAGAGAATTCCCTGCTGAGAGTAGGGCTTGAGCATACATGTCTTAAGGAACGAAGAGCAAAGAAGAAAGAGAAATTGGTCTAGTGCTGAAAATTCACTTGCGCCAAAAGGAAAATGACACAGAAAGGAAAGATGTAAACACCCAAAGTCAAGTCTATCTGGGTCTCATGGTCCACAGTCACTTCCACTGCCCACCAGAGCTCACAGGCGCTCATTTCTAAAGCAGGGCAAACGGAATTAGCTGTTACAACTCAATAGAATGTCCCGTATTCTAGTCACATCATGCAACCTTACACACGCATTTTTACACATGCAACTCGGTTTAATGAATGTTGATGAACAAAATAGTGTGTGCCCAACAACATGCAAGGCACAGGGGATACAAAGGAAAAAAAGCCATGGTTTCTACCATTGAGATCTTGAGTCTAAAGGGGGAGACAGAAATATACATAAATAATGTTAGAGAAAATGGTAGGAACTCTGAAGGCGGAAAGGAGAAGCCTGGTGTAAAGGTGAGTAAATGGTATCCATATCCAGACCACAGTTGGTGCTCAATAAATGCTGATTCTAACTAAGTTATTTTAAAATTTAAAGAGAATGAACAGAAATGTCTACAAACTATCCCTGAAGGGTAGCTGACTTATACCAGGGGATGATGAGTTACTCGTTAATCTAATTGTACTAGAAGCCTTACGGTGCAGTGGACAAGAGCCCAGGCCTTGTGTCAGGCTCTGACCCACCCTAACGTACCTGTATGACCTGGAGAGTATTCCTTATCCTCTCTCGACTTGGCCCTTCTACTTACCAGCTGTGCAATCTTGAGCAAGTTACTTAAACTCTCCATTCTATTTCTCATCTACAAAGTGGGAATAACAATAGATTCTACATCATAAGATTATTGTGAAGATTAAAGGAGCTAATCTACCTAAAGTGCTCAGAAAGATACTGGCAAAGAATTTGGGCTCAACAAAAGCTATCTATTGTTGCTAACATGATTTTTAGCGTGATGATACTTTGGTACATTTCTTAGCAAAATAGGAAGAATAGCAAAATTTATCTCTTAATTGTGTCATGAGTATTAAATTTTAAAATGTCTGATATAATAGTTCCTCAAGAAATGTGAACTATCATGATGATAGTGATTATTTAAAAAAGGAACAAATGCATCTTTCCTTCCTTTAAAACAATTAGGAAACAAATATCCCTGAAGTAGTTTTTGATTCTCCTTTAGTAAGCACTCATAGTTCTCTTATTTAGGATGTATAGTTAGTTGTAAGATGTTCGCCTTTGTATTTCAACTCTAACTGGATTACCAAAGTGTTTTTCATCTCTCACACCAATTTCAGTTGATAGATAAAAATATCATATAAAAATAAGTGCAAACAACTGTTGAGAAAAAGAATAAATTTTTAAATCCTTGGGGTTATTTTAGATGAAGTTGCTTTAATGACTGGAGGTTTTAAACAGATTGTTGTTGTTGTTGTTAATTCTATCAGTGATTGAAGCTTCTTGACCACAGAAATTTTCTTAAAGTAAGTTAAAAATCATTTATGTTGGCATGTTCAAGGCAAGTTTGAATAAAAGCTAAGGCTTTTCTTGTATTTTCTGCTTTTCTTTTCTGTAAGTGACAGCTCAATTATCATGCCCTAGACTTCCCATAGCCAATATAACTTAGACATGTTGCTCTACATTTGACAAGATGAAAAACAAATTTTAACATCCCTGATAATAACAATATAAAAATAAACTTAGGGGGCTGGTCCAGCAGCATGGTGGTTAAGTTCGCGCACTCTGCTTCGGCAGCCTGGCCGTCCCAGGTTTGGATCCCGGGCGCAGACCTAGCACCACTTGTCAAGACATGCTGTGTCAGCATTCCACATGACAAATAGAGGAAGATGGGCACAGATGTTAGCTCAGGGCTAATCTTCCTCACAAATAAATAAATAAATAAATAAACTTAGGATGGAAAGGTAACTACATACTGTTTATTTGTTGCTATTCAATAAAACACAAAAAAATCACCACAGAAACCAAATGAGTAACCTGTGTCATTCGTAAAATGCTGCTAGGATAGGGAAAACAGAACATGGCTACAAAATAGGAGCAATTGTCCATTCAAATAAAAGAAAGTGCTTTTATACCGTGTTTCTTCAAAAATTACACAGAGCAATATTTAGTATTTTTCCTGTATATTTCATCCTCTTTAACATATCAAGTACATTAATCCCTTCCCACAATATTTTGCCTGGTTCCATTTCAAGAAAGTAATAGATTCATTAAATAGCACAGCTAAAATTAGTGAAAGAAAAGAAAAAAATGTAATTAGAAGAAATATATATATATATATATATACACACACCAAGTTGGGGAAGATGCTTGATATGATTTCAACCCTCTTCAATTTATTAAGACTTGTTTTGTGGCCTAACATATGATCCATCCTGGAGGATGCTCCATGGGCACTTGAGAAGAATGTGTATTCTGCTGCTATTGGATGGAATGTTTTGTAAATGTCTGTTAGAGCCATTTGGTCTAAAGTATGGGTAAAGCCCAACATTTCCTTATTGATTTTGGCTGGATAATCTATTCATCCCTAAAAGTAGGGTATTAAGTCTCCTAGTATTGTTTTATTGCTGTTTATTTCTCTTTTCATTTCTGTTAATATTTGTTTTATAAATTTACGTGTTCCTATGTGGGGTGCATAACTATTTACAAATGTTATATCCTCTTGATGAATCGTCCTCTTTATCATTATGTAATGACCTTCTTTGTGTCTTGTTACAGTCTTTGGCTTAAAATCTATTTTGTGTGATATGAGTATACCTACCCCTGCTTTACTTGGGCTTCCATTTGCGTGGAATATCTTTTTCCATCCCTTCACTTTCAGTGTGTGTGTGTCCTTAAAGCTGAAGTGGGTCTCTTGTAGGCAGCATATCATTGGGTCTCATTTTCTATATTCATTCTGCCACTCTTTGTCTTTTGATTGCAGAATTTAGTCCCTTTATATTTAAAGTAATTATTGATAGGTATGGACTAACTATTGCCATTTTGTTAATTGTTTTCTGGTTGTTTTGTTATTTCTTTGTTCCTTGCTTTCTCTCTGGTTCTCTTCCTTTGTAATTTGACCTGTGTCTATATGCATGGAGGGGGTGCTTCTGCACCCGTTGAGAACTGCTTCTTGGTTTGCTACAGCCTATGAGACTCATGAATGAAAGCCCCATTGGCTATCAGAGCCAGGTGATCCAAGGGCCCATTACTTGAGTAGCAGTCACAAAAGCTAGGGTGCCAGATGTGTGTACAAACTCCTCCCAGGGAGACACTGAAGATTTGGAGCAGGCTAGAGGGAGAGGGCAGGGAAGGCATCCATAGGCTTCCCTGGTCTCTAGGGAAGATCTCAGCCGTCCCGTAGATGCCTGCTAAGTTAGAAGCCTGACCCTCAGGCAGCAGCTTTTAATGTATGAAACTGGATCCTTTCCAGGGCAAGACTGGGAGGTGGGTGTCTTTTGTTTCTTTCCTGACTCCTGGGGGAATAGCCATAGTGAGTGCTCCAGAACCCATTAAGAGCTGTTTCTTTGTTTTCTACAGTCTTATGGGTCTTGTGAATGCAGGCCCCATTGGTTTTCAGGGCTAGGTATTTTGTGTTTGGGGGGCTCATCCCTCTGATGGGAGTCAAATGTTGGGGCAGTACATGTAGGGTCCAAACCCTTTGCTCCCTAGGAAGAAGTTGGGAGTTGGGAGTTCCCTCTTGATTGTATGGCACAGTGCCAGGGGTGAGGTTTATGGCGAGAGTGTGTCTCAGTCTTTCCTATCTGTTTTTGATGTGGGTATTTTCTCCTTCATCAAATGTGTAGGAGACGCTCAGCTATTTTGTGGGTTTCTTTCAGAGAGAATCGCTCCATGCATAGCTGTACACTTGATGTGTCCGTGGGAGGAGGGGAGTTCAGGAGCCTCCTATGTTGCTATCTTGGATCAGACTCTTATTTTTTAAATTTGGTGTAGGGACACAAATTGTTTTTTGAGCACCATATTACATACATATATTATTATGTTCATGTATCAAAAAACCACTAAATTTTATATTTATTTTTATCTCAAATACCACAAAAATGGTTGTTTAAAAACTAAAAGAATCACTACTGTATGGAAAAGGCCTTGAAGTAGAGGTCAAATTTGACTCTAAAATGCTTAGCAGTTGTTTTTAAAATGCCCGTTAATATTGATACCACTTCTTTTATGAACTCTAGAATCTATTTGTCAACTATGGCTTAAACTGAGAAAATTAAATCATTTAGAGAAGAAAATGTTGTATTCTAACTTAATATTGAACGTCAAGCAGAAATATTGTCAATTAATAGCATTTATTTAAATGATTCATGTATTCTTTGGCCTGTATTTAGACGTATTGAATTTTTCATATTCTTATGATGCAGAATTTATTTACAATGAAGTACACAGATATAAAATGTATATTTCGATGATTTTTTTGCAAATATGTACTTTCATAGAAGCAACACCACAATAAAGACTGTAAATCTTTTCATCACTCCAAAAATATCCCACATGGTACCTTCCAGTCAATCCCTGCATCCTGTAGGTGATCATAGTTCTGATTAGTTTTTTGTTTGCTTGTGAACTTTCAAAACAAATAACAATGTGGGACGAAAGGAAAATAATGTGTTTATTATGAAGATAACTTTCACCTCATGAATTCCCTAAGAAAAGTTCTCCAGACTCCAGAGGTCCATGTAGCACACTTTGAGAACTGCTTCTCTTATAATACCAGCATGTATCTTTAACTTATCACTTTCAACTTAGAGTTCATATTGTTCCAACCCACATAAAACGTGATAACCTCGCAACAGTAAAATTCTATGTCCACTGTACTATTTTTGACGTACATTTTACATTTATGTATGAATAAACTCCACAATACAATTATTCATTTTTGTTTAAACAGTAAGTTTTCTTTCAAAGAAATTAAGGAGAAAACATCCAAAGCCTTTTGTATTTACTGAAATGTGTCCTAATTCCAGTGCTTTTCATTCCTTCCTAGAGATGCACATTTTCTTCTAATGTCATTTCCTTTCAGTCTGAAGAACCAGATGTGCTGGTGACTGGTGAATTCTTTTAGCTTTTTTTAAATCTGAATATATTTTTATCTCACTCTCATCTTTAAAGGATGTTTTCACTGGTATAGAACTCTAGCTTAATTTTTTTTTTCCTTTAAGCATTTCAAAGATTCCATTCCATTGCGTACTGACCTTCATATTTTTCTAATGGGAAATTAGTCGTCAATCTACTCATCTGCATGCAATGTAGTTCTCTCCTCAGTCCTTAGGCATCTTACAGCTTTTTCACTTTATATTTGTTCTAAGTAGTTTTAATATAATGTGCTTAGGTATGATTTTCCTTGTATTAACCTTGTTTAGGGTTTACTAAGATTCTTGGATCTCTTGATGTTTTCCACCCAATTTGGGGAAATTTTGGTAATTAACTCAAATATTTTTTCCCTGTTCACTTTTTCCTCTGCCTCTGGGACTGCAATTACACATATGAGAGCCTGTTTGGAATCATCCCATAGTTCCCTACAGCTCTGTTCATTTTTAAAAATATGTTTTCCTCTCCATTTTTCAGACTGTGTAATTTCCGTTAATTGTCTTCAGATTCATGGATCCTTCCTTCTCTGGCTCCAGTAGGATGTTAAGCCCTTTAAGAATATTATTCATTTCAGAACATTATACTTTTCAGTTCTAGAACTTTCACTTAGACCTTTTATAGTTTTAATTTCTCTGCTAAGATTTCTCATTTGTTTACTTATGTTCATCCTTTTCTCTAAGTCCTTGAAAATATTAAATTACTGTCTACTAATTTCAACATTTGCGTCGTCTCAGTATCTATTTCTATCAACTATTTTTTCTTGATTATAGGTCACACTTTTCTACTTCTTGTCTGGCTACTAATGTTTTACTATATGCTGGATACTGAGATAATTGTAGGGAGTCCTGACTGTGTGAGATTCCTCTGACAGATTTGGAATGTTGATATGGTAGGCAGTTTAAAAAGTTTTTTTCCCTGTAAATCTTGGTTTTATTCTTTCTTTGAGTGGTTCTATTTTGGTTTTGAGCTTACAGCATCTTCCTTCTTCTATGGTGTGGTCCTTATTCCTACAACAAGGCCATTCTGGTTTCTCCATACTTGAGATGTTCAGTGAAGTCTCTTCACTCTGGCTAGGCTGGTACTTGAACTATCTAATCTTGGATATTTTCATTTATCTCAGTCTCTCAGCAGATGATCTCTGGTAAGCCTCCCAAAAACCCCTGATGAATAATGGATCTTTTGGTCCATCATCTGAGTGTCTCTTTGTTCTCTGGTGCTCTGACCTGATTGTACTTCTGTCAGCATTAAAGTCATCCCAAGCATAAGTCCCAGAAGATCATAGGCATCTTTATTTCATTTCTAACACAAATCGTAGTTCTGCACTAACTGTATGCAATGCCTGAAAGTAGTTACCTCATGTATTTCTCACTTTTTTCAGTTGTTTACACCAGGAGGACAAGTGCTATGCTAGCTACTCTGTCTTGGGCAGAAGTGGATATTGGTGAAAGGCAGCTTCCTCATAAAATTGTTAGACACTCAGCGGGAACTTAATAAACAGGAAAACCAAACTGATTTAATGTGTTCAGGTGTAAGAAGAATGAGATTCAAGAGTAGATAAGAATGATATATGCACTGTCTGTGATCACAGTGACTATCATCTTTTATGATGTTTTGAGTAACCACAAAAAAGCATTTGGTACCTAATTGACTCAATCAAAATGGCCAAACTCATCTTCCATTAGACACAAAGTGGTGTTAACTATTTCCCGTGTGTCTGTGTGTTACTCACTATTTGACATAAATACACTGTTGCTCATTGTATTGTAACCCTTTGGAAAAGCTGAAATCAACCATAAATATGTCAACACAGTTCATCCGATGACACAGTTTCAAAGAATTTCTGCTCTCAGCTCCAAAGCTATGCCTGAACAAAGGTAAAATAAACAGATGGGAAGCAAAAATTGCTGAGGGTAAGAAAAATCCACGTGTGGAGAAAAGCATCAGGAACAACATTTAACTTTTCCATTCAGATAGACTCTTTAAGAGTGGAATTATACCTCGTGAATATAAATACCCAAACGAAGACAACCAGCTGAAGAAATGGGCATTTGAATCAACTTCCCTATATTTGCTCAGCTTTCCTAAGGAATCTAACTGAATATAACCTCAGGAGCAATGAGTTGAGTGGTTCACTTTGTACAATGTATCTTGCTCTTGTAATTAGATGCTTTTTTATGTTTGTTATGGCTATACTCTGGTACCTTGAAAATGGCCAACACTCCTTTGAATAATCTAAATTATTCCTTTCCAAATAAAATGTTTAGCAAATAATAATTGTTCCTTGTATTAGGTTTTCTGAAAGGATAATCGTAGAGGTGAACTGAGGTTAGTAACAGTGTATAAAGTTTATCCTGACTTCAAGTATTTGAAGATTAGCTTTTGGTTGGGGAACAATCTTTTCCTATCCAATACACCATTGCTTCATGTTTGGATCTAAGAAGGAACCCTGGATATTTCTAAGATCTTCACTGGAGTCGCAGAGGTTTTAAACATTATTCCCATCATCATCATTGTGTCATCTTCTCAGCACAGGAGTTTTGTTTAAAAAAACTCTGATTTCAAACTATTTCAAAGTGAGTTTTATGTATGTGTCTGCTAGAATTTTAAAACTAAAACCCATAAAATCCAACTAACAAATTGACTATTAACCAGACAAGGCAATTCATTACGAAAAGATGAAGTCTGAGGCAAGAAAGTGAAACAATAATTCTATTTGGTTTAATTTATATAGGCCATTTTTACATAAAACAGTGCCAAAACTTAATATCATAAGAGCATTTTAAAATTGCATGCTTGTGGGGAAAGATGAGTTATGGTTATCAAAACACGACTTTTTAAACATGATACCATATTATAACTTAACAATATCTTATAAAAAACTATTACAAGAAAATTATTATTTGTATTTAATTTGACTTAAACCAGGAGAGAGAACACTAGGCAAAAACATATATTCTATTGGGAAATACTCTGAATTGTCCAATAATAGTATTAAAAATATGAGAATAGCAACATTTTACATCTAATTTTTATTACCCACTTTGAGTCTGAACAGATGGAAATAGAGATTTGGTCACCAATTTAAAAGCTAGTTTAGTTGTCTAATTATAATTTCTTTTCTCTATGAAGTGTAAATGAAATACCTTGGATCTCTTTATTGTTTGTAGTGTGCCCTGGTTTCTCTTTCTCTCTTTTTTTCTCACTAAATATATTTACTCCTTTTTTTCTCCTTTGTTTCCAGCAACATAGAAGTATTTGGAAGCAAAACTATCTTGTGGGGAGAGGGTCAATGGCAAATGGATGAAAAACTAGCTTCCTGTCTTTTGGTGGTTACTATGGCAATAATCATGATGGGAGATTTTCAGCCGCAAGTGGTTTCTATAACAACATCATAAGGTGCTTTTAGAAATAGACCCGAGGTAAATAGATTCTTTAGGGGTCTCTTAACCCCTTTTATACCACAGGATTAATATCCTCTTGGAGGATAAATATTAGTTGGCTTACTTGATGGAAACCTTGAAAACAGTGCTTTTATTTTGTAAAGATTGAACATTTAATTTTTCTATAAAGACCTGGCTTTAGCTGGTAGATCTTAGGCTCCTTCATTTCATAAAATAATTGATAGCATCCTTATTCTCTTTCTGCATTATGAAATTAAAATAGTCTTAAACCTACCTCTTTCATTGTATTACCCCCCAAAAGTGGAAAGCAGTAAATATTCCTCACTATAACGTCTATTAATTCTCTCATGGGTCATCTGAAGGCCCTCGCTCTAGTGAAACCTCGTACATACTATTATCACACCTGTTGGGCTCCCTGACAGTTGGTGATCTTTCTTCTCTAATGAATGGAGCCAAATATTCATCCTTTGTTTTCACCTTCAGCACACTTCAAATTAGGCATGGTTTCTATTTAGCTTATTATTTACTAGATATTCTAAAAGGAGGTTGAAATTGGTCTGAATTTATTAAGTTTCAGCATAGGAAAAAATGACATGGAAGAAAATGAAGGCTCCTATTTCATACATCAATGTCATTCAGGAGGCCCTTTATAAATGAAAGGTGAATGGGAATACATGACAAGTAAACAAGAAAGGAATAGATGGTGGTAAGCTGGATATAATTTTTCAAGAGAAGAAAATATAAAAAGCTCAAGTTTAGTCACCCAATCAGTTAAATTTGAGGAGATGGGGATTAAGCTTGCTTGGTTCAGTTCCATAATGAATTGTTGATTATCTACTCTATGCTGGATACTGGAGGTATAGACAATGATGAATAATATACAGGATTTATTTAAAAAACCAAATGATCACATCAAGTAAAAGCACTTTGCATTGTTAAACAAAATATTAATTTATTTGTTAAATTTACTGATTTGAAATTAGTGAATTATTTGCTTGAATTTATCTTTCTTCTTCCCCCACTTACTTCTCTCCGCCCACACCCCCCCAACCCCGGCCACCATGCTTTAAGTGCAAATCTATAACCATTTATTCCTAGAAGAGTAGATTAAGGGCATATTTGAGCCAAAGTGATTTAATCTAAGGTATTATGTCTTATATCTTCACATGAAGTTCATTTCCATGCATTTTCTACAGTAGAACTATCCTTATACTTTTATTTTCTCTTCAGTTAAGCTGCCAATTCCACATATGAGACATTCTCTTTCAACTCTCAGAAGGACATCAGCAACCATGCGTCTCCCTCTGAGTTTTCAAACAGTGCTGTGGGGTTCTCACCTCCCAAGTGTTTTATGCTCAGTAATGAAGACAGAATTCATTATGTATGCACTTGCCATAGCCTTCTGGGGTAGAGTTTGCCAAATGGGTCCCTGGGAGACCAAGACCCTTTCTCCATGTGTGTCACGGGGCTGTGCAGATGAGCTGAGGCATGTCCGTGTGCACCAAGACCCTGCCCAGAACAGCATATTCCAGAACACCCTGGGCAGGGTGCCATTTGTAAACTCTTCAAAATTTTATCCAGACCAAAGGCACGACAGCTCTGGACCTGCTGCAGTCAGTGCCATGGGGCTCTTAGCTGAATAAAAAGAAAGTGAAATATATTCACGACGGCTTCCAAGTTATCCAGTAACCACAGGAACCTGGGTTTTCCCCAAATGGGGTCACAACTTAGAGTGACCTGACAGAAACAAATCATTGTCTCTGTTCAAGTTTAGTGAGCAGAACAAACTTCCCTGCGTTAAAACAAAGTAATCAACAAAGTGAACATTCAGCAAGTATTTATTGCACCGTTCAGGAGATAGTATTCAAAGTGTGATCAACACTGAATACACAAAGCATATAGATAGGCGTACTGAAGAAGTTTATATTATGGTTCCTGAGCTTAAAAAGTTCATTTGCAAATTGTAAAGACAAGTTTCAAAACATGAACAGAGAACAAGTCAGGAAATATATAGATAAGTGTAAAGTTTTAGTGTCTTAACAGTAAGTTCTGTGGCTGCTCATGCTGGGAGATCAACAAGAATGCAAAGATATGGGAAAGATTCATGGAAAAAGCTGGCTTCCAAGGATGTGCACAATTTGAATACACATCATCATTAAAAACTCTTCGGAAGTCCTTTGAAGTGTCTTTATTCATGGCTACTATTATACTCATATTGTCAAAGAAGATAATTGAAATCCTAGAGGACTAATGTCTTACTCAGAGTTATAGCCAATCATTTATTTTTTTAGGCATTAGTTCCCTGTACAAAAATATGAGAAAACTGTTGAGATCTGCATTGTCCAGTCTAATAGCCAGTCACGTGTGGCTTTGAGCACTTGAAATGTGGCAGGCTGGAACTGAGGTGTGCTATAAGCATAAAATACACACAGGAGGGCTTCAGACTTAGTTTGAAAAAAATGTGAACATCTCATTAGTTTTTAACACTAATTACATATTGAAATGATAATGTTTTAGTTATATTTGGTTAAATTGTATTATTCAAGTTAATTTTATCTGCTTATTTTTACTTTTTAATTTAGTTTTTAAAGATATTTTTTACTGCAAGACAATGCTACAAAGATGGCTCCCATTGTACTTCTCTTAAACAATGCTGGTACAGATGCTTGCTATTTGAAGTGTAGCCTATGGACCAGCAGCATCAGCATCAGCATCCCCTGGGAGCTTATCAGAAATGCCCAATCTCAGGCCTCCCCGCAGAACTGCTGAATCAGAACGGGCGATTTAATGAGATCCTCAGTGGTTCATATGAACAATAAAGTTTGGGAAGTGCTGATCTAGAATCTGCTTCAGCTGTTTCTTTTTTATGATTCTATCTTCCTCTTCATTTGGATTTTTTCAAATAAATGTTTTGAAATCTTGGCATCCAGTCTACCACATATTAGCCGCACAACCTTGGGGAAGTTACTTAACGTTCCTGAACCTCAATTCCTTACTTATAAAGTGGATATAGTACCTCCAACCCCATAATCTTTCTATAGGGATTAAATGAGACACCAAGGGTTATGCACTTATCCTCTGGAACCAATAAATTGGAGGTATTTTTTGTAATATCAGTAATAAAACTGAAAATTAGATTATTGAAATTTTTTTCATTCTTGTATTGTCCATGCTATTTTGGTGTACAGTGAAATGGGCTAAAGTTTGAAGGGCTGTTTTCACTTATTTTACCAATTTTATTTTTTTCTTTAACCTTAGTTGTGTGCCATATACTTACTTAACATTCTGGTGAGAATCTAATGGAAAATATTAAAACATTCAGGCCCCTGTTTAGAACAAAATTGTCCTGAACTAAATGATTCTGTATAATGGTTTTATAACTGATGTTGAAATTACATCTGTTGATCATTGATCACTTTAAAAAATGGTCGCTTTATGGAGTGGGAAACAACTTTTATTTTTCTTTTCATTTGAAGCATTTTTAGCTTTACTGTGAGAATTTCAATTCACTGGAGGCAAAGCAGCTAGTAAAATGTAAGTCTGGTCCATAAGTAAAAGGGGTCATTTAAAAGCCCGTCATTATTAAAAGTATACACGGATTATAATAAGGTCAGAGAGTCCAGGCCTGATTAGCTTTAAATGACTTTAACGTCAAAGGAACACAATTAGACCCTCATTAAAGTTTTCAGTGGTTGACATTTAGTAAAAAATGCCCTTCACAATTTGCATTATTTAGTCGTGCTCTGAGGAGGACAAAGGGCAGGGCGCCTTCTACAAGGTTAAGTGTGTGTGGTTGCAGCCAGAGGCGGGAAGCGCTTGGTGCATGACCCTCACCTTAATGACAGAGACCTGATCCAACCCAGACCCTATGCGTAGGTGTATAGGCTGTGCAGATGAGGACCCAGAGGTTTTTATTCTCATAGGAAATCTTTGAGAGCAAAAGAAATCTTTGGAACAGTAGGCCCTTGATTTCATCTGTGATGATGTTGATGATCAAAATTCTATATAAAAGCACCAACCAGAATGCCAACCATATACAGGAGATTTAACACACGTCTGCGGAAAACTTTCTCAGTGAGGCCGTGGACCCTCCATAGGGGAGACAATAGTAGAACAGGGATGTTGAGATGCAGATGACGCCAATGATCTTCAGCCACAGTCTTCCCAGCTGGAGCAGGGAAGTCACATTGCAGAGTCTGCATGTGAGTGATCTCTGGCAAATACGCAGTTGGCGACATTGAGCTCCTGCCTGGATTATTAGATATCATTCTCAAAGAATGTGTGCTGACAGCAACTTGTACTTCCCAGAACTCCCCAAACTCAAAACTCTCTTTCTAATATCAAACAGTCTCATTTTCCTTGGATTTATTCATTTATTGAACATGCATTTACCAAGCACCAGTTATGTACATGAAACTTTGCTAATCAACAGGAGACCAAGATGTATGTACTTTGGACCCTGCACTGAAAGACAAACAATAATGACTAAATAATTACTTTATTCCAGATTTTTACAAGGAAATTTATGTCTATTATCTCTTTTACCCCTCATGACAATAACAGTTATAACAACAATAATCATAATGGCGATAATGCTCACTCTGTGCCGAGCACTGTCAGGCATCTTACGTAAATTAATTTAATCCCCAAATAAAGCTATGGGGTAGGTATCATTTTTACAGAAATGGAAACTGAGGCACAGAGGTATTAAGTATCATAATAAAGTAGAGTTAATAAGTGGCAGAGGCAGGATTTAAACCCACACTCCAAAATCCATGCTTTTAACCGCTTTGCATAGGGCTACAGATTTTATCCTTTAGAAATGAGGAAACTTAGGCTCAAAAACATTGATTTTGCTAAAACCATAGACAGAGAAAATAGCAGAACTAACATTCCAACCTGTTTGGCAATAAAATTGTACTCTTGCCATTATATTAAATTGGCCTCAACTTCGTATTTAAGTCCACGTATACAGAATAACTACATAGAAGACAGTGAATGCTTAGTGTTTCAGAGGCCACAGGCATGCAAAGGAGAGGAATGATCTTAAAGAGCCCATTTACTTCTTATTCTAACTGCTCCATGTGGATCCTATCATAAATAGTACATCAAAGTCAGTCACTTACCCAACGATTTGCTCTGCTTGATTTTATCAAAAAAGGCAAAAGTAAGAACTTCACAGCAAGGCTTAAATGAGAATTCAGGTTTTCTTGCTCACTCATTCATTATTCAACACATTTCTATTGACTACCTACCAGGTGCAAGCCATTTTGGCCACGTCCTGAATAAAGATGTGCCCGTCCTGCCCACGTTCCTCCTCCTCCTGCCCAGCCCCAAGCCTGGAATTAAATTTTATCCCCTGCAGAAAGCCAGGCTAAAGAAAGTCCAACAAGTTACTTCTCTCTTATAAATTGAAATTCTTAGATCTGGAAATTTCCACTCTATCTCCAGTAGCATTGTTTGTATCTTCTATTTCATTCTAAAAGCAACTCATGACGGCTATGATTTGAAACCTGGAGCATCCCAAATGCTAGCTGTTCAAACTATGATTGAAATTGTTAGGCGCTTCACCAAAGTGTCAGGGGCCAAACAATCTGCCAGATTTTTCCGAATGGAATCGAGGAGATAGTCAATCTTGAATAAAGAATAAATTTTTCTTTGACAGCTGGATTAAGTCCATGGCTGTTTCAACTTACAGAAATCAATAGTGGCTTTTGAGATGTAGTTTAATAAAATATAGAAATCTATGCTAAACTCTAAAAATATCAACGATATGAGCAAAATAGTCCACGTAAAGACTCTAGTTTGTTTTAATAAAAGCAACGCAAAAGTGAAAAGAGAATGAAATAAAAGCAGCTCATTAGCAAATGTATGCTTATTAATTCATCTACAGGAGAAAGATCTTTTATACGAAAGAATATCAGAAACCGTTCAGCACATATTGAGAACATCAAATTTTATGTTCACAATTCCTTCATTCCTCTCTCAGTTTTATTTAAGTGAAATTAGGTGAAGTGTATATTAAATTTAGACTCAAAGTAGAAAAAAATTATTCCTTTCTTGTTTAAAACAATTACTCCATACGGCAGCTAGCGTATGTTCTTCCCATCCTAGGCAGCAGCTTCCCCAAGTACCTGCTCATGTCTCGCTAGTTTGAGGAAAACACACAGGCAAATACATGCCCCAGAGCAATGAGCCCAGACAGCTTTATTTGTACTGGTGGGAGTACATCCATGAGTGTTTGATCTAACTAAATATGAGGCATATTAAAAATTGCTATTTTAACGCAGATATAAGCAATAACAATAGTTCATCCACCTCCTTTCCTTCCCTTCTGCTGGCAGAAGATAGGTCTGATTCTTAAAGTCAACATCAATGAAAGTGAGGACTAGAGACAAGATAGTCAGAGAGTTATATGGGGAGAATTAGATTAGTAAATCCTAGGAAAAGAGTAAGAATAGCTGTGATAAGAGGGTATTTAAAAAATAAAAATAAACCAGGAGTCAATAATTATAAATACATATAAATATATGTGCACATATCCAGATGCAGAGTTTATACAGCCAGGGAGATCTTTAAGGTAAGGATCGAGCTTTGACAATTAATCCCCAGGAAATACCCTCTGAGCGTTTGTTGTGCATAAATAGGAGCTGGGGGAACACAAAGATACAGGAGATCCTCTAACAGTTAAACTCTTATCACACCTCTCACTTCATAAAATATTTCCCTGAGCCAAAAATTTAAGTAGAACTCAAAATATAGAGAGAGATGTTAAAGATTTCCTGGTGAAAAACAAACGCTGGAGGACAGATCTTTTCTAAGTCTGATCCATGTTTGTCTTTGTTTGATCCCCAGTCAAGCTAGGCACTTTGTGGGGAAAATGTCTTTGGCCTGTTGAATTAGTCCGTTGATAGACTCTTTATTAAAATGGTATACGTGGGTTTGTTTTGTTTCTTAAAATAAAATTCCTGGGGCCACCCTGTGGCCAAGAGGTTAAAATTCCCTGTGCTCCACTTCGGCGGCTCTGTTCGTGGGTTTGGATCCTGGGCACAGACCTGCTCCACTCATCAGCCATGCTGTGGAGGCATCCCACGTACAAAATACAGGGAGATTGGCACAGATGTTGGCTCAGGGCTAATCTTCCTCAAGCAAAAAAAGAGGAAGATTGGCAATAGGTTAGCTCAGGGCGAATCTTCCTCACAAAAAAAATAAATAAATAAAATAGAATAAATAAATAAAATTCCTGCAGTGAAAATCCATTTAAGAATTGTACTTTTTTCTTTTGGTTATTACTGTTATTGCTAATTTTTTTTGTACTAATCCAATTAATTCTCTATTAGGAACCAAAACAATCTCTAAACAGAACAATAAGAGCTAACATTATTGAGCACTTACCACTGTCTACCAAGCATTTAAATCTGGTGACTTAATCCTCACACAAACCCTAAGAAGTAGGTTCTACTGTTCTCTCTTATTTTGCAGCTGGGGAAACTGAGGCTGTGAGTCGCAGAGCCAGGCTCCCTATGGGTGTGTTTACCTCAGGACTCTGCTTCTTACCACTGCACTGTCCTTCTCTTTCTGGCAAATCTCCTATGGTTGGTGAATACAAAAGTTGTCAAAAATATTGATAATAAAAAACCTCTTGAAAAAATTTTCAGATTCTTGATTGGTGATTTTTAAATCAGAGAATTACCTGCCTGTTTCATAGATAAGTGCATTAAAACCATCAAAGACAAAGGAATAAATGCTATTTATAATAATCCTAGAAATTAAAATGCTCTTCTCTGAAATCACCTTGTAGTGTTTCATTGCTTTGAATAAATATTGCTCTGAAGAAATACACCACTTTGTAATTAAGTTAAATTACCAATATGGCTGTTTCCCAAGTAAACTGAATTATTAGAAAATACACACACACAAAATAAATATGTTTAGTGTTTGGATGTTCATTTTCTTTAAAACTGGTGAAGTTAGTTTTTACTTCTCAGCAAAATATATATACATATTATATAAAATATATTTATATAAATGTGTATTTACATGAAAAATATATTTTAAATATATTTTGTATATTTATGTATTTTAAAATATGCGTTAGCTCTAGCAATACTAAAATACCAAATATAAAAGAATTACTTACAGTAACTAAATAAAATATTTTATTTTCCCCTGAACAGAAATTTTTGCTTTTCTCAACCCCTGGCTCTCCTTGGAGAAGTCTCCAGAAAGAGCAGGAGCCTGAGTAACTGGGCTGTAAGCTCTCCTCCCCTTCTTCAACCTGAGCTGGTCCACATTCTGATTTGGTGTTTTGGGATTACTCATGACCTTTTCCTTGAATGAGTTCTGCTGCACTTAAAAAAAAATAAAGTCTGAAACCCAATATTCTAGAACTTCTTATAATCTCCAGTAGATGGCAAACTTTACTGCAAGGAAACAATTTGGCAGACTATATAAATTTGTCTGAAAATATGAATTACACTCCACAAGCAGTAAAGTTTCTTACCCTGTGTCTGAGTCTCATACGAAAGCTGGAAACAAAATTTCCTACAGTCATTTCCTGGGAACTAAATCCCGGTTATAATTTTAAATAGTCCTGTAAAGTTTTGTGTATAACAAGACATTAAAGTCTTGTTCTAAAGGAATTATCTCTATGAAAATTATTTTATTCTTCACTGAATGTACACATATTGTATAAAGTACAATATAATAAGACATATGACAGGTTTTTTTTTTTTTCAATTTGGGTGCACAAAACTGGAATAATCATAACCCTTACTTCATGAAACTTTCATTATTGGTCTGTGTATAGTCTTGCTTTTATTTCCTGAGTTGGCTGTTTAGGTGGTTATTTTTAATAAGGCAGTAAATTGCAGTTTCTTTATATGTTTGAAAAATATAATTTTTTGTCGGGCAGTTGTCCTTGCTCATTTAGTGCAGACATCTGAAGCATCAGTTAGTACTGTGTAGATCATGCGCTGCGTTTCAAAGGGGACCTGTTAGCATCTCACCTTTGGACACACCTGTAAACCTGGGCAGCGAATGGTGTAAACAGTGCCGATGACAATCCCCAGAGGAGCCCCACTAAAATAATGTGCTTGATAGATAATCTTGTCCAGAGCCAGAACTGAAAACATAATTCAAAGTGTATTACATGTAAGGAAAGTGATGCAGGGTAGTATATGTGACTAGATTATAAATCTACCTATTTTGTTTAAAAAAAAAATTATCAAATTTATTCAGTAATACTTTAAAAGTCCCTAAAGGTTGTAAGGGAAACAATAGTACACTTCTTACCATCCCCATTCCAGCTTCTCATTCCCAATGTGCACTCCCCAGAAGCAACTACTTAAAACTCTTCCAGCTATTTCTTATGGGTTTTATTGATATATTTCTAAATAATAGGCTGAGTTTTTCTTTTTAGTTTAAGATATTGGTGGAATCTGTTGGAATCCTACTATGATAAAAGTAGATTTGACTTTTCCTGCAGTTCTCAACAACATACACACAAACACACGCACGCACTCCTGCAGCTCAGCTACTCCCAACATTAGTTATATCATTATATTATTACTATTATTGTCATTTAAAGAATTCTCTCCAATTACATAGTATATGGTGATTTCATTTCCTTTCTTGTACGATGTTCAATTTTCCCCAGAATTAATACTAGTAAGAATTTTGTGGGGTTTTATAAATTTTTCTATTTAGTTTTCTATTACTTCTCTATATGGTAGGCAGTTTTCTTCCTGGAGGCATTCTCCCTGGAGCTCCTTTCTCTTTCTGCTTTCAGCTCTAGTTATTGTCTATGCTAGTAACGTATCTGCAATTCAGGAAGCAATTTTCAGCAACATTGTTTTGCTTCTTTCTTTTGTTGGATTCCTTGTATGCTACATTCCATGTCTGTCTCTTTCTTGGTTTGCATTTTCATTTCCCTAGGCCAAATTTCTAGAATCTTCCTGAAAAGTGGGCAGGAAAGCTGAAAATTGGAATCCCTGAAAATATCTTACTTCTCCCTTAAAATCTGATTGGTAGTTTAGCTGGGCATAGAATTCTAATTTGGAAATTATGTCCTTTCAGGACATTTTTTTTCAATTATTTTGTTGAGACCATAATGGTTTATAACATTGTGTAATTTCAGGTGTACATTATTATGTATCAGTTTCTGTATAGACTGCATCGTGCTCACCACTCCTAGTCTAATTTTTATCCATCATTATCCATATCAGCCCCTTTACCCTGTTCACCCACCCCCAACTCCCTTTGCCTCCGGTAACTACTAATCTATTTTCTTTATCCATGTGTTTTGTTTATCTTCCACATATGGTTCTAAGAGGGAAATTCAAGCATTCAGGCCCCACCTCAAAAAAACAAGAAAAATCTAAGTTATCTTAAACTTCACCTAAGAGAACTAGGAAAGCAAGAACAAACGAAGCCCAAGGTCAGCAGAATGAGGGAAATAATAAAAATTAGAGCAGAAATAAATGAGATAAACACTAAAAAAACAGTAGAAAAGATCCATGAAACTAAGAGCTGGTTCATTGAGGAGATAAATTAAATTGACAAACTCTTAACCAGACTCACTAAGAAAAAAAGAAGGAAGTCTCAAATAATTAAAATTAGAAATGAAAGAGGAGAAATTACAATGGATACCACAGAAATGCAAAGGATTATAAGAGAATACTATGAAAAACAATATGCCAACAAATTGGATAACCTAGAAGAAATGGATAAACTCTTAGATTCATACAACCTCCCAAAACTGAATCAAGAAGAAATGTAGAATCTGAATAGACCAATCACAAGTAAAGAGATTGAAACAGTAATCAAAAACCTCCCAAAAAACTGTTTTCCAAAGTAGTTAACACCATTTTGCATCCCTACTAGCAATGTATGAGATATGTAACTGATATAGCAATACCCATAGCAGTAAAAATACTCTTTTAAGGCATGATGCCTTATTAAAGATAAAAAAGGATATTTCAGGAATATATGAGGGTCAAACCAGCAAGACAATGTAACCATTCTAAAGTTCTATGAACATAACATAGCTTCAAATATAAAAGTGAAAATGGTCAGAACTAAAAGGAGAAATAGAAAATTCATAATCATTATAGGAAATTTTAATGCATTAATCTCAACAGAGAAAAATAGTGAAAATAAACAATATTATAGAAAGTCTGAATAATATAATTAAGAAACTTGATCTAATTGATTTTATTTATATTTATTTATTTATTGGGGAAGACTAGCCCTGAGCTAACCACCGCCAGTCCTTCTCTTTTTGCTGAGGAAGACTGGCCCTGAGCTAACATCCGTGCCCATCTTCCTCCACTTTATATGTGGGATGCCTGCCACAGCATGGCATGTCAAGCGGTGCCATGTCCGCACCCGGGATCTGAACCAGCGAACCCTGGGCCACTGAGAAGCAGAACGTGCGAACGTAACTGCTGCGCCACCGGGCCAGCCCCCATTTTTGTTTTTATTAGCAACTATATGAAAAGATTTGATAAATCATCATTAATGACAAAACTCATCATTAGCTATCATTTGACAAAATTCATCATTAGAATGCAGACAACTATGTATTCATTAATAAGTTTGTTTGAGATGGCTTGAGGAACAGAAAGAAAGAATTCTTTAACCTTATCCTCATTTATTTGTAAGCTTCATTGACATTTTTTATTTCCTTATAGATTCCTTTTGCAATAAAAATGACACCAATTGCCTCTCAAATTCTTGCCAAAGCAATTCTACATGCAATGGTTTTTCGAAAGACAGTGATTGCCGTTGTTCAGACACAGCCTCTAATTTGGACAAAGGCTGTGACAACATGAAAGATCCTTGCTTCTCCAGTCCCTGTCAAGGAAATGCCACTTGTGTGAACACTCCAGGAGAAAGGAGCTTTCTGTGCAAATGTCCTCCTGGGTATAACGGGACAACCTGTGAAACTGTCACTAGTTCCTGTGGCATGAACTCCTGCCAACACGGAGGTATCTGCCGTCAGGACCCTGTTCACCCTGTCTGCCTCTGCCCTGCTGGATATGCTGGAAGATTCTGTGAGATGGACCATGATGAGTGTGCTTCCAGCCCTTGCCACAATGGCGCTGTGTGCCAGGATGGACTCAATGGCTACTCCTGCTTCTGTGTCCCAGGATTTCAAGGCAGGCACTGCGACTTGGAAGTGGATGAGTGTGTTTCAGATCCCTGCAAGAATGCGGGGACGTGCCTCAATGAGATAGGAAGATACACTTGTGTTTGTCCCCAAGATTATTCCGGTAAGTGTGATTACATTTGAATCCCAGATGATATAATTAGATTTCTCTTTCTTTAGAATGACAGGAGCAGAGGTGACTTTTTATGTCCTACCCAATTGCTTATGAAAAATGGCCTTGATGGAAATTAATCACCAGATGGAAAGCTTCCTCAACTCCTAAAAATCCACTGAGCTTAAACTGAGCTTAAACAATTTAAAAATCTTACATTATTTAAAACTTAGATTCACTCTAGACTTAGTGGGCTCTATGGGACCTAGCTTTCCAGGTCAAGGCAATTCAGTTTCCTTATCAGAACAGATTCCTTTCGTCCTAGCTAATGTGTGCCCTCTAACTCCCAAAGCCTGACATTGCCACCTGCTGGGAAGGCAGGCCATGGGTTGGATACCTGTTGATGGTTTCTAGTGCTGAAGTGTGATCAACAGATCAATGTTAGCAAGGCTGATGGAGCATGCCAAATGAGATGAATCATGATTTGATTAATAAAGAAGTCACTCTCTGTTTAATCTCTTGGGTAGCAAATAATAGTCCTCCCTATCTATTCACAAAGTTTCCATTGATGTTATTTTAGTAATAGTGTGACAAGTTGACAGCTCATTCCTTATGCCTCATGCTCTGGCTCCATCCTCCCCATCCCCCTGAGTCAGTGACCCATTTAGGTCAGTTCTTTCTGGTGTCCATCTTTCTTGTGTTGCTTCACTCTTTGGAATTCCATCTACTGTAAGGAGGCAACTCATGCAGGCTGTCTTCTCACATTCGTTCTTCTAACGTCTGCTTAGCACTTTCCTGTGCTAATTCATACCTCTGTGACATCAAGTTTTAATGTCACTTTTCCCCTTAGCTCCTGCCACTTTTGTAGCCTTCTGTGGTATTTGGCTTTCAATTTGTCTTCTCTCAACACTTTCATACCTACTTCTTGGTCTTGCCATTCTTTTTCCAAGTATGTTAAACTATAATTATTTGGAAAATATTCCTCTTCAAAATTTGTGCCAGAACCCTCAAGAATCGTTACACTAATATCCCACATTCTAGAAATATCTCTTTTATGAAATAGACACATCCTTAGTTGCTCTGACATGATATTTGCTCCCTTCCCCTCAACCCTCACGTACAACCAATCTTTAAAGTCTGCTGTTTTACATCCAAGATGTCTTCCACATTGAGCTCATCCATCTATTACTGTTGTTGCCTGGGCTCATGACCTCATCCCCTCTCGTGTGTAGTGCTAGTCAACCTCCAGACTCTATCCCTAGCCTCTACCTTCTCCAAGTTGTTCTGAACAATGCCTGTGAAATAAACCTCCTAAAATAGATCTGCTACGCCATTCCCTTCTGAAGAGCCTTGAGAGCTCCCCGCTACACAGAGAATAATTTTAAGTTCTCATTAAAAACCCTGCAGTGTGTCCCTTACATGATAGTCATATCTCCACACACCATTCCACCAAAGCATTTTCTTTCCCTAAATTGTCTTCATTTTTTATCCAAGTGGTTTCCTTCTTTCTGGAATGTCCTTCCTCAATTCACAATGTCTAGACTCTTGAAGTTCTTTACTTTCAATACTCAGCTCAAATAGCACCCAACTCAAAAAGCACTTCTGATTTACTATCAGCTGAAATAATACTTTTAAACTGCTGTGGTAATTGAATTGTTCTTTACTTCCATAGTGGTTTGCGCTTCTATCGCAGAACTTCAATATCTGTTCAATGTCTGTTCTGTTCTTCAATATTTGTGCTTTTGTCTCCTTCCACTAAAGTGTTAGTTTTTAAAGGACAGAATCATGTCTCATATTTATTTTTTAATTCATCAATACTTTTTGAGTGTTTATTATATGTCAGTCAGTGTATTAAGAAGAAAAGATACTGTTCCTCAAAGTATCTAACACATTGAATATGGCTGCTTAGTAAACTGTTACTGAATTGTTCTAATCTTCTATATTCTCCCATATATTTCTGGGCACCCTTCTTGGTAATGAAACTGACGTAAATGGACATTAAACAAGAGTTCACCTTCTCTGTTTCTTTGTGTATATTTTATGATGGCAAATGCTTGTGTCAAAGTTATTTTATTGAATGCCTTTTAATTACCAATTCTAACCTAAAATTTATGAGGAATAGTAATGGAGCTTATAAAAGCTCCTTGTTTTTATGCCATATTATCATGTCCATTCTTTTTAATTAAGTGGACTCATGGCAATTGAATTTCAACTTTTGAAATTTTTAAATAAAAATAAGAAATACATTTGTGGCACTGGTTTGGGATTACTTTTGTTTATAATGGTCACATTTAAAAATCACTATAGTTTATTAAGATAGTAACTTCTATTTCCTGCTGCTAAAACAATATTGTTAGTGGTGAGTAAAAGAAATAGACACGAGATCAAATAAATGTTTCAGCCATTTTAACTAGTGTTCTGAAATAGTCATAATTACAAAAGCACAGCTTGAAAAATTATGTTTTACAATGTATGTGTTTTTATTTTTACATTTTAATTTAACTGGATTGTAATGGATCCTTTCAGTGGTCTAAATTTAGGCGTAAAAGATGTCAAGGGTGTATTCCTAATGTGGAATGTAGTGAAATTCCATCGTAAGGCACTTCACCCTACAATGAATTAATTTCCACTGTAGACATTCTCACATCCTCGCAGGGCCCGTGAGAGCCAATGGCTTTTTCTCACTATGACACTTGAGTCCACAATGAGGACACTTTCTTTGCCCAAATCCTGATATTATAGCGTTCCCCACTTGACTGTGTCCTTTACTTGTTTCCTAAGAAATCAGCTAAGTTTTATTATTTCAGCCTTTCAGGTGACATATAGACAACTTGCTTGCAAACAGAATTTAGGTGAGTCACAAGGCAGTAAGGACCAGGTCTATTGTTAGCTGCTTAGGCTTGTTCGGATGCTAAGTTGCCGGGTTAGGTTTGATCACCAATCGCCTCCTGCATCCTGGGAGCTCATCCATGGTTCTCAGTCCTGATTACACATAGGCAATTATTACCCAGGGAGATGTGAAACAGAGATGCTCAGAGTCCACCTTCAGAAAGTCCAATTTAATTGATTGTAATGTATAGCTGGCGTTGGGAGCCAGAAACTAAGTTTATGTGAACTTAATTTGGAAACTTTTCTTGCACTATCCAACCACTTAGACACACAAGGAGGCCTGTTGACTTCAGTCCTACCTCATGGCTACCACTGTTTGTGGCAGCTCAGGCCAATTTAATGAGAAACCCAAAGAAAGTCTACACAACCAAGGGAAATGCTGGAGTTGAGAAGGAGAGAAAAAGACCGTTAGCAATCAGCATGGATGCGCTCATGCTCTAGCTCAGCCTCGACCTCCTGATGAATCCTGGAAACTGTGTTACAATTTTCTGGCTGCGCTGTGCTACATCCAAATTTAGAGTGATCATAAAGAACCCGGCTTACAGGAAAAGGCCTGTGTTCCTCTGAGCAACAAAGTAAGAAAACGTAATAAATTTTAAAAGACAGAGAGGTAGGAGAGGAAAAAGAGCAGTAGCGCACAGAGAGAGGGTTCACGCTGCGGGAATCCTCGCTCTGTGCTCCTGCCGCGCTTCCTGAGCTTGATTCATGAACTGCGGAAATTGGCTCGGAGAGAGGCACCGAGGATGCCGGTGAGAGTCCGCCATGCGTACGCAAAAACTCCAGTTTCAGCTGAAAGTAAACAGCTGCAAGCTTTCTAAAAAAAAAAAAAATGAAAAGAATATTAGCTCTGAGCATGTGACTGCTTTTAGTTCAAGTTTATGCAATGAATCATTCTGTAATTGAGGTCTTCCTTAAAATTAGCTGGATTGACTAAGGAACGTTTTTCGCATTAAGATGCCTGCCATATGAGAAAAATAGGGCTACGAGAGGACAGGGAAAGACCTACTGGATGTATGACAAAGCGAAACAGTGTAGGAAAATAGTTTATTTCCTCTATTATAAAATAAATCTTTGGTATAAAAATAATCTCTTGGGAAATAAACAAAAAACCCACTACATTAAATTTACTTATTGATTGTGAAATGCATCTCTATTTCAGAAAGAAAAATATATGGAAAAATTTATTTTACATTCAAGAAAATGTGTTAGTATATGGAGACTACTTAGAAAACTAGTTAGTAGGTGGAGACTAGTTAGAAAGCCATTGCAATACCAAGTGTAAGACATTAGGACCTGGCCCGGAAGAGTAACAACCAGCATGAAAGGGAAGGGTAGGTACAAGGGTCATTACGAAGAAAACTCACTTGCCATTTATCAAAGCCAGAATATTTCCAGACTTATTTTACCCAAGGAAAACTTGAAACCTCTACTATGAAAAATAAGAATGCATTAAAACTTCAATTGCCGTTTCCAACTTAATGAACTTCTAATCTGTATGGTGGTTGAGTGCTTCTCAAACTTCAATATGCGTCAGACTCACTCGGACAGTTTATTAAAATAAAGTTTCTGATTCAATAGATTTGAGGTGAGGTCCAAGAATGTGCGTTTATAACAAGTTCCCATGTGATGCAGAGACCACCCTCTGAGAAGCCTGTGATGTGGACAATTATGTGTATTTTCATGTGACATCCTTGACTCTTATTTTGCAAAGTTCATGAGACAAGGGAAAAAAATCAACAGAAAGTATATATATATATATATATATACACACATATATGCACACACACACATACAGCTATAGTATTTATTGATAATAATAGTTCTGGATAGATGATATGGATAAAAAATATTTGTTGAATTCATTCAGTCATTAATTTAGTCAACACACACACATATGTACTGAATTCCTCCAATGTGTCAGATATTGTTCCAGGTTCTGTAAATATAAGAATAAAGAAAAGTGATTTTAAAAAAGTTCCTTACATTCTAGAGGGAAGAGATAGACATGTATTAAATAACTAATAGATAAAACATATAGTAGGCTGGGTGGTGATAAACACAGTGGAGGAGAGTAAAACAGAAAAAGGGGAATTTGGGGTTGAACTTTAGGTAGATTGACTAGGGAAGGCCTCACTGAGAAGATGACACATGAATCAAGTTCTAGAGAAGTGAGGAAGGGAGTCAGGAAAATGTCTGCGGAATAGCATTCCAGGCAGAGGAACAGCAGATGCAAAGGCCCTGAGGTAAAGAGTACTTGGAATGTTTCAGAAGCAGCAATGAGGTTGATGGGACTGGGGTGGAGGGAGCAAGGAGAGGAGACACAATGGGCTCAGACTATGGGGCTTGTGGGCCATTGTAAGGACTTGGATTCTTCGTCGAAGTAAGATGGAAGTTGTCATAGAGTTTTGAGCAGAGGACTGTAATTATTTGACTGACTTTTTAACAAAATCTCTGCTTGTTAGATTGTGGATATAGTGAAGTGGGTGGGGGTGGTTAGGCTGGAATAGGGTGCCCCATGGAGATTAACACAATAATCCAAGTAGATGGACTATTATTTTACAGGAGAGAGCAAAAGAGAACGACCAAGTTTTAACAATAACACCTTCTTTTAATTCCGTTCAAAATTTAAGTTAGAAATTAAAGCAGAAGGATAATGGATGACGCAAACAGGATGAGAGCGCACCTTCCCCGACCTGCTCTCTGCTGCCCTCTGGTGGGAGGTCTAGATTATTCAGGACAGGTGTGTCCAGACTATTTCTAGCAACAATACAGCCTTCCTGACTAGTTTATGTCAACCACATCGCCATGCACTGTCTTTCACACGCACACCTGAAACTTATCCCACTTCTCTGCATTACATGATGGTTACTCATTTAAAATTTCCCATCAAACTTTCTCCTAATAATTTTTCATGTTCTCTGAGCTTTCTCCATTGTCTTCATCCTTTCTGATGCGTAAGTCTAAGAGGCGTGATGTAGCTAACTCTGACGCTGCCATTACACTGGCGTTTATCAAAGGCATAAGTTGAATTTCAGTCAATGTGGAGATTTGAATCTGGGCTTGATGTCCCATCTTTTATATATGTATATATATAAATATTTGCTTGAGGAACATTAGGCCTGAGTTAACATCTGTGCCAATCTTCCTCTGTTTGTATGTAGGACACTACCACAGCATGGCTGATGAGTGGTGTGTAGGGCCACTCCTGGGACCCGAACCTGTGAACCCCAGGTCGCTGAAGTGGAGTGCACAAACCTAACCACTATGCCACTGGGCCACCCCCTCTAAATATGTTTTTGACTGACTAAATTACTTGAAGGCAGCTATGACAAATCATATGGATAATTTAATGGTCCTGAAAACAAAAGTATTATATGTTATAAAATATAAACTTATTTCATGAGAAATAATGTTATTTTTATCATTATTATTACCATTGTTATTGAAAATTTTTTACTGAAGGTATATTTCTGATTAAAAAATTAATACAAAAAACATTTGGTGAACTTACATAAATTTATTTTGACTAATCATCAATAAATGGTCCACATTTATATAAATACACTCAATACATAAGACATCAGTTTAAAGAACACTTGAATACTGATTCTGTCAGCATCTACCTAGATATCTCAAATTTTACTCACCATATAATATGCCCATAACAAATATCTTTCAGATTCAAGAGGCAAATAATGGAGAACAGACAAGAGAGGAATTTTGAATTTCACAGATTGTGTCTCTATTTTATCAAAGGAAAATGGTTGTTTTCCTATATGGTCTTAATTATGAAATTGATCATTTTTTGTGTTGTCATAAAGAAAATTAAACACTTGTTCAGGTTTTTGCTTAGAACTAGGGCCATTTGAAATAGTTTTTATGAGGAAGTAAAGTTTCTGGCTTTTGATGAATGTTTGTTGAATGAATACACAAAATAACAAATGTTATTCACTCAGCAAATATTTATCACACACTTGCAATGCCCTGGACATTGTGCTGGACCGTGGAGACATAAAGATGATGGAGACAAAATTTATCCCTGACAAAATGCTCACAGCTTATTCAGAAGGGAGGCAAGTAAACAAAAATTACAATCTCTCTCTGAACAGAGTGCTGAGGAAGCACAAAGAAAGGAGCCGACAATGGTGCTGAGAGTCAGGAAACGCTTCCTGGAGAAAGTGGGCTTCGAGCAGAGCAAAAGTGCATCTCTTTCAGGATGTCGGACTGAAATCTTTGTCCTCTGGCTGCATTTATTATTGTTATTGTGGGAATAATAACCAGCTAATAGCAAAGGGGAAGAATTTCGGAGATGTTTCAGTAAGGGTGAACGTCTCTTCCATCATGTTTGCATTGATAATTGGTTTGTGGTTTAGCAACTTGTTGTGAATGACATGCTCCATTTATCTTCCTGTATCTGACGACTTCTCTTAGTGCCCGCGTGGCCACGAGCAGGGTGGACGTGCAGGTCTGAGTGAGGAGGGGATGAGCTCAAAAACAGATAGTAAAACGAAGACTGGGTGTGATGGAGAGACTGTGGAATTCAGCAGCAGGAGACAGGGATTCCAGGCCCAGCTTTGACGATTTCTAGTGGTTTGGTATTGATAAATAACAATAGTTCTGCGCCTCTATTTTCTCATTCTAACATATGGATATAATAATATCAGCTAACTCTCAGGGTTATGGTGAGAAGAAAATGATTTAGTGAAAGTTTTTCATAAGCTATTTAAGGCTATGAAAATGCTGGTTGTCACTAATGTATTATCTTCAAATATTGCTGCTAGTACCAACGCTGTTGAAACCATGTTAACCTGTACTTTTTACGCTATCATTTTTTATATGTGAGTTGCTTTTTTTCTTGACTGTATTAGAAACATACTAAGGAATAGATCAATTGAAGTCATAATCTTTGTGCTCTATTTGTGAGTTTAAACTGGAATATTATGATATGTCTAGGCAAGAGTTTAATTTCTGAAACTGCCATATCATAAAATAAAGGATTTAAAAATTTATTGATATCATAACATTTCAAATATTCAGGAATAACAATGATTCTAATGAAAAGAAACACAAGAAAGATATTTTTATGATTAAAACATAATTATAGAAGTATCTAATGTATAATATTGGCATATTTAGGATAAAATGCAAATATTGCAATTTTCCTCTAATCATCCCAAGAAACTTATAAAATTAAGCAAGATATAAACCATTCATAAAAGTAGTGTTTTTTTCAAACACAGCATCTTGGAGACTCTGAAATGTGTTACTCTAACTTAAACTTGATATATATTTTATTTTTTACATTAAAAAATACACGTGCACATACAAGATATAAGCACTAGATTGAGGAAGTCGTGCCTACTGACTAGGAAAATAATACTTTAAAATCAATAATATCTGTGTACACGCTGTGACATTTATGATGGGAATAAAGTGGGAGGAATAGCGTTTAGGGAGAATGCTCTAGATTTAGAGAAAGATGGCTGGAGAAGAGGCGGGAAGGGTGAGTTGGTCAGAGCTGGGAGAAGCAGTAGGGCGGGCAGAGTAGACTATGTCCACACACGGACAGCTGTGCTCCGGAAAATACTGTTAGGTACAAAAAGCACAAGAACGCTCTTCCTATTCTCCGCCCTTAGGGCTGACAGAAGGAGCCTTTCTTTTCTCTTCCTGGAACCAGTTCTAGCCTCCATGAATATTCTGGAAAGATGAGGATGAAATAGTGTCACGAACATTCTTACACTTTCACTGATGATAAAAAAAGAAAGGACAAAATATGACAAAGATTAAGAAAACTAGCAAAAAACATTTAATATTGAAGGCAGAGGTTATTTTAGTTGTCTCTTAGTGAAAGTATAACTTGTAGAAACACAAAAAGATTTGGATAACTGCAATAACAAAGTAATAGAATTTGACAGATAAATAAAACAGGGCATGCTACTCGTGAGCGTGTCTTGTGGTTTAGGGTACGCGGGGGTCTGGAAGAGTTCAAAGATCATGAAAACACAAAGCATCTGCCTGATTCCAAGCCCTACCTACTCAAAGGAGCCAAGTCCACCTGATGGCAGGTCTGGCAGGAACTCCCATGCCTCGTTAGGGCTGCGCAGGGCAGGCTGGCCTGGGGGTCCTCCAATAAGAAGCTTTGGGAAACTCACTGGTCACTGAAGCCCTAGGGAGAGACTGAGTGCCTGGAGCAGACTCTTGTGGGAATAATAAAATATTAATAATACTTACAAATGATTATTGTAAAATAAATGTTACATAATATAAATAAAAGAATAAACCTATTTTCATATTTCATCTGAATTAATTCATTTATAATTACATTGATTTCATACACACTGTTAAAGAAAAATTCTGCAACTAAAACATAACACAACACTAAGACACTGTTGACTGCAGAGTGCATCATAGTTCCTGGATGTTTAAAATATGAGGGAGAAAAGAGCAGTCTTTGAATTGATGAAATTCAGTCATCCTTCAGAGATGAATTCTAGGCTTGTAAAGTCTCCTTTGAGTGAATAGTTTTTAAAGTGTATTTTATTTCTTTTTGGTATCCTTAGAAAAGATGTGTCTAAATGAATGAGCTAGGAATCTTACTGGATAAAAACCTAAAGATGTTCCCACTGAAAAGAAAAAATCCTGCTTTAATCTCTCCCAGCATCTTGCTGATCATTATTGTGCCTGTTTGACACTATTAATCAGAGCAGGAAGTCATCCAGCCTCTTTTCCTTGCTCTAGGATGTTAAAAAGATTCTAACCGTGATATACAGGAGGAGAACACACTGTAAATCTGTAGCTGTAAAGGAAACCAGGGCTCCAGCACCTCTTTGCACTGATGCTTGGTCTGGACTTGCTCTGATAACTGTTGTAATTGATACACCATACATCATTCCTTAAAGAACCCAGAAATAGCGTATATAATCCTTATTCAAAAGGAAGCTATTACACATAGAAGCCTGTTAGACATTAAATATATGAGGTAGACTCAAACTTAGGATGATAACGCAAAGCTAGAGTACAATTACTTCCAAAGCATGGCTCTGAAGATAATGAGAAAGGTGTTCAGAGTGGTCAATCAACGCCACACTGCATGCACCGTGCACTCTCCCCCCGCCAGAATGAGCGATGAGGACAGCATCAGTGACAAGACCTGCTCCAGGCTGATAACGTATGATGCGCGTTATCTTGTGACACAGACTGTTAACATTGACCTCTAATTGCTGAAAGATGCATATTGAGGTGCAAAATCTCTAAATACTGATCAGAAGTTCAGGGCACAATCATTAAGAGACAATGTTTTGTTTTAAACATTTGCCAAAGCCATAAATTTGACTTTATGGCTCTTGATTTAGAGTGGGCTCAGGCTTGTAGAAGCATTGAGAAGATCTGTCCTCGCAGACCATGTAGCCTGGTGGGAGAGATGCTGCATTATTCCAAAGCTGTGACTCAATCATTTGTTCAAAATTCATCGAGCATTTCCTGTGTTCCAGAATATGAGCTAAATGCCACAGATATTGGTGTTAAGGACAAAGACTTTGACCTAAAAAAGCTCATAATTTTGTAGATAAAATGGACAAATAAGCAGTTGCAGTAAAATATAATGCATACTTTTATATTACAGGGAAGTAAGAGAGTACAGTGCAATGTCACCTAAGGCAGGTATAAGTGGTTAAGTATAGTTTCCAGGATCATGTGATAGTGGAACTCAATCTTTGGGAGCTAGTTAGAATTAGCCAGGGGAAGCAGGGAGAGAGAAGCGGGGCATCATAAGTAAGGGGAACACCTGTGTGCAGCCTGGAGCTATGAGAGGCCTGGAGCTGCAAGAACGTCATTGTAGGTGGTGCCAGTAGAATCCACATCTTTTAGAAGCTTTGATGGCGTTCCCAGGCAATTCTGCTCTATCCTGGAGACAAGCGGAAACTATGTAAAAAATGTACACAGGCACTGGTATAATCAGATTTGTATTTTATAAAGATCACTCTCAGAATTGTAGAGAGATTTGTAAGAGGGAAGCCAGTAACGATGAGACCAGCTGAGAGATGGTGAGAGTCTAAAAACTCTGTGGCAGCAATGGGCGTGGCAGCTTAGATCCATTTCCAAGGAAGAAATGACAGGATTTGGTCACTAAATAGAATGTGGGAAATAACAACAAGTAAGATGATAATAACTCCTAGAAATCTGGCTTGGGTGACCTGGATGATGATCCCATTCACTGAGAAGAGAGTTTGGCAGGGATGGGGTATAGAGACTCAGAGAGGGTAGATCGAGGAGAGAGAGCTTGAATTCGGGATTGTAGAATGATGCCTGGGAGTGAGTTGGGAAGACATCCTATAGACAGCTGGATTCCGAAGGGTGGTCTGGCCAAAGTTACAGACTGCTAACGTAGACCTTACGTGAAAATGTCACAGGAAAAATCTGCTTCCTGATTTCCATTACTGTGGTCACCTGCTTCTCTACCCGTAGTCTTTTCTCAAACACAAGTATATAAAACATTTTCTATTTTTTTCCAATACACACTTAATCCTTTGGCCTTTGCCAGAACTTGGCATTTGTCTGATGAAGCCACATTCTACACAAAGCTTACTAAAGGGTTCCTCTCACCTTGATTCTCAGGGATAGGAGGAAAGGTTGGTTTTCTCATTGAGCCCACTGCACCTGAGAGACCACTGGCTCATCACTTACCACTTACACTACTCTTTTACTCTTTTCTATTCCTTGTGAGCAATTACTTATGAACCTCCAAGATACTCCCAGTATCCTCAATGACTTCTCCTCTTTCCCAGCCAGTTCTTCACATTCAGTTCAACTCAGCAAACTGCTGAACACCTGCTACTGGGCAGGTGTTTGCAAGACACTGAGGATGGACATCCTTGAAGAACATAATGCATTGGTCTGTGGTGTAGCATCGTGGCTAAGAGCACAGGCTCTGAATTCAGACTGACTGGAATCTAAAGTGGCTCTATCATTCTCTGACTTTTTGATCTGCATCAAATCTCTTAACTTCTCTGTACTTCAGTTTCATCACGAATAAAATGGGCATAATAAAAGTACCTCATGGGTAATTTTTTGAAGATTAAACAAAATGAAATCAAATACATAAAATGCTTAGCCGATTACGTCATGTGAAATAAGCTCTCAATGAATGTCGGCTATTATCAGCAATAACAGGAAAGGATCATTGTCTTCAAAGCAGTTGTTGGAGATAAGCAAGTAACAAAAAATTAAAATTAAATTAAAATTAAATTTAAAAATTAAAAAATATAAAGCTGGTATTGCTATGAAAACACAAGAGGGTGGAACCAGTGAAGAAATCAGGGAAGACTTCCAGGAGGAGGAGACATTCAATTAAGTCTTAAATGGTGACTTCATCAGATGGACAAGTGGCAAAGAAATTTCCAGAGAGAGATCAGTGCATCCAAATTCTTTGAAGCGTAGAGGTGTATGGCGGTTTTGAGAAAGCAAATGCTTTGATATGACTGGAATATAGAGTGATGACAGAATTGGGATGGGAAATGAAACTGAAATATTGCAAAGGGTTTTAAATACAACAATAAGAAGTTTTTACTTTATCCACACCCAAAGGGGAGCTATTTCAGAATTTCATGGACCGCACTTTTAGAATTTCTTGAGCTTATTTTCAGTGACCACCATCTCTACTCCACTGTAGCCATACAGATATACGACCTCAAGTGAGACCCACTCGTCATTCAAAATTCTCACCACCACCTGAGCTTCTCATTTTTTAGCTTCTATTGAACTCTTACTTGATCTGTAGCAGAATCTCAGTCATAATGGCCTCTCCAGACTCATACCGTCCATCACTCCTCTATCTTGACATCTCCTTAGCAAGCCTGGACTTCATGGGGAGCTTGTCTGCCTCTACTGTTCTCTAAACCTTCTTGTCCTTGACCTACAATTATTACTTTGTAATTTTCCAGCCCCACTGACTACTTTCTTTTCTCCTAATTTAAAACCTATTGATCCACCTCAGCTATTTATTATCTAATTTTAGTTATATATTTATGATGGCTCAGCATCTATTTATATGTCAGTTGTAGATTTTTGTATTAATATAATGGCTGCTCCAAATTTTTCTGGTCTCTAGCTCATATGCTCAGCATGGCATCTATATTTAACTGAATTTGAAGCTATTCCAAATTCCCTTTAAGAGTTATCTTTTCTTTCAATCATTTCTCAAATATTTTAAGATTTTATCTACCCTGAGGAATTGAGGAAGGAATACAGGAAATAAAGAACAAACAGACTATAGGTAATACCCATCATTCATTGAGCATTAACTATATCCAACCTCAGAATTAACAGTGGCAGAGCAGAGTTCAGTCCTGGGTGTCTGTCTATAAAATCCATGTGCTCTCTATTCTTCCATGATGAATGTCAAAGGACAAGGGGAAAAAGGGAAGTAATAGTAATAGGTACAATTTTTATAATTCCTTAGCTCAACAATATACAAAAAAGTAAGTATTTCACTTAGAGGAAGCATTTGGCTGCTTTGCATGCTTCAACAAGCATTCTCTATAAAACTATTTCATTTCCATCCACCCAGATCCTATGTAGTTTTCTCTGTCCTGTCATTCTGTGCTATGTTGGCTTGGGAACTATGTGTGGTCTGATGTGTTTCCTAAGTTGTAGAAGGAAAATGAGATACTCTTTCCTGGGATCCCGGCACTTATCTAGGGTTCTATCAAATTCCCAACATGCCTAAGGTGGAGGTGAGGAGAAAGGGGCTTCTACTCCAGCTTCCATTTGGCTGTATCTTTGACTCTCTGCTTCTCTCCTTTCACCTGGGGGTTACAGTTCTGCTTGCTTGAATATTCTGCTCAAATGTTTCCTATCTTAGGAAATCCTTCCTCTCTGTGTATCAATCAGGATTTGGTCAGGAAAAAAATGGTCATTTTAGGTATTTCAGATATAAAGAGTTTAACTTAGGAATTAAGGGCTGGTACACAGAACAGGCTACATAATTTGTGGGCCCTAATGCAAAATAAAAATTCACGGTCTTTTGTTAGAAAATCATTAAGAATTTCAAGATGGTGCTGGAAGAATATAAAACCAGACAGGGAATCTATTATGGGTTGAATTGTGTCCCGCCTCATATTCCTATGTTGAAGTTCTAACTCTTTTGTTGAATTCCCTCAGATGTGACTTTATTTGGAAATGGGGTTGTTGCAGATGTTAAGATAAGGTCCTACTGGAGTAGCTTGGGCCCCTAATATGATATGACTTGTTTCCTTATAAAAAGGGGAAATTTGGACACATACACACACCTCCGAAGAACACTATGTGCAGATGAAGACAGAAACTGGGGGGATACTTCTTTAGGTCAAGGAATGCCAAAGACAGAGGCATGGAACAGCTCCTTCTTCACAGCCCTCTGAGGGAACCAATCCTGATGACACCTTCATCTCAGACTTGTAGCCTCGAAACTATGAGGCAACAAATTTCTGTGGTTTAAGCCACTCCGTTTCTGGTAATCTGCTACAGAACTCTAGTAAACTGATACAGGGCCTTTCTAGGTACAGGGCTCTGGGGTCCTGCAGAGGTCACGTGCCATGAAGCCCATGAAGCTGGCCCTGTTTGTACACGGTAGGTAGAGATGAGGGCGAGGAAGTCAAAGAAATTGCCAGGAAAGATCTCGGTCCAACACACCAAAAGGGGAGGTTTTTAAAAGCTCCTATGAAGGTGCTGCAATTCTGAAGGATCTCTGGGAAGTTTCCAACTTTCCCATTCTACAGTGATGGAGTGAATGATTCTCCAGACTCCCTAGAAAGTTGCTTTGAATCACATCCGCCCACGTGTGGGGCTGATCTGAGCAATCTCGAGAGAATCATGGCTTCTCTTCCACCTTCCAGTTCTAGAAGTGACTCATTGGCAAACTCAAACCATCAACCATTTGGGGAAGGAGATTTAGGAAAATGTATTTCCTGGTGTCTCTGTGATGCAGAGGAGGTCTTCTTAGTAAGAGGCGATAGCAATGCTACACTGACAGTAGATAACCCAGCATATGTGCACGGACACGTTGTGCACTTAAAGCTAGTATTTTGATATCACTCTCCTTGGATTCTAACATGACAGCCTTCCCCATCAGGCAATGGTGACTTTTGACCAGATATCTAGGTTAGGATGGGGTTTGGGAGGAGGGCAGGAACACTCCTGGCCCTTCTCTTACACCTTAGGGATATAAAGTGGAGATATTCATTGAAGCAAACTCTTCTCACGTCAGTTCATATGATCTTTCCACATAAGGAAAAAGAATGAGGAAAAGAAGTATGATGTAGCAAGTAAGAAAGGAGAAGAAAAGAGAGGAAAAATGGAAAGGTAAGAGAGAATCAAGCCATGACCCTTTGACGAGGTAAGAGGAGAATCCAGAGAGTGCATTGTCAAGAGAACCAAGATGAGATGGAGTGGCTTTTGGCTTTAAATTGATTATGTCTTATAGAAGATGAAAAAGAACACTCTTCGATTATTTGTCAGGAATATTTCTTCTCTGCCAAAGCCAGTGGGTAAACTTAGGAATCTCTCATCTTTTCATCCTTTTACTGAATACTTTAGGGAAATTAGGCATGTAATTCCAATCCTTCTTCGAAATTTATATTTTTAAAAATACTTGGTTGTAAGAACATTTCTGAACTTCTTTTGACAGTTGAGTAGTTCAGAGTAAATCTGCCTCTGTCAGTCACAAACTAGTGACCTGACAGCTCAGGTGACTTATGTTCATGTGGAGATGCCGCTGTGGTTATTAGCACAGTCTTAGTTATGGTGAATCACCAGAGCTATGAAATCGAGGAATTTTTTCCCCTGTCCTGTACATTTTTCTTTTGATGTAGAGTTCCTCTTATCCTGTGTTTTTTTTTTTCTTACCCTTTCTGTTTTCTTTTTTTTCATAAAGAACTATTAACCAATTCCAACAGATTGGTTTCATTCGTGAGTGAATTTTTGTAAAAGAATTTTACAATTAAGAATTTCCTATTTCTTAGAGAATCCGCCACAGAAGTGCTACTTGCTGTAACTGCATTCACTTTCTGTTGCTACATGGACGTAATGACACGGTGCTATACTTAATAACACTAGTCACAAAATCAATATTTCCAGATAGAATGGCCCAAACCATTCAGGTGCTCTTTTGAAGGTCGATTAATTGCATATATTTAAGGGCTGTAAGTACGTGGCAGTAAACATCCAAATGTAAATCATAGTATCCAGATGTTTTATCTCTGAAGCCAAGCATCTGGAAATACAAAAACATCTGGATGGTGGACTGTACTTAGCACTTTTCATCCAACTATTTTGGCATCACACACACTCAGACCAAATCCCTTTTGTCTATATCACTAGCAGTGATAAGCTGCAATAAGAATCATGTTGCTAAGTACTATTAAGAGTAGTACAAATAAATCACCCCAAAGTAAATAGTTGTTTGACCTGAAATTATCTCTAAGCTATGGAAACATATTCTTATATGTTCATCAGGGTCATCTTAAAGACAAAATGTTTGAACTACAACCTATAAGTGGAGCTGCAGTCTTTAAAATAATGGTTTATAAGGTATTTCTTAAGCATTAGGAAGTAATCTGGGTGTATATCAGATGACTATATAGATTTTGTTCGAATTATGAAAAAAATTCAGAAGTGTTAACAAGCTTTAAACCATTGATTTGGCTTTATATGTTAACACTTTCCAGCAAATATGTATGAATAAAATACCAAAGGACGTAATCCAATGGCGTATAGGCAAAGGCACTCTGAAAAAGTGGATTGATAAAAAACTGAACTAGAAGACAGGCATTGCAGAAACACTGTCATTTACTAGCTCTGAGGCACAGGCAAGTCAGCGGACCTTAAATGTGTTGGGATGAGATAGAAGAATGCATGTGAAATCACCATGACCTGTCCCGCAGACAGTGGGTGTTTAATAAGTGCCAATCGCCCTCCACTCAGAGAGCACTATGGGAATCCACGTCGACCTGGGTGACCAAAGTTCACTCTGCTTAAGGTCATAGTTGGTCAGTGTCATTTTAGAGGAGGTAATTTGTAACTTACGGTTACTGAGTACTAACACATTATAGTTTTAGTTGCTATGTATGTTGAAAAATATTTATAGGAAAAAAATTTAAAGAGTTTATCATTTTTGTCTTCCATACATTCTTGAAAATTGGAAGAGGTATCTATTATTGCATTATTTGACATGGCAGAAATGAATATGTTAAAGCATTGCTGAAAAGACGTTTCAGAGAGAGAACCAGAATGAGAACCCAGGTCTTCAGAGCTTCTTCCCTGGACCCAACTGGTGCCAAATAAACAGATATGGAAAATCTCATTCACAGACTGGATAAGAAAGAGCCAGGCTTCAAACAGCAGGCCATTTACCTAGCAACAAATACTAATCCACAACTTTCCATTCTTACCGATATCAAATTTAATTTTAAGTTTTTTTCTTCTCAAAAAAGCACTCAGATTTAATACGCTGGCATCCCTTTTAATGTGGGTATTGGTAGAATCCAGTCACAGCTGTAAACAGCAGGTGGCATTTTCTATCAGGAAAGGGGCACAAAATCAAACCACTAGCAACTTCTGAGCTATGCAAAAATCCCTCAGTCTCATTTTAATACATAATTTATTATTCCGGGTTATAAGCACAGAAATAAAGATGGATAAACATAGACATTCCCCCCTTTTGTGTCTTTTAAAACCTATATGTAAATTTGATCATTGTATATCAAATATTACTTTGGCAGATTCGATAGGGTAGTTTCTTACCTCAGTGTGACTAATTTTTCAAATCTTGAGCTTATTTTGCTTAGTAAATAATCTTCATCTACTATTTTTGGAGGGAGAAATATAGATTTTTTAAAATATAACATTACTTTAAAATGAAATAGCTTCTAATAATAGCACAAAATCAGTTTAAATCACAAACTTATTTTCTATTTGCAAGTAGTATTTTACAACACCACAGAAAATTTAAATTTTAAAATATCTATGCAAAAGGAACACTTAAGGAAATAATTGCACATCATATTTGTACAATAAATGTTTGTGGAAAGAACAAGTATAGCTTTTTTTCTCTAGCAAATGCTTACTATGTACCAAGTACTGTTATAAGCACTTTAGAATACATCACATTTATAATAATAATCCTATGAGGTTGTTACAACAATTTTTCCAATTTTCAGGTGAGGAAACTTAGCTTTGCAAAGGTTAAGGAAGTTGCTCAAGGTCAAACAGCCAGCATGTGGCTGTGCCAAGGTCCCAAGATCCATTTGGCTTTGAAATCTGACCTTCTACTCACTGTACTATATGATGCCTAACTAAACTAAGTGTTTAAAAATAATTTAAAAACATGGATCAGTCCCTTTTAGGCTTCCAACAAAAGTACAGTTAACAGTGACTTTGTTCTAAAAATGTCTTGTTTCCATAGACTGAAAAGTCACAAGCTGTTGTATACAATAGTCCTTTGTACATAACAGCTGCTCTGCTTTTTGAAACTCCCCACAAGCATGCCAAAAAGTTAATATCAATTACAATGAAGGAGGAAAATTATTTTGAGTAACATAACATTTGACAAGAGCTTTGGTAAATAAAGCATTGCGAAAGACCTAGAATATTAACACTTCGCTAAAACTTTTCTTTTTTTCCTGTGCTGACTTTTTTACAAGGTGTCAACTGTGAAATGGAAATTGATGAATGTTGGTCCCAGCCCTGCCTAAATGGTGCAACTTGTCAGGATGCTCTGGGGGCTTATTTCTGTGCCTGCACCCCTGGATTTCTTGGTGATCACTGTGAACTCAACGTTGACGAGTGTGCCAGTCAGCCGTGTCTCCATGGAGGGCTATGTGTGGATGGAAGCAACAGGTAAGTTTTCTCCTCCATGCGATGATTGGCTCAGAGAGAACTCATTGACCAAGGACTATTTGGAGAATTTGGAGATCTCACACCCTTAGCTTAAAATTTTTAGATGACTTTATACTTTAAATGATGAAAGGTTGTAACCTTCAGATCTTACTAAAAAATGCATCCTTCAGAGGTCATCTGTCCCAATGGTGAGGATCTTCCAATTCACGTTTGTAAAAGTTTAGAACTGCTTATATTACAGAAAAATGGTGGCTTATCAATTCCATGAAATAAACATGTTGAAGATAGCAAAGGGGTGAAAACAAAGCTAGAGATTCTTCTATATGTGAATATAAGGTTGTATCTATGTGATAAGAAGCATAAAAATAGTGGTGAAAAATCGATCCTTTAGGAATTTTATATAAACACTGCTGGAAAGGGAAGTGATCTTAAATTAATTTTATCTTGAATTTCTAGGTGTTTGGGGGAATTCAATGAATACTTTTGAGAAAGCAAAATGGTGAGACGTAGCCATGTGATTCTGCTCCAAATCAGATTCAATCATTGGCTTTTCGGTCAAAAATAACAATAAATTACACATTAATATGATGGAGATAAATTTGGATAATGGTAATTGAAATTCATATCAAATATTTTGAAAAGAACTTTCTAGTACTTATTTAAACCACATGTAGTGAGTTATCAGATGCATAACAGTTTTTAATAGCATCATCACTTAGCGTCTTGTTGGATCCTTCAACAGCTCAGTGGAAGGCAAGATGGGCATTACTGTTCCCATATTACAATAAGGAAGCTAAAAGTCAGGGAAGCTGGGTGACTCCCACAAATTCACACAGTTAATTCTTTGCAAAAGGAGAACTAGAATCCAACTTTCCTTTATTTAATAAATAAGACATAATTTATCCCGAATCTAAATTTCAAAGTTAATCAGACTCGAAGGAGAGCAATAAAAGCCTTGTGTGCTTCAAACATATCCAGCAAAATAGAATGATTTTAAGTAGAACAATGTGGTTGTATATTTTCTTTGTAAACTATAAAGCGAAACTTTTAATCACATTCCACATCTTGCCTCTGACTTTCTGTTACATGCAAATCAGTCTCCAGTAGCATGAATCTACATTCTTGGAGGCAGGTAACTGGCCAACACATAGGTAGACAAAAATGGAAGTTCCCACATAAGAACTCCAGTGGAAAAGAAGGAGACTCTCCCATCCATGCTTTACTGTCTCCAGAAAGCAACAAGATAGGAATTACACAAAGCTTTTGATTCCTACGGTAATGCAAACAGAAGGGGGCTGAAACCCTGCCATCTTTCATCTCCTCACTTGAGTGTGCCATGAGTAATTTTTCTATGTTACCCTTGTTTCTCTTATTACCTAAATTTTGAGAAAGTAATCACAAGGTGACCAGATATGACTTGACTTTATTTTCCCACAACAAAAAATTAACACATTGGCTATGAGGTATATGGGAAAGTCAGAAACTATACGTGAAACAAGGTTCTTGCAGATCAAAGGAATTATGTGGATGAAGTCTCTAATTCCAAGAACTGAGGTCCACTGGCCAGCCTTCAGTACAAGGCTCTTGTCTCTAATGTCTGACATAGAGTAGATTTTTAGTAAGCACTTTTAATTAAACAAATGGAATAGTGAACAGAGGATTTCTAACTAGCAATATGTATAACAATTATAGTCACTTATTATATTTGCTAATATTTCAGTTTTCTTGGTGAAGCCTTAATGTCTGTGTTCAGTGGTAAATATCCATGGTGGACAGGTCTCTAACTGCTTTGTAAATTCATAGGTGTCCTTTCCCCCAGACCCCCACTTTATCTAAGCCAAGTGGGCAAGTTCACATTTTTACAATACTAAGTCCTTGAAGAGCTCTCATCTAAATTAAAAGCCTCCTCTTGATAAAGTCAATAAATTCCCCCATGAGATTTGTATTTGGGGTCTGTCAGATGATCCCACTCATTGAATGAATAATTATAAACAGCAAGACTAAAATATCCTTGTAATCTAAAAACAAGAGAACATAAGTCATAATTCATTTAATGAAGGTTTTTCCTGGTTTGTTCCATAATTTATTGTTTCGTTTTTCATAAAGGACCTTATTAATGGGCTCTCTATATAAAAGAGTGCCACAATGGTATAAATCATTCTCTACTGCCTTCACAAATATTAACAACTTTAAGTACTATTTAGCAGCAATTTATTCAGTACTTTCTGATGCTTGAGATACTATATCTATTCTTTGTATGTATGCGGAATTATCACAATAACCCTGTGATACAGGTAATATTCGATTTGTGGATGAGGGAACTGAAGTAAACAATTTGTTTTCCAAATAATTTTTCATAAAGCTGTACTATAAATAAAAATGATAAGATATTAACATGGAAACACATAATGAATTAAGGTCTATCGAGATAACTCCCCAGAGTTTTTGAGATAGGTATTAAGACCATGCCGTGGGTTTCAGGTTGATGGACAGGTGAAGAGACAGGATAAAGATATTTGATCTCAACATAACCAAGACTTGATGTGAAAATTTCATTTTACTCTCCAGATATAGCTGTAACTGCATGGGTAGTGGATTCACAGGGACACATTGTGAGACCTTGATGCCTCTATGTTGGTCACAACCCTGTCACAATAATGCTACATGTGAGGACAGTGCTGACAATTACACTTGTCACTGCTGGCCTGGTAAGTGACAAAATATCTTCCATCTTTTTTTTGTTTTTGGCTTAGAATAGAAACAAATCACTTTTAGCAAATAGAAACTAAAAATTCTTGTCGTTAAAGGTTTAAAACTAACTCTTTCTTTTAGTTATCATTGTTTAACTTAGTTTTATTCTTCAGTACTCACACATACCTATTGCTACAGTACACATTGTCCAAAGTAGGTTATCAAGCTGCCCAAGGATAAGAACCTTCTAGAAGAAATAGAGAGGCAAAACCAATGGAAGGATCGATTTCAGCATGGTCTTCATGGAGAAAAATTCACTGGAAGATGCTTTCTTTTCCTCCAAGATGTTCTTTTTGACATCTAAAATATATTGAAACCCATGAAACAATGTTAAAATTCTAGGAGCTTGTGTTATAATTCATGGAGTCAGTCAACATGATTTTGATGGTCCCCATCGAGGGTGTAGAATGATTTTCCAGAAATAGGAGTGTTTGCCTAAGCATTTATAATGTAAATGAGAATACAGGTTGAACACACATAAACCATAACTAAAAATTACTCATAAAGAGTAATTAGACTTGAGTGTAGAGGTGATAGCAGAATCAGGAGAAAATAGTATGTAACACTTGAGTCAACAGGCCATGTGTAAAAATTAATATTAATTTTGGCAAACCACCTGCTTGACATTTTTTTGACCTCATTCTCACTAGGATTTCACTGGTAGAAGTGGAAGATTTTTATGTGCTATGATGTTTTATTTTATAAAACTTTTGTGGAGTTGGGGGTAAGGAGGAGACAGTGGGTAGCCTGATCTCCTGGCATCACTCATCTTCAAAATTCTGACTGAGGAGGAAGTTGGCAGCCAAGTTCTTGTTTTTTTTTTTTCACAAGCAAAGTAAGTCTGGATCACCAGGCTCTCTGGGAAGCCTGGGGCCTTCAGCCTCTCTAGAGCATCTTTCTCCTGCAGCATCACCTGAATGTAGTTCGTCTTAGGGGCCTCCTCACCTGTGGTGCCCACCCTGCCTCCACGACCTAGGTGTTTGCCAGATTTCCACCGGGCTTGTACAACATCTAGAAGAACTGCTCCTGGTGCCAGCTAATTTGTTGCAAAATAAAATTAAACCACTGGAAAAAAAATCATAAACTTATGATTATTCAAGATCTAGTTGTTATAAGCCTACTGATCATCCATCTCCTTTTCCCCATTCATTTAATTGCCTAAGGAAAGGATAATCCTGTGGTTGGGGAGGAGACTGGAGTCAATCCAACTGGTAGTAGCCTCTGATTGAAAGATATCCCATTGCCTAAGGGACATTTAACATGCTTTGGTTAAATATATTTTGTAGGTAAACAAAGAAACATGAAATTATAAAAGAAAGTTTGGATTCTTCTGTGGCTCAGAAATCTATGTATGTCATGTGTCTTCCCACTTCTAGATAATAAATAGGGCATATTTGCTATCCTTTGGTTATTGGCTTAACTTAAATACTGAAATTTTTCCCAAACATGTTATCTACATTCTTGACATCAACAACCACTCAACGTTCAATCAACACTCTGGACAGGACCTCTGTTCAGAGGTAGGGAGTGGAGTCAACCATTTTGTGAGTAGGACAGGTCCGCCATTTATTAACTGAGTGAAGTAGGGTGAGTTACCTCATAATTGTTAAGTTCCTTATCTGAAAACACAGGATAAAAATACTTTAGTTGTATTCTTGTGAAGAATAGAATTATAAAAATAGAGCCTGGCACATATTAAGCACTCCAAAAAACACAACAATTAGTACCCACCCCTTTGTACACCAGGAGGAGGCAGTCACATATGGGAGATAGTTTCTCTTCTCTGGGGGGTTTGTAATGGCGTCAGGCAGTTAAGACCTGCCTGAAAAAAACAAACTAGTGTGTACTCCATTCACTCACGGATTCAATCATTAAACCACATGGATTTCAGTATCAGGGAGGGGCCTGGGAATCGAAAAGACATAGTCCCTTCTTCCAAGGACCTTACATTCTAATAGGGATATAGCGTGAACAAATGTATATCGTGCAATTTTTGATGCAATACAAAGAGATTATAAATTCTGTAAAAGGGAATAAGGGGAGAAGAAGCACAGGGATAGCTTGGCTGAGGAGGCACCATTTTAGAAAACTTGAAAGTAAGCATATCCCGGAAATGTACTCGCTAGCCTTGTGACTTTGGACAAGTTACTTTCCTGCTCTGAGCTCCAGTTTCCCCATCTATAAAGCAAAGAAGGTGATAATAATACCCACCTCATAGAGTTGTTTGGGAGACAAATCCAGTAATGTATACAAAGCTCTGAGCTCAGCCTGGACCATAGTAAGCACTCGATAAATGTTTACCAGATACCGAAATTAGGAGGTTGGCCATTCTAGGCCCTAGGCCTTCTTTAAAGAAGGAAGAGAGAGGGAAAGGAAGGAAAGAAGGAAGAAAGGGCAGCAGGCACACGTGGAAAAGAGGGTGTCTAATTGTGGAAGTGGATTGTTCAAAAATGCCAGGCCAGGTAGAGCTGGTGTAAAGAGACAGGCTGGGGAGCAAGACAAAAGGGAAGCCAGACCACAACGCTGTTATCTGCCCTGCAAACTGTGGGGCAGGGAAGCAACATAATCTGACCTGTTAATTCAGAAAGAGCTCTCTGGCACTGTCGTGGAAGATGATGGAAGGGATTAAAACCAAAGGCAGGGAATCCAGTGAAGGAGTTCTGCAGTAGTTTAAGCAAGAGATAAGCCTGTTTGGCACAACTGAGACTACAGGGGTGAGAGTGGAGATGAGGAAATGGACAGGCATGAGAGTCATTTAGGAGGCGGAAATGATGTGGGGACTAAGAAAGGGCACAGATTTAGGACAGTCCTGAGTTTCTTTCTTGGGTCACTGGATGGATGGAGATTTTGCCTAGATAGAAAATTCAGAATATCTTTACACCCTATTCTCACTGTTGTATATAAATAGAATGTTTAATGCTACAAACTATTCTAGATCTAAGAAAAGGAGACCATTCCTTTGGATCGTGAGACCACTGCCACTGAAGCAACGGCAATAATCCACTGCTATAAGTGCCCAGGATCCTCATTTCAAAAAGAATTAATTAAAGAACTGTCAGTCACTTTAAATGCTTATCTTAAAAGTTTTCCCGTTACCCAGATAAGATTAGATTTGTTTAAAAAATAAAACGAAACATAATATAAGAACCCTGGAGACTTCATTCAGTATCATATTGTTTCTTTGTACAGAGTTGTACAGAAAAACTTGTTAAAACTATTGAATACAGCCTTGACTGAAGGAGTCTATTTATATACATGGTTAAAGGGAACAGCAAACAAAGTCCTCACAGGGCCCCAGGGATGGGGACAGGACTGGCACGACTATAAATCAGAACCATGCTAATGCTCATGATAGGAATAAGATAACACATGAGCTGGAAAACAAACGAGGATTTATGGAGGTTCTAAATTACTTCCTAACCTGGCTTATGCACGAGTCTTGAGACTTAGAATGAGAAGAAAATTGGAAGTAGTCCAAGCTTTCTTCAGCAAGGTCCTCTGTAGAACAATGAAAACCAGTTTATAAAAACTTGCTGTGAAAACCATTGTCTAAGTGAATATTTGTAGATCCTTAAGCATGAAATAAAAGTATTTAAGAGCAAACATTCAAGTTTAAGAGACTGAGGGTTCCTGGGGGAAGGGGCACTGCGCAGAGTTGTGGGATCTTGATAGACATGTGCTTTTAGTTTCCTTTTTCAACTGTAAGTTTCTTCTTCAGATGGCTGAGAAAGACCCAAGGGTCATATGTAACAAGTGTGTTATACTTTTGAGCAACAGAATTTACGTTGTGGTTATGATTTGACGTAAGACCCCGTTCAGGTTTTTATTAAAATGACAAAATGAGCGATCACATTATAGTCTCATTATTTGCTTGTTACTAGTCAATTGTCTAGTTTATTTGCTAAACTAGGATTATAATCTAAATTGTTGATTAGTACTATTTGAATCTCGTTCAGTCATTGATTGAAGGTCCTCACCTTACGTATTGCTCAGTACTGGCGGGGTGAATAAAAGACCACAGCCCCTGCTTTTGTGGAGTTCATAGTCTGTTGAGGGAGACAACTATACACAAAAATAAATACATAATAAAAGTGATTATAAGAGCAATGAAAGAAAAGAATTGGGTAATATGAGAGGAGACAATGCAATCTTATTTAGATCTGTCCACAAGGGAATGTCATTCTGAGAAAGAAATACACCATAAATCCTGAAAACTAAGAGTCAGCCAACCGAAGTGTCAGAGGAGAGTCTTCTAGGGGAGGGAACGGTGTTACAAAGGCCCTGGGGTAGAAGCCATTCGAGGCATAGGAATGTCGAGATGGGAGTGTGGCCATGTAAGAAAGATCATTTTAGGTTAAGGTTTTGAATTCTGTGTGAAAGGGGGAGCCCTTGAGTGCTTTTAAAGCAGAGAACTACCATGATTTGCTTTGTAAGTTTTATAATTTTGGATTGCAAATTTTAGTTCAAAAACATATTTCTGAGTAGCGTTAAGTGACGTTACAAAGACCCTTAGTTGTGAGGTCGTTTGTATTATAAATCAAATTGTGTTTCTTTAAGAACTTCTTGCAGCTTTCTCACCATCTTGCAAAACAGCTGATGTTGTCCCGGTCCCACTCATCAGCTTTGTCTTGCATCTTACTAAATTTACATCTTTGGACTAGCACCGTACATAGTATACAAATACTCCTATAAATGAATAAGGAAAACAGTCTAATGAAAAAACAGGAAAAACATATGAAATGATAAAAAGAAATCCAAAAGATGTTAAATTCAATAGTAACTGGGGAAAACGTAAACCAAAACAACGAGGTATTATTTTTTATCTAACCAACTGGTGAAAAATTTTATTTGGTGATAGCAAATGTTGGCAAGGGTTTAGAGCCATGTGTACACTGGTCCAGTGCTGGTAATTATGTAAATGGTATAACTGCTCTGAGGTGTTTACAGTATCTATTAAAATAAACAATGTACATAACCTATAACCCAGAAATTCCTCTTCGAGGCATGGAGCCCAGTGTTATTCTCAGACATGTACGTAAGCATGCATATATAATGATATTCACTGCCACATTTTTTGTAATAACGAAAATGTGTATAAACCCACTAAGGGAATGATTAAACTATGGTACATCCACATGAGGTAATACTTGGCAATAGTTAGAAATTATGAGTTACATCTACGTTACTAACATGGATAGATTGTGCAAGGGAGTGAAAAAAGCTACTTGAGAAGAATGCATACAGTACAATTCCAGTTACGTTAACACACACACGATAAAACTATATGTATACATTAACAGGTGCATATGTATGTAAAACCAAAGAAACAGTTCTGGTAGGGACTTTCTTTTATATTTAATACATCAAATGTTTATAAAGTACTAAATCATTCATGTTTTATTGCTTTTATTCCTGTCCCTAATAAAATGACCCAGCTAAATCCATTCAAATACAAAATAATTTTTCATTCTGCCCACTGAGTTTTAGGAAGGAACCATTTACATTTACGTTGAGTTTTAAGAGAATTTAGGGTTGGCTGTGTGGATACTGCTGACTTTGCAGCTATTTTCCTGAAAAATATTTTATTTTTTCTTGCTAAAATTCCAACCATTGGAATATTTGAGGGATTGGAGTGTTTAGTTAAAAGGTTCATTTTAAATCAAGGTTATCCTGAAGTCCCATTTTATTTGAAGCCTTATTAATCAAATCTTTGTAAAAAATACTGGCCGGTATTATACAAGTGTTCCCATTGCTACTGCTTATTGTCTTGGAAGCCTCCTCTTAGCAGATTCCCTTTGCTAGTTCCTTGCACATCATTGGTAATTGGCGCCAGCACAGTGGTCAGCCTCCTTTTCAGGCATATGCTCTGTGGTTGAGAGCTTTAGCTCAGCAGCTTCTCTGAACTTCCATCCTGCAGGATACACAGGTGCCCAGTGTGAGACCGACATCAATGAATGCAGCAGTAATCCCTGCCAGTCTGATGGGGAATGTGTGGAGCGGTCCTCAGAGCAACAGTATGGACGCCTTGCTCAGCTGCCTTCCTCATTCAGCTACCCTGAAGCTTCAGGTTATGTCTGTATCTGTCAGCCTGGATTCACAGGTGAGACCAAGGAGAGGGGAGATGACTGGACTTCCTAGCCTTTTATGGCCCATCATGCATTTAACCAAATGGTGTATTAGCAGTAAGATCTGTGCTGTATAAACTTTGATGCTATGGTGCAAAGGGTCCCCCTTGTGGACAGGAAAAATATCTTGTTTCACGTATCATATAATTCCTCAGATCAAGAGGAAAATGTTAAAAAAGAAGGATAGGAGAGGTGTATGAAAGGGAAAGTATTTTTATACATTATACTAGGAATTGGAGCGCGACACAAATTTTTTACCTTATAAACAGAAAATGTTGGAATTCTTATATTCTTAAATTTTATAATGATGCTAAATTTTTGTTATTCAGATTTGTTTTAAAAAGTTAATGAACTTTTTATATTTACACTGAGAACAATTATCTGATCTTAAGTAATCTTCCTCAACTATTCTATAGCTAATTGTCTCATATATCACATTTAAATGACTCCAGCTTTTTCTACAGCATTCTTACTCTAAAACCCAGAGGAAACGTGCATGGATGTTTTCCAATGAATGGTTGTGTTTGTGTCTGCTTCCAGGTTCTGAAAACTCACAAATTAAAACACAGTTCCTATTTTGGTAATGAGTAGCAATTTACCTACAATTGCATAGAAATCACTGAGAACACTAATTACAATCTAGATTTCTATCTTATTTCTTTCTCCTAGATTAAGTGATAACTGAGGAACATATTTCAGTTAATATTGAGGATTTCTGAGGAAAGTAAATGAGGAAAAAGGGTCTATTTACACTTAGGATTCCCTTTCTATCAATGTTTCAATTTTGAAGTTTAACGATCTTTGATTCGTGGCAGTGTTCGCTCTAAGGTTGTTCTAGATGATGTTATTTCCTTATTCACTGTCCCTTCTATGAGAGCACATAGGAGAAAAGCCTTTCCAATGTCAGTCACGATAAGTAGTATTTTTCCAAACAGCTTCTGGCTTGCGTGTTTTTTCCCTTAATAAAAGGCATGCAAATAAATCTTGATAAATAACAAAAAGTGTGAAATAAATCTTGGAATATACCATATTTCGCAATCATCTAGGCTGCTAGCAATCTTATAGGTAAACTTGAGTTCTACAAGTATATAGCTTCTTATGGATGTATTTATGTTTTTACCTCACCCCTGGGATTATTTAAATTTCCTGTTTCTGTTTCTTATGGTTGCCTTTTTTCTTTCCAAATTTTTTGGTCTTGGTATAGTGTATGTATTTTTGTCAGCTACTTTAAATCCTTCTTGGAACAAGGTAGGGGGGTTATAAATTTTTTTTTTAATATTGGGTTTAGGGTCATAAAGAGAAGACTCTCTATAAGTCAGAGGCCATTGTTAATATTGCCTCATTGGATAAAAGGATATGGTTAACCAATGAATCTGCAGATCCAAACAGGAGAGGCAGTGGAATGTTCCAGAAGAGTGTGTTGGACTTGATTTCTGAAGAGCTGCCAAGAATGATTGTGAGTTAAGAAGGCTTGGATGCCCCAAATCTCCATGGTGTAATGAAATAGTTTATTTTTTGCTCATGTGAGGTCCAAAAATGGGTTCTCATGATCAATTGTCCTCCAAATAGTGACTCAGGGCCACAGGCTTCTCACTTTCTTGTTGTTTTTTATTTTTTCCATCTTCAAAATGTGGCTTTCAAGTTTACCATGCTCTTCTGCATGAAAATGGAGCATGGCATCTAGAAGATTTTTATGGGGCAAGCCCGAAAAGTGATGAATATCTCTTCTACCCACATCCCGTTGGTCATACAACCACATTTAACTGCAGCAAAGACAGAGAAATCTAGTCTTGTTGTGTACCTAAAATAAGAGAACAGGCTTCGTGAACAGCTATCCAATTTGTCACAACAGCTGGAACTGGCAGACTGGGGACACAAATCTAGATCCTCCGATTCTAAGTTTATCATCCTACCTGCTGTGTCACGTGTTTTTATGTGTGAATATATTTTTCTTTATTTCTTTTACTTCTTTAATTAAATTTTTTTAAGATAATGGTAGATTCACAAGCAGTTATGTGAAACAATACAGGGAGGTCTATGTATACTTACCTAGTTACCCCAATGGTAACATGTTGCAAAACTACGTACAGCATCTCTCCAGGATACTGACATTGATAGAGTCTACATGCAGAACAGTTCCACCATCACAAGGATCTGACCTCTCTCCTTCTCTACCGTCTGGTCCCTAATCCCTAACAAGCACTAATCTGTTCTTCTTTTCTGTAATTTTGTCGTTTACAGAGTATTACATAAGTAGAATCACACAGGCTGTAAACTTTCCGATAGATTTTTTTCACTCAGCATAATTCTTTGAAGATTCCTTTAGGTTGTGTGTAACAATATCTCATTCTTTTTTATTGCTAAGTAGTATTCCATGGTATGTATGTATCACAGGTTGTTTAACCATTCACTTGTTGAAGGACATCTGGATTGTTTCCAGTGTTATGGATAACGTTTCTATGAACATTTTTGTACAGGCTTTTGTGTGAATATAAGTATTCGTTTCTCTGGGATAAATGCCAACGAGTGTAATAGGTGGATCATATGGTAGTTGCATGTTCGGTTTTCTAAGAGACTGCAAACTGTTTTCCAGGCTGTCTGGAAAATATTCCCGCTAGCAATATAGAAGAAATCCAATCTTTTCTTTGCATCATCGCCAGCATTTGGTGTTGTAGCTATTTTTTCATTTTAGCCATTCTATTAGGTATAAAGTGATATCTCATTGTGATTTTAATATGTATTTCCCTAATGGTTAATGATGTTGAACTTCTTTTTGTGTGCTTCTTTGACATCTGTATATCCTCTTCAGTGAAATGTCTTTGCATGTCTTCCGTCCATTTTCTGATTAGTTTTTTTTTTTACTGTTGAGTAATTTTCAGCATATAGCCCATGGACATTTTTTGTTAAGTTTATACCTAAGCAGTTCATTTTATTTGATTGATTGTAAAGGGTATTGTATTTTTAATTTCAGTTTCTACATAGTCATTGTTTGTACAAAAAATGTGATTGATTTTTGTGTGTTAATCTTATGTCCTGAGACCTTGTAGAACCTATCTATTAGATCTAGGAGTTTCCTCTTTGTAGATTCCCTGGGATTTTCTACATAGACAATTATGTCATCTGCAAATAGAGACAGTATTATTTCTTCCTTTCCAATCCATATACCCTTTAATCCTTTTCTTGCCTTGTTGCAGTGACTAGAACTTCTGAGACTATGTTGAATAAGAGTTGTGAGAGTAGATACCTTTGCCTCGTTCACAATCTTGGAGGGAAAGCATTCAGTCTTTCCGCATTAATTATAGTGTTAGCCATAGGTTTCTGTAGATGCTCTTTAGCAAGTTGAGGTCATTTCCCTCTACTCCTAACTTGCTGAGAGTTTTTATCATGAATGGGTATTGGGTTTTGTCAGATGCTTTTTATGCATCAACTATATGATATAATTTTCTTCTTTAGCCTACTGATATACAGCCATGCACCACATAATAACATTTCAGTCAATAGTGGACCACACATATGACGGTTTTCCAATAAGATTAATAACGTATAGCCTAGGTGTGTAGTACCCTATACCATCCAGGTTTGTGTAAGTACACTCTTTGATGTTCACATGAGGATGAAATGGCCTAACGACACATTTTGCAGAACGTATCCCCAGCATAAAGCTGTGCATGACTGTAGTGGATTGCATTGCTTGATTTTCAGATATTGAACCAGCCTTGCATACCTGAAATAAATCCCCCTTGATCACAGTATATAATTTTTTTTTGGTTTGCTAATATTTTGTTGAGAATTTTTGCTTCTAAGTTTGTGAAAAGTGTTGGTCTATAGTTTTTTTTCTTGTACTCTCTTGTCTGGTTATATGATCAGGGTAACATTGCCCTCATAAAATGAGTTAAGAAATATTCCTTCCTTTTCCATTTTCTCAAAGAGGTTATAAAAAATTAGTTTTAATTCTTTAAGTATTTTGGAAGAATTTTCCAGTGGAACCAACTGGGCTTAGAGATTTCATTTTCTGGATCTCTTAAATTATAAATTCAATTTCAGTAATAGGACTATTCAGATTACCTATTTCTCCTTGTTTGAGTTTTGATAGTTCAAGGATTTCAAAGGATTGGTTCTTTTTTTTCCTAAAAATTGTGTGTTCTGTTCATGTTGAGTGGAGTGTTCTATATATGCCAAATGGATTATGTTGGGTGATTGTGTTGACCAGATCTTCTATATCTTTGCTGGTTTTTCTGTCAAATTTATTAGCATAATGTTACTCATAGCCCTGCCTTATTATCCTTTTACTGACTGCAGGATCTGTAGTGATCTTCTCTCTTTCATTCCTGATCTTGACCATTGGTATCTTCTCTCTTTTTATTTTTGTTCATTTTTTACAGGTTTATAATTTCATTAATCTTTTTTGAAGAACCAGCTTTTTATTTCATTGGTTTTCTCTATCGTTTTCTGTTTTCAATTTTGTTGATTTCTGTTCTTTACTGTATCCTTCTTTTTGCTTGCTTTGGGTTTACTTTGCTCTTATTTTTCTAGTGTCTTTCTTTTTTACATAAAGAACAGAAATTTATTTTTCACACTTCTGGAGGGTGGAGGTCAGGGTGCCAGCATGGTTGGGCAAAGGCCGTCTTCCAGGTTGCAGACTTATCATTCCATCCTCCCTTGATGGAGGTGGCCTATTTGCTTGAGGTAGGAACTTTTATTATTGATTTAAAGCCCTTCATTCTTTCTAATAGAAGCACTTGATAGTATAAATATAACTCTCTATACCACTTTAGCTGCATCCTAAATACTCTGGTATGTCATCTTTTCATTTCCATTCAGTTCTATGTACTTTTAAAATTTTCCTTGGAGACGTTCTCTTTGACTCATGGATTATTTAGAAGTGAGAATTATGGTGTTTAATTTCTAAGTGTTTAGAGATTTTTCTCTTGTCTTTCTGTTACTGATTTCTAGTTTGATGACATTATGGTTAGAGAACACAATCTGTATGATTTCAATTACTTCAAATTTGTTGAGGTTTGTTTTGTGGTGCAAGATATGGTCTGTCTTGGTCAATATTCCATAAGTGCCTGAAAAATATGTGTATTCTGCTGTCATTGAGTGGAGATTTCTATGTGTGGTAATTAGGTCCTGTTGATTGACTGTGTTGTTCAGATCTTCCAAATTGTTGCTGATTTTCTGTCAGGCAGTCCTATTGTTTGCTTACAGGGGGAAGTTGACATCCTCAACTATAACCATGGATTTGTCTATTTCTCACTTCAGTTCTATCAATTTTTGTTCTATGTATTTTGAGGTCTGTTGTTTGGTACATACACATTTGGGGTCATTATGTCTTCTTTGTGTGTTGATCCTTTTATCATTATGTAATGTCCCTCTTTGTCTCATACATTTTTTTTGCTTTGAACTCTCCTTTATCTGATATTAATATAGCCACTTCTGCTTCTTTTTTTTTAAGATTTTTTTTTTCCTTTTTCTCCCCAAAGCGCCCCCGTACATAGTTGTATATTCTTAGTTGTGGGTCCTTCTAGTTGTGGCATGTGGGACACCGCCTCAGCGTGATTTGATGAGCAGTGCCATGTCCGCGCCCAGGATTCAAACTGACGAAACACCGGGCCGCCTGCAGCGGGGCGCACGAACTTAACCACTCGGCCACGGGGCCAGCCCCTGCTTCTTTTTAATAGACTTTATTTTATAGAGCAATCTTAGGTTCACAGCAAAATTGATTGGAAGGTACATAGATTTATCATGTACCCCTTTCCCCCCTACACACACACAACCTCCCCCACTGTCGACATCCCACACCACAGTGATGCATTTATTACAATCAATGAACCACACTGACACATCATTATCATCCAAAGTCTGTAGTTTACATTGGGGTTCACACTTGATGTTGTGTATTTTATAGGTTTGGACAAATGTATAATGACATGTATCCATGATTGTAGTATCATACAGAATAGTTTCACTGCCCAAAAAATCATCTGTGCTCTGCCTATTTATTCCCTCCCCCCTCCTAAACCCTGGAAAACACTGGTCCTTTTACTGTCTCCATAGCTGTGCTTGTTCCCCAGCATTATACACTTGGAATCACACAGTATGTAGCCTTTAAGATTTGCTTCCTTCATTTAGTAATATGCATTTAAGTTTCCTCCATGTCTCTTCATGACTTCATAGCTTGTTGCTTTTTAACACTGAATAATATTCCATTTTTGGATTACCACAGTTTATTTATCCAGTCATTTACCGAAGGACTTTTTGTTGTTGCCAAGTTTTTGAAATTATGAATAAAGCTGCTATAAATATTCATGTGCAGGTTTTTGTGTGGACTTAAGTTTTCAACCTCTTTGGGTAAATACCAAGGAGTGTGATTGCTGGATTGTATGGTAAGAGTATGTTTAGTTTTATAAGAGACTGACAGACTGTCTTACAAAGTGGCTGCACCATTTCGCATTCCCTCCAGCAATGAATGAGAGTTCCTGTTGCCGCACAACCTTGTCAACGTTTGGTGTTGTCAGTGCTCTAGATTTTGGCCATTCTAATGAATATGTAGTGGTATCTCATTGTTGTTTTAACTTGCATTTCCTTGATGACTTATGATGTGGAGGATCTTCTTATCTACTTTTTGCCATCTGTATATCTTCTTTGATGAGGTGTCTCTTCATGTCTTTTACTTATTTTCAATAAGTCAGGTTGCTCGTTTTCTTATTGTTGAGTTTTAAGTTTTATCTGTATATGTTGGATAGCAGTCCTTTATTAGGTGAGTCTTTTGAAAATATTTTCTTCCAGTCTGTGGCTTTCCTTCTCATTCTCTTGACAATTGTCTTTCACAGAGCAGAAGTTTTTAATTTTAATGAAGTTCAGTTTATCAATTGTTTCTTTCATGGATCATGCCTTTGGTGCTGTATCTTAAAAGTTATCAACTTACCCAAGGTCATCTAGGTTCTTTCCCATGTTATCTTCCAGGAGTTTTATAGTTTTCCATTTTACATTTAGGTCTGTGATTCATTTAGAATTAATTTAGAATTAATTCTTGTAAGGTCTGCGTCTAGATTCATTTTTTTGCACGTGGCCATTTCAGCACCATTTGTTGAAAAGACTACCTTTGTTCCATTGAATTGCCTTTTCTTCTTTGTCAATGGTCAGTTGACTATATTTACATGACTCTATTTCCATGGTTTCAAAGAAGAAATCTGCTGTCATTGAAACTGGTGTTCTCAGATAATGCATCATTTCTCTGGCTGCTTCCAGAGAGAAAATCTGATACTAACTTCAACCTTGTCTTTAGTTTTCAGAAGTTTATTTATGATGTGTCTTGGTCTCAGTTTATTTGGATTTATCCTATTTGAGTTTCACTCAGCTTTTCAAATCTTTAGTTTTATGACTTTTGCCAAATTGGGGGAATCTTTATCCAATTTTTGTTTGAGTATTCTTTCATCCCTGCTTTCTTTTTCCACTTGTGGGACTCTGTTAATCCAAATTTTGGGTCTTTTGCAATTTTTCCACAGATACTTGAGGCTCTGTTCATTTTTGTTTTTGGTCTATTCTTCTCTCTGTTGTTTAGATATGGTAAATTCTATTGATATGTCCTCAAGTTCACTGACTTTTTTCCTCTTTTATCTCTTCTCTACTATTGAGACCACTCAAGGAATTGTTATTTCTCCTATTGTACTTTCAGTTCTATAATTTCTATTTTGTCCTTTTTTGTAATATCTATTTCTTTGCTGATATTTTCTACCTTTTCTTTCAGGTCAAGAGAATTCATAATTGCTTATTAAATCATTTTTATGATGGTTACTTTAAAATCCTTGTCAGGTAATTCCAATATCTGATTCAACTCAATGTTGGCATCAGTTCATTTTTTTTCTCATTCATGTTGTGGTTTTCCCTCTTCTTGGTATGAGGGATAATTTTAAATGGTATCCTGGACATTTTGGATATTATTTTAGGACATGCTGAGTCTTATTTGAATTTTTTTATTTTAGCAGGCAATAACCTACTTAGGTTTGACAAACAGGTCCTTGCCTAATTTTGTGGGCTATAGATCTAATGACCAGTTAATTTTCAGAGTCTTTTCAGTGTTATTTTGGTATGCTTGGTTTATTGGGTGTCTTTAGGGCTCCCTCTGGTCTCTGCTGGTGATAGAAATGACACAGTTTACTTTTTACAAGCTATATGTATTTGAAGTTCTATCACTTGTTAGATTAAAATAAAATTTCCATCATGATGAACAATGTAATAGTGTATAATACATTTAATGACAGAGTTCCACTCAAAGGAACCATTAGAGTTGTTAAATATAGCTACAAACTATTCCATTTTATTATAATTAAGGATTTTTTATCACTCTTTACTACACATACAGTTATCTTCCACATTGAAAATGGTTGCACATGTAGCTTAATTTTTATAACTTTTTATAATTAAAAGTGAAATATACCAGAATAGACAATTAACTCAGAATCCCAGAAGACAATACTCAGGGAGATAGAAATAGAGAGAGCTTGAGGAGATGGAAAGTGATAAATGGTGACAACACAGGCACCAGGAGGCAGAGAATCCTTGTGAGAAGAACCAAGCCCCTCAGAAGGAGGACTAGCTATTCTCCAGGGTTTCTTCTGGGATTTCCAGCAAGTTACCATGGCATGGAGAAACCAAAAGTCTCATTCAATGAGATAATTGAGAAAAATCTGAAGATCGATTTAGGTATTGTAATGACTAAAATTGAAACTTGGAAGCTAATGTGTCCAGATGCAATAATGACTACTCTTCTTGAATTCCCCAAAATCATTTTAAAAAAATTCTTTGGCAAAATATCCTCACACGCTGTCATGACTATTAGTGCCCATAGCTGCAAAGCTCAGACTGAAATGAAAATGGTGCATAAACACTTGACTTAAAGGTCTTTGCGTTTGCTTAAACCCACATAGTCACATAACTTTAATGGTGAGCTAAATAAGAGAAGGAGAAGGCCAGTAGATGAATAGCACTGTTCAGTCCGTTCCAAAGTCAGTAAATTGCCTTTATTTTGTACGACCATCCTTGACCGTTACTAGAAGGAATGTTGGCTGCTTCTTTCTATTATGTTTTAGCTTTCCAATTTGGGGCACTGGACTCGGTTCTAGGAATATAATGATGAAAATACATGGTCTCCTCCCGAAGGAAACTGAAAGAGCATGAGGAAAAAGATGGACAAAAGTACAGGACAATATGCTAACTGTCACAGTGAAGCCATAAAGAGGTACAGTCAGACAAATCAGTAAAGAGGACTTATTTATGCAATTTATGCCAGAAGGAATTTAGTGGAAATTGTAAGGATCCAAACAACTTGATAAATTAGCCTTTTTTTTAATACAAATAACCATATTACTTTTAGAAATGAAGAAAGGATCTCATGACCTGTGTGCTTACCCCTTGAAGCATCCTGTTCTAACCAACCAAGCTAAATTGGAAACAATTGACTAATGCTGTTAATATTAACATTTGTTTCTGTTTATCAAACTACGGTTGTGATAACACTTTTAACAAGTTTCCCAACGGTCTCATAAGCCAGGTCCAATTTTCAATGCTAACTTTCGCTCACCAACTCCAATTAGCGTTTACTCCAACTAAAAGCAACACCATCGCCAGTCTCTGGAATGCTACATTGTTGCCTCTAAGGCTGGGATTTTTATGCTGCTTCACCCATCTGCTCTCTACATGGAAAGAACTGAGGCGTGCAGCAGGGATCCTGTGAAGTCCTGGCTTCAAACCTCAGGCAGAAATAGCGGGGTTCTTAACAACGAACACCCCGATGAGAGCCACCTGGCACAGTGACTGCACACAAAGGCTCTCATTCTCAGGTTCATCTGCTTCAAGCACAAAGTTGCTAAAAATGAAGTGTTCACTTTTCCTTAAAAATTAAATCCTGTCACTTTACCTAAATCCAACTAAAATAGCCATAAAGAGCCAAACGTTGAAAACATCATGTATTCACAAAGTAATGAGGCAATATGGGACAGTCAATATCTCCTGTCTAAAGAGAAATTTTCGATAGAATTTGTTCATTTGCTGACTTTGTTTTAGGCTCATTGTTCCTAGAGATGCATTTTTTTCCTTACTCACAATTTCAAGTTAGAGAATATAGATCCTAAACAACTTTGACAGACATTAGATACACATATAAAATTGTAACTCTAAAGGGCAAACTTTGCTTCAATCCTTATTTACTTAATAAAATTTTCAATAGATTCAAATTTATGTACCTTTGCCTTTACTATGCATAGGAACTTCTATCAACAAAACTATTCAGAGCGTGTATGAGCACATTTCTGCTTGTACTACTTTTGATTTTGCTATGTTACTACAACAATTAGCAGAGGGGTGCCACCTCCTTATAGAAAGATTAATTTTGAAAATCACGTTTATTGTGTGCTTACTACCTACTATCTACAAAGACATTATAGCTAGAATGGAAATTTAATGGTCATGATTGGGAAAACCAAATGCAGACCAAATACAGAGATGGACGGATTTGTGACATCCTTGTAACAGCGATAGATAACCATGACATCAAGGGCTTACTTTAGTGGTTTAGCATTATTTTGTTGACTTGAAGGAACAAGAGAGCTAGGGAAAAGCTCTCAAATGAGTAATCAGCAGACACTTGCCAACTCTCCAATTCAAGGATTCTGGCCAACATGTAGTGGAAAAAACTAGCTTTCTGAAACAAAAGAATAAAACTATTATAAATTCTTTACTGGGAAATTCATAATTAAATTCTCAAGAATCCACATTGTCATGCCATAGGTGGCTGTCCTTGCAACGTAGAGGACCTGAATGGTATATTTTTGAGCGAGGGATGTGGGCCATCACCATTTGAAAGAGCTGTGAAGGATGTAAGATTTTCTAATACAAGCCAGGTTTTTGTTGGAGCAAGAACTTGAAGAAAATGTTCAGAGAAGTGGCTGAAGATACTAGAATCGTGCTTACAGTAGGCCGTCCTGCAAACCCTCAGATGATCTGGCCAACTGCATGTTTGTACGACCATCTTGACGTCCCATTTTTTTCTTGCTCCCCAAAATACCCAAAAGTTTCTTTAAACATGCTGATCATTAGGGAAAACAATCTTCGTGACCTCAACCTGACCTAATTAGTGATTACAGCTCTTTTATCAAAGTCCACGGCCGTAATTGTTTATTGAGAGTCTGTCTTCTGATATTAACACAGAAGCCACTATGGAAACCTTTCTCCCCCTCCCACACCCCACTTCTCAACACCTCCACATACACATTCATCTGGAACTTTACTTCAGCCCTGAGAAGCTGAGGTCCCAGTCTTAGGGAAAGTATCCAAACCTTAGACCAACCAAATCTCTTACGGAAGAGCTGGATCTCTTTCCCAAAAGTGGTTTTGTTATACCTGCTCTTGGTGAAAACCCCCTCCCTCTTCACCTCTCCCTATCCATTACTTGAGTAACAATTCCTGAAAAGGCTATAATCAGAATCGACAATAATTTCCTCTAAAGTCAGTCAAGAATAATCTCACATGATTTACAAGTCAGCTTACCTCAGTCACTCACAGATGTCCCAGCATCCCAGGTATCTCTTACCCAGGTCCCTCAAGCCCTGAAGCCAAAAGGCTCTGTGCATTGCCTCATTTCACCCAATTTCCCACCCTTTTCTGAACTTCCCACTATATGCTAAAGACCTGAAGATTTATTATAAGCTTAATTACCAATATCCTTAACCTCTTTTCCAAACATGTCTTTCATCTACTTGCTTTAGCTAAAATCTAGCTACATTCTCAGGATACTATTTCTTCTGCAACCCTCTCAAATGGTGGCTGTTTTATATTCTTCTCTCAAATTCTGTGTTCCACTTGTCCTGAAAGTCAGCTAAATGTCCTTCTCACGTCATTCCCACCTCTCAGCAAGCGTTCTGCCCTCTTCATTCAAAACTCCGACTCCTTTGGAAACGCATGTCTTTGGACGATGCCACCCACTGCCTTTCCTTGTGGCAATCTTCTTCCTATCTCCTGGCACCTTCCCCTCAGTCATTGAAGATTTTAGTATCTTACTCCTTTCACCATTCTTAGAGGATTCAACACCAATGTAGAATATTCATGCAAACTTTATCTCCTAGTCATCTCACCTCCTTATTTCCAAATGTCTGTGACTATCACCCTTCAACTTCTACCCAAATCTATCATCACAACATAGACCTTATCATCATTAGTAACTCACTAAAAACCTCACTTTCAATAGTTCTACTTTCTGACCATAACCTCTCTTTTTCCAGTTTGTTTATACTACTTTTTTCATTACCACTAGTCAATTGTTCTAACCAATTTTTTACTCTTTGTCTCAGGTAAGATTTCATGGTCTGATACTATAATTACTCCCTTGTGTGTACCCTCAGCTCCCCTGATCCCGCCGCTCTCTATTGTACTTACAAAAGTACACTTATGATTAAACCTAGGACTTCATCTTCTCCACACCTACAAGCAATTAGAATGTGGCTGGAGAAACATTCGTAAGTCACACACTGAAATGATGAGCGTCCCTTTAAATTGATGACCCCAAATTTCCTGGAGGCCCTTAGCACTAGACAACAATCCTTTTAGAGTTCTACTTCTCAGAATGACCTTTTTCTACTTTCTCTTTCTTCGAATTTCCAATACGTCCTCCCTCTTTGTTAATGTAAGTGGATTACCAGGTTTCTGATTTCACTCAGAGAAAAACTACCTCATCTTCCCTCCACTGAATTTATTGTTGGATCTGAGATTTTATTTTATCCCACTTACAAGCTCATAACTTAGCATGTTACTGCTTCATGGATGCTGGCAGAAAGACATAAGACTTTTGAGTAAAAAAAAAGAAAAACAGGCACACACAACAAGCACCATGAATGTCATGTGGACGTTGATTACTATTGTACCCAAGTCCCATATGGTTGACACTATGTGGGCCCAGATGAGTGCTACACAGGAAGTACTGAGGAAGATCCAGTTGGGGAATTCACTGTTTTTATAACAAGCAGCATGAAGCCTTTTCTTTGTCCCAAAGGAAGACATTACTTCATCCCTCAAAGTTGGTTCCTATCTCACTACTGGGTATCTATCCAAAGAACTTGAAATCAACAATTCAAAGAGACTTTGCACCCCTATGTTCATTGCAGCATTATTCACAATAGCCAAGATGTGGAAGCAACCCTAATGCCCATCAACTGATGAATGGATAAAGAAGCTGTGGTTTATATATACGATGAAATGATACTCAGCATAAAAAAGACAAAATCATCCCATTTGCAACAACATAGATGGACCCCGAGGGTATTATGTTAAGCTAAATAAGCCAGGCAGAGAAAGACAAACATCACATGATTTCACTCATATGTGGAAGATAAACAAACACATGGATTAGAACAGATTCCTGGATACCAGAGGGGAAGGAGGTTGGGGGGTGGGTGAAAGGGATAAAGGGGCACTTATATATGTTGATGGATAAAAATTAGACTATTGCTGGTGAGCACGATGCAGTCCATACAGAAACTGATAAATAATAATGTACACCTGAAATTACACAATGTTATAAACCATTATGACCTCAATAAAGTAATTGGGGAAAAAAACTTACTTCCTCCCATACAACTATGAGAAATGGCCTGGGTAAAGAGAAGTCAGGGCCTTGCATTTTTGACATTCCTAACAAGAGCAGGCAAGGATGCCCAGGGCCCATGATGGACTGCCTCCTCCAGCAATCCATCCCATGGCCCTACACTTTCTTAGGTGAACTTGAATTTTCATATGAATATGCCATTCCATTAGTCAACCCGATTAATCTGACTGGGAGAGAATGAGACCAAATCTGTTCTATTTTCCTCAGACAGCATTTAATTAAGGATACTACCAACAGGACTAGAAGCAACAGGATGAGGTCAATTGGTAGTATGGACTTCAACTCCACTTCCCAGGGCCCTGGACTCAGCAAACTGTGAATAAATCCTAAGGGCACCAGTAGATCTTTTTTCAGAAAGCCAGTCTGTGACCTAGGCAAGAGTTTAGACTGACCTGCTAATCATTAGTGTCATTACTAATAATCACAAGGGCAACACATGAGCAAGGCTCATCCCAAAAGGAGAGATTCTCCCACATACAAATATGTAATACAAGAGGCCACACTTCACTCCAGTTTGGAATTTGTTAAACTTTATTTAGACCATTGTTACGCTGGTTTGGTTAATTTGGTACCTTGGACAGTGTTACTGAGTAGTTGCAGCCTCGGTTGCTATATATGACAACCCACAGCTGCTTGGGCATCAGGAGAAGCATATGAATTTGTATCATTAAGATTGAAACAAAGTTGTAGGGGTCCATCTGTACACATACAAGGTTGAAGAGGAGGCAAGTTCAGGAACTGCCATTAGTGGTGTCAGGCATGGCAGAATAGTTTAGGATCAGCCAAGTCCACAGAGTTTTTCTGTTTTTGTAGCATGTGGACAGGGATGACGAATGCAGCAGTGAGTTAAACTGTCAGCTTCAGCTGCTGCTAGATTCAGCTAGACTGTGTGATTTTTGTGCCAGTCTGTAATGCTTAATCTAAGCGGCGAGGAACATGTGAATCGCCCACTTCCCCACGAACCTCCTGGAGTCTACAGGGTTCTGTCCTCAGGTGCTGGGGTTGTTCTTCCTCCTTGGCCATGAAATTGGTGTGTTCAATCCCAGTAGCTAAATCTTTACCTTTTCTCCAATCATCTGCTCATACCAATACCTTTCAGAGAGTGGGATCAGGTGTAAATATGAAAAGACCATTTAAAAGCATTTACAGAGATCCATTATATTTTCCAACTTGGTCCAAGTGGGCCACTGAGCAAAGACTTGGTGGGCAGTATTTTCAACCAAGTGGTCATTTTCCTTATGATCTAGGACTATGTAATTCAATAAAAGATTCCAGGTGGCTGAATCAGAGTTAAATTTTAATCCCTTAGTCTCCCCTTTAGGTGGGGCTGCCACTCAGAGTGTGTACAAACCAACCATGCCTAGGATTGTCATTAAAGAAAAGGAAGAAGCTTCAGGCCCATGAATGGTAAGGGCAGAATTATGAATTTTCAAAATAGGTTTATATAACCCTTCACCCCCTTCATCTTGATCATTACCTAGGAGGTGGCCTACAAGAGATAAGTCTTTTCTGGTGATGGTTGTGTTTCATCCCAGACTACCTTAATAAGGTGCATGGACCAGGAAAAGGTGAAGGAGATAAAGTCATAAATCTTTAGGGGTTGATTTTTTAAAGGTCTATCCCCCGTCTCAGTGGTCCCAGCAGCCTTATCAGAGAATGATAAGGGAGTGTAGAATATCCTTCGAATATCTTGGCTGCTCATTGTTTGATGCTCTTCATGAGAAAAAAAAATGCACTATTGTCAGATTGTAGATGGTCTGGAAAGCTGAAAATAAGAGTCAGCTAATCAGACTGGAACAGCAGCATAATCTGGAAATGTGTCTATAATGGCAAGGTACCAATGATAGTCCTGAGAGAGAGTCAGAGATCCAATGTAGGCAATTTTCTAGGAGAAGGCAGGGAAAATGCTCCATGGAATGTGGTCTCCTTCCCTGAGAGACAATCAGACCAATTTTGGCAGGAGTCACAGTCTGGCATGCAGTGGTGATTTCTGGATCACACATAGTTCTCTGCTATAGTCCGTGATAGTGGATATATTGTTTCATCTGGTATGAGAATGGATCCAGGCAGTGATGATGGTGATCTGGGTGGTTCAGGTTTAATGAGCAGCTTGATTATTGTCAGTGTCATTAGACAATGGGCCCTTCCCATGGTCTTCTGTTGACTGAACTGGACTGGCCAATTGGCAAGTGAAACTTTCTTCCACACTTTGCAGCCCTAAAGAGAAGTATCTTTAACCTGCCAGTCTGTGGTCTTACAAGTGGCAGACCAGACGGCTAGGTCGTTAGCCATTGCCCAATAGCTGGCAAAAGTATAAAATACCTGGCCTTTAGGACTATTGTCTCAGGAAAGCAGGACCGGCTTTCAATTCAGGCCATTATGCTGACTGGCTCTTCCCTCAGTCAGTCTTCTGGAGTTGTTGGGGATGGATAACTGATGTTGCCTAGTGAATACCATCAGCTTTTAACTTAGCTAAACCATCAGTAAACCAGGCCTAGGTGTTTAGAAGAGCCTAATCACTGTGAATGGAGGGCCCCATTGAATAAGTGGTTTTGCTCAAGGAAGTTGATTGGGAAATAAAGTTTCTTTCAAAGGAGTAGCTGCCACTTTTTCATGTAAAACCAAAATGCTGCTAAGACCAAGCCAGCTGTGATCTTGAATAACCATTCCAATTTGACCCACAGGCCTGATGGCCCTTCCCTTGTTAGTGTTGAAGTCCAAGTTGACCTCTCCAAGATGGTCCTGTCGTGTCAGAGAGTCACAGGCTGTCATAAATTTGCCGTTCAATTGCAGTAGAGATTAATAGCTGCCTTTGTGTGTGTGTGTTTGCGTGTTTCTTTGTTTTTACAGGGGTGTAATTGTGGCTGGATTAGGCAAGTAGCACTATTATACTGAGAAATGGCCTCTATCAATTCTCCACTATCCATTGTCTTTTTTTTTTTTTAAGATTTTATTTTTCCTTTTTCTCCCCAAAGCCCCCCAGTACATAGTTGTGTATTTTTAGTTGTGGGTCCTTCTAGTTGTGGTATGCGGGATCCCACCTCAGCATGGCTTGATGAGCGGTGCCATGTCTGCACCGAGGATCCGAACCGGCAAAACCCTGGGCCGCCAAAGCAGAGCGCACGAACTTAACCACTTGGCCACGGGGCCAGCCCCTATCCACTAGGTCTTTAACTGAAGCTGTAATTTTCCTTTCTCCTCAGATTCTATATTATTTCTATTGGACCAGTGAGGAGAGGGCAATGCATGTGGTAAATCCTAAATGGGAGAATCCCCTCTGACACTTCTGGAATGAGGAAGGGCAGACACACAACCTATTATTTTCATGATACATGCAGATATGGAAGCCACAACAACTGTGCATTGGTTCAGCCCAGACGTCCCATCCGTAAGGTCACTTTAACTTCCCTTTCCCACTGCGAGCCCCATCCAAACTTCATCCATTGAATGAGGACACTGTTTTTACTTCAGGAACACAAACTAAGGACAGTAGCCCATGTATGAGTTAGGAGTTGTAGCAACAGCCACCAAAAAACTATACTCTCCCGCAGCTGGGAGTGCAGGAAGTACAGGATGGTGGAGAGGTTTGCCCTTGAGGAAGAGGAGAGTGCAGGATGGCAGGAAAGGTATTTAAACACCTTGGTCCTCACTCCAGGGTTGGTGTCCGAGGGCCAGAGTGGCTTCCTCCCCTTGTATCTCCTGATGTCTGGCACAGAGGCCCCTTTGTGGCTGCCCCATGTGTGCCCCTGTGCTCTGCCCTGTCAGAGGATACTCACCAGGCACATCTAGGTAAGATAGTCACCTGAGGTCCTGTATCAAAGGGGATATTTGTCCTTATGGCAGCGGAGGTCATGGTACGGGGGATGGAGGAATGAAGGGTCATGGAGGGAGAGCAGCTCCACACCAGGAAGAATGGTTTTGCATCCAATTTCAGTTTCATGTGACTGCTTGTGACTCAGTCAAACAAATTTATAATGTTTTGGTTTATGTAAAATTCTATATTGAATGGCAATGTCCTTGTTGTAGATATCATTTATTTCAGCTTTGAATACTCCTGGATTCAGCAGCCACAGACACATTGCCTCTTGGTTGGAGTTGTGGGGCTTGCTGCCCTATTGCCATGATAACATCCCCTCCTCCTCCCACTCAGGGAAGAGCTAGAAACAAGAAACCCATCATTTTGAGGCTGCTTATTTCAATTTTACCCCCTATTGCTCAATCTCAGGTAGGCTAGTGAGGGTTCCTTGCTTGCCCATTTCACCCACCACTTGGGTGAGAGTCCAGACAGTCTTCTCCTATCCCTGAACCCATCCTAAAGGGCCCTTAACATTTTCCTTCCAGAAAGCTATGTCTCTGTCAGCATCTCATCTTTGCTACCATAACTATTTGGTCTGAGATTTAATTTTACCTTTCATATATGCTAATAAGTTAGCTTGTTATTGTTTCATGGATGCTATCAGAAGACATAAACCTTGAGTCAGAGACAAAGGACTTTATTACTTGCAACACAGCAGGCAGCTTGAGCATCGTGTGTACATAGATTTCCTTTGCATGCAAGTCTTACATCGATGATTTGATATGGGTTCCAATGGATGGTGAGCATGCAGTGGATTTGCATCACTTGAGGAGCAAGAGCTTGGGGAACCCACTGTTTTTATAGCAAAGAGTAAGCCAATCTGCTCTTTGTCCCAGAGGGAGAAGGAACCTCATCCTTCAAAGTTGCTTGCTGTAAAAACCAACCCTGAGTATCGGCCCAGTTAAAGAATGGTTAGAGTCTTGCATTCTGGGTGCACCCAGCAAGAATTTGCAGGAATGCTGAGTGCCCAGAGGAGATTGACTCTCTAGCATCTCCCTCTTTACTTGTTACTCATTACTCACCACCTCCCAAGACCTGCCCACATTTGACCTACCTTCCCATTACAACGCTCCCACCACCCAAGGCCCTTTACTTATGCATTGGATCCTGTTCCTTCTCAATGACTCAGAGACTTGCCTTTAGCGATTATTCCTTCTAAATCTTGCCTCACTGATTTCCACTCTATTCTAAATCATTCTCATCAACTCGGCTATCTCCCATCTGAAAAAAGAAATGGTCTCTAGAGTATACACACCCCTCCAGGTATCACCTCACTTCTCTATGCCAAGCTCCTCCAAAAGGATGCCTATACTTACCCTACTTTCTCACTTCCCATTAACCCCCTCTGATCAGTCTGTGGCCATTGCTTCAGTGAGAACATCCTTGTCAACAATATCCATTTTGCCAATTCAAAGCTTAGTTTTCCGTCCTCATCATACTCGGCCTCTCAGTACCATTTTACAATAGGCCTCTCCCATCTTCTGGCTACAATTTCTTTACTTAACATCTGCCTTGTTTTGTTCCTACTCACTGCCGTTCTATCACCAGCTTATCCTCTATTTTCTAATGTCTAAGTGCTAGAGTCCCCTCGGATTCAGTCTTTCAACATCTTCTCTTTCCCATCTGCACTCACTCTCTAGGAAATCTCATGTACTCTCTTGACTTTAAATTTTATATAGATGTTTATCATCAAAATTTTTATCTCTCGCTTTAGCCTCTCTCCTGAACTTCTCTTAACTTTTCCACTTAGATAATTAAAATTGTTTTCTAATACAACATATCCCAAAACAAGCTTTTTATTTTCTTCCTCCCTGCATTCCAAAACAAAAAAAAAGACTAAAGCAAACAATAAATAACAATAAAACTAACAACCACAGCAATGATAATAACAAAAATATTTTTCCTTCCCCATTTCAACAATGTTAACAACATATTCACCCGGTTTCGTCAAAAATCTAAAAGTCATATTTGATTTCTCTCTTTATTTAATCTCACATTCAGTTCACTACAAATTTTGTAGGCTTCTCCTTCAAGATGTACCCCAAGCAAGACCATGCCTCGCCACGTCTACCATTTCTGCTTTAGACCAAGACACTGTCATGTCTCACCTTGACTACTGCAATAGCCTTCTGCCTTTTTTGGGTGTTTCTATTCTTGACTCCCTAAGTCAGTTTTCCACATGGCTGTTGGAGTAACTTTTAATGTACATCAGATCATATGAGTCTTTCATTCAAACATTCCAATGGCTCCCATCAGACTCTGAGTGAAACTCATAATCCTGAACACGTTCTACAGACCTTACATCGTCTGACCCTGGCCTTCCTCTCCAAACTCACTTCCCGACTTTTCATTCTCTATTATCCAGCTAGACAGGGTTCTGGAAGTTACTTGATTAGGCCAAACTCATTCCTGCCATGGGGGCTTTACATTTACAGTTCTCTTTTCTTGAAAGGTTCTAGATCTTTGGATGGTACCTCATTTACCTCTTTTAGATCTTTGTTCAAATGCCACTTTTCCAGAGAGGTCATTCTGGACCTCCCTAAATAACATGCCCTCTCTTGGCACTCATGCACATACATATACATTCTATTTCCTTGCCATAATTAATTTCTTCATATTATTTACTACTCTCTGATCTTATGTACACGTGCACACATACACACACCACAAACACACTTACACGCACACACTTCTGTTTACTTTTTAGCTCTCCCTTCCCAGCCCTGCCTAGAATTGTCCACCATGAAAGAGACTTTGAGTATCTTGTTGATGACCAAAGCCCTGGGACCCAGCACAGTGCCCAGCCCACAATGGGAGGCTCAGCAATATTTCTTGAACATGAAAAGGCTGAAATCACTCAATGGAAGCTTCAGTCAAATCTCAGGACTCTCAGTGGCGAGTATGGATCATCAATCCACGTCAGGTTAACTTTTGCCCTCAACAGCTAAAAACATTAATGAATCTTAGGAAAATTCTTTTATTCTCCTAAGCCAAATATAATTAGTTGAGATTCAGACTTCTTGCCCCAACTATGGTCTATGCCAATTTTGATAAATTAAGTTTTCCATGCCAGTTGACATACCATAGTTTGAAAAATGTGTTCTCTTTATTTCTGATTGATGTTCAATTTTCAGGAGCATCTAACATCTCATCTTTAAGTTTCTCAGTTCCAACTTTCTTCTTACCAAGAATTTAAAAATTTACAAAACTCAAATACTTTATAAGAGCTTGTATCTTTGTGAGAAATCCGTTTATTAAAAATGTAATCCTGTAAAACTTGATTGAACTCTTTTTTATGATTTCATGATTTCTTGTTTTAGTGAATCATGTCAGATCTGTAGGAGTTATTATTGGGAGAGATTACTATCATTTGTGCAATAAAGCATTTCATAGCTTAAGGCCAGGATGCCCTAGCCTAGCCCTGTGCCTGCTGTTTCCCTCTGGCATTATCTTTGAGTCAAGTGAGTATTTTCAGTTCATTGGTCTGTGATAAAGGAAACTTTACCAGTTAGATATTTTAGTAGCACTGCCCTTCTTGAGTCGGCTTCTCAAGGCAGGGCCACAGGTTTTGTTGACATATAACAACGTGTTTGGGTTGTTTTTTCCATTTTGACCTCCTTGGTTTATCTCCCACAGCGTGTGAAAAAAAAAGGACAGGATAAGGCTGTGTGTGGGTAGGCCCTTTTTGGCACATATGAAACTTTCACTACCTTCCAAGTATCACACAACAATGTAGATGCTAGCCAATTGCTTAAAATTTTTAAAATCCAACCAAGCAAAATTGTCTGCTTACCACAAAGTAGTGAATTTGTTTTTAATTGGATTCAAAGTTTAGATCAAGATCTGTTTATTATATCAACTTTTCCAGGTAGTTCTATAGCTGTTTTATAGATAGAGATTATCCTGATTTACTCCCATCTTTCCCCTTTCCTCTCTCTCTCTCTTTCGTCTCTCTTCCTCTCAATTGTAATAGTTCTTAATAGACTCATTAAAATTTTATATAAAGGATTCCCCAATCTAAAACTTGGTCAATCCTTCTTGACAACACAGGAAGTAGACTTACTTTGATGTCTCTGAGTTGCAGCTATGTAAATTTCAGGCTCGTTTTCAACTCCTCTCATGGTAGTCTGAGCCCAACAGGGAAGGTCTGAATGAAACATTTCATAAGAGTCACAGATACTCTACTGCTAAAGCTATATATGTTTGTTGTCTTCTTCAAGGGTTTTTCTTTAAAAGCATGCCTCTTAAAATTATAATTTTTTGTGGTTTGAAAAACCACAGCAATCCAGATGTGGTGCTTCCTCGTCCCTTTTTTTTGGTTTCTTGTAAACATTTTATTGACGTATAACATACAAGCAGAAAAGTGTACATGTCAAATATTTATAGCTCAATAAATTTGTTACAACAGGAACACACATGTATCAAGTACTCAGATCTAGATGATGGTTAAACGTATGCTACTTTCTTTAGAAGGAGGCAACTAGAACCAGTGTAAGTCGTAACAGAGGCAAAATTCAGTTCAATAGAAGGAATGGCTTTCAAATAATTAAAGCTACCTACAAATGGGACAAGCATCCTTGTGAAGAAGCAAGGTTCTACACCATTGGAATTGTTCATGGATAGGAAAGGTGAGATCCTGCATGAGTGGTAGGTTGGCCTGAATGACTTCTCCGAGTCTTTCCAACCCCAAGGATGTATGTAGAAGGAAAATGAAGATCAGTGCTCTTGCCGTAGCATCTAGGCAATTATAAATGTGCCTAACAAAATTCTATATTCTACTTATCAGTGAAGATGACATTTTGAAGACCCTTAAAAATGATTTCTCAAGTTCATTCAGTAAGTACATTAAAAGAATAGTGGGATGGGGTTTTTATCTTCCATATTCACAGACTATTTTGTTATAAGTTAAGAATGCTATCAGCGAAGTCTAGAGTGGGAGGTTAGAATACGTTTCGTCAGATGGAAGATTTACGTCTAATCCCGTTCATTGGGGCAATTTTGCCAAATAGTGAAATTTTTACGTCTCTTCCTTTTAAGCTAACGTAATTTTATTTTTACACAAAGATGTTGTCTAGATGATGACTATAAAATTCTTTTTTAACTGTGCACCCCGAATTCAACAGCAGAATTAAGATCCCATTTTTTGTGTACTCTTTCATGATGAGGAAGTTTGTGTCTTTAAAATTCTTCCACATTTGACCATTTCATTTTGTGATTTAAATGTTAATATGCTATTTTGCTGCAATGATTTAATAAATAGGAAAAAAAGGAAATAAAGATAAAAATTGTCTAATTTTCTACTTAACACTTGGGTTCTGCAGAGCCCAAGATAATTAAATTGAAGGCAGTATTCCTTTTGAGTCACCTATTAAACAAATATTCTGGGTATCATCAAAAGTTTTGGCAAAGAAGAATCATTTTTTGGATGAGAGGTTAAACAAAGGCCAGGGCCTCAAATTTATCTATTTCTTTGAGTAAGTTTTAACACCACTGACCTGGCCAAACTCCAATACCATTCATTATATCTTGCCTGTCTCAATCGCCCTTGAAATTTTAATAAGGCCCTATATTTCTTGTCTTAACCCACTTTCATAATATTGCTTGGAGCAGCATCCAGCTGTGGTCTTTCACTTAAGTAGCTAGATTTATCTAGTAGTTAAGGGCATCCCTGTATCTCTTATTCCCCCACAGAAGCAGGAAGAAGCTCAGTGAATTTGTTCCAGTGAAAAGATTTGAGCAGCTTAGACAAATAGGTAAGAAAATCCAAGTAAGATAATCCAATTTCTCATCATGCATTCATTAGGAAAAATGATAGAAGCAAGTACCCAGCTGAGCATTTAACTTCAACCATAGTTAAATTCTGCAAAGCCCCCCCAAGGTAAAATGCTACAAGATATTAAAACACCAGGAAGCTTTACACCAAGATACTTTCCAGATCATCTGAAGCCTTTTCTGCCTTTGAATTCTCGCAGTTGGCTCTTGGGGGCTTTGATCCATCCTGTCTGAACACATCGCCACGCCAAGCTACACAAAGCAGCCCAGCAGGACTGACAAGGCCCAGGAGCCAGCGCAAGTGTGTGTCTGGCGCATCTCTCTTCGTTGAACTGTCCTTGTTGGTGAGGATTTTTTAGCGTGCAAATCATGCCCCTAAAAGCAGTAGGGGAAAAAGGAAGAGATTTCTTAGCTCCTCCCTGTTCCTAGTGAGGCATATACTTCCTTTTATGACCCCAATATCTCATCTGACAACCATTCCTGTTTGAATTATTACTCTTAGATCCTGAAAGATCATTAATTAATATCAGGTTTCTGATTAATTAATATCGGCTTTATGATACTTCATTTAAGCAATATCTCACTAGGACCTTCATTCGACTTCTACTAAATGGGTCGTTCAGTCTAGTTTAGTCTCATTATTCCCCTTTTTAATGTTTTTGCTCATTCAGGCAATGTATATTGGAGAAATAAGAGAAATTTTCAGTGATTTTAATAAACATTGAAATAGAGAAAAAAGAGGAGATTAGAGTGCGACTATACTTGAGTCACTCAGATTGCATAATCCCCATTTACTCCACATTTCATAAGCAAATTTAAATCATAACAAGCACGCTGAGAAAATAAGCAAATACAGTATTCTTTTAGTGCAGAGAATAAGTAATTATTTTCTTTAGGGTCTTTCAGTGATAACTTACAAAGGTTTTCTCCATGGAGAATTCAGACATCGATTTAATTTGTATATGTGTAACTAAAAGGGCTTCCTCAATAAACATAATTATTTTGTATCCCTTGTAATAAATTCTCTAGCTGTAATGTATAAAATTGATTTGGTCAAACCAAGAACCTGCAGAAAATGATTAAAGACTCAGGAGGTTACGCACAAAGCCTTCGATGTGTCAGACGACAGCATAACTCATTGCAGGAGTCGTAACGAGCGCTGTTCCTGTCTTAAATTAATATAAAAACTTTCCACAGCCACTTAACTCACATGAAAAATTTTAGAAATTTACACACTGATTGGTAAAGTCAAATACATACCAACCAGTGAGATAGTTGAACTCCTTAAAAATGTGCTGCACTTTTTAATGTGAGGGAGCCAAACAATTTATGGGCTTTAAGGAGTGAACTCTTCCCTGCAGATGTGTTTGATGCTTTCCAAATGGCCTGTCTTCCTTCAGGCCAGAGTTGACTCAGTATGTAATTTTCAAATACATTTGTGGGCCTAGCACTGTGGTAGGCGTTCCTTTACTGAGTTAAATGAAGGGAGATTGTGATGGTAACGGAACTAGACTTTCTTAGTGTAAAGGCTAATTACTCTCTGTGTCCCTCTATTTCCTCATTTACAAAATATGGATCAAAATAGTAGCCTAATTTAAAGAGTGGTTATATGGAATAAATGAGTTAATATACACAATATGCCTAGAACGGCTCCCGGTGCAGAGAAAGCCCAATGTCAGTATTTTCAGTCATCACGTGTCCCCCTTGAGGCAGGGACTGTGGGCTCACAATTTTCTTCCCAATATCTCACACCATGCCTGGTGCAGACCTGATAGCCAAGAAAGTATGTGATAAATAAGTGGTGAATGAATTCAGTGAAAAAGTCTTCCTTCTTTTAATGATATATAGACATTTCAAATTTACTAATTCATTCAATAATTTATTTATTGACTGGCATAAGAAAGTAAATCTCAGAGAAGATACTGCAATGATTATTCTAAGATGGTAAGACATTTTCCAAACAACCATCTGTGTATAAGGCAGCCAGTTTTAAGTATCAAATGAACCTGTTTATCAATTATATCCAGCAGAAGCTACAAAATAGAAAATACGCCAAAACCAAAATTGTCACTGAAAAAAAATCACATGTATGTATCTGGATGTACAGTAACAAACAATTCTGATCATGCCCTCAACAAATGTTTGTTAAGAGCAGTCTTTGTGCAAGGCACTACGACAAACCCTGAAAATACTAAACAGACAGTAATCTCTACCATCATGTAAGTTATATTCCAGGGAGGGAGAATGACAATAAAGGCACATTCATAAGATCTCATTTTCAGGGTACATGTTGCTGCTCTTTTAAACTTCGCTCACTTCTCAGGATGCAGGCCTGCTCCAAATCATCCATTCCACAGATGTTAAAGTTCTCCTATGACAGAAGTAGAAAATTGGTAACTGCCCTCAAAAATCTCTGAGGCTAAGTGTATTTCTCCACTGTTTTGGGTACAGAATTCTGGAGCTCTATTCCAGAATCATCCAAGGACCTGCATGGGCCCAAAGTTACACTTTGAGAATTCTTGGCTGTCCCATGCTATTCTACTCTCACTCGCTGACCCCTCGGTCCTCAACCCACACACATCCTTGGCTTGTGCAATAAATGGATCTTCTTTCAGTCAACATATAAGATGTCTAGATTGCCATAGAGTTTCCATCTAAGCCCGAACTAAAACTGTTGATACTTGGAAAAGCTAAAATAGGGATCATACAAACAGTTCTTTCCCAGAGATTTTCTAAGCTTCATCTCTGTATCATCAGATAACCTCAAATAGGATGCACATAAACGGGCTGCCCTCTCTGCTTATCTGCCTCTTGCAAATACCTTTACATGGCTATGAATAACCGTGCCCAGAGTTGGTCCTAAGGGTCAAATTAAGGAACTGCTACATATAGAAATTCTCTACTTTTTCAATAGAACTGCTACTTAAGTTACTCTTTGTTAAATTGTCAAATGTCCCTTATACAATGACCCTTTTTAAGAAATTTTAGAGCTCAAAGTCGAAAGAAATCTCTTTCGACAATGTGATATGCTACTTCCTTCTGTTGGACAATGTGACTTCAACAAGCTCATAACATTTCTCTTTCTGTCTTGGTTGCCATGAAGATCAGAGTTCATTTTTTCTCTTCGATGTCAGTAAGTTTCCTGACCTTTGGTCTTCTGAGACATTAATTCTACTCTTTATACATTTTCACTCTATTAAATTGCCCTTTGTATTTTTAATCTTATTTTACTGACTACCAGTTTAATTGAAATTATGGTTTTTAGTGGAAGCTACTGAAAGTCCTTTTAGTAAACAGAAAGAATACATAAACAAATGGGTAATTCTGAACAACGGCTACTGAACCTTAAAAGCAGTGGAAAGTCATAAGAGCTTTTAACAGACTCAAGTAATCTCAATGCAGAAGTCACAAACTAAGAGCCTTGGGCCAGGCTTTCGTCTTGGGTGTGGTTTATTTAGCAGGCCCAATTATTTTATTTTATTTTATTTTATTTTATTTTATTTTATTTTTTCAAAGATTAGCACCTGAACTAAAGTCTGTTACCAATCTTCTCTCCTTTATCATTTTCTTCTTCTCCCCAGAGCCCCCCAGTATATAGTCGTATGTTAGTTGTGGGTGCCTCTGGTTGTGCTATGTGGGACACCACCTCAGCGTGGCCTGATGAGCCGTGCTAGGTCCGCACCCAGGATCCACCAGTGAAACCCTGGGCCGTCGAAGCAGAGCACATGAACTCAACCACTCGGCCATGGGGCGGGCCCCATGCCCAATAATTTTTAAAGAAAAATTAGATACCAGCGTTTAAAAGTTGGAAGATTTCAAATACAAAGCTGGATTTCCCTGTATCAGATGCTCTTCTAATATTTCATCTCCTCAAAAATCCTCTGAAGTACTACCATTTTCATTGTCCGAATTTCACAAATGAGGAAAGGAAGGCATAGAGGGGTTCAGTAACTTATTTTCCAGGGTCACACAACTAGCAAATGGCACAGCTTGGATTTGAACCCAGACTACCAGGCTCCAACATTGCCATGTAGGCCATGCTGTCTACCTGAAAGAGAAATCCAAAAGCCTGGACCCACACTCCCATAGGACAACAATGGATCCATTTTCAAACCCACTGTCAGTAGCTGGAACTGGAAAAAGATTTACCTCTTCTGGTGCTCTCCTGGTGTTTGTAGGCATTTCAGTTTATGCCCCTTGCCTTAATTCTAAGTTGAGAGCATATTATCTTGAGGTGGCAGCTGTTTCTTAAATGTATTTTCTACCTTCTGTAGGTGTAGTCTTTGCTTCAAGTTAATGAAATTAGAGTCCCACAGGCCTCGACAGCTTCCTGTGAAGTCCTCAACATTGACAATAAAATGGTCAAATGAGAGCCAAAATAGATTTCACTGTTGCGCAGCCCATAAAAGCAGTTTTACCTAAATTATTCCCCAAAGGATTTCACACGTAATTGTTTAGCATTTGCAGATAACGAGGACAGGAATGACCACATTTGCATATTTTTTATTGCTCTCTGGCCCTGCATGCAGTTGTCATTGCTTTGGCAAGATTTCTGCGCCACCTGTTTCCTGTTAGTTATCTTTTCTCTCTGCTCAAGATTCTTGGATAGAAAGAAGTAAAAGTAAAAGTAATCTCCTTCATTATAGGTGGAGAGACTTTTAATAAAATGGGACTTGCTCTGCACTTCAGAGGATCAGCAGAAACCTTTGAAGGATTTTCTATCTGAGGAGTTTCCAGGGAGGAAAGCATATGATTTAGTCAGCTAGTCAGCTAAGCTCATTAATTCAGGTAGCTTGTTTCTAAAAAGGGAATTTTCCTCTGAAATGCTGCTAGTGAAGACCTTGTTGGGTGTTTTTTGTTTTTCGTATCACAACTTCTAGCCCCAGAGACAAACCACTATTGTTAATTAGTTGAATTAGTTGTACAATTGTACATTATCGTTTGTTAAAATTGTGTTACTGATTCCCAAATTATAGTTTAAATAAAAAAGCAGGCAAAGATTGCTTTTCCAAAAACAATGTTTTTTAAAAAAAAATGTAAATAGATAAACGAGGCATTTCTTGAAACTGCCCTTTGTTATTCTCTTTGATATTCTATGAGGAAAGTATATGTCTACAATGTAGGACATGAAATTGTGAAGTAGGAAGTAAGTTTTCAGGTGTCGCTCCTTTCTTCAGTCTTTATCCTCATATACCCTGACTCTTCGGGGTGCCAACTTCGACAGGTTATTTATAATAGTAATAATAATAATATATGAGAATATATTATACTGTAATAATATATTTTCTATATATAACATATTAATAGAATATGTTAATATTTATATATTCTATTAATATTAATTATAATGTTATATACTATTGTAAATACACCATTGTTACTATCATTGCTATTCTAATTTTTAGACAAACTTTAATTCTCCTAGATTGGGCTGAGGTGGTCTAAGGGTACAAACTTCCAGTTAGAAGATGAGTAAGTTCTAGTGATGGGATATACAGCAAGGAGATAAGTAAATGAAAAGCAATAAGACATATTGGAGTATATTAGGAAACTATTTGGTTTAAAAATAATCCAGCCTCACCTTGTTTTTCCAGAAAGTCCTGATGTGGCCTGTCCAGCATGCATTGTACATCTGCTACAAACATGTACAATGTCCCCAAGCCAAGAATGATGCCCTTAAACATAGGGTTATATGCCTCCCCACTATCGGCATCTCTTTAAAGATGAGCATTTCTTCCCAGAAACTAAGGATTAATTACTGACCTGCTGTGCTCATCTTGTGAGCACTGATCTGCTGTGCTAGCCAAACATCTCATGGCTGTAGTAAGAGAGACCTTCCTGTCGTGTGTGACGTGCGTTCCTTGTTCCAATATGGTATATAACCACACTGCACATCTCTCTTCTTCAGAGAGCTTCCTTCCTTCGTGAAGGACATTCTCCCAGGCTAACGTCCTCAAAACTGGCTCATATAATGAACTCACCCTGATTTTGATTTACAGATTGATTATTGATTATTTGCGTCGACAATGGTGACTGTAGTTAACAATAGTGTGCTGTATACTTGAAAGTTCCTGAGAGAATAGATCTTAAAATTTCTCACCACACACACACACAAGTTAGCATGTGAGGTGCTGGATGTGTTAACTAACCTTCTGTGGTTATCAGTTCACAATAGAGATGTATATCAAATCATCACGTTGTACACCTTAAACTTACACAACTTATATATGTCATTTATATCTCCATAAAGCTGGAAAAAAAGAGTCTAATTGAAATATTTAAATCCCCCCCTTTTTTTTTCATGAAAAAGACAACCCCAGAGAGTCTCTCCTTGATTCTAGGTGATCAAATGTGTTTTTAGATAAGACATCCTGTTAAAACCATCATTTTCTAGCCAGAGATCTTTAAGAATATGCTGTGATAGGACTCAGCAATAAGGTTGTGCAAACATAGCACATTCCACTGCACAGTCACATATTTTGGAGCAAAATTTTTAAAAAATTCCTAAGAATTGTTGAAATACTTTCCCAAGAAACTATTTCTCCAGGCAAGAGTTGAAGGCAGAAAGAGTTTCATAGTAGACAGCATGAGGGATTACATTCCAATTGCAATTAGACCAAACAAGAGAATTCACCTAGAGACCAGAAACACAATTCCTTTTACGGCATATTAGAAACATCCCAATCACTCTCAGTAGTGGTATTTGTCAAACAGCTAACATTCTGAAATTCCCTTAAGAGGTTGTTGGAGTGAAAACAAATTTGTTTTTAGTCTGGTATCCTCAGGAAAGAAACCTCATAAAATCATTTGCCTTCTTGGCCTGTCCACCTCCTATAATAACTATTGATCCCACAGGCTAACTTCAAGCAACTTTGATAGAGGGGCAAGGAGTCTATAGCTGGAGAGAGTCTCATAAATTTCTTGTGGTTTCTTCCGAACCCTTCAGAAGAGTTGTTTAATGGTATCATTTTGAAGAGTGAAAAAAAGCAAACCAAGTTTCTGCTGGGAAGTTGTCACTGTAATGGAAGATGATTACGTCAGAAGAAGTTCAAATGGAAAAAAATGTTCATAGTTGCCTTGTAGTTTCCTGTTAACAAGCAAAGTGAGCATCATATATAACTCCACAGACTCGCAGGCATCTTTGCTTCTGATAGTTGCATCCTGAGACTTTATAATAAATTCCACTCTTGGGTTTTGCACGTCCAAGCGGCTAACTTCTTGTTTATTGCAGTTGAACTTAACCAGTTCCCAGAAGTGTGTTGTTATAATGGAAAGGCTTTCTGTATCCGATTGTGGGCGAAACAAACAAGAATTAAGAAAAATATCGAGAAGGAAGCAGTAGACCCTCCCACAGTAATATCTACCAGGGTCACAAGTTCAAGTCTTGGCTAGAGTCAGTGTCTGTGAGGGTCCTGGTCTGCGTGTCATGGGGGATCTGTTTAGAGAGTTTGCAGCTGAAACTTGGGAGTCCCAGTGCAAAGGCACATTTTATTCTGAGAAATGTATTCAAGAAGTTATGAGAAATTAGGGATGAGGCCAGGAGAAGGCTTTCAAGGCTGGTACAGGATACAGCATGCTGGGGTGCCCAAATTCCAGGGACAAAGGAACTCAAGGATTCTGCTAGCTTCTCATAGCATGCAATTAGAGGTACCAGGATGGTGTGACTAACACCTGAGGTCCCTCCTCTGGTTTTACTCTACTTCTGCGGCTCTAGTTTTTCTCTCTGATGACAAGGCAAAAAACCAAAATACCTGCATACTATATATATATAAATTTTAATATAAAATTTAATATAAAATATTTTTTGCTTTTATATTTTAATATATATTATATGCATATAATTTTCCCACTTGCAAGTGAGGAAAATAGCTCCTAATATCTTGCTCTAGCTAAGACCTCAGAGATTTCATAGCTGGATGAGAAAACCTGCAGGTTAACAGGATAATTATATACAGCTGGAAGAAAGCTTAGGCTGGATAGGACTGATGCTATGAAATAACTCAAGTAATTTGCTTCCATAATTTTCATATTTCAACCCTTTCTACTTGAATATGCTCTGAGCAGTAGAGAAATGGGCTACACAGAAAATATACAGAATTATGTGCCTAAGCACAATGTAAAAATAATACCAACTTGGGAGTTGGCCAGATTGGAAAGTGTATATTTAAATTTTGGAGAAATAGTTCCAAATGGAAACAAATACATTTCACACTGATGTTTGGAATGTTAGCTTCTCTTAGGTATAGTAATTATTTCTCCTGGTACTGTTACTGGATATTCATTTTCCAAACTCTGCTAGTAATATTGTTGAATGCCAAGAAAGGATCCAAAGAGCTAAAAAAGGAAAGGGAAAAAGGATGAATTGTTTTCATGAAACTACTGTTTCCTAAAACGTGGAACACAAAACAGCGGAGCTCTACTCCTCTGTTAAGGGAATCAGTATGACTACAGAGAGCTTGCAATAAAATATCACTTTAAAAATACTGTGGATCAAATACAAGATGTGCAACTGGATAGAAATTCGACAGAGCTTCAGTGAACCAACCAGGGAAGTTGCCGTCGCAAGGAAATTAAGTTCTATTGGAAATGAGAACGTGCAACTGGGGATGGGGGAATTTCATTTTCTGGAGCTGCCACCACAGTGGCCAAGTAGGGAATCAGGTTACAAATGCAGGTAGCCTCTAAACTTGGCATCTGATGAGATAATACTCAGGAAGAAGGCACTGACCATGCCCCGGGGGATAGCTGTATGTATAAATGCATAGACTATGTGGTAGTGTACAAACTATACTAGATAATTAGATTGAGCATCTCTATTACAACATAAATATAGTTAGAGCTATAAATCAAATATATCTTTTTCATAGAGTTGAAAATACAGACTAAAAAATAGACTAAAATGAATAAACACATGAAAAAGAGGTACAGGAATGTACACAAAAGAAAAAATAGGATTTCTTGCTCAGTGTTTTATCTTCCTTTCTAGAATTAGTCATGGGAACCAATATAAATTATTGTTTCTTAAAGCTAGGTTTGCGCTGCTAAATGAATGGCTTCAGGATCCTAACCTCTGCAATGTGCTGGGTGGAAAACCCAGGAGTAAGGAGCAGAGGAGCCAGCAAAAGCCTTGTAAGAGGAGGGGTGCTATACTTGCTTGGTAGCTAATATTTGCAGTGAAACATCTGGGCTGTTTTCAATTTTCCTTTGCAAATCTAGATGAATGCACCAGGCACCCTCAACACTACTAATTGCTTAAAAAGTGGTCATTTCTTTCAAAGGATAAAATTCATTATTTAAGAGTTGAAACAAATGGGAAAAAAATACTCACTATTATTTTATTTAAAAAGGTCTAAGGATTTAAAGGATTTAAGTAATCAAACTCTTACAAAAAAGTATTGCCCAGATAGTTCAAACTAATACTACAGATCATGTTTCATCCAATGTCATTTAAAATATTTGGGTTATGACATATCATTCCAATCATAGCCCTTTGCAAACTCTACTTCCATTAGCAAGAATGGAATTTTTATGAAGATTAAGTCACATTGGTCTGTTCTTTTACTTAATTTTTTTCCAAACTGCTTAACTCTACAAAATGCATTTAAAAGCACTGGAAAAACAGAATAAAGATAGGTGAATATATAGTAATAAAAGATGCTTCTGTTAAAATATTTTTTCTTTCAAAACTACAATAATGACCTGAAGACCAATTTTTAAATCTCACTATACATAAATAGTGTTTAGGCATCCCGTTTAAAAATTCCCATAAAATTTGTGAAGTTTTGGGGGAATATATATATATATATATATATATATATATAATATATAGTACATATTATTAAAGTAATTATTTTACCAATTAATAAAATAATTATAATTATATTAATTTATATAATGATAATTTTTAATTAAAAAATCCTAATAAGCTTAATCTTTAATTTGCTTTTTGTTATTCCTTTTCAAGAAATCTTTGTTGATTTCAGTTTCATTACAGTCACTTTCAAGGCAGGAAGACTATTTCTGGTCAATGACAGGATTAGCTGTCTGTCTCTATTTCTCCAGACGAGGTGATAACATTTTTATTCAGGCGGGAGTCTACACTATTCACAGAATCTCATTTTATACAAGCAGAGCACAAATATTAGGTTGTACTCAAATGAGATGGGGCATCTCCAAGTTGTATGTCTGTGTTTTATGCCTTGGTTAGTTCCTAAGGCAACTAGAGAAATAACTGACTTTCTTGGGAATCAAGAAGCACTGTTTATACCATTTAGTTTCATATCCACCCTGGGGTGTAGTTATTATTATCAGCCTTGTAGACAGAAGGAAGGCTGGGCCTCAGAGGTTAAGTAACTTGCCTGAGGTGACAGTTTCCACACAAAGCTAGAATTTAAACAGAATTGCTAATGGATGTCTCCAGAGCATATGCAGCAGAAAACTATTTGAAAGAAATTACTATTCCAACTCCATCAAGGAAAATTATCTAATAAACTTTATATATTCCTACATTGTTCGAAGTGATAGTTCAATGAAACAACTTTCTGGAAGGGTTTCTTCTGATCCCAAGTAATGGGTGTTTTTGGCTTAGAGTCTCTCATTAGGCTGGAGATACTGGCTGGAGCTGCAGTTGTCTCAAGGCTCAACTGGGTGAGGATCCTCTTCCAGACTCACTCACGTAGCTTTTGGCAGGCCTTAGGTGATCTGGCTCCACTCTCACTCATGTGAGCCTTTCCACAGGGCTGCCTCGTGATGTGGCAGCTGGCTGTCCCCACAGCAAGCAACCCAAGAGAGAGCAAGAGAGTGTACCCAAGATGGAAGGCACAGCCTTTTTATAACCTAATATCAGAAATGTATGGCAGAGGTTGGCAAACTATAGTCCACTAGCCAAATTCATACCACTGTCTATTTTTGTAAATAAAATTTCCTTGGAACACATCCATTCATTTGTTTATTGTCTATGGCTGCTTTCACACCACAATGAGTGGTCAAGTAGTTGTAACAGAGACTGTATGGATCACAAAGCCTAAAGTATTTACTATCAGGCCCTTACAGAAAGTTTATCAATCTCTAATTTATACCATTAAATGCTTATGTTAGAAAAGTAAGAAGATTTCAAATCAATAATCTAAGCTTCTGTTATAAGATGCCAGAAAAGAAAGGCAAATTAAATCCAAAGCAAGCAGAAAGAAGGACCTAATAATGTATCATAAAACACAAATCAATGAACTTGAAACCAGAAAATCAACAGGAAAAAAGCCACAAGGAAACCAAAAGACGGTTTTTGAAAAGAAAGATTAAATTAATAAATATCACACCAGATTAATAAAAAAAAAAAAAGAGAGAGAAGACACAAATTACCAATATCCGGAATGAAAGAGGAGAAATCACTAGAGGTTCTACAGACATTAAAAGTGTAATGAAAGTATGTTAAGAACAACTTGACTGAAATGGACAAATTCCTTAAAAAGTAAAAATGACAAAAATTCCTCCAGAACAAATGGATAACGTGAATATTCATTAAAGTAATCAGATTTATTGTTAAAACCTGTCAACAGAGAAATCCCAGGCTGGAATTGCATCACAGGTGATTTCTACAAATTATTTAAGGAAGAATTAATACCAATTGTACACAAACTCTTCTTGAAACTAGAAGAGGAGGAGATATTTTTTAACTAATTTTATAAGGCCAGCATTACCCTAATACCAAAATCAGGTAAAGACAGTACAGGAAAACTAGAAACCAATATCCCTCATGAAAATAGACACAAAAATCCCACACAAAATAGGAATGATCCCAATCCAGCAACGTTTACAAAGGATAATACATTAAGACCAAAGGAGATTAATCTGGGAATGCAAGGTTCATTCAACATTCAAAATTCAACTAATGTGATTCACCATAACAGAATGAAGATGAAAATCTGTGTGATCACCTCAACAGATACAGAAAAACATATTTAGCAACACTCACTCATGATTAAAAAAAAAACCCTCAGTGAACCAGGAATTAAAGGAAATTTCCTCAACCTGGTAATGACCATCTATGAAAGACCTAGAGCTAACACTATAGTAATGGTGAAAGACTGAATATCTTCTCCTTAAGATCACGAATAACACAAAGGTGTCCACTCTCACCGTTTCTATTCTACATTGTATTTGTGGTCCTGGCTAGTGCAATATGATAACAAACAAAAACAAAAAAAGTGGTATACAGATTGGAAAAAATTATTAAAATCCTCTCTATTAACAGATGACATGATTGTTTAAATAGAAAATCTCAAAGAACTTGCCAAAAAGAGACAAGAATTAGTGAGTATAACATGGTGGCAGGATACAAAGTATTCTGTAATATACAAAATATATTTTCTCAAATCTAATTCTCTCAAATTTAATCTACATGTTAAATGTAATCTAAATCAAAATATCAAGAAATTATTTTTTAGAAATTGGCAAGCTGATTCTAAAATTTATATGAAAAGCAAAGGAAATAGAATAGCCAAAACCAATTTGGAAATGAACAACATTGAAGGACGCCCACTACCTGACTTTAAGATCTACTATAGAGGTACAGTAATCCAGACATTGTAATATTCACAAAGGCGAGACATAGATAAATGTAACACAATGGAGTCTATAAATAGACCCACACATATATGATTAATTCATTTTAGACAAAGGTATAAAAGAAAATCAGTGGAGATAGGGTACTCTTTTCAACAAATGGTTCTAGAAATTGCATACAGCTATATGAAGAAAATTAACTTCAACTCACATACAAAAACTAACTCTATTAGGACTTAGATTTCATATAAAACCTAAAACTATAAAACTTCTAAGAGAAAACAGAAAATCTCAGTGACCTACAGCTTGGCAAAGATTTCTTAAATTGGACCAAAAAATCACAAACTGTAAAAGAAAATTTGATAAATTGCACTCCACTGAAATTTTAAATTTCTGCTCCTTGAAACATACTGTTAAGAAAATAAGAAGACAAACTACAGACTAAAAATATTGCAAAACACGTATTTGCTTAAAGACTGGTATCCAGCATATTTAAAGAACTCGCACAACTCAATTATGTAAACAAATCAGTTTAAAAATATACAAAAGCTTTGAATAGACACTTCAGATAAGATGGTAAATAAGCACAAGAAAAGATGCTCATCACTATTAGTCATTAAGAAAATGCAGATTTAAACCACAATGAGATACTACTACACAACTAATAAAATGGCTAAAATAAATATATGAAATAACTGACAATACCAAATGCTGACGGGGTTGTGGAGCCACTCTCATGCTTTGGTGATAAGGGTGTAAAGTGGTACAGCCACTTGGGAAAGCAATTTGGCAGTTTCTCACAAAACTAAATATATGCTTCCTATAAAACCCAGCCATCCCATTCCTGGGTATTTACCCCGAGCGAATGAAAACATACTTCCACCCAAAAGTCTGTATGAAAATGATTATAGCTGCTTTATTCATTATTTCAAAAACCTAGAAACAACTCAAATATCCATCAGTCATTGAACGGAGAAACTGTTGCAATTCCTACAATAGAATGCTACTCCACAAGATGAAGATCTGATCTATTGGCACATGCAATAACAAAAACAAATCTCAAATCATTTTTTTAAGTAGAAGAAGCCAAACTCAAAAGGCTCCATACTCTATGAGTCCATTTGTATGACATTCTGGGAAAAATAAAATTCTAGGGACAGTAAAGAGATCAATGATTGCCCAGAGCTGGGGTCAGGGAATGGTATTGACAAAAGAGCAAGAGAACATTTTGAAGGAAATGCTCTGTATGTTGATGGTGGTGGTAGTAATGTCATGACTGTATGCCTTTGTACACCTAACACAGATGATATTCTATGTGAATTATACCTCAGTAAACTTGACTTTAAAGAAATAGAAATGACTTGAGCCCCTGCTGCGCCTGAGATGCCTATCCAAATTCCACTTTCTCCCTGTTTACTCTGCTGAAGTCCAGTTTCTGTCTCCACCATGTCACTAAAACAGATTTTGCCAAGGTCAGCAAGGACATTCTCATTGATTGCAAAACTTGTTTTCAGTTCTTATTGGCTTTTCACAGCATTTATCAGCGTCAATAACTTCCTCTTTGAAATACTTTCCCCATTGTCCTCCACAATACTGCTTTCTCCCAGCCATGTTTTCTTAGCTTGAAGCCTTAAATATTGTGCTTTCTAAGCTTCCACATTTAGTCTTCTTTTCTTACTCTCTATTCACCTCTGAGTCATTTATTTTAAAGGTAAAGTTGAGAATTTTAAACAAGGGGATTAATTTTGCATTGTAGGGTATCAATTGGAGGAGAGATTTGAAAAAAGACAAAACTGAAGGAAGGCAGGTAGGTTGGGAGATTATATGGAGAAGAGGTGGGGATCCAAACCAGGCAGCAATAGTGAGGCTTGGAAGATGGGGACGGATTAAAGAGATAATTAGGAGATGAGTCAACAAGGCTTGGTGATACATTGAACACACCCACAAGAGGGAAGGAAAAGGGAAACAGAATTCTTGGATGAATGACCAAGCTCATCGTCTGGACAATCTGAATAATGGTGAAATCTTTCAGCAAGTCAGTGAACATAGGAAAAGGAACAAGTTTTGTGGATAAAGTGATGATTTCAACTTGGAAAATATTGAGTTTAATAGGCCTATCAAGAAATAGCTATGGTTCTATAGTTCACAGAAGGAGTCAAGGCATGATATATATGTGTGTGTATAAATATATAATGTGATACATAATACATTGTATATATTATATATGCACATGATACATATGTGTGTGTATAAATATATAATGTGATACATAATACATTGTATATATTATATATGCACATATATGCCTATAAAATATAGATATATCTCATGTATATTATATATGCAATGTTTATAATATATATAATAAAAATGTCTCTTTTTGTTCAGGATTCGAGAGTATCCTCGTCTCTGTGTATTTCCACGTGCTGGTTTCTTCATTTGCAATGTTCTCCTTCCTCATCTGTAATTTCTAATTCATCCTCCATGACTCTCAGTTCAGGCATCTCTAGAAGAAACCTCCCCTGATTTACCTTGTGTCTTCATGTGTACTTTCTCCCCTACACCCGTGCTGACAGATGCATACCTTTTGTTCATTATAATGTCACCTTTATAACACTCTAAGAGATGTAATATTTAGGGTACTCTAATGCAACTGTTGATTACTTTAGTTGCCATTTTCCCACAAAAGATTGTGAGCTTCTTGATGCCTTTCATCTTTGCATCCCCAGTTCTTTGTACCTCGCCTGGCTCACGGGAAATAAAGAGGATGGCAGCATTACAGAGCTGGTAAGAACAGGGCTTAGGAAATCAAACAGATCTGATTTTGAATTCTACCTCTCCTATCTACTAGTCTCTGTGTGTGGTTAAATTATTTAAGCTTTTTGAGTTTAGGTTTCTATAAAATGGGGATTGTAGTGCAACTTTCCTCAGAGAGTTATTGTGATGTATTAGTTATCTATTGCTGCTTAATAATTTATCCCCAAAATCTGCACCTTAAAATAACACTCATTTATTATCTCACATTTTGTGTGGGACATGGCTTAGCTGGGCTCTCTGCTTCACAGTCCTGGTTGCGTGGCTGCAGCCAAGATGTCAGCCAGGGCTGGGGTCTCATCTGAAGGCTTGATTGGGAAGTAATCCACTTCCAAACTGACTCATGTGGTTGTTGGCAGGATTCAATTGCTCCTCGGTGGTTGGACTGAAAACCTCAGTTCCTCAATGGTGGTGGGAACTCTAACAATGGCAATTTGATCAAAGTCATCAAAAGAGAGAGACTTCTGGCAAGATGGAAGTCACAATCTTTAAACATAATCACAGAAGTGCCATCCCATCACCTTTGCCATATTCCATTGGTTAGAAGCAAGCTACTAGTTCCAGCCCAGACTCAAGGGGATGGGATTACACAAGAGTGTGGATCCCAGGAGATAGGGATCATTAGGGACCATATTATAAGTCTGCCTACCACGTGTGAGGGTTAAATCAACAAAACCAAGAGGCTTGACACATGTCTAATACATAGCAAGTACTCAAAACTGGTTTTATCCCCTGGGTAGATGAACTAACTAATGGATCAGTGGTCCTGCACTTAGCTGGAGTTACCACTAAGTGGTGGTGCACCCTTCATAGCATTCCGTCATTAAGGTGGAGTCAGAGATTTTGAATACAGGAGCCATCAACAGAACCAGAAGTAAAAGGACATTTAAAAATGATGAAATAAACAAAGACACATTTAAAAACAGACACAAAATACCTAACAAAAACTCTTGAATCTCTAGCACTCTTACAAAACCTACCCTACTTTTTTCCTTCCAGAGCAAACCATAAAATATGCAATAAGATGAACAGTTTTGTACAAGGTTCCTGGCTCATGTACTCATCCAGCCCTGATTTAACTTTCCTTTTTTTTTCACTTTGGCTCCTAGAGACATGGAAGCTTTTGTATTTGTGTTTTGAAATATAATGTCTATTATATTTTCTAAATCAAGGTAAAGTAAAACATGCTCATTATAGAAAATGTGGAAAATACAGAAAAGAATAAAGAAAATTAAAAACAATCCTAATCCTATACCCAGGAATATTTTGGTGTATTTCTTCTGCCTCTCTCTCTTTCTCTCTCTCTCTCTCCCTTTCTCTCTCTGTCTCTCTCTCCCCTCTAAAATATTTTCTACAAACATAATTTAGATGGACACTGTAGCTCTGCAGATAAATCCTGGATTTGTCAATGAGAGACGAGCTTTAAATGAAACAGCATGATGAATGAAAAGAAAGTGACCTTTAGGATTCAATGCACAGAGATGCAAGTGAGAACCCGGCCCCTTACCAGGTGTGTGAACCTAACGTTTCTGAGACTCAGTTTCCTAATATGTAAATATGTCTATTTTTCAGAGTTATTAAAAGGATAAAATGAGCTACTGTTCAGGGCCTAACACAGGGACTCAATTTTAAATATTGCATAGAAAGTACTACATTTTGTTTGCAAATAACCTCCTTTCCAATAGCTATAATTTTTGTTTCCTCTTATTAAAATGACCAAATCTGTTGACAAATCTCAAAAGGTGCATTTAAATGTAATTATGTGTTAAAATTAATCAGTGTGTAATTAATTACAATTAAGTATAATTAAGTGTTAACTCCTGTTAGGTTCCTGATTTTACTTTAATCTATTATCATTATATGAGTATTTGGTAAAAGATAGCTGAACTTTGTCATGTTGACCTTACATGCTTCTATCTCACTATTCTAACAGAATGTTATTTTCTAGAAATTGGGTAGAATCTTTTTGAACTGATTTTTAGCACCTACTGAAAGAATCATGTTTTTGTTATTATACATATTGATTTATACCATTGACAAATTTTCTAGTATTAAATCATAACTGCATTTCTGGAATGATCATAATTTTGAGTTGCTTTCTTTAATGAGTTTTTTAAAAAGATTTTCTCTTTCTTGTTTTTTATTATTTTTATTTTTAATTGAGATAAAATATACATAAAAATTTTACCTTCTTAGCCATTTTTAATGGTTTACCATTCACTATTATTAAGTACATTCACCTTATTGTGTAGCCAATCTCCAGAATTCTTTTCATCTTGCAAATCTGAAACACTATACTGTCAAAGAACTCCCCTCCCACATATAAAATGGAGGAAGATGGGCACAGATGTTAGCTCAGGGTCAGTCTTCCTGAGCAAAAAGAGGAGGATTGGCAGCATATGTTAGCTCAGGGCTAATCTTCCTCAAAAAAAAAGAAAAACTCCCTAGTCGTCTGTCTCCTCAGACCTTGGCAGTCAGCATTCTACTTTCTGTCTCTATGAATTTGACCATTCTAGTAACTCATGTAATTGGAATCATTCAATATTTGTCTTGTGACTGGCTTATTTCACTTAGCATAATGCCATCAATTTTCAGCCATGTTGTAGCATGTGTCAGAATTTCTCTCCACTTAAAGGCTAAATAATATTCCTTTGTGTGCATATATTACATTTTGTTTATCTAGTCACCTATCAACATACACTGGGGTTGCTTGTACATTTTGGCTATTATAAATAATGCTCCTATGAATATAGATGTACAGATATCTCTTTGAGACTCTGCTGACAATTCTGTTGGGTATTTACCCAAAGTGGGATTGCTGGATCATATGGTAATTCTATTTTTAATTTTTTGAGGAACCATCGGGCTTTTTCTGTAGTGGCTGCACCATTTTACACTCCCATCAATAGCACAAAAGGCTTCCAATTTCTCCACACCCTCGCCAACACTTGCTACTTGCAGTTTTTTGGTAGTAGTAATGGGTGTGAGGTGGTACCTCACTGAGGCTTTGATTTGCATTTCCTTTAATGAATTATCAATATACTTTTCATTTTAGAACAATGTTACATTTATAGAATTATTTAAAAGATAATACAGAGCTCCCTTACTCCACGCTCACTTAATCCTATTACTCACATCTTACATTAATACAGTACATTTGTCACACTTGAACAAATATTGGTACATTGTTATTAACTAAAGTCCTTACTTTGTTCAGATTTCCTTAGTTTTCCCCTAATGTCTTTTTTCTGGTCCAGGATCTCATCCAAGACACTACCTTACATTTAATTGTCATGTCTCCTTAGGCTCTTCTTGTCTGTGATAGTTTCTCAAACTTGCCTTGTTTTTGATGAGCTTGATAGTTTTATGGATTACCGGTCAGGTATTTTGTAGAATGTCCCTCATTTGACAATTGTCTGATGTTTTTCTCGTGATTAAACTGGGATAAAGTGCTTTTGGAAGGAAAACCACAGAGGAAAAGTGCCATTCTCATCACATCGTCTCCAGGGTCCATACTCTCAATATGACCTACTGTGTTGATGTTAACCTTGATCACATGTCTTAAAGGTACTGTTTGCCAGGATTTTTTTTAATGCGTTTCTAATTTAGTTTACTAGTATCTTATTTAGTACTATTGCATCAACATACATAAATAAGTTCGGTTTATAATCTTTTTCGGATGATCTTAGTTTAGACGCTGATTATATGCTAGGTTAACATAGTGCATTGAATACTTTTCCTTCTTTTTCTATAATATACTATCTGACATAGGAATTATTATGAGTTTTGTAAGAACTCTTTAGTGCCTGAACCTTTTTTTTTTTAAGATTGGCACCTGAGCTAACATCTGTTGCCAATTGTTGTTTTTTCTCTTCTTCTCCCCCAAACCCTCCAGTACATAGTTATATATTCTAGTTGTAGGTCCTTCTGGCTCTGCTACATGGGACGCCACCTCAGCATGGCCTGATGAGTGGTGCTAGGTCTGTGCCCAGGATCCAAAGTGGTGAAACCCTGGGCCACCAAAGCAGAGCGTGGGAACTTAACCACTGAGCCAGGGGGCCAGCCACTGCCTGAACCTTTTGTTGGTAGAAATCTTTTGCAGTATTTTTCCTAACTATTATCTCATTCATATGCTCTATTTCTTATTTAGCCAATCTTGATCATTTTTATTTCCCAGAAAATTAAACATTGTTTTCATATTTTCAAATGTATTACTATAAATTATAAATGTATTACTATAAATTATAAATTATTAAAATATAATTCTTTTATATATTTCAATGTCCTTTGTATCTGTTTTTACAATAAATTTTCATTTGTCCTTAATTTAAACTTTTTTCTTGAGTAAATTTATCATCTGTCGTTTATGTGTCTTTTTCTCTCCATGGAAATAAAAACCTGAAGCTCTCGAATCTTTCAAATCTACTGCATATTATGCTTTTCCTTCATTAATCTCTGCCTTTATCTATATTATTTACCACTCCTGCTGATCTTTTTATTAATTTTTACATTCAAAATTTAAAATTTAAACAGTCTTTATATTTATTATATTTTTATGAGGCTTTTGAAAATGGCTTTAGCCATTTTAAATGTTTTTACATATGTACTATTTACGTTTTTTATGGTGGTAAGAACGTTTAACATGAGCTCTAACCTCTTAACAATCTTTTTTATTTTGCTACAACACTTAACATAAGATCAACCCCGTTAGCAAATTTTAAGTATAAAATACAGTATTATTAACTCTAGGCATTATGCTGTACAGTAGATGTCTAGGCCTTACTCATTTTGCATAACTGAAACTTTGACTCCCCATCTAATAACCCCATTTTCCCCGGACCCCCGCCCCTGACAACCACTATTCTACTCTCTGCCCCTATGACTCTGACTATTTTAGATTTCATGTATAAGTGAGCATGCAGTATTTGTCTTTCTGCTTCTGGCTTATTTCACTTAGTGTAACGTCCTCCAGTTTCATCCATGTAGTCACACATGGCAGGATTTCCTTCTTTTTTAAGGCTGTGGTATCAGTTGTAATGACTTCTGTCTCATTTCTGATTTTATTTATTTGAGTCTTCTCTCTTTTTTCCTTGGCAAATCTAGCTAAGAGTTTGTCGATTTGGGTTATCTTTTCAAAAAACCAACTATTAGTTTCATGAATTTTTTCTATTGTTCTTTTTCTCTATTTCATTTATTTCTGCTCTAATGTTTACTATTTCCTTCCTTCTGCTAATTTTTGGCTCAGTTTGTTCTTATTTTTCTAGTTCCTGGAAGTATGAATTTAGATGATTTCTTTGAGACCTTTCTTCTTTTTTAACATAGGCATTCATTACTATAAGCTACCCTCTGAATACTATTTTTGCAGATCTCACAAATTTTGTACGTCGTGTTTCGGTTTTTGTTTATTACAAATGATGCAACTCAGAAATAGCAAAATGGAAGAGAAGCATAGGGCAAGGGGTAATGTTGGTGCATGGAGTTTCTATCCCCTCTCTGAACATGCCACCCTCCCCATACCTTGATGTGTTCACCAACCTGGAAGTTCTCTGAACCCCAGAATTTAGCAATTTTTATGGAGGCTTTATGACATAGATATGATTAATTATTAACTCAAGCTCCAGCCCCTCTCTCCTTCCTGGAAGATATGGGGCGGGACTGAAAGTTCCAGGCTTCTGATCTTGCCTTGAACTTTCTGGTGACCAGCCCCCATCCCGAAGCTATCCAGGAGCCCACCAAATTGCCTCATTAGAACAAAAGATGCGCTTATCACCCAGGAAATTCCAACGGATTTAAGGAGGTCGGTGTAAGATGCTCCTATCACTCCCCCCATCCATCACTTAGGAAATCACAAGAGTTTTATGAGCTCTGTGCAGGAACTGGGATGGGGGCTAAATATGTATTTCTTATTATGTCACACATAGTAATAGAAACCATGTTTTCATGCATATTGTCACAAACATAGTGCAATCTTCTAAAATTTTCTGCATGTTCCTTTATAAATCAAAACTCTTAAAAATAAATTCTTTGATTTTTTAGAGAGATGTTCCCTTTTTGGTGGAGCACCAGGGATGTGTAATGGATATAAATATATATCTGTATTTTTCCCAACCACCATGGATTCCTTCTTTCTTTACTCCTTCCTAAAAGAGTTTTAATTTGTTTAACAAATCCCTCTTCCTAGCAGCCAGTTGTCTTAGGAAAGCTAACTCCACTCTCAGTTCCAAAAGGCAGTCCTAGTCCTCTCCCTGCCTGCCATTGATTCGTTTGGGAATGGTGATGAGTAAAGATTCGCTGATGATTTCTAGGAAAGTTCTCGTTTGTGCTTACGGAAGACCTGTGGGAAGGATGTGACTGAGGAAGCATAGAGATAGAGTGCCGCTGGCAGCCATCCTACAGCTGGGAGAATAGCTTTAGGATGAAGCTTAACCTTCATCTGGCAGAGTGGAGAGGTGATAGACACCTAAGTTCTTGAGCTTGTTGAGTCTTGAGGTCAAACAACCCTGACAATGTCTTTCCTTGGACTTCCTGTTTATATGGGCCAATAGATGTTATTATTTATTTAGTTTCCTTTAGGTTTTATACTCCTCAATGCCAGATCTTCCTAACTTAGGCATGACTACAATTGGATGTTGGTAGTAGTGAGTACTTTCCTCTCTCTCTCTCTTTTCTGTCTCCTTAGCAAGGATGCAGCTAGACCCTGTGTTTGCCAACAGAATAAATTTGTGAGCTATCATTGCACATGCTCACTGACTACCGTGGTAATGGTCTAAGCCCCACCTCAGATCTACAGCAGGAAGACAGTCCTGCTCAATTTCAGGTAGCTGGGTGTCATTTCTTGTAATACTGCTAAACTGAAGCGGGGTCTTACCTACCTCATAGATGCTTCAAAACAATGAAATACAGGCAAAGCTTCAATTCCAGCCAGAATTTTTCTCTCTCCAGTGGGCATCTTCAACGGCACTTGTGGGATGCATTACATAAAGTATATTCATCTGTCTTTACCTTTGCCTTATTACTTTCTGCAAGTTGCAATTTCTGAAGACATATAGAAAGATGAAGTATAACAATGAAAGAGGAAAATAGCACTCTGGCTACCTCTAAAAAGCATCTGAGTGGCATCTGCCTGTTTTTCTCCTTATTACAGATATAATAGGAGCACCATGTCTTCATACTTTCCCTCAGGGTGATGGGGTTATGAGATGAGGTCAGTCACCATTTCTGTTGATATTTTTTGTTGCTTTATATTGGTTCTGTTTCATTCAGCTCCTTTGGTTTTATAGTTATTGATTTTTCCCAATTCAGACAGTAAGTTATCTTTTAATTTTATTTTTTTGGCATTTTGCTAGTGCTCATCTTTTTCATGTCTTCATATATATTTTAACAGGATGTAGACAATGGCTACTAAATAGATGATATAAACTACAGTTGTGCCCCTTCTAAAAAGCCACAGTTGTTGATTGTTATTATTGTTGTTTACACTTTTCTAACTGGTTTCTCATGATCAAAATATAGCTAAATGTATGATAGATATGTGGTAAGTGTAAAGCACGTTTTGAGAGGCAAAAATAACATAATGGTTAATTAAATGGTCTTTGGACACTACCAGATCCGAATTTAAATTCTGGCTCTGCCACTTTCTAGTTCTGTCGTCTTTGGCAAGTTTTATAAGCCATGTTTCAATTTCAATTTATTCAGTTTAATAATACTTACCTCATTGTGAGGTTGTGAGAAATAATGTTTATTTCTTATAAATAAATAATGTTTAAATACTTAGCACAATAATCTGCATAGAGTACCTACTTAATAGCAGTAGCTATTGCTAATTATGTGTTTAATATTCTGCATATTTTAATTAAATCTTAGAATTTATATTTATGAAACAGACATATCTAACATAAATTTAACATTTCAAATTGTTCTTTTTTTAGCTTAATTTTTAAAATATTGGGATTTTTACTTTTTTTAATCGAATGTCAAATTCAAAACTTTAGAAAAACATATTACCCTGTGGTTGTATAGTGCTTTATATTTTCCAAAATATTTGCATATGAATTGCCTTATTTAGTTCTCACAACAAGCTAGAGGTAGGCAGTATAAAGATGTTCACTTCCATTTTGCTGTTGACAAAACTAAAACTCAGAGAAGCTAAATGCCTCCTCAGGACCACACATTTAATTGGAGCCATTACTGGAACAGCCAACCTCCACACCTCCACCCTTTTCCATATTTATAAATAGGCTAGTCTTTAATATATGGAAAACTATTAATTAAGAAGCTAAATCAGTCTAAGTTTGTACAAACAGCTACTATATGCCAAAAATTGTTAAAAATCTTAAGAATGTCCTAAGGATGAAATGGAAAAATGATTAGAGTGGAGACAAAATGTGGAGGGAAGTTCCTTATTACACATTTAACGTGTTCTTTCTATTTTATGAAAAACATAATGAAATTTAATCAGTTAATAGGCAGCATATGATATGGTTCACGGTATGGTAGAGACTTCAAGTTTGGGCCAAATAGTAATTTCAAAGAAATATTTTGGTAAAGTAGTTCTAGACTTTTAAGAAGAGCTCTTTGTCAACTTATTTTTGTTCTGAAAACCACTGTCACTGGTTAGGGATGGTTTAAAATGTCAACCCAAAGCCAAGTTCCCCAAATTGATAGATTTGAATAGGGAGATAAAATTTATGTCTATAAAAGAGTTTTGTTTCCTTCAATCAGAGTTTCTTGGGCTTTTTCAAATAAAATATCCCTTTAAAAACTTATTGACATTTTAGACTAGGTCTGAGGAGCATCATTATCAGAATTACCTGGGATGCTTGTAAAAATGTAGCTATCTGGGCCTAATCCAAATTTACAAGAAATCAGGATTTCTAGAGATGTGTCCTAGGAATCTGCATTTCCAGACACATACCCCCCGCTAAACTATTCTCATGGTATTAAATTCTAAAGAGTCACTACTGTAAATTCTCTCCTCAGAAAAAATGCAATAGTAACAAATTACAAAATATTTCACATATTTTCCAAAGATTTATAGACCCGTAACATCCATTCATGGATGCTTTAGAAGTCTGTGAATGCCAGGTCCAGAGTCCTTGCGTAAAGACTAGAGTTGTCTTTCAATGCCTTAGACTCTTCTTTTATGTATGAGAAAAGACTGAATGCATGTTTGTTTTAATTCTGGAAACTTATGACAGTATTGCACACACTTCTTCAAGACATATACCTCATACTGTACAATCGTACAGTACAGTTTACAGTATAGAGTATTGTATTGTATAATACAGTGTACTAGGAAGTGAAGATAGACAGAGACATCCACACTTACAAGCTGTACTTAAATACAGTTGGAGGAAAGCAAATCACAAATATTAAACCGTAAACAGCAATACAATGTAGTCTATGCTGGGCTCCATATAGACAAGACTCAGATGTCCGAGGGCAGAGCATGAGAGAGTTTCCAGGGAAGGCGTTCCTTGGGGTAAGTACCAACTACCCTGAACCCTAAAATAAAGTTGGGATTTTCAGTACGTGGAGAGAGACGGAAAGCTTTGAATGTGTTTTAATTTTTATCCTCATAAAAACGTTTTAATGCAGACCATTTATGCAGTGGGGAGTGGAAGGTCATGCTGGAGGGATAAATAAAAGCCAGATTGCAGAGGGCCTCGAGTGTCAGGCCTTACTGGGTCAGTGATTTACTCGACCTTTGACGTTGTTTTTGTGGCTGTGCCGAGCAAAAATGTTAATAAATTTGTGAGAAATAACAATCGTCGCCGCTAAAGAATGGAAAGCCACTTCTCAGCACGGCAGAGAGAAAGCAAACGTTACTCGTAAGAGCAACACATCCAACCCAATACAGAGCAGGTTTTTTGCAATTCACCATAACCCGAGTCCTTAATCATTCACTTTTGACAAGAAGAGGGAAAAAAGGACTAAGCAAGAGCAGAGCCATTTCTGATGATTTACTGATCAAAGCCAATTAGGATAGTTCTGGGTGAACTGGATTGAGTTTCTCTGAAATTACTTTTCAAAGTAAAGACAACAAGAGTGAGCATGTGCCGTGCTGTATTTTCTACTTGTTAGTCTGTAAAATAACTAAAAGTCACTTACCTATACCCACTGAGCTTCAAAGTGCGACTTTTGAAGTGCAAAATCAAGCGAAACGCGGAACTGAAATGCAAAGCTTTTTTCCAGCTATTTAGTCTTTCGTTTGAAGATCTCAGAATACTTTCACACAATAGACTGAATCAGGTCTTCCTCTGGGCTTAGTATTTTTTATCTTAGCTATCACATGGTTCCGAACAAATGTCAGGTCTGGAGAGTGTGTGTATGTGTCTCTTGAATCAAAACTTTAAAATAGGGTAATAATAAGATGGAACAAAAGAATAGACGCTGAGGAACCAGTCCCAAGCTTTATGCTGTACACATACACAATCTCCGTAAACAAAATAACTGCCGGTATTAACACCACCTTTTTCTGGTATCATTAAATTTGGGGGTGGCCCAGTTAAAAGAGCTTTTGACATGCATTTTTATAATTCTTTTGGGAAGATTTGTTTTCTTTTAATCCTTTTGCATTAAAATATTTTAGAAATATATTACACATTTTCCTGCATTTCTGGGTAAAAAATGTTGCACGTAATTTTGTATTTCATCGATGACATATTATTGACTGATGTTATGTCATTATCCTATGCTGTTTTGCAATGAGGGTTTGACAGATATTGATTGCTCCTATTTTCAATATCTCCAAACTGCTATACTTTTTTATATTATTTTATGCCAGCTCATTATATTGTTTTCTTGGAGGCAATGTGTGTTGTAGAAAAAAAGAAAAGGGCTCATCTCAGGAGTTAAGCAGACTGGGGCGCCCCACACAACTTGGCTAAGTTTCGTCATCAGTGATATGAAGGTAGCAGCATGCTCTTCATCATTTACTGAAATGATTAAATGGTCACGTACATGAAGCCCTTAACACAGTGCCTAGCACAGATTTGGGACTCCGTAAGTGTTAGTTACAGCCACTCAAGTTCACTGTCCAGCTCTCAACTATCATTTCCTGTTGCTGAAAATATACACGGGAGCTTCCCCTTATCCTCCTCCTCTGCTGATTCTGTTCCACTGCAAGCTGTGCTACTTGGTAATCAAGCTTATTTTGATTGTGTCTAAAATAATAATAAAAGATGAACCAGGGCCTGAGGAAATACTTAATAAACTTTGCAATCTCTAATTTTAAACACAGAAGCTTTTAAAATATATCTTTATTCTTGATTATATTTTGGATAGTGGAGATGACTTACAGTGACCTCTAGAAAAGCGAAATTTAATAATAGTCAACTCAGAGAAAATTACGGATACCGTGAAACCTAACTATCTTCTTAAGTAAATAAAAATGAAAGTAGTGAATTATGACAAGACAAGTGGGGTTCGATAAGCACCTACCAGGACCTGGAACTACATGCTTTGAGCAATTGTCTCATTTAATCCTTAGATAAACCCTCTAAGGAACTTATTGCTTTCCCCCTTTTACGGATCTTAAAAACTGTGACAAAGTTATGAAGATGATGGATCCTATTATATTCAGCATATTCTCCACTTAGAAATTCTCTACTTACATTATCTACTTAGAAATGATGAGTACAGCATATTCTTTACTTGGAAATTATGATAGAATCTCAGGACTGCAAGAATCATTAGAGGCCACTGAACTCTATAACCCACCGTTTCTTAAATTTTCTCTATAACATCCATGCTGAATGATGATCCTGTCTGAATTTGCACAGCTTCAATGTCAGGAAACTTCCTGTCTCCCAAGACATTAGATTCTATGCTTGCTCAACATCGACTACTAGAAGATTCTGCACAGGGAGCATAAATATAACATCCTATGGCAACTTGCCATTGGTGCCAGTTTTCCCTGGTGGGACCAAATAAAACAAAAACTTTCATGGGATGGACCTTCAGCTACCCTGTGAAGACCCTTCTTATGTGTCCTTGTATATGCTTTTCTCCAGGTTAAACATCCTCATTTTCTTCCAGAATTTCTCTAATGACATGATTTCAAGTAAACTTACTATTATATTAGCTTTCCTTACTGGGATATGCATCTTGTAACTCTTCTTCTTAAAGGACTTAAAACTTATTACTAATATGGAGTTAGAGAGAGAGTATCATTTCTTTGCCAGAGATATTATCATCCACCACGACATCTCAGAGCCACAGAAAATTTTAGGATCTACATCACCGTGAATCCATATTTTAAAGATAAATTGGCATAATATACATGAAAGTAAACCATAAACTGTAATGCATTCAATAAATGTTAATATAATTATTATTGCTTGTTATTAAGTTTATTTTCAATTGAAACACGTATGTCTTAGACTGAGAAACTATGTGTCCTCCACCCAGTTTGTGGTTGCTTAATCTCGAGAGAAAAGAGTTTTCAACTTTTCTCAGCTCATGGAAAACTGTCTTCTTTAGCTGACACAAGAATCCTGGCTTTCCTGTTTATTTCTATTCTATTCTATTCTATTCTATTCTTCTATATTCCCTCCACCCTCCATTCATTTTTTCTCCCCTTCTTTTGGAAATCTCTGTACTATATAGGTATTTAGACTTTAATTTGCCTGTACGCATGTAAAGTAATGTTTTGTAAATACATATGTATCGTGTTAAAGTTGTCATTTTCTTTCATTTTTTGTTTGGCACCATGTTATTTAGCTCTATCCATGGTGCTGGGTATACATCTATTTCTAACTGCATATACATTTCCAGGATGTACATCCCATTATTTTTTTTTTAATCCATGTCTTCACACCCCATCCAGGTTTTATACACTGTCCCCAGGTTTGTTTGTTTAAATTTTAACAAAATTTAAGGACAAAATGTACAAATTTACATTTTTTTCTCTGATAAATTTCCTTTGAAAGTGCATTATTCATGCCTGTAAAGATCTTTCTGGATCCTGATAACTGTAATATTGTCAGTTAGGATGCTTTCTGTCACAAAGAAAATACACCTCTGATAACAGATTAAATACTCAGGAAAATCTATTATCTCGCTGACAAGGGTCCCGTTCTTCTGTTCTAGCATCTTCAGTAGCTTCGCATATTTCTTAGACTTCTCTCCCTATGGCCGTAATGTAGCTAATGCGGTTCCAGGAATGCATCTGAACAAGACAGTATCGGCTTAAAGGTGCATATCTTTTCTATATTAGGAAGTAAAGCCTTTCCCAGAGTGCCCCCCAGCAGAGCTGCCCTCAGGTCCCATTGACCAGGGTTGGATCACATGCCCGTCACTCAGTTGCTGTAAAGGAAGATGTGAAAGAATATATTTGCCATTTGCATCCTTTAACGAAGGTGGGTGGGACATGGGGAATGACCACTGGGTCAGTGGCCATCATTTCTGCTTCGGAGGGGTTATTATCTTTATCAAGTTCATATTGCCTACAAATCTGCAAAGCATGCCTTCTGTATTCTTATCCTAGTAATTTGTATCCAAGTTCACTCATTCATTCCACAAAGAAATTATTGAAGTTATTGTGAATGGCTACTATGCTCCAAGCATTTATAGTTATCTCGTTTTGTTCACACAAAACTAATTGTTTAATAGGCTTTATGATGTCCACTTTACAGGTAAAGAAACTTCAGCTGAAAGAAATTAGCTATTTGCCCATGTTCTCATAGCCTAGTAAGTATCAAAGCTGGGATTTGAAAATCAATGTTGGCTGATACCTAGTCCATGTTTATTCTCCTTTATTATTCTGACTACCTGAAGACTACTAGAAATTTCTCTCCAAGCTGATCCATTGATCAGAACTCTGAATATGTTACCTCTCCTCCCCACCCACCCTCACTATTTAGCGCCATGGATTAACTTCTTCCTTCAGTCCCCAAGACCTCATCTGCCCAGCATTTCCTACTAGTAGAAGCTTGGCTGAATCAGATGCCCCATGAAGCAGAACTGTATCTGATTTTACTCACCATCATGCCTCCAGCACCTACACAGTAACAGGCAAAGTAGGCCCTCGCAAAATAAGAGCCAAACAATGAATGAACAATAAATGAATGAAGAAATATACTATTGCAGTGTCTCCTGCTTCAAATCTTTCCTGCCTTATCACCTGGTTTCCATCAGTACTTATCTGACCTCAGTTCCGCGCAGATTTTTAAGCCTGTATAGTAGTCCATGATAAGGCACTAATGACTGCCTCAGGATACAGTTACCCCACCTCAGGTAGCACTTTCATCTTTTCTGAGGCTTCCAAGAGACAAGGTCTTAACTAAAGAAATTACCCTAATGGCAAGAATTTCACAAACTGTGGGAGTTCTGTGGGACTTAGTAACTGCCTAGGAGAAACCTCTAGTGGTCCTCAGGTGCCCCTCTCATAAAATGTAAAAAGAATACCAAGCACAAATCACTCTAAGTATGTGCCAAAGACCTCACCTATTCAAATTATCCTATGGTATGAAATCAAGTACCATTATGTTTAAGACCAATAGAGCATAGTTATTTTTTCATAAAAGGTAGAATTTAAGTCTGAGAGTCCCATGCAAATAACTCTTGTCACAATCTCAGTGAAGTCTAATGCAAGCCATTGCTGTTTTCTTAATTTCTCTTTTCCATTCCCTGCATAGACATTCAATAGATTTGAAGTTGCCATGAATTTCTTAACTACTATTCAAAAGCAAAACAGAAAAAAAATTAAAACCAAAACCAAAAAGAGCATTTTCATTGTTGTGAAGAAAAATAGAATTGAGCTCTAATTTTCCATGGTAGAAGTCACCAAAAATACCAATCTGGATCCAGATTCCCCAAAACTCATTTTTCCATGATAATCGCGTCAATGTTCAGTGTAAGATCATATTAACATTCACTACTGTGACTTAAAAAAGGGAGGTGCCTTGGGAAGTAGGGAGAGGATCTAAGAATAGACCAAGTCTGCTTGGTAAGCAGCACCATGGGTCTGACGCTAAGACCCACTGATCCAGCTTGGGGAGAATTAAGTCAAAACTAAGTCCTCCCATTTGCTACCTGAGAGGAAGAAGGTGACATTGGAAACAAGCCCACACTTGGAAATGGTACAAAGTCATCAGGAACTCACTCTGTCAGCCTAGTAGGTCTTTGGATGGATACCTCTTTTCTTTACAGAAAAATGTTTGGAGCCAGGATACATGGTTTTCACATTTTAATGGCAATGCTCCTAGGTAACTCACTCTTTTCATTCTTTTTGTATAAGCTAATTGGTACCATTGTTAAGGTTTTTAAAATGTTTATGTAGCAACTAATGTGAATGCTATAGTAGATATTACTATCAAATGAAAATTAGATCTTTTGCGTAAGAGAAAGTTACTCAAAGTCATAAGGAAAAGAAATACTTATGAATTGAGACTTTGGTCTTTATATTTAATTTTTTCTTGGATTTCTATTTACTAAAATAAAGAAAACATCAAAGTCAAAATAGACAAAGATGAAACTTATTTTGTATATAAGTTTTTGTAGAAAACAATTTCTATTAGATATTTCATTAACTATTGCTTTCAATAAAGTGAGAATTATAGTGTCATTTTAATCGCCAATGATATTTACCTTAAATGTAAAGTCTATGTCCTTTTTATCTATTAGTATGATTTATTCTGACGAAAATATGGAACATACCAGATAGTAAAAATTTTCCCTATCATAATTATTTTTGAAATGCAATCTTATCACAGATTCAGATACTAAACTAAAGGAATTTTAGAAAAATAAAATGAAGCGACAGTTTTTAGTTAAATGAATTGACTTCACATAAACAGAATAACAGAAGCTTCAAGTAATCCACCTCATATCATAAATACTTAGATATAAATAACCAATTCATTGTCAACTAAAATACCCAATTAAGAAGACTGAATGACACAGGTAATCCCGTAAATTTTCCTAATCCTTTTATCTTGATTGACGGCAGATCTTGCTCTTGGCTGAGACAGTCAAATAGCCAATAAAAGAAGTTTCAATCTTTCTTCCCACTTTTAGTTTTCTGGGTTCATCAAATAGATACGTCTGACCTTATTTTACGTTGCAGTTGTCAATAGAACTGGTTTTAAACAAGGCAAAAGCATAAATTACTGTTTATCATTCTACTTTTAATATCTCATTCTGCTTATTTTCTTCAGACTTTGACCTTAATACGGGCTTTGTCTCCTCTTCTGTTGTCTGTTTTTTTCCATGATGGTAAAATTTAAAACTAGCTTCTCTGTTTACATTTAAAGGAAACACATAACCAAGTTATTGGTAGTTATTTTGTGAAAGATCAAATGTGTACATTTTAGGAATTATGAGAAAAAATACAGTAAACAACAGTCAAGAAAGTACTACCATTTGCACTTATTTGCTGACCAAGGACGAATGAAAGGGTCCTGTAAATTATAAGGACATAAATGTCCTGTATCGGACGCTAAAGATCGTAGGTGTGGACAATTTTAATAGCTGTCTAGCTGGACTTCCCATCTCCGATTTCTTTTCACTTCACTCTGTTAAATATCCCTCTGGCAATGAACTTTATGAGAAACCATGTTGGTCTTCTATCCAACAATTACCCATTTATCTCCCCTGCCTTCAGAAAATAAATAAGTAAACAAATAAATAAAAATAAAACAAAACAATAAAAACTGTAAATTCCTAGACCTTCTCCAATCTGGTTATATTTAATCTTTCTGACTTGATTTTCCTACATAAATTCTCCACGCCAACTAGATTGCCAAATACACCCATCACCTCTAAATGTCTTAATGCTTTTCCACTGATGAGTTTTTTATTCAGTTATTTTCACATACCTCTCTGTCAATCCGATCTATACTTGAAGACCTATTTTAAATCCTATCTCTATATATCAGCCCAACCTGAAGAGATTTCTCTTTGCAGAGACTCTGCAGCAGCCATGGCTGATACAATTCACTTGGAATCCATGATATACTATCTAGGGCTATCTCTCCAGTGTTGTCTTGACTTACACTATTAGTTAATTTTTCACAAATTTGTCTTCTCCATTAAACTCGTTGAGGGCAGGGACAAGTTATTACTCCATGTTATCATCCACAGTATTTTACACATGGTAGATATGCCATCAATGTTTACGCATTCATTTAATTTGTAATATTGACTTTTCATAGCTAACGATTTATGATTATCTCTCATTCAATGCCTTTTCCCTAAAATTTTGCTAAGTCTTCTCTAACGTTCCCTGAGTTTGATCCTCAATTGTTATCCATACGTTCATTGGGAACCTGCTATGTACAGTGAATTTTCATAAATATGCATTTTTTTTATTCCGTTATATTTTGAGCATATTGAGGCCAGGTCTGTCTCTGCTACTTTGCACCTCTCACACTCCTCTGTGAGGGTAGGGCACAGAGTAGGTATTTTGTAAATTTGAGAATACAGTAAATTGAAGGTTCAACTGACAGGTCAAGATATGGTTGCCGTCAGTACGAAAGTGAATGATGCAAGAGACTGTAATGAGGAATGTCAAAGTAAATACAGATAATATGCTTCAGGCTTTTGAAATGGTTACACATTTCGGGCGTATGTGAAAATTCCTGAGAGGCAATTTGAAGGAGCGAGTCTATAAAGAGATTTCTTTGGAAAGACTTGCCCACTATGCTGTGAATTGTACTCCACCCCACAAATCTAGGGTTAGAAGCTACATTTTAACCCCAAGCAGAGTGAGTGGCTTCAAGGAAAACTCCAGTCTCACCTAAATTTGGGGGGAGGGAGAAATGGGCAACTTAGACTGGATTCTCTACCCACCTGGGGAATCTAAAGATGAAAAGGTGTGACTCTTAACCTGAGGCAGCAGGAAAGAGAGAGGAGGAGAATTGCCGCTGTGCTGTACTGAAAAGCAAATATGCTCCTCTCCGAAAGGTCAAAGGCACAGGAATCCTGAGGTCCACATGAGGAACTCATGGTAGAAATACAGTCAGTGGTCAGGGTCAAAGGAATCCTGCCCAATAGGTCTCTGTCAGAAGGTGAAGGAACCCCAACAGAGAGAGATGATGAAGGAGTAAACCTCAGTAAGTAAACCAATAGGAAAGGGTTGGGGGAGGGGCAGCATGTGAGCAGCTGGTCTAAGGAGAGGCAATGCCTGTCTCCCGGTCTCTGGAGCCTCAGCTGGAGGAACAGAGCAGGGGAGGCTCCGAGGAGCTCACAAATAGCCCCCAGAACAAATGTCAACTCGAAACATATGCCAGGCTCAGAGAACATGGAAGCATCTTACATCAGTACCAGTCAGGTGAAAACTTTCTGAGCCCTTCTAACACTCAGAAATCTGGAGATTGGGAGAATAGAGGGGAAAAAAAGAGGGAAGAAAATTTCCAAGTCCTCCTTCAAGACAGCCTGAAGTTGACCTAGCAAACAAAGAAAGCAGACTTAGTTCTAAATTGCATTGAGACTTTTGGTCATTATATGAGACTGGCCATTCTATAATTACTGCAGGGTTTTTTAAAAGTGATCATGAGACTATTACTGGAGAGTGAACAAAATAGTCTTGGGGTGTGCTGGGGATTTTATCCAGCGGTAGGGAAACCTTCCCGCCATTAAACATGTTTAAAGGCAGAGCGGGAGGAAAAAAACAGTGTTTTGCTTTCATTATAACTCATGAGTTGGTCAATATTCCTCTTAATTAAATGATGGCTGATTAAGTTTTTTGTCTTCAAAATCCTGTGAAAACCAAATTAAAGTAAAATATCTTCTAATAGGAACGTTTACATAAATTTAGTTAAATTAAACTTGCATTAGAATGCTTCTTTAGAATGTAGCCTGTAATTCCTGTGTCGGTTCTCTGTGCCTGTAAGGATGGTTATATAACAAATAAATCAGTTCAATTTAGTTTTATTTTTTCTACTCATCAAGCTTTTTATGACACATGTATGCTCAGCACTGTACAGGTGCCATGGGAGACGCTAAGATTATAATACATCCACTCGTCTCACAGAGTTTGAAGTATTTTTGGATTAACTAAGATTGTATCTTAGAATGAATGGGACTCTCCATTCATATTAGAAGTCCTCCACTGGCAGAGTTTTCTAGACCATCTATATGTCTGGCAAACTTTTGTTTTAGGAACTGTGGGGAGGCACAAACAAGCAGAGGCAAAAATCTAGAATCAGAGGTATCTAGCATCGCTGTCAAGAGCAATCTTTTTCTGTCTTTTCATTTTTATGATATTCAGTGCCACATGTGTCTCTGACAATGGTAGTTTGAGTCAACCACCATATCTGGTAAATAATCTATTTCTAGAGAAAGAATTCAAAGTCTGCCAAGACTGCACTTTTCTGCACAATATGCGCAGAATGATAAATCGATTTTAGCTTCCCTCGATAACTATTCACATTTCACTCCATTCCTAAGCCTGAGCTAGTTCTTCACTTCCACAAGATTACACATAACAATTATGTGAAACTTCTATTTCTGATCTGAATATATGTCATTTCAACCTATTCTTTATTATTTAACAGGAATCTTCTGTGAAGAAGACATCGATGAATGCTCTTCAAATCCTTGCCAAAATGGTGGTACTTGTGAGAACTTGCCTGGAAATTACACTTGCCATTGCCCATTTGATAACCATTCTGGAACATTTTATGGAGGAAGAGACTGTTCTGATATTCTCCTGGGCTGTACCCATCACCAATGTCTAAATAATGGAATATGCATCCCTCACTTCCAAAATGGCCAGCATGGATTCAGCTGCCTATGTCCATCTGGCTATACTGGGTCACTGTGTGAAATTGTCACCACCCTCTCTTTTGAGGGCAATGGCTTCCTGGGGGTCACAAGTGGCTCAGTTACAGCCGAGGGCTCAGTGTGTAGAATAGCCCTCAAGTTTCAGACTGTTCAGCCAATGGCACTTCTACTTCTCCGAGGCGACAGGGACATGTTTGTAATGCTGGAGTTGCTAAGTGGCTACATTCACTTATCAGTTCAAGTCAATAACCAGTCAAAGGTGCTTCTGTACATTTCCCACAACACCAGCAATGGAGAATGGCATTCAGTGGAGGTGGTGTTTGCAGACACTGTGACCCTTACTCTACTGGACGACTCTTGTAAGGAGAAATGCATCACTAAAGCTCCTTCCCCATTTGGAAAGGATCGATCCATATGTGCTTTTCCAAACTCCTTTTTGGGTGGTTTACCAATGGGAATGAACAGCAATGGTGTTGCTCTGCTTAACATCTATAATAGACCATCCACGCCTTCCTTTGTAGGCTGTCTCCAAGACATTAAAATTGATTCGAATCATATTACCCCAGAGAATATTTCATCTGGCTCATCCTTAAACATCAAGCCAGGCTGTATGAGAAAGGATTGGTGTGAAAGCCAGCCTTGTCAAAATAGAGGACACTGTACCAACTTGTGGCTTAGTTACCAATGCGACTGCCACAGGCCCTATGGAGGCCTGAACTGTCTGAAAGGTGAGATAAGGCTGAGCTCCCAGGAGTGCTATGCCTCAGAGTAGAGCAGTAACAGAAACAGCTAGTCTGCCTCTATCTGTTATGAAACATAATGACCCCTCAGGACTTCTGCTGCTAGTTGCCTACTGATGAGAGAAAACAAGTGGTTAGTGATGTGCATTAATTAATTTTGAGTGCATTCATAGGACACCAGGGTTTCACTCATGCAGAGAAGTAAAAATTAAGCCCATAGCTCCTATCTAAATGGATTTTCATCTTGGTGTTTACAAATGCTATTATGATATTACCATTTGTTGTGCATCAGAAATTGATTGCAAATCTTATTTGAAAGAGAATCTTTTGAGAAAAAAAGGACTGTTAGACATGAAACTAGTCAATGCCAAATACTAGCACCACATTTTGTGCACAGTAGATTCTTAGTAAGTATTTTACTTCCTTGCCCTCCTTTCTATGCAATTCACACTTGCTCCAAAATCAGGCTCAAGGTTAGCACTTTTATAAATCACCTATTTTACTCAAAGGTATATTTTCGAAGCTTACATTGAAGAAAGTAGATATCTACCTAAATGGCTTAAGACAAAAAAAAAGAAATAAAGTGTGGAAAGTAACAACAGTAAAACTTGGTAGGTGCCGTAAACTAACTCATCTAATTTCTCTAGCGAATCACAGCTTGAAATATATTCCAAAATCCCTAACTTCACGTCATTCCAGAGATTGCTGTTGATAGTGACCAATACATGCTCGTTTCTCTTTATTATTATTATCATGCATTGAAAACGTCTGAGAGGTAATTGCAACAGACTGCTTTGAAGTTCAGCTGTAATTTACCCCAAGATTTTAGAGTAACTTGAAATAGGACAACATCTGGTAAATAGTCTTCTCTGCTTTATATGAAGTAAAATTAAAACCAGTCTTAGCCCATCCCTTACCCCATGTACGAATGGCTGAGAATTATTAGAAGCTATGCCTGGGTCTCCAGCCTTCACCACAATATTCATTACAAATCATGGACCTGTTTGACAATGAGGTATGGCATCTACTAGTTCTATGTAATATTTTACATGAAATGGCAAGTTGTTTTGTGATGTTTTTTAAAGGAGAAAAGGGGAAATTATGCTGGGGCAATGTTCACTTTTTGAAGAAAAATTTAATTGACCCAAGGTAATATTTTTACTACATATACAAAATAACAAACAGATGCTGACTTATTTTGACTGGCTTCCAGATGCAGTGACCCATGAAGTTAATACTGACCACGGTGATGCTAGCTGTCCTGGTGAATAGATTCAAGAGATGCCAGTCCAGTGGGTTCTGGTTTTCTTTCATTTATTTTTTCCAACTTGGACAATCACAAAGTTTTTAAACCAAGTTCCTGCCTTAATTTCCTTATTTTCCCCCACACTATTGAAAACTGTTTAACCCTCATGAAAATGCTTGGCTTCGAAAGATGTCTTTATGGGGAGGAAGTTCTGGAAAATCTTTTCTTTCTGGAAATTCTCAGTAAAGTTTAGGGAAAATTATATTTTTCATATCATCTATAAGTCATAAAATTAAAATATTCTGTATTTGCTGTTCTCTATGAGGAATGTTTGAGGGGGAGTTTACTCGCATTACAAAAGATGCTTACATGCTGTAATGAGAACGCGGAGTCTTTCTGTCATTGTATGCATGTGTTCAAGAGGGAGGAGATAGACCAAAACGTACAAAGACAGACTTCACCCAATTCATGTTCTTGGCTCAATGTTTCTCAGTCACGGTACACATTGCAATGAACAAGCAGACTGGCTAAAGGATATAGTTGGCTGACTAAACATGAAAGACATGGGGACTTGCCATGTTTTAAAGTTGCTCTTTTTAAAATAACCAAATGTCTCAATAAGGAGAGTTCTGCAAAGGATTTCTCAAAGCTTAGTTCCCAGAACTGTCTGAAAGTTTATCTCATCATATCTTCTTGTGTTGGCTGTATAAGAACATGGAGCTTCCAAGATAATGTTCAGAATAGATGTGTCACCGACCTCTTGCCTTCTAGAGAATATTTGATTTGTAGAGACAATTTACATAAATTTTATCTTCAGTCATGCATCTAGTCTCTGAGAATCTTATCCCTTTAGAATTCCTCTTTCTTAGAAGGAGCTTCGCTCCATCACTGATTTTTTTACACGGTTGTGCTAGCCAAGTGCAGTGGCTCAAACCTCTGCTTACACACCTTCAGGAGTGAAGAACTCGCTAACTCTGTCTTGTCAGAACTTCCCCCAAAGTTGTTTCCTTATGCTGAAATAAAATATGATTATCTTTAGCTTTCATTCATTGGCAGCATTGTAAGTCTTGCAACCATACTAGTATAAATCTTACATCTCTTCTTCTTGAGAACACAACTATTTGAAGAAAAGTTTCTTGGGTCATCTAAGCCATCACATCTATCATGCTAAACATACCCAGTTTCTTCTAATATTTTCCATATGACAGTTTTCAGACATTTCATCAGCTGCTTACTTGCTTTGGAATAAATTTGCTTATCTGGTTCTTGGATATGCCCGAAGATGGAGAGAGAGACACATGACTATAACCTCCCTCATCCGACATTCTGGTCTTCTATTCTGCAGCCTAATGTAACGTAAATCTTTTGGCAGCCACTTTCCATGATTGGCTCACTTTGAGTCATTCTCACTCATAGTGCCACAGAGTCCTGCTTCTTCCACCCTGAAGCAATGAGGTACACTTAAACCTAGGTGACTTTTATTTATTCTTAATAAATTTCACCTTCTTGTATTCCATCAATCGTTAAAACTTGAAGTGATTTTCCATCTGTATTTATTGCCCCTTTTGTGATATATCAGCAACACCTATGAGAATCATCCCTTCCACGTCCATGGACAAGTCATATGTGGCTTCAGGTGTTTCTGAAGTCACATAGCAAATCACACATTCTAACTACTTGCTTGTGATTTCTGAAGAAGAATGCAATTGCTGGAGAGTCAAGCTTCTAAGAAAAAAACAGCTCTGCATTCTGGATCCACAAAGTGATGCTACAGGCATCCTAGGATGACTCGCAGGGACCGCCACCATCCCAGAGGTGGAGTGATTCTGTGCATATTCTTAAATCTCAGAAGCTTCAAGAGCCACGTTTTATTATTAAGCATTTTATCCCATGAAACTGCTGCAGTGTATTCAGAGACATTTACCTCTTCAAACAGGTTATTTTATCTAACAGTACACTTTGAAAGTTACCTGTAGTTGCCTAGAGCAGGTGGTCTCCAAATGAATATTTAAAATGCAATGTTCCTGTAGGAAATCAAGTCAGAGTTGTGCAAATGTAGCCTTTTATGCGAGAGGTCTTCAAACCTAGATGGCTGCCTAAGCAAGGTTTACTAGAGTTCAACTAAACTAACTATGTCTTACCTTTGCCCAAACTTCAGCTGGCCTGTGACATTTGAACATCATGAAATATGTTCTTTTTTTCTCGTTATGATTGGGATGTAAAAACTTGAAGATGGCAATATCTTTAAGACAACGTTCTTGTCAAGTTCATCAGTGGTTTCTAGATTACAAAATTCAATGGTCGATTTTCAGTCCTCATCTTACTTGATCTCTCAGTAGCAGTTAACACAGTTGAACACTCCCTCTTCCGGAAAACTCTGTCCTCATTAGGTTTATGGGACATCACTCTTCCTTGGTTCTCCTTCTATCTCAGTGCCTCCTCTTTTGTCATCTCGTTTACCTTCAAATGTCTAGTGCTTAAGGGCTCAGCTCCTGACCTCTTCTGTTCTCTCTGTATATTCACTCTCTTCTTGATCTCATCCTGTCTTGTGGCTTTATACCATATTTACAATAACAAATCCAAAGTTATTGTAGTTAGCCCAGAACATCTCCCTTGAACATCTCTATCTAACTGCTTACTAGACATTTCCAACTTGCTATCTAATAGGGCATCTCAAATTTAGTATGGATTCCCACTTTCCCCCCCAAATCTGTTCCTCCTGTTTTCTTCCCCATCCTTGCAAATGGAGACTCAATTCTCCAAGATGGTTGGGCCAAAAATCTTGGAGATGAATTTGTCCCAGAAAATCTTGTTGGTTCCACCTTCAATATATTTCCAAAATCTGACCGCTTCTCACCATCTTCGCCGTTACCACTCATCCAAGCCACCATCATTTCTCTCTTGAATTTCTACAATATTATCTCTACTTTATTCAGGTTTTTGCTCAAATATTACTTTCTCAGAGAGTTCTTCCCTGACCACTTCATTTGAAATTATAACTCCACTCCTACTCTCAGCTCTCCCTATTCCCTTTCTCTGTTTCACTTATGTTATACCAAAGAACCTATCACCACCTGGCATACTATATATTCTCTCTATATACTAGACACTATATATATACTATATATAGTTTGCTTCTTTGTTTGTGTCTGGTCTATCGCCCACCAACTGGAATATAAGCTTTAGGAGGATAAGAAATTTTGCTCCTACTATATCATCAATGCTTTGGTTGGACAGGGTTCATTTTTATGCTTCTCTAGAGTTTTCTTGAGATTATCCACATCAATAGTGTTGCCATGTCAGTGCATCACTAACTTCTCTGACCACAGGAAATGCTGGGCGAGTTCACTACTCAGCTTTGTCCCTGCTTCTCTGCATCTCATGCTTGTCCTCCCAGCTGGGACCACGGAAGGAAGACTCCTCCTCTTCCTTTGTTCAACTGCCTCATTATTATTAGGGGTATCATCCCAAAAGACGATTTATGAATGTAATTCTTGATTTCTGTCTTTTAAAAGGAAAAATTAGGTTTAACGACATTTGCTTGAGCATGCTCCCAAATAGCAAAGATGATGACTGCCTGAATAGTCTGCTTACAAATGTTGCAGGAAGACCTCTTGCCCCCAAATTTCTTCCACCAAGCTGGAACACAGTAGCATCTGAATGTCCACCTTTAAGCCCCCCATTTTGAGGGCAGTGAAGGAGAGATTCATAAGTTTACCAGTGCAGAAATCTTCTCTTTCTCTTTGGTAATCAGCATACCTCACTATAAACTATAAAGCAAAGTGTAGTTATTTTTAAATAGAGTAAACTCAGAAGTTCAGAAAATCAGGACAAATTGTTGTTCTATCGAAGAAGGCTGGCCTGAACTTTAAAAAAATATGTATGTATGAGTTTGTGTGTATGTATACATGTGTATATGTATATACATTCATCTTCTGCCTCTTCTTACTTGTGAGTCTTAAGATATGTCCTCTTTATTTCTCCTCCTCTGTTTTGACATTGAAGAGTATGTGGCAGGCAGATTTGGCCAAGATGACTCCAGTGGATATGCTGTTTTTAATCTTGACAAGAGTTACGGAGAGAACTTCACCCTCTCCATGTTTGTTCGAACACATCGACCGTCAGGCTTACTTCTAGCTTTGGGAAACAGCACTTACCAATTCATCCGTGTTTGGCTAGAGCATGGCAGACTAGCAATGCTGAATCCAAGTTCCCCCAAATTAGTCGTAAAGTTTGTGCTTAGTGATGGAAATATCCACTTAATATCTTTGAAAATCAAGCCAAATAAAATTGAACTGTATCAGTCTTCACAAAACCTAGGATTTATTTCTGCTCCTACTTGGAACATCCAAAGAGGAGATGTCATCTACATTGGTGGCCTGCCTGACAGACAAGAGACTGAAGTCAATGGTGGATTCTTCAAAGGCTGTATCCAAGATATAAGATTAAACAACCAAAATCTGGAATTCTTCCCAAATTCAACGAGCAATGCATCCCGGAATCCAATTCTTGTCAATGTGACTCAAGGATGTCCAGGAGACGACATGTGCAAGGTAGGCTTATTCAGACCAGCTATGTCCATATTGTATGCTAAAGTTCTATTTTATTAAGTAGATAATTTATTATAACCCTTCTTTGTATGTGAAGATGATGTTTCTGACCCACTAGCTATAGAATAATACTTCATCAATATTTTCCCAGCAAGACTGGGGGATTTATATTGAGCCACAAAAATATGGCCTTGGCCTTATTGGCATCATGGTCTATTTACTTAGCCAAAATAACTCCATCTACACACTTCTCCAACTCACACAACAACCAGATTACTCAAGAATAATTGTATTTTAGTTCCAAAATTCTTAATGGTGTCCCAGAGTTTTGACTGAATTAACTCTTTTTGGAAGATACCATTAACTTTATCAAGAACGTTGAACTTCTGTTATAAGTCAAGAGTGAAAACCTGAGAAGTAACTTCCTTCTGGTAGTTGTATTTGAAATTCTCTGAAATATAATTTCTCAGAGCCCATGCTTTACTTCATATATTTTGTATGCTCTTCTAAAAGCTACTTAAATGTGTGAATTTGTCAGTTCTGCATGACCTTTCAAAGGAAAAGAAGGAAACACATTTATAGCCATTAAACATTTATTGAGCTCTGACTATTGCCATGCACTGGCCTTTCTTCTAAATATGCAAAATTGAATCACTGTAACTTTACAATAGGAGACTTCCAATGTGTCAGGAACGATTTTGCATGGATCAATCCATTTAATTTTGTTGAAGGACTATGAGTAAAGCAGACATTGTTATCCCCATTTACATGATTTATAGATAAGGAAACTGAAGTTTAGAAAGATTTTGTAACTAGCCTAAATCACATGTTAATGGTGGAACTGGGATGCATACAGTCTAAACTTTCAGAAATTCTTATTCAAGTACTGTCATTTCAAATACTTTGTGAGAAACCTTGTGAGGACACAAATAATAATAGTATGTCTCTGATTCAGAGGCAGAGAAACTGAAGGTGATCCTGTAGTGGGACCCAGAGGATCTGGGTACCAAGCTTCACTGTTTGACTTTGTGAGAGGGTCTTGGGCATCAAGAGGCCCTCAGTTTCCTCATTAGTGAAAATGAGTAATAATATCTACCTCCAATGATAATTAGTGTAATGGAAAGTTCCTGGTAATTTGTAAGTTACAGGGAATATTATTATACCTTTTAAAACCCTCCTTGTGTCATAGATCAATTTTATTTCTCTTTCTCATTCCATCTCTCTCTCTCTCTCTGTCTCTATCTCTTTCTATCTCTATCTCTATTTCTCTCTCTCCCTCTCTTTCTCTTTTACAAAAGAGCTGACAATAGAAGCAGTAAGTTTTATTCCATTTAATAACCAATTGGTATAAAAAGTTTAAAATGTAGATACATAGGAAATTAGCATTGAAAACAATAGATACGGGGTCTTGCCTCACCATGTCCATTTTGAGTTGCCGATATTTTTTATACCTTTGATTTCTCTTCTGCTCAGTCCAATCCCTGTCACCATGGAGGTGTTTGCTATTCCCTTTGGGATGACTTCTCATGTTCCTGCCCTGCGAACACAGCTGGGAAAGCCTGTGAAGATGTTCAGTGGTGCGAACTCAGCCCATGTCCTTCAGGAGCCCAGTGCCAGTTGGTGCCTCAAGGATTTGAATGTAGGTAGAGTTCAAACCTATCATCCAGCCAAGTAAGTTGAGCATTTCGATTAGTCCAAAGAAGAATACAGACAAAAGCAGCTTTCTGAAGAAACCTGTGATTGTCTCCCCTAAAACAAGTAGTGTGATAAAGCAGATTGGCCTCATGCCTCATCCTGCCCTGGGTTTCTGGGTGGGAAATGGAGATCATAGCAACACCAAACCTAGATCCTGGATCATTTAAAGCTAATTTCTGAAGAAAGAATTAACCAGGTAGTCTTCGGCTTTTCTTCCCTCTCATTGGGAAGACAGAGTGAGTGTGCTGGTGTTAGCACACTCTCACTGATTAACTATGAGACCTCCGGCAGTTCACGCAATCTCCATAATCTAAAGCTTCCTCATAAAATAGAGATGAAATATCTACTTTATAGGTAGACAAATTTGTGTGTGTGATGTTTATATGACATTATGTGTAAAAAGCCCAACATACTAGGCACCGAATTAATGTTTGCTATGAGTATTTCCCTCAATCTGAAACGTGTTCCTGCCCATCTTCAGTACTGCAGAATACGGTTTCCCAAATGTTAGCAATTTGAATACTATCTTCACAACTTTGACATATCCTCATACTAACCACATGGTTATTTATATTCTGCCTTCTCTCCTACTTCAAATAATGCACAGTCCAATCAATAGCCAACTCTTTGCACTGACTTCTAATCTCTTCCCCTTATTCAAAAATTTTGTTTCTAAAATTTTTTTCTCACTCTCCAGAATCATCAGTTTTTCCATCAGCACATAAACATATTGTCACATTTCCTCATTATGAAAAATTTTCATTGACCACTCCCATCTCCATCATTTTTCTGCTTCCTTGTAAAGTGGGAGAAACCCTCTAAAGAGTTGTCCCCAGTATACCTGTGATGTCTTACTCCATTCTTTCTTTTACCCCATTCAGCCAAACTCCCACACACCACCACCACCTCGATCCTGAACTATCTCCACCCAGAGCTTCACAGGTTGCCTTCATCACTTCATTCAGTTCTCTACCCAAATGCCTTCTTACCTGGCTTTATTTTTTTTCATATCTCTTGTCACTCTGTCGTGTTTTGTTGTACATGTGGTTGTTGTCTTGTTCATCATCTCTTTCCTCACTAGAATATAAGTTTCAAAAAGAAAGAAAATTTCCTGTTTGGTTTCTCACATGAATCTTAGCGCTTTGATTAATGCCAAACATAGGAAGTTGTCAATAAATATTTGTTAAGTGAATAAATTAACTTTTATTTTTCTTCAAACTAACTCAATATTTTCACTTAACTACTCTAGATTTTAAGTACATTATCTGTGTACAATTAAAAAAATGCGTAAAATACGTTGGAAAACATTGCACTAAAATAATAGAATGGAAATAGAGGATAGGCTGACCTAATATCACCAACACCCTATTTAGACTGAGTCCCAAAGTGACTGAGGCAAACAGAGGAATATATTTACTTTTTTTTTTGGTATATTTCAAAAACATATATTAAAAATATATATAAGAGGGAGGCCAGCCTGTGGCCTAGTGGCTAAGTTCAGCGCTCTCCACTTTGGCAGCCCAGGCTTCAGTTTCCAGGCATGGACCTACACCATGCGTTGGTGGTCATGCTGTGGCAGTGAGCCACATGCAAAAGAGAGGAAGGTTGGCACAGATGTTAGCTCAGGGCCAATATTCCTCAGGAAAAAAAAAAAAAGATATGTAAGATGTGTCGCATGGTATATATAATTGGGGAAGATTTCTAGAAGAATGCATCCACTTTTATGTTTCATATTTGAGAAATATATACTATACACACATATAAAATATAATGAATTGATGTAAAGAATGTAATCTGGCTTCTAATATGGCACGGAATTTTAAATTCAACCTTTCCCATTTTTCTACCTCTGAACTACTTTTTAAAATACTGTTTAAATACTGTTTAAAATAATTTATTAATTATTCATTGTATTGTTAATATTTTGGTGGAAATGCTAAAGTTGTGAGTCCCAGTAATGTTCTACAAACGGGTGTACATCATTTTGAACATTTTCACGGAGAAGAAAGGAACAGGATTTCTAAAAACAGTAGCAGTCCAAGAACCACACCACTGATGCCCGTTGCCCTTCAGTCTACACAAGAAGCAGTTTAGGATTTGGACACACGTCTTAGAAAGAAATGAGTTCACTGCTACTGTATTCCTCCTACAGAAAGGGTAGAAAGTCTGCCTCTGACTCCTGGAAAGTCTCAATAACATTTTTTAAAATTGTGACTTATCTTAATGCAGAGAGAAAATGTAAATCAATGGGAGGGGCGAATTTTTCCTAATCGACAAGTGTGAACCCTAGAATTCCCTTTTGCTACTTGCATAATTTTCCCTCTTGTATTTTTTTTCAAATAAGATCTAAAGAGAAGATTAGGTCTAATAGAATGACGTGCTCTTGAGAGTATGGCTCATACGTGACCCTGAATTTGCCTTCAGGACTTTAGTCATCTCTATCTCTCCATCTGTCAGAAAACCAAGGTTTAAAAATTTAGAACCACCTTAGATACAGGCATGTTTATTATGATAAAGTTCCCTGAAGAAAACATGAAGTATAAATGTTATGTGTCTTGTTGTTCTTTCCAAGATCACAAGAAGTGATGTCAGTGTGCTCCGCAGTGTTAGTAAAATGAATCTATACAGCATCACAGACAGGATTGTTCCTTTAGGAGTTGGAGAGCTAAAGAGATTGTCATTTTAACCTTTATTTAAAGACCCATAATGAGACCCTTGTTGCTCTTTTCCTCCCTAATCCCAGCCCCAAACCTGGTGGAGAAGACAGAACGGTCAAAAGCAATAAAGTCAAGTGAAATTTTAATCCAGTCAAATAATACACTTGAAGGATAAACTTGAATTTTCTCCTGCTGTGGTTTCTAATCATTATCTCATTTTCCAGAATTAAGGATTGAGTTGTTTCTATAGATTATTCCTTTAGTAATATTTACTGAACACCTGCTGTGTGTCAGGAAATATTCTGGGCATAGGGATTTAGTGATAACCTAGACAGAGGAGGCCCCTAATCTCATAAAGTTCATGTTCCACTGCGGAAAGACAGACAAGGAACAAGTAGGCAGACAGACAGTATAATTTCACATAGTTATAAAATGCTATGAAGAAAATAAAGCTGAGTAATGAAATAGAGAGTGGATTCAGAGAGGAAGCTATTTTAACTTGGGCAGTCAGGGAAAGCTTCTCGGAGGAGGTGGCATTTGAGCACATATTATCTTGAGAAAGAGCCAGGTATGGGAAGATGTGGGGGAAGAATAGGTAACAGCAAGTGTAAAAGGTCTGTTTGGGGAACAGGCTTCCTGTCTTCAAGGAATAGCAAGAAGTTTTTGTGACAGTAGCATGTGAATGAGAAAGACAGTGGTAGGAAATGGAACTGGGGAGCTAGTCGGGGGTGAGATCTCATAAACACTTGTAAGCCACATCTAAGATTTAGGAATTCTTTCTAGATGTGATGGTAACCAGTGAGGTCTTGAGATAAGGGGTGGTTGTTATATTGATCTGCAGAGCAAGAGAAGCAGGGACACTGAGAAATAATTAGAAAAGTCTATAAAAGAAGCGTTGGTGGTTGGGTGTGATGCCCCACAAGTGAGGGAGAGACAGTGTTTTAATGTCACTTTCTACCAAAAGGTGGAAGAAAGCAAGAATAGAGAATTGATGGCTAGATTGAGTGACATGAAGGTCATTGTGACCTTGACAAGAGTGGTTTCAGTGAAGTGACTGGAACGAAAGGTGGAGTGGCATGTATTAAAAAGAAAATGAGAGATGAGAAAGTGGAGACAATGAGAATTTAAAATTTTCTAGAGAAGTTTTCCTGGGAAAAGGAATAGAGAAATAAGAAAGCAAGGGGGAGGGGGAGGTCAGAGTAGTGCTTTGGGGATTTGTGGGTGTGGTTTTTTTTAAGATTAGAGCAATTGCAGCATATTTGTACGCTGATGGGAAACAACAAAAATGGAAAGAAAATGATGTAGAACAGAAAGAAGTTAAATGTAGGCACAACGTCGAAAAAAGTGAAAACGAATGGGACCCAGTGCATGACTGGAGGGGTTGACACTGGATGGTGCGTTGTATCGCTTCTCAGCCTTTTGGCCAAGATCAAGTGGATGGTGTGTTGGAAAAACCTGGCTTTTCACCTGAAGAAGGAAAATCTAGTTCCCTCTCCTGTGTGTTTCTCTCTCACTTTTACACTGCCACCACACTCACAACACTTCTCACACCAGACGTGTGGGGGTTTCCCCCACCAAGCAATCCTGTGACGCCAGCTGGATGCTCTACATTTTAATTCAGTTTAATCAGTTCTGACACTGTCTACCTGGAGGTAACATCGGATCCCACAGGTTAGGGGCTCAGTCCCACAAGATGGCTTCTACCCCATTTTAGATGCCAATCGTAAATCCAGGTTGTCACCTGTACTTCTGACTGGTCAGCATTAAATCTGAAGTGTCCACGATCCTCTCCTCAAGTTTGATTAATTGCTAGAGAGGCACACAGACCTCAGGGAAACTCTTACTTACGTTGACCAGTTTATTGAAGGATATGATAAAGGATACAGATGAACAGCCATAGGGCAAGGGCTGGGAGGGTCCTGAGCACAGGAGCTTCGGTCCCCATGGAGTTGGGGTGTGTTGCCCTCCCAGTGTGGATGTGCTCGCCCACCTGGAAGCTCTTCAAACGCCATACTTTTGGGATTTTGATGAAGGGCTGAAAATTCCAAGCTTTTAATCATGGCTTGTTCTCTCTGGTGACCAGCCCTCATCCAGGATCCATTCGGGAGCCTGCCCAGAGTCACCTCAATGGAACAAAAGATGCTTGTGATGCTCTTATCACTCAGGAATTTACAAAGTTTATAGGAGCCCTGTGTCAGGAACCAGGGGCAGAGAGCAAATATATATATTTTCTATTATCTTAGAGAGGAGAAGAAGGACAATGCGTCCATTGTAACAGAACGGAAAGCAGAGTGGACCCAGATACTGTTAGGTTTGCGGATTAGGCGGAAAGCTGAAGCAGTTCTTTTTTTTTTTTTTTTTATAATTTGAATTGAAAGCCTCAGCTTTCTTTTTTTTTTTTTTTTAAAGATTTTATTTTTTCCTTTTTCTCCCCAAAGCCCCCCGGTACATAGTTGTATATTCTTCGTTGTGGGTTCTTCCAGTTGTGGCATGTGGGACGCTGCCTCAGCGTGGTCTGATGAGCAGTGCCATGTCCGCGCCCAGGATTTGAACCAACGAAACACCGGGCCGCCTGCAGCGGAGAGCGCGAACTTAACCACTCAGCCACGGGGCCAACCCCAGCTGAAGCAGTTCTTAATCACTCCTATTTTCTTAAGAAAGCATCAAAGGAGATCATAAGCTAAGAAAGGGTTAGAAATTTTAAGAGATAGAGCAAGCTGTGAATGGTCTTGTAGACATGGAAAAACAATTCAATAGAAAAATGCAGTAAGATTGCCCAGAAGTGCTGCGGTCACATACAATATGTGGGCATAAAGTAGAGCAATTGTTGTGGTTGTATAATTTTGCCCAGCCAGGTGAAGCTACCTGGGTTAAGGCACAGAACTGGTAGCTTGACACATAATTGGAGTTTGCCAGGTAGGTTAACCAGCCATTTGGGTAACTGCCTTCTGGTCAGCTTCATCAGAAGCCACACTCCACTGTTCGTCTACTGCATCACCATAGCTAGATTTGTGATTCCTTTGTGCTCAGTTTCTTTATGTATAAAATGGATAATGTGGTGGCAAATCTAAAATAAATATTGGCATGTATTAGGATTTCGATGGAAAAGAAATATATGGTTTGGGTTTTGGTATCAGGCCATCCAGGCTTGACATTCTGGCTTTATTATTTATTAGCCATATGACACAAGGAAATTACTTAAATTCTGTGAGTCTCGATTTCTTCTTCTATAAAATGGGGATGATAATAATAATAAATCTGGATTCAAGAATTCTGTATTAGAAATAATATAAAGGTGATTATCACAGTGCCTCACCTATATCAATCAATACACGATGGTAGTAAGGTGACGATCATTAATATTAGTAAAGATAATTAAGCAAATGTTACAGATTTCATAAAGTTGGTGATTGATATTGCCTTGTCTCTTTAGGTACTGCAAATGCTGTTTTTAATGGACAAAGCAGTGAGATATTATTCAGAAGCAATGGGAATATTACCAGAGAACTCACCAATATCACATTTGGCTTCAGAACAAGGGATGCGAGCGGGATCATATTGCATGCAGAGAAAGAGCCTGAATTCCTTAGTATTAGCATTCGAGATTCCAGATTATTATTTCAATTGCAAAGTGGCAACAGTTTTTATATGCTGAGTCTGACAAGTGTGCAGTCAATGAACGATGGTATATGGCATCAAGTGAGTCTTTCCATGACAGACCCACTGGCCCAGGCCTCCAGGTGGCAAATGGAAGTGGACAACCAAACACCTTTTGTGACCAGTGCAGTTGCTACTGGAAGCCTCAACTTTCTGAAGGATAATACAGACATTTATGTGGGTCACCGAGCTAGTGACAATATGCAGGGCCTGCAAGGGTGTCTAAGTACAATAGAAATCGGTGGCATTTATCTCTCTTACTTTGAAAATGTCCGTGGTTTCATTAAGAAACCTCAGCAAGAGCAGTTTCTGAAAACCTCTGTAAATTCAGTGGTTACTGGCTGTTTGCAGTTAAATGCCTGCAACTCCAACCCTTGCTTACAGGGAGGAGATTGTGAAGACATCTATAGCTCTTACCACTGTTCCTGTCCCTTGGGATGGTCAGGGACACAGTGTGAACTCAACATCGATGAATGCTTTTCAAACCCCTGTATCCATGGCAACTGCTCAGACAGACTTGCAGCCTATCACTGCAAGTGTGAGCCTGGATACACCGGTGTGAACTGTGAAGCGTTTATAGACAACTGCCGGAGTCACCAGTGTGCAAATGGGGCCACCTGCATCAGTGACGCCAATGGCTATTCTTGCCGCTGCTCTGGAAATTTCACAGGAAAATTTTGCAGGTGAGCGCGACATTCATATAAAACTTGGTCTTTGGAGCTATGCTCTACAATTCCTTGTCAAGTTGGAAAGCTCTCCCCTCAGGTATGCATGTATGGGCTGCACTGAACAGGGGTCACGTTGGGCACTTCCATCACAACTTGGTCATGTAAAGACAGGATCTCACCTGCTGGGATGTTGTACAAGGAAGAATGGTAGTGCTTTGGCCAAACTTGGAGCAAAATATTTTCTCAGTCATCTTTGTTAGAATATGTCTCGTGAACTACACCCCAGAGTCTGACGGCCTCAAGGCCTCAAGAAACAAATACTTTCACAATAAATACGAAAGCTGAATTTTAGTATCATTGGAGGGAGCATGACTCTCACCCCTAAAACAGCACCCTGGGTTATTTCAGGCAGGTAAATCTTGTAAAATCATGAAAAGATTATGTTAAAGTGTAATTTCAAAAAGGTGATATCATGACTCTCAGACAAATGTAAACGAACATGTTTTGATGATTTTATTTGTCATTAATTAATGAGGGCAACCAGTAAGATGTAAAAACTAGTTCAAAGGACAATCTAATTATTATATTTATAATTATACATATTTATATAGATATATAAATATATCTATATAAATAGGGATGAGGAAATGAATTTACCAATAAATGTAAAACTGTTTAACGTCCTAGAGGGCAACGAAATTAGTATCTGAAGCCGTCTTTTCTGCAGTGTGATAATCAATTGTATCACTACAGATAAATTCATTTGCATTTCCATGAGTAAGGTCCATTTGTATTAATATCATTTTCTACAACTTACAGAGTTGTAAAATAGCTTAGTAAAGAAAATCTAACGCATACACACCACAAAATCAGATCATATTAAAGGGTCCTTTATATAACACCCAGCATTGCATTGAAAGAATACCCAGTGATCTATTTTGCCCATTTCAAAGTATTTCACAACTTTTTCTAAAACTACAAAAGCAGTATTTTAGTTCTAGTAATGACTTCCATTTCATGTTATATAAGCAGAAACAAGAATGAATATTTTCCTACTAAGTCACATTTTTTTCAACATTTCCACGTAAGCAGAATTCATTATTGCTTTTGTAACTTATACTTGTTTTAAATTCACTAAACAATTTAGTCATTATGGGGAGGTGAGAGGGTTATTATTAACAAGCAATATATTCCAGGACTTTGGCAAGAACACCTGGAGTGGGCTGGTGGCCTATAGACATTACAGTGATTCAGAGGTGGGACCGCAATTGGATGAATCTCCTAGCAGACACAACATGAGGCCGAACCTCTAAGAAGATGTATCTCCACAACATTTATTGTTGTTCAGAGCCTATGAAGGCAAAGCACAGTGTTATGTGCTAAGTGTTGACATTCCAGTAAGATGTCGCTTCTCATGGGTTAGCCGACTTATTTGCCAATATGTAAACTGCCTGTTTAAAAGTGAAAGACATTCAGGATCAAAATTAATAATACTGCCATGGTGACTTTGGATAAGTCAAATAAACGTCTATGCCCTAGTAATTAGTTCTTCAGTATTTTTTTTCTGCCTAATTCATCAAAGTCAAGTTCTCAAAGATTAAAGTTCTCAAAAGTCCCTTCTAATGAGATTCAAAAATTGTTTGTTAAATGTAAGATGTATACAAAGCTTCATATTTGCATTGCTAATTGACCTCTTTCAAAGCTGGTTGACATTTTTGGCTCTTTTGAAAAGTCCTTATGATTTTTTCTTTTTAAAGTGGAATTGATTAGCTCTTATGGGAAGAGACACACTTACCATCATTACTATCATATAGGCTGCTTTCTCCATATTAGCTGCAGCATACACAACAGGACAAAATTACATCCATCTTTTATTTCCTGAATATTAATTACGTACCAGACACCATGCACATGCACAGGGTGTCAAAGTACCTGAATAGCACCTTTAAAATCTTTTTAATCAGTCTATTCATACCACTGGATTTTGTCTTGCAATAAAGTCCTGCTTAGCTTCTAACAATTCATTCACGCTTTTCTAAGCATTCCTTAATATATACAGGTTTGTTGCTGGACATTCTGAATTCACGTGTAGTTACCACTGAGTGCTATACACAAAGCTCCTGGACAGCATTTGGTTTGCATTCTGCTAAGCTATGAATTATTAGATAGGGAGCAACAACTGTCGGCAGGGCAGCTGGAGTTCAGCTCTGAAAGCCAACGGAGAAGTCACAGGAGTTCTTGGGCACCGGAGTGCTGTCCTTTCTTTCCCGGCCTTTACAGAGATGCAATTTTCCTATGGCCTGTGTTGATTTATTGGCAAAGCAGCAGCAAATCTAGTTATCGCAAGTTTCTTTCCAACGCTAAATTTACTGCCACTCTGTGGCATAGATCTTATCTCACCAATGGAAACTGGGTAGAAATGGAAGATGTATAGGCTTGCTTGTTACAGCGCCCTCCAGCAGGAGCTGTTTACTGAGAAAGTGACTCTTGTCTAAGGCAGCACAATTAAGCATCTATAGCTCAGCCAGCCTGAGTATTTAATTAGTTTGGCATTGACTACATATACGAACCTTTCCAAAAAGTTTTCTTGAATGAGATGAACAAGATGAACAGCTGTGGCTGTTTCTTTTCTCTCTCCAGACACAGCAGATTACCCGCAACAGTCTGTGGGAATGAGCAGACAAACCTCACTTGCTACAATGGAGGCAGCTGCACAGAGTTCCCGGGTGGATTCAAATGTGTGTGCCGGCCAGGTTTCACTGGGGAACGGTGAGTCACGTTAGAACTCTATAGAAGAAAATGGTGAGCTGAAGAACAGCGGGATCATTCAAAGTTTCTTTCTCTGCTAATTTTTCATCTCAGTTCCCATAGGAAAATCTAGGCTGAAATAGAGGTCCAGCCAGAGTCAAACAATGAAAAAGAAGAAAAATTATGGTTTAGGTCAAAGTGAAGAACGCTTTATTAGCCAAGACTGCAAATAAGGAAATATGTCTTTGAAAAATGTAAAATGTGAAATTTTTTTCTCATAAGTACTTCTGGATTCATCTTTCTTTCCCATTAACTGTAGCACATGTTGCAAATGTGGTCCCTGTTGAACTAAAATAGAATAAACCTAAAAGATTGCTTCATAGAATTACCTAGACCCCTAAAAGTATACACACCTCATCCAGGTGAGTCTGCCGTTCCCAAAGAGACCCTTCAACCCTTCTTCGCCTGGTGCAGGATTGTTGACGTGGAGTTGGTCAACGGCTTCAGATGGTCTGTGATGTGCTGATAACACAGGCAAATTTGGTTATGCATTTGACTGGCTGAAGATGAGGTCAAGGGTAAAAAGGGCTTACACTCCCTAGCTTTTATCAGATTCTCGAAAGGAATCAATGTCACCAAAATGATGAAAAACCAGGGCTCTACGGGATAAATGTATTAGAGAAGCAGATAATAGTCAAGGACCTGTTGAGCACTATGCCAGGCCCCTTACAAATATTATCTCTAATTGTTAGTATTTCCATTTTGCATTTGTGTAAACTGAGGCTGAGAGGTTAGGTGACAAGTGGCAATCCAAATGTATGCTGCAGTAGGCTGAGGTGTCTTCCAAGCCTCTGCGCATCTATTGGATGTGCTGGAATAAATGTATGAATAAGTCTTTGCTTGCAACAATTAAAAGAAAATAATAAAAGTGCTCCTCCATCTCATGGACCATGCAGGGTAAGACATTGATCTCTGATCAAACTGCTATGTTAAACGAATAACGTAAGTTAAAGTCCAACACTTTTGGAAAAGAGATTTTGACTGAATTAATTTTTCCCGAAAGGGTAGTTAATAAAATAATGGGTATATTTGTGCTCCATGACAACTACAGCTGGGATTAATTTGAGTTTTCTCTTTTTCAGCTGGCTCTCTTGGCATCGCACAGATGCAGCTCCTGTGCCATTTTTACAAAACAGCAGGCAATCTAGGACACACCTGCATTTCACCCTCCAACATTCAGTGACCAGTCTAGTTCAAGCTTTTACAGCCTGCTCTCGGTGGCTGGCACTAAGGGGCACAGCCAGGCCAAGCATATATGTGCACGGAAGGATAGAGCCTTGAGTCATCTCTGCTTTTCGTTGCACCAATTTTTATCATGCAATATATTATTTAACACAGAGACCATTCAGTTGTCCTCCAACTCTATACATCTTCAAAATATTGCAAATATTTCCTTGTCCTAAATTTTGCACAACTCTTTATCTGGATTTAAATTCTGATTACTTCCTGCCTCAGTGTCACAGTTTAATGCTTAATGTCACATTAATGCTTAATGACACATGCATAGAACTCGTCTAAAGTCTTGGATTATTTTTCTCTGTTACTCACACATTGTCTCTATTTACAACAAACATTTCCCTTTTCTCCAACATTTATTTGCTAAAAAAGTATATATATCTGGCATTTAAGTTCAAATTATTGATTTGAAATGTGGTAAGAAAAGGAAGCACAAAGTTCTCTTTCCTCTCCCAGGAGTCTTTTCACCTGGATAAACTCCTCTGCTGCAAATGGATGTCTGAAATAGCGAACACGTGTTCCATAGATTCTGTACTTTCAAAGTCCTTACCCATCATTAGTTAATTCACTGCATGGTAATGGAATTATTTATTTTGATTTTCCCTCTATTAATTAACCTCTAATGAAAGCTCCAATAATGTTTATAATGAATGTGTATGTGTTGTACACTATTTAGGCCAAAAGAGAAACAGATAAGAAATTGAGAAAGAATAGCCAGAGGGAGACTAGAAAATACCAGGCAATCTCCCAAGGCCAAGGGGCACGTGACTTCCATAACATCCAAAGAGACTGAAAAGCTGTCCTTTAACAAATTGCCTTCTCTTCTGTCTAGTTAAACCTCCAACTTTGGAGTGTCATCCTGGCAGGTTGTAGATGATGGATGGTGCGAACGCTCTGGCCCACCCAGGACAGAGAGTGCTTGGCAGGCTTCTGAGGGTTGTCAAGTTTGGCTCAGCTCTAATCAGAGAAGTCTTCCAGCCCAGAAGCCTAAGCCAAAAAAGGAAAACAAAATGTTTCAACTATGCTTGGTATCCAACGGGATAAGGAACTGTTTTTCTGGGAAGAAATCCTTTTTTCTTTTATATCTTGTGTTGGCGCTGCCCCATCCACCACCTCATCCCCTTTCATTTTGAGCCTGGTGGTCAATGATCTATGCAAGTTTTAGCTTTGGGGAGGTGGGGAATAAAAAATTCTTTACATTAGACTTCGGCATTGTAAACTGCTCCTTAGAAATTCTCGAAGCTAAGATTTTATGTGAATTTCCCAAAGCAGAAGAGATGCCATAGTTACTGCTCTGTCCTAGGGCCTAGCAGAGGGTTTACACATGGTGAGTGCTAAATAAATATTCAATGGATGACTGAATGAATGATGGGAGAACTAATCAGTGGATATACAGAAAAACAAGTTGTTGGTGGAAAATTAGGTGAAAAACAACAGTTTCCTCCTAGAGAAGAGAAAAATTTCAATTTACCTTAGAACTGATATCACTTGTCTTGGAAAAATTGGCCTTTGAAAGTCATTCCATCTGAATATTCACAAATTATGCTTAGCTATGAAACAGATTTATTGGCAAGTGAAATCTTTTAATTATCTACTCTTGCTTTTTGTTAAACAGATGCCTCAGAATCCCAACAGCATGAGGGTGAGTCCGCCCTGTAGACTCCAGGCTGGCAAAATACAGCCTCGCTCTCGTGGGTCCTGGGTGCCCCCAGTAAAATGAACTTCCACAAGGTGGCAAAGCCATTAACGCTCTTGAGGGAGAAGCTGGTTTCTTCATGGCCCTGTTTTCTCCTGGTTTCTAAATATTTGCACCCATTTTCTCATTCTAATTAACTGTGTTTATGTGCATGTGTACGTGTACAAATTATTTCCATTAAAACCAAAATTAGTTAAAGGAATTCTGAGGACCACCTCCCTCATTGTCAAGTACATGTGAAGTGTGTGGGGATTGGTCAATTAGACTATACTGTTCGAAGCAGAGAAGGCAAATTTTTTCTTCCCACATTTCACAGTCAATTTGTTCAACGGGGACCTCGGTCTCTGCTGTTTCTGTTTGTTTGCAAGGTGTGAAAAGGACATTGATGAGTGCGCCTCTGATCCGTGCTTCAACGGAGGCCTCTGCCAGGACCTTCTCAACAGATTCCAGTGCCTCTGTGATGTGGCCTTTGCCGGCGAACGCTGTGAGATAGACGTAAGCGGCCTCTCCTTCTATGTGTCTCTCCTGCTCTGGCAGAATCTCTTCCAGCTTCTTTCCTACCTCATTCTGCGCATGAATGATGAGCCAGTTGTTGAGTGGGGTGAGCAGGATGATTATTAATATACACTGGAACAGCCCCACACTTAAAAGCCGTTGACTTTCGAGAGAGGCCTTGACTCATTTTAGTTCTCTAAAAAAGAAAATAAAAACCATCTTCAAAATTAAATTCAAGACTATGTTAAGCATATCACAAGCACTTTATGAGTATATCAAATATTTACCTAGTCTAGCTTTACATGTAAAAATATCCTTCTTAATATAACCAGAAACACCTCATTGTTGAGTGTACTTAGTACAAATACGTTGTCATTCTCAGAGCTTCCGTATTTGAATGACCACTGAGAAAGAAAGCATTTTCTCCTCCACTTCATTTTTGTCTGTACTTTGTAAGTTTCCCTCCTACATCCTGATCCTACATCGTTTAACATTCTGTCCTTCCAATCTATCGCTCATGCTGTGACAATTTGAAAATTACTGATCAAACTGTTTTTATGACCATCTATGTTTTTATGCATAGCTATTCAAATGAAGTGTTGCCAGGTCTCTGGTAAGTTAAAAAAGATATAAAGAGAAAGCAGGGAATTACACAAAGTCCCTAAACATGTGGAAAGGAAACTTTCTGATATAATTGGTATCATTGCTCAAATTTTGCCTCACCAGTATAATTTATGATTCCTTGAAAACTTCTCTCCTCCAACAAAAAAACGGATAAACCCTTTCTCCATTTCTTTTTCCTGCTACACTTTCTACTCAAATAGAATAACTTTTTGTTAATTGCTTATCAGTTTATGAGCTTGTTGACATTTCTATCAAATAGACTAATTTGAACTGCTCTTTGATTTAAATATTAAATGCATATTTAATAAAAAAGAAGTACTATTGTATCTGCCTACACCAAAAAATATATATTATAAAACTTGAATTTCTTGGAGGCATACTTTTCTAAAATTTGCAAATAAATTTATCTTGAAGTATCTTTCCAAAATATCATAAAAACATAGTACCTGTCATAATCAACATATATTTGGCATTATGATTTTTATATATCTAAAATGATGTGTTCATAAGTAAATTAATTAATAAGATATGCAAAAATTTATTTATTCTTGCTTAACTTTAGTAGAGTATATAAAATAGTAATTAGGAAAAACGTTATTTGATAATATTTTTAATTGTTTTCACTGGCATGTTAGCATTTATGCTAAATGTCTTGGCATGGACGTACTCTTCCAAAGGAGGCATTATTTGTGTTCATTTAAAGGGAAAATAGTTTGATCCTGTGAATTAATTTAGAAAGCAACTACAATAACATAGCCTGCCTGATGTCATTTTGTAAATGTGTCCATGTCTTTAGGAGCTGCCCTGGTTTGAACATGTGAGGGTAATTTATCCACTGGGTGATATCCAACACTCATTTAGTTTCAATTGTTTTAAGAAAGTTGTTTGTGGAAATAACCAAGGTAAACCTAAATATGCCATTCAAAACGAAAGAACAAAATAGTATACTATAAGAAAAAGGAAATATATTCAATTTTATTTTTCAATAGTAATAGAAGATTTTATGTGACAAATTCACATCCTGTGGAATACTGGCAGTCATTTCAAACTGGAAGCAACTAATTTTGAAGTCTTTCCTTTATGTGCATCCATTTCCCTTGCATCCTGGCAGCATGTGCCACACTGGGATCTCAGATGATCTGTTCCAAAGTTAGATTCTGTGACAAGAGACTCAAGGAAAACCTTCCCATCGATAGTTGCATTCCAAAATATTTGACTTAAGCCTAAAATAGATGATAGCCCAAAACCATAAGTACAGTTTTTACATTTACTCCCTTTTGGACACATCTGTAATTATATACTTACAGGCTACACCAAAAGTAGTATGTTGCCTTCCAAATATATTTAAGAATCGCTCACAGTCTCTTTCTCTGTACAATTCTGGTGCCTCTGCTGTCACTGTAATTGTCAATTGCTTTTCTGTTTTCCAAATGTCTTGTCATGAGATATCTGACTTCAGACAAAAAATTCTGTCCCTTTTCTCTTTATTCATCTGTATTTTCGATTGCATTGTGTGTGACTATGGCTTTTCCACTTGCACAGAAAAATAAAAACTTTGTTTCTGTTTCTTTACTTCTCATCTTCTGATAACTGTCTTTGTTTGCCTTGACTGTGTCTTGCATGATGAGACGTCCACAAACCAGGACACACACACACACACACACACACACACCCCACCCCCTCATAATGAACACAGAGACGCAAGCGATGGTCTTCCTGAATTGTGATCTCTTGCCCCAGTTGTGTCACTGCAGGCAAACACCTGTGTGGTCAAAGTCAGGGCTGCATGTACTTCCCCTCTCTGGCAAGTATTCCTCTAGGCCACATCTGGAATTGACTCCATCCCTGACTGTTCTTACTCTCGGTTCGCATGGTCCCTGCCCAAGCTAGCCATAGTTCAACCTGGCTCCAAGGAGGGGCCATCCCACCTAAATGACATAAATTCACACAAACGCCTCTAGACCAAGCTTCTGAAATATAAGCTGTATTTAGTTGAATAAAAAAATAATTTCATTTTGCTCATTTTTAAGATTTAACATTTGAACCAAACAAGGCTATGTCTCTGTTTTGGGCCATGCCTCCTCCCCCTTTGTGTGTGGGTATGGAGAGTAGCTTTCATCACTTTCCTTTTTGGAGGATAGAGAGGTGGGGAAAATAGGGAGGTTTGAAGAAATCAGTGTTTTGGCAGCATGACGAAACAATTAAACTCAGTAACAATATTGAGAACCTACTCTTTGCCAAGGACTGTGAAAGCCATTTTTAAATACACAATTTTTTAAATATAAGGGCAGCCAAAATCTCTCACCTTCCAAATCCTTCAGTAAGTTGTGTTTAAAGATCCTTTTGCTATTTCTGGGTTTTAAAATGGAAGTTATTTTTTACAGAAGTTATTGAGGTTTAATTTTGCAGAATTAAAATGGAGCCTTTTCTGGAAATGGTGGTGCATAAAATTTGAGGTTAATGATTTACGTAGGAAACCAGTGAAGAAAAGAAATCTATGTTTTTCAACCACCAAAATTATTACCAATGTGGACTATTTCACTTGTCTAGGTTATTTTTTTGATTTATTCAACCAATACTTAATGAATACCTACTGTGTGCCGTGCCCTGGACTGGGTACTGAGAATACAGCTACAAATTAGGTACAATGCTTGCCCACAACAAGCTGAAGGTCTCGTAGGGAATGTACCAGGTAAAGAGACAGAGAAAGACAGTTCCTGGGTCAGTGTTAGGATGGAACTAAGCGCCAGCTGTAAAGGGGCACATGAGAGGGGCATTTTGTCCAATCTTAAAGGTGGATGCAGAAGGTCAAAGAAAGTCTCAAAGCCTAAGCTGAGATTCAAAGGTAAACAAGTATTAGGCTGCGGCTGGAGGGATGGAAGAGTAGAGGGTGTCGGAGGCAGAAGGAGCTGCAGAGGTTGTGCGGTACAGCCAGAGCGGGAAGAGGGTTGGGAGCACAGTCAGACTGAGGTTGTAGAAGTAACACAAGTGAGTCCTTGTAAGCCAAGTCCGTGACCTTGGCTTTTCATCCCAGAGCAACGGGGAGGCTTTGAAGGGGTTCAAACAGAAAAGTGACCTGACCACACTCACACTTTAGAAACATCACCTGGGCTTCTATGTGGAGGATGGACTAAAAGAAATGCAAGGCTGGACCCAGAAAGACCCACTGAGGAGGCTGCTGCTGTAATACAGACAAAAGGAAAGGACATTCTGCACCGCCTGAAATGGTCAAAGGGGGATTAGAGAAGAGGCTGGATTAACAAAACTTGAGGCAGGAAAACCTCGTGATTGTTCGGAACAGGTGTAGGTCTGAGGGAAAAAACGTTAAATTTGGTGAATAGTATTTTTAAATTATTTGTTTATTGAATAAGTGAATAAATGTAAGGTTCAGTGGGATAGCCAAGTACAGTTACTAATCACTGTGAATCTTCCGGTCTGAAGTTCAAGAGACGCAGCTGAGCTGTGTGCATAAATTTGGGAGTCATATTATAGACCTGTTGACCTTTTGCATTCCATTCTTCATATCTGTAACCCATTTGTATTTTTTCTTTTATTTTTCCTGATTTATTGAGATATAATTGACCTAGAACGTGTGTGAGTTTAAGGTGTGCAACGTGTTGACTTGATGCACTTACACACTGCAAGCTGATTACCACCATGGCGTTAGCTAATATTTCCATCCCGTCACATAATCACCATTTCTTTTTTGGTGGTGACAACTTTTAAGATCTACTTTGCTGGCAACTTTCAAGTATACACTATTATTCCAGTAATGATTATTACAATAATCCAGTATTGTCAACTGTAGACCCCATGCTGTACATTAGATTCCTGGAACTTACTCATCTTATAACTGAAAGTTTATGCGCTTGGACAACATCCCTCCATTTTCTTCACCCCTCAGTCTCTAGTAACCACCATTCTACTCTCTATTTCTGTTTCGTTGCGTGTTTTTGGATTTTACATATGAACGAGATCATATAGTATTTTTCTTGCTCTGTCTGACTTGTTTCCACTTAGCATAATGCCCTCAAGATCCACCCATGTTGTTGCAAATGGCAGAATTGTTTTTTTTCATAGGTGAATAATATTCTACTGTAATATATATATTACTGTATATATACGTTATATATATATATATATATCACATTTTTTATCCATTCATCCATCAAGGGATACTTAGGTTGTTTCCATGTCTTGGCTATTGCGAATAATGCTGCAATAAACATGAGAGTACATATACATCTTTGAGATTCTGTTTTCAATTCCTTTATATATATATCCAGAAATGGAGTTGCTGGATTGTATAGTAGTTCTATTTTTAATTTCTTGAGGAACTTCCACACTTTTCCATTGTGGCTGTACCAGTTTACCTTCCCACCAACAGTGCACAGGGTTCCCTTTTCTCCACATCCTCACCAACGCTTGTTATTTCTTGCCTTTTTGATAATAGCCGTTCTAAGAAGTGTGAAGTAGCATCTCATTGTGGTTTTGATTTACATTTCTCTATTAATTAGTGATGTTGAATATCTTTTTATGTACCTGTTGGCCATTGTATGTATTCTTTGGAAAAATGTCTATTCAGTTCCTCTGCCCATTTTTTAATCAAATTCTTTGGGGTTTTTTGCTGTTGAGTGCTGTGAGTTCTTTATATATTTTGGATATTAGCTCTTTATCAGATATATGATTTGCGAATATTTTCTCCCATTCTATAGGTTGCCTTTTCATGATGTTGATGGTTTCCTTTGCTGTACAGAAGCTTTTTGGTTTGATTTAGTCCCACTTGTTTATTTTTGCCTTTGTTGTCTTTGCTTTTGATGTCAAATCCAAAATATCATCACCAAGACCAATGTCAAGGAGATATGCCTTATGTTTTCTTTTAGGAGTTTTAGAGTTTCAGGTCTTACATTAAAATCTTTAATCCATTTTGAGTTGATTTTTGTGTATGGTGTAAGATAGGAGTCCAGTTTTATTCCTTTGCACAGGGCTGTCCAGTTTTCCAAACACCATTTATTGAAAAGACTATCCTTATTTTTGGCACCTTTGTCATAAATTAATAGGCTTATGTGGGCGAATTTATTTCTGGACTCTCGATTCTGTTCCATTGGTCTAAGCATCAGTTTTCATGCCAAAATCATGCTGTTTTGATGACTATAACTTTGCAATAGAGTTTGAAATCAGGAAGTATGCTGCCTCCAGCTTTGCTCTTCCCTCTCAAGGTTGCTTTGGCTATTTGGAGTGTTTCGTGATTCTATATAAATTTTAGGACTGTTTGGTCTCATTTTTCTGTTTCTTTGTGTAGTAATTTTGGGTTATGCTCTGGGCCTTGTAAACTGTATATCGTAGAGACCATGGGTTCTTTTCCATTCCTCCAAAAGACATTGATTATTTTGTTTTAGTGGGTAGCTAATTAGCTAAACCAAACCCTCAACTCTGTAGCAGTGCCTGCCGTGATGGGCCACAGTTGAAATCTCTGGTCAGTTCTTTTTCCTCTAGCTGCACTGCTGCAGACTTTGAGACTCTGCCTCTGTGGCTCTCCTTTCCAGAATTTCCACTTTACTTTCCAGCTGCTGTGGTGGACCCTACCTCTTTTCTCTGGCTCTTCAAGCTAGGAAGATTGCAAATTTCTCTCTAAGTTTTAATCATTCAAAACAGTGTCTATTGGGCCCTGTGCCCAGGAAAAAAAGCTTTAAAAAATGAAAATCGCCCTGTGCCTTCCACTCTTCTAAGTTTCAATTCCCCTACAGTTTTTGCCTACTTTTGGTCACTCACCAGGGGCCTCACATTGTTGTTTTTGCTATGTTACCTAAAGTTTATTGCTGTTATCTGCTGAAGGGTTGGCCTAATAGAAACTGCAGTGTTATTACCAGAAATAGCAACTATAATTTCAATCAGGTCATCTTAGATTGCATTAACATAAGTACTTGGTCCTAGAATGAGGGATGTTGTTTCCCTTCTGACTTCTGCACTGACCAGGTCACTTAGGAAGAACAGATTTTACTTCCGGGCACCCCATTCAAAGGAAAACATTGATGACTCCCCGGGTCTAGACAAAGGCATTTTACAAACAGTTTAAGGATAAGGCAATGTTTGCTCTAGAAAGAGAAGACTGGAGGGAAGCGTGAAAGTGCCTTCAGATGTTTGAATGGCTGTTATGAAAATGAAAAAGTAGATTTGCTCTATGTTAATACAGAGAGCAGAAATAAACCAAAGGAGTAGAATTTACAGGAAAAAGATTTCAAGTCAGCCTAAGAGAAAGCAATTTAACATTAGAACTATTTAATAATGTAATGCATCAACTTGCACTAAAGTGATCTCCCATCCCCGGAAGCCTTCAAATAGAATCTAAGTGATTACATGTCATAAATATTCCAGAAAATATTTGTCTCTGATTGAGAGAGACTCATGTTCCTGACCATTTTTAAGCATCTATGATTAGCTGATTAAGCACAACTAATGCACTTTGTATATGTAAAATTTCTCAAGATAATTGTCTATATTACTCAAGATAGCAGAATTAGAGGCTAGGTTTAGGAATGACATTTGCATTTTTTAGTTGAGGAAAGTGTGGTACAGAGGGTTAAATAAGGGACCAAGTTTACTTTGGAGAAAGCAAGGATTGGAGAGGATACTTCTGGGTGCTTTCGATCATTAACACATTGGAGCATGTTACAGTGAAGAAATTTTTGAGAATGAGAAACTCCCCTAAGAATGTGTTTTTAGATACAATAATTCATTATGCTGCTTCCTTTGAAACTGAAAACCTAACACCATCAACCCTGCCCCATTTACCATCTGAAAGGCATCTTTATCATCCAGAGCAAGGATGGGCTGGGTCTAGATGCTTGCCACATGCATGCACAAGCTTTTCTGAGCAAACCTTGAGGTCTGCATTGCTCCACACTAAATCTTTCCAGGCAAGATCTGCAATAGAATCAAGGCAATAGCCAGAAAAAAATAGAGCATTTGGGAAAGTTGATTTAAGTAGTGCTTTTTTTTTCATCTTATGGTAAAAAATGATGGTAGAAAAATATTCCATTATAAATTGTCGGGTGTCCTCTATAGGAAGATTAAGTTCATTCTTTTTCAGCCATTACACTGAGGCACAGGACACTGAAATGTTAGACTGAACCATAATGAAGTTGCATATGTTTGACATTTTGGATCTACAAAAATGGCAACTTTATATGATTTAACCTATTGCACAAGAAGTACCTGATATATGCCAAGATACTTCTCCTAATTTTGGATTATTAATGCAGAACAGAGAGTGAAAGAGTTAAAAAGGATGTCATAAATCATATAATACAACTTATTTATATAAAAGATGAAGAATCTAAAGTTCCTAGAGGGTATGCCTTACTTAATATCTGTTCAAGTCCTTCCCCAGTTTTTAATTGGGTTATTAGTCTTTTACTATTGAGTTGTAGGAGTTCCTTATATATTCTGGATATTAAGACCTTATTAGATATACGGTTTGCAAATTTTTCTCCCATTCCATAGGATGCCTTTCTTGCTGTGCAGAAGTTTTTAAGTTTGACATAGTTCTATTCGTCTATTTTTGCTTCTGTTGCTTGTGCTTTTGATGTCATAGCCATGAAATCATTGCCAAGACCAATGTCATAAAGCTTCTTCCTTTTGTTTTCTTCTAGTAGTTTTATAGTTTCAAGTCTTCTGTTCAGGTTCTTTAGTCCATTTTGAGTTGATATTTGGGTATGGTGTAAGATAGGGTCCAATTTCATTCTTTTGCTTGTAGGTATCCAGCTTTCCCAACACCATTTGTTGAAGAAACCATCCTTCTCCATTGTGCATTCTTGGCACCCTTCTTGAAGATCAGTTGAGTGTATATTCCTGGGTTTATTTCTGGGCTCTCCACTCCATTTCATTAGTATATAAGTCTGTCTTTCTTCCAGTACCATACTGTTTTGATTATTGTGGCTCTGTCATATATTTTGAAATGAGAAAGTTTAAGGCATTCATCTTTGTTCTTTCTCAGGATTCTTTTGGCTACTTGGGGTCCTTTGAGATTCTGCATGAATTTTAGCATTGTTTTTTTATTTCTGAAAAAAATGCCCTTGGGATTTTGATAGGAATTATACTGAATCTGTAGATATCTATCTGTAGACAGTTTTTAGTGTACAATAATTTCACTTCCTTGGTTAAGTTTATTCCTAAATATTTTATTCTTTTTGATGCTTTCATAAATGGGATTATTTTCAGAATTTCCTTTTCCTATTGTTCATTGTTAGTGTGTAGAAATTCAGTTGATTTTTGTTTGTTGATTTTGTATCCTCCAACTTTGCTGAATTTGTTTATTAGTTGTGCAAGTTTTTCGTGGAGTCTGCAGGGTTTTCCACATATAAGATGTCATCTACGAACAGACAAATTTTACTTCTTTCCACTTTGGATGGATTTTTATATCTTTTTCTTGCATAATTGCTCTAGCTAGGACTTCCATTGTTATGTTGAATAGAAGTGGTAAGAGTAGGCATCTTTGCCTTTTTCCGGATTTTACAGGGAAAGCTTTCAGTTTTTCACCATTGAGTATGATGTTACCTGTGGGCTTTTCATATATGGCCTTTGTTATGTTGAGGTAATTTCCTTCTATTCCTAGTTTCTTGAGTGTTTTTTTTTTATCATGAAATGGTATTGAACATTGTCAAATGCTTTTTTTGCACCAACTGGGGTGATCACGTGATTTTTATCCTTCATTCTGTTTATGTGGTGTATTACATTGATTAATTTTCATATGTTGAGCCATCCTTGCATATCAGGGATAAATCCCATTTGATCATGGTATATAATCCTTTTAATATGTTGTTGAATTTGGTTTTCTAGTATTTTGTTGAGATTTTTGCATCTATGTTCAGGAAGGATATTGGCCTGTAGTTTTCTTGCTGTGTCTTTGTCTGGCTTTGGTACCAGGGTAACATTGACCTTATAAAATGAGTTTGGATATGTTCCCTCCTCCTCAATTATTTTGAAAATTTTGAGAAGGATTAAAGTTAATTCCTCTTTAAATGTTTAGTAGAATTTACCAATGACACCATCTAGTCGTGGGCTTTTCTTTGCTAGGAGGTTAAAAGTTATCACATTTTCTACTACCAAAATAATTGCTGTGAAAAGGTAGAAAAGGAATCAGTGACACTATTGAATTTGAGAATAAATGATATGCACATCTATACTAGCACTGCTTTCAATTTAATAGAGGCTCTCGTATTTATAAGTCCCGTTCTTTTCCCCTCATAATAACTCTGAGAGGCATTATTATCTTTATTTTAAAGATGAATAAATAGAGACTTAACAGGGTTCCCTGAATTGTTCAAGGCCAAATGTCCAGGAAGCATCAGAGCTAGAATTCATCCAAGTCTTCAATTTCCAAATCTAATGCTAAAGAAAGATTTGAGATCTATTAGTTAGGACCTAGGGAAAGGATCTTGGGGTAATTAGCAGCAGTTGTCTTGTTAATGTGGTCCAAACTGGCCAAAATAAAATGTTAGTTGTCATCAAGAATGGTTTGGAAAACCAAACAGGAACTCCTCTCCAATTCGACCCTAAATCTTTGGTGCCTAAGGCTGGCTGCCACACCTCTAGAAGCAGGTGACCAAGCAGAGACGATATAGAGGAGAGTAACTAGGACCACAGAAGACAGGGGATTTGAGGAGTCAGCAGACGTGTCTAATAAAAAGTTACTCTTTATCCTGGTTAAATAAAGAGTCTAAATATGCATGTAAAGTAATGGATGGCCTGGTTGACGGAACCTGTTGGGAAAGTCTCAGAATTCCAGCACGGGAAGCATTCTCTGAGCCATAGTAAGTCTAGCAAATGATAGCAAATTCTCCTTGATGCTAATAAACTTAAAGAACTCATTAAACTAAGAGAGTAAAGCAAAAAAATAAACTCATTGGGAACTTGGAGTCATTTGTGAATGACAGAGTCATAAATGGTTTCTGAGAGGGTTAGAGTTGTGCTTAATCATAAAGGCTGATGGCAAGGATGATGTCAGCTGGCCCACATCCTCGGGCTTCTATTAACAGAGCACTGGCCACTGGCGCAGGAGTCTTCCTCTGTAAGGCAATCTCTTTGTGCTCTCAATTTGGCCTTCAGGAAAGTGTCACCCAGAATGACATTCTCTTCAAATTACAATTTTCAAAAGCACTGTCACTTATCACTGAGTTTCCACTAATTAGCACTGAGGAAGGAGTAAATCATAGCACTAACATCAGATACGGTTCTTACATGTTATTTTGATGTATTCCAATCACTGAAATCAGGTCTGATTCAGTTCACTAATCTGTTTTCCTTTCATCTTTTCACACATTATTAAGATTTCTGCTTCACCAAGTATAATTAATGCTCTTCATTTCTTAATGCGAGGTCATCACCAACAGCTTCACAGAAATCATGTAGCACAGACTTTCACCCTCAGAACACATTTCCTCGTGTGTCCAAAATAGAACAGAAACAGTTGATAGAGAGTGGAGATCCTGGATTGTAGGCGTGACTGAACTGGTTGATGTTAAGCCACAGACAACTTGGAAAATAACCAGGTTGAAGTTGCCACTGAGATGACTAGCTAGCCAAATCAAATAGCTTTTCAGTTAGCTGTCAAATTAATCTCGTCATCTTTTAACACCTCCCTGAAATGATCATTGCATTGCTACAATATTGGACTTTGTGAAAACTGGTTTTTAAAATAATGTATTTATCCATTCATCCACCATTTATCGAAGGTCTGTTATAGGCAAGGCTCTGAGCCAAGCATGGTGAGCAACTAAAGTATCCACAAAGGACATGCTCCTGCTCTCAAAGAGCTGACGTAAGAGAACTAGGTGGCTTCCGTGTACAGCTCCACCCACATAGTTCTCCAATTTTGTAAATCATGATGATATCTAAAATATGCCCATAATGACATATGCTGCTTAGGACCAGGATGACCATATTATTTATTGTTTGACAAGTACTTTGAGAGAGAAAGGGAAAACTATTAATAATTATGCCGGGACAACAGCCTAAGCTGATGTTATTCTGGGCAAACTGAGGTAAAGCCTAGCGATTACCCTCTGGAGAACACATTGTGTCTCACCTGATACATCTCCATTCTCTTCCCAATGTAGTTGAAGTCTATCGCAGATCATTTCAGAAATGAGGTCTACATGTTACAAACCAATGAACCGACCGAATGACTCAAAGCAAACAATGACGTTGGTTGCACATTGCTGGTTATCATTTTCTTGAATTATTTCCCTTGTTTTTTACTCAAGAAGAACTTTTAGCATCAGTTCCATCTATTAGAAATAGAATTGTGATCAACCAAACTGAAAACTGCTAGTATACAATAGAATATCATGCTGTTCTCCAATTTAACATGACATGAATTTAATTTCTTCTAATTTTTAATTTTCAAGAATGGAGTGTATAGGTTCCTTCGTAATATAGAATTTCTTCTTGAATGACTATAAATTGCCTGTAAGAAATGAGGCCACATCTCACTGAATCCATTACTGATCTTTTTTGTGAGAGCAAATAGAATGACGTGTGGAAAACTGGGTACACACTAGGGAATTTAATATTTGGACAAATTTAAATATCAAAACCACTGACTGGAAATTGGTAATTGTTTTAATATTATTTCTACTTAAAATTTTCCTGACTCATAATATATATTTATGGGTTATATGTGTATTCTTTTCATAAGCTTTATAAAAATAAAAAGAATTCTTTCTTTCTAAAAGGGCATAAACCACGGCTATTATCTTTTTCTCACAAATGTAATTACCGAATCACAGATTGTTTCATGCAAACTATAGAAATTTATTGGAGACTAATTAATTGTCTGCACAAAGGAAACAGCATAGTAAATATAACTCAGCCCAGAACAGTTGGGCTATTTGCAGTGAAATATATTTCATTGTTTAGAAAGCATATTCATGATTGTTTCATTGTCTACTTGAATTCACTTTCATTTAGTTCCACATATGGCCCTGAATACCTATTACTTCCACCCATTTCCCCTAATATTTCATAGATAATCCTATGCTGATAGCAAGACTATGTTACAAAGGAAAACTGAAGTTCCAGTATGTCTATTATTCAAAGTGACAAAGTATATATTAATGCCTGATAAATGTCTGAAATCACTCTAGTTGATGCCTAAAACTCAGGAAAAAATTACATTTAAAACTAATATGTTCCTTGGAATTTTTCAATAGCCAGCATCGTGTCATATATATAGTAGGTAATAAATATTAAATAATTTACTAATATAATGAATGAAGTGTTTTTAAGTTAAGTTCAACGTGGCAGTTTCTAACTTTGAGAATCATGTGTGTTTGCACTTGTATGTGCATGTGTCTAACCTGCCCCATAGTGACTGAAATTGAGATGAAAATGATAGTACAAATTAAGTACAAAAAGTTGGCCCATTTTCCCTACCAAATTAACAGAATGAAAAGGGCAAGTCTTGGTCATTAGTGAGCACTTTGATAATGATAGTGTTAACCTTAAGGATAAGTGAGCTACACTCTCCATTAGGGAAACATTTCCATCCAAGAATCAAATGCACAGAAACCCTGTTATTCATGTTGAAGTGGAATTTGATAAATTGGCTCTGTCCTAAACCAATCCCAGAGGTTGCTTAGATCCACCAAGACATAGGCTGTCTCTCACAGCCTATGTCTTGGACCACAATCACGTGGACACCCGAGGACACTCTCTAAGCAGTCCTCTTTGCTTTTAGAAAAGCATTACATTATATCAGATTGGGCAGGGCCTCTCAAAATCTTAGTGATTGTGAAAAGGAGTGTAACTTCACTTCTCTTCAAAGATAAGTATGGTTGAATTGTTAAAAATCCATGTCCTTTAAATCCACCTCCTCTAAAACCAATAAGAACTGACCACTGTCGCAACTTAGAAAAAAGACATTTTAAAGGATATGTTACTCATTGCTCTTTGAGCCTTAAATCCTCATTTCATTCTTCTTTCCCAGTCAAATACATATACAAGTCCTCAAAACTTGCCGATGAAAACTTCCTTGCTCCTCTCCCCTACCCAATCATCCTTAGGAGTATCTCCTTGGTTCCCACACCATGCTAAATAGACCTCTCATAACATTTCATGATGACAATGCCAATGATGGTTAATATTGTGGAGTGCATACTCCGAGCTAAGCACTATGCTAAGGTCACTACACACGTTCTCTTATTTATTATTCACAAAAGTCCCAAGACTTAGGTAATATTATTTTCCCATTTTACTGATGAAAACATAAAGTCAGAGAGAGGTTAAGCGCCTTTTCCAAGGACAGCCAGTTCAGAGTTTGCATTGCAAGCATGCAGACTCAGAGTGTGTGCACCTCTTACCAATGAACGATATTGCATCAGCCTTTATGTGTCACCTGGTCCTCCATCCTGTGAGCTACAGGAAAGTAGAGGAAATGTCTTTTTTGACTTTGTAACTTCAGCGCTTGGCATTCGTGCCTGACAGAGTCGGTGCTTCCGTCTTCACTGGAGGAATAAATGACTAGATGAATGAATGCCATGCTGTGTGCCAGAGAAGGAAATTATAAGGTTTCCAGAGGTGGGGAGGGCAGAAAAAGTTTCACCCAGAAGATATTTGACCCAGTTCTTAAAGAAGGAGCGAGAATTTTCTTAGCAAAACAAAAGCATATTTTCCTCTGACATGTTTTGTTTTGTTTTGTTTGTTACCAAAGTGTTAATTAAATTGTTTTCTACTGAAGAAATTAATTCACAAATAAAGTTGTGTGCCTGTTAGCAAAGAGAGCCCAGAATGCCCAAGTTCTTATTCATAGTCTAAGTGCCACATTTTGTTTATAATCATCTGTTGCCTTGGTTGGTTATTAGTCCTTCCTTGTATAGCTGCATTTTGATATTTGTGAGGGTTTAATAAGGAAAACCTGGGAGAAAACCATCAGAGCCATAGACTTCCAGAGGGATCATTGAACAAGGCTTAGAAATGCAAGAGAAGGAAGGAAACATTGCACTGGCCCAAAAAGATAATAAACATCAGACAGACTGTTGATGAAGTCCCGCACAATGAGAGAGGAAAATATGCTGAGGAGAAGTAGGTGGTGCCAGAAGAAAAGGAAGAGCCAGGAAAGAGCGAGAAGCATTCATAAGGGGGAAAAGCCCTATGGCAGCCGCAGGAGCTCAGAGACATGGATGGAAATTTCTGTATTTGCCCCAAGAGCACCACTCATAAGACCAAAGCTTATCATTTTTCACAAAACTGGTTGTCAGAAAAGCCTTACAAAGAAGTTTGTAGATGTTCTCCCCTTTCCAAACTCACCTGATCCTGGAGTAATTGTGCCGTCCGCTCCTGCCTCCTTGCTGCCCATCCGTCCTCCCTGGGAGACACCTTGGTCTTCAGTAACTGCTCCGGTGGGACAAGCTGACATTCGGGCCTCTCAGCAGGAAACCCAGTGTTCTGTCCTTTCATAGGTCCCACGACAGTGCAGAGCTATCCTCTACACCGAAAAGAATGAGCTTATCTTCCCAAAGTGACCATTCCATCCACACACTGGTTTCTACAACGCATCTGACAATAGGGAGGACATAAGGAGTGAGGAAAGAGCAGGGAGTCTGTGAAATATAACATATAATCTCTACTATAATAATTTCAAGAAAACTACAGTCTTGTTTTAGAGGGAAAAAAAGGAAACTACAAGATATATTGAAAACAATTAACCCCTAATTTATGTTACTGAGTAAAAGCACAGTCTGAGTTCACAGAAGTTTGGTCGCTATGAGCTATTGCGAGAGGGGACATTTTCATGGCGGATGTGGGAATCAAGCTAGGTCATGAAATATGAGACAGATTAGAGGACAGAAAATGGGAGAGCATTCAAGAGAGAAAAAAGGTCAAAAGTCAAGATGTGAGAGGGGGTGAAAGTGTGGATGACATCAAGTACAGAGAGCGGATGACTGGAACAGGCAAAGAATGCTGGGAAATAATGGGATATAAAATTGGATAGATTACAGGTAGGGCTAGATTACAGTGTAAATTGCCTACACTTCTGTTAAAATCTAGCCAGAGAAGGAAGAGTGGTTCCATAATTCTGTGATTTAGGGCTGTGCCATGTTTTCCTCTAAACGAATTCCTATAGGTTGTTACTAAGTGTGAGCTGCCATTTACTTTCTGACTAGAAGAGACCTTATACCAAAAACAGTAGCATCTTTCTTTAATGATGGTTTTATTTGATTAATGAAAACTCCAAAACTGATGTTTTTAGACTTATTCTTTCCTATTGGAGCCCAAACCAATACAAGCTTCTCCTTGTTCCAGAAATTCTTCTTTTCAATATTGGTGTACAGGCAGGACGTTTTTGTTAAGCAGATTGTGGGTGAAAGAGTTTAACTGGCTTATTAAAGGTACATATTCTTTAACCCAGTTTTTGATTTCTGCTAATTATGAGTTTTCTTAGGCATGATTTTATTACTAAGTCTTGCTCTAAGCACTTTTTTTTTTTACTTCATTTGAATCTTTCTAACGTTCTTATTCATTAATTGAGGATTTTCAGGCCTCTGACGCTCTCCCCTTTTTTCTCAAAGGACCAAAGACGTGTTTTGGTCTGAGGAGGTTTGAGTATAATCAGATTAAGTCTCCCTTGACTGAAAATTGAGCAAATTCCCTGGATCCACACGGCTAACAAAGAGCCTTTGGGGCAGTAGACTGATCCTGTTATGGTTCATCATCTTAAAATACATACAATTAAGAAATATATTTGCTCACTTTAATAAATGTCTCCATTGTACAGTTCAATATAAATTGTACCCCATATCGAGCAGTGGTTTGAACATTTTGTGGATAGTGCAACCTATCTTCAGAGCTAAAGAAACCAGAAGGTTCTGAGAGTGGACCATTAACTGCCCGAAGGGAGTTAGCAGCTGGTGCACAAGACTCCCATTGGCTCAGGCCTCAGATGACCAGGGTTCTCATGGTGCCTTCTCTGATAGCTAATTATATCCACCTAATGATCAAATGCCCCAACATTCTGTCCCTCACTTAATCCTAACCAAATAGTACTGCTATTTCCACTTTACAGATGAGAAAACTAAGGCCCAACCTAGTGAAAGTGACTTCCTCAGAGTCATGCCGTTCATCTAACCTCAAATCCTTGTTTTCTTCTCCAATTCGCAATCTGGGGTTTCCGTTTCCTAATTTGTAAAATGCAACACTTGGAGATTCCTTTTAAGCAGACTGAAAATTTTAGAAATGTTAACACTTCTTAATTGTAAAATGAGGGTTTAAAATAGGTACCATTCCAAATACTTTACAAAAACACAAGTTTTTCACAAGACAAACTATAGCCGGGGAACTCTGTGGAATTTTTTGAAGAACAGCTCCATGGAGCGAATGAAGAAGATAAACGGGAAAGAAAGTTTAAAGTCTGCTCTGTGGACACAATGGGATCTGGTATCTATTTATTTTTACCGTTAAGTCCCGTGAATGCTAAAGATATTCACAGCTGGCAGTATGTAAATTATCCTAATTTGCATCTTCTTTTGGTTAAAGGTTGTGTATGTTTGGGCTGGTATAACTCCATTGCCACTTAATTACCAATATATATGCTCTTGAATTATAGAAACCAATATAAGCAACCCGAGTTAAAAATTTATTTGCAGAACCCTAAGTGATGACTTTGAGCTTCACATTCACCCTGTAGGGTGAGCTGAAGAGCTACAGGTTCTGTGTAATGGCGTATAATTAGTCTTCTGCCTTGAAACAGAAATGGTGGAGTATTTTGCAGGACTCCCATCGTGGATGGGGAGTTTAGGCCATTGCTCTGTTGAAGAGGAAAATGTGCACCTTTGTAAAGAGGCATTCTGGGATGTAAGGAGCCTGGGTTGCATTATGAGATGCATGAAGGTGATGTGCATGTACATAGGTGCAAAGCATTTGAGTGGCTACCCGTTCAATAAAGTATTCCGTGAGGGAAGAGTAGACTGTGCCTGGGTATTAACTCACATGGCACTGTTAGCCAGAGCGGGATGTAACAAGGGCACCATCCTCGGTTCAGTTCGCTCTGAAGGATTTGCTCACTGATTTTCTCATTCCAGTGATCACAGATTGCAATCGTAATGACAAGCTCCCACTAAGTTCTCTCAGTTCAAAGTGAGGTCCAGATTGGGCCTGATGCACGGATCTATAAACCTTCCCCTCCCCCTGACAAAGGTGCCAAGTCTCACCCGGATTTATCAGGAGCTGCCCATCATTTATGTCAAAGTTTCTTTTCGCATTGGTTTTACGATGCCGTCTAATTTGTCAATTCAGTCCCCCAAAATCTGAGCACTTACAATATGTCATGAACTCTGAAGTTGACAGAAGGGAAAAAGATGGCACATTCTGTTTGAATACAACTTTCCAAACACAGAAGAGGACCTCGAAATAAATATAGGATCTTGAAATCATACATTAAGGCAAAAGTATAGTATGCCATGAATGTAAGTGTCCATGGCTAAGAATACACCAATTAGAATTTTTGCTACATAAATTAAAAGTATATTCTTATAAATAACAGTAGTTAGACTGTATACGATCTTATACACATGTAACACTGTCTTTGATTTTCTGCATGGTGGTGCAGGAAAACCTTTTTGCATCAGACTTTTTATAGGTAGTAATGTGCCATTGCAATGAGACAGCTTAAGTGTGTGTTAGGGACTATATATACTTTATATGGAGTGAAATATGTGTGCACATTTACACATAAATAATATTGAGGCCATTTTTTTTCTTACGTCTGCAAGAAAATAGGAGTTCCTATATAATGGTTTTGAAACTTAGTGTCTCAAAAGGAATATAAAAACAGCTCTGCCGTTCTCCCATGCTGGTGGAAACCTTAAAACCTTGGGCAATGGGTGAAATGGGAAAGGCCTCCTTATTTGCTCCTAAATGTTCCCCAGCATCCTTAAAACATTATGGTCTCCTTCTTCCAGTCAGAGGCAAAAGAACTCATGTGGTTTGGGGAACCGGGCATAAAGACTATGGGATCCAAAAGAACCAGCTGCTTGCACTTGGAAATTAGCAAATGGATGTACAGTTTTTAACTATAAATTTCAAACTTTCCATCAAAGTCAAATTGTGCTGATGTTAGTCAAACCTAATCCAGGCATTGATTCAAGAACCTGCTGATGGAGTAAAAAATACATGGAAACTTGTTAACAAGAAGTACAATTATCTATGTCTCAGCAAATAATGCCAGAGTGCCATGTAATATGCTGAGCTCAGGCAGCCCAGAGCCAATAAAGAGCTCTCTCTTTTCTTCGCCGTTAATATTTACAGTTGGAAGCAATAGATGGCTGCAATCGAAGTGTTGCACCTAAGAAGGGAGTCGTTGGGCTTGATACCTTGTTTCCTGACACTGTGAAGCCCTGAAACAGCTACCTTCTTAATCATCGTCTGGTAACATCGTGTTAAGACTGGAGGGGAGCACACGGCTGTTTTATACAAGCAACAACCCTGGGAGATTTTCTGCGTTGTTTAGTTGTTTTATTTCTTGAGAGACATGCTGGGGTGTTAAAAGCATGGGACTGAAAGTTGTGAATTATGGGTCTTTTTCTTTGTTCTCCTGCTGAATTTTTCAGCATCTATGCAGGCACTGTTTATAGAGACAGCCTACCTCCCAGACACCTACTGTGTGCCAGGCACCTTCCTAGAACTCACAAACAAAACCTTTCCACCCATCAGCCTACTTTATTGAAGCTTACTCTCACATGCAAAGTCCTTAAAAATGTTAAACAAACATCGATGAGCAGAGAAGCCTGGCTGGTTTTGTAAGCACTACACATAGCAAGAGACTTGAAATATAAAATAACCCTTGTTAGTCACACCTCTCAGTGTGTAAATATGTCAAATAAGGGTAACCTAGCAGGAGTTAAGGGTAGATTTGTGGTTATATCTATATAACGCCCTACCTAGGATGCATCTGTGCATAACTGAACAAGCTCTGACAATATGGATACAGGTCTGTTGCTAACTAGCTGTGTGATTTTGGCCAAATTGCTTAATTCATCTTCTCAATAAGGGCAATCACCTCTGTATCATTAGATTGTCATGAAGATTAAAATGAGATGGCACGTAAAATGCCACGGACGCATTAAACTTTCAGATTTTAATTACTTTATCTTTTTCCCTATGTACCACCTTTTAGTTTCAAAGTATTTACAGATAGTCTCATTGTGGAAAATTAACTAAATATCGAAAAGATTAATTGCCTAGGAAGACACGCAAATAATCAAAGATCTAGCTGTGATCTCTGTAGTAGAAATAGTATCTTTATTCCAGGTTCCTGAGACTAGGAAAGGAGCCTTAAAAATAGTAGTGAAGAAACTTTAATAAAAGGGAACAATGACGCTATTGGCTGAAGGACCAACTTCTAGGACCACTTAAGAAAAAAAATGCCTTTTAATGTGGAGGAGATTTCTCCCCAGGTCTGCCACACAGAGAGGAGCGCTCGGACTGAGTTGAACTCCTCGTCTCTTCTTGAAGTTGTAGCTGCCCCTCGTGTTGTGAAATCTCAGCAGATGGCTCCCTTTTACACTCCACGCTGTCAGTGGAATGTAAATGTGTCTCCTCACAACACTGGAAATAGCGAGGCTGTGTGTTTAATCTGTGCTGAGCAAGCAGAATGACCCTGAAAAGAACACCAGCACTGAGCACGTTGGGAGATTTGGCATCAATCCCCGTAAACAGAATTGGGGAGGATTTTGCAAGCCTGGTGACTAATCGTGGTTTTCTTCCTAAGGCTCTTAGCACAGCCGTATCCCTGAGGACAAGTAATCTAAATGGAGATTGAATAGAAAAGTTATAGACCGGAGGGAAATGTTTTTTCTTACAAGAGGAGGAGAGAGGAATGTTATTCTGGGGTATGGGAAAAAGAAGTTGTACTGCCCACCACATTGAAGAGGCTTAGTTTACAGTTTGAATTCTCAGTTCTAAGTCTCTTTGGGAGTTTAGAAAACAAAATTTTCCTGTGTTTCCGATTATTGAAGTTAGTAAGGGGAATAGTCTTTCAGCAATTACTTCAAAAATCAGGGGAAAAAAAGGAATATAAATAATTCAAGCATCCATACGACACAGAATATGAGAAAATGCAGTAATCAACAAAGATTATCCAGAGAAAAGAACTTACATTTTGAGGGTATCAATAGCAAATTATCGAACGGAAGTATAATTAAACGCATTAGCTGGGTTCTCTCATTTCTTCTTAAATAGGTCTCTGAACTGGGTCAGAAACAGAGAATCTGATCTTCACCTTATGAAAACAGTCATCAAAGTTAGTCTGTGGCAAAAGGGCAAGAGGACTTTTTATGTGATTCATCCTTTGAGCCTTTGGTAGGAAAGGAGCAGAGTTCTTGGCACTTCTAAGTCTCGTCTTTTCTCGGGCAAGGGTCTCCCAAACTATTATTTCAAAAGGCAATGCAGACATTGTAAATATCATGATTACCTTGTACATGGACTTAGAGATCTGAAGGAGAAATAACTATCTCAGCTATATTTTCTGATCTAATTTTATAGTAGGCCGTTAAATTCTATGCTAAATTTATACATACAAGATAGGGAAATTTTAGTTCAGTGCTATTTTTAAACTAATAGGAAAATGCTGTTAGCCTTTATTTTTGTCCCTCCAAGATGGAATGCTTTACATTCCTCCATACTAATGTAAACATGTCCTTTTCCCCAGTTGTGTTTTTGGGCATTAAAGTGGACAGTTAGCAAAGTCAGACATAAGGTTTTTGTTTTGTTTTTTCAATCCTGCCAACTTTAAAACCCATAGACTTTTACCAAATGGCTTATTTGGAATTTCAAAGCCTGACTTCTGAAAGAAGTTTTTAGTTCTAAAACTAAATACTATTTTAATAAATCCCCACAACATGAAGTTCCATCCTTGCTGGTTGTAAGATGCCTTGGGGTTTTCAGTTGCGACAAGCTCATAGCTTTTAGTAATGTTCATTTGGGATCTGACCACCCTCAGCATTGCAGGATCCTTCTCTGTTTAGACAAACCAAGTCTCAAGCTATTTGGAAGAAAGAAGGCTGTGCAGTGGAAGGATTCCCATTAAAGCATGCTATGTGTCTTTCATCTTCCAGGAGGCAGACTTTGAAACTGAAGGTCTGATAATTTGATGTAAACTGACAGTGACAATAGAAATAGCTACTTCTGAGATTATTTAAGAGAAGGTGCAGGGTATAGACATTCATCAATGAAACACTAGAAGAAAGAGTTTTTATTTCTACGTTTGCTTTTTAAAATAAGAATCTAGTAAATGGCACAATAGATTATATAAACAAGGACTTCAATGACAAGCTGTCAAAGTTAAAGTAATATATTTTACGTGGGTGACTTGATGCCACCCTTTATCACCTACACGAGGGGAAGCCAATTTGAGTCTGGTCAATAAAATACAACCTCCAGGGTTGGGGTACAACTGACACAGCGTGGCAGAGCCTAGCAATTCAGTATTCTCTTCTGCTGAAACACAGCGGGAATTGGCACTGCTGCCATCTGGGGTATGTCGGACATTTAAGCTCTATTTGATTAATAAACACTTATGCAAGTATGTCAGGAGGGCCGATGCAGTGGGCCCTTCATGCTCTGGTAATTTAATGCAGATCTGAGGTATAAGTGGAACTAGTTATTCAAAAGCTGGATTTACTGCAGTCCCACAACTGTTGAAAATTAAACTACATGTGCTGCAAGTTAGGGGTTACTAGGGTATCTCATTATAGAGGCTATTTTTTTTTTCAGAGGCTGGAATCTTTGCTGAATTACTGAGGGACTTATTTGAGTGTAGACTTGGACCAAATAATTTTCTGATAAGTTGGCCATAAATCCTCAGTAAAATAAGCTTGGTGTTCTCAGCATATCTATTGGCTTTTTGATCATTTTTATGGCTTTCCTTTTGCTGGTCAAATTATCCTTATATGCCCCCACAGCTCCTCTGACATGGATTAAGTCAACACAAACCAATAGACCTTCATTACTTTGGCAACTGGTTTTGATTTGGGGGCAATAAATACAATGACACAGACTAGATTACCTTTGCCCAAAGGATATGTGATAAGCCATAAGGATGTCGGGGATCTGGCATTCTTTTTCCTGAATAATGTGAAAATGAATTAATAGCAGCTTTAGACTGAGCAAAGAAAGCTGGAAAGAAAAAAGAAATCTGAGTGAGAATAGAGCCAAGGGACAGCTTTTAGGTCAAGGATGATGATGCCAGTAGACCATGAGAACGTCCATGGACACCCACTGCGTATCTGGCAGTGTGTGAGGCACTAGCAGGCAGGGTTAGGACCAAATACATGAGGAAACTAACATTTGATGTGATCCATGAATATCTCAATGTCTAGTAGAGGAGATAAGACCATGGGAACAAGATTTACTGGACAATGAAATCACGGAAGACAGAGAAATCAGCAAAATCTGGAATTGCAGAGGAAGGGAGAGTGGAAGAAGCAAGATCTGCTAATTTGGGGTTTACAGGAATTATTTTAATTTATAAAAATCATTTTTAAAAATATTACTTTTCCAAGTTTTTCTTTGTGGAAAAAATTGAAGCTTAAAGAAATTCAAAAAAAAAAAAAAAACTAGTACAATGAACACATGTATGCTCTTCACTCAGCTTTATCAATTATTTAAGATTTTGCTACCTTAGCTTACGTCTATCTACATACATCCATTTTTTGCTGTATCTTTAGAAAGTATTTTGCAGACATTATAACACTTTATCACTAAATATTTCAGCAAGTATCTCTGAAAAAGGACTTCCTTCCTCAACCACAATACTAGTGTTACACTCAAGAAACTTATTATCATCCCATGTTCAAATTTCTCCAATTGTCCCAATAATGTCCTTTATAGATTTTTTAAAATCCAGGATACAATCAATTGCATTTAATTGTTGGTTGTCAGGTCTTTTTAGTATCTTTTAGTCTCAAAAGTCCCCCTGCCTTTTTAACACATTTGCTGAATATTCTCTTGCTTTTGAAATTATGTATAAAATTAATCAACACATTTATCAATCACCTTCTAAAATCTATAGACTATGGCAGTGATGGGGCATAAAGAAATTCAAATCCTTTTCTGCCCTACAAAAGCCAGGATGGTAGAGGACTCGGTATATTAATAGAAAGAGAACTAAAAATTTGAAGCTGATACATTTCTAATAAGGGGTATGGGTCATGTGTGCCAGGAAAGAACCAGCAGAGAACATGCATGAACTTGCTCATGTGATTGCTCATGGGAGTGAGAGGAAAGAGAGCTTCCTGCAATGGTACCTAGGTGGGTTACATGCCCAGGGTGGGTAAATGCTTTCCAGACAAAGGAGCTGCTACTCCCCATTCTACGTCTTCTCCATTTGTGGCTCTCTGTAAGTACTTACCCCTCCCTCGAACTCCTCAGGCAGGCAGGAAACGTCCCAGCACAAGTCACGCTTCTTGTTCTCCTGCCACTGGATCATGGTGTTTCTTCCACCTTCAACACCTTTCTTTACCTCATTCTCCCAGCCACTTCCTTAGAGAAACATAAGGGATGTGGTGAAGTCCACCTACCTTCCTCCTTCTCTTTCCTTTGCACTCACCTCTAACATAGCACCACTCTCATGGGACTGTGGGTGCTTATACAGCTACCCCAACCCCCAGGCACCACCACAAATAGTGAATTTTTTAAAGACAATGATTATGCCCTTGAATTCCATATGTCCAAGACCTCATATGCTGCCTGAAACTTTGAAGGTATTCAGTAAAAATTTACTGAGTGAATGAATGTATGAACAAATGAGTGAGTGAATTTCACCGCCAATAAACTTTCTGGGCTACATAGAACTCTTCTTATGACTGAGAAGGATTTAATAATGCATTAAACAGAGCCATGAGCATTACAAGGGTGTGAGTCAATAACAAGTGATCAACCCCTTTGTGGAAAGCACTGCACTTTGTATTACTGGAAGGTTCCATAGGAAACAGATACTCTATTCCTTGTAGTCCTAACGGAAGGAGTAGAATTTGGCCCAATACACACTGAGTGAGAGCAGCACTACGAGCCGTGTGGGAGCTGTGGGCATTGCTATAGAGGAGACACTGGGAGTGGAGACACATGGCCTTTGATTGAATCACTGGCATGTGTCAACACAGAGAAGCAGCGTTGGCAGGAGCAGAGGATTCCTGTTTGAGAAGGGGCAGGTGAAGAGAGTTACTTTGCTGGAATGCAGTGTCCTAATTATGCTGTAACTGAGGATAAACTTCACAAGGAAATGGAGGCACATTAATACAATAAAAGGCTTTGACTTGAAACTTAGCAATTTAGGTTTGATATGGGTAGATTTGATATAGTTAGCATCCATGGGCTTCCAAGCCAGGTAAGCAAGGGTTGTAGGGCTGACTGGACGATGTCGATTCTATGGGAAGAGAGAATGGCTAGAGGGCAGTTTAATTACCCAGGTAAAGGACAGTTAGTGTCTTAACCCAGGTTGAGACCACGGGAATGCAGAAGAGAATGGCAGGGACTTGGTCATGAACGGATCCAAGTGCAGAGCAATGATGAGGGAAAGGGCATTCGGGACTGACAAATGACAGGTGTCAGTGATTCCTAGAGCTGTATGATTTACACTTTGAGTCTTCAGTCAGCAACCACTGTTTTACAGAATGAAGAAAGAAAGAGAAGAAAAGAAAAGGGGAAGGAAATAGGACTGTCTGAGACCCAAATGGGCCAAGATAATGTCCAGTGGTTCACTTAACAGGGACAAAAATAATGTTTCATGTGTGGAAAAGAGTACCTGGCTACTGCTTGTATTTTTTTTAGTCATCTCTAGCAGCTCCTGCTTGTGTCACCTGACGACCTGTCCACTCTGGCTATAAGGGGAAGGGAATGGTAAAAACAGACAGATTGTTTGCGGCTGGCGTCACAAAAGGCAATAACATCCAACTGTCTTCATGGCCACTTGGCTCTTCGATCATGTGGTTCCTTATCTGCTCACCAATGGCTGCCGGCAGCACCTCAGACATGGCACACGCCTTCAGTGGGCGGGAGAGCAGGCAGCTTCAGCTCCTCTGTCCAACACTTGCTGAGGTTTGTATTCAGTAAGAATCCCAAGAGAGAGAAGTTCCGTGTGGATAAAGTGTCTCACTCACTGTGTGCTGCTGGACAAACTCTTTAACTTCTAACTGCCTTCTGTCAAATAGCAGTCATTGCAGTGTCTCTGAGACAGATGCTGTTCCATGTGCTAGCCAGGAGCAAGGAAGGCAGGCATGCACACCTTGATGGAGCTTCCATGACAGTGGGGGAGACACATGTGAACTCCACAGAGCGTCACAGGGCGCTACGTGCAGGGGATAAAGCAAGCTGATTGCAATTAAAGAGGATGATGGGGAAGCCCTCCCTGAGAAGGTGGCAGGAAGGGATCATCTCTCCCTGGGTTGTTAGGAGAATTAAAATAGTTTCTGTGTGTACAACATCTGGTAAACCTCCGAGCCAGTGTCGGCAGAAATGGTAGCTATTATCTCTAAACAATAAATTTACAAAAGCATAACAAAATCCTGAGTTTGGGCTACCAGGGTTTGGTTCTTGTATGAGACAAAGAGAGAGAGAATTTTTACTCAAAAGGCCTTGGGTTCCAAGGAAAACAATTATATCACTTACACCACCTGCTTAAGGAGAGAAAAATACGAAAGCAGTGTCTCCAAACTTTTAGCTGCATCCAGGCTGCTGCCTCAAATCTGGCATCCTAAGTGGGAAAGAGGCTGTGAGACATCAGGGCAAGAATTACAGAGACAACGCCTAGACCAGCAGGGGCGGGAAGGGTTTCGCTCGCCTCTGTATTTCCAGCTGGTATTGCACGTGCAGAGTGCGTGGTCAATCACTATTTGTTGAATGCAGGAATAAATATGTCCTTTTATGACCAATGTCACAGCACTTCTCAAATCTCAGGATAATTGAGCTCTTTCCCTAAAGATCCACAGGAGGACACGTCTTGCTTGGGGTGATGTACCAAAGACAAAGATGGTTTCAGCTAGAGCTAGAATTCCAAATACGTAGCCTTATGCTGGATCCAGTTCCTCTTTCTCATTTATCTCCCATCCATCCACACCAAATTTCCACAGTAGCTATTCCAGCCTCTTCACTGGGGCCTGATGGGGAAATTCATTTTGGAAGGGTCCAAGGACAGCATCATCCAGGGCTGTGGACGCTGAATTGTCCCATCTCAGCCCGGTTTTTCCATCCCTAGCTATCATGATGGCCCCCGGTCAGTATTGTTCTAAGAAACTGTAATTCTCTGATGAGCATTAGTGTGGAAGACTTTAAGTTGGAATCCCTCTTTTTTGAGTGACAGCCTTCAAACACGGCTTAGGACAGTCTTACACAGCCCTGGGAGGGGCCGGAGCCCACCGTCGCTTGGTTCTCAGCCATCTCGGTGAGAGCCTGGCTGCTTTCTGGAAGAAGCAGAGCAGTGGATGAAGAGATGGGGCAGTGCCAAGGAGAAAATGCTACTCGGCTTGCGGTTCAGACACCCCCTCCCTCCTCTGCTCCCGGCTGGCTGGCTGCTGCTCTGAGGAACAGGTGCCGGGGCTCTGGGATACCCTCCAGGTCTTCACATAGCTAAGCCTTTCATTCGGCAAAAGGAGCGTCTGCCTGAATCGCCCCTCATTGTGCCACAACACTTCCCACGTCCTGTGTTTTGGCTTTTCAGGACCCTATTTTCCCCCTAATAACTGTAAAGTGGACAGTGTATTTATGGTTGAAAATTGGCTGCCATAGTGATATTAATTTTAAAAACAGGGTTCTGGCACATATTCAGTATCGCTATGGAAACGGCTGTTTCTAGCAATTCACTGATAAGATAGAATTCAAGGACTCAGGTCTGTGTGGGAGGTTTTTACCATCCACCAAACTGAAGACCTACTTGTAACAACAGTAATTCACAAGAACAGCTCTCCTCAGTCTTAAATATAGAATATTTCTCTCTCTTTTTTTTCTTAATTTGTGGCATGATAGTTAAAAAGCTGTCCTCATTTTGCTTTAAATATACAGATGGAAGACAAATATTCTAATTAGTTTTAAAAACACAACATCTTTAAAGTAAACTTTCCATTGATCACTAATTCTTATAATACTTCATAATAGTCTTACTTAGCTACTTGTGTTAACGCTAAATACACACACACACAAACTAGTTTCAGAAACTCACATATTGAAGCTGGAATGTAACCTATAATTAACTGGCACGTTCATACATTGTAACTTCCCATCTTAAACTGTCCCCACATGTTTCTATATAACTGATACAACCAAATTCTGAGAAGGATTTGAAGTAATTCACTCTACAGTAGTGTTTCCCAGGAGTCAATCTTTAACCCCAACATTGCCGCCACTTCTAACCACAAACACACTCCTGTTGATTTCACAAAACTCAGGCACGAGAGAAAGAAGGACCTAAGGTGGTACCTGGAACGTCAGACCTTGAATTTCCTCACTTTAAGTCAAAGCTTTCACATTTTCACTTCCTTCAACTCGGAAATGTGACGTTAAGTTTCCCAAGAACTCCTGTAATGCTTCATATTTTTTCCGGGCTCCTTCCGATGTGTTTAGTGTTTTCACATTCTTCTGAATGCTGTCGTCAGCCCTAAATATTATGACAGGCACATCCTGATGCTGTGGACAGAAATGGTCCCATTTCTTTTTCTTTCCAGACAAACCAGCTCACTTTGTGTTTTCCAAATTAGATTCACTGCTCAGCAATCAATCAGTGAGGGAACAGCTGATCCTGATGGGCCAGATCGCCAGCTCCCCCTCAGCGCTGTGAGGGTGATAACGGACTGTCCCTCAATTGTCCCCAAGCTCGGCTCTGAGCGCTGACATTTCACAAGGGTAGGCTGTGGATGGTAGGAGTTCTGAAACGCAAGCAGGACCAAGGAAATCAGCCAGGGAAGGGTCACTCTGGATAAGAAAAACCAAGAGCCACAACAAGGATTGAGTTCCCGTCTGCACCTGCGCATCATGAGAAGCTCTATATATGCGTGAATGCTGCCAATTCTCAGAACAGTTCTAAGAGATGAGAATTATTATCCTCATTTTATGGGAATTATTAAATTCCCATATTTAAGTATACAACACCAGCAGCAAAACTGGATTCAAACCCATTTCTGTCTGTTTAGCAAGTACATGCTCTTTCCAATCTCTCTTCAGAAGAAACACAGCATAAAATGCCTTTTCTGTAATTTAAGAAAATAAAAGCTCATGTATGGTTCCAGTACATTCCAGCATCCTCTCAGGTAAGAAGGTTCAAAATAAGTTTTAACAGTTTCACCTCAGAATGCTGGATTGTAACCATGCCTTGGGTCATACATAGGCTACAACAAGTCCATATTTCAGAATGAATCTTCTTTGGGGGAAAAAAATAAATGAAACACCTACTGATTTTATTCTGCAGATATAGAGTTCAATGTAATCGCAGTTTACTTTAATCACATGTAACATGTACATTTAAAAAAGATGTGAACATAGTAACCATACCGATCGCAGTATAAGCCATTTTTTAAAAAGATAATTTTACATGAAATTTTTAATTAATTTGGGGTATGTCTTTTCAGAAAAAGATTCTTCAAAAGTGCAGTGTTAGAAGTCTAACCCATCCAAACACTTCTGGCCTCAAATCCATGCTGTTTTTCAGGACAGTCCCGCCCTTGGAGGCCTCTATCAGTTCATGTGTCACAGCAGTTTCCGTTATCAAAAGATCCATTCCCGTGCTGGGTATTTTAAGCACAGTCGAAGAATAGCAGAGCAAAAAAAAGGCCTTTCAACCATGGGAATTCAAAAGCAAAGGGCCCTCAAGAGGGGATTTCAAAACCCTACTCGTTCAGCCTTACTCCAAAGCTTAATGACATGCCCTATTTGATATAGTTGGGCGAACTGTTTCATCAAAAACTTTATCTGAAGCTTAGATTTGCAATATTAGGTTTGTAGGTTGGCTCCCTTGGTCATACTGCAAGGTATTGAGGGAGTTCTGGCTTATCTTTTGTAAGTAAACAGGTTTAGGGATGATGATAAATGGCATATTAATGGCTTCTGATATTTTCGTGTGTTGGGAACTTGCTTTAGGCCATGGCTTGTGTCTTTCGCATCCATTGTGTTTCATGACTTCCACCCTTTGAAGGAGATATTATTATCCAGTTTTATAGGTGATGGATATGAGTCTCTGAGAAGGGAAGTAACTTGCTGGTGTTCACACACGTGAGTGGCAGAGCTGTGAATCAAACCCAGGACTCTGGCTCCATCGGCTGAGCCTTAACCACTTCATCACACAGCCAGGAGTGGCTGCCTCTCAGAACTTGAATCTGCTCTTTCCTTCTCACTACATTTCTGAGAACAGTGGAGCTGGTGTAGACAAGAGTCCTGGTTCCTCACAGGTCACAAGATATATGAAGCGGATCAGCTCTCTGGTTCTCTTTGTGATGCTAACAAGGACACAGAGCCTACACCAATGGTTCCTTCTCCCTTTCTAGTTACAAGGCAGCATATGAGAGGGTCTATGTTTTCGCTTCACCAGTGTAATAATTCTCAGACCAGATGAGAAGAGCCCAGAATAGTTCAGAAAACAGACAAACCAAGTGATTTCTCAGTTCTCCTTATGGGTGTGGACACTCTCAACTCACTCATCCAGGAGAACAGCCTTTTACTCCTGAAGATGACACAATTTACTGGACAGACTAAGTCCACATCCAGGAACAAGACTGGACATTATCTAAAGGTCCCTAGATGATACCAATGGTTTTTGCTGGTCAGATTCCATCTGCCCTTCTGAGTGCCAGACTTTTGACACTTCAAGGTCAAGTCTATGGCTCTATTCATTTTTCCCATACCACAGTTATCTTTACAGATGAAAGATGGAGTTACTTACAAAATGATGGCCACACAGCACGGCTAGAGAACTCACCCTCTAGTTGAGGTAAACTCTTTTTCTCAAAAACTACCAAATTCTAGGAAACTCAATATGCTGTACTCCTAAAGCTCCAATAACTGGAGGATGAAACGTTGTTATGACTCAGAATTTTCCACAGTCATGTGAAAGTGGAGAGGGGGAAATAATTAGTTCTAACTGTCTAATAGCACGATATACCTGAATGTCTTCCAGGCACTGAAAAAAGCTTTTTTCCCAGACTGAATTCGTAGTCTTCCTACACAAACCTGTTTCTTCTCCCCCAATTAATGATATCCCAGTGCACGCGGTCACCTAATGTGGAAGCATCAGCCATCATTATCTTTCCTCTGCTGCTCCCCAACCTCATACAATCTGACATGGAGTGACCTCTAACTCAGATATATCTCTCAACCATTTTTTCCTTCAATTCTCACTCTATTGGCAAATTTAGACCTAGGTCAACTCTTATCATGACTAATGAAATAAACTGCTGTTTTTCTCTACCTCCAGCTTCTTCCCCACCTTCAGTGTCACCCATCCTCCACCCTGTTACCAAATTAATGAGATACAGATCTGATTGTATCATGCTCTTGCATCAACTTTTCAGCAGCTCCCCACTGACTATAGGACAAAGTCTGAATTTTAGCATGGCTTTCCAATTTCTCAGCAAGATTAATCTACTTTATAGTTCTGTATCTTCCCAACTTTTAAAATCCTTTCCCAATTCAAACATACCACATTCATGGACCATACCTTTGGTCACACTGGATTTCTTTCTATTTCCCCACACTCTAAGGACTTTTATATTCCTTGGCCCTTTTTTATTTCAAATTGTTTCATCCAGGTAGAATTTCCTGCTTGAAATATCTGAATGTCCACTCAACCTCCAAAGAACCATCACATGCCTCATTCCAACATTGCTCCACCTACACTCCATTGCAGTTCAGTTATGACACTATCATAACATGTATTTATAATGTATTGTGATTATTTATGTGTGTGTGTCCTCCTCTTTTCCCATCCCCAGAATCTGAGTTCCAGATTCCAAACTTTGATTTATCTTTGTATTTTTGTTTCCTACCTCAGCAAAAATGTCCATAGGAGATAATCAATAAGTATTGTTGAATGAATGAATAAACTAATGAGCCATATTTGAACAGGGCTTATAGTGAGTACACCCAAGACAACATTATGAAGAAAGGTAATATTATATTAATTATGTAATGGTTTAAACTAAGGCACAGTGAACAAGAAGAAAAACTCTACGGAGAGCAAAGATATTTAAAATTTCATAGGATGTTAAACCAGCCAAGATTCCACCTGTAAGAGTAGATTGGTTGGGTAATGAGTGACGGGTCACACAGAAAGCTAAATGAGAAGATAAACTATCTTACTGCTGCTTTTACTCTGACAGAAATATTTCTTTGAAAACCAGTAAAAAAATTCAAATAGTGACTGCTTCCTGTCTTTAATATTTCTGTGCAATGAAATCACAGTTTCACGTTACCCATTGCTGAAAAGTGCTAGGCAAACACATTGGAATCAACATTAACCAAACCACTGTGTACAGCACCCCTGGGTGTCCTGGATCCAGCTCCTCCTGACAGGGCTCCACTGTTTTCTGTTTTGAGATGTTTGGTTCAACATCGAGCTCATGTGTTTTCACAACCATTCAATTTGTCACATTGAATCCAAATCAAAGGGCCGACTGTGGAAATCACCTGCGAGACTAGTGCACAGCCGAGCATTCTCTATTCTGGGATCTTTCCCATGAGACCCAACTAATTTAATTTGCTTCCTTTCCCCAAAAAACAACCATTTTTCAGTAAAACAAAATTTTCTTGTAAAACAACCGTTCTTTCAGTCTAAAATCAGAACTTTTGGCAAAGGAGGCAAGAGATTGTGAATAACATGTTTCTATAGAGGTAGAACTATTTTACAAATATACCTGTGGGTTCGTCCTCTGCCCTTGATGTCACACGAATGATCTCAGTCACTGAGATTAAGACACAGAGTAAACACAGGAGCCGTTTCATGCCACATCTTCTGACTCTAGACCTGAGATGCTAGATACATAGTCATTTCCACATGATCTGGGATTTAAGACGTTGGTCTTTTTACCATCCTGAGTGGCACCAGTGCTCTGGTTGGTTTTCATTCCAGGGAAGTTCCAGTGTCCTTTGTACTATAATTCACATCAAAATTATTTCATTCCTTCCAGTTGGCAGGTGACTTGATCTCGGACATTTTCACCGCCATCGGCTCCGTGACGTTAGCCTTGTTGTTGATCCTCTTTCTGGCGATTGCTGCTTCTGTTGTCGCCTCCAACAAAAGGGCAACTCAGGGAACCTACAGCCCGAGCCGTCAGGAAAAGGAGGGCTCTCGAGTGGAGATGTGGAGCATGATGCCACCCCCAGTGATGGAGAGGCTGATTTAGGAGCATTCCGTCTGGCTGAGGAGATCCACACACTGAGAACACGAGGACTGCACTCGAGTGCTTTTCTGACGTACCTGGAGACTTCAGTTTACAACTGGGATTGCACTGAGACTGTGGGAAGGACTCCTTTGGCCTCCTTAAAGACTTTCATAGTGCTTCAACTTGACACCATTGTTTTATTATGTTGTATTAGCCAAGCACAGCAGAGTGTTTTTGTGCTGGTAATTTCAGCCTCATAATTAGCAAAACTATCTTCCAGGGGACAATGTCTTCTGGGAAAAGCTCCAGTGCCTGTCATTCATACTCTTTACTCTTTGCAACCTGGGGACATTTTTTAAGTTTGCCTGTTAGCTGGCAGCCACATTTTTTTACACAGAAACTACAGGGAAAAAAAAATAGAATACATTTCTCACTCTTCCCATCATGTGGCGAAAGGTTTTAGTCCTATACCTAGGATGGGACGTACATATTTGTCCTTCAGTCATGGATTCCAGAAAGCCATGGGAAGGACGTATGGCTAAAAAGCAGCCAACATCAACAAATAAAAACTGAAATGTGGTGATTCTCCTTTCCGAGTATTTTTTGCATTTTGTGACATTACCTATGACCAAAGTAACTTCTGGGAGCATTTGAAAAACCTTCCTGTGAATTAGATCTTTTAACTAAATCATCTCAAGCGCTACATTTAAAGTCATTGCTCTTCATAAGGGGTTGCTTGAGGTCAAAACACTTCCCCAGACAGAAAACAAGATAAAAGTAAAACTCAGATTCTCAAATCTAAAAGACCAAGCTCTTTCCTTCCAACCGCTTTTTGATAAGTCAGCGTCAAACAGTGACATTGTCTAATGGAAAGAACCCCAAAGTGAGGTGCATGCACTTCAAGGGATATGTGTGTAAGAATAAGAGAAAATACTGGGCCTTCTATTTACGTGGCTTTTCTCCAAGGGTTTGGTTAGAATTTTATATATGCTTTGAAATGCGTGTACCATGCTATCAAAGTAGCATATAAATAAAAACTTAAAATATATGCATGTATATTTTGGATATATGCTCAAAAAATGTAATGGCATGAATTTTTAAAACTGTTCCAGAGCAGTCCATCCTTCTCAACTACTGAAAGACATCATTCCAGAAATTGACCCTCTTTCCCACATCATTGGTTTTTCCACTGTACTGGATTACTTCCAATAGCGCCAGACATGCTGTCATATTTCCCATCACACACCATTCTCCCCTGTGGCTCACATCTCCCTCCAGTTACCGTCCCATTCCTAAGCACCTCTTTCAGCAAAACATCCACAGGAGAGTTTCCTGTGTTCTCTGTCTCTCCTTCCTCTCCTCTTGTTCTCTCTTGAACTCAAACAAATTTGGCTTTTCTCTAAATCCTTCCATGAAAGAGCTCAGATCAGAGTCACCAGTGACCTCTACATTGACAAGCACAATGGCCCGTCCTCAGTCCTCAGCTTACCCCACCTCTCAGCAGCCTCTGAAACAACTGTCATTCCTTTCTTAAAATACTTCCACCCAATGGGACACCATTCCATCTTGATTTTCCTCTGACCTCACTCTCTGCCCCTCCATCTCTTTTACTGGTTTCCCTTCATCTCCTTGACCTTGTGTTATTTTCTTCCATATCCTTTATCAATCCTTGACAAATCACATACTTTTTTACCCTCTGCTTCCCCTGACTGGAATTTAATTTACATAAGGACAAGAACTTTGCTGTTTTCTTTCACTGTAATATCCCTCACCTAGAGCAGGCCCGACCCATAGGAAAAACACAGTAAATATTTTCTGCATAAATGGACAAATAATGAATGAATGTTGCTCAAATTTGTGCCTGCCGCCAGCAAAATCCCAAAGTGCCCAAGATTCCTGTGGACTGTCTTTGGATGCTTTGGCTAGTAGACTCTCATGGCTCTGTAGCCTATCTAATGTCTTAATCTCTGACATTTCCTCAATTTCTAATATGCTTTAAGTGTTAGTTCAAGAAAATGGATGTCTCTGGGTTTTCTCCATGTGGAGTGTGCCATGAAACATTTTCTTTACTTTTCCATTCCATCAGTGTTATAATTTCTTAATAAAAGTTTATACGAAAAAGACCAAAAAACCCCAAAACAAAAAAATAAGTAGCTGAGTTTAAAAACTAAAAACAAAAAAATCACAGAGGAGAAGTTGGTCCTATTGGGATTAGCACAGGTAAGAAGAAAAAGATAACTGGCAATGGTAATATCTTCAGTTTAGAGAAGGTGTCTAGTTAATCTGGCTATTCACCCTGTTCCCATGGCTAGTTTAGGGCTTTGCATAGGCATGCATGTTCAAATATATGCATGAATGAATGCATGCAGACTGAATAAACAAATGATTCCATGTGGACACTCCAAATTCATAAGGTACTTACAGACTGGCCCAGCAAGCCACACCTCTGTATTTTTGAACAAGCTAACTATACAATACCTTATGCAGGAAGGCTTCAAATTTTGCCCAATGGAGTATTTGCACTGAACTCTCTTTAACAAGATAAACTTCACCTTAAGTAGGAAAGTCTAGCATCTGCAACTTTCATATCATGTGTGTCTTTGCAATTTGTGTTAGCTTGGTTTCACACACAGCCAAAACCATTCCTCTCACGCTCGTTTGCATTGTAACGTTGCCACCCCTCCCATGGAGAGGGGGCAGTCTGTTTGCCTCCCCCAAGTCATAGCTGGCCGGTGACTTGCTTTCACCAACAGAATGTCATGGAAATGATGCTGGGTGCAGAGGCTTGTAGCTTTGTCCCGTCTCTCGGGTGGCAGCCCCAGAGTGGACCCTGGGCAGCCAAAATCATTATTATCACCAATTCGTATTAGTGGCAGAGTGAGGAGTAATTGTGGAACTAGAAGGCATCATTGCAACAGTAATTTTGATCGTCATCGTGATCTTGAGGGGTCCTTTAGGGAGCTCTTGCTACATTATGTGCATGATGTCTCATGTAACCCTTACGACAGCTCTTTGAAAGAAGAACTTTTACCCTGATTTTAAGAGCCTTTGGGGACAAAGAAACATAGGTTTAAATTTCTTTTTTTTTAAAGATTGGCACCTGAGCTAAAATCTGTTGCCAATCTTTTTTTCCCCTTCTTCTTCTTCTCCCCAAAGCCCCCCAGTACATAGTCGTAAATTCCAGTTGTGAGTGCCTCTGGTTGGGCTACGTGGGATGCCACCTCAGCATGACCTGATGAGCGGTGCCATGTCTGCGCCCAGGATCCAAACCAGCAAAACCCTGGGCCACTGAGGTGGAGCATGCGAACTTAACCACTCTGCCACGGGGCCAGCCCCAGGTTTAAATTTCTGATCTGCCCCATTTAGCGGACATGAACTCAGCCTGAAAATTGGAAATCATACCTCTATCTCAGAGGAACGTTATCTTAATTATCAGTGTAAAACGTTGACTGCAGGTAAGCACACAACGTGTAGCATCAACTATTATTAATGGACAAGGTGGAGCCTCAGGAGGATGAGGGACAAGCAGAGGCAACATTTCCTCCTACCTCCTACCCAACCTGCCAAAGCACGTGGGTAACCCCTCCTCCTATCCTCCTTCCCATCCACCTTATGAGGTATTAAGAAAACGAGCAGGTTTTGCATAGAGAAAGGTGGTTTCTTCATGTCGTTCCAATGCCTCTGAATTGCCCCTGTGACGGCAGAACCGCCCACCTGAAGAAATCACTTCATGTGTAAGACGGACATGAACCGTGCATGCCTCTTGTATGTTCTCAATAAAATTGTCAGGAAATAAATCAAAAGGTCTCAGGTCTCTCAGGCCTCTAAACAACTGATGATAAGAATTTTTTAAAAAGTTTTGCTTTACAGAAATGACTTTTTTTTTCTTTGCTCAGCCTTTTAGGATTACTCCCTAAACCTCTTTTGTTAAGGAATCACAATCCTCTACCAGCAGCAGCAGCAAAAATCATCGACAGATCGACCCGTGCATCTTGGTTTAAATCATCCTCTTGATGATGATTGACTAGCCCGCTTCACCTGGTTTTACGCTCTACAGAGGCATGATTCAGATCATGAAACTTTCCTCAATTCTGGAGTGAATGTGACCTTTCACATTCCAACCTGCTTCCAGCAAATGTGCAACTTTTACTGCTGTGCGTTGCACTGACGAGTGATGACAAAAATGCATGTTTCCAATTTAAGCCCATTCTTCTGTGATTTGGTACCCAGGCTTTGCTTTACGTGGTTCCAGAAGCCTGGGAACCACATCCATCAAATATATTTGACAGCACCTGCCCGAGGACAGTGGCTTTAAGAACCACTCACAGGCTCTCCTCGTCTGTTGGGTGACAACCTCCCTTCAAAACTGCTCCCCAAACCACATCTTCCAGCTCTAAGAGGTGCTCCCAGATTATAACTTGAGGTTCCAGAATTGGAGCTCTTTTAGGGCTGAAATAAAGCAAACCCCAAATGGAAACAAGTATACGTGTTGTTAAAAGTCCCCAAAGTATAGCTGCTCCAGAACCCTGTTGCGACTCAGCCCTTCATGTCATGGACTTGGATATGCCACCAGTCAATTCATTCAGTGACCTGCTAACACCCCGGAGCCTTTTACTGCATGGGGTAGTCATCCACAAGATAATGTCTAAGCTAACTTCCTCCTAACAGAGAGAATTCAGAGACCTCATTTTGCCAGGCCGGTCCGGTTTTCCAAAAAGGAAATTTCTCTCCATTTGAATAAGTTAGGGATGTTTAATTTTGCAAGAACATAAATAACTGAAGACTAACCACCAAGAACAGGTTTCATTTTAAAATATTTTGTCATATGGAAAAATTCAGTTAAGCCTAACTCTTCAGGTTTCTTTTTATGAGGCTGTCAAAATTATTAGGTTTCTGAGGTCCAGAATATAGACATCTGCACACGAACCCAGGCTCAAGTTTCCCTCAAAGTCTGTTATTTTCCTAATGCATCGGCATCTAATTCTCTGATAGACAGAACGGAAGCCAGAAGGACCTCTTGACTGGCGATCTGAATAGTACATGGATTTCAGTTCAATATCCCTCCACTGCTAAGTACTAATTTAGTTCAAATATTCAATCTGTAGTAATATGACTTAAGTGTCTCGAATGGAAGAGGGGCAAGGATGATCAATTTAATAATTATGGACTGTCCAACTGAAGCATCTAATGGCCAGAATTACCGGTTAGAAGAGATTCCAATTATGTCAGCTTATTTGGCATTTGGTAGACTATTACTACTTTGGTAGAATGGGAGACCTTGTCATGGGAAATAACGAAGAGAACGTAGTTTACAATTAGAAAGTAAAATATGATGTTGTCATCTGAAGTGACAGAGGTCACCTTAAATCATTTGAAACAAAATACAAATTAATTCCAGTACCTCTCTCTCTCTGAGAAACTGGCCAAACACACCCATGTGATAAAATTACATTTATTGAGATTTAATGGAGTTCCAGGATCTTATATGAATATTGTTTTGACCTACTGGAAGCATTTCAGTAGATCTAACATGCACCTTCAAGAGTAACTAGTCCAGAGAAGAGACAATTGTACAAGACTCCGAAGTGTCATAAAATAAACATTGTTGCCTTGCACAGCTAATGTTAAAACCTGCTTGATAAACAGTCTCAGTTATTTTAAAGAGGATGATTAGGCTTCCTCTCAGAAGATATTTCTTTCTATGTTCTTTGGTCAAGAAATTAAAACCAGAGGTGATAAAGGTGTGCGAAAAATATCTCAAGAGAGCAGATAAATTCACAGGCCAAGATTCAAGGTAGATCCTAGTAGTATTTAGGAGCAATTTTGGTCAAAAACAGTCACCTGTGTGAAAGCCTTTGCTGAACAGAGACGAGACAGACTTCACATTCTTTAATCAATTATATAGACAAAGTAAAAACAGATTTGGGGGATGCTGTGGTATTTTAATCACTGTTACAAGTTAGATATTTAAAAAAAAGTCAGTTTATTTTTTCCTTAAAACTATAAATATTTCTCTTTGCTGCTGTCAGATGCCGGTCCGGACGTCTAGAGTAGTTGGCAAGGCTTCGTTCTCGGGTGTAGAGAAGATGCGAATCCAGCCGGTATCACTTCTCTCCAGAACCTCTTTATTAAGAAAGCTCTCTTTATTAAAACCAGATATTTGTGATCATTAAGTATTTGAAGCAGTCATCATAAATGTGAACTTTCTGACCAACTGTATTTAATCCAACTGTGTATTGTAATTTTTGTTTCTCACTAGATTTCTGAGTGTAGTCCTCTTTTCCAGGTCATATTCTCCTGCTATTGTTTAGCGATGGACTCATGAACCCAACGGCTCATTGAGAACTTCTGAAGCTCCAATCCCTACAATGTTCTTGGTGCCAAGTTGCTTTTTCTCATCTTAATGAGAAATATCTATTAGTCATCTCGACTCTCCCTTTTTATGACAAGATAAAGGGCACCACCCTCTTCTCCCTCAAGGGTGACTCTTATTGGAGAGTAGAAAGGCGTGAATACATTAAAATACTGATGTCTCCTCAGTTCCCCATGATGTGCTGACTTTTACAGGTGTCTCATTCTCCCCGGGAGTGGCAGCACCAGTAACTCATCCAGGCTGCAAGCGCGGCCACGGCAGCTTCCCCCAGCCACTCCCTCCTCCTCTGGGGGCCCGACTTCCAGAGGCCTCTGTTAGAGAAGGGTGGTCAGATGCTCTCCTGCATCCTATAAATGTCCCTAGGTCAGCAGTGGCTGCACAAATCAACATTGCTCCCTCAACCCAACCTGGAGCTGAGTTGTCAGGTAGCAATTACAGAGTAACAAAGCACCTGCAACACGCTGAGCTCTCTAGAACATCTAGTCTCCTCAAGTTCATTAGGAGATTAGGTCTCTGCTGTTGTCAAACTCACTCACCTCTCTTCAAAGTCCTTTGCCCTGTTCTAGACTATCCTTCCCAAGCACATTGAAGAGTTCGAGAATGCCCTCCTCCTGCTCGGAAGCGGGCCCAGTCTCAGGACACACGGACAAGAGCCTTGCCACCTCAGGATTCCCCAAGACAGACACACCCACGTAACTCTAATGATGACCTGGATAGGCATGTGGATGGTGACAACCTGTCTAGCAAGAAACTGCCACACTAGTGTAAACACCTTCAGGCAGACTCAGTCATGTTCCCCAGATCAGTGTTGTCCCCATTCACTTTCTTGTTTATCAGCATCATCACCCTTTGTGACCTGGGAGAGGAAATGTGATGAAACTTTTTCTTGCTCAATACTATTTACTTTTCAGCACAGATTTTTCTGTTCTGAGCTTAAAGTCCACTCCTTGGTCATTTCCTTGCTCCCTCTTCCTCCCAAAACAAGGAAGCAAAAACAGAGCCTGCTGGGACCCCTGGGCGTCTCCCCTTACTTCCTCAGCTCTCACCTTCTCTGTGTCTCTGTGTCGGATCCCTGAAGTGAAATTAAATGCAGGGATTTGAGGCTCTCTGAAGGGGCTCCTCCATCTACCCCACTCCCCAAATCATTCTTTTGCTGACAGACAGTTTCATGGACGCCCAGACCTCCAAGCCTTTTAGCATTCCCCAACCCACAGGAGGTTGTTCCAAATGCATGTTTTTTGAATCCCTTGAATAAGTCTGGAATATATAAATCTGATGTTAAATCCAGTACATATAATAATACTTCCTTCGCATTCATTCTAAACAGAATTATTCAGTTCACTTATTTAATGAAAATAAAAAAGTCACCAAATGTCTTGCATTTGGTGCCAAGTACAGCATAATTAATTGAAATCAAACATATCATCTGAAATCTTACCTGGGAGGAGGAAAATCGTACAAAACACAGAACAGAAATTTCTGAAAGGAGTTGATTATCCCGAAAGGAGATTGTTTTACTGTCCAGGGCAAAAGAGTGGCAGAGCTCCAACAGAAACGTTCCTGTGTGAAGGGAGGTCGTAATGGATGCAAAAGGGAGAGAAGGAAGAAGCCAATTATATAAATACCAGTCTGGTGACATTTAAAATGTGACAGGATGAGAAAGGTTAAAAAAAAAAAGTCCAGCCTGCAAGCAAGGGCACCCAAGACAAATCACAAAATAAGATGCAACTAATTAGGTTGAAATTCTGACATTGCTGACGATGTCATCGAAGCATCCACGACATCAGAATGAGATCATGACCCGCTTTACAATGCGCTGAGGGTCAAATTTGGCCAGGATTCTATCAAATAATTTAAATACAAATAAGCCTGAAATGACCTCTAAATTCTCTCCTGCCATGCTAACATTTTCAAAATCATTAAATAAACGTGCAGAGCACTCACTGGAACAAAGCAAATGTCAGTTGCTTGTATATTATTCAGTTTAAACCTTAAAATACACAACGGTCTCTACTGTTAACTCTGTGCTTCACTAATGGACAGAAATATGAAAAGAAAGAGATTATGCCTGGAAAAAAGTTTCGCATTTACTCATCCAACAAATCAGGAGGGCCAAATATTTAAATTATCCTTTGTAGTTTATGCATCTTTTAAACATACATATGATAATACCTCTCTATACTCTAATTTGAGAACCTTTACCCATAACTCATGCAGAAATGACGATGGGATTAATTTTCTCGCAGGTCTTGAGCTTTACAAAGAAGGTCCTGACTATGTGCTTGTGCTTCTTGCCCTCACACTTCCATCATAACTTCAGAGTTAGTTTGAGACTTTTAATTTTCAAGTTCAACACCTTCCCTTTTATTTTTGGTTTTGCATGTCTGATGTGAATATTCAGTGGTAGGCCATTTCCAAAGGAAGGGATAGTTTATCAGACTCATGAGAGAGTTAACAGAAAGGTATAACATCCTTCCAAAATTCTGCCATCTTGAACTAGTGATAGTATATTCAGTTTCATTCAACATGACGCCATCAAGCATCTACTGTGAGCCTGATGTCATGCTAAGAGCTGGAGATTCAAAGATGAACAAGATTTGTGCTTTCAAGGGAATGAATCACAAAAGAGTACACCAGGCCTTTCAATGTGGAAATCAAATTAATTCATATACATGAAAATTAGTTGTTTACTTAATTTTTGTCCTTTGATTCCTCACACAGCAGCTAGGAGCAACAGACACAAACTAATGTTTGTTTGAGCTCCTTGAGAGACTCAGTTGAGGAAAGGTGGTAAATAAGTGAACAGTCACAAAGCAATGGGGTGGCTGTGACAACAGACATGGTACCAGGAGGCAATGAGACCTTTACCGAGAAGACAGGAGATAAAGTGAACTTACAATATGTAGAGTTGTAGCTTCATGTAACTCAGCATATCCAGGAAAACTACTTACTTACCCATACTGTCTTCTTGAATTCTATCTTGTGTAAATCATCACAATTTTGTTCAGTCTTTAAACACGTTGACTGTATAGTCAACCTCAAGTGTTTTAAGTTTTCAGGTTCTCAAGGAGTAAATTTCTTCATTTGATTTATTTCTCTAAATCCTTGTCAGTGGGAAGATGTTCCACCTACAATCAGGAAAAAGGTAAAGATGTTCACTTCTACTAAACATTGTACTGTAGATCTTAACTAGTGTAATAAGACAAGGAAAATATATATATATACAGATTGGAAATAATTCAAACTATTTATTAGCAATGCTTCAGGAGCAATTATTTGTCCAATATTAAAAATGAACAGTTGGAAATTGATATTTTAGAAAGAAACCACTTATAATCACATCAAAAAACAGGAAATGATCAGGGATAAATTTAACAAAACGTGTGCAAGACTACATATTGAACATTACAAAACATTACCGAGAAAAATGAAAGAAGATCTAAGTAATTGGAGAGCTGTACTATGTTTGCTAACTGGAAGACAATATTGGCAGGATGTTAATTTTTCCCAACTTGATTTATGGATTCAACCCAATCCCAGTCAAAATCCCAACAAGCTATTTTGTAGAATGGAAAAATGTATTCTAAAGTTTATAAAATGAAAAGGCAAAAGACGTAGAATATCGAACATAAAAGTGAAGAATAACAAAGTTGGAGGGCTCGTACTACCCAATGTCAAGACTTACTATAAAGCTAGAGTCATCAAGACAGTGTGGTATTGTTATAAGGATGAACATGCAGATCAGTTGATCAGAATGGAGAGCCCATACATAGACCCAATGTGCTCAATTGATTTGAAATATATTATATACTCAAGGTGGAAAAGAATAGTCTACTCAATAAGTGGTGGTGGGGAAAATGGAAAATAACATGAATCTTGACCCTTATCTCACATAACATAAAACAATTAACTCAAGATGAATCAGACATCTCACTGCATGCACTAAAACTATAAATCTTCTAGGAGAAAATCCTTGTGACATTCCAGTCAGGAAACAATTTCTTAGGACACAAAAAAAGCATAAATCATGAAGGATAAAACTGATAATTTTGGAGTGCCTTAAAATTAAAACCTTTGTTTGAAAGACATTACTAAGAAAATGAAAAGGCAAGCCACAGACTGAGATAAGAGATTTTCAAAACATATTTCTTCTAAGGAAATTTTACCCAGAATATATTTTAAAAAAAAACCTCTTATGAGTCAATAACAAGAGAAACAACTCAATACAAATATGGATAAAAAGATTTCTTCATTGAAGATATATGAATTGCCAATGAGCATATAAAAAGATTCTCAAAATCTTTGGTCATAAGAAAAATACAGTTAAAACCAAAATGAGATTCCAGTAAACACCCACCAGAAAGACTAAAATTAAAATGATTGACAAGAGCATGTGTTGACAAGAATGTGGAGCAATTGGAACTTCCCTGTATCCTAATGATTATACACTTACCACATAACCCAGAAATCCCACTCCTAGATATTAATTCAAGGAAATGAAAACACGTCTCTTCACGATAACTTGTACTCAAATGTACAGAGCAGTGTCACTCATAATGACCCCCAAATTGAAAGCAATCAAATGTGCCTCAATGGGGGAATGAATACACTGTTTCATATCCATACAATGAACTACTACGCAGTGACAAAAATGAACTGTTAGTACATGTAATACCATGGATCCATCTCAAAAGCACTATGCTAGTGAAAGAAGCCAGACACAAAAGGCTACAAGTTGTATGATTCCGCTTAATGAAATTCTTTCTTTTTTTATTGAGTTCATGAGAGTTTACATCATTGTGAAATTTCAGTTGCATATTATTTCTTGTCTGTCACCACGTAAGTGCTCCCTTCACCCCCGTGCCCATTCCCCATCCCCATTCCCCTTGTAACCACTGAACTGTTTGTCCATGTGTTTATCTTCTACATATGAGTGGAATCATACGGTGTTTGTCTTTCTCAGTCTGGTGAAATGCTTGAAAAGGCAAAACTATAGTGAAAACATACAGTGGTGGCCAGGAGTCAGGATCAAGAGGAGGGGATAGCGGCAAAGGAGTACAAAGCAATTTCTTGGGTGATAAAATTCTAAATCTTGATGTGGTGGGGGCTAGATTATTGTACACATCTGCCAAAACTCATTAAATTATACTCTTAAAATGGGTGAACTTTGTTGGATATAAATTTTACTTCAGTACAGCTAATTTGAAAAAAATGTGAAAGATGTACCTCAAAAGGAAAAGAATCTTTACATAAAGCAATGAAATCTTCTAATTGTCAACAGACTCGCCTGTAGCATATGCTAAAAGAGCGTTAGCATAGTTCTTTCAGAACCTTGAAATGAAGACGTCCAGGGATTTTCAGTTCGTCTTACAACTGCAGGTCAAAAATCAATATTAATACTCCACAATGATCCCCAAGAATAACATTCCTTTATTTTTACACAGTATGTTCCTTTGCTGTGTATGACGACTCATGTTTTAAATATAACGTTTTAAATATAACTCATGTTTATAATTATTGTTGACGCAAAATAATTGCTTAAATTTCTCTAGCAGAAATTTTTTTAAAAAAGACTAATTTCAAGTCTCTATCAGTCATCACTTGCTTAGAAATTCAAATGGTTTTCTAACAGTCTGTCAATAAACATGTCCCTTATGTGGGAAGCCTATAATATAAAATGGAGCAGGGGCCGGCCCCGTGGCGGAGTGGCTAAGTTCACGCGCTCCGCTTCGGCGGCCCAGGGTTTCTCTGGATCGGATCCTGGGCACAGACATGGCACCGCTCATCAGGCCATGCTGAGGCAGCGTCCCACATGCCACACCTAGAAGGACCCACAACTAAAATACACAACTATGTGCTGGGGGGGGGGGGGGGGGGGTTGGGGAGAAAAAGTAGTAAAAAAAAAAAGAAAAGAAGATTCACAACAGTTGTTAGCTCAGGTGCCAATCTTTAAAAAAAAAATAATAATAATAATAAAATGGGGCATTTCTTTCCAACATCTATCTCACAAGTTGGGATTTTTGCCTAATTGGCTGTATCCAATTCGGACATTTATTAAATCTCTGAAAGCTTAGCTCTTACTTAAAAGTTATTTTTTAAGTTTAAATTTGGGGAGAAACTGAATAAAATATTAAATGACTACCATCAGTGCATTTTGATATCCCAAAGTGAGTCTTCAAATTAGAAACTTCAGTTATAAAAATTTGTAAATTTTAAATGCATTGCTTTAAACTAAAGCACTGCTTAAATGGTGTTACTACAAAACACTGTAAACATGAAAGTCTCCATATTTAAAGTAGGTTTGAGTCTAAAATAACAAAAGTAGAGTAAGAAATTCATCTGGAAAGCTGCTTCTTGAACATGCGAAAAATTAAAAAGTAGTAGATAACATCTGTGGAGATTCTGAAAAGGACATTTAGACGCTTTCAACAGCTTTCTAGGTCAATAATGATTGCACATTAAAAAATTCACATTATGTCTTTCCTTTTCTTCAAAATTGATGTCACTAAGCTTCCCCGTACAGTGATCATGCATAGTCAAGGTGGGGCTCCCCGTCTGCTCTCCACTACATGCACATAAAATTAAGAGGAAGGGGAAAAATACTGCAGAGAACATGTACTCACACAAAAAAGACTAGCTGAGATTGCATTCACTGAGCTGGGGAGTGTGGGGGGAAAAGTAAAAGAAAGAAGAAAAAAGAGTCTGAACATTAATACCATCTCCCCAAAAGGCATCAGGCAATTCTATACTTAAAAGCCTGCATAGCGACTCTTGTCAGAAAGGCGTGTCCAATACTTACAGGAGAAAGTTGATAGAGAAGAGAGAACCGTATAGAGAAATGCAGGTTAGGGATGTCATTTCACTTCTGTCTGCATTTCAGACTAAAAGTGTGGAGGCTGAGGCCTGACTGTCAGCTTCCTCTCCCGGCGCGACCATTTGTTGCTATGGGACTTTAAGGGTATCACTCATCTATTTTGTTCCTCAGTTTCTTCATGTCTACAAACGACTGATTGCAGCATCTGCTCCAGAAACTCTAGGAGCAAGGTCCAAGCTTTTTTTCTTTTTTAAGCTGTACAGCTGATTCTAATGAAAAGCTAGGTTTGAGAGCCATTGGATTAGATAAAATCTAACATTTTTATAGTTATATTTTATGGCTTTATACTCCAAACAGCCATGAATTCAAATGAAATTGGATACTTAGTAATATATTTTCTCTCCCTCAAATAATATGGCAGCTGCTATGTACACAAAGGTTTCTCAATAAATATTAATAATTCATTCTAAGAACAGACACTTCTATTTTAAATAGAAGTAATGCTTCAGGGAAATTAAGTATCAGGTCCAAAGCAATGGCAGAACTTGGGAAAGGTTTTAATTCACCTGGAAGATTCCACAGTACACTATTTTATTTTTACGCTAATACTATATTTTCCACATATGTACAAATTTTTATCTGTCCTGTAATTCATTCTGTTACATCTAGGCAAGAAAATTCTAAGATTCACTACATATGAATACTCCAAAAAAGTATTAGTTTCATTTAGACATAAAGAAAATCCAATTGGGTTTTTTTACTTCTGCACCTACAGAATTAAGATACGACCATCTTTGTCACCCACAGACACTCAGACGGCCTGACACTAACCCCTGCAAAGCGGGAACAATCAAACCCAGTAAGAGCCAGCTAACCCTTAGGCTGACAAGGATAATCTCTCTTTCCTTGTTGTCAAGCCCTTTGCTTCTTCTATGGAAGCAAGAAAAGTTCTGCATATTATTCCCAGAAATTCTGCACCCAAAGGGAAACTGTGCTCATTTCAAATTTGACTTTTGCTCTAAGTGGAACTATCGCAGCTCTCGGATGAGACGTTTCTGGAGCACTATTCACACACTTTGCTCTGTTTCATCTCTGTCCTCAACTCTTAGCTGCCGGTCAATAAACAGCAGTTGTTGGTCCTGCTCTGATATACTTAGCGACACTCCCACTTGCCTATCCTATGATTTTAGAGCCTAACAAATTAGCTGACGCTACAGGAAAGGATGGACACCTCTCAAGCAGACCTGTCAGGAAGATCTGGGCTTGAATCTACACTGCAGCAGCTAGAAAGCTCAGAGATGGAGACGGAAGGTCCTACAACAGCTCACCTAGACCACTGAGGGGAATAAGTGGCCAATGGTAAAACAAGTCACCACAGCGTGAAGTTTTGCTTATGACCAATTTTATTTTATAACTGCATTGTTGGGCACTTTATGGTAATGTGTAGTTCACCCATTATTTATTTTTGCATACTTTTTAAATTTCCAAAGCAATATTTTTATACACAATGTCCTCCCAATAGTAGTCAACTTCAGAGATGATTTATACTGTAGCCTCAAGGATGCAAGAATAAGAAAGCAAATCTCAATGCTGGGTAGGTTTTTACAGATATCTGTCACCATGTCTAGCAAAAAAGCTCAAGGTTTTCAGTCCTTTTAAACAGGTATTCATTTAAAGCAAAAGAAATAAGCTTTGGAAAAGCTCAATTTTGAACCTTTCATGTACCTCATATGTAAAAAAGCTTTATACATCTTAAATTGTAGGCTCCATGCAGTTCATACTTGTCAGCTGTTTTAGGCATTGCGATTAAGTACTAAATCATAATAGATTCAAGAAATCTCATTTTTGGTAGATGATTATTAAATGGTTCTCAAAATAACCATATGGACGTTATACTATCTGAAGGATGGTGACTTGACATACGTGGTGCATTTAGCATGTGCAGAGTTCTAATTCTGTCCTGTCCTAAACATCACATAATCAACCAGAGGGTGGATTTGTTAAGGTACCTCAACATGGCTCTGAGAAATGAAATCACAAAGAGACGAAGAGACTTAGAGGTGTATCATGTCAAAGAGGTAATCATTTGTGACTCTGCAACCTTTTAAGATAAAAGATTGTGTATTTTAAATTACTTCACTTAACTAAAGTATGGTTTGAAAAAACACAGCTTTCTGGATGGAAAGCATCCAGTTAACACTGCTGTTCAGTACCTTGGTTTCTTTTTTTGGTATATTTGCATATCGCATCCAGAGCTACAGATTTTCCACAGTGCTTTTCTGCCTCATTCAAGTATAATAAAAGTAGAAATCTATAGAAGCTCTAAGGTTAAACAAACTGTACATTATACAAAAATTAACTTAGTTACAGACAGTCAAAAAGTGTTGGCAATGCCCTTTATAAATCTTACCAAAGGTTCATCACAAAGGATGTTACAATCTGCATATGTGGTCATCACCATACAAAGGCCGTTTGGATTTACGTGGTACAGATTGAGCATTTGTTAAATGTACACATGTAGAATCAGCATTTTGCCCTATATACATTTCTTTTAAAGTAACAACATTGTTAATACTAATCTAAGGTTCAGGATTTTCTTATTGCATATTTACTGTTGCTGAGGCAGTTAGTTATGATACAATAATGCAATACCCATAATTATTTTAAATAAACAAAAACATTCCTTCTGGCAACATTATAAAGAACACTTTTTTCTAAAATCACATAGAACATTGCTACATACAGTTTTACACAAATACTGAAAAATATGACCTTAAGGCATCTGCTGGAAAAGCAGATGTGCATATTTATATGAACTAAATTATGCAGGAAAAAATATTGCACAAAATCCTATTATTTTCAAAATAAAATATGCTTCTTTCTAAATATACATAATTCTCTATCTTGACCAAATCAAAATGTTAACTGGTTTGTTCAAAACAATTCTGTCTCTTAAACAAGCTTTAAGAAACAGACTGAACAAATTTCTGGGCTTGACACAGGAAAGATGTCAGTACTGACACAGAGTTTGTAAAAACTAAGTCCAGTAATAAGAAGTGCTTGGGGGAAAATTAGATATGGGTATTCATTTTACATTCTTAAATTTATATTCTGATTTACTAATATCTACCCAGAATCAAAGTTCTTTATGTTAAACAAAATGGAATTTGCATTAGAAAATTTATTCATGAAAATAATCTTTTCATGAAAATCCAGATTTTCTAGAAGAGAAGGAAGATCTACTGATCGTAAGAATATTCACAGTTTTCTCCTCTTGATCAGGAGTCTACTTCTTCACCTTATTTAAGAAACAACTAATTCATTAGCATTTGTGGATCCTATAATCCTAACAACAGCACTGTCACATACAGTTTTAATTTAAAAGGGGGAGGGACTATTTCGAGAGAAAGCTGTTATCAAGATAAAGACAGTAACAACCAGATTCCCATGGACGTGCCTCCACACCCTCTGTTAATCCTAAACTGAGTAAAGTGGCCCTAAGTTTTGCAAAGGAGCCTCGTTCCATTATAGAGAGCCCAGTGCTGCCTGGTGAAAAGACTGGGCATCGTGGTGACAGAGAATCCAACAAACAAGGACACTTAGTTTCTAAGAGTCTCTGAATCTGTCCCTTAAAAGTAGATATCTTAGATAGCAGCATTATTATACTTTGTATAATAACAGAGAAAGAAAGTTAATGAAATTACAAACAGTACTATGGTTCTAGACTTAGAGCATGTTTTAGATTAAGCAGCTTTAAAAGGCCCTTTTTTGGGTGTTAGAACCTCGGGCTAATAACTTCTAAGCAAAATATATTATTATTATTACTATTATTTGCAATTCCTTTTCCTTTTAATTGGTTCATTCAGAGCAGGTCGATTATTTTATTTGCCTACCTCCTCAGCTACTGTACTTGCATATGATCAGTACAAAGAGTCAATAAATATTTCCTAAACGGGTAAGTTATTAATTTTTAATCAAAAAATTATCATGCTATATTTTGGTGCCTTTCTAAAATATGCTAAAGTAGGTAACCATCAAATGTAACACTTAACAACACTTCCACTTAACAAAAAATAGCTCCTAGATTCACACACTGCTCTTCTATCCCTGAAATACCACGGATGTGATATCTAAGGGCAAAAGGAGAAAAGCTGGAGTGGGCTGCAGGAGACCGTGACTGTTTAGAGGCCACATGAAGACCACATCCCAAAGCCAAAGGTGTTATTTGTTTATACAATTCTTTTGTAGAACAGGTGTCATTTCTTTGAAAAAAAAAAATTCAAACAGCAGGGGAGTTTACAAATATTTGGTTTAGCTCTAATAGAAAATACGAACCTAGCAGAAGATAATACTTTTGTTTATTTCAGAATTCACCTTAATTTCACTTCCTTCTCCCTATGTCCATCATAATAGTAGGAAGTCTAGTTTACGAGCAGACTTTCAATACTCAAACATTTAATGGTCTGAAATACTAACACTTGCTACTAGTCTTTCGGATTTTTTCTGAGAATATCACGTAGAGTTTTTGTTTTTGCTTTGCTTTTAACGTGGAATATAACAGCTGACTTTGTCCGTTAAAATAAGGCACCAGTCCAGTTTCAAATACCTTGACGCGATGATCACTTGTGAGTGGCTAAATATGCTTAAACAATACAGCACTACAGTCAAGCATCTTGTGAGGCAACCGAAAGGTAGAAAATTCTAAGGCCGTGATATCTATTAAGCAAATGGACTAAAACCCAAATTTTGCCTATGCTACACTCACGATTATCTCCTTCTTCAGACTATGAATTCTGAAGGAAAAAATACCTCATACCAATATTCCTATTAAAAGGCTGTTTTACATCCTTTTCAAAAATTATGAAGGAATATTTGCTGAGCAGATTAACAACCAGAACACCCCTTTTTCCTTCTCATTTAGAACAGTTCTGCTGATAAATGGACTTCTTTCATTACATATGTCAATAAAGTAAAACAGAATTTGTAATGAGTACATAAAGGCAAATTTGACAAGAACCTTGAGTCTTACTTTTGTCTTAAAAAAATAAGGATTAAACACTATTTTCCTTAATATACAGAGTTCATCCTTATAAGGAAAACAAGATTTGTTTTCCTTCATAAACATGAATGAATAATTGTCCCAAATAAAACATATCCATTTAGATTTTGGAATGCAGTTTAAAAAAGAAAAACTTGGCCATTTCTTTGAATTATTTAAAGATTGACCTAGGTAAATATTTTTAAGCAATGTTTTTAACAAAACCCCTTCTGGGGCTTTTTTTTAACTGAAAATTATTTCAGTAAATATTTTAGAGTACAGTCCTGATGGATTCTTGAATGGTTTCTCAAACACCTTTTCTAAAACGACAATTTCTAAAAAGTAATCATGATTGGGGATATAGAGAGTCTATCTATTGAACATACTGACAGCAAATAAACCATAACATCACCGTTTTTTCTTCTGATTACACCTATTAACCCAACCTCTCGTGAAGCAATCAATGTATGGCTCCTTCTCCCTGAATTTCAAAGCCTAACAGTGAATCTGAGGCAGAAGAGACAACCCTCCCAGGCAGGGGAATTCCAAATAATTCACGCTGATGCTCTGCCTCAAAGAAGCAGCAGCATAAGCGCCAACTCCTTAAGTGTGGGCTGTACAGAGACTGACTTCCTTTCAAAGACTACAGTGTGGAAAGGGAGGGAAAGGAGTAACTTTATAGTGCAGAAACCTGACAAACACGGCCTCAGTGAGGTCATCAAGGTCAACATCAACATTCACAAATCATGTGGACAGTATGCACCCTTGATATGATGTGATAAAAATGGCACTTTACCTCTGTAATCTTCCTCCCCCAAAACCATAATCCCAGTGTAATCACGAGAAAAATATCAGACAAATTCCAACAGAGGTGCCTCCCACAATATATCTGACCAGTACTCTTCAAAACTGTCAAGGTCATCAAAAACAAGGAAAGTCTGAGAAACTGTCACAGCTGGGAGGAATCTAAGGAGATGTGACAACCCAGTAAAATGTGGTATATCGTGAATGGGACCCTGGAACAGAAAAAGGATATTAGAAAAAAACTAAGGACATCTGAATAAAGCATGGCCTACCAGTATTGGTTCATTAATTGTGGTGAGTGTAAGATACTAGTAACAGGGAAAATTGTGTGCAGGCTTATGTGGGAACTCTCTGTACTTTCTTCACAATTTTTCTATAAATTTAAAACTTCTAAAATATAAAGTCAACTATTTTAAAAAGTAAATTGAGATAACATGAAGCATTTTGATAAAGAATTATTAGTTAAGAAAAAAAGACATGACCATTTTTCATCAGGACAGTTTACATTGCATTTGGCTTTCTGGGGGTGGGATCTTGGATGTACGCAAAGGCATACGGAGAGACGGTGAAAAATTTTTGAAGTGTCTCGTTTGTAAACAGAAGTCATTAATTTCACATTGCAATTCAGTACTTCATATATTTCACTGAGTGACAGGTAAATGTGTACCTTTGTACTTTTTGGAAAATATGGCTGCAGTGTTCACAAGAGAGCTTTTTAACTTTGAAAAAATGAATTTTGTCCTTGATTCAATGAATAGAAAAAGGCATTATTGCTCTGCAGATCACATATAACTTATCTTTCAAAATTTACATGTAATTCTATAAATTATTTAAGTATGCTTAATATAGGTTTAAGATTAAGGCAATTAGCGGGTCAACAGTTTCAGGCTAGTTCTGAAAAGTTTTGATATCTTGATCAGTTGATGCTCAACCAGATTAGTATAGTAGCTACTGGTTATGTGCAAGGGTTATATATGCATACTTAGTTTAAATAAACTGAATGGCATTAAGCACCAAATGGTGGGAAATCATCAATACCTGCTTTCAACATACATACAAACTAGTACCTGATTTAAGAGCACAGTAGAAGAATTAGCTTTACATTTAAAAATCAATGGATAATATATACCCATGAGACGAACGAGTGGGGGAAATGTATGTTCTAAATGAAAAATAACTTTTAGACAGTAGTAAGAGTTGTCATTCCTACAAGTAATTGTTTACTATATCGATTACATGGAATCCTAAAATGTCTCCACAGAAGCTTGGATACAAGAGATTGAAATTGTTGATTTAAGCTTGGTTTCCACTTGTGTTTTCCTCTGAAATGTTCAAGTCCTGTTGGAAGGCAGATGTTATGCGACATAATGACACCACTTCATGAAGCAGCCCAGTATCTTCTGAAGTCTCTTTGGCTTCTTTCCCTTCCTTCTCCCAAGGAACAAAGGTAGATGAGCGTCGCCCAAGGCTGAGTATGAGTGGATCATCTGAAGTCTGGCTTAGTGTTTCCTTCTGTTCTGTTTTTCCTTCTTCAGTTTGGGAAACTTTAAGTGCAGCTGGCTGGAAATCCAGTCCTGAAGTAGAAGCTGGCTTCTCCACTGTCGGAGTCCCACTCACGCTGTCGACACTGAGATGCTTTTCACTGTTTTCCTCTTTCAGGATAAACAGAGAATCTGTCAGGCCAATAGAGGACACTCGCTTCCTGGGGGAGGGAGGGAGGTGTTTGCCATGGAGGGCACTGTCATCCTGCCCGAGATGCCACTCTGCTTGGTCACCAGAACCACTGCAAAGCAGAGCCAGGTTATTCTCACTAGGCGCATTGGATTTATTCTGAAAGAAGAAACAAATTCAGAAAATTTTTAATAAAATTATAGCATTACTTAGCCATATTTTTTTCCATTTTCAAATCAACATTAATATCTTGTAAGGCTGGGGACTTGAAGTTCCTCCCAGAGGAACTATGGCATTGATAGTTAACTCTGAATACCTCCAATGGCTCTAGTAACAGGAATGAAAGGAGATGGACCTTGGTTTCCATGTCCTTGAAACTGTCACCAATAAGATTCAAACTAGATTATAAGTATTGGCAAGGATGTAGAGAAAAGGGAACCCTTGTGCACTGTTGGTGGGAATGCAAATTGGTGCAGCCAGTACAGAAAACAGTATGGAGGTTCCTCGAAAAATTAAAAATAGAACTACCATATGATCTAGCAATCCCACTTGCGGGTTTTTATCCAAAGGAAATGAAATCACTATCTTGAAAATATAGCTGCACCATATGTTCAGTGCAACATTATTCACAATAGTGAAGATACGAAAACAATCTAAACGTCCACTGACGGATAAAGGAATGAAGAAGATGTGGTGTATATACACAACGGAGTATTATTCAGCCTTTAAAAGAAGGAAAGTCTGCCATTTGTGACAACATGGATGGACCTGGAAGACATGCTAAGTGAAATAAGCCAGACACAGAAGGACAAACACTCCATGATCTCACTTATACGTGGAATCTGAACCAGTCAGACCCTTAAAAGTAGAGAGCAGAATGGTGGTTACCAGGGGCTGGGGTGGGGGAGGGGGAGGAAAGAGGAGATGTTGTTTAAAGGGCACAACGTTTCAGTTATGCAAGTAGAATAAGTTCTGGAGATCCACTGTACAGCACGATGACTACAGTTAACAATACTGTATTGTCTACTTGAAATTTGCTGAGAGGGTGGATCTTAAGTGCTCTCAAAAAAAAAAAACAGACAGGAAAAGAAAATGGTAACTATGTGAGGTGATGGATATGTTAATTAACTTGAGTGTGGTAATCATCCCACAACATACACATATCCAAAAATAGCAAGTTGTACACCTTAAATATATGCAATTTTTATTTGTCAATTATACTTCAATAAACCTAAAAAATAAAATGAAATACAAATGATTTGCAAAGAAAAAAGAAAACTCAAAACAAAAAACAAATAGACATAGTAGATTACATAATTAATGCCATGTTCTGGATTTATGTTCAATCAGAACAGGCTGCCACTACTTAACACTTCAATCTCTTGTGTTCTTAAAGCATTCAGTTCAATTTGTTTAAAGCATTGTTTATTTTTGAAGCAATGCAATGAAAAATTACTTGAATTAATACAATTATTAAAAATTTTTTGAAGATTCAAGAAATATAGGAAAAAAGTGGGAATATTTCAGGTTAAAAAAATTCCCCAGAAAATACAGCTATAAAATTAGATTCTAAGAAAATATTACTGCTTGACAAAAGAATTCCAATTAATGACAATAACCACCAGAATTGGATAAATAAAAGGGAAAATACTGGAATTTTGTTACTAGAAATAATTCTTAATGATTCTACTTTATCCTATTTTTGAAGTTTGACACATCCATTAGAGGTTAAATGCTTCTACCAACTAAGATTATAACACTGGGCAATCATAGCAAGGGTAAGGTGTTTTCATTTAACTTTATAAGCTGAAAAATCAACTAACCGTGGGTTTATAATCAATATCATCCATTGATCTAAAGAAATCCAAGCTCTTAGCCGCTGCCAGCTTCCCTTGATCTGAGCTGTGTGTGCTCAATGTATCGAGGATCTCTCCTAGTAAGTCCATTTCACCTGAGTACGGAGTCTTTACTCTTGTTTCAACAGAGTCATCACTTTCATAAAAATAAGCAGAAGCTTCTTCACTGTCTTCAGAAGATAACCTGAGAAGAATAAACCGTGCACTGGCAGTTAGGCAACCACATGTGCTGCATGTCAGCAACCTCTCATCAGTTATACTCAAGTAATGAGAATTTTAAAACCAAAGCGACTGTTTCAGTGAAAGAACAACAAAATGGATAATTGGTTCACGGCCAAATTCTTTATAGTGATACATAGACCGAATCAAACACTGCAAATTTTGAGTACACACATTAAGAACAAACAGTGTGTGGACCTTATCAATCTGGAGGCAGAAGCAGGGCTTTTCACACAACCTAATTCTGTGTGATTTGGGACATTAGCCTTAGAAATATTAGACTGAACACTTGGAGAGCTTGCTATAGCCCAAGTTTACATTCAATATTTTTATATGGTTTTCCTTTCATTTATTTACTCACTTATTTTAGAGAAGAATGCATATTCCTTCATATAGACAAAGACATACTAACTGGAGAAAAAATAATGTCCATTTTGTCATCAACCTATATCTTAAAATTGTTAAAACGCTAAACAATACTATTATCATTTCCCTTATTTCATATTAAAATTAATTTTAACACTTTGTATTAAACTTTCCTCTTCTGATGCCAGCATAGACTTAAGTCTTTCCCTGTCCCTGATTCAATTTGTCTCAGCTGACTATTCCTACTCTTCCTGATAACTACCTGCCCCCTTCAGTAGCAGGGCAGGAGTCTAACTTAGCTGGGCTTCTTTTCCCCCTTTAACACTACCCAGATATCTCCGTAGGCATTAAAGCTTTCCAAGAACAAGGTATTTCAGGTCTATCTTGCATTCCCTTCTCAAGATTTATCCCCCATGAGACTCCAACGAGCAATGGTTCCTTTTGCAGAAGAACACTGCAAGGGAGCAAGCTCTGATCTCCAGGAGTGCACACTCTTTCAAACATGTTTTGTAACCTAAAACTTCTGCCATTAAGCCACAGCTCTTACTAGGACACCAAAATCCATCACTTACTTGCTTACTCTTTCGATGTCATCATCATCATCATCATACAGAGCACCATCAAGGCTCTTAAGAGGCCTTTTTAAGCGTGCCTAGAAAGAGGAATTGACCAAGTTGCATTAGTTAAAATAAGTCTCTTTCAGAAATCTTAAAGGAAGAATTTGACTCGATAAGACACACTTTTAAAAGAAATATGCATTCGGGTTTCTGAATATCACCCAATATTCTGATGAGCTGGCAGGAAAAAGGGGAGGGAATCAGGCAATATTTATCTCAACACTTACTTGCACCTCAAACTAATAAAAATAAAATCACTAGATTGAGTATGTATGAACAAATGCACAACCACCCAGTCTATCAGTCCCTGATTTAAGCACACTTGACCTACAATCAATCATATCCCCATGCATTTATCCCCCAGTTTCAATAATCATCACTATTTGCCAATTTTGTTTCTTTCATCCGTTACCCATAGTCTCCCTCACACCACGTATTTTAAAGCAGCGTTTCTCCATCCTCAATGTGCATATACATCTCTTGGAGATCTTCATAAAAACATAGATTCTGATTCTACAGTGGTTCTGAGGATGGGGCCTGAGTTTCTTTTTTTTTTTTGGTGAGGAGAGATTGGCTCTGAGCTAACATCTGTTGCCAACTTCCTCCCTTTTTTTTTTTTAATCCTCCCCAAAGCCCCAGTACATAGTTGTATATCCTAGTTGCAGGTCACTCTAGTCCTTCTATGTGTGACACCACCACAGCATGGCTTGATGAGTAGTGCATAGGTTGGTGCCCTGGATCCACACTGGTAAAGCCTGGGCCACTGAAGCAGAGCACATGAACTTAACCACTTGGCCATGGGGCCGGCCCCAGAGGTTCTGTATTTCTAACAGCCTCTTAGGCGACGTTACTGCAGCTGGATCTAGAGGTCAAACATTGAACAGCAAGGTTTTGAAGCAAATCCTAGACAATCTATCATTTCACCTGTAAATATCTCATTAAGTATCTTTAACAGATAAAGATATTTTCTCACACAACCAAAATATCATTATCATACCTAATAAATGAACAGCCTTTCTTTCAGGGGGTGCAGAGTAGCAGCTTTTAGTAGGTTTTCAATAAATATTTGTCAAAGAAAAAGAAAAAAGAGTATATGACTTTCTGATGCTCTTCATTTATCAGGTCTTGCAAGTCTGGGATCTGTCCCCTGGCTCCCTTGCTCCCTAGTTCATTCTCTTCTAACCTACAAGGCATCATCACGGCCTTCTTTCAATCCCTTATATTTGCCCTGAACTGTTCCACTGCAGGACCTTTGCATATGTTGATTCCTCTCCCCAAAAAGCTCTTCTCTTACATTTATCCCCTCTCTTCCTACCCCCACTGTCTCTGTCTGTACACATCTACACTCATTAGAAAATCTGGCGTAACTGCCTACGCCTTATCTGAGCCTCTATTGTTGTGACTTGTAGAATTCTACAGTCTCTAAACTGCTGACAGAGAGATCCTTTAAAGGCAAATATAACAATGCTCTCCTTCTCTTTAAACCAATCCTTCAACAGCTCCTTACTGTTTTCAGGCTAAGTCTCACACTCCTTACTTCCGCCCAGAGAGGTCTGGCTAAGCCAGCCTCTCTGAAGGCCTCAGTTGCCACGCAGATGTGTGCCCCAGCACCAGCAAACCAGCTTCCTTTCTTGCATGCTTCCCGAGGTCTTCTGCCTCAGGCCTACAGGTGTTGATGTGTCCACCAGAACTGCCCTCTCCTGGGCCTTTTCTCTTTCTAGTTATCCTTCATGCCGTGGCTCAAGTGTTCCCCTTTTTGGACATACTTCCCCACTCATCAATCAATTTAGGTGTCACCTGGTGTGTTCCTAGAGTACTTGTGCACATACTCGTCAGGGGCCTTATCCCCTGTACCATGGCCATTGTTCAATTCTCTCTTCCCTGCTGTTCGGTAGATTCTTGAGGGTAGGCACCTTGCTAATTTCTCTCTCCTACCCTCAGAACCAAGCACAGTGTGTGGTACATATTAGTGTCAGGAAAACTGTAAAAGACTTTGAAAGGAGCAAAAGATTATGGAGTGTCCCATCCATGAAATTCGGATGTTGTTTAGAAGATTCTGGGGATTATCTGATTTGGCAGTGCTCTGCGTCCTTCGCTGTCTTAATTACCTTTCCAGGATACAGCTGGACAATTCACGCAGCTAAGGCCTCACCTGAAGTGGTGTTATACAAGCCACTACTATGGAACAAAGTGGGGCTCCGTGCAGGGAGCCAATGCCTACAAAGCCCTCCCAGGAAAACCCGCCTGGGGCCTGCTTGACAATGCAGCCTTCCAGGTGCCTTTCCTCACAGCCAGGAACCTTAGCAAAGCCAGGGAACCTCAAAAGGAATTCACCCTAATTTATAGGTATTTCAGATAAAACATATGTTGGAAAGGTCTCTTGGGCTTAGCCTCCTAGCCTCAAGAGAGCAAATAACAGAGACTTTTATACACCCAATCTGAGATTTCTTTGAAAACTTCCAGAAAGAAGTATATTCTGTGGGCTTTGCTAGTCAATACTGCATGGCTCCAGACTTACAAAGAAAGTTCAGGGAGGCTTATATGGTTAATTAACATTCTGGTTGCTCCAATGTAAATAATCAGGCCAAACCTAATGAGAACAGCCTCTTTTTGTGATCAAGAATAATCTCTGAGGGAGGCACAAGCCCACAAGATGACGGCAGCTGGCCTGGGCCATCCAAGGGGGGCAGCATCAGCCCTGCTGCTTCGGAGCTGGGGCCTGCCCACTCGGGAGCTGTCAGCTCTGGCCCGGCTATCTCACAAGAAGGTTGCTGATCATTATGAAAATCCCAGAAATGTCTGGTCCCTTGACAAGACATCTACAAGTGCTGGAACTGGACTGGTGGGGGCTTCAGGATGCGGTGATGTAATACAATTACAGATTCAAGGGATAAAAAGGGGAAGACTGTGGACACCAGGTTGGAAACATTTGGCTGTGGGTCTGCAATTGCCTTCAGCTTGTTAACCACTGAATGGGTAAAAGGGAAGATGGTGGAGGAGGCCCTGACCATCAAAAACACAGATATCGCCAAGGACCTCTGCCTTCCTCCTGTGAAACTGCCCTGCTCCATGCTGGCTGAAGATGCAATCAAGGCGACCTTGGCTGATTACAAACTGAAACAAGAACCCACGGAAGGAGAGGTGAAGAAGAAATGAGCCTGTCGTGAAGCCTGCAGCAGGTCCCATCAGCTGTCTGCCCACCTACCGAGCAATCACCTAGATGTTCAGAAGCCCCTCGCACTACAATAAAAGAGCTATGAGATCCGCATGACATTCCCTGTTTGCACTGTGGCTCTAAGGCAAGCAAAAGACACAGTTTAACTGTTCTGAATCCTGTGGTTTCTTTCAGGCAGCTTTTATCACCTGAACACAGTTCATGTATATTTTGAATTGTGTGTATGGCCTTAAAACCAAAACCAATAATGAAGTCTTAAGTTTTGATAGTCCATGAAGTACACAAGTATCTAGTTTTACACGAACCTATTTGGGGGAAGATTACCAACAGAGTGCCTTGGTATGATTATTTGACAGAACCAATTATTCCACATAAAACAGATCTGCATATACATATATCACAAATACAAGAATATAAGACAAAAAAAGAATAATCTTTGAGATTATTATGATCACCAGTGGGGAGACTGTCAGGAAAATTGTAAAAGGCTATGAAATGGGCAAAAATTACTGGTTTCCTTTCAAAGAAATGTTGGGTATTGTCTAGCATTCCTTTCCTGGATTATCAGGTACTACCGGGGTCTGCACCAGTCACAAGCATGACTATTTATAACCCTGGAGAGAGAGAAGCTACCTTCTGGAGGACTGACAGGAATGCTTCTTGTCCTCAGAGACGCGAGTGAATTTTGTCCAGTGGAGATGCAGTTATCATGGAGTGGACACTGATGGTCTCGGTGTCTGTCAGCACAGACACTCAGTGCTCCTTACTGGCTAGGTGTCTGTTCTTTGGATTATCCTTTGTATCAGTTTTTCACATCTTACTGGCTCCCCCATTGGCTAATAAGCCAAATAAAACAAGAGAATTATAGTTTTACCCTTTAATGTAACATTATTCCTTAAAGTAGGCAGTTAATGTTTCCTGAATAAATGAACACCTCCATACATAGTAGATAGATTCTGCTGGGTCCTTAAACAAATTAAAAAACTGATGAGAAAATACATAAAGCAAAGAAGACAATACTACACTAACTGATTGACAACAGCATTTTCAGTGTCCACGAGGCAGAGAAGAGCATTATATTCATTCCTTCATTCAACAAAGATTAAAGAAATGCCTCCTCTGTGCCAGGCATTGTGCTGTATGCTAGAATACAATGATGACCAAGAAAAGAGCTCCTTGCCCTCATGGAGATTACATTCCAGTAAATGAAATATGAATTAAATGGAACAATCATAAAATAAGCATAAAATTATGACAGCAATAACTTGTACTAAACTATGATTGCTATGAGGAATTTGACCTAGTCAGCGAGGTCAAGAGAAGCCCTTCCTTGAAAGATGTTTGAGTTGAGCTCTGAAAGGTTCATAGGTATTAAGTAGATGATAAGAGGGAACAAAGGTCCTGGGGTGGGACGATCAGGAAATCTAATGGAACGAAAGACAACCATTGGTGCACTGCGGTTAGAACCTGTGCGGGTGCACAGGGTTCTTCGAGGCTCCATTAATCTTGCAGTTACCCTTCTGATCACTAGGTGGCAGATACACACTAAGAAGGCAAAAGGCTGGACAAATTTAAATTGACAGAGGGTTATAAGGAAGTGCAGGAGACCTAGCTGGAAAGAGTGAGAGATGAGAACATGGCAGGGGGACGTAGGCAGGGGACAGACCCCGGACTTGCAGGCCCTAATAATTAAAAGTAACACAAAGCCATTTGTTTTCTTTTTTCCTTCAACAAATATTTGAGAATATACTGAAAGCTGCCACTGTGCATTCTTTGAAAGAAGGTAGTAGCCACATCTCATTTTTCTTTTAATTCTTAGCATCTCTTCATTCCCCAAACATCCATTAAGCACCTACTGTACGCATGCTACTAGCTTCCACGCTGTAAGGCATATAAAAGGAAAGAAAAAGATGTTCTCTTCTCTCAAGGATTAAAAAAATACATATTGAAAATGCCAAAACACTGAAAATAATAAAGCAGTTATAAAGTTATTCTCCATTGTATGAATGTAATTGCACTTTTTGATCATCGAGGAAAACTTACATAAATGACCACTAAAACTGTCATGATTAATGTCAAATTGCAATATTCCTAATAAGTAGGTTCATTCAGCAGACTAAGAATATTAACAACCTAGAATTGGAATTACAAACTATAAATAATGGTAAATTCTGGGATCAAATAAGGGGATTTAGAAGTTTCTGAACTGTACAGACCTGGTGCGGTGATAACATTAGCAAAGGTCATTTCACTGGTGATACAGGCTGTGCAAATCAGCAAATAGTGATTAGCACTTGCAACTCTCTTGGGAACCAGTACTACATAAAAAAAAAAGAGTACATTTTTGGGACGCAAAACGACATAAGAAAACAAAATAAGCAGAATTTACATCACTGTGATATGAAGACTTAAAAATAAGATGGGGAACTGGATGTCACACGTCCTTGATCAGACTCCTACCAGGTTCTAAATACATATAATTGTAAAATAAAATTCAGCTCACATGGAGCTGTCAAATGTAAAGTACACAACTAATATATGTGAAAATCCATATAATTTTGGAAGGAAGCACTTGTATGGCAAGGGATGCTTACTAAGAACATGAAAAAATACTAAACTAATGCAAAAGAAAAGCTATTCGCATGGAATGAAATTTATTAGAGAAGATATCCTACTAGAGAAACTCAACCCACAGGTAGACCTTGAATGAAATAAAGAAATGGACTGGTAAAGACGGGAGGGAAAAGCACGTCCGATGAAGGAAAAATCATAAGCAACGCAGAAAGAGAGTGACAGAGGCAAAGGCCTAAGTCACAAAACCATCAAACTTCATATTTTGAAGAGGCCTCCAGAAGGAAGTTTGGCCTAGCCACAACAAGCAAGACCACCATGTCCTTTCTTTCCACTGCAGTGGTTTCCAGAAAGCACATCAGGCAGTAGAATGATGAGAACCATCCCCTCACACACAAGGAGTCAGTTTATCTTGCAGTCACCGTTTCTGTCACTAGATGGCAGGCAAATACTAATAAGGCAAAATGCTGGGTGAATTTAAATTCATAGCCGGGTTAGGGGTGGAGGAAAAATAAGGGATATAGACAGATTAATGGGAAAATACAATTTTCTGGACTTCATAAAATTAAGGTGCTTGTAATACATAAATTTTTTTGAAAGTAGGCACTCTGCGCTACTGGCCTCATTTTAGAGTTGAAGTAACTGAGGTCCAGAAGCGTTAACTAGTTCACCCAAAGTCTACAGCAAAGCCCGAGCTTATGCATCCTTCCTCGTATGATAACGAATGCTCACATGATATCACATGAGAGACAAATTAAAGAAACTCTACCACGCAGAACTCTAATGGCAATACCTCAAAAATGCATGGGAGTTTACAATGTGAAGAGTGCTTTAAAAACACGTGAGTTGTCATTTTTATAGGCAGTGGCTGAAGCACAGTTAAGTGACTTACTCATGACTGATCTGCTTGAGTATGTCAGATCTTTCACATACGATACTTTAATTCATGAAGTATCGACTTTACCACAAATTTTGGTGGAATGTTCCCTATTACATATTAGGGAACCAAAAGCTTAATGAAGCAAAATATCTTGGACAAGATTAAACAATTAGTGACAGAACCTAAATGCCAACCCAGGTGTCCTGACTGCCTGGACAACACTCTTCTCATTATAATTACAGTAGGTAAGTCCTGAGAGACTCAGGAGAAATAAATGTCTGAGAATTAACCTGAGAAAGACTGTCTTAAAATGCCAAGTTTTAACCTCATTTTAAAGCAGGTGGTAGCTACAGGAGGCTCAAGAGTGCTAATGTTCCAGGAGGTGAAATGGCAGAGTGAAGAGACAAGAGATTAACACTTTTCCAAAGATACTGAAAACAGATATTCCTGTCAGGTCAAAAGAGTAAATTGGAAGGATTAATAAGATACGTGATTGGTGAGGTCTAATGAATTCAGCTGATGAAGGGCTATTATTATTAGGCTAAAGAAACCAGATTTTACAGAAGCATCAAAATCATATTTCTGAGCAGGTGAGTGCTGGGTGAGACGCGTGCCGGAGGGAAGACTTGGAAGTGGTCCTGACACATCCAAGAAGCCTTTACCAATCCTCCTAGTCTGCAGAGATCTCATCTTCATTGTCAGCTTTATTCACTTCATTCTCTACCACTCAGTGCCACTTTACATATGCTCTCTTATAAAGGTAGCGTCTCATTTTCAGTACATTACTGTCTTACCAAGAGCTTGAGACCAAGAATCCTATCTTTTAATTCATCTTGCTTCTAATTCCACTTGCTTTTAAAATGCAAAAAGGAGCAAAAGAATGTCGACTCCCATCCTAACCATGAGAAAAAGCTGGATAATCTAAAAAAATTTCTTGAGCCCACCAGAGAGCTGAGTTTTAAGGCAACCAAGTAAACTCAATTCCATCGTTACAAGTGCCTGCATGGAGTGATAAGACGATCGATCTCATCCTTGGCCAAGCACAAGGAGACAGGCAGCTGGGATGCAAGGAGGGAAGAAGAAATCTGCTCAGATCGAATAGTCTTGAAGATCAAGTATGGGATAACCTGTCGGTTTGGAAGAGCTGGGAATCTCAGAGACAAGGGGAGTTCGCGCTCGCAAGCTCTTTTCCACAGAAAACATCCTATAATTTTATTTGCTAAATCAGGAAACCCTATCACCCAGTGCCACAGAGAAAGACTGGGGGCAAGGCAGGAGACTGAAAAGAGCTCTCCATGATAGTGCAGGCCTGCAGTGGGGAACAGGCTGCTGCAGGGCAACAGGCATGAGCCCCCACCTACTTTCTAAGAACATTCAGACACATAGACCAATGGAATAGAATCAAAAGCCCAGAAATAAACCCAAGCATATAAGGTCAACCAACATTTGACAAGGGAGCCAAGAATACTCAATGGTGAAAGGTAGTCTCTTCAACAGATGGCACTGGGAAAACTGGGTGATCATATGCAAAAGGGTGAAACTACCTGAATTTCACCTTACATCACTACAAAAATTAACTCAAAATGGGTTAATTAAGACCTGAAACTATAAAATCCCTAGAAGAAAACATAGGAAAAAAACTTCTTGCCATTATTGGTAATGGTTTTTTGGATATGACACCAAAAGCATAAGCAACAAAAGCAAAAATCAACAAGCGGGACTACCTCAAACTAAAAAACTTCTGTACAGCAAGAGAAATGATCAAGAAAACGAAAACGATAAACAAAATGAAAATCAACAAAATGAAAATTTCTCCCATTCTTGCGAAATGGGAGAAAATATTTGCAAGTCATATATCTAATAAGGGGTTAATACACAAAATATGTAAGGAACTCATATAATAGCAAAAAAAACACAACCCAAAAACCAAATAAACTGATTAAAAGATGGCCAGAGGACTTGAACAGTCATTTTTCCAAAGAAAACATACAAACAGCTCTCAACTACAGTTGGCCCTCCATATCCGTGGGTTCTGCATCCACAGATTCAATCGATTGTGGACTGAAAGGCCTACGATGCCTGCGTCTTTACTGAAGACGTCCAGACGTTTTTTTCTTGTCATTATTCCTTGAACAATACAGTATACATGTATACCTCATTTTATTGCACTTCACTTTATGACCCTTCACAGATAATGGCATTTTTTACAAGACCTTCCGCCAGCAAAAAGATTATGACTCGCTGAAGGCTCAGATGATGGTTAACATTTTTTAGCAATAAAGCATTTTTCAATTAAGGTACGTACATTGTTTTTTAGACATAATGCTATTGCATACTTAGTAGATTACAGTGTAGACATAACTTTTATATGCACTAGGAAACCAAAAAACCCATGTAACTTGCTTCATTGCAATATTTGCTTTATTGCAGTGGTCTGGAACTGAGCCTGCAGTTTCTCCTAGGTATGCCTGTAACAATTATTGACATAGCATTTACACTGTATTAGATACTAGAAGTAATCTAGAGATGATTTATTTACAGTATATTTGAGGATATGCATAGGTTATATGCAATACTACACCATCTTATATACCAAGGGACAACTATGTGTACATGAAAAGGAGCTCAACATCACTAATCATCAGGGAAATGCCAATCGATACAAGATATCACCTCACAGCTGTTAGAACAACTATCATGAAAAAGACAAGAGATAACAAATACTGGCAAGGATGTGGAAAAAAGGAACCCTTGTGCACTGTTGGTGGGAATGCAAATTGGTGCAGACACTAAGGAAAATAGTATGGAAGTTCCTCAAAAATTAAATTAGCAATGCCAATTTAATTGCTGAAATTAAATTTCAGCAATCCCACTTCTGGGTATTTATCAGAAGGAAATGAAATCACTGTCTCGAAGAGATATTCACACCCTGCGTTCACTGCAGCATTATTCACAATAGCCAAAATAAGGAAACAACCTAAACGTCCATCAATGGATAAGTGGATAACCAAAAGTGTGGTATATCTATATGTATACATACACACACACACACACACATACACACAATGGAATACTATTCAGCCATAAAAAAGAAAGAAAATTCTGCCATTTGCAGCAACACGGAAAATCTTGAGGGTATTAAGTTAAGTGAAATAAGTCAGACAAAGACAAATACTGTATGATCTCACTTATATGTAGAATCTAAAAAAGCAAAACTCATAGAAACAGAAAGTAGACTGGTGGTTGCCAGGGGCTGGAGGATGGGGGAAATGAAAAGATGTTGGTCAAAGGGTACAAACTTCTAAGTATAAGACGAATAAGCTCTGGGGACCTAATGTATAGCATGGTAACTGTAGTTAATACTGTATTGTATACTTTAAAGTTGCTAAGAGAGTAAACCCTAAATGTTTTCACTGTAACAGCAACAAATAAATGGTAATTATGTGAGGTGAAGGATGTGTTCACTAAACTTATTGTGGTACACATTTCGCAATATATATGTGTGTCAAATTAAAAAACAAAAGAAATTATCCAAACTGAAACACAAAGAGAAAAAGGAGCCAACAACAACAACAAAACCACCCAAGAAAAAACAGAACAGAGCATCCAAGAGCTGAGGGATATCAGCAACTGGTCTGACTCCTTCTGCTCCCAGAACATGCAGGCATTCATTAAATTTTTGTGGAGGTTGTTGTTGCAGTTGATAGGGTAGAAACAACACCACCTAATATTTATTAAACTTCCAGTGAGTGTTGGAAGAACAAATTCTATCACTACACTAACTCTAATCTCCACAATAACTCTATGGGGTGGACATAATTATCATCTTTTTATAGATCTGAAGGCTGAGAGGTTCAGAGAGGTTGGTATGTTGCTCCAGTTCAAATACCGTGCAAGCGGCCTAGCTGGTACTCTGGTCCCAGGTCTGCTATACTCCTAAGCCTAAGATCTCTACACTCCCACATGGGGTCTTCCTACTCAGTGAGGACGGTGATGCTAAGAAGAGAAAAAGAGGAATAAATACAAAGGTCAATGATCACCTTGAAGATGATGGGCCTTAGTAAGGTAAGAGGAGGTAAGTGATCTTGAAAGCAAGCCTGGCACATAGTAGTGTTCAGAGGAGGTACATGACAGTGAAAGCAATAAACCAGCACACAGTAGATAATCAGGTAGTTTTGGTGAACTGAATTAGACAGACTTTCCATTATGGTGTTATTCATTCAGTCCACACTGCACCACGAATTACATTAACAGAAGCTTATTTTAATTAAGTTGGGGACTATTCTAGAATTAGACTAAAAATGTCTCCATATTAGATTTGAGAGACAGAATATTTGAAATCAGAACTGATCCCTTTATGGAGTCCTTTTACTGATGTCAGAAAGTTTCCTTTAGGTAGCTTTGACTTCCTTTAGGAAGTTTAGTTTGGCAAAATACTGTATCAAAATCATCCTAGATACACAGTACTTTAGAGTTCATTTCTCCAATGTTGATCAGAGACTATATAAAAACCTATCCAATGGCAACACTGTACCAGCCATTGTAAAGACTCCCTGTCACTAAAGAGTGTTAATGGGTGGAAAGAAGGCCATGTATTCACAGGAGGTCTCATTATTCACCTGTGTTTATATGCAATATGGCTGTGAATTCAGTTAATAGTTTTAAGCCAACTTTGAAGGACTATTCATATCCCAAGTAATTATGTTAACTATAAATATTTAAAATACATTGTTTCATTATTTTTTCTCTTTAGTATTTGAAAATGCAAATTTTAACAAAGCTCTTGCAGTAAGTTCTCAGTACTGAAAGATTATTGATTAGCATAAATACAAGAAGTTACATAAGACTATTAAATTTTATTCTCAAAGCAAAATAAAGTCTTTTGATAAATGGCAAACTACTTGCAATTTTACTTTTGCTGACAGTATTTCAATAGTGTAACATTTAAAAAGGTTTCTTAACACACAATGAGTCCACTGAATTTTCAATAGTCCACTGTATTTTCAAAAACACAGAATGTGGTTCCTTTCACTAATTGAGGTGAAGATGATTCTTCAAGCTGGGATGAACAATTAAAACGTCAGCATTGATTAACAAAGCCATATTATTCCCAGTCACCTTAATAAACTATGCTTGCAAAATGTATATAACTAAGGATTAAAATATCTGATTTGTAAACTAATTAGCTGGATTTTATTTTTCAGATTACCATATCAATATATAATAAACATAAATGTGTGCGTATGTGTGAAGAGAGTCTTAAAATGGTTTTTTATAGAAGTAGCAAGAATCGTAACAGAAATCACAGTTATATTTTGGTTTCAAAAGTGTTATTTTACTAATGTCAAAGACATTGATAAAGGCAAAGAAGGAACAGACTTCTACGAAATGACCAGTATTACACTCAAATGTTAGAAAAACCATAAAAAGCTTCCAAAGAAGGCTGCACACTTAGTAGTCCTATTTTGTAACTGGTATGGGGGCACAGGCTAACTTGTTAAAATATTCATGTATTATTCTAATATTTTATATTGTTCTATGTCAGGAAATATAACAAAGTGTAGTAGATATAAATCCAATTCAATTATAGTAAGATTCTATTATACTCTTGTAGTTATATATCTATTGATGTTCCTGGCAATTTCTCTCTCTTGAGGGGCACTAATAGGCAGCAGCAAAAACCCCTACAAAGAAAAGACTGGCTCTTCCTTTCATCAACACTAACACTGATCTCTGACCAACCTTAAAAGCAGTTCAATACACAAAACAGGAAGAAAACCATCATTTCTGCATCCCAGAATGCCTGGCAGAAAATAACAATTTGTCTACAAAAACTGCGTACTTTTGGAATACAGAGCTGTTGTTAATTTCACCAAAAGCCCTTAAAGTAATTAAAGAGGTAATGGGGAAAAACTCACAAGGTTAAACAGAACAGAAAATAGTAAGGAAAAATAATAGTGACGCGATACTGATGTAAAGTCTGGAATGAAATATTCATTATATTTACTAAATGGAAAAACTGAGTATCTTTGTTTTTGTTTCAAGACTTTGTAATAAATGACAGCCTTCTGTGGCAATAAATTTGAAGAGTAAAATTATAACATTAAAGAAATACATTTCAACCTAAAAATATCTTATAATATATACTGAACACGTTCATATAAGCGAGACTATCTTCCATTATGTCTTTCTAATACGCTAGGCATTGTTCAGTAGAGCTAAACATTTTAAAAATGAAGACCCGGCCAGTTATTGAAAGAAGGAGTTGGTTTTGAATTATTCCTCTGAAAGAATAATGTTCTTGAACAATTTTATGACAATATAAATGTCTCAATGTGTATTCTATTGTGTTTCTAAAAGAGATTACTCCGAAAGGCAAATTTTATAATTATAAATTTTATCTTGTGTCTTCTTTCAAGGAAAGAAAACATTACATAATGCCCACTAGAGGGCACCCTTGTAATCTCTAACAATTCTCGGGGAGGACAGTGGTGGGGCACAGATTTAACTACAATGAAATTTGACATGTTGGAGATCATTACTATTTCAACAGAAAAACAACAGAGAAAAAAGGACTTTGTTTAAAATTAACAATATGGTACTCATATTTTTCAAATTGGACTTAGATCAATTTTATAAATTAGTGACATTAGTACAGACTAAATGTATGCTATATGAAAGAGTGGCTTTGGGACAGAGATTCATAAAATGTATTTTCACTTAGGCAGTATTTTTTGTGGGCATCCTTTAATAGAAAGACATTCACTTATTTAAAAAAATCTGTATCATTTGAAACTTTCTAATAGATTTCCTTATCACTCTAATTCAACATTTTAGCTTGATCATAATAATAGTATTCTCAATACTGAGCCAAATTAAAAGTCCTAAAAAGAAAAAATGAAGGGTTTTTTGCTTATCATGATCTGGTTAAACTTATTTTCATTATTCGGTAAAATTTATATTAAGTATTCTTTCCAATTATCTGGGCCTCCTCCTCCACACACACACTTCTGGCCCCTCTCTCGGGTCACAATTATCTTTCCCATTGTGATTTACGATCACGTTTTTCTTGTCAGAATAAGCAAGTGGCTACTTCCCTCTGCAAACCAACAACTGTGCCATTTCTTTCTTGACCAACAAAGCAAAGCTAATCCGTAGACTGTATTTTTCCAAAGATCCCAACAAGTGCACATTTTCAGAAAACTACTATGTCACCTGAGCAAGAAGCAGTATCTTTAATTACACTCATTTTATTCCCAGAGTCCATCAAATTCCAATGAAGAAAAGTGTGTCATAAACAGAGTACTATAAACCGATCCTACTATGTGTGACAATCCCATTATTGATTATGCTGAGGAACTAAGTAATTTAGAGAAAATAAGTTTTTATCTTTTCTTAGAAGTTTCACAGCAACTTAATTTCATTTGTAGCATTTAAAATATGAGATTTAGGGGCCGGCCCAGTGGCCGAGTGGTTAAGTTCGCGCACTCCACTGCAGCGGCCCAGGGCTTTGCTGGTTTGGATCCTGGGTACGGACACGGCATGGCTCATCAGGCCACGCTGAGGCAGCATCCCACGTGCCACAACTAGAAGGACCCACAACTAAAATATACAACTATGTACCAGGGAGATTTGGGGAGAAAAATCAGGAAAAAAAAAAAGAAGATTGGTAACAGTTGGTAGCTCAGGTGCCAATCTTTAAGGAAAAAAAAAGAGATTTATTACCTGTAAAATGTAAACCACCTGATTTTTCATATTTTCTAAAACATATTTATATACTGGGATTTCTAAGTCCCCATTTAACCAAATGTGGCTTTGAAACACCCTACTTTCAAGTCTTTACATGCCAAAAAGGCACATATAACTTCTAAGTACATTCTTTGAAGATGGAATTACATTACTCATCAATTTTAAAATGAGCTCACTGCTGTTGTACTATATTCCACAAATCTATTAGGATGATTTATAAAACAATAAATATATAAAGACTCAAAAAGATAGCAAATTTTAATTTGAAGTGTGCATGTCAACTTGTATAATGGGTAAAAAATGGAAAATCACATAGATCATATTTTATGGTATAAATATCTTCCTTATTTATGCATCATATCTCAAATTATTAGTCTGTATGTGAATATACTTTAAAAATAGAATAAATGACCACTAGTTTAACAGCACTTGGTCTTAGCAGAAATTATGACTATTAAACATGTTTCTATTTGTCAACACTGTATTTGGGTTAAAGTCTTGACTACATTCCAAGTGTGGGTATTTATCAACAGGCACACTGCTTTACATCATATTACAAATGGAAAACAACGTTCCATTCATATTTTTTCATGCAGCTTTTACATAATTAATTGGACAGGTTGAAAATAAATGAGTGGATTGCTATTTGTCCCAGACATGAAATAGTTAAGAGTGCTATGTGTGCCAGGGTTTTAATAGGGCTTAACAACAAAAAGCTTCCATCCTCCACTTTCACTAGATTGTGTTGCGTGGTTTTGCTTGCTTAGGGCCATCCATCTGTTAATGTTGACTTGTAATACAGCTAAGCTCCTGTTTGCGGTTCACTAGTTTAGGGGTGTGTGTGTGTATGTGATGCAGATACAGAGACACACATTACAACTACTAGAATGAGTTAAGAATAGCTAATATTATTTTAAAAAGAGCAGTATCTTAGACCCATATAAATTTTGCACATTATTTAAAGGAATTTCTCATTGTTAGAGAATTCCAATAAATTCTTACAAGTAACTATTTTAAAACATAATTTTAGATGACAGATTTAGTCTAAACATTGTTCACGAAGTCTACGTATTTTGTTCTAAAATAAAACGGATGAAAGAAGGTAAGCATGTAGTCACGATTAAAACTGTTCTGCACCATGACCAGTGGCAGTATTCTCACTGGACCCAACTGGCCCTGTTTTCAATAAAACCAGAGGAGGATCCTTTCCCTGGAGTCCTGTTAGGCTGGGGCTGCTGTAGGAACTGTCATCTTCACACAAAAGGGAAAAGGGCTGGGTTTTACAAATGTGAAGCCTAATTGGGAGATCTTCATGGCTGTACCCTTGACATTTATTTAAGCCTCATCAACAAAACAGGAAATAACCATAGTAATTAGCAAACCAACACACAAATTTACTATTTGTTGGGGGATAGATGTAGATCCACAATCTATCCCAAAGATAGGTAAGTAATGGGACACAGGCTTAAAACAACATACATTGTGATTTTTGTTCTTTTCTACAGAACCCAGATTATGAAACCTTATTTTTTCACTTTAAAATACATTCCTGGAATTTAAATTACCAGAATCTCCTTTTGGTCTTATGAAAATACAGCATTTCATTTACACAAGTCTAGCTGGAAACTGGAAATGTAAAATACTTTACATAAATGAGATTGACTTCTCAAATGGATAAGCAGATGAGCTAAGGGTGAGATGGGTCAAGTCCATACTCTGTATTTAGATAATTGTACTGACAATAAAATGACATATGCGAGGACTTATAAACCAGGAGATTTCTCAATACAATAAGTTGTATATTTCTTTTCAAATCATAAACTGGGATCTAAAGTCATCCCCACTTAGAATGAAGACTGACAATTTTAGGGTCCCTGCCTTAGTGACTAGCAGATTGTTAGACCCTGGGAAGTAACTACCAAGAGAGAAAAAAAGTCATATGGTGCCACTGTTATAGAAGACCTGAAGTTCAAGATATGTGTTATATGTATAAATGGACAGCTGCCAATTTCTGAGCGCCTGTCATGTGGCCGATACTGTAATTATCTATAATGTCTACAGCATCCTAGGAAAATGACACATATTGTTATTACCATTCTACAAATGTAGAAAGTAAGGCTTAGGGATATTGTGTTTTGCTCAATGCTAAATGCTAGTACCTTTTTCAAAATCAAATCTTTCTGGCTCTAAACTCCATACCCTTGTCTCTAACTGCCTTTCCTCCATGAGCACTCACCCGACGCAAAGGCACAATAGTAATGATTAGGTACTTAAGCTCCAGAATCAGTCTGCTTTTCAATCCCTACTCTGCTATTTATTACCTGTAGAACTTTGGGCATATATATTAATCCCTCTGCTCCCGTTTCTAAATCTGAAAAATAGGGATAATAATTCCCATTCTGCTTGGATTGTTGGGAATTTTAAATTAATCATGTACTATATACAAACTTACAGAGACAGCCTCACTGTTAACCAAGGAACTGTCTCTCTTCCTCATGTTTTCCAAAGCTGCTCTACAGTACTTGTCATTATTTCAACTCTATACAAACTGAGGGTTGGAAAACAGTAGTAAGAACATCAAAATATCAGGATCACCAAATCCCACAGGTCCCTACAGAATCTTGTTTTTAGGCAACTGAATTTACCACGTGGCAAGTCTTTTAAGAGCATCTGGTTATCCGAATAATCAAATCTGAAATGGGGCCCAGAGCATTCTTCCTTACCAAGAGGCCAGTGCCAACACAAGAAAGTGACCCCACTCTTCTGGCTCAGTGAGCCTACAGAAAAGAGTGTACTCTACGTCTGTGTCCGCCTCTGGCCTTTTTCAGTTTTTTAAAGCAGTTCAACTCTCACGTGAAAGCTAAGGCAACAGCTAAGAAACTGAGCCATCTCTGAGAGAGGTATGAATGACCTGAGTGTTTGACATAATAGAAACTGCCCAGAAGAGACACAATATAGAAAACCAAACTCCCGTCTCCTGAAACATGAACATTGCCTCTCCTAGGAACTTGCACCAGACCATGAGCTCTTTGGACTGAATTCGTCTGTGGATGCACAGTATCCAGCCCCATTTCCTGGGATGGTGGTGCATTCCCTGAACAACTTTTCTTTTTAATCTTTGTGATTTATGAATCGTGGTAGCTGTGTTTTTCTCTTCCTTTTGCCTACTAAGCAAAGGAATGGGCCTTAGCTTCTTACTATGCTTTCTCTCTGCCTTGAATCTTATCTAAATTCAATGAATTTTAATCCTTTATTCTATGACTCTTCGTAAGATAGGTATTTTTGGAAATAGGTAGAATACAAATGAATAAAACATTAGTGTCTCTGACATATTTATTGATATCTACTCCTAGAAATGTTTACATATCTAATTGAAAATCTTCATGTGCTCAGATCCTAATACTATTACACGTGGAGAGCTGGGAGTAAGAGAACTTATGATTTGGAACCATCATGAAACAGTATGTTTGTGGTTCTAGCATCAGCTTTCTGTTTCTTCTGCATTATACTGGATCCTATTTCAGTTAAAGCACTGAGATTGGATTATCTGCAAAAGATGTACCAAGGAAGTTTCTGCAATATCAGACAACAAAGAAAAGGCAGTAGACTATGCCTCATCCCTCTGGGTTTCCCTGCCCAAAATGCAAACAGTAATATTATCTTCTAAGCTTACTTTTGCTGTAGTCTTTTTGTTTAAGTAGCTCAATTCTCATGTTAGAACGGAGGCAACAGGAACCCACTAGGATAGGCTGACCTTAAACTTGCCAAGCTTCAGACTTGTGGCACAAAGATCCAGCCTCTAAGTACTTAAAAATATATATATATATTTTTTTGGCAAACAGTGCTATAAGGCAATTAGAAATAGTAGAAATCTTTTGAAAAGTTGTCACAGTCCTTAAAACCTCTTGTCTTGAGACTGGCTTTTCCCTGTTCACCCTTACTGCCCTCCAGTATCCTTGGTAACGTGGTACTCTCCCTGCTTCTCTGGCTGGAGTTGAGTGAAGCAAGGATTAATGCATGATCCAAGTGGGCTGATTACATTCTTCCACAAGAAACTTGATTTGGGGGTTGTGGTTCATTCCTAGCAGCTGTTTGCACTGAGGGCCTGTAAGCTCAGTGTCAGGAGCACAGAGAAGCTAAGAAAGTCACTCTACAGAATGCACAGTGAACAAACAAGCAGAGAGAATAGGCCAGGCGAGAGACAGAGAGACAGAGAGAGAGAGAGAGAGAGAGAGAGAGAGAGAGAGAGAGAAGAGGAGGGCAGAGGGGGGGCGTTCTTCCCTGACTGCTTTTTCCGTTTTCTAGTTCTAATCCTACCAGAGGCAACCCACAATCACGCACTTGGATGTCCTAAGGAACGCCCATATCCTAATAATAAAGGCCCTGGTGTTGTCTTATTTCATTTGTGTGTGTTTGCTAACACTATGAAATTAAAGAAATAATTCAAATCAGGGATTAGATAACAGTCTCAATTTGAATGTACCATGGTCTGCTTTTATAAATAAGCTGCTGACCACAAGTTGACTATCACATCAGAGCACTGTAAATGTCAGCTCAAAGAAGTAAACAGACATTCTTGTACTATTGTATTCTTGTACTATTGTACATTCTTGTACTATTGCAAGAAAACAGGCATTCTTGTAGCTTCAGGAAAAAAAATTAAGGGTGGAAAGTAGCAAGGAAAAAGACTGCCAAAGGGCCAAAAATTTACCTCTTTGCTAAGCATATATGTGAATCTAAAACTAAACAATCAAATTTCAATTATAGAAAAAATACAAACAAAGCAAAACATTAAATTATGATATTATTGGGTCAAATGATTGGAAATATGAACGCCTAAAAAATTTAGCTGTTAAAATACATATAAACAGATGTATATACCTGTTTATATAATGAGATACATGTATACAAAGACACATATATACTGGGACTGAAACTCAGATATTTATCACTTGAAAAGTAAAGACTGTTATCCAGACACTAAAAGCATGTGTGTAATAAATCTACGTACAGTGGTTTAACAAATTCCCACATACCAGGTAGGAAAAATGTATTATAATTCTTAAAAGAATAAGCCCTACTTATTTTAATTCTTGTTAGAGATCATTTGTCATGTCCACCTGAAAACCATAAAATGCTAATTAATGAATGCAAATTAACTGAATTAATACTATTATAATAAATGACAGCCATGAGGATTCAGGATAAGTATGCAATGAATGTAACCTACTATTCTACTGCAAGGTTTTCTGTAACCTAATGCAATTTTCTTTATCAGAAATGTCTCTAGGAATTAACAGAAAACAAACAAAAACAGAAATAAGCAATATATTTTAGAATTATATTATCATAGAAATACCACTCCATGTTAAAGGAAAGGAAGATTTAAAAATATAAATACGAGGAGCTGAAAATAATCTTGTTAACTAAAACTGACATTTAGAACAGGTGTATCTCCAATTTAAGCATTTTCTTTTTCACCTTAAAGCAGCCTATAGGTAACAAAGATTCCACATTTTTTCACATAAAAATCTATTAAACATGGTAAATATAAGCTAAATCTTCCAATACTAAGTCAGGAAACATTTTGTGAAAGTTTTTAAGATGTTAAAGCTTGAGAACAGAAAGATAGGAATTGGACAGGCTAGTGATGGGAGAAAAACCAAGAAATCAACTGCAAATCCATCATTCATTTAGAAGTTAGTAACTGTTTTCCAGTTAACTTTAGTAGCTAGAAAAGGTTTCTACACTTGAGAAATAATTATTTTCTTAAAAAGCTTATTTTAGGTCATATGTTCAAGCATTCACACCAATATGCTGCAATTAAACAATACTAACATATGAAAATACAAGCTTAACAAATAGATAAATCACAGAGAAGACATTTAGTGTGTTATAAAAACAGTCCCATGAAGGTAGAGATGTTTTCATGCTTTTCCTAAAATAACTGGAATAGCACCTGGTGCACTACTTAGGTCCTGAGTGATTGAATGAATCACTTTACAAAGGCTAAGGTTTTAGTACGGCCTCACTGATCCTCTCCCCAATCCTAAGGACACTTGGAAGTCCTGTAGGGCCATCTCTATTCATGTAGTATCTGCACACCCAGGAAAGCCACCTGCATTAGAGATGGGTTCTGGTCCCGCTCTGCCAGTAACTACTTATGAGTCCAGTGATGTGACCATTCTGGCTATCGACTTCCATCAATGAAGCTTTGCAGCTGCTTCCAGTGCTATAATTTTGTAACTATAATCCACTCAAGAATTTTTTTAAAAGCTAGTTTTCTAAGGCCACTTAAAATATGACTTGGTGTATACAAATTTTGCTTTGTTACAACCTTCAGAAACAAACTTATGAGGCAAAATCAAAGACACGTAGAGCTATGATTCTGAACACTTTCTCACTTTAGGACAACATTTTAAGCAGTATGCGCAAATAAGCAGAAACTTTAAATATTTATAGCAAATAAAATATCTAACTTTAGAAAAAGACAGACATAAATCACTTCATATTCTAATTTCTACAGATGATTTTAAAGGTCAAATTCTCATTACAGTCTCATTTTATTTTTGTAATAAAGGAAATGTGTGATTTCCCACTCATCATCAAGCTCCTCATACTCCACAGCAATCACGTTTGTCTCTCCCCTCCCTGGACTGTGAGCTCCATGATAAAGGACGCAAGACTGACATCTGGAACTTCTTACTCCCAATCCCCTTGCAGCTTCCCCAGACACCACCTACTCATCTCCCTGACCATAACTGCAGGTTTTCTTATCATATGATACAAAATTAATGGGTGCAAAATTGTTCCTAAAGAATTAATTGGAATCACATAACTTGAGAATTTGGAGACACGAGGGTAAATAACCTTACCTTGGAAAGCTTACGCTTTTCTAGGTTTCCTCCCTTTTCATTGTGTAATGTGTAAACTGGTGTATACTGTACAGAACCAGAACAGCTCCCATAATCTTCCTCATTTTCCTACACAGGAAGAAATATACAAGTAACTATTTTAAATGTTCCTTGTATTACTAAAGTTATTTGATTAATAGACAACGTGTCTGACACAGATGCAAATAACAAAATAACACTTCAGGTATAAGTCTAAAGAACCTATTTAGTAAGAAAGTACATTTTTCTATATTGTGAATTAATAATTTCCAAAATAATGTGACTATTTTGAATAATTTGAATAAAATTTATATGAAGATCATTTACTCTCCATCACTACAATGGAAGTTTTTAAATAGTATTTTTTCTCCAAAGGTAGAAACTCAAGACCTAACAACTAATAAAATCTGTGAAGATGGGATATGTAATCAAATCAAATAGACACATATACATACACATAGATATTCATATGTATGCAATATTCAGAAATCCAAATACACATCATCAAATGCAATCTTTTGTAAATTAAGAACATACTTCAACTTAAAGTAGCTACTATTGGAAAGATCCTATAAAACCAAACGATGGTATTCCTGGTTTAATTCGGCACCAAAGATCAACTTTTTAAAAACTTTCTCAGCTTGAAGCAAGAATTTCAATTGTGATATCAAAGCAATCAACTTTATGAAAACATACATCCTGTTAAAGAATCTTTGAAGATCTCCGCAGTTCTGTGATAAAATATGCAAACAATAAAGAGATTATTCAGTGGATGCATATAGAATGGCAGGTAGTTGCCAGAGGGCCTCTTATGAAAAATACATTCATGAACAAAGGGCTAAGCATATTTCAAAAGTCATTAAAAACATAAATCTCCTGTGATTTGTAAAGTATAGGCTTCACGCTAACACAAGAATCAAGGTAGAATAAGAAAATGATGACGCACCTTGTGTTTGAGCTTACTCTTCACTTCTTTTATTCCCTGCTTTGCGTGGTTTTTTGCCTAGAAAATGACAACACAAGTGTCTGTCTGGTTTTATTACCACTTAAAAGAATAAGAACATGAAATCTCATTTAACAAAAATTGTTCTCAAATTATTTAGAAAAAAAACTATAATCTAAAACTATTTTCAGGGATACCATACCACTTATTATTAGACCTAAATTAGTTTGTGAAAACATGATTAGTCTATATGTGCATACAATATCATGCAAAGACTGATTTTCAGCCTATTTTGCCACCTAAACTATAAGAAATACAAAAGAGTCAAGCAGACTACTAATCCCCAGTCTTAATTTGAAACTAACTAGGGCAGAAAAAGAGAAAGCACATCACAGCAGGAGGTTATTTGGGCAAATGTTTGGACTTTAAGAAAATCAGGCAACTTCACAAAACTATAAAAAGTGCTTTTACAGGCAGACACAAGTTGTTATTAGCAGAGCTATCTTAACGTTATGACTATTTCATATATAGTTTTTCTCACAAAAGTTAGAAGTCATGTAACAATTTAAGGGCCATGCTCATGTTCCATAGGGAATCTGGCTCCAGCACTTGAGCCTCTCAGGTTGTCCTCTCAGGTTGTGTGGGGTATAATTTAACTAAAAGCAACTGGGGGCTTTCAGAACAGCCTTAGCCTCTGTTCCATTGGAAATTCCCACTCACAGTGACCAGAGCGGAATGAAGAGAAAAGAAATTCACATTTACTTTGTGTTTCCTCAGTACGTGACTGGGTGCTGGGTACCTAGCATGCATTATCTCATTTAATCATCACAAGGACTCCACAAAATTAGTACTATTGTTATTACATTTTACACATAAGGGAAGTGACTCAGAGAGTGTAAGTCCTCATAGCCTAGATTCAAATCCTGGTCATTTAATTCCTAAGTCCAACTTCTTCCCATCTCAAAGGAGACAGAGGATCTAAGGTTTTTAAAATACATCTGCTGAATCTAAGCCTCAAGAGAGAAACAGCATTATGAGTCTCATTCTACAGACATGGCAACTAAGGTCATGTGGACTTAAGACTTTCCATCTCCAAAAGTCCCTGCTCCCTCTATCAAACCAGCCTGCTTTCCCAAGTCACTTCTAGGAAGAGTAAACACGTCTTCCCACGTTCACTGAGAGGAAGGATCTTATTTATTTCCCGTTAATATCTACAGTGCCCAGCAGAGTATTTGGCATGTAGTAACCGCCCAAGAAATGTTTTGAACTGAACTAAACAATTATTTCCTTATTGTAAATGAGGCAAAACCAAAATATATTAGACCCAGTAAAATATAACTAAAAAGACAAATAACACTAAAACTATATTTCCATGGTTCTTTAGAATCAATAAAGCATTTTTACTTTCATAATTCTAGTGATAAAGCCACTGATTCTATCTAAAGTGTCCTATATTAATCCCTACATTCCTATTAAGTAAAAATGCGTAATTACAAAAAAATACTTCCTGTTCCCATCTCCAAGAATTTGTACCCATCTTTACTCATACTTGGACTATATTCTAGTTTACCTAGATATCCTCTTTCTTTCAAAATCCACCTGATTCACACTCATCTTTTCAGATGCTCCTTGGTGTATAGAGTTGACTCTAGTGTCAGTCAAGGTTCTGAAATTCACGTGCTGATTCATTTAAATGTCCACTGCTCTACTTCCTCCACTGACCTCTTTCAGAGTGTCTGGAAGATGGGTTGCAGGTTCTCTCTGTCCTTTTCAATTTACCAAGCTGAAATTTACCAACAAACAAGCATTCTCTACAGCAAAGCAATTATTTGCTTTTGGCTTTGGCTAATAATTTAGAACGCAAACTCCTAACAAGAAATTTGACTTAGAAAATCTGTTAGCCAAATCATGTATGTATTCACTTTGCTGTTGTTTTTAGATTTATAAGAGTATGTATGTTGACTCTAGTTTTCTTTATAGCCCCTATAATAAGCACAGAAAAACAATAGCATAGAAAGCATAGAAAAAATGTTCTCAATATAGGACAAAATCATTATTTCCTCAACAAATACACACTACTTCTGTAGCATGTTCAAAGCACCAAGCAAAGGGACAGTGACACAAATATAAAAGTAGAGCCAGCATCTCTCTTAGGCATAGCACCTGCCGTGCTCACTACTCTAATCCAACAACCACTCAAGGCTAGTTCATGAGAGTACTCAAATAATTTGTTGAATGAATGAAACAGTTAAACACATGGTTCCCAGTGTTAAAAAATTTACTACCTATAGTAAAACAAGGTAAACAAATTCTGTTATACCACGCAAGAAAAATTAGGAGTTTTGTTCACAGCAATTTGTGGTCAAAGGAGGAATTTCAGAGTTCACATTTCAGAATATGAGCAATCTGGAAAGAGGAGTTCTGGACAACTATGAAGGTCACAAATTGACTTATTTACTTGCCCCAAACCTCTTGATTCATGTATGACACGATCACAAGATAAATGATAAAAGTGACTAAGTATGTTTTGAAGACCTCAATTTGCCTGAAATTAATTTAGGGAATAATCTTCCAAAGAGTAGAATTTTTCATTTGGGAACATTATACTGTTCCACAAAGAAGGATTCAAAATAAAATACAGATTTGAAGGATAAAAATTTAAAATACAAATAGGTTTTGAACATGTTTGCTTTATTTCTGTGCTTCTATAGAAGATATGAGTGAAATTAAGGAGAAAAACACACACTTAGCAAAATAATACAAAAAAACTTCTCTAAGCCTGAAGGAAAACTTCAAGTATTTGCTCAAGGAACAAAATGAAGGGCACCTGACTGTGAAACCTTTTCTAGAATTTTAAACGTGAGGAATAAGGCTCAATGTTAGTTTGATTTTTCACATGACTGCTATGTCGTATTTCATTGTGAAAAATTAAAATCTCTTCAAAAGCTGTATATAAATTAAACCACCAGTATTATAGTGAGATAGTGATCTACTCAGAGAGGTTCATAGCAAAGCCATGGAACAACCAAATAAAAGGCAGAGGCTGATGTTTCCAAGGCAAAATGATTACCTCTCCTTACTTTTACTTTATAAGAAGGCTCCAAATAGTTCAGAATTTTGGCACTGTATTTTTGAATCCACTCTGTAGATGAGCTTCCCTGCTATAAAATCTAATCTTGAAAAATATGATTTTTTAAACAGAAATGGTGGCTCCATACATATGAAAACTGTAAGTCAAAAAAAGAATGTTAAGTTCTAAACTTATTAAAATACATTATTCTATTATTAATTCAATCCCATCAATTCATTTCTGAGAAAGCATCTGAAGATAAATTCTTATAAAATCAAAACTACTGCCCTGAATATTTTTAGAAATATAGAATATATATGACCTACTGAACTAAAAAAAAATCTTATTGAATACCAACCCACTAGCTCCTCCCTCAAGAAGCTACTAGTCTTAATATTAGAGATATAGATGTACACAGACAGAATAAGGGCTGAAACAGGCATGTCTCCAGGTCCTACAGGAACACAGAAGAAGGGATATTAACTCTTTTTGCATGGGATTGGGAAAATTTTTCAGGGGAACTAATGTCTCAAATAAGTCTTACAGGATGGGTTGGTGTTTACTAGATAGATAAAGGCCAAGAAATGGATGTTCCAAGTAGCAGAAATGGCTTGTGTAGAATAGAGAGGCAGAAGAGAACATCTTGAACTCATGAAATGAGGAACACTCAGTACCTTCAGAGACAGGGAGGCTCAGGGGATGGGAGAAATGAATCAGGACACAAGAGGAGTCAGGACTTGAAGGGTCTCAGTTATCATGTTAAGGAGATTTTTATTATTTATTTATTGTTGTTGCTATTGGTATTGTTATTATTTTACTATCAGCCACGGAGAATCACTGAAGAATTTTAATCATGGAGAGTCAAAGTATCTTTGAGGGAAGAGAACTTGCCATATTTTTCTATTTTTTTCTCTTTGAGCCTCAAGTACACCATGAGAATTTAAAATATGTTGAAATAATCAAATCTCTAAAAATAGTACTTCATCATGGACTGTTTCAATCTGAGTGTACTGTGCTAATAGCTTTGAAATAAAATGAAGAACCATTTTTAGATTACATAAAGGAAATATCCTCTCTATACAATGATACAGTTTTAATAACTGAATTTGCTTTGGTCAATATTAACTCTAAATTTTTTAGAAAGCTTATTTAAAAGAAAAATAGAAAATATTCTATATTTCCATGTCTATCTCCTAGGAATACATAAAATTTTATTAATAGAATTTTTAAATATCAAAAGAAAACTTACAAATTTATATGCTGTCCGTACAGCAGGAGTTGCTTTCGTCACTGCTGTGTTGAACAATGCACCTCCTTTCTGCAAAAAAAAAACCCAGAAAAAACATATTTCCAAAAATTTTTGGCCAGATTGTCCCGAAAACAAAGCATTATTAAAAGTATAGAAACAGAGCTTTCCTCACAAGCTAAACAACATCATACAAAAATTATTTTATGTTTAGTGTTTTCAAGCTTTTATATACTATAGTAGTTTCACACAAAATGTAAACATTCTACTCTTCTAGTTGGTGTAATACATCATTTAAAAATGCTTTCATCTTTGCAGTTTAGGCAGACTTGGGCAACATGACCAGTAATAGGTATATATTTAAAGCTTAATAAAAATGGAATAACAATCAACTGTTTATCAACTCTTTTAATGCTGGGCGATAAAATCTGCATCTGTGGAAGAGTTTTATACTTAAAAAAAATCACATTAACAAAAGCACATTACCAGAAGTGATAAAACTGCCATCAAACCCTACCACTCCACCTAACTCCTTGTTCTGGAAAATAATATAAGGTGACAGCAAAATCTTGCTTTTCAAAACAAGCCATATTTATCTCTGAATAAAAGCTTTCCCTTTTACAATTTTCTTTATGAATATCAACAAACTATATGCATAAAATAAACATTTAAAATGTAAGAAAATATGTATTTTAAATATTGACAATAAACAGCATAAGTACAAATAGCATACTTGAACCAAAGAGTTCTCCACATATTAGAGTGAAAGAAAAAAAAAAGGAAACTTTGAAGGCTTATTATCACCTTGACTGTATGCACCCATTGTTGATATGACCTCGGGTTTCCTAGAATATATAAAAATAAGATGTCAGAAATATTTGATCAAAAATAAATCTATAAACCAAAATTCATCAAGAACTATTATTTCCAAGATTTTAGTAAGCAAATTTTATTTATCTGTAATGTTGTGAAAGAAATAATTACATCTTAAGAATTACTAAACTACTTTAATTCCTAGGAAAACAGTAATTAGAATAGACATTTTTCTTTACTCACATGTGAAGCTCATATGTTAAAGTATTCTATGTTCTTTCATTTTATAATTATCTTCGGAAGGGAAAATATAACTTCTCTTTTGAAATCCAAAATTCCTGTGTCTTTTAAACTGATTTTTCAGTATTTATGTCTATGTTGTTCTGTAAAAGTTTGGCTCTTTTACACAATTACATTCACTTTAAAACAATATTTCAAGTGTACAGGGAAAGAAAAAAAACTAGAAGGGAATTCAGAAATGCAAAGAACCTAGCAAATTTTATTTTAATGCAATTAAATTGCAGTTATCGTTCTGAAAATATTCTCTAGTTGTAAATCCAAATTTGGAAGATATTACCCAGGGAAATATGAAGCGAATGTAGCTTTTAGGCTACCAAACATCATGATTATTAGAAAGCTCAAATGCTGACAAAACCAGTTCTAATAAAACTAGTAACCATATATTTGGCTCCAAATACGATAAATAATTTAGTCAGTAAGATGATGTGAGAAGGCAAAAAAAAAGCCACACAACGAACGTTTTATATCAACTGACTTTAGTTAGATTTCATCTACCTTCTTCGTTGTTTAAATGCTTAAATACTCCCACAATAAAAAACAAAGCCCCAACAGCTACTCAGAGACTATCGAGTACAAGGAATCCCTGAAACCGATGGTGTTCTCCTCTCGTGTGTGGTTGTGGCTTTTTAACAAATGCACCACCGTGCTGTTACAAAACAGAGGCAGAAGGATCCTAGCCCAAGAATTTCTTTCCAGCTGTTACCTTTGCATCCTTAATCAACATCAGGCAAAAAGTGTCTGGCTCTGGCTCCACTCCTGTACTTAAAGTCTTTCCCTAAGATGTCAAGAAACAACCCTCATTTTGAAAAACATCTCTCAGCACTGCATTGCTCCTTGTTTGGAAGAAGAAATACGGAGAAAATATTTTTTCTAATCTTGTGAAATGATTATAGCAAAATGCATCTACCTAAAAGAGCCTATGTAAAAATAATTTGCACTGTGTAAAAAGACATGAGTTTCAGGGGGTATTTGGCCTGACAAATTTTTTCAGTTATATTTCCCTTGTAAAATAGTGAAAAAACCAAGTTATTCTATCAATTTATTTCTCAAGGAGATTTTATTAACAAAAAAATAAACAGATTGTCTTTATCCAAATTGTTCATGTACTTTTTACTTTTCTATTAAAAAAATTTGGGTGGAAATCACATATTTAAGACAGTTATTATTCACAGTATCCTGGAAAAGTGTTTTACTTTCATTCTTTTCCCAAAATGAACTTAAGAAAGCAGAAAGAGAAACACCAACTTGTATATGACAACTATTTAGCATTCTGGAACACCTGTCATTCCAGAAAACAATTATTTTTAAACCTCTGAACCACAAAGAAAACAGCTATCATAAAACCGGAGCAGTCACAGAAAGGTCAGTGTCTTACTCAGAGTTGTGAGGAATAAAAACAGCTCCTCTTCAGCTCTTTACAGGTGATAAACTGTTTCTACGTACATTATATTATTGGAGTTGTATTCTTTTCCTCTAAAACAGGCAAAGCAGGTGGTGTCACAGGCAGTGCAGTTCAGTGAGAAGGAAGTGGGACCCGCGAGTTCAGGCGCACTCTATCCTGTGTACTATATGATGCGGTACTAGGCCTTAACCTGGCTGCTATATCTTGTATCTGGTACCCAGCACATCTAGACACACCGTAAATATTAGCTGTTATTATCAGTAACTTGCCAAATGAGAAAACTGAGGTTGTGAGGTGATATATTACTTGCCCAAGTTCACAAATATAGCAACTGAGAAAGAGTAAAATCTAGGTGTTTTAATGCTTGGTTCATTATTAGTCCTTCAACTCTGAAATGCCACCTCTTAAGACTGCTAAATAAAATATGATGACACAAGTTACATGGAGATTTCCTCTATCACCTCAAAGTAATTACATTAGAAAGAAAAGGAGCTGCTCAAAGCTAATACCTTGAGAAGAAACAGTTGATAGAATCACCAATAATAATCTGGAATTCTGTGGCATAGGAAGTCCCTAAACAAACTGCTCAAGATGATAGGGAAACATGTGGTACAAATTAGGTAGATTCCTGTTAAAAAAATTTTTAAAGGTTAATTGTCTCTAAATTTTAGTGCTTTTAAGATTGAAGGCTCCTACTTCCACAAAGTTTATGAGACAAGCACATTATTCTTTGATAATGTTTTTTTTTCAAAGGCTGTTTTTCTTCTTAAAAATGAATCCGAATGCCAAAAAGATCCCTCAGAGTCCTTCTTTTAAAGTAACTGGATTATGGAAATAATAATAAGCATTATTAAGGAAATTCTTAACGTTGTTCTTGTTAATCAAACAAGTGATTTTCTCACACTCAAGGACAAAATATCTTTGTTTTTCACTTGTGCAAAGACTTTCTCTTCAAATGTATTTGCTTAAATTCCAGTAATTTGCAGTTACTTACCAAAAAATGTAAATTGGTCTAAATTGTTCAGTGTGGCCAGAAAACTGCCACTAAAACTGATGATTACCTACCACCCTTCAAATTCCTTTGGTACCTTAGTCAGTAGAAAAAGAAATAGAATTAAATAAATATAAGACTACTCAGATTATATCAGGAAACTACTGAAGAAATGAATGCTATCAGTGGAGGGTAACCACACACTTTTGTATAAAAATCAATCTGAGAATGTGTCTCCTTTTTAAAGTTTAAATAATTGGATGTGGATTTAAGAATTAGTTTTATTTAAACGGAAAAAGAAAATGTGGGTTAAAAAAACATGTTCTTAACTACTCAGTAGTCCTTAGCTGCTTTTCCACACATCAATATTTGTGTTTATCTAACTGCATGCTTTGTTCTACTCATGTTCTCTTTCATTACCTTTTCACCTCTATGGTTAGATCTTCCCTTTACAAATTTCCTGATATTCTCATCACTTTCCTCTTACGTTAAGGTTGAATAGTCTCATGAAATGAATCAGGAGTAACATAGATTTCCTTAACAGTGCTGACCACGGGGACTCCCAGGACAGAAAACTGTTTTGACAATCTGCACGCATTCAGTCTCTGACCATAGTTCTAGATTCACTACGAATCTACGTGTTCTATATATGACTGTCCTGCACTGTACACTTTTAATCAGAGCCACGATAATTACAAAGCTCCACCATATTCATATTCATTTCATAATGCATGCATTATAGCATATTTATGCATGCATATTAGTAACAAAAATAGTTTATAATATAAACTGCCACTGCAATGACACAGAAAGGAGAGAAATTGGATGCTTCTCTGAAATTCCTAATTATTTTTGCTTACACGAACATAATTTTTTCTTCAGCATCAGTGAATGTTATTTCTCCAATAGTGATCTTTCTGAGGGTTTTACATGTAAAGTCTTCAAAAGAGACAGGAATCTTGCTTTTATCCAATCAGAGTAGAGAAGGCTTGAGTACTGCTCTTGTTTACTGAACGTCTTCTAATTAAGAAGATCTCTTATCAAAGCAATATATTATAGTTATTAAAGCAAGAGCTTTGAAGCCAGGCAGACACATGTTGAGTTCAGACTCTGGCACTACTAGCTGTGTGACCTTGAGCAAACTACTGAGATGAATGCCCTCATAAAAGTAAGGATAATCAAAGTACCTCATAGGATGCTGTGAGGATTAAATGAGATAATATCTACCGAGCACTTACAGGAGCTTCTGCCACATATTCATATTCAATAAGTATGAACAATTATCGTAGTTATTACTATGAGAGAAACAACAGTTATAACAGTTTACTTCTTTGAACAATAGTTCAACCTCATGACACAGACATATTCTTTCTCACAAACGTAGTTTAGATGACAAATGTTTGGAGCTGACCTCTATATTTTATAAAAATATAACCACCATATATTTTTATATGGTTCCAAAAATAGTATATATATATATATTTTTTATTGGTAAGAACATTACCAATTTTTATTAGATTACTTATCTTTTTATTTCAAATCCTAATGAATTCTGCTTTATTTTCTTCTAAGAATAATCTCTATGTATCTCTAAGATAATAACCTAAAACATAACAATTACAGAATAATACTTGACAGCCAGGAATGATCTTTCTTGAGGTACCTATTGAAATTAATACTTGTTGAACTATGCTTTCTTTTTGGATCAGTACTGGCTCCCCCAAATTAAGATAAGAGTTCAAAACCTTTTCCACTTTAAGAAAAAACAACAAAGTGGTTGGCATTAAGTTGTACTGAAAATGCAGAGTCTCTAAGTCAGATGCTAACTGGTGATCAATATTCTCCCAATCAGAGTTAGTGAAAAATTTTAGTGACCCTCCTCCCAAGCAGAAAAGCCACCACCCCTCTACTGCAGAGATATCTGGACTAACGGTTAAGACTACAGAATTTACCTCTACAAAAGGATCATACTTCTACCCCATTACTGTCACAAGGTGTCATCTTCAATTCCATATAAGATACTAGCCCCACAGGTTATAAAGATAATGAGACAGCAGTTATGTAAATACTGACTAGATGCCTCAAGCAATTTGTCCATGAGCTGACAATATTTTGCTTGTTTAAGTTGAAAAGTAAAAAAGCCATATTTTAACAAAAGTTCCATTGAAGCTAAATTTTTACCCATAAGCTGAGGAAAGCAAGGAGCTGAATGAATCCACATTCAGCTTACTTGCTGAGTCAAGTAAACGAAGTTTTTCCCAAAGCTGAGTGCTTCCAATGAAATGCTGTGCTTACATCAGATGAAGGCCCACAAGTGCTTAGCTCATTTGTACCTCTTTCAATGAACAAATCGTTTCAACGGCTTTTATATTTTTATGGTGCAAAAATAAATCTCATTTAAGAATAAAATTAAATTTGGGGAAATCTGTAAATGAATGCTTATTACTATTTGTCTTTCCGTGTTTTATTTCTCAATTCTAGCAACTATTTATTCACACAGATTTTTCTTTCCAAATTAAACCTATAGATAAGAGGAAAAAGTTACTATTATACCAGGTGAAGATGAACATCCCAGGGGTTTTTGTTTGTTTAGTTCACCCCAAGTCCAGATCAGTGCCTAGTACATAGGAAACGCAGCAAATACTGGCTGGAGGAATGAATAGGGCATTTCAAGGTCTCAAGCAAAATTCTCTGCAGAGTCAGGACTATACACTAGAGTAATCACTTACAAAGTCTCAGTTCATTAGTCATTAATTGCACAGATAATTATAACACTGGATACGTACATGTCAAACAATGTAATATTTAATTATATTAAAGTTAACTGTATTAAATAAAGATGGGATATCGTCTAACTGATGTTTCACACACAAAAATAATATGACTCCTTCCATTGCTTTAAGTGAAGGCTTTCCACAATGACACGTGTAAGCACATGGGATGGTAAACTGAAAAATTTTTTCCTAATTGTACAGTGGTCTGCAAAGCAAAAAAAAGTAAAGCCTTCAATAATAATACACTTACTTAAAAATGTAGACGCAGTTGTGGTATTCAAACCTTTCTTTTCTGGATTATATTACAATCTACTATGTTCAACTATAACCTCAGTTCTTTAATTCTAACTCAGTACTGGACATCACTAGTAGTTTTCTAGCAGAGAAAACAAGGCAGTGGGAAAGGCAGGAAGATATAAACTAACTGTATTTCTTATTTCCAGTAATATTAAGAGATTATCCAAGAAAACAAATACCAATTCATGAGACCACCTTAATGCTCTGAATAACACATATCTGGCAAAATAAGTTAAGACTATAGCTCTTATAAGATGAAAAACTGTATCTAAGATATTATATGTTTAGGAGAAAATAGTTGTTTATGAAGTAGATTACATTATACATAAGTGCAAAAATCAAGATAATTGCTATTCAGAAAATGGACAATCACACTGGAACTAGTCTTTACCTCCACAAAAGCCACCTGAAGTGATCTCCTCTTCAAATACATCAGAGAAACCCCTTCCTGCATTTAGTTTTGCCAGTCGACCATCGATAAACTGAAATTAAAAAGTGTCAAATACGTTAACTTTCATTTACTTCATAAGGTCAAAATTTTACTTACATCAAAAATACTAACAGCAGACAATCACATAAATATAAATTATGCACATATATATGGATACACACACATATACGTGACAGGAAAATTCTCAAACAACTGAAACAGCAGGTGCTCAGCACAGACTCTAAACTTCATTAACAAGAAACAGAAAGAGCAGTAGTCAAGATCACAGGATGATCTGGACAGGTGCTCAGTGCACAACCTCTGCAGAGGGGTTTGCACAAGGCACTGCTGTCATGCCCAGCCTTTTGCCCACAAGGCTGTGTCCTCCCTCACCAGGCCTCAGTTTTCTCAGTATCTGACTCATAGCACTGCTGCAAACAAATTAAACTAACCTAGGTAATGTGCTGAGCACACTCTCTGACACAGTAAGCGTCCAAGAAATGTTAGACATTACTCTTTTTGAGATTAACATTAACTTCACCCAGTAAAATAAAACACTCCTCATCTAAACTTTTATGTCCTAAAGCATAACAGAGCACCAGATAATTCTAATCACTTCTCAATAAAATACATACAACTTTCATAATTCCTGGCATATGTATTGATTGATCAGAACTACGATTATCAATTCAAATATAGTTCAGGTAAACATATACTGATTTGACTTGCATAAGGTCGTTTTAAACAATTTTTTTCAGCATTCTCAAAGAAGAGACTGGAGTGGGAAACAGACACTATCAGAAGTACCCAGAGATCCTTTTCAAAATGTAGATACCCAGGCGTAGATACCCAAATGTAGAATTCCATCATCTGTCCCACCCTCTTCCTACATTAACAGCATATCAGAATCTTGAGGATACTGAAACCACATTTTAAAAAATATCCCTAGGTGATTATTTTGCTGACCAACTCCAGGTGTAAACCAATGACATATTTTGCATACATATGTATTGCTGGCACTTGGTTATTTTTTATTTTGCTGATCTGTGGCATCTGAAATTTGTATCTCTTGGATCATGAAAAATCTTATAAATGTTTTGAGGTTTCTCCATTCATAATGAAGGTGAAGTGTCTTTAAGGTTCCCTTGCATAAGAGGTAGAGGATAATATAAGAAAGATTTAAATGATGTCTGAATGGTAGATTTGAAGATTTGAGGACTAACACAAAATGTTCATTTTCATCCTGGAATTACTTAATCCTAGCCACAATGTTTTCACGCTAGAAATGTAAAATTTAGCTGAATTAAAATGCAGTAGCTTGACTTTTCAAAAATTCTCACACCTTGCCCTAGTTTTCTATTTAAATGGTCAATGGACAAAACTAATAGAGAGGAGTTGTATAGCGCAATTCAGTATTCCTCAGGCGGCAACTTAAGATAATTAATAGCAGTAAGTTACATCGGTTCTAAATAATTGAGATAGAAATCTCTTGCAGACCAAAATTAAGAAAGAATGGCAAATGAGCCAACAGATTCCTCTTGCAAATGTGGTTTACCTACCTGTTTATTACCACAGAATGGTTTTGACCAGAAAAGTGGTAAGATGGGTTTAAACAGACATAGCCTAAAAGGATACAGTCGTGGCTTGCTTTTACAATATGAATTGCTCTCATAAAAATCAGAACTCTTTGAAGGCAGAGACCATAGATTACCCATTTTTATATTCTCATTGTGCTTAGCATGCAAGAAGTTTCTGACAGTATAAATGAAAATGAACGTGGAGTTTGGAGTATGAAAGGCCTGCATCACAACTCTGCCACTTATCAGCTTTACGATCTTGGCCAACTTGCCATTTCTGAGACTGTTTCCCCTTCTGTAAAATGGGAAAAATAAATACCTTATGGCGTTTTGTGAGAGTTAGTTAAAATAATATGAACCACCCATATTGGAGGCACGGAATAAATGTTAAGTAATAAAGTCCACTTTTCCTACTACTACCATCTTTTCCATCTCTATCAATTTCTGAGCTTCGTGAGTGAAGCATGAGTGTCTTTCTCATGTATGCATCTTCGACACGTGGCAAAATGCCTACCATATAGTTTGAAATGAATAAATGTTTGGTGAAAGATTGAAGTATACTGAAACAATGCTAAAGGTCATATACTTCACACGGTTTTAAAGTTAAATAATTATAATACATGGAATTACTCATTTATTCTATCTGAGATAAAAGGTGGTAACCTATAATGTTAGTGTTTTTGCTACATATAGTAAGTGGTTAATTTGAAAATAAAGCAGTTTAAAATGATTGTAAAATTTGACTTGCACACATTTTCAACACAGCATTATAAATCAAACTAAAGTGATCTAATTTGACGGACTAAGTATCATTTTCAAAAAAAAATAAGGTGAAGCAAAATGATAAATTTAAAGTAATACATTACTGACAAATGGAACGAACTAAGACATCCTTTTAAAGGACTTAATTTGCTTTAAAAGATTAAGACTACAAGACTTTTTAAAAGGTTTTCATTTTTGTGTTTACTGGAAATAATCCATCCATTTTAGTTTGGGTGGAACAGTTCAAGTCTAAAAAGAGATAAATTCCAAAACTATTTACTGATTATGCGTTTTTGAGCATGAGTAACTACTTCATGTTACTAAACCAGTGATTTGAGCCAAGAGAAATTAATCACTTGGTAAAATGCCACGTGTTATCACTGATTCTGCAAACAATCATGTCAGTGACCATCAGACACTTATCAACATACATACTTAATGAAAATGTTTGTTCTTAAACTGAAAGATTGATTTTCTGTACACACATGCACATATTATATATACACACAAATACAGACACCCAAGAATAAACTGAAATGTGGTATTAATGGAGAGGAAGGCTGAAGGTACGAGTTCCCTAAGCTCCTTTTTCTATTTTTGATTCAATAACAGTTTTTTCCCCAGTGGAGGTGGTTCATGGCCACACCACTCTAATAACTCAGGAGCACTTCATAGCAAGTGAAAAAGATAAGAACATTTTTAGCTACTGTTGCACAGAAATAATTTTGAACTCAAAAATATTATCTGTTGGAAAAGCTATGATATAACAATGTGCTGTAAACTGTTGCTTGATTAATAGCTACCCATATATCATTTAGTAAACGTGTATCTTTAGGTAATTGGAAGATACAGGTTTTGGAAAAATTAGTTTGGTATTGCAAGTAATGACAAATAATGACGAATAACTGTTAACAATGAAAGAGCTAAAGACATAACACAATATTAGGTTGCAAGCAGATTTTTAAAGAAATTTAAAAGTATGCTTTAAGCTGATACTTTTTACATAAACCTTAATATTTTGCTTTTTATTCCAGAAGTGAAAATTAAAAACCTGACATGCTAATCACATCAAAAACATAAATAACATAATTGGAAATCTCAAAGAAATTCATAGACGTAATTCCACAGTATGGATTCCATAATTTTACTATAAATTACAAATAAAATTGATTTAAATAAGAATATATATAATTCTCAAGATCAATAATATTATTCCTCTAAGTCATCAATAATTTTAAGAACTGGATTTTGTTAATCCTTATGACATGATCTTAAAGTTGTGTGACAACAGGTTACAAGATAAATGTTTCGAAGCAACAAAAGCGCTCCCTGCTACTCTTTTTGACATTGATATCATTAAGGTTTTTCAAAGCACTTTCAACTTCTAACCATCTTAATCAGAAAATGAGTCAATTCAAAGGAATTATCTATTGTTTTAAATGCCCTTTAGTAAACAATACTGCTACATCAAAATAAACATTCACCACCTCAATTTTTAAAATACAATTAAATATAAAATGAATGTTTTAAAAACTGCAATAAAATATAAAGAATAGACTTGATGGCAAGCTTCTTTACACAAAATATAAAGAATATATTCTGATCAGATTCATGGATAAAACTTGAATATATGGCCAGTACTGGTAGGAATGTATCTTTCCACTAAGAGAGAAACTGTATGCTTTTCACAATTCTTTAATTCTTCACCAGTCACCGCATTTCTGCAAAATAAGTTACGCTATTAAAATGCAAAATAAAATCCAAAGTAAGTTATGCTATTAATTAGCATTCTAAATGCCTTTAGTGGTCTAGACATATGTTATATAAACATTTAATTGCAATCAATCCATCCAAACTCTGAGGATGACAATAATTAAACTTTAAGATTCCTATATCATTTTAAAGAAATATTTGATTTTTTTAAAAAGTTCATAAAAAAGATTGTTCTGGGGAGAGAGGGTCAGTGGTGCAATTCTTTACCAAGCTGGGGAAGAGGGAAGATGGAGTGCTGTTTTCGTGCTAACGTGACAATCCTGTTACTGAAGCAAAGCAGCGGAGACACCGGAGCGACGCAACAAACAAACCTACACCCCAAATTCCTTCTTCAGTCTGGAGGAAAAACCACCACATCTCAAAACTTTACCTCCTATTAGAAACCCTTCTTGGGCACAAAGATAAGATGGCTAATTTAATAAAATTAAAGTCTTGAATATATTTTTTAATGAATCAGAAATCTTTAGCAATTTAAAGAAAAGATTTAAATACAGTAAAAAATTACTTACAAAACACATTAATTTCTTATGGATCTTTCAAATTTCCTTTCTATATAATGCTTTGGGATAAAAAAAATATGTAGTCTAATTTAAATATTTCTTCTTATAAATGCTCGGTAAACCTTGACAGGTTAATGAAAACTCCACTCAAGTGTTACAATAAATTAAATCAACAGTTATTTATAGACACCTGCTAAATTCTGTTAAAGGCATTCCATTAGTAGCCATATATAAACAGAAACTGCTACAACAAGTGGGAATAAGGTAGGTCAGTTTAGAGGTAAACCAAGAGAATTAAGTATGTGAAAGAATAGGAATAAATTGTTTTTATAACATTTCAAAGATTAGGTAATCACTTGGCTGTAAGTATAGTAAATCAGACTTCCATGGTACAGTGAACAGGAAAACACTTTGAGTGTTTGAGTATAAAAAGCCCATTCAGTGTAATTTATTATTAGAATTAATAACTTAAAACAACATTAATGGGACAATAGTACCTTCCAGGAAATACCAACAGACAGACATTAAATAATTTGCATCAGAATGGAGTCTGTTGAACTTCATGACCAGCAGACCAAAGAATTAGTTAATTCATTCAATAAATATTTAATTGAATGTTTATGCCAGGCACTTTTTTAGATACCTGAAATACAGAAATGAATGAAACAGACAAAAAATATAGCCCTCATGATGCTTAAAGATCTAGTAGGGGAGCGGAGGAGTAATAGCATGAAATAAGAAATGCAATAAATTATGTAGGATGTTAGAAAGTGATGAGTGTTGGAAAATAAAATAGAATTGCATAAGGGAGGTTGGGGAGTGTTGGGCAGGAAACTTTAGATTTTAAATACAGTGATCAGGATAGATATGACGAAGATGACGTGTGAGCCAAGGCTTGAAAGCAGTGAGGAAGTAAGTGGCTTACAGGAGAAGAGGCTTCTAGGACAAGGGAAACGCCGGCATACAGATCGCACTGAGACAGGAGCACGCATCCTCAGGAGGCCTGTGCAAAGCTCCAGGAGCCAGAGAAAACCAATCGCCCACGACGACTGTTCTCACATTAATTCATACTCTCCAATCTCAAATGCCTCTGAATGATGCCAAACAATTCTACTTTCTCTCCAGTCCATTCACTCTCCCATCTATCTCATATCTTCTCTTTCCTTAAATGTCCAACCGCCACCCCCATTCTCTCTCAGCTGATGACACTGCTTCCTAATTTCACTGAAAAAGAAACCCTGAAGCAATTAAAAGAGAAATTCTGCAAGCTGTAAGCATCACATTTGCCTGCTTCCTCCATCTCCTCCTCCCACAGACTGCCTTCTCTTGTAATGCATGAAGGATCTGTGCTCCTTGCAAAGACCCACTCCTCTAACAATTTTTCCTCCTTTCTCCTGAATACAGTTTTCTTTCTCTACTAGATCCTCCCAATAGCTTACAAACAATGTGTTATGTCTCTTCTCGACCCCACTTACTTCTCTAGCTATGTCCATTACTTGTTCCTTTTATAGTAAAACTCAAAAGAGCTGTCAGGACTTTTGTCTCCACACTTCTCCTTCCACGCTTCAATCACAATTTCTTCCTCAACACTTCAGCAAAACTGCTCTTGCTGAGGTACTCCTATCTCCACCTTACTAAATCCAGTGGTCAGTTCCAAGTCTTTGTTGTAATTAACTTGTGGCGAGCATTTCACAGTGCTGATCCTTTCCTCCTTGGTATTCTTTCTCTACGTGGCTGCAGTGATAACTACTATCCTGAATTCTCTCCTACCTCACTGGCCACTCACTCTTTCTGGCCTCCTTTGCTGTTGTCCACTGCTACTGTCCAGTCGCCGGACCTCTTGTCATTTCCATTTATACTAGTTTGGTTATTTCACTTGGTCTCCAGTCTAATGGTTTTAAATACTTTAAATACTATCTATATGCTGATGACTCGCAAATCTCCAGTGTAATCTCCTCTGCCTCATTTATCCATTTGCCTAACCAATACCCCACTTGGAAACAGATGTCTAATAGACATCTCAGACTGAACATGTCCAAAATTTAACTCTTATTCTCACCAAAATCTCTCCTGCCCACAATCTTCTCCATTTCAATAAAATGACAACTACATCCTACCAGTTTCTTGGATGAGAAATCGTGGAATCACCTGTGACTCATCTTTCTCTCACACTTCATATTAAATCTTTCAGAACATCCACATACTTTATATTCGAAATAGATCCATATTCTGACCAGTTCTCATCATATCTTCTACCAACCAGTTCCAAATTGCAATCACTTCTCACCTAGATTACAGCAATAACCATCTAAATCTTTGACCACCCTACTAGAAGCTGCTCAAATGCCACATTCTCCATGAAATCTACACTGACTACACCATTTCAAACTGCAATTTCACCCTGACCCCTAGTAGTCCCCCTGTCCTGTTCTATTTACTTTTCCATAGTACTTACCATCTTTTAACATTCTGCATAACTTATTTAATTTACTGTCTGTCCCCTTCCCACTAGAAATAAAAGATTCACAAAGTCATACATTTTTTTCTGCTTTGTTCTCTGATGTATCCCAGCATCCAGAACACTACCTAGTATATAGTAGACACTCGAATTATACTGGTGAGAGAATGAATAAAGAATACTTATATGAGTGTTTCGAAAACTTTTGTATGCATAATTTTTATGGTATTTCATTAATAATGCAGATTCCTGGGTTTTAATCCAGGCCTCCTGAATCAGGAACTCTGAGGTGAGACTCAAGAATATACATCTTTAATAGACTTTCTAGGTAAATCTGATGCAGGTGGTTTGAGACCACATTTAGAGAAAACACTGCTTAGGATACTACTCGAAATTAGTTTACAAAGGATGCTGAAAAAAATGTATATTCTTTGTCCCGATAAGATATCTCCCCTGCGCACTCCTTCCTTCTGCCAGTAAGTCTTTGTATATTCACTATGTCCCATTTTATTTTTATTCCTTTCTCATGTTATCAAATATATGCTTGATACAGCTACTATCTTCCATCCATTCATATGTCAAATGTTTTCTAATACTCCAAACCTGTTGAATCTTTAGTACTAGTAATGCATGTGTTGATCTTAGCTATAGATTACATACCATAAATAACTATCACATGTATTTTTAAAAAGATTAATAGGAAAATGTAGAAATTTATGTTAAAAGCTTTCTAAAATCTTCCAAAATCTCTAGGTAACATAAAAGGAAAACATCTGGCTTTTGACCCACTCCTTTTATCCAAAGTCTTATTAAGTCAGAGAAAGTGGGTCATAGTACAAAATACAGAGAGAGCTCAGGATCTCATAGAATTTGCACTTCTGCACACTATACCATTATGTGAATCCAGGTTTAAAATTATACACACCACTCAATTTAAAAGTGAGTAACAGTTGACTCCTACAATTTTTGGATTATCCCTAATGAGTTCCATTATATTCAATTTTATAAGCACTTTATCAGAACTGTCAAAACATTTTCATGCCTATTCCTTATAATAAGGGAGTCACTCAGAAGTTTGATTTCTTTATTTAACAATATTATGTGCCTATTAAACATTAGATATTAGGATACAAAAACACTTAAAAAATGATCCTTGTCTTTATAGAGCCTATGACTAAAGAAGGAGCTAAAGAAACCAACGAATATTATATAGTGCAAATCCAAAACGCTGAAAGGAAAGGAATTTATAGAAGATTGGGAGGTCAAGAACCTGGAAAAGGGACATCTGAACTGAGTATTGAATGACTGCGTTGGGTAATGTAAAGGACAGTAAATCCTTTTTTTGACAGTAAGGGACAGTAAATCTTAATGGCTCCCTGGATCCACATCCTGACTCTACCACACACTAGCTACTGTGTAAACTCTCAGCAAGTTATTTAACCCCCCTATAATTTAGGTTTATAACCTACAAAGTCACAGTAATAATGTAATGATACGGCTATTGTGGAGACTAAACCAGATTAGATAAAGCATTCAAATAGTACCCAGCATAAGTCAGTACCCAAGAAACATTATTTTTATTTATTTATAATTACTATCATTCATTCTCTCATTATTTATTAAACATCTATTACAATTCAAGTTCAGAAGCATAAAGACATGAAACCATCTTCAAAGACCAAATAGCAAATCATTCAGAATGGCTGTTGCAAGGGTATTTCGAGAAGTATTGGAGAAAATATTAGAGAGACAGAAGCCAGAAGATGAAGAAATTTGTGTGCCAGGTTGGGGTTTGAACTTCATCCTAAATAATAATGGAAAAGATATAAGACTCTCAGAAAGAACATTCCCCAAACAGAATGGAGAATGGCTTGAAAGGGGAGCTAAATGAAAGAACATAAAACCAGTTAAACAACCTAAGTCACTGACACTGAAATTGGAGAGAATCAAACAGATAAATCTAAGTAGTATTTAGAAAGCAGAATCAATGGAACATAGTAAACAACCGGAAATTGGGTGCAAGAAGAGTTGGCAGTGACAGCATGAGCAAAGGTGACTTTTAATTTTCTGGTTTAGGCAACAAGGTAGCACTAGTTCCCAAAAGAAGTGCTGCAGGTGGGTCCAGTGTGTGTATATGTATACAGACATGCGTATGTACAGGGGTGATGACTGCATTTGTAAGGGAGTGCATATGTATAGAGATACATACACACACACACTTACATTAATATAGGTCTAGGGTATAGATATATTTAGGACTCATCATATATAGGTAATTAACACGGTTATGGTAAACCCAGTGACATGGTATGAGTTAGAGAAGTAGAGGTCTGAGGATGAAGCCAAGAGGACTGCAACAGGTAGGGATAGGTAGAAAGCAAGCACAACTATAAAGGACACTGAAGGAACTGCCTAGAGAAACAGGAGGAAAAAGGAAGTTATATTACAGATGAAAAGACACTAGAGTATTATAAGAAGTATTAGTAGTCAATATGCCAATAAAGAAGTCTACAAAAAAGGCATATTTAAGAAGAATAAAGCAAGGATTCTCCTCCTCTTCATTGCAACTGTAAAAACAAAAGCTCTCCTCTCATGAGAAACCATGGATAATAGGATAATAACGCAGAAAGGATAATAATGATGGCACGAAGACACTCTAGTAAGAAGACATTAAGTACCTGAATTAGAATGTTCTATTGGTGTTTTGTGGCAATTTGTTTAAACTTTTTATTTTGAAATCATTTTAGATTTGCAGAAATGTTGCAAGTGCTATTAACAATGGGGTAAGCATGCCCCTAGTGACACACAGTGGTGAGACCAGGAACTCAAGGCCAAAGAACGAATATGGTGAAAACTTAAAACTGAAAACTTAATTTTACTTGAAGCTGAAGGAGGGTGGAGGAGGGTAATTTATTTAAAATATTTTCACTTTAAAATAAACATGGCTATATTGTGGTAAAGAATGCACAAAGTGTATACACATTTTAGAAAAATTCAGACGGCTTCATGAAATGTTATGCTTTTCAGTGGGCTCCTAGAGCCACACCCCCACTCTTTTTAAAAACATGTTGTCCTTTACCATGAGGGGCACTTTCTTGGATGGAAAAGTTTGAGAAAGAGACATTCATATTAGCTTATGGAAGGTAGGAAAGGGTTTCGGAGGAATACTAAAAGAGGTTTTCTCATCTGAATCTTCTCTATCATTTTCTTCCCTGATAAAGTTAGAATATGTACAAGCAAAATTATTTTGGGAAGAAAAATCTATTATCATCTATTTGAACTCTTTCACTACTATATACATTTCTTAACAGTAATCTAGACTGGCAGCTAAAAGAAGGTCTATACTCATGGAGACCTCCTAAGTTTGCTGTTCTAGACCAGGCTCTTCGGTTCCCACACTAAGTTCAGCCATGGTCCTTAGCCACGGAGAGTGCAAAATAAAATGAGCGGAAAAAGCTTTAGTTCCAGTGGCCTTAATTACAAACAATACATATACACACAAAAATAATTTCCTTGCCTTAATTACAAACAATACATATATACACAAAAATAATTTCCTTTATTGTGTTAGTGCAATATGAGATAAAGGTAAGAGACCTAAAAATAATGGCTTAAATCTTTGTAAAGCTGCTAGCTAAAGAAAGTGGTGATGTCAGAGTTGTGGATTTAAGAAGCTGTTTCTGGGATTCCTTCCAAATCCATTATCTAAAGAGGAATTTATCCAAATGGAGCCAACTATCATCACTCTAAGCTATGTTTATTTCATGAAATCACGGAATGTTAGAGCCGAAAGGTATCTCAAACTCAGTGACCTTTCAGTCTAACTCAGGTTACAGACGCAGAAACTGAGGCCCAAAGAGGTTAAGAAGTCAACTGCCAATGAAAACACAGCTTATTACCGGCTAATCTGGAAACATTAAAAAATGTTTTTATACAATACTTAGATAATTTAAATAATAACTTAAATAATAGTTTAAATAATAATGATAAAGCAAACTACCAGAACATTCCCTTCCTTAGAAGGTCCTTCCCTGTGTGCCCCTCCCCCTCCACAGAAAAGACCACAAACCTCCATTTATCTTCTCCTTGTCTGTCTTTACAGTTTTACCACAAGAATGTTTCTTTTTCTTGCTGTTGAACATTACATAAAAGGACTCATCGTATTACTTCTTCAGTGACTTGTTCCTTACATTTAACTCATTCACATTCAGTTCTGCTGCAGCTCATTCATTTCCCTGCCATACAGTGTTCTATTGTATGAATGTAACAATTTATTCATTTTAATACTGATGAATGTCTAGATTATTAGCAGTATTTTGATATTATGAGCAATTTTGATAAATGACTTTGGTGTAGAATTCAGAGTGAAATTGCTGGCTCAGGAAATTTACAAGTTGAACTTTAAGTGGTAATGCCAAAGTGTTTTCTAAACAAACTGTGCAAATTTACACTCCCACAAACAGTTAAAACTTGGTCCCTTGCTCCATACCTTTGCCAAAATTTCAGATTTTCAAGTTTTTAAGAGTGGGCCAATCTGGTGAGTATGAGGTGATATTTCATTGTTTTTTATTGGATGGTCTCTAATTAAAAATGAGGTTGATGATCTTGCATATCTTTATTAGCCATTCAGGTTTCCTCATTTGCATGTGCTTATTCAAGTCTTTTGCATAATTATATTGAGTATGTCTTTTACTGACATGCAGGAGTTTTTAACACCCTAGATTCTAAATCCTCGGGTGGGGGCCAGCCCAGGTAGCGCAGTGGTTAAGTGCACACGTTCTGCTTCGACGGCCCAGGGTTCACCGGTTTGGATCCCAGCTGCAAATATGGCACCACTTGGCAAGACATGCTGTGGCAGGTGTCCCACATATGAAGTAGAGGAAGATGGGCATGGATGTTAGCTCAGGGCCAGCCTTCCTCAGCAAAAAGAGCAAGATTGGCAACAGATGTTAGCTCAGGGCTAATCTTCCTCCAAATAAATAAATAAATAAAACAAAATAAATCCTTGGCTGGTTCACATGCACTGCAAAATGGTATCTTTTCATGACCAAAAGTCCTTAATTTTAATGAAGTCAAATTTCTTAAGCTATTTGTTTATGTCTTAAGAAACTTGTCTCTACCCTCAAAGTAATAAAAATAATGTCAGTTTGGTGTCTTCCTTTCTAAATCTTTATACATTTTTGGTAGGAGAGGCTAAATTGTATAAGCTAGGAGTTCCAGTGGTAAAAGGCAGCACTTTCTCAGAGGGAAACTTTCAGTGTTTCAATGTTAAGTATGCTGTTTATTGAAAATATCTTTAATCATGCCTTTTTTTTAGCTTTTATCATGAATTTTATGAAAACTTTTTGCACCTGTTGTGATGATTTTTCTCCTAAAATCAGTTAATGCAGTGAATCACATTCATAGATTTCCTAATGCCATTTAATGTCTGGAATAAATGTAACCTGCTCATGAAATAGTATCCTTTTTATGCATTGCAAGAATTGGTTGCAAATATTTTGTTTAAAGTTTTGTATCTGTAGTCATGAGTGACACTGGCCTATAACATTCTCTTCTCATGCAGTCTTAGGTTCTGGAATTGAGAGTATCTTAGCCTTATAAAATAAACTGAAGAGTGTCTCTTTTTTGCTATAATCAAAACAGTAAGTTTTTGGAATTCAAATTGGAACCACTTGATTCTTGAACATATGGAAGAATATGCCTGTCTTATGTAGTAAATATTGTTTAAATTTAATCCACATATTTACCCATTTATTTTGTTCTTCCTTCCTTCTTGCATCTCAGACCTTCCATCTTGGATCTGAGAAAACTTTCCTTCTCCCTGAAGTACTTTCTTAATGTACTTCCTTACGGATTTCTTTCTGCTTTTGGTGTAGTAGTCAGGGTTCAAGCAGAGAAGCAGAACGAGTAGGAGATTTGATTGATTGATAGACAGACAGACATACATATACATATGAGATTTATTACAAGGAATTGGCTTACATGATCATGGGGGCTGGCTAAGCAAGTCTGAAATTCACAGAACAGCAGTCAGGAAGGAAAAATCATGGCAGGCCAAACCCATAGGCAGAGGCCGAAGCTATCATACACAGGTGGGATTTCTTCTTTCTCCCAGGGAAACCTCAGTCCTGTTTATAAGGCCTTCTAACTGATTCAAATAGGCCTACTCAGATTATCTAGGATAACCTTCCTTATCTAAAGTCAAAGGATTAGAGGCTTTCATTACATATGTAAAAATACCTTCACAGCAACACCTAGATTAGTGTTTCATTGAATAATGGGGGACTGTAGCTTGGCCAAGCAGACACATCAACAAAGCCAACACAAGGAGCAAGCTCGCGTTTTGTTGGGAAACGTTGCTACATCACTCTTATAATTAAGAGGATTGTAGTTGGCATAGGATTCTACGTATTTTTTCTCAATACACTGAAGATATGGCAGTATCTTCTAGATTCCATTGTTGCTGACATGATGTCAGCTGTCAGTACGTTGTTCTTTGAAGGTAATCTGTCTTTTCTCTCATGTTGTTTTTAAAATTTTCCTCCTTTATTTAACGTTTCAGAGCTGAATATACTGCTTAGGTGTAGATTTCTCTTTATTTATTCAGTTTGGATATGTCAGACTTCTTAAATTTCTAAAATGGTGTATTTCATTGCTTCTGGCACTACCCTTTCAATTATTGTCTCTCCTCCATTTTCTTTCCCTCCTTTTAGAACTGACTATATGGATTTTAGACATTTTCACTCTACTCTTTATGTCTATTAACCTCTTATATTTTCTACTTCTTCATCTCTCTGTACCATATTCTGGACAATTTCTTTTTTCAGATATATCTTCCAGTTCAGCAAATCTCTCTTCAGTTAGATCTGATCAGCTGTTAAATCCATCAATTTCCTTTAATTTAAACAAGATGCTTCCTTAACAAAAGTTTGATACATTCTTAAAACTGGCTTCACATTCCTTCAAGTTTTTATGCCCTGAACATTTTTAAAGCTTGTATTATTTTTATTTATTTAAATTTTTATCTTTTTCGGATGTGCATCATATTTCAAATTCTGGATACATTACATCACTTTCACCACCCGAACACTAATTATAGTGCATCCCCTCACACGTGACCCTAATCACCCCTTTTACCCTGCCCACTACCCCCCTTCCCCAATGGTAACCACCAGTCCAATCTCTAATGCTATGTGTTTTGGTTTTTTTTTTGTCATTTTTATCTTCTACTTATGAGTGAGATCATATGGTACTTGACTTTCTCCCTCTGACTTATTTCACTCAGCATAATACCCTCGAGGTCCATCCATGTTGTCACAAATGGCTGGATTTCATCATTTCTTATGGCTGAGTAGCAGTCCATTGTGTATAAATACCACATCTTCTTTATCCATTCGTCCATTGATGGGCACCTAGGTTGCTTCCAAGTCTTGGCTATTGTGTATAATGCCACAATGAATACAGGGGTGCAGGTATCTTTATGCCTTTGTGTTTTCAAGTTCTTTGGATAAATACCCAGCAGTGGAATAGCTGGATCATATGGCAGATCTATCCTTAATTTTCTGAGGATACTCCAAACTGCTTTCCATAGTGGCTGCACCAGTTTGCACTGCCACCAGCAGTGAACAAGGGTTCCCTTCTCTCCACACCCTCTCCAACATTTGTTGTTTCCTGTCTTGTTAATTATAGCCATTCTGACTGGAGTGAGGTGATACCTCATTGTAGTTTTGATTTGCAGTTCCCTGATAGCTAATGATGTTGAGCATCTTTTCATAGGCCTGTTGGCCATCTGTATTTCTTCTTTGGAGAAATCTCTGTTCAGATCTTTTGCCCATTTTCTAAGCTTGTCTTTTATTTCTTTGAATACCTTAAACACAGCTTTTTATATTCTATTTCTAATAATACTCATATGTAAAGTCTTTGCAAGTCAGTTTCCATCTGCTACTTCTACTAGTTCTCATTCATGATTTGTTTCCTTGGATATTGAATGATTTTTCACAGTGAAATTTCTGTTTGGCATTTTAGCTGGGAGAATTCTTTGGTACCTGGATGAAGGTGGATTCCTCCAGAGAGGATGAGTGTCTGCTTCCGCCTGGGGCCTGAGGACACTAACAGTTTAGGGTCACTTTGAAGTTGGCTTAGTTTGTCAGAACAAATCAGAAATTATTAATTCAGGCTTCAAATTTCTGCACAAGCTGGCCTGTGGTTACTCCTCAGTGGCAGGTTTTCATCCCTCCTCTCAGTACCCGTGCTGTGGATGTACAACCCCCAGGAAACAGGTTAAGGGAAGGGGCACCATTACTTCTTGTTTACTTTCACACTAAGGCATCCCAGATTTATGGGAGTCGGGTCTCCTACTGCACTTCTCATCTTGGAAAGTAAGCACTGGGCTTTGTCTGCTGTGCCCCCTCACCACTAGAAGTTTTTTAAATCCTGAATTTTAAATTGTTTCATTAGTTAGCTCTGGACCCTTCCCTGTCATATTATCAGGAGTAACAGTTCACTTTAACTCAACTTAAAATATATGTTGCTCTCCTGGGTCCATGTTCTCTCAATTTTGCAGCATAAGCACTGCCAAATAGAGAACCTGAGTAATTCTTGAGCTATAATGGATCACAAATTCACAGTAATGAATATTAATCATTTGTAACTAATAAATATTTTTACATTATTTCAGAAAGATCAATAGCATCTTTGAGGATTCATCTATATTGATAATTTTTCACTGATTCCTATTTTGTTTCTATTTTGTTTTTTTTTTCTTCCAAGCTTTAGTGATGTATAATTGGTATACAAAGAACTGCATATAATTAATTGTAGACAATTTGGTGAGTTTGGACATATGTATACACTCCTGTTACCATTACCACAATCAAATTAATAAACATTCCATCATCTCTCAAAAGTTTCAGTGTCCCCTTTGTGTTTTTGTGTTTGTGTTTGTGGTAAGAATATTCACATGAGATCTACCCTCTTAACAAATTTTTAAGTGCACAATACTGTATTGTTAACTATGGACACTATGTTGTACAGCAGATCTCTAGAACTTACTCATCTTTAGAAGTTTGTGAAACTCTCAAAACAAGAATCTTTTAAATCCTTTCAGGACCATCTTCAAGTATCACTTTCTTAAGCATCATAAAATGATATCAAATTCGAGAACATGGTCAACTGGAACATGTAAAACTAGCCAAGTTGTCCATATGATTGGTTCTACTTTGATTGATCATTTTCATATTTTATATTTAGCCTTTTTGAGCAAGTTACACTTTTCAAAATTCCTGCACAGATTTGTGTTTTGCTAATCTAATTGTTCTATGAGGCAGATGCTAAAATTTATTGGGCTTCTACAAAGTGTCATGCACTGTGCTGAGTGTACATGTATTTAATTCACACAAACTTTATCACAACCCTGTGAGGGAAGTGGTGATACTTCTATTTTAAGGAAAAAATAGACACTTATGAACAAACAGCTATTAAGTGATAAAGCAAAGATTTAACTCAACTCTACCTGACTCCTAAAAAATATGTTTTTTGTAACTACGTAAAAATAATTTACTGTGTCTGAACTTCATCAAATGGTAAGACTCTAGTTACAGAATCTCATGGTCAAAGAGAAGCAATAAGTTAAATATTCTACCCACCCATTCAATCTTTCATTCCCATAAAATTTGATCTTCACATCTCAGTTTTGACAATGGAAGGTAGTACTATCTCTTCTTGACAAATAAAAATACAAAAAGGGTACTGCTACATAACTCAACACGCATGCATTGGATGACTAGTTTGGGACTGCACTGTGCTACATACTTCAGCATTTATACAGACTATCACTTGCTCCTCAACACAACCCTTAAGTATTCAATCTACATTGGAGCCCTCCAGGGACAAGAGCTCCAAAAGTGTCCCGCTCCAGCTCTGGAAATTCACAAGACACCTTTGATCTTGAAACCCATCAAACGTCATCCTGCTCCTTAAGGCTACGTATTAGATAAATCTAAGCTTTTCTTTAAGGTAAACCTTCACATACTGGAAGACAGTTACATCCCCCTCACAGAGTATATTCTAACTCAAGATTATTTTTTAAAACTTCCTCAGAATATAGATAATAGTATTGGATTTGTCGCCATGCTTATTTATTTACTTAACTAATTTGAAGGTTATTTCAGGTTATATGGTATCTTTCCTCCTAAGAGTTCAAAGGAATTTCTATTAGATTGTCAGTTACTCAAGGGCGTTACTTAGTTTTTATTCAAGTTTGCATCCTGGCCCTGAGCACAGTTTATGACACAGTGTAGGTCTTCAATAAATGTTGAATTCACATAGCTAACTTTACACTTAGAATTGTCACGTGGGATAAGAAAAGCCAGTGTTAAGAACTTAATTTAAATTATGTAGACAGAAACTATGACAAGCCTGAATTAGGGAACTTGCGATCATCACACAGTGGGATGAAAGCAGCAGCACATCTCAACTTTCTAATGTGAAGCTACTGCTGTGAAGCAACTGCTTTTTGAAATGGCAGTTATATTTTCTAAGCCAAAAATCAAGAAACATAGTATGACTATAAATTTTTTCTGAATTTTGAATTTATTATTATGAAGCCTTACAATGTTTAAAAAGTTACATATTTATGAATTATTTTTATAAACTGGATTACACAGGGACTGTCCTATAAAAAATACAGTTTGTTTACCAAGTCAAACTACCAGACCAAAATAACTCCTAGGATGACTGACGTAAAACTAGTCTTGTTGCTTTTTGACTGTGCATGGATACTGTTCCTCAGTGAGAGCATCAGTTTAGCACTTTTGATGAGGAATTTTTTTAAATAGGGAAGTTATTGTTACATAATATTTCTGGAGTACCACGCCATAAATAGCCAGAATTACAAAAGGATGAAAAATTTCTTGAAATTCTAGCAAAGATATTACTCAGGGTTTAGACATAATTTTATAGTGATAAAAATGTGTTACGCATTTCTGCTCCATTTCTGTAACTTTCCATTACAGAAGAAAAATGTGGAGGTCCACTCTTACCTGCTTAAAAAGTTGGAGGTTAACTGCAGTTTCCAAGAATTGTTTCATCAGACTTGAGCGGTGCTTCACGAAACTCTCCTCACAGAAAGTGACGGGCTCACCCTGGAGAGAAAGAAAGAATTTTAGGGTGTCAACAGTCAGTCAGAGAGAACCAGTCTCTCTAAAGAGACACATGGAGAGTCACAGAGGAAGTGTAAGACACAAATCAGCTTCAAGGTGCTTAAAGTCTAAAGGGAGTCAGACCCTTATACGCAATAGGCGGATTTCTGGCTAGTAGAAATGTGCCTCCACCATAGCTGCCTAACCAAGGATCCCTTGGGCTCTTAAAATTGCTCAATGTCACTTTCTAAGTAAGATTAACTCCCCTAAAAACAAAGATTTAACATCATTAGAGGGAATTACGAGTATTAAAAACAGCACGCACACCTGACAAAGTCCAACAATTATACTTTCATCTTGATTAGAAAACATTCTTAATATAAACTTTGCATTATTTTTGCCGTTTATATTATGATAATTAATTTATTTTTAAATTAATTAAAAGGCCTTACAATCACATTCTCTTCATGATTGTAGATACAATTCCGATTGGACAGTTTCTAGGATAAGTCTCCACTTGGGATCTGCCTTAATTTACCCTATTTGCTAAGTAATCATAACTTTGTCCGTGTCTCGTGGTAGCTTATGCTCCATTAAATGCTCTTCCTCCTCCAAATCAGCAAGGACTTAAATTCCAAATACAGATGCCACTTGTTCCATTTACTCCCGTACATGATCTCAGAAAATCATCACTCACCGGCTGATCCCTACCACCTGCTGCCTCCCTCATCAGCCTGAATGGTCCCCTTACCCGTTCAATACTTATGAAGATAAGTGACTGAACTTTATGATCAAAATGAAACAGAGATTAGTGACAATGATTCGTTATAATGAGTCTTGTAGCAATCTCTATGTCGCAGTAAAAGGAAAAAAGTGAGCTTGTTCACCTTCTAATAGAACTTTGAAAAAATATTAATTATAATTTAATTTTAAGGAAGAGTCAATGCCTTGATTACAGGTATCTGTAAGTAAAATTCTGAAAATTGGTTCTCCCATGAATAAAATAATGAAACTAACAATCTGTAATTCAACTGTTACCACTGTTTGAAGGAAACTAATGACACCATAAAACTGCACTGTTCAATACAGTAGCTATCAGTCACCTGTAGCTATTTATGTTTAAATTTATTAAAGTTAAATAAAACTAAATATTCAGTTCCTCAGTTGCACTAGCCACATTTGAAATGCTCAGTAGCCACGACTGTCTTGTGGCTACTGTATTAGACACACAGAGATAGAACATTTCCTTTATCACAAAAAGTCTTCCTGGATGGCACTGCTATAGAAGAAAGAAAATAAAATTCAAACAAATTATTAGAGAAGATAATTCAATAAATCTATCAACTATTGTCACCTATCACCAGCCACCAGTCAATGATCCATAATAAAACTTCCATTATAAATTTTTATACTGATTGTTGCCATTCTTAAGTGTTATAGAATGATTTTTAAAATATATTTCTTAAAAACTGGATTAATTTATATAAGCATATTTTGGATAATCAAAATACACTGTATTTGCCACTATCATAGAACTTACAATCTAACAGAGGGGGGAAAAAAGCAACAAACAGGCAATCCCATTAAAGATAAAGGTCTATTGTTTTTGTATCCCTGGTATTATCATCAGATCTAGTTACATCAGGAGCATAATAAATGCTTTATAAATGAATAAATGAAATAGCCAGTGACCTAAGCTCTGCTCCACATGACATATTATCTTTTCAAAAGTAAATACAAATTTTAAAAATAAATAAAATCATTGCCGCTAATGGCAGTCCCAACTACATCACTGCTATTACAAAGTGATCAGAACTATTGATAATTTTAGTTTTCATTTGATAGATTTTTTTCTCCAAACATGAGAGATGTATTTTACTAACATCAACCATCTGTCTAAAAGTTTCATTAACACTGCAGAATACTCTTCAATTCAAATAAAAAGTTCTATCTCCAACTGAAAAGTTTAGACTTCCTATGTGACAAGCAAGCATTTCTTTTGATAAGAAGGAGTGGAGGGCAGTGGGATGGAAAATCTCAAGGTGAGGGAAAACGGATGAGAGCAAATTCTACCTATGCTTTCTCAAGACTTGGGTATAATTTAGTCATTAACCAATGTGAATTATGCTGGGAAATCTGTCCTCATTAATCTTTTAGCAATTGATTTCAACCTTTCAGGAGAAAGTTCGGATTTGCTGTCCATTCAACTTTTGGTAACAGCAACCATGGTAAAAGCTTTGAACTGAACCTTCAACTGATTAACACAATTTGTTTACTAAGAATGTCTGATAATAACAAAAACAAAGCCCAGACACATATTAAATTCTCTCTCAGGGGAAAGAAAAAATAAGTCTTGATTAGTAATGCTCTAAAGTTTCGTATTAATACACAGGAGTCCCAATTATTGTCATCCTTCGGGTGGATGCTATGAAACAGATTATAAATGACTCCCTAGTATGAGTTCTTTTAAACCCAAGTCAAGTTGAATGGTATGATAAGAAGGAACTCTGATTAGGATCTTCTGATTTATTTATGATCTGATTAAAAATGAGGATTAGGATTGAGTGGTTTTTCAAAAACTTTTGTGTTCCAAGTAGGGTGACTATACGTCCAATAAATTCCCAATTTAAGCCTGTGGTATGAAAGATTTCATTTGGGGGCTTATGTGGCTTCAACAGAGGAAATATGAGCTGGTTTTGAAAACTAAGGGAAGCTTTATGAAACAAAGATGGAAAAGATAGTCTTGAGAGAGAACAGACACAGACAAAAAGAGAGTAGTGTGTGTGGAGTGGGTATGAATTAGAGAAAGCACCTAGTGGCTAACGGATGTGAATTACAGAAAGTACCATACTGGAAAAGGCCCTGTGTGATGTTCTAAGACGTTAGTTATCTTCTTGAAGACATCAAGAAGCTCACAGAAGTATCTACTCAATGAATTGATACGATTATATTTGTGTTTTAGTATGGAGAGTTAATAAGCAAGAGGAAGTAATGGAAATAGGGAGATCAATTAATAGTCAGTACGATATAAATCAGGCAAGAAAAGATGAATGAGGTGGTAGAAAGGAAGAAATAGTAACGATTCTCATTAGTTAACACTTACAGGGCACTTATTACTACTATGAATAGTAATGACAACTGCTAATGCTTACATAATACTTATTATGTGCCAGGCATTGTTGTGAGCACTTTACACATATGAACTCATTCAGACCTCAAGCTTATTGTCTTACTTTATACATGAGTAAACTAAAACTTAGAGAAGGCCTAAGTAACTTGCTCCAGATTGTACAGCATGTAAGTGGTAGAGGTAGGATTCAGACTCAGTCCATGTTCTCAATCTCCAAATATCCCATTTCTGAGTATCCAAGATTATGTGAAACATTTTATTCATTCCATATCATGTAATCTGTAAAAGTACAATGGTCTGTGATTATGATTCCATATCACAGATAAGGAAGCTGAGGCTCAGAGACTTTAAGTAGCTTAACTCAAGTTGTGAGTCTTTGAAGTTCATGTGGTTAACTACACTGCTAAACATTTCATGGCAAAATCAAAAGGACTCATCTATCAACTGATGTTCAGCAGTGGTTCTTAAAGTGTGGCGCAGGGGCTCAGCCCTTTTCACAGGGTCTGCAACATCAAAACTATTCCCATAATGATGCTAACACATTATCTGCCCCTTTCACTTTCATTCTCTCCTGAGATCCAGTGAGTTTACCAGAGGCTACGTGATGTGCCATACTGTAACAGACTGAAAGCAGAATCAAATATGAGAATCCAGCCAACTTTTTAAAGCCAGATATTAAAGAGATTTGAAAAAATGTAAAATAATACCATTCTTCTGGCATTATAATATTTTGTTTAGAAATATAGTTATTTTTCATAAAAATGTGTTTTATGTTTACCTGTAGTGGGTTTGTATTGTTTTAAAATAAATTAATAAATATTTAAATTATTCTCAGTTTTAATTTCTAATATGGTAAAGAGTGAAGGATATACCCCACACAAACAAAAGGTCTTTGATGTCCTTGATAATTTTTAAGAGTGTAAAGACATCCGGAGACAAAATGTTTAAGAACTACTGATATACAGGAAGAATACAAGTAGAGGTCAAAGATGACTTGAGATTTCTAGCTCAAGAATCAAAAGATGATATCATTTATTAAAGACTAGAAATACAGAAAGAAAACCGGGCTTAAGAAGAAGTTGATAAACTCAATTTTGGCATGTGTCTCTCTTAGGTCAGATCCTAAGCCAAGCCTGAGACAGGGATTCTTGTTCAAGTGATTTGTTGGTGGAGAACTCTCAGGAAGTAGCTATTAAGGGAAACAGGATGGGGCAGGGGACAAAAGGCAAGCAAGAATATGGCCTCAGTTGGAGACCAGCTTCAGCCTGAACCCATGGAAAAGCACTAATTGTACAGCAGAGCTGACCCCACCTTGAGGCGAGGAGGCCAGTCTCTTATACCTTACATCCATCAGTCATTCCATGCAGTCTTCCCTGGTGGGAGCAGAGGGGGAGAAAAGGGGTGCGCCCGGCAAAGCACTTCCCATTTAGTCAAGGGCAATTTTTCTTTGAAAAGGGCACCAGCCAGGACAGAGCATCTGGGCAGGGCACCAACAATATCTGCTAAAGCATGCTAATGCAAGCAAGGTGCCTGAAGGGCACATGGAGATATGTAGTACAAATGTTTGTAAGTGTCAAGTTCAGAAAATGTGCTGTTAAATATATATTTAGGAATTATTTGCATAGAGCTAAGTATTACAGTTAAGCTTCTCACCCTACTCAGGGAAAAAGATTTATGCAATTGAGAAATATTCATCTATAACCTATTTTTAAAAGTTATATTGCTCATTGACAGAAAAACTAAGAAAATAATACATGACTCTATGGAGACAGAATAATCAGGTAGAAACACAGCAAGGTGGAAAAGAAAATCTCTTCATGGGAAACGTCTCACATGATGGAAAAGTAACTGAATTTTTGTTCCATGGAACAGTGATGAAGCAACAGAGATGAATCAAAACCCAAATCAGAGGCCGGCCCCCGGGCCGAGTGGTTAAGTTCGCGCGCTCTACTTCAGCAGCCCCAGGGTTTCGCCGGTTCAGATCCTCAGCGTCGACATGGCACCATTGATCAGGCCATGCTGAGGCGGCATCCCACCTAGCACAACCAGAGGCACTCACAACTAGAATATACATATATACACCGGGGGGCTGTGGGGAGAAGAAGAAAAACAAAAGAAGATTGGCAACAGATGTTAGCTCAGGTGTCAATCTTTAAAAAAAATAAATAAAAACTGAAATTATATCAATGGAATGTTACAGAAGGGCCATGGAAGGATGTTAGGAAAATATAATTTTTACTAGAGTAGGAATGAATTCCATATTACAGAGTAGAGAACCACGCTTTCCAGAAGGAAGCAACAACATTACTTGCTATTACACTTAAGTATCATGTCAGTCAACACATATTAAGAATGAATCAACAACATATTAGGTACTCTATGATGAGGCTCACTTGGTAATTTGCAATTAATAATAGTAAAAGTACCAAAGTTCATACCTGATTTACTCTTTAAAACATATTAATCAGGGCAGACTCAAGATTATCCATAGAATGATGTCACACTCAGTCACTTGTATAAAGACTAATAAGCAGAAAGGAAAGAGGTACCACTGGAGCCGGGTATGCTAGGAACTGTATGTCACCGTTATCTGATGGTATTTAAATAAGACCCATCAACTAGTTGTGGCAGAAAAATGACTTAGAACTGCCCTCCAGTGGCATAAATCTGGTCTATATGGAACACATGATCTGCCTCACAAAGTCTCGAATTACTTTCAACAGAAAGAAGTAAATTCTCCCTCCTCCCTCTAAATATCCAGAACCTTTTGTGTCTTTCTTTCAGTACTTTATTTTCTGCTTTGTATTGAAAGTTATTTTTATAAATCTTATCTGTGAATTCTTGAGGTTATGACTAAATCCGTATTCATCTTTGCATTCCCCATAGTACCCAACAGAGTATCTTGCATTTCGAGTGTTCAATAAATCCCCGATAGTTACTATTTGAATTATTTATACAGGATAATTAAGGCACAGGTAAGATATGGGTGAGATGGGGCTGTTTGTCCTGCTCTAATATTATGCTCAGCTTCAGAGTGATTATCATTATTGACTTAATATAGTAGTTTTGTTTGTTTTTAACAATGGATATCTTTCACATTCTACATTGTCCTCTGGAGTAGGAAACTTAGCAAAAACAAGAAAATACTTAAAACATAGACTAGGATCTGTATGACTTAGTAAGAATCCACATTGAAACAAAATTAAGGTATCAGGAAGAATGAACTCTACAAAGATGTGAAATATAATACAAAGCATCAACATAATACTTATTCACTTCTTTAATGTACTTTGACTTCATATGCAATATCACTGTTACTTAAGGAATTGAAATAAACTAAGCAAAAATGTCTACATATTGACAGTATATTTACATTTTTAAATTTCTGAAAGACTCTGCTATTGGTTCTTTCATGAAAATATTCAAATATATTCAGGTTCCCACATAAAACAATAATAAAAGATTTTTCAGGTTTTATATTTATAGCATTTTTCTTCCAAGTGTCCCAATGCTATTATTATGTAAGTTACTGCAGGTCTACTCTCTGAGTTTATTAACCATGAAAAGAATACTTTCTTCTATTGCTGAAACCTACTGATGAAAAAAGGGTCTCGTATTCAAATCATAAATTTTAATCATTAGTAGCAGCAAAATCTTCTCTTTGTACATATTATTCTGTGAGTTTATCCTAAAGTTATTATATCTGTTGATATAGCTATTGATGTTCCATTTGCCTATGATTCAGAAAGTTAAGCTGACAAACATTAATTTTTTCTAAACTAGACACAGCTATTTCTAGAGGGAGAAATACCGTGTTTTCATGAAACATATCAGAGTGACGCAAACCCTGACTGTCAAAGTCTAGTTCTACCCCGCCCACAGGAGCTGTGCGGTACTTTTACATTCTCGCTAAAGCAATTAGGCAAAATTCCCTCTCTGCTAACCATAACAATACAAATGAAAAGGAAGTTCCATAAAGGCAACCATATTCCATCAGAAAGCCAAACACACACACATTTCGTTGGTGGCAACCATCTCTAAAGTTGAGCTTGGGTAATGAGATGAGCAGAAGCCTAAAATGTTTTAGTAACCATGAACTGTGAGGCGTGAGTAAAAGGTGCTTTTCAACTTGGATTTTTAAATCTCTAACAAGTTGACAGTTACAAATTTGTTAAATGGAAGCTTTAAGGCAAAGATTTAGTGAATGACCACATAAATTACGGATGCCAATCCTGTGCTTAAATTGATTGAGCTTAATCACAAAATACAACATTCCTTACTAATAATATTTTAAAGAAATATAATCCAAAAACATGTCTGAAGGACAACACTTCCAACCTCCCAAAAAGAGCGCCAGATTACTAACCAATCTTTATTTAAAAGTAATTTACTTTTTATCCATGAGCAGGGCTCACAGCAGCCTAGAAAACCTTGAGTGACTGAAACAAATGACAGCACTCTAGGTAGTCAAAGGAACAGATCTGAGTGTTACTTCTCTGCTCTGAGACAGGATAATCAAGTATGTGCCTTTGGATACTCTAAGCAAGGTTTGACTCAGGCAAACATTTCTTTAGCATTAGCTGTTGGTCAAAAATTTAACTTTTATTTTTAATAGCTTGTGACACAAATGATACACAGAGGTACAACTTAATACCCTTTATTAGTTATTTAATGCAATCATTTAAAAGTATTCTCATATTTGTGACAATGTTTTTCTTTTGGGGATCAGAAGAGGGTACTTTATTTTACTTATGTTAAGGGACTTTCCTTACCAAATTTACTACTTCCAAAATGTCATTTTTAATAATAACAGCTAATATACAGAGCACTGACTACATGCCAGGCACTGTTCTAAGTAACTTATACGCATGAACTCATGTTATCCTCCTCTAAACAACCCAATAAGCAGTATTACCTTTTTTGTTTTTTCACATGAGGAAACTAGAGCACTGAGCAGTTAATTTGCCCTAAGCCATATAACTAGTCAGTCCCAGAATGGGGATTTGAGCCCAGGCTGTCTAGTTCTAGAGTCTGTGTTCTTATCACTTTTACTTCAATTTATTTAGCACATTTATTTGATCTCACATTTTTTATTCTTAAATAGCTAACTTGCCACTGGCTAAAATCTCAAAAAAGCATAATATCCATTATTTCACTTAAGTCACTTTCCAACAACTTGAAGGAGTTTTAAATTTTTCTCTGTAATTAAGAGCAGGTACAATTTATTTGTCAACCACGCCAGTGTGTCACTTAGAAAGTGTAAAGTAGGCCCTATGTAAAAAGTAACAACGTATTTAGTTATCACTCAGACATTCTAAATGCTTGATTTATAAAATAAATTACTCTTTAGCAGTCTACAGCATATGTCTTCAGTATCTGCATGTGAAAATGAACATTCGGATCATCCTGGAGAGCCTTCCCACCCAGCTCCATATCCACTGGTTCCCCAGTGCTACTGTGGAAGACTGGCGGGAAGAGGCAGTTTGAGCAGTGCCAGTTACTCCAGGTAGGCAAAGCATAAATGGAAACAGGGTAATCACAAATTATTTCCCCCACTTATAAACACACTATGAGATGCCTACGCCATTTGTTTCTTTTGAGAAAATTCCTAACACTTTGTATCATTTTAGTCTTTCCATAAGTGTACACTGAATGCCTTCCCTGCATCTTCATTTAGAAGAACTGTGTGTTCAGGATACTTATCTCAAGGTGTGCAAGAAATAATAATGGAGGCCAGATAGAAGAGAAATATGCCACACTGAACCAAGAGTGGGACTGCAGGAAGTGCAGATTCAAATTCAGGCCCCACTACTGGCTGAGGAACCTTAGTAAGGTTATTTAAACTCTATGAATACTATTTCCGTCAACTCTAAAATGAAAAGGGTAATATTTTGAAGAGTTTATCTAAAGGACTTATCATTGCCTGGTACCCAGTGGGTACTCAATGGTCAGCTACTGTTTTTGTTTTTTTTTTAAAGATTGGCACCTGGGCTAACAACTGTTGCCAATCTTTTTTTTTTTTCTGCTTTATTTCCCCAACCCCTACCCCGTACAAAGTTGTATATCTTAGTTGCAGGTCCTTCTAGTTGTGGGATATGGGACGCCGCCTCAACGTGGCCTGATGAGCGGTGCCATGTCCACACCCAGGATCCGAACCCTGGGCCACCGCAGCAGAGCATGAGAACTTAACCACTCGGCCACGGAGCCGGCCCCATCAGTTATTGTTTTAATAGCAATTAATAATTATGAATATCAGTAAAAAAACAAGAACTATAATAACATATTTAAAAGGGAGAAGAAATGTGTTAAAGAAAATAAGTATAATTAATTCATAGAAAGAAATGGTCAGTATGAACTACAGCTTCAAGGACCAGGAAGGAATGAGATCCATTAAAAGCGAGAAAGATACAAGCACTGTCAGGAAGGAAGGACATTATAAATAAAGGACTGGAAGCTGGAGAAGCCTGGGACATTTGGAGCCTCAGGTGGCATTCTCTGCGTTGAGCCAGAGTTTAGGAAGAAAGTAAAGGAAGACACAGATTGCTGCCCACTGTAAGGGCCCTGAATGCCAGGGGGAGGGAAGGACCCTGAGACCCTGCTCAGTCACAGGCCTAATCAGCAGGTTTAATCTTGTGAAATGTAAGGGAAATACTGGTTCATTTCTATATGTGTATAAACAATCCTGAAATTTTGAAATGTAATACCTAATTAAAGAATTCATATCCATTTAAAGCTATGTAGTAATTTTTCCCTTTCCAATTGTACTCTAAGAGCTAGAGAACACTACTGCAATATATTTATGAAAAGAGACAAAACCATGAAAAAACTGTAACTTCTAAATGTGGCTCTTTTTTTTTACATCAGAACATATATCAAAGATATATGCCTATTATATGTGTCCAAAAAGAGTTCATAAAATAAAAAGTAAATGCAGTTTTAATAAATTAGAATACAGTGTAATTTGTCAAGATAATGCCTAAAACAATAAAAAATATTTTATACACAAAGAAATATATTGTTTTTCCTTAAAAACTATTTCTTTTTGAAATAAATGGAAAAAACTGTCTGAATACATTCAGTATACTTCAAAATTTAAGCTTTCATTCAAAGACTGAGTCAAAAGAAACGTAAAGGCATACAGAAGGAAAATACTGTCCCCCAACTCCCAGAAAGAACTAGCAGTAAAAAAGGAAGCAGAAAACATCAAACACAAAAAGAAAAAATGTGGAATAAATCAACAAATAAATTCATAATAAGATGCAATCAACAAACTGGAAAGATATTCTATGATGAAATTACATATTTTCCCAAAGATATTGGGAATTTGGCTTTCAATATTTTTTTTTTAAAAGGCAAAGTCATAGAAATCTTGTACCCCTATCTGCTCAATTAAGCTCAAAGGATAAGAACATTAAGCTATAAAAACTATAGTAATTAATATTAAAAATGGGATATTTTTATAATTTCAACCAACACCTAACACATTGATAATTTAAATCATTTAAGAAAACTTTCTCTTCAATTTGCTTTCCTCAAATGTGAAGTCTTTATAAATTTAAAAAGGAAAATGAAAAGAAAATTTGCTTATAAAGATTAATAAGTATTTAAACATGGAAAATTCAAGCAGAGTGATACTTTTAATTTTTCCTCCTGTACTGTAAACTCAGAATCAATCCCTCTTTTAAAAAATTTGACAACTTAATCACTAATCTTGTCTTTCAAACTCATTTTTATGCTTTAACTGATATTCAGTAATTTGAATGTAAATATGCTCTTTGCGTATGGATGACTGATTTCCATTAGGATCTATAACTGTCAATAATTTTTTAAGACTCGCCCATGTGAGATATGTATCTGTGTAGAGTACTATGAGTTCTATAATGCTTTAAAAACTATACACATATTTCAAAGAGATCAGCGTGCAAATTAGACATGTCCTTAACTCGACACAGCAGCTGATCTGCCCATACCTTTAACGACTCCTTGTAATAACTCAGTAACTCCTTAGAGGTATAAGACACACTGGGTGGGAACTACTAATTCGGAAGTCAGTTTAGAAAGGATATAACCCATTCACATTTGTTTAGTGCTTTACGGTTTGTGATAGGGTTTACACACTAATCCTGAAAGGCAGACCGGGAAAGTATAAGAATTTTCATTTTACAAATAAGATCAAAGTCTAGAGAGAGTAAGGAAAAGGGTCAAGGTTACACAGCTTAATAATGGTGGAATTTCTATCAGACAGCAGGTCTTATTACTTATTACTACCTCAATATTTTTTATCCATTATAACTTATTTATTTGGTCATGGAAGGACAGTGTAATAATTTTCATAAAATCAGACTAACATACTTAACAAATAATTCAGAGACAAAAACAAATATATTTTGATTTGTACCTTTGAGACTATCTAAAAACTTGGCTACAATTCTACATAATAATGATTTTTAGGGTATTAAACAAAAAAGAAATGGCCAAATGAGCTAGGATATGCTAAATAGATAAGCCCTCTTAGAAAAATGTTATGAATTAGGAAGACAATAAATTTCTAAATATGGCAAAATTTTCAAGTTCTAATATTTTAAAATTTTCACTTTGTACTTGTCATTTCTAAACTCATTAATCTAATGAATCCAATTGTCTGGTTAATTTCTTAATGATCTTAACAAGATCAAACAGTTACTTTAAGATGCATTAGCACAATTCATTAATTAGTTAAGAGGTAAGTATTCCAACTTCAGAACAATAAATAAGGTGATATGCAAAAGAATGTGGGAAATATTACCTAAAGGCTGCTAAACGAATTAAAACCAAAAAGTCAATAAATTGGAGACAGAACGTAATGTTTTAAAGCATATTATTCTGGATTTTAAAAGACCTTTATGATACTTTTTTAAGGTGTGATATTAAACTGCTGCTTTTTTCTGCCCCATTCCAAAAAACCATAAAAAAGCAAATTAAAATAGTGATGAAATAAAACGCTTACAGGTTTGTATCTCAGTGCATCTCTGTAGGATCCAAACAAAGCAGCCTGTGCCCTAAGGAAGGCCCTGGCTACTCCATCCCCCGTAGCTGTAGACTGCTTCTTCAGTTTACTTTTCAGGGCCGAGACCTGCATGACGGAGAGGAATAGTTAAATTAACACCTCAGAAATTGGTACAGCGAGGTACGAACCCAATCAGCAGGCAAACCACAGTGTCTGCAGGTCAGCCAAAAACTCATCCTCCTCCTGATAGCTTATCTTTTTAACTGCAGAGAGCACCTGCTGGTCTGTTAATTGAAACGAAAGCAGGAGCCCATAGTAATGTGCTAATGCAAATTGGTTTATGCTCTCTTTTTTTCCCAAGGCCTTTTGACATAAATAAGCTTTAATTATTTTACAGTAAACTGCTCGTGAGCCACTTTTCTGCAGATTTTTAGCAATTACAACATGTGTCTACTTGTTTTGAGATGAAGCCGGTTGGGTACAGTTCATTTCTCCGATATAAGGTTATTTGCTACAGGTCCTCCAGGATCACTTACCATTTAATATTATTTTTGGAGGCCTCATTTGCATATGTAATTTTCCAGTCATTTGTTGAATAGTTTTCACCATTATTAGATAAAAAGAGGGGAGAGAAGTTAAAGTTATTGAGAACCTACCAGGAGTAAAGAATTATGTTATACAAATTGTTATATATTGTCTCATTTAACCTTCACAGTCTTCTAAGAAAGGCATTCATATTATCATTTATGAATGAAGAAATAAGAGCTCAAACATGTGAATCAATCTGCCCTCACTACATAGCTAATAAGTGGCAAAATTGAGATTTAAACCCAGTTCTGTCCAGTTTTTTCCACTGCTATATGCTGGTTTTAAGTTCAATGTCATTGCCTTATGAACCAGTAATCAAATTAAAACATTAATGTTTTGGGGCCAGCCCAGTGGCATAGCAGTTAAGTTAGGTGCACTCCACTTCAGTGGCCTGGTTTCGTGGGTTCAGATCTCAGGTGTGGACCTACGCTGCTCATGGAGCCACACTGTGGCAGTAACCCACATATAAAATAAAAATGGGCACACATGTTAGCTCAGGGCCAATCTTCCTCACCAAAAAATAAATATAATAATGTCTTTAAATCAAAGAAAAACTTATCTAGAAATCCACATAATTTTAAAAAGCACCTAAATTTGGTACAATTTTCATATATTTCCATACTTTAATTTCAGGTTCTGTGTATTTTAGAGAATGCACATTACTTATGAACGGCCCCTTACTGAGAAGTATTTTGTAAGTGTGATCATACTCCTGACGTATACTTTTATTTTTTAAGGGGGAGGTGATGTGATAGTTCCTATGCATCCAACTCACTTGAACAATTCCTTTCACGCATAATAAAAAACTACACCCTGTACATTTAAAAAATATTGATGCTCCTATACATTTCTCATCAATGCTTTATATGGGAACATGAAGTCGTGTAAAAAATCTGTTTTCTTGAGAAAAAAATCTGATGGGAAAAATTCTGACTGGATTGCTTCCTTAACAGAGCATGTTCTTATCCTTACAAAACTACCAGATAACAAAGTAATGTTACTTCTCCTTTACATATATATGCAAAAAGGAATATTTTTATTTCTTTATGCAAGCAGTCCTGACTACTCTTGTAGATGATGATTGCAATTGAAGTGTCAACCTAATTAACAACGAAACTTTGAATAATGCTAATGAGAAATGAACACAGCATCAGAGGAAAGACTAGCTCTACAGGTGATAAACCTTCACAGTAGTGACATTTTCCAGTGTAAAGTCACAGTTACTGTGATCTGATCAAAGGAAGAGACCCCCATTGGGTCCAATTATAACCATAGTTTTGAAAAAATTATTGAGTTATGATGTTCATAATCTATGCAGAAAGGCCTTTGCAGATAGGTCTTCTCCCCATAGCTGTGATCTTTTCAATTTCTATCCAAGCTCCATAGATTCAGATAAAAGTTTAGAGCCTAATTCATTTAGCCCACAAAGTGCATAAACCAGGATTCATTTAAGAGGAAGTTTTTATTATCAAAATCTAATCTCAATAAATGCACATTTTTAGGTAATCCACATATTCAAACAATAAATATAGCTGAAGGATGCAAAATCGAATCTTCTGACAATGTCTTTTATTCTGAAGTTTGTAATGTTTTTAAGTTTCAAATACCTTTAAAGAAAAACCAATGGGAATGAATACCAATACACGTATTTAATTATCATCCCCCCAAAAAGGCTTATGATGGAAGGAATATGACTCTAGTCTTTCAAGGTATTACAAAAATGGGTTATTTTTAAATTTCTACTGTAGAAAATAAAGAACATATTTAAAAATGTCATGCCTTATATTTTTGCAAAAGAAAATTCCTCAAAGTGTATTTTTCTACAAAACATGAAACTGACAATTCACTTCTCCACAAATCAAGTCTTAGGACAATTACAACACATATGTTCCAGAGAATGGAGGCAAGTCAAACTCCTCCTTAGCCTTTGTTACCCCGAGTCCTTGACTGTTTAAGTTATCCAGGATACTAATCCCATTGCCACAAGCCCTTCCTAACGAAATCATAAATACGTGGTCTTCACTTCCGAAATCAGTCAATGACAGTTCCCGAGCTCCCTTGGGACCTTTGTCGAAAATAGGGAAGAAAAAGAAAACCCTTGTTCTAGAATTGTGCTGTCCAATACAGTAGCCACTAGATATACAAGCACTTGAAATGTGACTAGTCCAAATTGAGATGTGCTGTCAGTATAAAATATACACCAGATTTTGAAGACTTAGCACCCATAAAAAGGAAAAATAGTTCATTAATAATTTTTATATTGATTACATGATGAAACAATACTGTTTTTAATATATTGGGCTAAATAAATTATTAAAGTTAATTTCACTTATTTCTTTTTACTTTTTAACATAGCTACTAGAAATTTTGAAATTGCATATGTGGCTCATATTATGTTCTATTGGCCAGTGCTATTCTATGTGAACGTCCTATCTCATTTCATACAGACCGGTGAGACTGACAAACAGCCTAGCAAGAAATACGCTTACATTTTTCCTTTGCCTATTTCTAATTTATTTCAATTTTTACAAACTGCATAAAAAGAGTTTTTCCTTGACCTACTCTAGCTGGGCTTCGACTATCAGTAGATCTGAGATTGTTCCTGCTTTTCAGAGAGCAGAAGGATGGCTGAGTTAAGTGTTTCTATATGTACAAATGAATGCTCAAAAACAGCCAGTAAAAATGAAATTGTTTTTAAAAGTCAGAATTAGATACAAGGATATTACTCTAATATAAAAAGATTGTGTCAACCTTGCTGTTTTCCTGTCCTTTAGATCACTGGAGTAAATTATCAACAGTTACTATGGCCCTTTGCAGTGGTAATTAGCTTTCAGCAGTTTTTACCTATAAAAAACAGTGATGTCTCTTCTGCACATTTTCAATACTTGGTCTGGGAAATAGCATTTTCTGCCTTAGTTTTCAAACTTCTAAGTTTAATTATGAAATAAATGTACATCTGCCCATAAAATCCTAAAGTTTAGACTCACACATAACTCTAAATTCAGAAAAACATTTGGAACCTTATTAGTCACACGGCTATTATCACACAATCCTATTATGTGATACTGAAAAAGTATCAACTGATACTGAAAAGGTATCAATTGTTTTCTCTTTTTATTCTTAAGAAAGTAGGCAAGCTTCAATCTCCAATGGCTAAAGATTACTTCAAAACTTATCTTTTATTTTATTATGACATTTTTCAGTCTGTAAATAAATTATTTTTTGTCTAATGAAGTATTATACTAGACCCAAAAAAAGTTAAAACAGTGAAAAGAATTTCAGAAACAGATATCATTTCATTGCTCTTATAAAATGCTTCAATTCCTTTCATACACTGAGAATTCAGGCCTCTAAGCAGCCATCCAGGGGAGAGTTACAACCTGGGTTTGAGCACAGTGGGAGTTCACTGCAACATGAATAATATTACCACCAACTCTCCACTTTTACCCTCTTAGCACTAAAGTGACTATGAATAAAAGGAGGGAATTACATGAGTAAAGATAGCAAACAGGTATAAATTAGAACAGTGCAGGCCACATGCACACAGTCTGAGTAATGAAGTAATTATGTCAACTGGGAGTCAGGAAGGCAGAGTATATACAGGAGATGAGTTTTTCAGAGAAGTAACAGATTTTTCTCTTGACTTTTAGATGCGTATTTTCAGGAAAAATAAACTAACCACTATACCCAGAATTTTAAATTTTACTTTTTAGGATTGCAAAGAGAAACATCAAGGTAAAGAACAGAAGGAGAAAACAAATGTTCAGAAATAATATTTAGATAACTACACAACTTAAACACCCTATGATGTTTTTAAATATCTCCTTTCACATAACTAAACCACACTCGAGAAACTACATACATTTAGAAAAGTTAACGCTCCAAATAATCATATGCTTTAGAAAAAAGTTACACAGTTAAAATCTTTTATTCTCCCATGAAACATGTTATGGTTATCATATGAATCAGATATTAAAATCCTATACTTCTTTAATCCTTCTAATGTTCAATTTTTTTTAAGATTTTATTTTTTCCTTTTTCTCCCCAAAGCCCCCCCAGTACATAGTTGTGTATTCTTCGTTGTGGGTTCTTCTAGTTGTGGCATGTGGGACGCTGCCTCAGCGTGGTCTGATGAGCAGTGCCATGTCCGCGCCCAGGATTCGAACTAATGAAACACTGGGCCGCCTGCAGCGGAGCGCGCGAACTTAACCACTCGGCCACGGGGCCAGCCCCCAAATGTTCAATTTTTTAAGAAACAAAATTGACCCTTCCCTCTTAATATAATTTTCTAACAAGCTGTTATTTAAGGATTAAAACAGGAACCTTTAATATTTATTAAATGAAAAGCATAGGATACATTTGCAGAGGGTATCATTACACTGTTTCTCTGTATGCTTAAATTACCTATCAAAATCTCACTAAGATGCTGTCATCTCTAACTGTTTTCCCTTCAGAGGCATCTGAAAATTAAGACAACCAAAACTCCTCTTAACACCTCAGAAACACCTCAAGCTCAATGTCACGCCAGTGTCTCTAACATCAATGTCATTTCCATTCATCCAGTTGCTCAAAAAGGAATCTTGATGGTCCTCTTCAACACTTCACCCTTTCTCAGTTCCCATATGCAATACATCACCAATCCCTGTCAGCTCAACCTCCAACAGAGATTTCAGATCTGTCCACTTTTGTCTAAATCCTTGCCACTATCAAGTCCAAGCAACTATCATCTCTTACCTAGACTGCAGCAAGAGGCCTCTTAACTCATCTTCCTGCTTCATTTCTTATATCCAATAATTGTCAGGACCCAGAATTCAAGATGATATTTTTAGAAATCAAAGTAGATCACCATACCTCTGCTAAAAGCCTCCAATGAATTTCCAGTAAGTTCAAAGATCCTTAACACGAACTACAGGTCTTTTATGATCTCAATCCTGCCTCTCTCTACAATCTCATTTTGCCTAAGTCTCTCTTTTCTTCATCTTACTACAGCTACACAGGACTTCTTTCCATTTCTTGAATTTGCCAACCTCTTCCCCACAGCAGAAGCTTTGTACATCCTGTTCCTCCTCTTCCCACTTTCCTTGGTTTACTCATAGTCATCACTCGGGCCAATTCTGCAAACAAATGTTTTGACACATTGAGCTTGACTAGACCACAAAAGGCTGATCTGAGTTTGTAGACTGGGAAAAATGGCATGTCAGCTTGGTTACAATTATTTTCACTTCAGCTTACTTATGGAAGAGATGGCTGTCAGTCCACTAACATCCACTCTCCCTTTCTTTGGTAATAGAAATCCTAAGTTTTGACTGGTGCCTGATAAACCTAGCTGGGTTAACCCAGTTATTTCCAACATCCCTTGTGACTTGGTGTGGCCACATGGTTGGGCTCAGACAAACGGAATGTGAGCTCCAGGAGGGCAGTGTATATATCATCCTGTTCACTAAGCTCCTAGCACAGTACAGGCATATAGCAGGTGTTCAATAAATATTTGTTGAGGGGCCAGCCCCGTGGCCCAGTGGTTAAGTTCTCGTGCTCCACTTCGGTGGCCCAGGGTTTGGATCCTGGGTGCGGACATGGCAACACTCATTAGGCCATGTTGAGGTGGTGTCTCACATGCCACAACTAGAAGGACCCACAGCTAAAATATACAACTATGTACTGGGGGGCTTTGGGGCAAAAAAAAGCAGGAAAAAAAAAAAGAAGAAGAAGAAGATTGGCAACAGTTGTTAGCTCAGGTACCAATCTTTAAAAAAATAAAAAATAAATACATATTTGTTCAATGAATGAATGAACAAATTAACAATTTATTCTAGGAACACTTTTACATTAATTTCTCTAGTTAACTGGATCAGTAAATCTGTGATGGGGCCCAGGAGCATAATTCACCAAGTCACTAGGATAGCAAGATTTGGGAACTGTTATTGTGACAGTGCTCACAATATCACACACACAAAAAGTCTCCTGAATATGGAAAAGTCAAGAACTTAAAGGACTAGAAACAAATGGGAAATAACTTTTAAAGCCAAAATCAAGGTCTTTACATTTAAAAATATATATATATATACATATTAGCAGTAAGAAGAGAGAGAAGCTTGCTATTAAGATGATTCAGGAAAAAAAAAAAAAGACATTAGGAGAAAGGCTAGGTAATTTAGTTGGAAATGAAAAGCCATGAGAAAACCAAGGAACTTCAGGAGCACTTACGATCACTAATAAGAACAAACTGTAAATCAACTTCAAAATGGCGAAAGCACAGAGATACAGACAGGAGGCTGCTAGCGCCCGGATCACTGCAGCGGGAGGGACAAGTTCTCTCACTCAGCTGAGAGAAAATCACAAAGATCTTTTAAATCTTGGGAAGCCCCGTTAACTAAGGTTTTCTGTTTTTGTTCTGTTTTGCTTTGGTATTTAAAGTTTATACCAAAAAATACCCATCAAGAAAATAGGAAAAATAGCAAAATCTATAATAGTTTACTTGCAAACAAAAAAGCTTTTATAAACAATCATATCTCTGAAAACAACTATTTAAAAGAATGGTAAGTTTCTGCAGACACCCAAAATAGCACTCAGAAGCACAATGACTGCCATCACAACATGGTCTCCTTTTCCAGAGAGGAAACAAAAAGTTGCATTCATAGCCAAAAGAGTATATATTAAACATGCCTCCAGGTTTCTTCCTTATATTACTATGAAAATGAGATGAAAATATCCTTATAAAATGTTCTAGGAAGTACTCTAAAGAGGGACTTTAAAAGCAATGTCTACTTACAACATAAAAGAAATGCAATTCTATTTCCCTTCAATCATTCACTGAAGGCCTCCTGTTTACAAATCACCGCACCCAGGCTGTGTGACAGGGCAAAGCTCACCTAGACGTCTGGATTCTAGACGCTGGAGACAGAGCGAGCACGACTCCACTCTCCAGGGGCCAAGGGAAAGCAGTATTTTTATCCTCATGTCTACTCAACTAAAGAAAATGTTCGCCAAGTTACTCTAGAACCTGAATGAAATTGTGTTATTTTCCTAACCTGGTCACTCTAGAAACTTGTTGGAGACTTTGTTTACTGTTAAATACGATAAGGATTATAGCAGAGCTGTGGCAAACCTGGAACTAATATAATATTCTCTGGGGCATTTTTTTTCTCTATAACATATATTATGAAAATTTAACATATTAAACCTTCATGTTAGATTAGAAGAAATATCCAACGAATTAAACATATCTATTGACTTTGTAAGGTTGAGAGTTAAATTTGTCTATATACTTTAATTTTTTTTAATTGATTTACAAAAATTCTCTAAAAAAGCCAATTCTTTTCCAAAATTATTCCTAACTTAACTCACTTAAATGTAGATATCTAAAAATTTTACTGAAAGTCAGAGTTTTGGGGGGTTTTCTCCAGTTCTTTAGACTTTTAATGATTTTTAGCGATATAGAGCAAATTGTCTTTCCTTTTCATATCACAATAAAACCATTAACTTACTCCTTACTTGAATGCCTCACTGTAAGATGCACGGTATTTCAGATGACTCCATTTTATAATAAGGTCTTTTCAATGTTTTAGTAATTAAATATGCTTCATACCAAATGCAGCTATCCTATAACATACCGCAGTCTACAGTGAATTGTAGAATAACTCTTAAGTGTACACATTTTCTACACACACTCAGAACAGAAAATAGAAAATCATTTTTCAATAGTATTATACATAAGATGAAAATCAGTTTTTAAAACAGTGCTGACAATCCTAACAAATCAAATACATCGTACTGATATCTCTCTAGCAAGAGTAGAATGGAGAGTAACTCACTACGCTGCAAGTCATGTTTTCACGAGACGGACCATGGTCTAGTGTTTGGGGGCTTAAGTCTGAGGATCAACCTACATGAGCTACAGCTTTAGAAACACCATTAACAGTAAACTTTCTGTGCTTTCATCTTCTTATCTAAAACAGGAATAAGTATATTAACCTGTCTCAGAGGATATTATTTCTTACAATCTAATGAGTTAATATTATTTAAAAGACAGTTAAGCAATATAAGCCAAAATTCACTTTCCTAGTACTGAATATTCTAATGTATGTAACTTTTTCAGATGTCAATTCTAACCTGCTTTCATCTACAAGATTTAGTTTATAATTGTTTTAGCAATATTCACATGAAGACAGATTTCCTAAATCTCATCACAATTCTAATTAGCTTAATTTTACAAGTGGCTTGCTCTATTTATTTTCAAAATAGCAACAATTTTCCCAATTACTTTTAAAAATGTTGATAAAAATTAAAATGAGCAGTAATAGCTTAGAAATACAACATTTAAAAGTATTACATAATTGAAACTAAATTTGTATATATTTGGAATGGGAGGGTCTCAATAGAGTGTTTTCTTAAATTAAAATGAATTCATTTGAGATTTCAAATGTTATATTTAATCCAACTGGTTCTTTTTTCCCACACTTAAAAACATACTGCAATAACACTAACTTCAACGGATGTTGTTACATAGCCCTAAAATTTACTTTCTTACTTCAAAACACTGAAACTACATATGTTCGAAGGTATCTGCATTTGGCATAGCCACTTAAAAAATAAAATCACAATGTATTCATAGACAAAAACTACAAAAGTGTATTTTAATGGATCTACTGCTTTTAAAAGTTATTCCATGTAATAATCAATATCGTTAAAATCACTCCCAATAAAATTTGGGTTTTTTTCCTTTTTATGATCCAAATCTATAGTGAAATGATGAAATCGAAAAACAAGTGTTCTTGTCAGAAGACAGGAAGAGAGTTTTTTCCTCTCCCTTAAGGAAAACAAAGGATTTCTGAAAGCTTTGCCCTGATTTATTTTTCCAATTTTAAATACCTTAAGAGTAGCGGAACTGCTACTGGCATGGTAGTATTTCTAACAGTCAATAAATCTAAAATATTATGTGTGAATATTGGAATGAAGCCATTAAGAAGATTACAGCATGGAACACAGCAGAGGGTCCACAGGAAAAAAGAAGTAGTAATTCAGGACAACTGTGACCACTGACCTCTGAACAGCCAAGACCACTGGTCAAGCTGACACAGTAATAGAGTGCACATGCATAGAAAGTCCTCTAGCCTGTACGTGTAATTTAAATGCTTTGGTGAATGATTTTAAAAGGTCTCCATCTAAATATCAGTTAATTTATTAAATAATCAAACAATACCAACAGAAGTATTTTTCAGGCTTCAAGTATATTTTATTAATTCAAATCACAAAAAATTCAGTAAGCTCATTTGTGATTTTAACACGCCTCACTTAAAACATTTACAATTATAGAATGATGAAAAAGCTAAATTTATTAGAGATGGGTTAAACAAGCAATTACCTAAAATATTTTTAGAAAATGACTATCACTTTATAACATCTCATACTTCTAGTCAATAGTCATAGCTCCAGTTCAGAGCTATTTACATTTATTCATGCTTCAAATTTGTCTGCAAGTCTGTGGCCCCTAATTTCAAGCATACATAAAGCTATATCTACATCATCTTGCAGTGTTCCTTTCTATGAATATTTTTTACTATTTCAGTTATGTTTAGTTAACTGTTGCTTATAGGTAAACAAGAGATAGTCCCACGTTGTCATTTTATATATTTAGGCTTTTATATTTTGTGAATATTGTTTGACTTCTTCATATATTTAAATAAATGTTTTAATAATCTAATTCTACTAGGAAACTAATACTCCTCAACTAAAAAGGAATCAACCATCAAAAAAATTACTATTTAAAGATTGTTTTTCTCAAAGAAAGAATCAGCTGTCATTGAAGCTGACTATAAAAATTTTAATGACACAAAAAAGCTGATTTCTTTCTCTCTTTTCTTTTCTTCCTCTTTTTTTTATTTAAATAAACAATCCTTTCTCCTTAGGGCATTAACAGTAGGAAATACATGCACCTTAAGGAGAATATTCTTAAAAGTTGGGACTTTATTTTCATAATTATTTCTCTATCCAATGAAGAATACTTTGATGGATTTCTAATGAATAACTCTAATCATTTCTAGCAGCTTCTGCAAAATTTTTATAATGAGGCAATCTGGTTATAATGAGCTAAAAAGATAATAAAATTCTTCACTGGCCTGTGTTTGGATTTGTTCACACATAGCATAAATTTTACTACAGTAAGATAAAGTAGTTCAATTTAATTTGTTTCAAGGTCAGAAACTATTTTAGGTTTTGATAGGCATAAATAATCTGACTTCAACTTTAAAATCATATTTTTGCTATCATCAGGCATATAAACAATCAAGGCTAGTAGTACTGTATTTTTTGAGTTTGAGATTTTAAGTTCACTTTTTCAAACTTACTAAAAATAATTTCAAAGTACTTGCAATATTACATAAAAATATATTCTGAAGGTTTTTTATTCCCATATTTTAATATCCCTGAAAAAAGTGGATATTTTTAAAGGGCAGTTATTTCAACTATATTATCAAGACATTTTTAAAGAGCCGTTAAAACATATACAGAAATAGTACTAGTCTGCATTTTTGCTCTGTTCTAAGGAACACGAGGCCAAAAAATGCACTTTTGGAGACTATTTAACATGAAATACAGAATATATCCTATTATAAGCTGCAGACACACACATGCACACACACAGAAACCCTCTGCAAGATCAAAGACCAGAAGAGAACTGGCACTTAATTTATCAGCCTTTACAGACAAAAGACAGTTTTCGTCATTTCAAAAGGATCAGATGTCTTTTATGACAAACTGGGTTTGCAGTTTAATTTACAAATAGAATTCTAAGTAAGCAGTCTTTGCTCTGCCAAAGCCAATGACAAACATTGTAGGTTTTCATTCTTGCAGCCCTCAGCAGGATAGAAAAGATTAAAATAAAACTGAAATAATTTAGAGAAAACAAATAAATGTTTCAGAAAGTTGAGGGAGATCAAAGCCAGAATTTTCTGACCCCAACTGTACAAGCATTTCTTATTATATTGACCAGTGCCATCAGATCATTAATTAAAAGGAAAAGCGCTGGCAGGTGGCAAGGAAGCAAAAGCCGATAATTGGCCCCCTTCTTCTTCTTGCCTTCAAAAACTCGCTCATTCTTTTGCAAGACATGCTACTAGGCAGACAGAAATGCCTACTTTGTAATATAATGATTAAGATGAGATGAAGAGACTTACGTTTAAAGAAACTCTGCCTAATGAATGCATCCAGCTTTTTAATTATGATCCTACTTTTACGATAAGGAATATCATGTTCCATGCAACATCTCCTCAACTGCCAAAAGGTAAAAATATTAAATATAGAATCTCCATTGATTCCTCTCACACCCCGTGCACATACCCAACCCTTTCATTTCAGACAGAGAAAGTAGGAAAAATAACTCTTGGTAATTTAAAGGTCCAGGAGAAAACATATAAATATATATATATATATATATATATATATATATATGTTTGCCGCAAAATATCCTTCAGACTTACCACATCACTCGGCAGGTTGCTCAAGTCATTAAATGGTGATTCTAAAGTGTTTGTGTCAACATTTAACATAACCACATCCTCCAATGATTTATTTTTCACTCTCTGTTTAAAAAACACAATTATAAATAAACATCTTAGTATATTTTCCTTCCAAAACTATAATGAGCTTAGAAATGTAGAGAAAATTATGTTAATACATTAGACTTGGGCAAAGAAAAAAGGAAAGCTACATTATAAAAGAATATAAACAATCTTACCTTATAAGAAAGAAAATTTATCTACAACTGTACAAAAAGACTGGCTAAAAATGCTTAAAATAGAATGTTTGCTCATCTAAACATATTAATTTAGTTTGGAGATACTGAATATAATTTAACTACCAAAGAGCTATCACAACAAAGACACAAAACAGGCACAGCTACACTAAACTGTAAAAACTTCTTTCCTTTAAATTTTATCAACTGAATTTCAATCCTATGATACAGGAATGAAGAGAGTGGCCAGCTCTATACCTGTTTTTAGCATAAATCACACTGCAGAGCTAGCATAAACCAATAACTATGATTACAGTAGTAAATTAAGTTTTAAATTAACAAATATTCTCTCTATATTTCCATATCAACTTGTTATAAGTTGATGATGAGGACTGAATAAGAAAAAATGACAGAGAGGGCAGTTATATGGAATTCATTGTTAGCAATATTTATCACACGAATTTCAATACAAAGATCAAATTTAACAGCCTACCAGATTAACTATTTGACTCATTGGTCTTATTTGTTTGATAGCTTAGAAATGGAACAAATTTGTTCTCAATGTGAACAAATGATAATAAATTAGAATTTCATCAAATTTTTCATCCTTAAAGAAAGGAAATATTTATGGCTTATTGTTCCTATTTAAACTAATACATATCCTTAAACAAATCATATAATTCTATTAGTCTTATTTAAATGATAGCAAATAGTATCATTCCTTAATGCCAATAAGTAAGGTGCTCATTAATGAAACATATCCATCCACTCAGAATTTCTTAACTGTAAAGGTCAACTAGGAATAGATCAATTAATCTCAGTGCACTATTTTTAAAAGCAACATTCTAGAACAATAGCCATTTTTGAGAATTATAATTTAAACACCTTAAATTTTAAATTGGCCAAACCAATTTTTTGTTTCAAGTTGATCAAGACTAAAATTTCTCTAATCCATTTAGAATTTCAAATCTCTGCATATAAGGTAGAACGTTAAATTTGCTAGGGAAATAGTAGCCTCGAGTAGGGAGTTTTTATGTGTTAAGAAGGCCATAATGTCTATGTGGAATATGAATTCTCAGGGGGACCCATATTTCTAAAAATCCATCTTGTAAAAGACCTAATTATTCTAAAGTAAGACTCAGAAGATGGCTGTTTCTAAGAAATTAACAGAGAATCACTTATATTAGTGATATAATTGCCAAAAGATTTATAAATAGACTCATTTCCTTTCCTTTCCATGTATATACATATATGTAAAAAAGGTTTACATACATAAATATGTGGTTATCTATAAACTAACTATAGCATAAATATAAAATTAACCTATTTATAAGCAAAAATACACTATTATTAATGGTTTGGAGCACTATTATTAATGGCACTTGTGTGGGAAAAGTATGGCAATTTTTATTTCCATCTTCAATTCTAAGTTGTACTTTTAACAGAAACTGTAAAGATAATCAGAAACCTGATGTACTCTTCAAGGAATGAACTGAGTTCATCTAAATAGCCTAGAATAATGGCTATGTGATCCCAAAATGTTTTGTGATGACACTAACACTGAAGTCTGTATAAAGGTAATTCATATTAATATGAATGTACACTTCTTTCAAGGTTGCTCTTAGTTTTCAGGAGTCTGATAATAGCTGAAAACTAAATTTTGTTCAAGGGACCACTCAGTAAGAATGGCGAATATATTCATTTCAATAAATCAATACACTGAGATACCCTAAAATGAGAACAATTCTACATAAGCAAAAAGGGAAAAAATAGTACATGATTGAAATCTTTACAAAAAATTTGGATTAATGTCAGTATTTTATCTATGTTTTCCCTCTGAATCAGGTTTTCGCTACTTTTTTTTCCTAAATAAGAGTGGAAAGTCATACGGTATATAAAAATGGTACCACTTTCTCTGTCTCATATTTTTATATCTCATAAAATTCACAAACTGATTTGGATGGGGAAAGAGTAAGAAAACATTAAAAGAGAATTTGCCTTTTTCTTCAAAAATAAGAAAATAATATTAGGACATGGACTGACAGTCTTATTAAGAACAACAGTAAGGTGCTGGAGGGGGCGAGTCTCCCTCACATCCTCTACACACAACCCTTCCCTGCAACTGGACTACAAATGTACACTGTGAACGAGGATGGAAAGAAATGACACAATGGCAGCAATCACACGATCTTGTGAAAGTGGGCCATTTTATTTAGAATTCTCTGTATAATAAAATAAATAATATTAACCCTCACATCTGAGCCTCTACTGATTTATTCCTAAGCATTTACAGGCTTTAGTCTACTTTGAGTTCATCCCTAAAACTAGTTTTCAGGTAGAACAAAATGTCATTATCCTTTATTTTAGGAGTAAATTTATATTTTAAAATGAGACTGCTAGCCATCTTTTACTCATGACTACATAAAAATAATTAAAAGAAAGATTTAAAAGGACATTAATTTCATTTCTTTGGACAATTATGTTTAGAAGTCTTCATAAAACTGATAAAATGAGTTGAAACTATCTTGAACGAGAGAGTAAGAGAGTATTTTGATTCTTCCAAAAAAAAAAAAGTTATTTGTAATTGCAGCCAAACAAAATGTAAGCAATTACTCAGTGCAGTCTCATACATAAAATATGTAAATAGATGTGTCTACATTTTAATTATAATACCATTTATATAAAATTAAAACGCAGAAAACATCAAAATTTTAGAGAAAAAAGATCTACCTAATAATGACATCATAAGAATGGAACTGCAGGATGTGTATCATCTCGTAATAGATTAAGGAGAAAGTTACTAAATGGTACCCAACTGGTTTAAAGACATTCCTGAAGTTCCTCTTATACTTTCTCATTCACTATTGAACCAAATAAACCAAATAAAGCTGACTATTAAGACAGTTCAATAAGTCCAGTATATAAAAGATGTTGAGATTTCAGGTAATCTAACCACGGCTCTAAACATTTGCATGTAATGGTAGGAGCCAATTTAAAGTTAGAATGGACTGTTTCTCTAAGACAATACTTTAACAAGTAAATAATTCTTAAATTTGCTCCTTAAAAAAAATACTGATTTTCTCTATGTGTCCAACAAATATGCGATAAATTTAATTGAATATATAAAACATATTGTATGTTTTCTTTCTACAATATTTTGCAAAAGCTAAATCATTTGTTTTAAAAGTTGATATAGAATCATTTCACAAAAAAACAACATAACATCAACAGGTACAATCAACAACTTTAAATATTTTTCATCTGCATGAATAAATACATTGTAAAAATTACATATTCTGTTAGATACATTAAACAAGGAGAGACGTGCACTAATACCAAAATCAAATTTGATGACTTTTTTGAAATCATACCAAGCAACCATGGTTAGATTTTGTATAAAGTCAAACTACTGACGAATAAAATGCAAGTCATATATTCCACAATATAATAGATTAAATACCTATTCATTCATGTTTTATGCTATACAATTTTTCCTTTCAGTGCAAGTACCTTGGCACGTAAGAACAATTTCTCTAAAAATTAACAAAATATAAAGAGTCAGAATGTTATCCAACCCAGACATCAAAATTAAAAACAAATTAAATCTACTAAAGAAATTCATTAAAATATATTCCTTATTAATGGTTAAACAAACAAAAAATGTTGGCCTAGCATTTTGCAAAAAGGAAAAATGACCAAACCCAGAGCACACGTAAAAGTCCATAATTCAGGACTCCTATAAGAGCATGACTCTCTCCATACATGATCCTCAGGAGTTTTAAAATAATCAGCACGATCTTCCTTGATCAGCAAAGCGAGGAACGATGGTGTATACATAAGAAAACCAAATATTTCTCATTTAGGTTGCTCGTTTAGGTTCAAGTACAATATATGCAACCATCAAAAACAGAAATTTATTTGAATAAAACTGAAATCAGCCAGCATAATGAAGCCATACAACTGAGCTAAGTCTTTTGTTTTGATCATTTTTTTATAAAAAGTCCTCTCTCTGTAGGAAATCTGGAAATCTCACTGATTTCAAGTTAAAGGTGTTTAAAGTTCAAGGTTTTTCACTATGGTGATGACAAGTGATAAAAATCATTTTGGAATGAGGTGATGACAGTGCAAAAAATTACTATATTCTAAATCCCCAATAGGATTGAAATTTTTTTTTTAATTTTAAAGCTATATTCTAATTTAAAAGTTCATGAATAGTGTATAAAACATTTTGAAAAAGTACACTGATAAACTGGATCATAATGAATTTTGAGAAAAAAAAAATTTCCCTTTATGACCCATAATTACATAAATTCTAACTTTCAAAATACCGGTCTGAAAAAGAAATAGGTATAAAATATTCCAAATGCCATGAAGAAAGTAGTTGATGAAGAACTAAAGTTTTCAGTATTTAAAACTTACCTATGACTTCGACCAATGTAACCTATTTTCATGTGTTTCATGCCACTGAAGATAGTCATTTAACATACTAATTAAATTATTAGTAACTCAGAAATTATCTCAGTATTACCTTTTTGAAAATGATCATGTAAGTATACTGTAAATATGAAATTAGTCACTGCTTTGTACTATTCAATTGATATTCTTTCAAAACACAACTGCTTTAACTATTACTTTCATGAATAAATTTATCATCATCTCATGTCTGAAAGATACTCACCTCTATGAGGCTGGAGTGTATTCCAATCAGGTATGGCATTGGGGCACTAAATTAAAAAAATATATGTACATATTCATATAGTTCATTAAAACTGAAACAACAATATAAGTAATTCAGAATGCTTAAAAAATTAAATTTATTAAATGTGCTGTTCTAACATAGCATATTATAGATTTATAATGATTTAAAATCATTCAACATATAACAATCTAAATTTAATCTTAGAGGCTACTAATATACTCAAATTAAGGTTGATTTACATAAAACTCACAAAATCCTTCATAATTAAATCAAGAGTTGTAATGCTTAAAAAAACCTTTTTCTATTTGAAAAGACCATTAGGGTCTAGGCCATAGTCTGAGTTGAATCTTTTCCATATACTTCATATCAAATATATCCTAAATAATCATCAAATTTATCCATATTTCTTTCGCAGTTTTTTTTAGTCAAACAGATTTTTATTTCTATGATTTTCTTACTATGTCATCACTGTTTCATACCTACTACATCGCCAACATTTTTTGAGTCAGTTAGTCACCAAATATTTACTGAGACCTACTGTGTGCCAGATGCTGTTTGGGCACTGGAGCTCCAAAGATAAACAAGTTCCTCCCCCACTGTGATCATTCTGTTTCTGTGCTATCTTTCCACTCATGTACTTTGTCTTTTCTTTAAATTTTATACATTCATATTTATCCCACTTTCATTTTTATTAATGAAATAATTTTAATACATCTAAATATATTCAAATAAGTTTAAGAACGATATTGAATTAATTAATTCAACACATAACATCTGGAGCATACCAGGTGCCAGGACCTGGGTTAGAGGCTGGGGTAGATAATAAACAAGAAAGAATAAATGCCCTTGTGGATTTCATACTCTACCAGAGAACACAGACATTAAATAATTTTTGTAATACATAAAATCAGACTTACTAGTAATTTCAAAAATTTCTCATGAAATACAAGAAGAAAATTATTCAACTTGACATTTCAAAATTAAAATATTATTTAACAAGCAAACATGAGAATGGACAGAAGTCTACAAAGGTAACAGAAGATATGCAAATAAATAGCTATTTAAAAAGAAAACGTTTTTTGACATTTCTTTTATAGACATTTTTGTGTTATATTTAATGCAAACCTTTTCTGTTAAGGAAAACAGATCACCTTCTTTCTCAAAGGATTTGCATAATTTTCCAAACTTCATTGCCATTAGAACAGAGTTGTCCAAGCTCCTGCAAGTCTACTTTGCTACTGAGAACCCGTCACAGATGAAACTAGCAGGTACCTCAACAGATCTGCAGTGTTCAAAGTCACCTCATGCAGTCCAAAGTTCATTCAAGGATGGCTAACCACTAACTTATATATCCAGAATTCACAAAAAATAAGACGGTTGAAGTTCTTATTTTACTCCTCATTAGCCTGTTCATTCTCTTATTGTACTAGATTCTAATTCCCAGTTGTCTTTGCCTTTTGTAGCTTTGTTTCTTTCTATTTTTTTCCTTAATTTTTATGCAACAGACCATCTGGAATTGATCTGATATTCTGGATATTTCAATTGACTGAACATTGAGAACTATTTATAGGCCTTGATATCCTTAAGACTTAACATTTTCTGCCTTCAAAAGGAAACAGGAGGAATAAATGTGAACTGTTTCACTTTTGCTTAAATAAGGGAAAGCTAGTTACTTCCCTAGTTTAAGTTCTCATCTCTGGAATCCCTTCTGGGACTCCACAGAAGACATAAAATACATGTCACTAACTATTCCGGGCTCCCACGACCGGGCTGAGTCAACTTTCACAAAACAGGGTAGGCAACTCCCAAGATTTTACATATATCAAGGCACATTCAAAATAGTATAAAATTATTATGAAGTTACTGTGCAAACTTCCAATTCGCCCCAGGTTAGGTTATCCTACCCACAAGATCTATAAATATTAAAAGTCCATGGAATCTCAAACTTCAAAGCACATTTTAATAAAATGAATATTAATCAAAATATTTAAGCCGTCTAAAAATAATAATAATGTCCATTTTACAGATGTTTGAGGAACACTGAGTGGATCAGCTTTCAAAAAATCGGAGCCAAAAGTCATAACTAACCTACTGAAGTCTTGATGACATACATCTAAGATAACACTTTCAAAACTTGATGAAAACTAGTTATCTCTTGAAATATAAACAATGACTTTACAGAAATTGTTTAACTATATTGAATAAAAATTCAATAAAGAGTTCTTATGCAGAACTTAACAATAAAGTAACCTGAAACTTTTTGTATGGGATCACTGGTATCCTATGTGTTTTATCTCACTAATTTCTAACAAAATTCAAAACACACAGATGTTAGAACTGCAAACATTATTAATCTACAGCATAATTTCCTAAAATAATTATGATGTTTGCAGAATATAGATTTAATTGAATATGTTTCTTTCCCATGAAAACTGGATTGTGTACATCCTAATATTAAATCAGCCAAATCTCATGAAAAGTAATTTTGCAACCCTAGCTGAAATCTCCTAATTAGATTAGAGCGTTAATAAGTCAGGAAGAGATCCTTGGTAACACAGATGTTTTATCATCCATGTGCAAAACTGTCCTAGATCTTTCTGTCAATGAAGTTATTTTGCAAAGATGGAATACAGAAGGCTCTATTAGGACTGCTTCTTCTTTTTGGTAGCAATTAATCTTTACTCAAAAATAATTACTATGTAATAGCCGTTTTTTATTTTTAGATTTTCTTACAGAGACCACCCATGGGTTAGACTGTAACAGGAGTGTATTAACTTAGGGTAGTCTAACCAACATAATTTTCCATTTATTTTTTTAAAAAACTATTCTCTTAGAAGCTAAATCTGTTACTTTCGTGGAAAGAAGAATCAGACAGCCTAAATATAAAAGCGACTCAACTATTCTTGAACAAATAATGAACGATTGTAACTTGACCTGTACTAGAGCCACACCCCCTCCTAGGTGTTTAAGTACTCAGGAAAGAGTGACTGGCAACATCACAGATTTGCCACATTAAAGTACTCCATTTTTTTCTGGGTTTTTTTTTGTAGTAAGAACACCTAACATGAGATCCGACCTCTTAAAAAATTTTTAAGTCAACAATACGGTATTGTTAACTATAGGCATAAAGTTGTACAGCAGATGTCTAGAACTTAATCATCTTGTATAACTGAAACTTTATACCTATTAAATAGAAACTCCTCATTTTCCCCTTATACTAGCAGATTAAGGGAAAAAGGCAGATGGGGGCACTTCCTCCCAGGAGCCTTCCCTATCCTACCAGGCAGTGAGGGCCTCTTCTTCCTAGGTATTCCCATCCATGTTTCTTTTCTATGCCTCTGATAAAAACCTTACAGTCTTGCAGTATTACTCTGTGCTTGAGTGTGTGTGCGCGCATGTGTGTGCACTCCATGCCTACAGACATGTGTATGTATGTGTGAATTTCTTCTTACCTGTGGATCCTTCAAGGGCAGAAATTCAGTCTTATTCATTACGTTACATACTCACAGCTTGGCAAACAGCTGTTCACTAAATGTTTGATGTACAAATGGATGGACGGATGAACGAGCTAACAAATTAGCAAGCCTTATCAATAGCCCAAGATGCGATATTCATCCATGGTCACAAGATGGCATTATGGCTCTCCACAGTCTATGCCACACCAGAGATACGAGGTGCAAAACCAAAAATAATTCCAGAAGCTGGAACTACCTCAGGAATTGGAAAGTCCCAATCACCTTGAGTTGGTAAATATACATCTACCCCTATCAAACCTTCCTGGTGCTATTTTTGAAATGGAATACAAAAATTTCTTTATTCAAAACCCATGATACTGAAGGGATAACCTCTAATATTTTTCTACCTTTCACATACAAATCAGCAAGATTCTAGGATCATTTGCAAGGATGCAAAAAGAAGAAAATCATTTTCCCTAGGAAATACGTCCATAGAATTTTCTGATAATAGACGAGAGCTAGAGTCTCAGGCAGCTATTTCTAAAAGTAAATTATATTATACTGCCCAGTTCCTACGATAGAAGCTGAGCCTATCACCATGACCGCGAAGTTCAGGAAGTTTCAGATAACTCCTTGTTTGATTATCACTGCTGCGCTCTCTAGACCAGGGAAGTGTCTGGCATGGAGGCTGTTAGAACCTGTCCTAAAGGCTATTTCAGACGTTAGAAACTAGTAAGAAAATTCAAGTGACTGAAATATGAAATAAGCTTTCTTCATTACAGTGGAAGCAGCAGAAAAAGAAAGACTTGACAGCAGGGTCTGAAAGTATCGGGAAGATATCTCTGGAAAGAATTGGAACAGAACTACCTACCCCATAAAAGAGTTTCTAAACAACAATATTTTATAAAGTGTTAAACATGTAATCATTACAGAGAATTGCACTTAAAAGGATGTTACCTCCTAAGAGGTCAGAACATTTTAAGAGAAAAAGTAAAATGGTACTTAGACTATTATGATAAAACATAATTCTAAACCTCATAATTAGAAGTGTTAGTTCTTAAACCACTAACAACACATATTTTTAAAAATCACCTATCAATATATTTTCAAATACTTTCATAAAGAATTATTTAAAATAAATGAGTTTTAATTACTGAGCACTATGTACAAAGATCTACTGCATATGTCAACATGAATAAATTGCCGTTCCTGCCTTCAAGGATGCTAATATATTCTAGGTATGTTGGTCAGAGAAAAAAACTCTAAAATGAATACCAAAAGAGCCTATTTATAATCTACCTTTACTCTCAGACTTGTGTGTGTGACACTTCACAATAATTAAGCTGTAAACCTACAGTCTCCTGCCAAACTGTTTCTTCTTTCCAGTACTCAAAGGACAGAAGGGCAGTGGTAGGTCACTGGGAACCTACTTCACAGCACTATCAACACTAATAATATTACCACGCTGTGAAAACACACAATACATTGGTATAATCAATATGTGGCCAAATACATGTGTTTTCATTACAATCACTTGTTCTGAAGAGGACTAGTCATAAAAACTTAACAGAAAACCTCTATGTATGAACCTAAATCATCTTAATCCTTAAATACTTCAAAGTGATCTGCTTCTCATGAATAAGAAAGTTAAATAGATACTTTGATTCTAAAAGAGCTTTGTTTTTTATTAACATTAGTTGTGATATAAACAAACACATTATGGTCAAAATTATTTCCTTCTGTGTGTGTGTATGTGCAAGGTTTAGAGGACAAAATCTCATCTGATTTCTTAAGAGTTAAGGTTTGCCTGCGAAGACAATTAGGCAGTGAAGAGAACGCGCTACCCTGCGGTCCAGGAGGAGGTCCCCAGGCTGCTGCGTGGAGTCTCGCCAGCCTAGAAGCCCGGAGACTCTTCAGGGGAAGAAAACAGGGAAGTTCTAGAGGGGCAGTTGAATTCAGATTGGTGAGATCACCGGGAGTTGTTTCTAACGCCAGGAAGCTTTTCAGAACTACTCCCAACACTTTCCACGTTGCTTTCCATAGTGGCTTAAGGCTAAAACTTTGATTTAAACCAGAAACTCAGGGTATCCCTGTATTAGAGGCAGCCTCTCTGCTGGTATGTGGTATTCGGTGTGCTAGGGAGGGAAGGGGGTGAAGGGAACGGTGTCCTGAGGTAAAGGTAATGAGTGTGCGCTGATAGCAACAGTGGGTTTCTGACAGACTCTGCAGACAAATTCTGAGACCTGGGATACTGACTTCTGTGACTGATACTACAATTTCTCAACAATTTTTCTAACCACAACTAAGACTGTATCTATTTCTATATATGTATTTAATTATCTAAATGAACTACTAAATGACTGCAGAAGAAACTCACAGAATCTAAAGACCTTTATGTTTGCCAAGTATAAATTTTCACTACCTTTGGAAAGAACTACTCCGCCCTTCACAAAAGCATCTCTTACTACTTGTTTCTAATCTCTAAGTCCAGTCTCAGAGAATTCATTCATACATATATATACCAAGCTTACCTAATCTACAAATAAAGAGACGTTTTGTAATCATGAAACCTGGATTGAAAGGAGTCTGGTACGTCAGCTTACCAGCAGTAGTCCAGCAGGTGAGGAGGAAGCACTGGGATGTATATGTGCTGCCAGTACATTGGGTAGAGCAGAGCAACTGATCCATGGAGACAGGCAGTTAACTAAAATGTGTAAAGGATAACAACAATAAGTAGCCGCTGACCCTCCAAACAAAAGGTACGCTCAAGTTATCAAAGATTAATGATGATCATCAAATAATTTAATGACCTAAATTACGTTATCTTTACCAAATCTGCAGATAAAAAGTCTTATGTTTCAGAAGCCCCTCTGAAAAATATATAAACAGCAAAAGTCTCTTCTTGGGCATCCTATGTAGACAGATATAACTATCTGAAAATACAGTGCCTAGGGTTGAAACTTAGAACATAAATAAAAGTAAAACTGAAAAATCAGGTGAGCATCTCAGAAGAAACTGTAGGAAATTACAATTTGTGCAGCACAGTTTGCGCATCACTCAGATTAATATACCACGATTAAATATGGAAAAGAAGAGAGGCCGAAAGCTCCTGAGGGATATCATTAGGGCAAATTGCCAAAGAATGAAACATGAGCCAGTCAGGAGAGGCTGGAAGCTGCAAGAGTACCAGGGGACTTGAATGTTCGACAGTTGGAGCTGTAGTAATGTGTGAACTGCGGGTTATGGTATCAAGAGACTCTGTTCACTGACACATAGAATGTCACTATTGACCAGCAAACTGCCCAAGCTTGACAGCTGTACTACAGGAAGCCAAGTATATCATAATTTCATATTTAAACTGTTCATTTCAGATTAACATTTTGTTTCCTAGCTTTATATCACAACAGCTGCAAATATATTGATGCTATCTTAAACGTAATTGCCATTTTAATCGTTCTGTTTTGGCAAGCAGTTAATTAAATATTTTTTAATGCTTAACAAAGGGATATCACTTTTTTTCTTCCCTTCTACTGACCTTCCTCAGAATTCTTTCATGCAATTTTCTTTACGTTCTAAATTGTTTTTTTAAGTGTTAAGTAATTTTTTAGTGTTTAAAGCATTAACTGAAACAAGATTCTTCATTTTAAGGTTTTGCTATAGTCTGCATTTCAACGTTACTAACAAAATCATTTTATTTGACTTGAAAATTAGAATTTAAAAATAAAACCAACTGAAAATGAATCACAGATTTTCTATAAATCATTATTTCTATTTTATTATACAAAGAAATTAAAACATACACATAGTAATAAAATTAACTTAAAAGGATAAATGTATACAAAGCAATTCAATCTTAATAGCAACATTTGTCTATATTTAAGTGTAAAAATAGTTGAAATAAAAAGAAATCAATTAAAATTATCTAATCTGAACCAAAAACATAAAAGTTTTGATTAAAAATATACTCATTTCATCATATTTATTATATATTTTTCCAATTAAATTTTTAATCAGTTTTATATGGCAAACAATGTATTTTGATTCCACTTAGGATGCTATCATTAAAGGGTTTAGTACTTTGCACATACAAGCTTTCCTTCAATAAATATTATTTTTAAAATTCCTCAATTAGAGCATACAATATACCACTAGGAGGCATTCAAATACTTCTATTTAACAACCACAGACCACAGATTTATCTATCTTATATATCTGAACTAGGGAAACAAAAATGGGCTTGATCTAACGCGTGTCAGATTCTCGGAGAGTTTTCAGGTACTCCCTGGTTGTATATTAGACATCTTTAAAGCTTCAGTAACTCTTTCCATCCCTTCAGTGTAGCCTAATGGACTAAAAGAGCTATGTAGGTTTGAAAGGCAGCTAATTTACTCAGTTTCTTCATCTGCACATAGATGACTTTTAAAACATCCCATTTAAAACCTTAAAGAAAAGGACAATATTCTTTTTTTATTGTTGAAAAAATAACTAGCAGTCTAACAAGAGGAAAAATACATTTTCAAATGAGGAATTATAATATGGCTAATTTATTTTACTGGGCACACCCAGAGTCCAAAGTACTCTATCAAATGCTATATAGATACTTTCCCTGTGCCTTAATGGTCATCCTTAAATGAAGTTATGAATTATTCACTAATAAGGCACAAAATTATCTGATGAATGTGATTGGTTTCTCAGAGGACAACTTCTGTGATGATAAGCAGAGTAACAAAATTTCTGCAATGGCCAGCATTTAGCAGAAGGTTATCTCTGCTAATCAAGATCTTCCAAGAAAGAAGGAAGCTCTACAGAAGCTGGCAACTACCCCTCCCTAACCACAGCTTCTGGCCTAAGCAACTAGAACAAATTATTTAAAGTCACATAGCAACAGTGTCAGGTTTAGGTGGAACTATAAGGAATTTGCTTTTGCAAATATTGATTCTGTTAACTGAGACATCCAAATGGGGATTTCCAAGGAAGGCAGAAGCATACCAAAAAAGACGGACTCCCCCATACCCACTTAGCAGCAGATAATAACTATGTGATTAAAAAACAGAGAAAATACCATTATAGTATAATTTGTAGAGGAGATAGTAAAGTTCTAAGTAAAAAAATATAATCAAGAAAAAATAAATTTACCAGGAAATTAAACACAGTTCTATCTAAGTTGTATAAGATAACAATGAAACATATCATAGACAAAGTCAGAGCTCTGCCACTAAGAAGCTGTATGGCCTCTGGCACATCTGCAAATATAACCAGATCTCAGTTTCCTAATCTTTAAAATAAGAATTCTATGGCGGCCTGTAAGCATTGTCTCTGACAGATCTAACATTGTTTATTCTTAAATCAGATCAATTCTAACATTTCATATTCTTGGTAATAGATAAGGATTTTTTTTTCCATACAGGTGGTTAACAGAACATTTTAACTGGACTATAATTCAGATCCACCTTCAAAATATATCTAAAGATCACCTCTAAAAGCTTTAAAGCACATTTGGTAACTGCACAATTAGAAGTATAATAATTTACTTTCAACAAAGTCTTTGAGTGCCTACTATGTGCCATCATAAACCTTTACTACACAACAGGGACTCAGTTCTAAACAGAAAGAAGTCCCTGTTTTCATGAAGCTTACATATTAATGGTGAAAGCAAACAACAAACAAGTGAAGTATCTATGATGACAGTCAAAGGTGAGTTCTGTAAAGAAACCCAAAGCAGGGTGACAGGCAAGAGAGTGATGGAGGGGTTCTTTTAGAAAGGAGGGTTAGGGACAAACTCTGATATGGTGACATTTGAATTGAGACCCAACTGAAATAAAGAAGCCAACCAATGTGGATCTGGAGAGAAGAGTACTCCAAGCTGAGGAAACAATGTTCTCATAGGTCCTGAGATGGGATAGGCTTGGCATCTTCACAAAGCAGTAGGGAGGTCGGGTGATCAGACTGGAGGAGGTGGGAGAAGAGGCAGGGGATGATGCTGGACAGGCAAGCAGCATCAGGGTAGACAGCCCTCTGGGGCACAGCAAAGACTCTACATTTTGTTCTAGATGAGATCTGTCCGTATGTGTCACAACAAATCATTTACCTAGAACATTCTGAGAACCATGCAAATTAAGGAAAATAAACTACATACTTCAGAAGTTTGGTTTGAAAAACAAAGTACTATAAAGAAATGAGATCAATTTATATAATTATATACATTATCTATGATATATTGAATCATTCAGCTTAAAGGGAAATGACACTCATATTTCTTTGGACCAGAATTACTCAGGATTCTACGTCTGGTTTGGGATAGGGCTACAACTCCACACTGCCTTTCTAATATTCCGTCAGCTACTTCTTTAATACCACATTGTCCTTCATGAAAGCAGAGGGCAGGAGAAGGGGTTCAGTGTTTGACTTAGAGCATACGCCAGGCAATACACCCTGGAATTTGCAGGAATAATACATTGCTATAACTTTCTGAGGAAAACAAGTTTACCAAAAAAAGGCTTAAGAAAAAAATTCCTTATCTTTGTTAAATGACATATATAATGCACATATAATTTCACAAAGCATACTCCATACATTGAAATGATACAGTCCCAAAGTACTAACTAATGAAAAGTAAAATCATTGGGAATGTTTCTTTCCCATGCACCACAATTATAAAATAAGTACATATGGAAACCATGTGAAGAGACAAGAACTGGGGCCTGTGAAATCAGAGAGAGAAACCTGACAACAAAGGTTGGCAACAGTGAACTTCATCATAAAATAAAGGCACTTGACTTCCAGTTCCAGGCCACCAAGTCTAATGCAGATTCTGTCACTGATGATGATAATAATAATAGCAAATGTTTATATAATGCTTATATGTGCTGGGCACTACTCTGAGTACCTGATGCACTCAGATCTAATCCTCACAACAACCTTACAAAAAGGTACTATTATCATTACAGTCACATGTCACTTGACGACAGAAATACACTCTGAGAAATGCATCGTTAGGCAATTTCATTGTTGTGTGAACATGATAGAGTGTACTTACACAAACCTAGATGGTATAGCCTACTATAAACCTAAGCTGTATGGTAATAATCTTACGGCACCATTGTCATACATGCAATCCATTGTTGACCAAAATGTTGTTTTGCAGTACACAACTGTATTTCCGTTTTACAGATCATGACACCGCAGCAAAGTTAAACCAATTGCCCAAGATCACACAGCTAGTAAGTGGCAAAGCCATGATACTAACTCAAGCAGGCTCCAAAGTACAACCACCATTATTCTAAACTGCCTTTTGATATAAACAAAGATTCAAAATTCCATTATGAGAGTCTGAATAATGTCTACTGGCTGAAAATATCTTACCCTAATTATATACTGGAGAATGAGTCTCTGGACTGAATAAACAAGAACAGTTGATCTTTATAAGAAAAACTCAGGGTCTCTGATAGAGATCCAATTTATAAAACTTTCCTCAGACGTCAAAGTCTACAACTTCAACAGATTCTCTCAGAAAATGTTAAAAAGATAAAATAACTGATAAAAATTCTACAAGTTGTCACCTCAGTCTGCATCTGCAAGTACATTTAGTGAGAAGCTAAACCAAAGCTTTCCCTTTGTGATATGAAATCTCGTTTATCTTTCGTTCTTAAAGTATATTTATTAGAGGGAATCAGCCTACTAATAAAACTAAGCAATGTTTTAAGCAATTAAATAGACATGTATTTTGAGGGGGAAATACTGCATTATCAGATGCCCAAGAGACAGCAAATTATCCATCTAGAATGATAACCACAATGAAAAACAGTACAATTCTAATTCACACACTTTACAAGTAAAGATCTCATACTGACACATCGCCACTTCCATTATTCTAGTCTCCATGTCTCTCAGACAGATTGTGCCTCATTCTTACGTAGAAGTCCTACTCACTTCAATAGAGCTCTACCTGAATTACTGAGGGGCAGATTTATGTCCCCTAAAACTGTATTTATGCACAAAATCCAAGAACTAAAGATTAGAGACTTCATTTGATTTTTAACTGAATCAATATTTAATTTGGAAATTTAAACACTAAAATAACTATAAATATAGACAATAAATTGCTGCAGATGGGAATGTGATAAATTCCTCATGGAACGAAAAAAATTTAGTGGAAAGCATAAAGAAACCATCTGTTTAAACACATTTAATTTACATTCACATTTAAAAGTTTAGGCCAAAAAAGGCAGCATCAAGGTATTTGAAAACTACAAAGTTATTCCAACTATAACATACTCTTACTTGAGTAAAATTCTAATGTTCAAATTAAGTTATAGTTGTAAGGAGATGTTTGGAGAAATAGCAACTTTATATAATGAAAAGAGACAGTATTTGGTTGTGTACTTTTTAATGCTTTTTATACTAAAATGTTACTTTATACTATATTCTCTTTCTTCATCCTATAGAATGGTAAATTCTGCCACTTCATTACTAAAAATTCATCTTAACCTCTTTCCAAAACACTCATGTCCTTTGGAGAGTTCTAATCATCTCACATTTGGTCACTGGTGTATTAGCTTTTCCTAGCCAAATGAGTCTAAATTATTTTTGCTTGCAGGCTTCTTTCATATATTCATTCTTTCATTCATTTTACAGATGGGGAAACTGAGGCAAAGTGAAACCAACTGCCCAAGATCACACAACTAGTAAGTGGGACACTACACGTGACAGGTACCAGGGATCCAGTAATGGACAAGAGAGGCCAGAATCTCTGCCCTCCAGGAGCTTACATTCCATGTCCCATCTACACACTACCACGACTGTCATACCAACTGCCCCTCAATTCTGCATTTCTGTAGCTGTCATGTTACACATAAATGCTAATGTCTTCAAACATTTCCCTACAAGACCTTTCCCTATTACTAAACTTACTGCTTTCCAGTTCTCACTCTCAAAGTCAGTTCAATAGCAGTTTTGCTTTTTCTGGAGAAGGCCTACCTACCTTTCCACCAGGTGCACTAGCACTGTCCTAAGACTTAAGTTTAACATAGTGACTGAATCAAATAAGATCCCTTCCCTGAGGAGTCTAGTGTCTAGAAACACAAGCGGACAAGCAAGCAGTGAAAAAATTTAGGAAGAAAGTTTGGGGCCAGACAATGGACAGCTTGTAATGCCAGATTAAGGAGTTTTCTAAGCAATGAGTAATCATCCTTAGATGTTTTTGATTCTTAAGGATTGAGTAATTGTATACAGAATGAATAGAAAGGAGAAGAAAGCGGGAGGTCTAAACAGAAGGTATGTGTTAGCACTAAAAGTAGTATTAAAAATGGGGAAAAGGGACAAATGAGAGATTTTATGGATAATTGACTGGACTTGCAAAGAGAAGGAAAAAAGTCCCTTCAGGATAGGAGATTAGAAGCTCTTAAGGGAAGGGTACTATATGAGGGGCAGAGTGTAAATATGCATTTGGTGGTAACAAGATGGTCCTTGTAAAAGGCAAAATTGCGTAGAAGATGAAAGCATGTACTCTGGAGTCAGATGAACCTGGTTAAGCCACTTACTAGTTCTACGGCCTTGGGTAGCTTACTCCTTCTAAGTCTCAAAGTCCTCATCTTCATCTGTCCACTGTGGATAACAACTGCCCTTACTGAATAGGAGGTGATGATTAAATTAATTTAAATTGCTCAGAAGGATGACTAGCTCATAGTATCCACTATATACTTCTTGGCTATAGTTACTCCTATCATCACCATCATCATCATCACCATTTTATGTAAACAGAGATAATGCTAGCATTCAATATATACGATCTGAAAACAATATTTGTGGGAAGAGGTAATTGCCTGAATTAAGGCAGTGGGCCACTAGAATGGAGAACAGGGGTCAGAGAAGAAAGGATTAAGGAGGTAGGATCTATAGGACTTAGGAGGAGAAGACAGAGGAGAGGGAGATGCCAATCACCAAATCAGTCCTACAGTAGGATAAGGAGATTATGGGGAAAGATGATGAATTCCATTCAGGAAATGTTGACTGACATATCCACAATGAGTTAAATTGCAGCACATAACCTAGGAAAGCTCATCAGAAGAGAAAAATTTGTCTAACTGCAAAATGAAAAAATGTGTACTTTGTAAAAACACAAAAACACCCCACACTGCTCTCAACAGTAGTTTTACTAAATAAACAGAAACAATACATATGTTTTTTCTTATACTTAACATTGATAATCACTAACACTACAAAATCAAGACATTCTATATAGAAAATTTCAAAGTAAACTGAAATCTTCTGAGGTTACTGTGGAGATCATAGCAGTTGCAGGAACAAAGCTTATGGAACCTAGTGAATGAAAACTTAATATACCCTTTGCAGAAAAATATGCTCTTTTCTATGAACAACTCCTCTTATCACCACAAGAGCTGGAAGATACACACACCTCCATCTTCCTGTCTCAGAAGCTTCCTCTGTCTACCATCCATACATATTTTCCAACAAAGTGCTACATGATGCCCTCAACAGTCTTATTTCCACACTCCAGTCACATTCACTTAGCACTGAATGAAAACACAATGTTCAGCAGAACACATACATGTCAAATAATACACTGGTAAGGAGAAGTACTATCTACAGTTTCAGCTGACATAATTGGTTCCTACAGGCTTTGGGAAGAATCAAAAATCTAAAAATTGTTCCTAGAATCTCTCTCCCTGAGAGGTCTTGATGAGATTTTTGACCTGCACCACTCTGCTGCAGCTTTAAAAACAAAACAGGCAAAAATATACTTCAATAATCTTAACTAGGAAATAGACCTGCCTTTGTTCTCTCACCAACTATTCAATTCTTAATCTCCAGAAAGATTCCCTGTGCTTCAGGTTTCAGATTAAATGCTGATACAGGTGGCACCATTAAGAGACAAATCAAGACTATGTAGAATCCAGATGGAGAGGTTAAAATCCTCTGGATTCCCCTTCAGTCTAACTAAACCTATAAAATCTACATTTTAATAGCTGATTTTCCGGGGATCACAAGATTTCTTTTTGCATATGCCCTTGATGGAATTAATGAGAGAAGGAGAGAAAAGCATATGCTAAATGCCTGAGGGCAACTGTGACAAAGAAAGAAACCACAGTTGATTAGCACAATTCCAGCACTCACGGCATACTGCCTGCTCTAAATATTCCAGAAAGAACATGCACCACACAATCAAATCTCTGTAACTAATGTGCTTATAGACTTTAAGAAGGTGACATTTACCAACTAAATATTGGTCAAAATAGTAGCTAACATTTAGACATCTGCTTTAAAGAGGCATCTCTTCCACCTGCTTCTAGAGGCCACAGAGATACACTCTAGTTAACATATTACTGACAGGATGATGAGAAGGCTCCTGTCAGATGCTGGCCAGCCGGGTGTTTGAGACAAAATGCACGGCCCCAGCTGACTAGTTAGAGAAAGTCTGGTGAGGTACAATTATGGAGGCATATGACAAGACTTCATGCCTGACTGATTTGAGAACCGATGACACGGCTTTAAACAGCAATCTTCCCTACCTCTGGTCACAAAACAGCAATAAGTCAACTGATATACTCTTGTAATATCATGATTTATTCCTTTGCTTTGAATACATGAGACTCTGGGATGATGTTCTGCTAGTCTACTCAAGATTCACTTGGGGCTTAAACATCTAGGGCCTGCCTACAGCATGTATAAAATCAATGTTCTTGTTCAGGATTACCAGGAATCCTTCCGTGTGTACTTGATCATGTGTATATCAATAGAATAAACACAAAACCGACTATGTCCCAATTCATTCAACTCCAAAAAATAAAAATATAATAATGGATCCTAACAAATACTATAGTTTAATATAAGGAGGAAAACTCGTTAAGATTTTTAAAAAATAACAATACTCTTGTTATTTTTGCTAATGTATCTCAAAACTAAATTTTTTTTATTTTAAAGTTTATCTCTATAAAGATAATTACAAATTATAATTTTAACTACAAACAGCACCTAAAGAAAGGGACCAGCAAGTAAGTTGATTCTCTACCCGTGTGTCACCATTAAAACTCCAGAAAGCTATAAAGTTGACAAATATGATTTTAATAAAATTAATGAATATCAGGGTAAACTCAAAATTTCTAAAACCATAATAAAATTATCAATTTAAGACACTTTTAACTTATACATATTCTTACAATAATTAAAATTTTGGCTGTAGATTTAAAAAATGAAAATGGCTAAAACACAATTTCTTGCATTAAGTACATTATAGTCTTTATGGTATGTAAAATATATAAGAACGTAAAAAGCTTAAAAGCAAGTCAACTCATTGATACCTTAACTATTCCTTCCTTGGATGTTTCAGAGATCTCACTAAACTCTTTCCAAAGAATAGTTTATTTCTAATTTATGTTAAGGTACTAGTCTTTGACCTTAAATGTTACTATGCATGGAATTTATAGCAGATATATATATATATATATTTTCAAGATAGATTCAAGCACAGCAGCTTCCCCCACATACGAAGGGTAAGGAGAACATGAGAGCGAACTTTCTTATTAGTTCTACTGGCACAGAGAGTGAAGCAAAACAAAGCTGGTGACTTAGAGGTGACGTCACCATCAAGTATTCACCGTCATAAACAATTGGTATTAAGTTTACCTCAAACATAGGAAACAACTCCCTAAATAATACTAAGCCTTTACTAAATAATTTATTTTTTAATGCAATTCAAGTTAAAGGGTAGGCATGTTAACTTTTACTCTAAACTGCAGATACAGTCTACTATAAAATTACAGCTAATAATCATTGAAGAATCATTGCATCTTATGCAGATATAATTCTAAGCACCTCATATTACATATATGTGTGTATACATATACATATATATGTGTGTGTGTGTATATATAAACTTAATCTTTACAGCAACTCTATGAGATTTAGACTATTATTCCCATTCTCCCAGTTTATGTGTGAAGAAACTGAGTCAAAGAGAAGTTATCCAGCCGTTAAAAGGTATTTATAAACTACACCAAAGAGAAACACCAATATTTTACCAAAAGAACATGCTCACATTTATTTCTAATGTCTTCCTACATAGAGCAGGTTTTACCTTCATTCACATAGCTCACTCCTGCTCCCTCTTCAGATCTCTGCTCAAGTACTACCTCATTAGAGACGCTTTCCATGACCCCATATAAAACTGAAACCTGCCCTTCACCTTTTATCCTGCACACACACTCATATAGAAACACATATAATGTGTTTTTCAATATGTAAAATAATATATACTTTTTGGGGAAAGTGTGCATATAAATATTGTAATTCAAAATATCAAAACTGTATTTTTTCAACTGTAGAATAATGGAAATAACCCAAAATTAGAATCAGGAGACCAGTTTCACATTACCCGTCTCCAATTAGTTATTTGGCTTTGGGGTGGTCATTTACCTCTCTGAAAATACCTTTCTCATTGATAAATACTAAGTAGATAACCTAGAGAAATCCTGGAACTCCTTCTACTCTAAAACACTAAAACTTCATAGAATGAGGTTTTTATTTCTACTATAGGAGAACAAAACATAAAAATATTATCTTATTTTTATCAATTAACCAAATTTGTAAGGAAGCAAATTCATGCAGCATTGAATAATGGTTTTTAATAAATACTTCATATATTACGTAAAACTATATTTAGATTTGTAGTAAAAATTTTAAAGTAAAAAATATTAAAATTTTAATGCTTAACATAGAAAAAAATTAGGAAATCTAGCAAAATATTTCTGAGTATTTTTTATGACCCCAGGAAACTCCTTCCATTCTTGCTGCCTTTACCACACTAATGAAGACCCTCCAAAAGAACATTTTAGTGAGTGGCATAAAACCTGTGATTAAAAAAAAAAATGCTACTTTGACTTTTAAGTTATCAATCTGAAGAGCTCCTCCAAATCAGAATTATTATAGAATCTACTCCCAAACCACTACTTGGCAACAAAGATGAATCTACCTATTACCAGGTTAGGATAGCAGCTATTATTATGGCCCCTTGATTTCTTTCAAGTAGCTCCAATGGAAAAAGCCACAAGTGAATAATAAAGATCTCATAATAGCTCTTAAGAATTCTTTATATGGTAGAAGGCACTAAAATGAACTCAGGAGAGTTAAAAAGAAGAAAAAAAACTGTCATCTCCTGATAAGAAAAAATAATTAACCTGGCTTAATGCATCTGAGAAGACCTTCTATAAATCAGACTTTTGTACTTCAAGAGCCAGCTTAAAACCATATATCAAAAAAGTATGTAGATATTGTCTTATAAGTACATACAGAACATTTCTAAATCTGCAGAGGTTTGTAGGTCTTTTTGTGAAATGCTCAATGCCTTCTACTTAGAAGGAGAAGTGTGAAGTACTTACAGTGCTTAATTTGCTAGAGGTAATAATGACGCGCCTTTCGTGGAGCATACTGGCATACAGCTGCAGCATATTGTTCACATCCACAGCAACAAAATATTCAGTAAGATTTCTCTGCACAAGTGAAAAATAATTGTGTAAGTTATAGCTCATGGTGATTACGAAGGAAAACATTTTGTACATTTATCAAAAAGTCTTAATGTTCAAAGGATGCTATTAATAAAAATTGTATTCATTAAAATAATTAAATTTAATACTATTCTGCTGCCACATGAAGCACACAACATTCTATTACTCTTTGAAATATAATCCTACTCCAGGAAAATGTTTCTCAGAGGGTCACATATTTCCCATTCTCCCTCCCCAGGTACTTGCAAAAGAAGTGGATTTCCTGGGCCGCAATCTGGACCTGCTGAATTGTAACCTTCAAAATATGGCCCCAAGAATCTGTTTTGTAAATAAATACTCCTGGTGAATCTTATACACACTGAACTTTGAGACCTGCTACTCCAGAAAACACATTTTGAGTCTTTTTGTTTGTCAATCACTCAGCAGGTAACATTATTGTCTGTACTATGTATAAGACACCCAAAGAATACAGTGGATTTAAAAGGCAGATCTTGGGTTCTTTATTAAGGAAAATCCCTTGTTTATATCCCACGTCAGGCATGCTTTATACTATCATAACCAAACAAATTTGGTGTTAGTCTAATTTAATTCCTTGATTTAACACTTTAAATTATTTTCCCTATATAAGAACAAAGCTGGAATAAGGTACATTAACTTCAACTTTCAGATCCTGTCCTTCTCACATATTTTTAATTTTCTGTACTCAAACTTAAGCACATCAGAAAGCAACAAAGTAATGAAGAGACTGACTAAGATATAATAAACTGAAACTGTACTACCAGGTGAACTATGACCTGCGAGGCTAAAACTTTCACTTGGGCAAGAAAGAAGAAATCCAATCATTTCTTCAATTTCCAAATGGTAGAAACTTTACCAGGAAAAACCGGTAATTACAGCAGGGCTTATAGATAGAGTCTATAAATATCAGTGAGTGACGTTGAACTTAGAGGGGAGAGACCCATTTCCTGTTTTCTCTATTTGAAACCTACCTCACTTTCCAATTCAACTTTTCATATACAATATTACTTCTATGACATTGAATATTAATTTTTTCCCTATAATCTGAAAGAAAGATAATTTCTACATGAGGAATTATTTCTCAACAAGGAATGCTTTCTTATGTTTATGTCCTTGTTTGCTTTTTTTTTTATAAACAGGATTTTGGAAACAAAATACCTTAATGGAGATGTAAAAATGTATATTCTCAACGGCAATTTTTCCTTAGAACGGTTCTTTAAAACTTTCAAAGTAATAGCATTTAAAAAAAAAAAATAAGGTTTTTTAAATCAAACTATTAGCTGTTTATTAGTAAATGTAAGAAAGGTAAATAGAGGAGAGAGTAGAAGGGAGTAACTTTGACTTTGCATTAAAAACTCTCAAGTAAAGGGACAGGATCATATAAGTCAAGGGCGTAGTCAATTAGCCTCAAGGAAAACATAACAGGGGGTACCAGGCCCACAGGGTATAGCGCACAAGACCGCAGGGCCTAGTAAGTGACCTGAGAGTTTGGATGGTCTCTCTCAGACCATATTAAGAGCAGTTTACTATAGTCTTCTCACAGGAGTTATCCGGACTCAAGTGTACTAAAAGCACCACTGACAGCCCTGGTTTGACATGAGAAAATTTACAACTGTCTCCTTGGACTTCCTTCCTTCATAACCCATGTGCTTCTGGAAACCAAACAGTAAGTTTGAAAACATTTTTGGAAGAACTGTAGCATTCTGAAGAAAATAATAAGCATTCCTGGAAATATTTTTTCCTGTTGATGTTTCCTTCACTTTTGATTAAATTATTTCTACCACTGCATTTTATCTTTCCAACAGAAGCTGAAAAAATTACATAAGGGAATATTTTCTTTTCAGACAGCACCGAAAAGCATATTTGTCACTTCTACTTACTTATGTAAAACTTTTCTACAGAACATTAATTTGTAATAACTATTAAAACACTGAAAATATTTCTAGTATGACTACAATTTAGGACTCTAAATAAAATGCAAAATTTAGCAATTTTTATAATTTCTTGCAGTACCCCTCAAGTCTTACAAAATACGTATTACTAAAATTAAAATCAGGGAACAAGTCCAGGACACCTAAGATTGAACAGAGACAGATGGAGGAATTAAAATACCACAGTCAGTTCCCTGAAGTCACTCTCTGTGAAAATACTTCCCATCGCCATATTCTTTCCCCACCAGCAGAAGTCATCTCTGGAGAGAGCGCCTCCACCTGATCCACGGGAGCTCAGGACCTAATTGAATATGTACGATCCTATGTAACTGCCCCAAATGGTACAAAGTTTTTCTCATATAATTTTCCTTACCTACAACCAGATATTTAAGAAGGGAGTAAAGTAGCAGACATATAAAGAAGAAAAAGAGACATCACTATTCTTTATTTCTTCATTATGTCTCACAAACACAGACAGTTACAATGAATTCTACTTCTCTATAGAGGAATCCTTAAACAGTGAGACCAAAATAAATAATATCCCTATAGAGGAATCCTTAAACAGTGAGACCAAAATAAATAATATCCATAACTTGACAATAAAAAACATACAAAACAGAAAACTTACACTCTCAGGTATTGTTGGGAGTCCAGTTACATCAGGGGCAATGAAGTAGGAATGCTAATCAATAGAAATAAATCACATAAGGAGAATTAAAATTTGGAAGCATTACATATAATTTGAGATAAAAATAAGAAAAAATATATCAACTAAATTAATAAATACCAAGGACTGATGAGCAGGATTTGTTGAATTTGAGAGATTCTACAATAATACTGTAATAACTTTGTACAGTGACAGATGGTAACTAGATATATTAAGATGATCATTTCATAATGTATAAATATATCAAATCACTATATTGTACACCTGAAACTAATACAATATTGTATGTCAATTATACTTCAATTAAAAAAACATTTTTAAAGATTCTTAAATTAAATAGCAGGTTTATATGAGATTTAACAATGATTTTCTCATATTAAAAATATTTAATTTTAAAATTGAAATAATTCTGGAAAAAGTTTAAGACAAAAAAGTATATTACTAAAAGGTTTATAAATATATATATACATGAAAGGTATATAAAATATATTTATTTAAACACATTTAGTTCAGGGAGACTGGGGAAAAAAAGCTTGCTTACCCAAGAATATATCAAAATCTGTTAAGATTCCTGAGTTTCTATGGTCATTCACAAAAAATTTCTCTTGAACATATCAGAAACTATATCATTTAGAAAGCAGCAATAAAATATAATTTTTAAATATTTAAAACTTCTTAAAAATTAAATTACTCATCCAAAAATATGACCTTCACTCACTACACAAATATTAATTCACTTCTATAATAGTCGAAGCAATACAACAGTTCATATATTTTTATAAAAAAGCATGTTGTGTTCATGTTTCCCATAACGTTCCCAAATTTTACCACCCAGAATCAGAGTACAACTAAATCACCAAAATTGCTTTATTTTCTGTTTATATTAATCTCCAAAATTATTTTACTATCTTAATCACATAAGGACATATTTAATACTGTCTTATAATTAAAGATTGGAAAAGAAACATTGTAGCCAATATTGAGCACAGCTGAACTCGTCAGAACAACGCTAGTTAACACAGTCATAATCTGTAATTTTCCAAGGTAGAAGAACAATATGAGATAAATCACAAGGTCTCCTGAGACTTTGTGACAAAAAATGTGACAGAAATCTCATGCTGTGAATGCACTAACATTACTACTACTGACAATGGAGAATACGCATAAATCTGGTCTCTATTAGCTACTTTTATTTGGAGGGGTTTTTAACAGTATTGTATTTTATGAAATTACGCTTTAAAAGATAGTATAAACAGAAAATATACTCCAAATGATTAATTTTCTTAGAAGAGTCAAATTAACCATTTCCCAAAGGATTGGAGTGAATCTTAAAGACATAGTGAGAGAAGTAATTATTTTCCCAATTTTACAGTGATTTTTGGAAGCCAATGTCCCTTTAACTCACCGGTGCTAGGGAGGGCTGATCTTTCAGAACTTGCTCACTGGCAATAAATATCTCTTGGTTCTTACAATATGTGAGAGAAAAAATGAATGTTTTACTTTCATGGGGGAAGTTTACACAACAATTCGTGTGTCTCTGAGACAAACCCATGAGGCCACATTATACACTGAAAATATTTGAATAACATTAATTATAAATGGTATTTTCAATGCTGACTTGCTAATTTTATGCTAGAAAAGTCTTTTTTTTTTTTTTGGTGAGGAAGATTGGCCCTGAGCGAACATCTGTTGCTAATCTTCCTCTTCCCCGCCTCCCCCCAAAGCCCCAATACGTAGTTGTATATCCTAGTTGTAACTCCTTCTAGTTCTGTGTGGGATGCCACCACTGCACAGCTTGATGAGCAGTGTCTAAGTCCATGCTCAGGATCCATATCTGTGAACTCTGGGCCGCTGAAGTGGAGCTCACATTACTCAACCACTCAACCACTGGGCCGGCCCCTATGCTAGAAAAATCTTAAAGAAAGTATTTTCATTCTCAACTGAGAGTAGAGAATGCTGTTGATATTTAATAATTTTGAAATACAGTTTCAAAATAAGCATTTACGTTAGATATTAACTTTTCATAAAATCTCTGTGGTATTCTAGTGGTTATAACGTCAAGTCTTGAAAAATTCATGTGCCAGAGCATTCATGAAATGAACTTGTAAGAAAATCATAGTAGTTTCTCAAGCCTTGTCATATTTTTTTAATGGAAATTCTGCAAACAAAGTATTTCTTTCCACTTGTGAAGAAACAAAAATTCCCACAATCATCAATTTTAATCTGGTATCATAAAACTAATACCTCTAACTAGTAGTTGAAGAAGTGTGTTTTAATTCCAACTTTGCTGCTCATTAACAGCACAGAACTGGGTACATTAATTTAGTAATCTGTTGTTGAAATCAAATGAAATTACTAAATGGACTTTCACAAAGTTAAGGTAATATTTTATCAACCAGCTGGATTTACCAACACTTAAAACACTGTATTGAGAATAGGTGTACAAGATTTGAAAGCTGTCATAGACTATTGATTCAAAAGTTTACAGGAAGTAATAAGGTTTAAATTATAGCAATAACTATGATACACAGAAATAGAACACAGTCGAATTCCTTTAACAAGATTATTTCAGATAATAAAAAATATCTTCGCCATATGAAATGAGACTTCAATTCATTGACAATTAACATTTGAATAGTTTTTCAGGGTATTTCTAGATATATCATTTCGGGTAATTTCCCAAACTACTTTCCCCAAAATTAACTCAATTTCTCAAATGGAGAAAAGGGATCATCAAAAGAGATTAACTTTTTTACCAATACCACACATTCAGTGAGTGCGACTTAAAACAAAATCTAGTCTTAGTATTAGGAGGCCTTTCACTTATGGTTCTTACAAATAAAGGAGAAGCATCTCAATTGTCACTATTTTTAAAATGTATTATTGTAAGATATTTATTTACTCTTGAATAAACAAGATGCTCAATTTTAAAGACAGAATATATTTTATTTATCATTAATACTCAACAATAGCTGCTTCTATTATCTTAGTATCTATATTTCCTTGACCCTTTAACAAAGAGTTAAAGTCACTTTACAGATACAACTCTTTCAAAGAAAGACGCTCATTTTCAGAAAATCCAGAGCTTTCCTTCATTCTTCTTGACATTTTTCTTTGCCCTTTCTACTTCATTGCCACTAACCACAAACCCTGCATTCTTTTGGCTTTAACGACCCACAAATCTGAGTTTCTCCTGAACCGCTCCTTTCTCTAATTCATTTACTCCATCTGCTTTTTTCTCCCATACAGTCTATTTGGGCAATTAGACCTTAACCTCTCCTCTATTCTCTCTCTATTCTATCCTTTAAATAGCTCAATTATTCCTACAACTGTCTACAGATGACTCCCATGCTTGGGTTAAAAATTCCAGGTTATCCTTAGCTTTCCAGCTCCCGATCTCCAAATAACTAATGAACATTTCCACTTGGGCGGTATGCAACAAAAGAGGATGTAGACATAAAGGTGAGGAGATCACAAGAAGAAAAGAACATTTTAAGCTGTTATAACAAGACAAAGTTTCACAAAAGCGGGAATTGAGCTAGTTCTAGACTAACGATGGAGAGTCTACAAAGAGGCTTTAGGAAAAAAGGCACGTGTACAAGTGAGAAAGCATGGTGTTCATTCAGGAAGACAAACAGAACAAGGTGACCAGACTCGAGAATCAATTTAGGGAAAAAAGGTGGGACCGAAAAATGAAAAGTTGGATTGAGGCTAAGGAGTGGGTGGTCCTGAAAGCCTGGCCAAAAGTTTGCACAAATCCTATAGAAAACAGCGAGCTATTAAAGGTTTTCCACAGGGGACTTTACACAGTGAAGGAAGTTTAATCTGACAGTGTTTTGCAGAAAAGACTGGAAGGGAGACTCTGGACCAAGAACTCTTTGAAGCGCTGAGCACCTGAACTAAGGTGATGACAGCAGGAACATAAAGACCAGAATAATGTAAGAGAACACTATTATTAAATGAAATCACGGGGAGAAATTTAGGCAAGAAGAAAGTTATTACTAAAGAAAAAATATAATAATAACAATTTCCTTATCTTGCAAAACAGCAGAAGACCTATTAACACTCTTACATACATTTCAAGTTATTTTTTCTTTCAGTTTCTCTTGCATCATTATATATTTCTGTTCTTTATTGGGAACTTACTACAAATTTTAACATTCTATTTGGAATGCCAAATTAGTGAAGAATACTAATGAAAATATCCATATTTTATCATTAACTTTGAATCTTTACAAAACCACCCAAAATACTAGTGTGTTTTTAGCTATAAATGGCATAGTTCATTAAAAGTTTCAATAGTAAATAATCTATATCCCCACCGGCTTACTGTTTTGACAAACTTCAGTCATATTTCCAGTGTTTGTTGATTTTACCAGAAGATGTATTGAAATATAGGAAAAAGAAGAAGAAACTTTACACCCAGAATTTTTATCATATACTTAGTTATATGCTACATGTTATATTTTCAATTCTTATTATGTACTGTTTTCATTTTATGAGGGGTATTTGGGGGGAGGTGTTTGTGTGTCTGTCTGTTTCACTACTATGGATAGATTTCAGCTGAAAATCAATGTTCCTCACAATCAAAATATTCTCACAGATCTGAAGTTTTCTTGGGAGCAGAGGTGACTCAGAGTTCCTTGGAGGTGCATGTGTTCTTAAATGAAAATGGCTACAGTTCCAAAAATTCAATTCCTGACTGAATACTTACCACACTCAAATTGACAGGAGTGTTTGCCTTTGGTACTGGGTGGTTATAGAGTGATTTGAGAGTTTCATTCAAATCATTTTCCTAGAGTAAAAAAAAAAGTACATCTTATAAATCAAATATATACTAAGCAAATACAACTAAAACTATTTGATAAAATCATGCACTGTGCCTTTTCACATTAGACATGTTTTACGTAACTGCTTTCCACAGGAATGTGTCAAATAGCTGAAAATGCAATATTTAAATCTAAGAAATACGGAAAGGAAATTCAAATCTCTTTATCCAGAAAGAATAATAGCATTATTTCCATTCAGTATAAATACGTATTTTGCAAAATTTAATTACTATAAAATGCATTGATATCTATAGAAGGAAATCATTTAAATCATTAAATGCAAGAAGAACAAGGGGATTGAATAAAAATAGTAATACAACTTTTTATCAGTTCACTGAATGCTTTGGTTGTCCATTTTAATTTTAAAATCTCAATCTTAATTTTTAAGGAATAGATACAATTTAAGTAAGATCATTGTACTAAGATGTAACATAGAGGTTATTCTGAATATTTCTTTTCTAAGCAGCTACTGGTCACTACTTGATCCATAATAAATGAGATTAAATAAAATACATAACACATCTATTTTACAGGATTTGTACAATAATAATGTACCTGGATATGCACACTCACTTTTCTGAATTACACATACAAATCCAGTAATAAAATATGAAAGTAGCTTTATATATATATATATAGTTAATTTTATTCTCTCTTAAAATATTTATATTAGGAGAATAAACCAAAGGAAAGAGAAATTATTAAGGAAATAATTTTAAGAGATTTGGATATGAGACACCTGATTTCTCACAATTTCTCTGATAACTTGACTATCAAAACTGAACAATTCAGGGGCCAGCCCCATGGTTGAGCGGTTAAGTTCTCGAGCTCCGGGGCCGGCCCCGTGGCCAAGTGGTTAAGTTCGCACGCTCCGCTGCAGGCGGTTCAGTGTTTCGTTGGTTCGAATCCTGGGCGCGGACATGGCACTGCTCATCAAACAACGCTGAGGCAGCATCCCACATGCCACAACTAGAAGGACCCACAACGAAGAATATACAACTATGTACTGGGGGCTTTGGAGAGAAAAAGGAAAAAAATAAAATCTTTAAAACAAAAAAAAGTTCTCGAGCTCCACTCCAGTGGCCCAGGGTTTCGCTGGTTCGGATCCTGGGTGCAGACATGGCACCGCTCATCAGGCCACACTGAGGTGGCGTCCCACATAGCACAACCCAAAGGACCTACAACTAGAACACACAACTATGCACCAGGGGGACACTGGGGAGAAGAAGCAGCAGCTAAAAAAAAGATTGGCAACAGATATTAGCTAGCTCAGGTGCCAAGCTTAAATCTTGGGTGCACACTTACAAAAGTGTGCACTCAAAACTGCCTATTTGAAATTCTCTTTAGAATGACCTAAAAAGAAATACTTTAAAGAATTTATCTCAACCATTTAAACAATGAAATATACCACAGGATATTCCAGATGATATTGATGCTCTGTCTATACAAAATTCCTATGGCTACATAAATTTTTTAAAAGTCTAGCTTTTAAAAATCCTTTGTACTTGCCTGATGTTGATCAGGTAAGGATAACCTGAATTATAAAACCTAAATAGCAATCTAAATAACCTGTGGCACTGGAATGAAAATGAAAAGAAAAAAAAATATTACAATTATGGATTTACTTCTGGTTATTTAATTAATACCATGAACTTATAATATTTTTTCTCTAATTAAGAACACAAATATAGTCTCCCTTATTTCCTCTTCTCTGAAAATCAAAATCATATTGATTTGGCCATAGTATTTTCTTTTATATATTCCAGTATTACTGAGGTCTTTGGGAGAATATGAAATATAATGGGTACATAAGTATTAATTTATCAATAAGACTCTCTAAAGGAAAAGTATTCAAACTTTAGACAAGTAATACAAGTAATGTTAGTTTCACATGTACAACTCACAAAAACAAAGAACGAGAAATTATCATGAAGTAGAATTCTGGTTTTTAGTTTTCAATGATTAAATACTTTTACTTCCAGGTATTTTCTTACGAAAATGAATGACTATATAGCTTCAACATAAAATTGTTCAAGTGTAAAATGACGTTCTAATGAATATTTCACAGAATTAATCACATCAAGTATAGAGAAAGAAACATTTACATACACACGTACACATACATTGAGAAACACCTGGACTTTTGACAAACACTAAAAATTTGATATTATGTTCTAACAATAAAATTTGATTGCCAAATTAGGAGACGGCTCACTAGAGGAGTAAAAGGAATGTCTTCATTTATTAATAATACATCTAAATTCTATTTAATAAAAACTATCTGGAGCATTATTTGTGCTGAACTTAGGTTTGTTTTTTAAAGATATTTATCTTGAATCTTAAAAAATGAGTGTTCTACCAGTAATCCTAAGTGACTGACCTATAATCTTGAAAGACAACTATGTAGAGTTATGTTCTGGGAAATTTAAGTAGCTCAAAATAATTGGATGGTACACTATATGTAGGAAAGTGGGAATAGACTAGCCAGGAATGAATGAGGAAGTCAGATCATGAAGCTTCTTATATGACAGGATGCACACAAGTTTAGATTTTATTGTTAAGAAAAAAAAAGGGAGCTAGTAAGAGGATTGTAGGCAGTGGAATGATGTAATCAGGTTTCAGAGAGATCATTCTTAACGATAAAATCATGCTGGTACTAACAGCTAAGAGTGTGTATGAAATGCCCATAAATAATGTATAGAGGGAAGAGAAAAGAAAACTAAGAACATAACATTAGAACACCAAAGTTTTAGGTGTAGATAAGTGAAAAAGGTCAAAGAAAGACTGAGGATATAGCTGAAAGCAAAAGACACTGTCAAGACAACCAAGAAAAATACAATCTCAAGAGTGAGGGAGTATCAAATGGGAATTTAAACAGATAGCCGTAGGATGAAAAATATATCATGAATTTGAAAATTAGAAAGCAACAACAGATTTTTAAAAAAACCTTTCATTTGAATTAAATTGCTTGCATTAAATAGCACAGCTAATATCTTAGTAAATTAGTCCTTGTTAAAAACACCAAAGAATGATTAAGGGGAAAAAGTTACAAATTATCATCCCAGAGAAGTTCATTAATTCAAAAGCAAAGTACAGTTTTCGTTTTGTTTTATTTTTAAGAAAAAAAGATAAAGACCTAAATGTAAGAGCTAAAACTATAAAATTCTTTGGAAAAAAAAACAGAAAAAGCTTCATAACATTGGATTTGGAAATTATTTCTTGACATGACACCAAAAGCACAAGCACCAAAAGAAAAAACAGATAAATTGGATTTCATCAAAATTAAAAACTTTTGTGCATCAAAGGACACTATCAACAAAGTAAAAGGGCAAGCCACAAAATGGGAGAAAATATTTGCAAATCATACATCTGATAAGGGATTAATAGCTGAATATATAAAGAACTCTTACTACTCAACAAAAATAAAATATGATTAAGAAATGGGCAGAGGACTTCAACAGATATTTCTCCAAACAAGATTTACCAATAAGCACATGAAAAGGCTCTAAATCACTAATCATTAGGGAAATGCAAATCAAAATCATATACCACTTCACATTCATTAGGCTGGCTCTATAAAAACAAAACAAAAACAGAACATAAATGTTGGGGAGGATGTAGGGAAACTGGAACCCTGTGCCTTGCTGGTGGGAATGTAAAATGGTGCAACCACTATGGAAAACGTTATAGCCGTTCTTCAAAAAATTAAACATAGAATTACCATATTATTCAGGAATTTTACTTCTGGGTATATACTTAAAAGAAATGAATGCAGGGACTCAAACTGATATTTGTACAGCCATGCTCAGAGCAGCATTGTTCACAATAGCCAAAATGTGGAAGGAACCCAAGTATTCATCTACAGAAGATGGATAAACAAAATGTGGTGTGTACATACAATGGAATATTATTCACCCTTAAAAAGGAAGGAAATTCTGACATGTGCTACAACATGAATGACCCCTGAAAACATACTAAGTGAAATAAAGTGAGTCGCAGAAGAAGAGACATTGTCTGATTCCTCTTATAAGAGGTACATAGTCAAATTCATACAGAAAGTACAACGGTTGCTGCCAGGGACTTGGGGGAGGGAAAATAGGAAGTTACTGTTTAATGGGTGCAGAGTTTCAGCTGGAAGGATAAAAGCATTCTAGAGATGATGGCGTTGGCTGCAGAACAATATGAATGTACTTAATGACACAGAACTGTACACTTAAAGATAGTTAAAATGATAAATTTTACAGTCTGTGTATTTTACCACATTAAAAAAAAAAAGGGGAGAAAAAACATAGCTTACCAGTTCCTTAGCCAAGTAATCTGCCAGAGTATTTAGAAGCTTGTAATATACTTCAAACCACGGCAGGTAACTGAAGAAGAAAAAAATAACTTAAAAAATGTATATATATCACTTAGAATCAAGAAACAAGATGACAAAATAAACATTACACTTAAATTACTTCAAACAGCTTGATCCTAAAGGGCAGGAAAGAATGATATCCATGTTCTCTTTACTGTTACAGTGAAATTTTACATATTATCTATTATTAGTTTTCATCAAATAATCAGAATTCAAAGTTCTATTATAAAAGTTATTCATTATATACTTCTATTTTATGTCAGCAGAATTGAAAATTATTAATTCTATTGCATGGTATGAGTGCAACAAAAGCACTCATAGGATAAAAACTAACCCCTGTAATAAGATATAAAATAAAATAAAAACTAATTTTAAAAAGCTTTTAAAACAAAGAGACAATCATTTCTTTTTAAATATTACTAAATTGAATATACGATACCATAGAATTATGTCCTTAATCAATCAATTCTTCAGAAATTCATTTTTAGTAAGATGGTAAATTTCAAAATAAATACCAATACAAATAACAGAAAGTCTATTTTAGAAATTGTAAATATTGTCAATAGTTTTTAGATATCAAAAACAAATCTAATTTAAAATTCATTTTGATTCATTTTGTTTGATACAAACATAATTTTATGAAAGCAAAGTACCAAATCCAAAAATCAACTGTACAAAATATAATTTGTTCTCCTTATTAACAAATTGAGGTATTAGTATATTTAAAATCTATCCAAAGTTTTTAATTCTTTATTAAAATGTACGATTTTCATACAGAAGAATACTAAATCACAAAACACACCAGCGTAGTTAAGTATCAATTAACAGATACTCATTTTTCTTCAAAGAATTACTACAACAGGCTACTTTTTAAGAGAAAACAGTGAGATACTTTTACTACATAATTGTATACTGACAAGAGTAGGCATACATAAAACAGACTTAAAATAGAAAAATCAATGAATAGAGCTTAGAAAAACAGCATTATATCTGCATTTTTTTTCATATAGTGTCTGATTTATTAGTGACTATGAATGATGCTTTTTGAATCAGGAGTAACCCAAAGTCATCATAGAAGAACAGTTAGATAAACGATAGTATCTTCACTCAGCAGAATGTTATAGAATTCTTTAAAATGATAAGCAAAAATACTAGGTAATGGTATAAGAGATGCTATCTACCAACTTCTAGTTAAATCCAGCACATTGAATACACGCATTTATCTCTGTGGACTTTGGAAATACCACTAAAATGACAGTAAATCAATAAAAAGGGCATAAATTGATGAAGACAAGAAATAGAGAAAAAGGCAACAGAGAGCAACACAGGTGAATGGTTCTGTATGCAAGGAAAGCAAATGAAGACTGATAACTGATCCAGCAGAAGAGAGAACAGAAGGAAAAGGACTGGTACCCACAGATTTACCCACAAGCCCCTCACATACTGACTTGGGAATCTCACAAAGGAAAAAAACACCTCAAACGTCCCTCAATCTTGGAGGAAAACCCACAACTGCACAAACACTTTCTAATTCAGGTTACTGCCTCCATCTTAAATATAAATCAACAGTCCAACCCCCAGATACTTGAGGAAATACACACATCACTACAAACATAAATAGAGGAACCTCAAGTAAACCCAGACAATACAAACAGCAGATGAGAACTTCAGAAGATTGTTATTAATATCCTCGGGAGCTGAGTAAAGAACAGATGCTACTACAAAAAGAGATCTAAAAAAGAAGAAAGAAGGGAGTAAAGGATTTTTAGAGAACAAGAAAGAGCTCTTAGATATTCAAAACATAAAAGCTGAAAAAATTAAAATCCATAGAAAGGTCAGAAACTAAATCAAGAATATCTCGTAGGCACTAGCATACAGAGACAAACTGAGGGATAATGAGAGAGCAAATATTACAATATCAGGGCATAAATCTCGACAATCATGTAGCTGACTAACAGTAGTTCCAAAAAAAAAGAAAACAGGGAAACAAGGAATGAAAATTACTTTTTAAAAATTACTGGAAAAATTCCCAGAACTTTAGACATGAGACTCCACATTGAAAGTGCTACTAGGTGAAATGTAAAATAAATGAGCCAAAACAGAGTACCACAGTGAAATTCCAGAACAGGGGCTAGGAAAGCACCTAAGAATTTCCACAGAGATGAAACAAGTAACATTACAAAGGATTCAAATTCGTAATGTCACTGAGCCTCACAACAGAAATCCTAGCAAGCTACAGTGCTCGCAAAATGCAGAGGTTAAATCCTCTGCAACCTAGAATTCTTTGTCCAGAGAAGCTATTCATCAAGTGTGGGTTAATTTTTGTGTATGGTGTAAGATGGTAGTCTAGTTTCATTCTTTTGCATGTGGCCGTCCAGTTTTCCCAACACTATTTATTGAAGAGACTTTCTTTTCTCCATTGTATGTTCTTGGCTCCCCTGTCAAAATTAGCTGTCCATAGATGTGTGGGATTTATTTCTGGGCTCTCAATTCTGTTCCATCAATCTGTGTGTCTGTTTTTGTGCCAGTACCATGTTGTTTTGATTACTATAGCTTAGTAGTATATTTTGAAATCAGGGAGTGTGATACCTCCAGCTTTGTTCTTTCTTTCTCAGCATTCTTTTGGCTATTCGGGGTCTTTTGCTGTTCCATATAAATTTTAGGATTCTTTGTTGATAGGGATTGCATTGAATCTGTAGATTGCTTTAGGAAGTATGGACATTTGAACTATGTTAATTCTTCCAATCCAAGAGCATGGAATATCTTCCCATTTCTTTGTGTCTTCTTCAATTTCTTTCAACAATGTTTTATAGTTTTCAATGTACAGATCTTTCACCTCTTTGGTTAAGTTTATTCCTACATATTTTATTCTTTTTGGTGCAATTGTAAATGGGACTGTATTCTTAATTTATTTTCTGTTACTCTGTTGTTAGTGTACAGAAATGCAACTGATTTTGGTACATTGATTCTGTATCCCACAACTTGACTGTATTTATTTATTATTTCTAAAAGTTTTGTAGTGGATTCTTTAGGGTTTTCTACATATAATATCATTTCATCTGCAAATAGTGACAGCTTCATTTCTTCCTTTCTAATTTGGATGCCTTTTATTTCTTTTTCTTGTCTGATTGCTTTAAGACTTCCAATACTCGAAATGGATTAAAGACTTGAATGTAAGACCTGGAACCATTAAACTTCTAAAAGAAAACATAGGTAGTACACTCTTCGACATCAGTCTTAGCAGCATATTTTCAAGTACCACGTCTGAGTGGGCAAGGGAAATAATAGAAAAAAATAAGCAAATTGGACATCAAACTAAAAAGCCTCTGTACAGCAAAGGAAACCCTCAACAAAATGAAAAGACAACCTAACAACTGGGAGAAGATATCGGCAAACCATACATCTGTAATATCAAAAACACATAAAGAACTCATACATCTCAATAACAAAAAAACTAACAACTCTGGGCCCGGCCCGGTGGTGCAGTGGTAAAGTTTGCACATTTGGGGGCCAGCCCCGTGGCCGAGTGGTTAAGTTCGTGTGTTCTGTTGCATCAGCCCAGGGTTTCACTGGTTGGGATGCTGGGTGCGGACGTGGCACCACTTGTCAGGCCACGATGAGGCGGCATCCCACATGCCACAACTTAGAAGGACCTGCAACTAAGATATGCAACTGTGTACCAGGGGGATTTGGGGACATAAAGCAGAATAAAAAAAAAAAAAAAGATTGGGAACAGTTGTTAGCTCAGGTGCCAACCTTTAAAAAACAAGAAACAAAAAGTTCACACGTTCCACTTCGGCAGCCTGGGGTTCACTGGTTTGGATCCCAGGTACAGACATGGCACCGCTTGGCAAGCCATGCTGTGGTAGGCATGCCACATAGAAAGCAGAGGAAGATGGGCATGGATGTTAGCTCAAGGCCAGTCTTCCTCAGTGAAAAGAGGAGGATTGGAGGCAGATGTTAGCTCAGGGCTAATCTTCCTCAAAAAAAGAAAAACACTAACAACTCAATTAAAAAATGGGCTAAAGATCTGAACAGACGTTATTGCAAAGGAGATATACAAATGGCCAACAGGCACACAAAAAGATGTTGAACATCACTATCAGGGAAATGCAAATCAAAACTACAAGATTATCATCTCACTCCCATCAGAATGGCAATAATTAACAAGACTGGAAAAAAGTGTTGGGAGGATGTGGAGAGAAGGGAACCCTCATAAACTGCTGGTAGCAGTGCAAACTGGTGCAGCCACTACGGAAAACAGTATGGAGACTCCTCAAAAAATTAAAAACAGAAATACCATATGATCCAGCTATTCCACTACTGGGTATTTATCCAAAGAACATAAAAACATGAATGCATAAAGATATATGCACCCCTATTTTCATTGCAGCATTATTCACAATAGCCCAAGACTTGGAAATAACCTAGGTGCCCATCAAGGGACGAATGGATAAAGAAGATGTGGTATATATACACAATGGAGTATTACTCAGCCATAAAAAACAATGAAATCTGGACATTTGTGACAACATGGATGGACCTTGAGGGTATTATGCTGAGTGAAATAAGTCAGAAGGAGAAAGTCAAATACCATATAATCTCACGCATAAGTAGAAGATAAAAACGACGACAAACACATACACAGAAACAGAGATTGGACCGACCGGGGTTACCAGGGCAGAAGAGGGGAGGGAGAAGGGCGAAATGGGTGATTAGGCACATTTGTGTGGTGATGGATTGTAATTGGTCTTTGGGTGGTGAACATGTTGTAATCTACACAGAAATCGAAATATATAATGACATACACCTGAAATTTACATAATATTACAAACCACTGTTACTGCAATAAAAAAAGAATTTTAAAAAATCAAGTATGGGGATAGACTAAAAGCATTTTCTGTCCTGCTAGGACTCAAAAATTTACTATTCCTCAATTTACTATTATTCCACACTATTTTGGGGAAAGTACTAAAGGACGGCTTCAACAAAATGAGGGAGTGAAGCCAAAAGGAGGAATAAGTCTAAGAATAAATTGTGCAAAGGCCCTCAACGTAAGCAACCTAGACTGAAACAGACATGAAGATAACGGGAGGGAGATGTTGGCAGGGTGTTTACAAGCATGTCGACAACTTTGTGTGGGAGCCTGGAAAAATTCGGGTAGTATGTGACAAATCTTTGACAGCTTTTGGGAAATCTGAAAATCAGAAACTAATATTGGTAATCTCAATTTTCAAGTTTAAATTATTCAACTCTTTAAACTCTAGTACTTAGATGGCTATTCTGTTATATCTTTCACTTACAAAAAAAACCTTTAAAAATTATTAATACTGTTTTTAAATTATCAACTCAACATGATGTAAATTACTACATTATATTTTCTATACTCATTATAACTCAACGAAATAATTTTCTTAGGGAATGTCCTTCTACCAAGAGACACTACAGTTCCTTGGATAGAGGGCAATTTCTTTCATTTGTAGTCATTTCATGTTCACATTTCAACTAAAGAAATTGCTATTTCAAGAAAATTTCTATGTGTGGTATAGTTCCTATCTACATGTTCACATAAGATGAGATCTAATCTATTTCAAGGAACATGCTGGTCTGTTTCTATCCTGGTCTCAAGAATCTTTAGATACAGCAAAGTTTATTGATTTTAGTTGGTTGCACGTCTACCAATGTTAATTCATACATTGCCATTTTCACCTTACACAAATAATGTGAAACCTTATTGAAACTTAACTCTTCTTTCCTGGTTTGCTATAAAAATAAAAAATATAATAAATACCTAGCACAAATAAAAACTGTTAAATTTTGAAAAGAAACCTAAACATTAATCAATTATTTATTAATGCAATTTGTTTCATTTTCCAAAACAAATAAATAATCTATATAATTATTACTATTTTTTATAATCTCCAAGAATACTAACTTTTACTGAATTTCATCCTGGTACCAGGCTATGTTTGTTCTTGATACAGGGTGTGCTGGATTTTGTGCTCATGTTCATCCTCCTAGTATCAAATTCAACACTCAGCTCTATTATGGTTAAAGCACTGCAAGACACTTGATGTTTTACGACCTCCTCTAATATGACTTCAGCTATAAATCAGACTAACACTATTTTCTAAAAAAACAATTATATCAATGTTTACACTTATTGGATATTTCTCATAGTCATCTTGAAGGCCCCATCGTGCCTGGTTATTTCTATCTGGGCAGTATGACTTACTAGGTCATTCTATGCCCATCCAGAGAGAAAAGAGTAGAATCTAAGAATCAGAGACTACGTTAAAATAATTGGAAGTACAGCGAATAAAACTTCTTAAACACTAACTATATCTATGAAAATATGCTAGGTACTTTATATGTGTTATCTCATTTAATTCTTATAAAAATGCTATGATGTATATTTGACTAAACTAAGCTAAAGTAATTTATCCAGGGTCACAAAGTTACCAAATGGCAAACCTGGGATTAGAACTCTGATCAACCTGACTGAGCAATATATGCTCAGGGGTCCACCACAGACAGTCCATCAGAAAACGCAGGCATTTATTTCTATAATAGTCAGCCTTTGAATAAACATGTCCAATGATCAGACATTTTCAGGTGGCTAGATAAACTGTGACAAAATTCATTTTGGTTTAATCTTAATCAGTCTACTAATAATTTTTATCCACTAAAGCAAATTCTACCTTCCAAAATTTGTTTAACTAATGTTCAGAGCATTATCTTCATGCCTTTTAAATTATACTTTGTTCATGTGGGCAAATTTCTCAGCAGATAAAGATCTGTTTAAGTTGATTCTTTCATCTAACATATTGGTAATTCCTTCTAATTGCGATTTTAATACTGCTTCTATGTTCACCACTGTGGATAAAAATTTTGAAAAGGACATGGCCTGCACTATAGTACAAGACCCCTCCCAAAATAACATAAATCTACTTCTTAGCAATGTAAGTGTGATATTTTAACCAATAAGAAGACTCATAACTGCATTATTTACTGTCTAGCCAATATTTTCCTCTACATATAATTTGTTCATGATTGATAGCAGAACAGACTCTGAAATTTCTACAACAGCTCTGCCTGATACACCAGTAAGTACTATCACCATAAAGAACTGCAGTTACACACAATGTGCTCTTTGTGCACACGTACTGGTTCTTGGTGATAATTAGCCCCTTTTTAAGAGTGCATATTATTATGTTTTTTACTAAAAACATCACATATCAAAGTGGAACTACCCTGTAATCCAGTCGTGCTCCTAGAAATGTCAAGGAAGTAGGAACATTTACTGTTGCAAAAAAAACAGCAGCATCTGGAGCAGAGGGTGCAAACTGGCTACTTGCAGACCAACTCTAGCCTATGAGCATATTTTGTTCGGTCAATGCACCATTGTGGTTTAACTGAATAAGTTGCCAACTTCTAAATCTGACTAATTCAATTAAAAATCTAGATTTCTTGCTCCTCTTAAAAATCAAAAGAACTGGTACTACCGGTCACTTATTTTTCATTTTGCAACAAATACCTACAGCTGTGTAATGGCTTCTGTCTTCAGATGGGGCATATGCTATTTGGAGCACCATGCTCACCACAACTTCCTATTGTCACACACTTAACCTGCTTATCTCGTTTGAGTCCCCTACCTGTTGCGCAGGTAAGTAAATTCACAACCCCTGACATGGAACAACTACTTCACAGGAAGCCTGCTCACTTTTTTGTATGACAAGAAAATGGTCCAGGGTACACAAAGAAGTCAATAATTCAAAAGTTTTAACAAGATTCTATTGTAAACTTTAAAGACAAAATGTGTGGCAAAAACAACATATATACAATAAATCTTATAAATTACATAAGCTTACCTTGCCCACAAAAGAAATGTTATTCTCATGTTTTTATTTTTGTGGTTTCTTAGATAATTTTCAGATAATATATTTTCAAAGCAATTAATTTTTAACTAACGTATAAGCTCTTAAACTGGCTACCAATAAGTTAAAATCTTTTTTCACTAAATTTTACAGTCCCAAAGACAGTCAAAATCTGTTTTGTTACAACCAACCACAAAAATTCTAGAAAGTTTAAAACATGTATTTAACTTATTATAATGGCTAAATAAGATATTTTACTTGAATTACATAAAACTGAAATGTTATTTCTTTAACAAAGAATAACTGTGACTCTCATACTCTTGTAAACATATACAAATGTGAAACAAATATATTAGGACCAATTAGTTTAAAACAGAAGCAGGAGATTCTTCAAAGTTTACCTATAAAATTATTTCCTTAATTCTTTGTGAAGACATAAGGCAAAAAGGCAGATGTATACATAAAGTCATGAGTCCATTTGTGGCAGTAAGAAGACTTCCCCCACACTTGTGCTTCCACTATAGAGCTGATAAAACTTTTACATTCAAAAGTCAAAGGTTAAATAAAGGAAAGGAAATGTTTTTTGTCAAATAGTCAGGTAACCACTAATAGTCTAAGTGATCAGCAGGAACCTAACTTATAGTAATCAAATAAAACTAAGGAAACTGCCTTTCCGTAGAAAAACGTCTAATGTCTAGAGGCTGTTTTTCTGTCTGGAAAATTGACACAAAATGTGTAAAATTGAAACATTCTGCTTCTAAGAGATTTGCCCAAAGGAAGAGTGTGAAAGCTTCCAGTTTGGTATGAATTAAGGGGGGGGGGGGGGGAATGACTACAAAGGCCCTACACATCAATCTGTCTTCCTTATTAGTGAATTTCATTTTGAACCCTTGGAGACAATTTTATAGTTGTAAAATTATGTTAATCAAATTAGGAAAAAAGTTACTTTTTGCATTTGTGCTAGCATTTGAAAGCAATTCTAAATATGAACAATGGCAAGATTTAAATTAGTAATATCTCAGGATATTTTTGAAATCTTGTGAAACTAGGATAGATGTGTCATACAAAGAGCTAAAGCATCTGGCAGTGGCTGAAAATTCAAAATTAAATAACTTTTATATTAAATAAACCTAAGTTCTAATATTTCTTCTAAAAAGTGAACAAAACAAACAGAAATCAAATATACTTAACTTTTAAATCTTCTAAGAGCATAAATCCAGGAGAAAAAGAACACATGGCTTTTATAGCATTGTGTGCAAATTCTCCAGCTTAGAACTCTAAGGTAAATCTAAATTACTTTCAAGTCTTATAAAAGCATCATCCAGGAATGGAGAAAAGTAGCTTTAAAGTATTATGTGCAAATTTTTGAGCTCAGAACTCTAAGGAATAGAGTAGTTTTTATTAATAAAGTATATAAATCACTCAGAGTGCTTGGCTTCTGGTAAACGAACACTAAACAAAGTTGCTGTTAATTTATTGTTTTTATTAGTATTATCATTGTTGCCTCTAACCTAAAAATCTCTGCTATTCAAGAAATCCAACAGAGTTATCTTTTGCTTTCCTAATGAAAATGTATTACCAATTTGTAGTTAATTTTACTGTATATTTAAAAATCTTAAACATCCTTAAATGTATTTCATTTTCGTTATGACTACTCTTTAAGGACGTAAAATATTTTAAACTGTTCAATATCAATAAAAACGAGACATATAAATATTATTCTTTTAAAATTAAGTCACTAAAACACAAATTCAAATGTTAGAAGATAACATAAATAAAAAGATTTTTGGTGCAGATATATTTACTTGATCATGATAGAAAAAAATTTCAAGTGTTTAACAGGATATCATAAAGACAAGAGAAATATTAATTTCAATATAAGAATTTTAAATCATTTGATACTAAGAATGACCCCTGAATAATCAATCCAGTATTATCTTATAACAGAATACTTAAAAATGTAGTATGTTTCAATATAAATGAACTAGTTTGCACAAAAGACAGCTTCAAGGACAAGGTATTAAAGTTTTTCATATTCTAAAGTCATAATATATTCCAGGTAAAGATATAAGTAACTAATTTTAAAAACGATAATCAGAAAAGAAATCATCTGTGTGGTAAATCTCAACTTTTAAAGAAAGAAATAAGTGAAATGACCAACTGTCAGATTCAGCACGTGCAAAAATTCCCAGCACTTATGGAGGATAACATGAAAAAGCCATAGCAGCTTTTCCAATTTATAAACTGCTTTATACACATTCATTCATTTTACAAATCGCAAATAAAGATTACAGTTACTTATTTAGTTTGCTATCCAACAGAAAGACTTGTAAATGTATCTTATGGAAGTAAGATCAAAATAAGATACCAAGATTTAAGTAACGGGTGTGTTGCACATATAAGCACCTTTATTGTCTTTTTTTAACTTCTCTGGATTTTTCAAATTTTCTATAGTAAAATATATTTTTTTATCAGAAAAACATGGTTAAAGATATATTTCTGTGTCTTTCTTATACAATTGTCATTTTTTTCAATAAATTTGAGCCGTAATTATTAAGGCTAAATTCAAAGAGCATTAGAATTTATGACTTAGAATTAAGGCTGAATTCTAAGACCAGGACAGTCCCACAAAACTGAATGCAAACATTACTCTACAGCTTTGATCAGCCACCAGTAAATACTCTGAAGACCAGCACAGGTGATCTCTCTCATAGAACCCCCAGATCAGTACAGTATGCTATCCAAAAAGACAAAAAACTGACCTTTAAATGAAGAGACCTGATTGCCCCAACCACTTCTATGAATAGTTCCTTAGATAAATCTACCTTCCTTCCCCACCGCCCTCAAAAAATTACTAGTCAGAGTCTAAGTCTTGATTTTATATTGAAACTAAACAAACTTCCTTCAACTACACTTTAAGGATACAATAAAATTAAATGAGTGTTGCTGGAAGAGAAAAATAATAGGAAATAAATTGTAGGTGTGGTAGTATTTCTCCTCCCACCTCACAAAGCATTTCCACAATGTTGAACATTTTGTGTTGAAAGTACAGCAAAACACTAATATCTTGCTTCAAGATGGTGATGGGAGGATCATCTCACAAGCAATACTTTTTCTCTTCCAAGGGTCATTCTTTCACAGTGATTCCAAATTTCAAGGGCACAGAATGCAACTGTCCCGGGCCATCTTAGTTCTGCTGTACCACAATGATCAGCTCACTGCCTTTGGAGTGTGTACGCTAAAACATCCCAGTGAGATGATTTCCTATCCTGCAAACACACTAGATATTTTACCTGACAAAAGACGATCTGGTTAAATTCTAATTTTTAATATGCTATTTATAGTTCTAACATCTCGGAATTTTAGAGCAAAGAAAAACTGATTGAAATGACTTTACTCATTGCAAAACATGGATGGATGCTGAAGTGTATAAAGTAAAAAAATTAGAGGTCTATCCTTCTAGACTTTTTGTAAGTATATGCAATCATATGTTAATATATAAATTTTTGTCACTATTAACTACTTAAAAATATACATTCTTAAAATACATTTGTACAAACATATAACTTCTTCACAAACAAAAGAACATACTACAAAATATTACTCTGAAATGTTTCATGATTTCACAATATATCATAACCATTTCTCCAAGTCAGAACCTATATGTGTGTATAATTTTTCCTAATAGCTAAATAATATTCTATGGTATTAGTCATTCATTATTAATGTATTTATTCAACAAGTATCTATTAAGAGTTCATTATGTGCCAGGCATTACTGTAGGCACTGGGAATACAATACATCAGTGAACAAAACAGACAACAGTCTGGCAGGGAGTGGGCCCAGAAAGGGGGGTTTGGGGAATGTACCATAATAAACCTATTCAATTCCTACTAAGGGACATTTATGTCCAATTTTTTTGCTATTATAAACCATATTATAATAAATAACTTTGTTCACACTTTACTGCTCACCATTGGGAATATTTCTGAGACTTAAATTCCTAAAACTGGAATTAATTGAATCAAGGCATACGAGATTTTAAAATTCTGATATTACTAAATTTCCCTTCAAACGTTTATGTGATTTTATAGTCCTACAAATAGCACAACAAGTGTCTGTTTCTCCTAATGCTTATTTTTCAAAAAAAATTTTAACTTCTGCCAATCTTAAATATGTTCATTTCTTTTAGCTTTAGTAAAGCCGCCGAGCATCATTCACAGGTGTACATGCTATACACATTTCCTCTATGAATGTTATTCAGACCTTTTAGTAATGTTTCTATTGGGTTATTTTTCTTTCTGTTATTAACTTGGTGCTTATTAAGTATTGTGGCTATTAACTCTCTGTTACAGTGGTTGTAAATATATTCCTACCTGTTTATTCTTGGTATTTTAAATTTTCTTATTATATTTGTCACAAACAAAAAGTTTTCATCATTATAGAGTCAAAGATTCCAATCTTTTTGGCTTCAGGACTCAAATGTTAGGCATATAAAAGCTCTCACAGCAACAGTAACTTTTAAAAATCATAATCTTTTCTTCTAATATATTTAGAGTTTTATCACTCCAAATGTAAAAGGAGCAATTTTTTTAGAAAAAAGATAAAATAACCAATAATACTTATTGTGAAACGTTTTCTTTACTGGCATACATGATGTTACCTCTGTTTTTTATTACATTTATATAATATAAGCATATTTTCTGCAGGTAAAACTCTTCCTAATTCAAAGAGTACTGTAACATTCAGGTGTTCTTCCACATATACAAGTTTGAGAACCACAGAAAAAAATAACTTGATTATTGTAACTGCTTTAGAATTTGTTTCCTACAAATTAACGACAACTGGCCAGGAGACACAGACACTATACTAATCTTTCAGTCATTTAACAAATAGCTATAGATTTTGTGTAAATATTTTAAAGTAATGATGGCTTTCCTAAATTTAAACAGAAATTTCTAAAAATGTTTATTTTACAAGCATGTTTATAGGGACTATTGTGAACATTTAATAACTATTTGCTAATTATTAACAGGTTCAGTGTATTCAAAATATTTTAAGAGTTAAAAACAAAGAGAAAGGTTCAGACTTTAATTATGAGTATCAGGAACTCATTTTGGAGGCACTGTGGTATGCTGTAAAACATTACAGAAAAATGATGCCCACATCATACTTTCAAATGGGTCAGCAAAAACAACACCACAATAAGAGAGAGAGAGAGAAAAAGAGAATTTGTACATATGTGTGTGAACACTGAGGGGGAGGAGAGCAGAGAGAGAGAGAGAGAAGCATGTTAACAATTCTGAATTTGATGATGTGTATACAAGAGTTCACTATACTATTCTTGAAACTTTTCCATAAATGTGCTTCTTTTAATGAAAAGACTTAAAAACTCAGGGAAATTAGGAAGCACATACAGCTTTGGTCTTTCTATTGGAGCAAACGTGTCTTGGGCAGAGTCATAAGGTTCTACTCCCTTTAAACCGCAGCTTTTGAACTTTCAGCATGAAACACAGTGATGCAAGGAGCCCTCCCCAGCCATTTTCCGCATGGTCACTCCACCCTACTGCCCAACCGACTGGACTCAAATCAGAAGAATCAACCCACAGTTTGAAGCATAACAGTCGTCTGGATAAACATAAGTTTTAAATCAACTGTTATCCAGATGAAAAAGTTGTGTCTAAAGAAAGAGTGGAGGCGCATCTACATTCTATTACTTATAAAGCAATTAAGCATTTACTTTTGAATAAAGATTTAGAAAATTCTCCAAGCCTAACAAATGTTCCAAGTAAATTTATAACCTAACCCTCAAAGAATGGTATGAATGTAGCCAAACAGCAAATGAATGGAGTAGACATCAATTTTATACCTAAGTTTTCTTTGTGATATTTTAATTATTAAATTAAACATTATTTCTCTTCTTATAAACATTTCTATAGAACCTAGCTTGACCAATACCTACATTATAATTGCAGTATAGAGTCCTATTTTTATAGAGTGCATCTGGATTTCTGATTCATCAGGACATATTAAAGCAAAGCTAACCTTTAGGACCCTTCCTTCTCAACAGCCAGCAACGCAAATCCTATGTCTACAGACAGGAGACACACTCCTAAGCATCTATTGCATCAAGGCAGATAACATAAGCAATTGAAGTGGACAGGGAGGACTTGTGGCAAACTAGTAAACTCATGACACAACTAAAGAACTGTGGCTCAGTTCCAGTTTACTGCTGCTACTGTGGAGTGGAGGACCGGAATTAGCAAATATTCCCATCTAGCAAAAGGAGTCAGAAACATGAATTTTATGCAAAATTTCACTAAAATTCATAAAATTAGAAACATCTTCTAAAATTTTTAAAACACCATGTGGCCAAATAAAACACCTCTAAACACTTCTGCCTAAAATCGCCAGATTGAACCTTTGCCTTAAAGCAGCAATTTACTTTCAAAAATCCAAATTCTGCATTAGTGATAGAAAAGAGCATGTACTAATTTAATTGAATTTTTTTGCATCCTACTTAATATGTGAAACATATTATTTGAATTCATATTTTAATATCTAATTTTTCAAAAATAAACCACAAAAAACTAATCTTTAAAAGAGCCAATTCTTTCAAGAAAAAGTCTGCTGTTTCTGGGAAATCTTTAAACCTAACTGATGCCATGTAAAGACAGTAAATAAAATTATTTTTCAACTTACTTGGCTTTAGAGAAAACAAATAGGAAAAAAATTATTTTTTAAAGTTCAAAGCAAAACAAAGCACAAAAGAAAGACAGAGTTAATCTATTGTGCATCTAGTTTATTCTGTTTTACTACAAATACTCACCTAAGGATGCATAAGCAAATTTTGCCTCCTGATGTGAGTCTGCAAAATCCAAACCTCTGCTTACTCTCAATGTCTGTCAGGACAAAGGTAAAGTGCTGTCCAACTTGATTTTGAGACACTCTACAATACAGCAATATTATCAAACATTAAGCCTTGTGTGAGAATTTTCTTAAAGAAAAGCAAAAACAAGAATATATTTATATGTGGCGTTGGTTTCATCTTTCCAATCAGTGGGTTCCTGAAGCTGGAACTATGTTCTAAAACTGAAATGAGTGTGAAATGTGTAAACTAAATCATGAGCCAAACATCAAAATAAACTGTAATACCTCATGGGCCAAGCAACTCAGCATATACTAATCCCTTACCAGGGAATAAGAAGGTATTTTACCATAAGCTTTCACATGCCTAAAAATACTTGTGAAATATTTCATAAATTCTGAAAACAGAATTACTGAAACTGTGGACACGAGAAGCTACACACAATGACTGAGTCTGCTCAACTCTAACCTCTCCCTTCCTGATTATTCTAAGACTGCTTAAATAGCAAATCAGGTTGCTTTAGAATCTAAGAGCAACCACCACCAACTCTGTTTAATTGCTGCTTCTGTTGACATTCTCACCCAATAAAGTACCATACAAAATACTATTGGTATTTTTTTTTTACCCTTCTTTTCTAGAGCTACCTGTATACTGAGAATAAATTTCGAAGTACAAGAATATGTTTTCTACAAAAAAGCTTATTACAAAGGATTTTAGCTAATTTTGGATTAAGTATCATACTACCATAGTATGTGTCACACTGCAGTGTGAGGTGCAATATAAATCATTACACTGAATCTTTATTGCTATTTAAAATATATATTTCCTGTTACTGGCTATAATCTTGCCACTAGACAACCATAACTGAACATCTGCTTCCTTATCCTGAAATGAAATATCCATGACACCTAAATTTTGGTTTTGAAATAAACTACTTTGCTACTAATGTGCCAGTACTAAAAATTGTCTGCAATTGTCAGGAAATATTGCATTTCAAATGCTGAACATTTGACGAGTACACTTTTAAGTGGACAGTTTTTAAAAAATTTTTTACAAACTTCAAAAACAACCTCCATTGCCTAATGTGCCCTCTAGTGCCCAACGTTCACAATATGCTTTCACAGCTTTTCTTCCTTTATTTTACCCTTGCTATTAATTTGAAAATTTTACTATAAATTTTAAATTTAGCAGTGTGATTCTCCAGAAAGGAGGTAAAACAGGGGTATCATTTATCAGCAATATTTATTAGTATTGATTAGCCCATCATTCGGAAAATGTTATCTTTAATAGCCTAAAATTTTAGATTTTCACTAATCCTTACTTCAGCAAAATATTTTCCTAAAGTAAATGTTCTTTTAAAATCCCCTCATACCATACTCTTTAAAAAAACTAATAATAGGGTGTGAAAATCACATGGAAAACAATAAGTGATCTGTTATTATGCTTAAAGGGCTACATATTCTGTGAAATTCCTACTACACACAGGTAGTACTCTATTCATTCAGTATTTTTTCAGTAAAATACAAACATAATGAGATTTTCAAAACCACTGGGAGGGTTTCCCTGTAGCCTTCCATAGTCTTGCGCTATTTCTATAAAGCTATTCTTGGGAGACAACCAGCCATGAGTTTTACAATATCACACAGATGGTCTTTTCAATTAGGGTGAAGTGAGAGAGAAACCAGGATATATACATCTAATTTTAAAAGACACAATTGTAAAGCTCTGGTCAAGGACACATTAACATTTTTTTCTGTTAGTACTTACAATATGTATCTGAAAAACAAAAGGAAGAAATGTAACCTTAAGATTTCTCTACTGGTCACAGTGGAGAAAACAAAAGATAGAATGATTTAAAGGCTTCTTCACTCAAATATTATTTAATTTTGAACCTCTAGTGTTTTTTGCTGGAAGCAGTGAAGTACATTTCATTTTATTAAAAAAAACACGTAATAATTTTAAGGTGCTCACTTAGATGGGCTAAAGTTATTATCTAAATGATGACTTATATACTGTACCTTTCAACGTCAAAGGGGAAACAGAACTTTGGCACACTCTGTAGTACCTCCTGCAAATGCAAATTAAAAAAAAAAAGTTTTAGAATATTTTTAAAGATGCAGTTACAACTTTTTTTGAGACATTTTCTAGGGGGAAAAAGTTTGGTTTTTTCTTAAGAAAATAGTGCAGGTTCCTAGACTAAAATAATTGATTATTAAAAAGGAATTAAGTTTGTGCTTTGGCAGATTGCACTGACAATGCCACGGAAGCCCCAGGAGGGAAAGGCCTGGCCTGAAGGGTATTAACACCCTTCACATCCCCGCTGGGATTCCCTTCAACAAGGCCATATGGATTTTACAAGAAGCACCACACCATATGGGTAAGCTACGTCTGCTGCTACTTGTACCACAGACTAGCCACAGGGACTTCTGACAGATCCTGGCTCAAAAATATAAATGTTGTTTCAATTAAAATGCAAGCAGAGAAAAGGGAACGAAGTTGGCAGCTGAATGAATTACTGGAGGTATAACAACTCTACATGTCCTAGAGTAAAACGGTTTAAAAAGAAGGCTTTCCATAGCTAAAGAAACACATTTATATGTTTCAACTGTTGGTAAATTGAAGAACAGTAACACTAAGTTTTACCTCAAATACCACTCTCAAAAAAATGCACATGCAAAAACAAATCTTTAAAACAATATAGCTTCTAGTCTGTGCACTTTCATTTAAGAATAGCTTAATATGAAAATCAATGTTTTAATTAAGCAAAGTATTGATTTTGAAACCTGCAGTGATTTTATAGTCATTACAAAATAATTTTTAAAACTTTTAAAAATCATCTGTTAACAATTATAATAAAATGCAAATAATTGTCAGCCATCTGGCAAAAAATGGAAAAAGATCTATTTTGCTATATATGAAAAACAGCTTAAAATTAATTCTAAAGTTTAACTTTAGAATCAGAGTTAAATCAGAGTAATTTTTTTAGAATCTAAAGTTAAACTTTGGAATTGAAGAAAACATTATACAAGTTCAAAGCCAGGTGATTGTACAACACAGAGCAGAGATTTATGAGGATGTTTCCTATTAAAAAGAAAAAAGAGCAAATATCTTAATACAGTCATCACTCCCCTCAAAAAATACCTTACCTGCCACCTTTTTACCAATAAAACTTACATCCAGAGAAATCATCAATATCTGAATATTTAAACCCTACATATATATATAATATATATACTTTTAAAGTAAAAATTTTCATGTTCTGTTAAAATGTATACTGCAATAAGGTATCAATTAAAAATAAAACACTGGAAAATTCCTATGCCAATTCCTAAGAACGCTTCAAAAACCTTAAGCCACTGAAGCAGAAAGCAAGCACCATATAAAAAAGCAATCTTCTATCTTTAGGACAGGGTACCTTGGTTTGCTTATGAACATGTACCTTTAAAAGTATCAGCACAGACCCCATATTGAGAAAAAGCTAACTGTTTTACTACTGATAATATTTTGTTAAATATAATTTAAAAAGCCACTAAACTTGAAATGATTATTTAAACTGAAAAAACAGTTCATTACATGAGAATACTTCATTCGACCAGTTAACCCTTATCTTGTGCTACATAAAGTGAAGCCATTTACCATATTTACTACACATATGAACACTATTTAGATATCCCTTCTGTAAAATCGTTCATATAATTTCTGTAACAAGATATATATTCAAAATTCATTGTCTACCTCTAAATATATTTAACCCAAACTAGCAATGTATTTCATATCAATTTTAAGACTCAAATTAAGAAGACTGCTTCCCAGTTAGTGGTTCCATCTTTCACACCCTCCCCCTCCCTTCTTCCACAAGCAACGCACATGCACAAGCTTCTGCAGAACAGCCTCAGCTCGCTGCCCAACTGGCAGAAGCATCCCTCAGGGGACAAGTCTTTAAACCTCCGCACTCTTTAAAATTCAACCAGCCAGCAGGTCTATAGACTAGTGTATAAACAGTATAGACAAAAAAATCCTCTCCCAGCTTATGTCAGTGACAAAGCAGCTCAGCAGTTGACTGTTTCTCCCCTGACAGTATAAGCTGGGTTTACACAGATCAATAGCTGGAAGTACTACCTAGTTCCCAAGGCTCGGTTTTCTTCCTTAATTACAGGTGCTATTCAAACTGAAGTTAAAAAAGAAAAGAGAGAGGGAGACTTGGAGGGAGGAATAAAAGACATGCAAATAGATTTTTTTGGATCCTTTTCGCAATAATGTTGATTGAAAATTGTACTTGTCTATTTATTGGAAGTGTTCATTAAGTCTGATATTCCCACCATACGGTTTTGATATGACACACACCCACACACACACACATACACACACACAATTCTAGGTTGGCATCCACAGATTATGTGAAAAGTTTAAGATAACAATCTTCAAAAGTTACGTTTCCCCCTTTTCTACAGCCTTTTGTTTATACAAAATATCTAATTTCCTTAGCAAGAAAAAATATTTGGGATTTCAAAATCCTCTTAATTCTCTAAAATATTTTATTTTTATACAAAAAGAGTACACTGACTAACATGTCTAAATGTTAAAAATGGAAATACCAAAAAGAAAAAAGTAGAATAAAAAATTATGAATAGCAAAAAACAAGGGACAATAATATATATACACATATGTACCCTAAAAACAACACATCTACTATCATTAAAAGGACTGCAAACAAGGACTGACGAAAATTTATACATTATTTTTTAGTCCCATATTCCGTATCTGTAGTAATAAGCATCAAGATCAAATTGATCTTGTGAGAGACAAGAGAGAAAACTGCCAGTGTTAGAGTGGTATATTAACTCTTCATCCCGTGAGGTTACCACTTAGCATTAGAAAGTAACCAAATAAAGGGAAGCAAGCATTTAAGAATCTACTTTTTTTTAAAAAAAGTTAAAATTTGTAACATTTACCTCCCCATTAAAGTTTGATAACTACAAAGATGTTAGAATTTCTCTGAGAAAAATTAAGATGAAATAAGATATGTCATTGTTGATGTCAGTAATTACTTTTCCTCCTCAACCACTTCTTCCCCTACCCGATACTGAAATATTGATGTTCTCTGAGGTTCCATGTATTCCTCTCTTCCATACTCAATAAGGTCCATCTGCCTAGGCAACCTCATCTACACTCACGGTTTCAACTACAACTACCAAAGCTTGTAGTCTTACAGCTTAGATATCTCTGTGAACTCCAAGATTACACAGAAAATTACTTTCTAGTATCACTTTCTGAATGTTCCCCAGACACCTCAAACTCAGAATGCACAAAACTGAAGTCATTCTTTTAGTTATGGTCCTTATCACCCAGAAATGGCAGCACCATCCACCCAATTACCCAAACCAAAACCATGGTAGTTGTCCAGACCCCTCCCTTTCCCTGACCTAGACATATAACCAATCATTCATCAAGTCCTTTTAATCCAGTTCATAGCTATCTTGCTCCAGAGGTTCTCAAGGGGAGAGCAGAAAGAATTAGAAGGAAGATAAGAAGGTATAAGAATCACTTGGGAGGGTTTTTCAAAACACATTTGATTGCCTACATTACAGACCCAAGAGGGGCTTGACTCTTTAACTTAATCTAAATAGAATTTATAATTAAGGAACAAGACTACCTGTATCAGTTAAGGGTGCTTAATATATACAAGGAATAATTATTCTCTCCTTGAAAGAAGCGACAAGGTAGACTTGTTGGGGACTGATTAATTCAACATCCTCCTTGAGGGCTCAGGAGTCCTCCGTCCCTCTGCTCTGCTGTCCTGAGTTTTGTTAGCTTTGTCCTCATCTACTTCTACACATGGTCACAAAATGAGCTGCCAAAGTTCAGAAAATCACATGACGACATGGTAGTGTCCGGTGAAAGAAGCATCTCTTTCTGTGAGTCTCTTCTTTATCAATGAGGAAACCTTTCCCAGAAGCCCCAGTGGCTGACTTTCCCATTATATGTAATTGGCCAGAAGGTCACAGCCATTCCTAAACTAATCACTGACAAGGAAAATGGTTATCTATCCTTAGACGAGTTAGAGGAAAACTCAGAATTCAAATCCGTGCACTTTCCACTAGCCACGACACACATCATTATAAAGAAGCTTGAGTGAAGTATCATATTTTCTTTCTTAAGACTCCTCACAATAATTTTAATCAGATAAGAATTAAATTTATACTAAAGTTCTCAAGGAAAATATAACACACTATTATGTAAGAACAGTTTTCAACTATCCATAATTTTATTCATTTGAATAACACTTTTTTAGAATCATTTTACAACAACAAGGAGGCTACTTGTCAATTTTAATCTAATTTTTCACAAAGGCCATAGATTTCTAAAAAGATGATTACTTAATTTTGAATATTATCTCCCAAAATAAATAAGTATTCATTCAATCTGTTTCTGCTTTACAAGGGGGAATAAACTATTTTCTTTCTCAACAGAAACATGCACTGAGCTGCTTAGTCACAAGCAGGTTACACAGTGCAGAATCAAGACGCCCAAACCGCACACTGAGATGGTCCACAGCGCCACAGCAAACTCACAGGGGCGCTGCAAGATGTTTCAAAGTTTCGAGGAAAACACAGCTATATTAACAAGTGATTAAATCAGAATGTGTTTTATTAAATCAGAATGTTTTATTAAAAGACAGAATTACATGAATATGGTAAATTACACATATAGCCTCTTTAAACATTATCTTCCCATTTTTTTAAGCTTTTTAAGCTTAGAGAATCTATTTTAAACTTAGATTAGAAGCAAGGAATAACCATCAGAATAACTGAGCCCACTGTGGGATTTTTCTCATGGTTTTTACCTTTATGTACTTGTCCAATTAGAAGTAAATTTTTCTTTCATCCCTCCTCCTTAAATTAGGGAAAGCACCATAAGTTTGTGAATTCTAACACTAAAATCATTTAGACTGTTATCTCTGATTAAGCTATTTTTCACTATCAAAAATTAAAAATGAAATTTTATTGTTGGAAGATTTAAACATCTGCCATGATGCAAATTTATTCTGCTATAAAAAGAACTGTGCGTTGAAATATAAATTTCAAGGACTTGGGTTCTACGTGTATCAGTCTTAGGTGATGGGAGCTCTGCAGTCTACAAACAAGCACTTGAGTTTAGTCTAACACAATAAAAAAGCCTCGATTTGGGCACCAGCCAGAGGGTGGAGCGGTTAAGTTAACACGTTCTACTTCGGTGGCCCAGGGTTCGCTGGTTCAGATCCCAGGTGTGGACATGGCACCGCTTGGCAAGCCATGCTGTGATAGGCGTCCCACATATAAAGTAGAGGAAGATGGGCACAGATGTTAGCTCAGGGCCAATCTTCCTCAGCAAAAAGAGGAGGATTGGCAGCAGATGTTAGCTCAGGGCTAATCTTCCTCAAAAAAAGAAAAGAAAAGAAAAAGGAAAAAGCCTAGATTCGAAACAGGGTAGAGTGATGTTACAAAATATATATCTTTACAATTAGATAGGTGGTTTGCTTGGCAAAAAAGGCATAATACATTTCCCTCATTAAGATAAAGACAGCATTTGAAAGGCATGAAAGGAAAGTGTGTGTGTGTGTATGCAAATGAGTTCCCAAAGTTTTTTTTGTCAAAAATTTACTACAAACTGCTTTTAGATTTTTATCCCTAGGTTAACATTAACTTTTAATCAAGGATCTGAATAACATTATCCAACTCTACCTAAGAAAAAGCCATTCAGGAAGACTCCCTTTCCTTTCCCTAACAACCATATAACCTCCCACCGCATTCAGACTAAATATATGTACTCTTTCCCTCATTGATCTCTATTTTAACTAGTAACATTTTCTAGATTAACAGAAATATATAATAAAATAGAACAATGCCTATAATATTAATTTGCACTTATAGATACTAAGGTATTTAAAAGTGAATATCAATCATTTAAATGAAGATTAAGTAGAATTAAGTAGGAAAATGCTTCACTTTTTACAAAGAAACAAGTTTTATGTCTGCCTACTGATCAGCTACCATGACTTCAACCCAGTTAGATGCTGTGAAGGGTAAAGAAATATGATTTCTGATTTTCAGCACAGGGATACTGAAGATCAGATCATTAGAAAATAGGGGCATGAACACAAGCACACATGCACACAGGCACGTGCACAGGCACACACGCGCAGAGGCAAACATGTGCACAGGCACACATGCACACAGGCACACATGCGCACAGGCACACACACAGGCAAATCACAGTGGTCAAGTGCACAATGCTCTGGAGTCAAGCAGTTAACATTCGAATTCTGGCTCTGCAAGCTATTGGCTATGTGCTCCAGTTACCTCACCTAGAAAACGAGGAAAATTATTATCTATCTCATAGGATTAAGTGAGGATTCATCTGGGGATTTGTATGAAGATTAAGTGAGAATTAAATAAAAATTCATGTAAAATGATTAGACAATGTTAGGCATGTAAAAACCCCCGAACAACTGTTGCTCTTTTATTAATTAGTTACTTAAGAACTCTTAAATGTCATATGAATTCAAACAAAGAAGATATTTATTCAACAAATATTTACTGAATACAACATTTAAAGTCCTGTGTCCAATGACCTATGCCAAAACATTAACATACTGAGATATAAAATGATGATAAATATTATACTAAATAATTTATCTGCCTCCTTTAAAGATTTCCAATATATTTAATATAGGTACATATGGATATAGACATATTATAAAGATTTGAATATATTCAACTGTTTCTATTTAACCAAACACAATAGAGGAAACTCTGTTAACACTGCAAAGTCATATAATGTACATATCTGATGATTTCAATATGTATAGGAGTTTACTTTGGGCTACCATACCAGCTACTTCTTTTGAGTTAAAAATATCTTCAAAGAGTCATGCCAACAAACATTTTTCATTTAAGGGAGGGTTTATTAATAAAATTCCTTTTTCATGTACTTACTTATCAATCCAGTTAATAAAGATTAATTATCAACTCTATGTAAGGTACTGGCCAACCTGAGGAACAGAAGTTATTTCTTGGTCTCTTCTACAATCTCAAATTAGGCCTTTCCCTCAACTGTCCTGGCTAACATATTGTTAAAGGTACCCTTGGAAAATATATTCTCTTTCTACCACTGGCCTCTATTATAGAATTACGTTTTCTATTTTCTTTAATTTTGAGGTAATCTCTCTTTGTTCTTTGTTCATCTTTGTTTTCTCCCAGTCTTAGAGACTGCCAGATCCTGATTCACACTATTTCTCTTATTCTTTACACCTAGGCTATGTGTAGAAAATCTCTCTCATGATATTCATGCAAATTTTCTCCATCTACTGCATAGATCACACATTAGAGAACTGATTTTTGTGTTACAGATGACAAACAGAGATACGATATGTTCCAGAGCAGTAAATTACAATTAGCCTTTTCTTCCGGTCTCGCCTTGAACCTGGTTCAGAACTATGCCTGCACTGCTCAATTTTCCCTACATAGTGAATCCTGTGATAAACCAGATAGGAATCTTGTTGTTTGTCTGATGCTTTAAGAAATAACAGAACCTTTAGTTTTAGAGCATAAGGCAGGAACCCTACACTTTAAAGTGTTTGAAAAATATATCTTTAGGTGGCTATTAGATTCTGGGAGCAACGGTATATTTACTAATTATTTATCTATGCCTTGAAGGCCCTTGGAATCTGTAAGATCATATAGTAGAAATGAGAATCATGGTGATATTTTCAAAGTCTGGTAAAATCATAATTGATTGTCTACCTATTTGGAGGCTTTGTCTAGAAGAATTAAATTATAACTACACAATTATAAAATACAGAATATTCTATGAAGACTATTTACTTAAAAAGGTGTAAAGTCTTAATCAGTACTAACTCATATTTACAAACTCAGTGTGAACTTACTTGTATGAATAGTAATATCTTTATGAATGTTCATTTAGCAAATATTTAACATGTGAATAGGAATCACAGGCAATTACAATATAAGGTTATAAGAGCATTGGTAGGAAAAGTGAAAAATACCAGGATATATAGAAGACATACATGTAAACCAAATTTAGGAGGGGTGCTCCTAGAGCAGTGCAGTGAAAGTCCCAGGGAAGAAATCTTATCTAAATAGAGAAATGAAAAGAGAATGAGAAGTTGGTGAGGCTATAGTATGAGGAGAGGGAGGGAGAGAGGAGGTAAGGGTGGTCTTCCCATCACAGGAAAGAATACATACAAAGAGGTCTGGGGAGGAGAAAGAACAAGCACAAATTTGGAAGAGTGATGAGAGAATGTGGCTTGAGAAATAAGCAAAGGACTGATCACATAATGCCTTTAGGTCAATTATGAAGTTTGGATTTGAGGCATGGCGTAGCGAAAACCATTCCTCCGGTTTGCCCAGAACACTTGACATATATTGTCTCAGCATAATTATCAACAGCACTCCATTTTACCCTCAAGAGTCCAACTTATTTATCATAACGGAAATCAGAACAGCGGTAGCCTAGGGCTGTTGGGGTGGGGTAGGGAGCACAGGGAGTAACCAGGACGCAGCAAGAGAACTTTTTGGAGTGACAGAGATAGTCTGTATCTTTAAAGGAATGTGGGTTACACACGTATATCTCAGTTTGGACAATGAACCATGGTCACCCTACCTAAGATAAATAGGGAAGTTTCGAAGGGTTTAAAGCAAGGGAGAGACATGATTGGGCCTCAATTCTAGAAAGATCACTCTGGCTACAATGTGTAGAATGGATTTAAAAGGACAAGACTGAAGGCTGGGAAATCAAACAGAGGGCATTTGCAATAATCGAAGTGAGTAGTGGTGGCCTGAAGCAAGACATTTGCAGCAGGAATGCAGAGAAGAGCGTAAAATTAAGATGTATATATAGAAGTGAAAATGGACACATCCAGGAGGTTGCTGGAAAAACATGCCTGGTGCTCTAGAGAGAGATTCTGGCTGAGATGAAGACAGAGAAAGGGACGGCATTGATTAAAAGACATGGAAGCAACAAGAGATATGACTGTTTTATTCTCCATTATCGTGGAGGATCAATATTATTCTTCATATTTTTATACTCTCAATAAGCAACTTTTGTGCGATATTCGCAAGTTATGAAATTACTATATTTTCTCATATAATGATGAAAACATATATCTTTATTTTCTTAATAATTTATATCAAGATATAGGTTATAGAGTCTTCAATCACTTCTGGTATGACAATCACAACACGTCATTAGTCAGTAAGCAGAGATCAATGAAGTTAGCGGTGAACCAGAAAGTCCTACTTGTTACAACTGGCATAATCAACTGGAACAATGAATCTCCAAAATCTCTGAGGGTATATTCAACTCTGGAGTTCTCCTAATGCCTCACCAGTACCTGGCACATCACTCATGCTCTGAAAAAAATGTGTTGAACTCATATGAAATGACACTGTTTTAGGACCATCAGAATCAACTTGCCTTGGTAGACAATTCAAAGAAATGTGATTTAAGAGTGTGGATGCTTTCTTTTTGATTATCTTCCTAAATAAAGATATGATTAAAAAATTGCTTACTCTGTGCCAGGTTCTGACCTAAGCACTTTACATATATTATCTCATTTAATCCTTACACTAACCCATGTTTTATTGTCTTTTATATGTGGGGGGAAAAAACTAGAGGTCAAAGAGACCAAGTAACATGTCCAAAGTCATACAGCTGGCAAACATCAGTCAGGATTTGAACTCACAGGCCAAAGCTTTTAACCATTATTCCCCAGCCCATGTATTTTTTTTCACTTTGTTCTCATGAGGTTCCAATACCTAATCAGCAGATGCCTAAATCTGATGCCTACTTGGTCTCTATATGGTGGATGGTGTCCATATACATAAAGAGCTAAAATTATATAATTAATACTTTAGAACTAAAGTTCAACCTGGCATACAGAAAAATAAAAGGGGCCTAGACGTGAAGGACTCATGGGAGGAGAGATGGGATAATATGCAATCACAAATGTGAGTCTAACCTGCCCTAGGCTGTTCCATTCTCTTGAAATTAGGTCCTGAGGCAAAAAAACAATGTTGCTTAAGTCTATACTTGTTTATTACTAAGAATATTAGATTCAAATAAAAACATAAATCTAACTTCTTTCAAATAACAGACTAAGAAATGAGGGCTTAAACTGATTCTTTCTCACAGATGAGCAAAATTCAAGTAATTAAATTTGAAGCATATTATTTAAAATCTGAAACAAAATCACGTCACATATCGGAACAAGGATTATACCAGAACAAGTAAATAATACTAGAATAACACAGGCAGGATGAGGTTAAACAAGGTTAATAATAATAGAAGACTTAGGGTTAAAAGAGTATTTAATTGCCTTAGGCTCAAGATGGAACTCTGTAGATAAGTCAAAGCTGTGTATATATGGTGGACAGATAAAGACATGGAAAACTGTAACTCAGATGGTAAACATCCTGGGGTCAGTTACACCTTTAGTTATTTGATTCAATAAAGTTTGCTAGACATTTTTATCCCCCTCAATTTAAAGCAGGAACTAAGTACTTAGTAATGAAAATAAAACCTTATTCAGAAAGCAGGACTAAAAACCAAGAACCCAGGAACTCTTGATTTTTCTTTTTTTGTATTTTTAGGTTATCTTAAATTACACAAGATGTTTCTTTTATAAAAAATGGACATGTCAGGGGTCAGCCCCGTGGCATAGTGGTTAAGTCTGATACACTCCACTTCGGCGGCCGGGGTTCACAGGTTTGAATCCCAGGCAAGGACCTATACCACTCATGAAGCCATGCTATGGTGGCAACCCACATACCAAACAGAGGAACTCTGCCACTGCCACAGATGTTAGCTCAGGGCTAATCTTCCTGGAGCAAAAAAAAAAAGAAGAAGATGGGCAACAGATGTTAGCTCAGAGCCAATCTTTCTCACCAAAAAAAAAAAAAAAAACGATACGCCCATAATTCTTAATATGTCAAACTACAATCAAATTTGAAGTTATAAGTGTTTTTTTAAGTGAGTATTTCTTGAAATTCTAAATAGAAATACTATGAGATATTATTTTGCAAACTTATTCTGCCCTACCCATTACAGAACATCTACCTCTTGAAATAAAAATTTGGTTCACACTCCCTGCTGATGTAATCTTTGGTCTCTTGCTGAGATTATAGGTAAAGGTGCCAATTTTGGTCTTAGTTCTTGTAATGCAGAACTCTGCCTATGAGAAATTGAACTGTGAACACTGGTTCTTTTCACATACAGAAAGCCACCAAACAGGCCTCATCAAATAGCAATGAGTTTTGATCACTCCTAGTCTAGTCCACTTTGGCATAAATGATCTTAAAGAGAAAATACAATTTCCTGAGTCTCTCATAAAGGATTTTACTCAGTGAACTAGAAACTATATATATAGTTATTTGATAAACTTTCTCAAGTAAGAACTAATTCTCTTAAATAAATTATCTCATACCTTCTATTTATTCTTTACAATATATCATTGTTTGGAACATAGGGAAAATAAGGAGTAATTATAAACACAAGAGTGACTTATTTATAAAAGCAGAATGAGGTAAATTCTGTAAAGTTAGATTCACCCTTTGGTCAGCAAAAGGTAGAACTAAAATAGTTCTTTCTTCCACTGAACATTCTCTTAAGAGTATGATGGATACTTGGCAAGTCTCTATCACTTCTTGCTGTTGAGTCTTCCCAATCTGCTGCCACCAATGACCTCTAATTTCTACATCTAAGAGCCTTTTCTCCAGTCATTATCATATTTGACTTTCCTACCATGTGTAAGACTTCATTCATTCATTTAACATGTGTTTATTCAGTATCTACCACGAATGAAACACTTGAGATTAAAATTGAAAGTAATCTTCCCCTTGATCTGAGGAAGCCAAGGTTTCTGACAAATCGTCCCCTGCTTACGTGTATCTGCCCTAGATGTCTGTGTCCCTTTTATCTAGCTCTCCTCCTATCTTTGCCATTTTTCGGGCTACTTTACGACTCCTTCTCCACTGGTGTTCCCCAGGCTTCTGTCTTCAGCCCTCACTTCTGCATGGGAAATCTAATCTCACTGAAACACAGAATGTATAAAAGTCTGGGCTCTCTAGGCAGAAATGTGCACTTCAGAACCCAGCTCTGCTACCTAACAGCTGTGTGAAACCATATCATCATCCCTCTCCTGAACTCCAGTCGGAGGTTTCCTACCACTTAGAAAATAACCCTACCAGAATATCTGGCATATTCAAAATTGAAAACATTATCCTTCCTCAAAATATGATCCTCTTCCCAAACGCCTTATTTCTTTGCTTCATGCTAACTTTTTCCCAACTTCAGAATCAGGCAACAACTCTTCCTCCATTTTACACAACCAACATCAGAAACTAGTTAAAACCACATGGACCTTGTGTCTGCATTCACAAAAGTGACCACTAGACTGCAGTGTTCTCTTTTCTGGTCAAATAGGCTTACGGATAAAGACATGGATATGTTACCACTTAGTACTAGCTTACCAAGATAAGCTGCAATGTTATCATTTGTCCAGAAAAGTGCATATGAATAAACACGTAACTACGTATTGGAATAACCAAGTAATAAAAGTAATAGAAAATAACTCATATTTTAAATATAATATTTACTATCACAATTAGCTAAAATAATATATAACAATCATGAAGTTAATTTTTGAAATTAGGTCTATTTAAAGGCCAAACATTAATCAAATGTTGTGTACTACTTGAAACATTTCTATGAAATATCATACCTAACGTTGTCTTTAAGTTGTAAAAAGCCTAACACACGCAAAGTCTATTAAAATGCACATAATTTATCTCACTCAAAATGAAAATATATCTAATAAATAACACTATTCATCTCGCCTCTTTTAGCTCTCCCTTAACACACAAATGCATTCCTTTTCTCTAAAACATAGCAGCTGGGAATAAAAGGAAAGATTTCAGATGATCATTTTCACATCATATTCCATCATCTTTTCACCAGTTTTTCCTAGCTTTTCTTTGAGCCCCATTCTTTTACAAGAAGTCTCTTTTTAGATCAATCCATATTTCCATAATCCACACTGCTGTTTCCTCCTCTTCTCCCCAGGGTGGACTAACCCCCACATCCAGAACTATGGCTTACAACTGTCATTAAGCCTTATAACAATAACAAGATAACAAAAGAACGGGTGGGGACGAGGCTAGCTGGTACCATATGTTGATCAAGTTCAACATTTTCAGCTAATAGAGAATATTTTTTAAACTTCAAAATTTTAATAGTGAAGTGCCTTCATATCTATTTATTTTCCCTAATTCTATTTCAGGCTTAAATTTTAAACATTAGTGAACAATCTAGCAATATTACTTGAAACAGCTTATCTATTAATAATGTACTGAAAGGATGAGGGAAAATGGAAGTATTCAAACAAAAAGGTAAGGAAGCACTCTATGGTTAGTTACCAATTGTTGTAACCCAGAAGCCTCATTCAACACCTATCCTAAAAAAGAAATTTCCCTAAAAGGAATTTTTAAAAGCAGTACGCAGTTATAATAAGCAAGATTATTTCAAAGTAACATATTCCATGTGAATTAATATTGACTTTTGCCAATTTTGAAAGATTTTAAGGTTTCCCTCAAGTAATATCTGAAAACATGTTACTCTTGTTTCCATCCTTTGTTTCATAGTTAACTAATTTTAACTTCTTTTTAAACTAAAAATAAAGAAAAATTTGAAATGTAACATTTTGAACTGGCAGAGAGACTTTCATACCCCTGTATTATATTTAAAAAAAATTTTTTTCTCCTGACTTCAGGAGCATCGCTTCTGATCCATCAGTCTTTGTTACACCACCTTGAAAAAAGTATTTTTCAACTCTGTTTCCCTCAAAGATTCAGAACCCTTTACAGGACTAAATTCCAAATTTACTTGTGTCAAATGTTTACTGCTCAATAAAAAGTAAGTTTTTGTGAAACCACATTTCTCACTTTCAATCTGCATCATCTGTTATTAATTTCTATAGCGTGCTAAGTCATGTCCCACTTTCCCGAACTGGTCTGAATCATTTGCATAGTTAGAATATAATAATTTCACTGCCATAAAAATAAATATAAAAACCTCACCTCTAAAAGCTCATTAACCTGTTCACCCTTTAGCAGAAAAATAAGGTCATTTTTTTCAGAGGTTTTCAAATTTCATCATCTAAAATGTATGCAAAAATATTCTTTTCAACAGGAGTGTGCCAGATTACATAGTTCTGTTTTCCAATAAATACCCCAGCTATACAGCAACATTTCTAAAATATCATTATGTTTTTCCAAATTAGTTTACCTGCTTGCAATAAAATTTTTTAATTTTAACAGTAGAAAATATAAGGCAAGCATGCAAGTAAAGTAAGAATGTGATCTCATTTCGCTTTGAGTTTTCTAACACTGCACCTATAAAAGAAACAAATCTTATCTATCTAAAGAAAGATGGACAGAGAGAAAGATATAACAATGATGACGATTTTAGGTTTAAGTATTTTCCTACACAATTCCCACTTACAATGCTTTATTCTGATTCTTCTTTTTCAGACAAATGATAACACTGTATGTATCTACAAAGAAAACTGATAAGAAATAACTGATATTATAGAGATTTTAAGATAGATCACTGATAAAATGTTTAGAATATGAAACAAAGTATACAGCCATGACACAATTATTATTCTCTTTTATTAACTATCATCTCTCTTTACAAAATTGTATTTCATTAAAAGTTAAGAAACCAATTTGTCTTAGAAATATGTGTTCATATATAATGTATATACTCATAGGGGTAGTGAAATAAAAATTAACTATCGCACATAAAAAATTGGTTCAAGATACTTCATTCTTTCCATGGAAAACAATAGTTGGTATAGGAGGCAATTAAATCATTTTTTGCTGTGTCTGATATGATCAAATGGTAGTTAAAAATGACAGAATCAAGTCCAAACAAGCAAAAAAAAAATCCAGTTTTTTAAAGACCCACAATCATTTAAATATTTATTTTTAAAGTATTAAGATTTAATAAATTATTTCCAAATAATTTAGATCTTCTTTATGACTGACACAAGAAGCAAAATTATAAAATGTCCACCTAGTAATCTACCTCACTTTCAAATCATGAAAGACTTTAATCATTCTGACCAAATCGCTTTTAAAATCATTAAAAACTGAAACATTTTTTGAAATGATTGATGTGCAAAAGTTTTTTTAAATAAAGAACAGACATTCTTCCTAAACCATGCAAACCAACCATTAGACATCATTGAACATGAAAAGAAAACTGTGCACAGTGCTGAGAGTATTTGTTTTGGAGTCAGCTAACTAGCTGACTACCGGCAGTTACAAAAGACCTCTGAAGACACACACTTGAAGGGCAACATTTAAAACGTTCTTCTATTATTGTACAACACAGTTTCTTACTACTATTCACTTTCAGAATTGTAATTCAAACTGTTTCCAGATCATTTCTACCAAGATTTGCTTAATGGAATTTTTTTATTAATGTACTTAGAAATAATTGTGTAATGTGCATTTTTCTGAAAGCATTTCTAAATGTATTTTCATCACCAAGCATGGGAGCACATACTAGGTTGTCAATATGTATTAAATCTTAATTCTTTTAACCTTCTATAGAAATGTGAGAGAGAGAGAACACACACGTGAAGTACTTAGCATGAACAGTCAGGGACCTAACTAAATCTTCGTGTTGCCTAACTTCTCTGCTAAATCACATCTTTTCATTCATATTTTTATGAATCCCTACTATAGTTGTCATAACACCAATTTGAAATCTTTCTAAATTTAATATTCCACACCATTCTTACATCTATTCCTCTTAGCAGATTATTTTGTTCCTATTTTTCCAAGAAGGTTAAGATAATCTATTATGAGTTTACTCAACTTCCTTGGACTGGTCACTCATTCATCTAGTCATTCAAAACACATTTATTTAGGAGCCAGCCTCATGGCCAAGTGGTTAAAGTTCCGCGAGCTCCACTTTCGCAGCCCAGGTTTGGACCCCAGGCATGAACTTACCCCACTCATTAGCCATGCTGTGGAGGCATCCCACATACAAAGGAAAGGAAGATTGGCACAGATGCTAGCTCAGGGCTAATCTTCCTCAAGGAAAAAAAAAAAAAAAAAGAGGAAGATTGGAAACGGATGTTAGCTCAAGGCAAATCTTCCTCACCAAAAAAAACCCAAAAAACAAAAACCCATTTATTCAGATCTTACTATGTACCAACCACTGTGATAGATGTGCGGATTGAAAAATGAGGAGATTCTGCCCCTTTTCCTTCAGAAACACACATACAGAGCAGGGCAGATAGAGACATTCGAAAAAGAAAAAGGAAACATAACTAATGGAACTGCAGAATATAGAGGTATACCAGAGGCTATGGAAGTACAGACAGGCTGCCTTGAAGGTCAGGAAAGACTCCAAAAAAAGATTACTCTTCAAGCTAAGGCTGAAGAACAAGTAAAACTGGACCACAAAAAAGGAAGGAGAATGAAAATGGGCAGTAAAAACAACAACAAAAAAAGGATGGGGACCTGGGGGATGACAGGGACAGGGTCTGAAAGAAATGTCACCATGCTCTCTCATTTGCTGAATGCCTGCCTGTCTTGGTGCTTCATACAGGCCTTCACTCCTACCATGTATCCTGTGAAGTCACTATCATGTCATTCATCACAGAGGATACTTGTTTGATGGAACAAAGCATGTAACTGACAGACTTCAAACTCCAATCTATACTATCCAAAAAAAACATATAAGTCTTCTATTTAATGAGAGAAATAAAATTCTAAAGTCTCTAGCTGTTATCAGTCTAATTTCAAATCACTAAACAATTTCATCATTCTGTCTTTCCAATACAATAGGGAGTCATACTCAGTTCCCCTAACTATATATGGCAGTGTCTTCCACTCTCACCCTAAAAGAGGACCAACTTAAGAAAAATACTCAGAGACCAGCCCAGTGGCATAGTGGCTAAGTTCACGTACTTTCCTTTGGCAGCCCAGAGTTCACAGGTCTGGATCCTGGGCGGGGACCTATATGCTCCTCGTCAAGCCATGCTGTGGCAGCGCCCCACATACAAAGTAGAGGAAGATAGGCATGGATGTTAGCTTAGAGCCAATCTTCCTCACCACAACAAAAGAAAGTAAGAAAGAAAAAGAAAAATACTCACTGGTCAAGGAACAAGGCTTAAAGATCACTTCCATGTACTCCTCCTAACCAACAGCATTTCCACAGGAATCTCAGATTGCAATCAAAATATGCAACCACATCTACATTCTCTTCCTAAATCTCTTTCTAATGCTAGCTGAGAGACCCGTAAACCACCTTCTCTTCAGTGGTACCCTCAAAACTGGTCTCTGATAATCTTCAAACCCAGAAATAATCTGTGAAGATTCACATTCTTCCAGTACATCAGTTCAACTGTCATTGTTCTAAATGTACCGACAGTAATTCCTGAAGAAGCAAGAGACAATAATGCAGACAGGACCTATGCAGAATGTCTAGGACAAACTTTCCTCTCTGCCATCTCATTACTCCTTTTTTCCCCAAGTCATGTCAGTGTAAGAATGACAATCAAGAAGATACAGGAAACAAAGGCACTTTCAACATCTCTGAAACTGAGTCTTCCCAGAATATTATCTTTTATCAGCCAAGCCCCTGCCATCTGTTCTTCCTTCTTTCTGCCCATCTTAAAGAGGGAAGTACATCTTACCACTGCTGTCCAAAGCTAAACCTTCCACTCACAGTTGTCACGCAACCTCATCTGAACCACCATTACAGTCTGTACATTAGTAGTACAGCACATGCAGCATTATATTACGGTTAATTTAATTTCGTTTCCCTTACTGGACTATGAGGTCCTTCTGAGCTGGAAATGTTTTATATTTATCTTTACTCATCTAGTATTAGAAAAAATAATGCATAGTGGGTACTTAGGTAATATTTTTCATCTTGCCATCTCTGCTCATTCTTGTTATATAAATTATCAACTTCTTGGAGGCTGGCCCCGTGGCCGAGTGACTGGATTCATACACTCCGCTTTGGCGGCCTAGGATTTTACCAGCTCGGATCCTGGGTGCAGACCTATCACTGCGCACTAAGCCATGCTGAGGCAGCATCCCACATACTAGAACCAGAAGGACCTAGAACTAGAATATATACAACTATGTACTGGGGGACATTGGAAAGAAGAAGTAAAAATATATATATATATATTGGCAACAGATGTTAGCTCTGAGCCAATCTTAAAAGGGAAAAAAAATGAACTTCTAGATTCTATCTTCAATCTTTCCTTTTAAAGTGGTTTCCTGATATTCTATATAAACATGGTGTTCCCTCCTCAAACCTTTTAATCCTAGAAGCTACCAAAAGTACACTAAATATTGCCACCATCAGGAAAATTACTATAAACCTACTATCTCTTGTTCCTCACTAACTGCTTACCTCTTAGCATGTTTAAATGTATGACGTCTTCCTCCCAGAACATCCACTTTACATTATTAGTAACTTTCATGGCACTTACTACACTTGGCCTTCTGTTGGAATTACATGTAGACGCAAATACTGTAAAAACAATAAGGAACCATTTGCTCCTGCATCTTCCATTTAAAGAGGAGAAAATTGAAATTCAGAGAGGAAAAAGTGATTTTCTTAAAGTCAGACACTCAAGTTAGAAGTAAAAACAACTGCAGTTCACTTCTGATTCCAAGTCCAATCTTCTTTCTCCTAATAAGACTCTTGAAAGGCAAGGATCACATGGCTTTTTGTTTATAGCCTTATGTTGCAGACCAGCAACTTGCAAAAAAATATTCTATGAATAATCTTAAGACAACTTTAGCTACATGCTAATTGCCTAGGCAAAGTTCATCTGTTCAATATTTGGTGAAATTTTTAATCTCTAATATCACTAGAGTAACAAGCGAAAACAAAACTAAAAAGGTCTTGCAAAATATAGCATTACTTTTTTTTTCTTTGAGGAAGATTAGCCCTGAGCTAACTGCTGCCAATCCACCTCTTTTTGCTGAGGAAGGCTGGCCCTGAGCTAACATCCATGCCCATCTTCCTCTACTTTACACGTGGGATGCCTACCACACCATGGCTTGCCATGCAGTGCCATGTCCGCACCCAGGATCCAAACCCGGGGCCACCGAAGCGGAACGTGCAAACTTAACTGCTGCACCACTGACCCAGTCCCCTACCATTATTTTTAACAACTTACCTTTCAACTTGCTACATATCTATATTATCTGTTCACTGTATACAGTATATCTAAAAATATCACCAAAATTTTTGGTGTCTGTTGAGTTTGTATGTCTATAATTCAGAAAGGCCTTTGTCCTGACTTAGTGTGAAATGGGGTATTCCTGGAAAGTATCAATGAACTACATTGTAAAGTCTCACAAATTAAAAAAACTCCTGCACATGGATGTTTATAGCAGCTTTATTCATAACTGCCAACTTGGCGGCAACCAAGATGTCCTTCAGTAGGCGAATAGATAAATAAACTGTGGCACATCCAGACAATGGAATATTATTCAGTACTAAAAAGAAATGAGTTATCAAGCTATGAAAAGACATGGAGGAACTTTAAATGCACATTACTAAGTGAAAGAAGCCAATCTGAAAAGGCTACATACTGTATGATTCCAACTATATGACATTCTGGAAAAGGCAAAACTATGGAGACAATAAAAAAATGAGTGGTTGCTAGGGGTGGGGATGGCAGGGAGGGATGAACAGGCAGGGCACAGAGAATTTTTAGGGCAGTAGAAATATCTGTATGATACTATAATGATGCATATATGTCATTATACATTTGTCCAAACCCATAGAAGGCACAACACACGAGTGAACCCTAAGGTAAACTATGGCCTTTGGGTGATTGCGATATGTCAGTGTAGGTTCATCCTTGGTAAAGAATGCACCATTCTGGTAAGTGATGCTGATAATGGGGGAAGCCATGCATGTGTGGGATCAGGGGTATATGAGCAATCTCTGTATATTCCTCTCAATTTTGCTGTGAACCTTAAACTGCTCTAAAAATTAAACTCTTTAAAAAAAGTTTTTTAAATAAACTGTTCCGACTGGCTTATAGAGAGAAATGTACATAAACTGAATATTCTTAAAAGTCCTATAAAATAAGGAAATTGAGTTTCTAATATTTCAAATGGGCTAGATTTCAAAAAATTCTTAGAGAATTCAAACTCACATAATTTCTCATAATTCACGTTTCTCTGATTTATACAAGCACATATTTATTTCACTTAGGTTTGTTTTTCCTAAACTTATCCGAGTTTATGGAACAAATCAGGTAACAAGACATAATGTTTAAGGTTATAAAAAACATGATTTCCCAAATCTTTAGGAAACCAAAATATTAAACTGATATCAAATTGAATTAATGTATAATCATTGGAAATCTAGATAATTTCTAAGACAGAATACTAAAACATTGATTACTAAGCATAATTTAAGTCTATATACTTCTTATTTCTGTATGCTATGAAAAGGCTGTACTTTTGGGTCATGCTAACAAACATGTTCACTTCCCTCACTTCACAAAGATGTAAATGGGATGTGTGTGGGTTTAGAAAGCCGTATTATGCGCATTCATGAGGTCTGGTAGTCTGTTAAAATGCTTGTGCACGACAGAAAGTTCTCAGTTATCTAGCCCCCCAGGGGTTTTTTTTTTCCTTTCTCTGTTAGTTAAGTTAGTTACTTAATTTAAAAGTTACAATTAATATTGGTGGTTAAGACCACACTAGGGACAATAATGTCAGAAAAAAACAACCATGTATATGCTTTTGCTTTCATAGTTTTGTCCTAAAAGAGTGATTCCTGGGTTTTTTTACTGCTATATTCTTGAAACTTGAGGACGGTGAAGAACCATTGTTTATGTAAGAACTAACAAAATTTCTGTATTAAATATTAAAATGGATAAAGTTTCTAAAGATAAATGAATTCATTTGATGATAAGAATCATGGAGGCACTGCATGTTAACACAAATAACATAAACATGATGGTGATGACAATGATGAAATTAGTTTGACCCTGCAGATCTCTGACATATGTCTCAAAGTGTCAGTTTGTTCTTGACTATGAGAGAGCACAATGAAATAAAACTTAAAATGTGACTTTTATCTGTCTTATTTGATAACACCTGACTCTGAGAAGAAGCTATGAAAACCTTTAAAGCTCACTCAATTTTGATGGGCTTGCTTCCTTGCATTACTGATTCATGTCTTTGTCTACAACACGAAAGGTTATTCTTACCTCTGAGTGCCTCCTAGAGAGCTAAAATTCTATCTTAACAGAATTCAGTGTCTTTTATTATTTAAGGGAGGAAAAAAGCACTAAAGTTCCTCATTTATGAAAGAACTATTCAATTGTGGTACTGTTTATATTTACTTTTAAGTATTATATTGTCACTCTGATTAAACAGATGACCAAGTGCTGCTTCCTAGGCACCTATGAATCCCATCATAATCAAACACCCAAATCTTCTAACGGCTTTTGCAATGTTGCCGTCCCAAACTCAGACTATGAATACAGAAAAAAATCAAAAACTTCCAGGATATGTTTTATAACCAAAACTATCTCGGAAATTTCTTAGAGGATCCCTGAAAATCAGAGAGACATGTTCTCTTGTAAAATGAGTTGCTAGAAATAATTTGGTTTGTTTGATATGTTATTATAAGAGTTGCATACAAAAAGCTGGCAAGTCAGAAAAGACGTTCAGCCTGGCCTAGGTTAAATCTGTATATGTAAACTTTATGATATGAATATTTCAGAAAGCACATGTTTTATGGGATATTTCTATAGATATGCCAACGTCCTTGCTATCCATAATATGTTTTACTCTCTAGGAAAACAATGATCAAAACTCTTGTGAAAAAGTTTTGAGTTTTCCCATACTTATCAGAGTCCCGGTAGCGCTTTGCCAGGTGATAGCAGGCAATATTAATATAATACGCTAGTTATTTTAAATGTTTATTTGGCCATAACCTTACTTCTTTATTTTAAATCTCTGGCATCTTCTAGGCCAGTGGTTCTCATCTGGGTATATACATGAGACTTACCCATGAGGTTTAACAAAAATATATTTGTCTGGATCCTACTCCACCAGCCCTAGTGGTCTGGTGGTTAAGACCCCATGCTCTCACCACCACAGCCTAGGTTTGTGTGCTGGTCCGAGAACCACATCACCCGTCTGTCAGCTGTCATCCTTTGAGGGCGGTGTGTGGCTGTGCTGTGATGATGAAAGTTCTGCCAGCTGCATTTCAAATACCCGCAGGGTCACCCATGGTGGACAGGTTTCAGCAGAGCTTCCAGACTCAGACAGACTTGGAAGAAGGATCTGGTACCCACTTCCAAAGACTTGGCCGTGAAAACCCTGTGAATAGCAGTGGAGCACTGTCTGACAGAGCACCGGAAGTGAGAGGATGGCTCAGAAAGACCAGGCAGGGTTCCGTTCTGCTGTCCACAGGGTCATTAGGAGTCGGAAGCCACTCACCAGCACTAACAACAAAGGCCATATTCCAGACACACTAAATGTCCCTATTTGATACTCTTGGTATATTCTTGCTATATTATGTCTCAGGATTATTGTATATTATATCTCAAAATTTTTCCTATACAAATTTTGTTCACCCATTTTTTTAAGTCAGATATAACTCTGACTCCTTGAAAAACAGGCTTACTCATTGTTCTTAGAGATATTTTGTCTAAAACTTTTTTTGAATGGCTTTATTGTCTTCATTTTTCATACAACAGAAACCAGATTTCGTTTTCTATACTTTATTTTTATTTTGAACCGTCACCAGATCTTTCACATTTGAAAATTATCAAAATAAATTAACAATAGTCATTAAGTCTCTGTCATCTACAGATAGCTTAGTTTGTTCTAGTTTGTTTCTGATACTTGCCTGAAGGCTCTGGTATAAGCTACAGGACAGAGTTTTTGTTTCAACAAAGTAGGTCAGTCTCAGGGCCTTGTAAAAAGGGGTTGGATCAGGTATTTCAAACTACTGACACTTCAAAGAATAGACTCTTGGGTATAGGCTTTGAACTGACATCACTGAGACAACTTTTAGGCCATTCAAGTAGACTGAGTCAGGATTGTCAACTCTTTTTAGTCAAGAAGCAGAAAGTTTCATGAAACTCTTAAGCCAAGATCTAGCAGAACAATAACTAATTGCAATTTATTGAATAAATTAATGAGGGAAATTTTATTGTTTGAAATATTGTTGACGCTATTTTAATGTTCTATTTTCTGGACATACAATGAAGCCCTCTCTCCTCTTCATAAGCTGTCTTTAACCCACAACAATTTCTGCTTCTGTGAACTGAAATGTAATTTTCAAATTATATCTGATTCTCACTGATTCCTCCCTCCTCGAATTCAGCAAAGTCTCTTTACTTTTCATGGCAATATTGTTATTCACGTAAGTTCAATAAAAATCTCTCACATTTTAACAGGATATAACTGGAAAAACTGATTACACAACGAAGGCCTTACTTAAAGTGTCATATTTGGGAAAGATGCTTGTTTAACCAGCAACATCAAAGCACTTTAAAGGAACAAAGGTTAGCTATTCTTATGAAGCCTACAAAGCTCTCCCAGGAAAATCAGCCGGACACCTGGCTGACAGTGTCCAGCCTTACAGGTGTTAAAGAAGGTCCCTTCCTCACAGACCAGGAACCTTAGCAAATTTTGTGGACCTTGAGGAGAGCTTACCAAAGTTATAGGTAGTACATGTGAAATCTGGGAAAGATATTTTCTTGGACTTGGTGTCCTAGCTTTGGGATAGCAAATAACAGGGGCTTTTAAAAGTCCAATCTGAAATTCCTTATGAATATTTCCAGAAAGCAGTTAATTTTGTAGACATCACAATTGTCTACACTGCATGGCTTTTGATATGTAAAGTAAATTCATGGAAACTTAAGGGCTAAATTAACACTCTTGCTGCACCTATGTAAATAATCAGGCCAAACTTAATGGGACTTGTCTTATTTTGTTCTCTAGAATAATCTTTCTTTGATATTATTATGCTTGCAAGAGGGAGAGAAAAACTATATAGGGAAAAACGGTGAAAGACTGAAATGGACCAAAAGATTACTGGTTGCCTTCAATGGAAAACAAGTCATTGTCCAACACACTCTTCTCAAGATCTGCGCCTTTTATTGTCTTTAAGCTATTTTACAGCTCTGTAAACTGTAGATAAACCACAGCAATGCAAATGCTATTTGTCCACAGACATGTCTGATGGAGGGGCAACTGATTTCCCTCCTCTCTCACCCTCCATGTAAAACAGCCACTTTTATATCTATTTGTAAGTTTATCACAGCATTCCTGATTTATCTACATAAAACTGGGATACTTTCAACTCTCCTTTGAATAGGCTGTAACATTTTACTGGTACCCTCAGTTAATAAGTTAAAAAGAAACTTCAACAAAAATAAAATCTTGTATTTGTATTAAATTTGTGACTATATCTTTTTTTAAAAAAACTATTATTTAATACTAGTCTCAGAGACATTTAATCTAATGGGGTAAACAGAAAGTGAAAGGATGACAGATCTAATAAGTGCTGTAACATGGGAAACATAAAATGCTGGGGAAACTCTAGGAGATACATTCAATCCAGACCTGTGACATAAAATGGCTTCTTGGAGGAAATGAGCTCTAAGCCAAGACCAGAAAGGTAGGCAAAAGAGAGTACACAGAGGACACTAGCATTTCACACAGAAAGACCCCTATGATCAGAGAGAGAATGTATATGAATGGTACATAAGGGAAACAGATTTACTATGACATACAGGCCATTTTTTTAAGAGAGAAAGGAAACGGAGATACAGAAATATGAAGTTCAAGATGCAAACAAAGGACTTGAAACAAGGGACCTGATAATGTTAAGCAAGTTGATTTTATTTTGAAGGTGTCAATGGGGAGTATTGAGTTTAAGTAAGTCTTTAGGACTTGGGGCTCTGGAGTCACACTACCCGGCTTGGAATAATGGCTCTGCTACTTACTGGTTGAGTGACTTCTGCCATGTAAATTAAGTACTCTGCAGTTCTGTTTCTTCATCTGTAAAATGGGAATTATAGTAGTCCCTTAGCTCACAGGGGTTTCATGAGGATTAAATGGGCTAATTCAGGTAAAGTACTTAGAAGAATGCCTAGCACATTGTAAGGAACCAGTGGTAGTAGGGATTTTAGCAGCAGTATTTGTCATTTAGGGAGACCATTCCATTGTCTTTCAGATCATTCTAGACACACTGTGGAGAATAAATAGGTAAAAGATAGACATGAAAAGAAGACTTAGGAAGATGTGAATTAAGGAAAGGATGCTATGGGGCTGGCCCCGTAGCTGAGTGGTTAAGTTCGCATGCTCAGCTTTGGCAGCCCAGAGTTTCGCCAGTTTGAATCCTGGGCGTGGACATGGCACCAATCATCAGGCCATGCTGAGGAAGCGTCCCACATAGCACAACCAGAAGGACCTACAACTAGAATATACAACTATGTACTGGGGGGCTTTGGGGAGAAAAAGAAAAAGAAGATTGGCAAGAGATGTTAGCTCTGGTGCCAATCTTAAAAACAAAAAAAAAGGAAGGACTCTAGAAACAAAGAGAAACAGACAGATTTACAAGACATAAAAGAGGCACAAACGATAGGATTTGATGCCAGTTTGGTTACAGCAGTTGAGAGGGGGAAAGATAAGTCAAAAATAAACATATAAAGACCCTGGCTTGGGAAAGAAGCTTACATGGGATTGTTCATTGAAATAAGACACCAGAACAACTACTCTATGTCAGGGAATGCAGTAGACACAGTAATACAAAAAAGAGTATGGAACACAAAAAGATGAATGCCTCAATATATCACAGCAGATAAAACATTTCAATCGCATTATGAAGGAAGTACATCAGAAAAATGGGAAAAGGGCATCTGAGGCATATGAAATGGCCCAAAAGCATGAAAGGCCTGTAGTTTGTGTGAAAACAGGAAAAGAACTGCGAGACTGAAGAGTTAGAAGTGTGACCTGGGGCCGGTTCTTCATAATCTTATTATTCCTACCTAAAACCTGAGCAAATAGTTTTCATAATTTCTGATGTCTTGGCCATTACTAAAAGATTGGGAGCCATCCTGAAAAAAAGAAACCTTAAACACAACTTGAGATTTTCATGAAAAATAACTAACTAAAAGTTTTAACAAAGGTTTGTCACAATTAAACAGTATAAATCCACTGTAGTCATCCACTAATGGCACAGAAACAAATTAAGAAAGTCAAAACACAAATATTAGAACAGAATTTTTACATTAGTACCTCCTATGCTATTAAATTATAAATCTTTCTGAAAGTCTATAAAGCAGTATAATTCTCAAACTTTGTATCCAACTATAAAAATGATACTCTAAAAAAAATGATACTCGACATAAAGCAGTTTTATCTGGTCCTCATCATTAATAAACACCCATGGCCTTGCACTATAATAATAAAATGATTGGTTCACACTTATGGAGTGTTTTCTACTGCCAGGCACATTGCTGAGTGCTTTACAGACTTCAGATCATTGCATTCTTATAATTTCGTCAAATCAGTGAAATCAGCCCCATTTTGCCAATGAGGACTTGAGAGAGATTAAGTCCCTTGCCCAAAGCAACACTTCACACAGTCCTTAAATACAGAGCCAAGATTCACACACAAATCTGTCTGAGTCCAGCATTTGTAAGATTTTACTTTTGATCCCTCTCTAAAAATGTATTTATCTCACCAAGACCGACTCCTCTCACTCAAAAAACACAAACATCGGCTCAAAGAGGCCAACAGTACATGCAAGCAGCAAGGCTATAGACAAGTGAACCATGAAAATGACAAGCAGAGAGGAGAAAAAAATTAAGTTTTCTGAAAAACAGCCTCAAGCCATGAAGTATAAATGTGAACGACAGGGAAATAAGGGCAATCGAAGGATTACCTTGACAGCAGCAAAAAGAAACAAAAGCACTCATTTATACAGAAGTAGTGAGCCTCACACAAATGTTCAGATGAGGTATGGCAAACAGTGGTGGCATGGATAGAAGATTGTTCTGCATTCATCTTCTCAGCCACAGCCCTCAACATACATGCAAAACATAACCGTGACATCAACTAAATTTGTTTGGCAATCTTCAAGCTCATTCACACCTTTGTATTTCCTTAGGTTGTGAACATTCTCCATTCTTCTCAAATCCCCAAAGTCCCTCCCATCACTTGCATGGAAGATAACTCAACATTTCCTGAAGTGAGAAAAATCAAACTCATCCTCTCTTCATTACTGTTCTCCACTCTATCCCCCCAAAAACACCTCTGGATGCAATCCCTCCCCCACTTACAATCATCTTCTTTTTCACTCCTAATGTAATCAACTCTTTCAGATCCTTCTTACTCCTCAGCTGAACTACTACACTCACCAACTAACATCCTTGCCTCGTTTCTCCCACAACCAGCCTATACCGCAATCTGCTCCAGATTAATCTTCCTAACATACTTACTTTGCTAAATCATACGCTCCACAAATTCATTTGAAGTCTACTTCTTTAGCAAGACCTTTAATTTTTGCCAAAATTCAGCCCCATACACATTTGCAGTTTCATCTCCTACTTCCCTATACAAATTTCTCCACTGTGGCAAAAAAAAAAAATCTGATTACAACTCCTGAAATGTCATTTGGGTTATCCCTTTGGTTCTTCTACTGCCAAAAGAAGGAAAACACGTTCAAAGAAGCATGTAACAAGCCAGTGTCTATGATGGACCAACGACCCCATGTGGCAGAACCAAAGGGGTAATGGATTGATGTTATTTCTCTGGATTAAATAACACACTGCTTTCAAATTATAAAGATACTGAGGAAAAAAACTGCTATGATAAACTTTTTTAATAAAATCTAAAATAATTAGGGTTTGGGTCAGCATTCCAAGCAGAAAAAACAATATAGCTTAATTGTTCAGAGGACATGCTGTTGAATTAGACAAACTTGCCTTCAAATCTTAGCTCTTATAAGCTTATGCCTCTTATAAGCAGTGTGATATCTGGCAAGTTTCTTATTTAAGCCTTACTTAAGTTCAAAGACAACAACATTTCCTAGTAGCGCTGGGAAGACTTGCAAATAAAATGAAGTACGCACATAAAGTTCCTAGTGTGGTGCCCAGTACATGGTAAGAGCTAAATAAAGAGCTTTTTAAGAATTATCATTTACCGCAGCAGTTTCAGACCCAGTGAAAATGCTGGTTAGGAAGAAGCAGATCATATAGGATTGCAGTAAAAGGTAAAAAGGATGAGAAATATACACAGAGTACTTGTGTCATCTGTAGTATTCAAAATATTCACCAATTAGCATATAAAAAAATCATTCTTCAAGGCCTTAGGCTAGATTCCCACATAAAGTTTGGTTTCTTTGGATATAAAGTGGAATAGTTAAACAACACGGTACCTAAAGCTCCTTTCAGCTCTAACCTTCAAAAAGTCTGTAAGAATTGCTATGAACTGGAATCCTCGTTGTGGGTTATGAATGTTCATCCCCATCACATGGTTACTTGCTTTTGTATTTTACTAAGTATGTGAGGGCTTATTAATGTTCCATTGACCTCACGAATTCGGGAAACAGAACAATTCAGCCCCAACTAAAAGATTCCAATCACTAGTTTGTGACCAATCAGTCACAAAGAACAGCAACAGTTGGTTTCACTGAAAAATTTACTGTAGCTGAACTTGACAAGCACAATATCACCCTTATATGAACCCAAAGTTAGGAGTCTTCAGATCCCCTAGGAATTCTCAAGGGCAGTTTAAGAGGTAGAAACTGAAAAAAAAAAAAAAAAACGTCCTGGACAAGACGTTTGTTTGTGGATCAGCAGACAAGAAAGAATTGAGAAGACCAAGAGAACAGTATTTTAGAATGGTAAAATGAGTCAGTAAGCTTCCAACCTAACTACACATTACTTGGGAACAAACCCAATTAAGCTTCATATTTCCAAATGATGTCTTCATTGTAGAGACTTCTTTTATATACTTAAGATGTTTATAAATCTATTCTTTCTCTAAAGAGCTAAAAACAAACTAAGAGTGCATACTTTCTTTTTATATGAAACAACAGTCAAGAATTACACTAGCTCTAATTAATATTTCACATGTCCACTTAACTGACCTTTTCAGTGTACTTTCCTAGTCTTCTATATTGATTTTCACATGTAGAAAATTTTTCTTCCTCATATATCAAAAATCACATATCTGTATACTTATTTCTGAATGAACTGCTCTAATGAATACCTTTCTCTGCTTTCATTTTTGGAAATTATGACAATTATGAGAATCATATAAGTGAACTTAAATTATGGTTAAATTTGTATTACAATTTTAGCATTTTAACAGTGACAAGATTATTTTATCTCATTTCTTTACAGACAAAAGAAAAAAGAACCTGTTCATAGATTTTCAGAAGAAGTGCTTATTTCTATCAAAATTTAAATTTATATTGGTATCATATATTATATAATTTATTTCAAAATGATAAATTTATAATACAAGTTTTTAAAGATTTTTCTATTTACATATATAATGTCAAAATAATTCATCATTTTGTTCATACTAAATACTTAAGGCACTATAGAAAACCATAATTTAAAATAAAAACGAAATAAATTCATCCTGAAGTCTCTCATTTTCTTTTAATAAAATAAAGCTATAGATAAGAATTATTTAAAAATAAGAAAATACTGTCAATTCAACTTATATATGTAAATGATTCAGATATTACTGTAACAACTTATTTACATCAGTTACTATTACTTCTAAGTAAACAGAAATAATCAGAGGGTATCGACAACATTTAGTATTGTCAAGTTTTTCTAATGAGGAAATTTTTAAATGTTTCCAAATATATACTCCATAGCTAAATTAAAAGAGTGCAAAAATATACAGAAACTGTAAACATTCGGTTCTCATTAGTTTCAATATAAGAGCTTCTTCATCACCCAACCTCTTAATCACTTTAAAAGATTCTTCCCATATATATTCTGCACACATGGCTTTTTTTTTCTCATAGTTATCATGAGAAAATAATTATAGCAATTCATGTGTAGTAGCAGTAGTAGCAGTAACAAAAGAAATAATGATAATACTCCAATTTTAAATGTTTTTTAAAAATTATGTGGTTCCAACCTGGTCTCCAAAGTCCTCTGGGAATTTCCACAATACCACCGGATCTGTAAATAATTGACACGTGGCATTAAACAGAGGCTAACAAACACATTTCAAGCAATTGTCTTGTTAAGATACTCCTAAAATTGTCAAACTTATGTTTTTATAATTATTAATTCTTTTTAAATATTTACAGTTGATGAGGTTCAAAATTAAATACTTTGAACTTTTAAGAGTTTTAATAGCCTTCGAAACAGGAACAAATAAAATAACCTGGTCAGATTATTAAAAGTCATTATTTCTTTTAGCAACTTACTTTTTTATTTATATACTTTAGATTTTAAGATTTTGAAATACAAATTTTCAGATTTAACTATACTTTACATACCAATTTTAATTTGAAAAGAAAAATATAAATGTGGTAAATAGGTAATCAAATACATTGTAGCCTTCAGAGACTAGACCAAAATATATCACCTTAAATTTCCATTTAAAATGCTAAATAAAAATTTATAAGAACCGTAATAATGTTTGCTTTATATCAAAGTTCAGGGTTTTTTCAACATTTTTTTAATTGAAGTCTAGTTGACACACAATATTATGTTAGTTTCAGGTGTACATCAAAATTCAGTTTTGAAATCCCATATTTGCAACTCTGTAAAGCATTTTTAAAAATAATGGATAAGTTGGTAAGTATAAGGAAGCAAGCTTAGTTAAAATATAATTGATGTTTGCAGGGCATTTCAGAGAAATTTTTCTAACATATCTAGTCATTTGTATATATAAATCAGTTTTATAAATATTCACATTGGATTTTCATTTTCATTATTTCTCACAAAATGTCTCTTCTACCTAATAAAAAGAAGTCTTTTTAATTAGTACTAATAAATATTTTGGTGGTGTACCTATTTTGTAATTCTGTCAAAAATAAACTTCTGAATATGGTAAATATGCTTTAAAAAGGATAGAGCACAATACTACTTCTGAAAAAGGTTTTGAAAGCCCAAGATAACATAAGTAACATGTACCACTGATACGACAGGATTTGGATTCCACTCCAAGTGAAAGAACTTGGTGAATCAAGGATACCACTGTATATACCCAGTCAGTAAAAAGCTACAGCTCTATTCCATTATATCCACTATTCCATACGGCTTTTTTAAAAATACAGTCCAAGGATGTATAATCTCAAGTGTTTAATGCCAAAACTCAATACTTACCAACCAACATTTTTAGCATGAGCTGGCTCCTCTGGCTGTGTTACTTAAGTTCAAAAGAATTTTTTTCAAACATTTTAACTTAAAAAGAAAAGAAAGCATGCTTTCTTCAATTAACCTTTTTACTTATTAAAGAATAAAAAGTTTCTATATAAATATAAATAAGAAATCATTTAAAACATCTTATATAAGAATACTGCATTACAAATTTATGACAGTAATACTAAATGATTTTGCCCTCACGTAAAATAACACGTATACATTTCTAAAACAAATGTTACGCCTATTACAGATCATCTACAAATACTCAGACATTAATGTCGTGTGGAAGACTATGTTGGAAAAAATATAGACGTGTGTGTGTGTCTTTATGTAGCAATCTTACCAAAGTAGAAGTTATTAAGATTTGGATCTCATAAAACAAAAGTGTATGAAGGAGTCTTCATGAAGCATTAAACAAAAGTTATCTTGATAAATTAATACAATAACTAATGCTCATAAAAACAATCAGGCAGAAAACATAGAACAGTCCTTTCTTATAACTAATGGAGTTAAACAGTTTCAATGGGAATACTTAAAATAACCCTTTTCAACATCCTCAATTTTATAGTTACTGTTCGAGAAAATGTGTGTGACAAACTTCTTCCACTTATGTCTTAAAAGCAGGACATGTACCTGGCCCTAACAGGCTGCGCCCACTGTTGCAGCATTTACCTAAGTCTGCCCCACCTGGCTCCTGCTCATCCCCTCCTGGACAGTGTTTTTGCTGCATCATCTGTTCTTTCACAGAGAATGCACAGGTGAATACAGGAAAATAGCATCTATTTGTTTAATCACTTAGTGGAAAATATCCTATTTCTTTTCTTTTCATTAAATACATTTTACACTTTAGCACTGAAAACTTTATTATAATCATGTGCATCCATATTTTGAAATGGATTAACTTAGCTACTGCCTATGTTGTTAGGTTTACACCACATCTGACACATCTTTGTGGCAACTTTCCACAAGTACTGCAAAGGAAGAAACCAAAGGGCTCTGAAAAAACTAATAATAATGGGATTCCACAAATTTATGCACAAAGACTGAATTTTCTGTTCGCTGAGGATTACTTTCCAAATACCAGATCTGATCTAGCAATGTTAGATCAATTTTATGCTGATTTTATGGATGAAAGGATGAGAACTGCTGGCAGGAATCATCGCTGTCAGTGATGGCTGATATGCACTGTGTTTCTCTTCTTTCTCATGTCTACTAGTAACTCAAAGGACATTCCATATCTTAATTTAAAAAGAAACTTTGCCACCAACTATCTAGAAATCAAATAAATATAAAAGGGAGAATAGATAACTTGACTTTTACATAAATATAGTTCATCTTTTATTTTAATGAGATAATGTCACAGTGTATAAGAAAAATATACAAAATTTTATTAAATCAGTAAATTTGGAAGTGATTATTTAAAGTATTATTTTTACATCACCATCACAAGTATTCCAAATTCATGACTAAGGCTTTTTTAAAATGTAAAGAGATAAATTCAGTAATATTTTATTTCCTTTACAATAAGATCTTTCACATTTTCTGGCCCTTAATTGAAAACAAAAATAAAATACTTAAAATACTAGTGTGATTTAACTACACTATTAAAAAAATGCAAGTAAAACTTTCCAATTTGAATAAATGAATAAATGTACTTAATTCTGTGGAATTCATAGATAAATATCTTTAAAATTATGCATCTGTAAAACCACAGTTCAGAGACTATTTACTTTTGAACAGGTAGAATATATAACATTAGTAAGTATTTCTCTTGATTATAGCTTTCAGTGCTTATTTACCTGTGTTGTAGAATCAAAATTTAATGAAAGAGGACAGTGAGGCCAAAACAATGAGGAGTTTGTCTTAGTCATAAGGCTAGTTAATGTCAGAGACTAGAACTTTTTTAGTTAAGATCTAAGGAGAAGCTATTTTAGATAACTTCCATAATCAATACATTTCTCTGTTGTATCTAACTTAAGTTCAATTTATTTCATTCAAAAACCTATGTAGTGCTAGAAAAACATGAAAAGTCCCCACCTTCCAAAGCCCTACAACATACGTGGAGAGAAACATCAGAGAGCTATCTAGTTTTTGTGCAAAGTATTGCTTTAAACAAGGTATCCTGTAGGAACACTTGAACTCAACTTAAAAATTCAATTTCCTGACAATTTCAAAAAATATTGCTAACGAAGGAATGATGGTGTCTCTTGGATGTAAATGAACAAGAATCACTACAGAAAATGCATAATTTTTATTCTTGTACCTGTGGAGATATAAAAGTGAACTAAAATGGGGTCTCTACAACCTACAGGAAAGAAGGACCTCTAAGCATACAATGCAATAAAATTTAATGAGCATTTTACTGAAAGGACAGGATGCTCCAGGGCAATAGAAGGAAATCTAATCTAATTTAGAGTCATTGAAGCACTTCAGAGGGCAAGTACGTCTTAACTAACACAAGTTAGACAAGCAAAGAATGATTTGGGCTATAAAGTGGGGAGGGAAGAATATTCCAGACTAGAGAAACAATATGTATGAAGTTTTTGAGGCTAAAAAAAGTAGACGACATTTTAGAAACGAAAAAAAAGTAATATACCTAGAATGTAGAGTAGGAGAGAGAGAACGTCAAGGGATGAAGCTGGAGAGGCAGGACCAGACTACAGAATTTAAAATGCATCCTAGGTATCACGGGAAGCCACTAAAGCAGATGGTGGCATAAACCAAGAGAGAAAGAACAACTAGAAATGTACAAAGAACACAGATAGAGTGTGTACAGTTATGAAAGTCATGAGAAGAGGGCATATCTAAAAAATTCTCAAACAAATGTGGCAAAATATTACACAAGGTGACAACTAAAGAATGACAACCATATTTAAAGTATACAGCCACAGTAAAATGAGCTTCAGTGGAAGGATGGGAAGTAGAAAGCGCATTTAAGATGATTCTGGATTGAGTATGAAGAAAGCGGGGCACTGCATATGGAGGCAACTTATTTAATAATGACTGTATAAAGGTAGGAGGAGAGAGAGACGAAGCTAGATAGATGTTTGCTCTTTTTTCCCTTGAGATCAGCGCAGACTTGAACATGTTTAAATGCTGATGGGAATTAATGAGCCAGCATGAGAGCCAAAAAATAAGGGGTACAATATCCCTAAGAAAGCAGGAAAAGCAGGATCCTGATCAAGATAGTGAGATGAGCCTTGGATAGAAGCTAGAGCATGTCTTCCTCTGTTATAGGAAAATTAAAAGAGTAGATATAAATCCAAGTAGATTTTAGACTCTGTGATGCAAAGATAAGAGTTTTCTGTAAAAATTGCTAATTATTTTCTTTGTAGTAAGAGCAAAGCTCTCTGCTGAGAGAGAAGTTATTGGAGACACAGGGAGGAGGTGTGAAATAACTGTTTGAGGCACTGTTGAGTACTTAATTTGGCAGGTGTCCAACCTAGCGTTTAATGGCAACAATGTGGTATTTCCCCATCAACATCCAACAGTCTGGGTGCAAGGGATAATTGGTAGTTTCAGTCAGGGTTGAGGTTTCTGTCAGTCATGTGTGATGGAAAGAGAATTTAAACAGGAGAGTGGTTGTGGATATGTATTGCTAACCTAAAGCTAATAAAAAGAGAAGTCATTTTGTTCTGAGAAACCCATTACTATTAAATGTTACACCACATCATACAAATACATTTTAAAATGGTATATTTTCAGTAGAAAAACTACTACACATATCTGAAGATTGTAGGCCTGAGAAATAAGGTAAAATAAATAAATGGAAGCATCTGTAATTATGAAATTAGGCAACTGAAGTTCTGGTCTTATACCTGTGAATAACAATGCCTTCTGTCTGTGATGAGAGGCAGATGTTGAAAAATACAAAATTAGTTTCACTCCTCTCCTCCTATCTCCCATGCCTTCCCCTCTCTCTCTAGAATGATCTGAAAGAAGAGTGTCATCTGTTTACCAAAGTATACCACAGAAACATCATTTTCTACATATGCTATCATGTGAAAAAGATTGAAAAGCATGGAATTAGATAACCACAGTTAAAAATATAATTTTTCTAGCTTTATTAAGATATAATTGATATGTAACATTGTGTAAGTTTATGGTGTACAATGTGATGATTTGATAAACATATATATAGTGAAATGTTTACCACAATAAGGTTAGTTAACACATCCTTTACCTCACATAATTACTAATTTGTCGTTGTCGTTGTTAGGGTGAGAACATTAAAGCTCTACTCTTGTAACAACATTCAATACACAATATAGTACTGTTAACCATAGTCATCATGCTATACATCAGATCCCTGGAACTTATTATTCGTCTCATAACCGAGTGTTTGTACTCTTGGGCCAACGTTTCTCCATTTCCCCCTACCATTCACCATTCTACTCTCTGCTTCTTAGAGTTCAATGGTTTTAGATTCCACATGTGATTGAGATGATATAGTATTTGTCTTTCTCCGACTTATCTCACTTAGCACAATGTCCTTGAGGTCTATCCACGTTGTTGCAAATGGCCAGACATCCCTTTTATATGGCTGAATAATATTCCACGGGTGTGTGTGTGTGTGTGTGTGTGTGTGTGTGTGTGTACCACATTTTCTTTATCTATTCATCCGCTGATGGACTTCTCAGTTGTTTCCATATCTTGACTACCATAAATAATGCCACAATGGACATGGGAGTGCAGATATCTCTTTGAGACAGTGATTTTATCTTCTTCAGATATATACCCAGAAGTGAGATTGCTGGCTCATATAATAATTCTATTTTTAATTTTCTGGGGAACCTCCATATTGATTTTCATAGCGGCTGTACCAATGTGTATTCCCACCAACAGTGAACCAGGGTTCCCTTTTCTCCATATCCTCGCCAGCATTTGTTTTCTCTTGTCCTTATAATAGCCATTTTAACAGGTATAAGATAATATCTCACTATGATTTTTATTTGAATTTCCATGACAATTAGCAACGTTGAGCACCTTTTCATGCACTGTTGGCTAATACGCATTCTTTGGAAAAACGTCTATTCAAGTCCTCTGCCCATTTTTAAACTGAATTATTTGGTGTTTTTGCTATTGTATGAGTTCCCTGTATATTTTAGATATTAACTCCTTACCAGATATATGGTTTTGCAAATATTTTCTCCCATTCTATAGGTTGCCTTTTCATTTTCGTGATTATTTCTTTTGCTGTGCAGAAGCTTTTTAGTTTGATGTAGTCCCAGCTTGTCAATTTTTGTTTTTGTTGCTTGTGCTTTTGGTGTCATTATCCAAAAAATCATTGCTAAGACTGCCATCAAGGAGCCTATGTTTTCTTCTAGGAGTTTTGTGGTTTCAGTTCTTACACTTAAGTCTTTAATCAATTTCAGGTTAACTTTTGTGATTCGTCTAAGATAGAGTCCAATTTCATTTATCTGTATGTGGATATACAGTTTTCCCAATATCATTTATTGAAGAAACTATCCTTTCCACATTGAGTATTCTTGGCTCCTTTGTCAAATATTAGTCGACCATATATGTGTGGATTTATTTCTAGGCTCCAGATTCTGTTCCACTGGTCTATGTGTCTGTTTTTATGCCAGTACCATACTGTTTTGATTGCTATTTTTTTTTTTGAGGAAGATTAGCCCTGAGCTAACTACTGCCAGTCCTCCTCTTTTTTGCTGAGGAAGCCTGGCCCTGAGCTAACATCCGTGCCCATCTTCCTCTACTTTATATGTGGGACGCCTACCACAGCATGGCGTGCCAAGCAGTGCCATGTCTGAACCCGGGATTTGAACCAGCAAACCCTGGACCACCGAGAAGCAGAACATGTGAACTTAACCGCTGTGCCACCAGGCTGGCCCCTGATTGCCATATTTTTTAATATAGTTTGAAATCGTAGGTGTGATGCCTCCAGCTTTGTTCTTTCTCAATACTGCTTTGGCTATTCACAGCCTTTTGTAATTCCATATGGATTTTGGGATTGTTTTCTCTATTTCTGTGAAAAATGCCACCGGAATTTTGGTAAGTACTATATTGAATCTATAGATGGCTTTTGGTAGCATGGACATTTTAATAATATTAATGCTTCAAATCCATGAACATAAAATATCTTTCCATTTATTAGTGTCTCCTTCAATTTCTTTCATCAATGTCGTATAGTTTTCAGTGTACAGGTCTTTCACTTTCTTGGTTAAATTCATTCCTAAGTATTGTTTTTGATGCTATTGTAAATGGGACTGTTTTATTTCTTTTTCAGACAGTTCATTGTTAGTGTATAGAAATGCAACTGATTTTTGTATGTTGATTTGGTATACTGAAACTTTACTGACTATTAGTTCTAATAGTTTTTTGGTTGATTGTTTAGGATTTTCTATGTAAAAGATCATGTCATCAAAAAACAGACAATTTTACTTCTTTCTTTTCTATTTGGATGTCTTATTTCTTTTTCTTGCCTAATTGCTTTGGCAAGGAATTCCAGTACTATGTTGAATAAGAATGGTGACAGTGGGCATCTCTGTCTTGCTGATCTTAGAGGGAAAGCTTTCAAACTTTCAGTGTTCAGTATGATGTTAGCTGTACAACTGTCATCTATAGCCTTTATTATGTTGAGGTATGTTCTTTCTATAACCAATTTGTTGAGATTTTAATCACAAAAGGATGCTGAATTTTATCAAATGCTTTTTCTGATCTATTGAGATGATCATACGATTTTTATCTTTCATTCTATTAATGTGATGTATCACATTTACTGATTTGTATATGTTGAACATATACTGATTTGTATATCTTTGAATCCCAGGGGCAAATCTCACTTGATAATAGGGTATGATCCTTTTAATGTGCTGTTGGATTCAGTTTGCTAGTATTTTGTGGAGAATTTTTGCACCCATATTCATCAGGGATATTGGCCTGTAGTTTTCTTTTCTTTTAGTATCCTTATCTGGCTTTGGTATCAGGGTAATGCTGGCCTTATAAAATGACTTTGGGAATGTTCTCTCTTTGATTTTTTGGAAGAGCATAATAAGAAGTGGTGCTAATTCTTTAAATGTTTGGTAGACCTCTATGAAGCCATCTGGTCTTGGGCTTTCTTTCTTGGAAGGTTTTCGATTACTGATTCAATCTCCTTACTTATTATTGGGGTGTTCAAATTTTCTGTTTCTTCATGACTCAGACATAGTAGGTTGTATGTTTCCAGGAATTTATCTATTTCTTCTGGGTTGTCCATTTGTTTGCATATACTTCATAGTAGCCTCTTATGATCGTTTGTGTTTCTGTGGTATCAGCTGTAATGTCTCCTTTCTCATTTATTTTATTTATGAGTCCTCTCTCTTTTTGTTTGGTAAGTCTAGCTAAATATTTATTAATTTGTTCAGTTTTTCTAAAAGCCAAATCTTAATTTTGTTGCTCTTTTTTATTGTTTTCCTATGCTTCTTTCATTTATTTCTGCTCTAATCTTTGTTACCTCCTCCCTTCTGCTAATTTTAGGTTTTGTTCTTTTTCTAGTTCCTTGAGGTGCAAAGTTAGGTTGTTTGAGATCTATCACTATAAACTTCCTTCTTAGCACTGCTTTTGCTGTAACCCATAAGTTTGGGTATGCAATGTTTCCATTTTTGTTTCAATACATTTTTCAATTTCCCTTTTAATTTAATATTTGACCCACTGATTGTTCAGGAATGTGTAGTTTAATTTCCAACACATATTTGTGAATTTTCCAGTTTTCCTCTTGTTATTAATTTCTAGTTTCATACCACTGTGGTTGGAAAAGATACTTGGTATAATTTCAATCTTTTTAAATTTACTGACACTTATTTTGTGACCTAACATATGCTCTATCCTGAAGAATGTTCCATGCGTGCTTGATAAGGATGTGTATTCTGCTGCTGTTGGATGGTATGTTCTATATACATCTGTTAAATCCATTTCATCTAAAGTATGGTTCAAGTCCAATGTTTCCTTATTGATTTTTTGCCTGAATAAATGAGGCACTGTTGAAAGCAGGATATTGAAGTCCTCTATTATTGTATTGTTGTCTATTACTCCCTTCAGATCTGTTAGCATTTGCTTGATATATTTAGGTGTTCCGATGTAGGATGCGTATATATTTACAACTGTTATATCCTCCTGATGAACTGGCCCATTTATTATTATATAATGACTTTCTTTGTCTTCTGTTACAGTTTTTGACTGAATCTATTTTGTCTGATATAAATATAGCTACCTCTGCTCTCTTTTGGTTTCCATTTGCATGGAATATCTTTTTCCATTGCTTCACTTTCAGCCTACATGCATCTTTGAGGCTGAAGTAAGTCTCCTGTAGGTAGTATTTAGTTAGGTCTTGTTTTTTAATCCATTCAGCCACTTTATGCCTTTGATTGGAGAATCTAGTCCAGTGACATTTAAAGCAATTTTTTACAGATAAGGACATACTACTGCCATCTTTTTCACTGTTTTTCTTCCTCTCTTGCTGTCTTCCTTTGTGAATTGATGATTTTCTGTAGTAGTATACTTTAATTACCTTCTCTTTATCTTGTGTGCATCTACTATAGATTTTTGTTTTGTGGTTACTCCAAGGCTTACTTGAAAAATCTTATAGATGTAACAGTGTATTTTAACCTGACAACTTAACTTCAATTGCATACAAAAGCGCTACACCCTTTTATTCCCCCACACACATATTTTATGTTTTTGATGTCATACTTTATATTTTTTTATATTGTGAATTCATTAACAAATTATTGTAGCTATAGCATTTTTAATACTTTTGACTTCCAATTTTTATACTAGAGCAGTTAACGCACCATCATATTACAGTATTAGCGCATTATGAATTTGACTATATACTTGCCTTTACCAGCATATTGTTTCTTTTCATATGTTTTCAAGATATTAATTAGTATCCTTTCAGCTTGAAGAACTCCTTCCAGTATTTCTAATGAGGCAGGTCTAGTGGTGATGAACTACCTCAGCTTTTGTTTGTTTGAGAAAGTCTTTATCTCACCTTCATTTCTGAAGGACAACTTTCCTGGGGAAAATACTCTTGGTTGGACGTTTCTTTCTTTCAACATTCTGAATATACCATCCCATTCTCTCCTGGCCTATAAGGTTTCTGCAGAAAAGCATGCTATTAGCCTTATGGGGGGGGGGGGGTTCCTTTCACGAGAGAAATTTTTTTCTCTTGCTGCTTTTAAAATTCTTTGTCTTTGATTTTAGACAGTTTTATTATAATATATATTGAAAAAGATCATTTTGGATTGAAATTTGGGGGTGACCTATTAACTTTAAGAACTGGATGTCCAAGCCTCTCCCCAGGAAAGAGAGGTTCTCAGCCATTATTTCTTTAAAAAAGCTTTCTACCCCATTCTTTCTCTCTTCTCCTTCTGGGACTCCAATGGTACGTAGATTGTTTGTTTTAATGGTGTCTCATAAGACTCATAGACTTTCATCAGTCCTTTTCATTCTTTCTTCTTTTTTCTCCTCTTAGTGGTTAATTTCAATGATCTGTCTTTGAACTCACAGATTCTTTCTCCTGCTTGGTCTAGGCTGATGCTGAAGCTCTCTACTGAATTCTTCAGTTCAGTCACTGAATTCTTCTTATGTTTTCTCCCTCTGTTGAACTTCTCACTTTCTTCTTGCATTGTTTTCCTTGATATACGTAAGTAGTTTCTTTGTGTTCTCTTGCAGCTCTCTAATCATCTTTAGAACAATCATTTTGTACTCTTTGTCAGGCAATTCCTAGATCTCTATTTCTTTGGGGCCAGTTACTGGAGATTTACTGTACTCCTTTGGTGGATTCTTCATGATCCCTGTAGCCTTCCATGGGTTTCTGCACATCTGAGGAAGCAGTCACTTCTTCCAGATGTTACAGTCTGACTTTAGAAGAGAGGACCTTCACCTGCAGTTGGGGGCATGCTGAAGTGTGCTGTAACCCTGGATCTAGTGGTGCAGGGTACAAAGTGCAGGGGTGTGTGGCAGCCACTTGTGGGGATGCAGTGGCTCATTCGCTCAGGCCACTGAGGTCCAGAGCATCTACAACCAGTGGTCTTGGGCAAGCACTGCAGAAGACCCACTGAGGCAGCAAGGGCTATGAGGGTCCTCAACAGTGCCTCCAGGTCCCACAGCAAGGGACCAGGGCTAGCAGCAGTAGCAGCCAATGCCAGTAGTGTGCCATTGGAGTGCACTACCATGTACTACTGTGGCTGCTGGGTTGCACCATGAGTGCCTGGCAGTGGAGGCTGATGTTGGGAGTCAGGCTGAGAGCATAAAGATGCACTACTGCAGGGGTTAGCTACAGCTGAGCATAGTGGTGTAGCCCACTGAGAGAATACAGGGCCTGATCCAGGCCCACAAGCAGCTGCAGGGTCCCTAGCTGTCGGCATGCCCTCCCACAGCTACACAGTCTTCTCGCAAAGTGTGCACATGGCAGTGAAGGCCAGTGACAGGCATCAGGCTGGCAGCATGCAAGTGCACAGCTGGAGGAGCTAGCCCTGAGTGCTTGTACACCAGTGGGGTCAGCCATGGGGGGTTCAGGTTGGTGTCTTGCACTCACATAGCTATAGAGACCTGGGTTGGCTGTCTGTGTGGTTCCCAGGCTCCAGCAGGGGCAAGGGTAGCAGGGAGTGGGGGGAAGGGAGAAGGATTCAGGTGGCTGATGTCAGTGAACACCAGTGTCTATGAGGTGAAAGCCAGTGAAATCCACAGGGGGTTCTGGCTGGCTGGAGTCATCTGCAGAGCAGGCCATTGGGAACTGTGGTTGTTCCCACTGTATGGCTGCTATTGGTATCCCACCTTTCTTCCCTATTCCTAGCTGTCTCTATATGTCTCAGCTTTTCCCATCTCTAGGTGAGGTAAAACTGAAGCAGAACTTTAGTGTGGTGCCCCAAAAGGCTGGCGAAGCACTCACCCCTTCTTTCTTTCCCTGTGAGGGTGACTCTTTCTGGCTAGAGAGTTCCCTCTTGCCACTGAACAGTGCCAGCTTGGGGGTTGGGATGATGTAGGCAAAACGAAGTTGTTCTTCCTTCTCCAGTGCAGTTATTCTCAAGTTTTCTGTTCTACTGGGTTGCTCAAATTCCCTAACTGGACTCCAGAGCTCTCCCAGAGCAGTTTCTGTTCATGGATAGCTGTCTAAATGTTGATCTTGTTGGAGGATGGAGGCTGAGGTCTCCTACTCCATGATCTTTGTGACATCACACCCCTAAAACTAGAATTTTCGCCACATCTGCCAAAATAGTTTGCAAACCCATTAATTACTGTAATTTTATATCTAGACTGACTACAATAAAGAATTTAAGTAAGTAACTCATTCCCTCATTTAGGGCCACAGATGACCCTGGTGAAGCCAGAGGTCCAGAAAACCAACATCCTGCCATTTTTCCTTGGCATGCACCCCAGCAAAATACAGATTTACAGCACTGGTGAAAGATATCACTCATCCTGACAAGGTATTAATAAAAATCTCTACTGATCCACAAAATAACAGTACCATAGATCGCATAACATTACAGACTTTAAGACTACTAGAAATAGTTAAAGTAAAAATAAATTCATCAGAGTCCATCTAATCTTAATAAAACATACATAATCAGGTGTCTCTACAAACTATTTTAAAGTTTACATATAGATGATACTACAAAATTTTAGCATCTTCTTAATTAGTACAGTGGTTCTCAAACTTATAGTATGGAACAAAAATGCCTAGAGAGCTTGTTAAAACACAGATCGCTGGGTCCCACTCACAGAATTCCAGGTCAATAGGTCAGAGGTGGGTCTGAGAAACTGCATTTCTAACAAGTTCCTAAGTGACACTGATGTTATTTGTCTAAGGACCACACTTTGAGAACTAACAGCACAGACCATGGGCATGTATCCCTCACAATGATTAGCATTGTCCATCACATGTTAAAGAATACGTCTTTGGCCAAAAATATTCTTTAAAACATTGCAACGAATAATTTAGAATTCCCTTTATTACATATGTGTTTTGTTCAGCAACAGGTGTCTTCAGAAGGCCAGAAAGAAATGGTAACCATGATAATTACAACAGGAGGTAACTTTAGCAAGAAAACTATTACCAAAATGTTTTAAAAACCCATTTCTATGCTAATAATTACTACTTCTATATCCTGATGGAAATAATTTTATTTCAATATTAAGTATTTTATGACACTGAAACTATATGTTTAAGGAACAATGACAGAGAACTATAGCTATATAACCATAAAGATACATTGTCTTTTATTCTATCTCTATATGCCATATACATACACACTGGTAGTCCATATCTAAGTAAGATATATGTCTTTTTGTACCTTACTATCTAAGGTATCTGTGAGAAAATATTTTTTGTTATGCTTTCTTACAATGCTTTCTTTCATAGAATTTAAGCAATTAGTTCCAATTTGAACAACAGAAAGGATAAATGCCAATATTTGTGAATATAAAAACTAACTGAAGGCCTCTATTTTCTTTTTTTCTTCTTTTGGAATAAAAAAAAAAAGGTTCATTCTGTATGCACAGAAGCATAGAGTTTTCCAAATGCAAGAAGACATTAAAGATCCATTTTTTACCACCCATACTCAGGAAGTTATATTGTATCCCATGTCTGGAGCTAGTAACTATTGAAGCCAAAACTAGAATCCAGGTATCCTTGTTCTAATATGACATCCTTTCTAAAATATGCTGCTACATATAAAAGCACACTACAAATAAGCCCAATTTGCTCTACTTTGTTGATTTTTTATTTTATTGTTCATTGAGTAGACAGTAATTTAAGGCATATTCGCAAGTTTAGAAAATTTTCTTATTAACTTCATAAAGATATTTTTAGGAAATCAAATATTTAAATTTTTTGTAAAATAATGGCCTAACCCCTACAGACCTCTTCTGAACATACTTGGAAATCTGTATGCTAAGAAACCTGGAAAAGGATATTAACTACTAACAGACTCAAATCAATACCCTCTCATTCTAAAACTAAACTAATTCTTAATCATTTGAGTTTGACTTATATATAAAAAAACCTTAAGGAAATTAAAATATTATTTCAAGATGATTTATTTTATAACCAGTTGCAAAAAAAGGCAGAGATCACGCACTTTACTGCTTTACACAAAGTACACATTTAAAATTAAAAGCATGCAATTTTGGAAATTTGTCAGTTTGTTCACCCTCATAAAAATGCATAGAAGCAGTGTTGCAAAATCATCTAATGTAATGATACCATTGTGATTATCTTTACTTTGAAGAATCATTTGAATAAACAAACAACTCCTACTGTAAAACTATTTTGGGGCTTTTGAAACTCAAACCATAGAAGCAATTTAATGGATAATTTTAGCCTTTCTAAATGTTTCTTCCCAGAATAATCTAAAAGTAGCATCACAACTCAAAGCAATGAAGCTCTTTTTGCTCATATATAAGCAAATTCTAGCTAAGGTAATGAAAATGGAACTTCAAAGAACCTTAAGAAAATATACTCCATGGAGTATATCAATTTGTTACTTTCATTCCTTTTAAACAAGACCTATTATAATAAAATGAAAACCCTCATCAATCACCTGATAGAGTAATTCCAAACTTAACCAAACAGGGCTAATGGGTGAGAATTGAATTGAAAACACCTTGACAAAGAAAGCAATTTCTTTTCTTCGCACTCTTCTGAAGCTGTGGGTGATCACGGTAATCGAACCATCAACAGTGAGGGGCCATCTGTCCCAAGGGCCCTTCATGAGCGTTAAAAAAAAAAAAACACAACAAAAAAGAGAAAAAAGTGCTGTACCACAGATGTTCAATCTTGATTAATCTATGACAAGGAACTTACAACTGAGAATCAATGTTTTGACGTTTTGCAGATACCAATCATTAAAAGCCAACACAAAAGTTTTTATAAGAACACAGGGAGGAAACAAGTTAATAGGTTGAGTATAGAAAGATGATCTTTCATACAAAATCTTAAATACCGTTTAATCAGCTGAGATGTTCATCATATCCTGATGCATTAAATTTTATTATGATCCCTTAAAGAGGAGAATAGACAAGAGGCCATGCTTTAAGTTAGCTCTTAGACCAGCATTTGAGACTTGTTTTTTATATTTTCTTTTTGCAAGTATATGATTAAATAAAAATAAGATGTGTTTATATCCACAGTATTCATGATATTAAACTCTTTGAACTAAAGTAGGTTTTCAAAAAATACAGCATCAACATGAAATCTCAGAAATAAAAAAGAAATTGAACCTCATAGAGCAGCTTCATTTTATTTATAACGCTTAAAATAATTTTCATATTACACCAAAAAAATAATTGCTAGCAGAAGTGCAAACTGGATCACAGCTTTTCTTGTTTGATACATAATTTGAAGTACAGCAAACTGTTGGCACTCTTGGATGAAAAGACATAGTTTCAATCATTTGGAAATAAGCCAAAGTTGATGACTAGAACAAAGTAACTATAAAAATGACTCAAAGTTCACTGAATGGAACTCTGAGCCATATTAAGAATAACTACTAAAAACACTTAAAAACTAATTTTAAAATTAAAAAATAGAACTACAAAACAAAATGTTAAAGATCCAAATTAAACCATGCATTCTGTTTTTTCAGAATCCTTTTAAGTTAGAATCAAATTAAATGTAGAAGAAATATAACCAAAGACTCAAATAAATAAATTCACTAAGAACTTACTGAAAATGTAATAAGTCCTTATCTCATTTATCCTTGTAGCTCCAGAGCCTAGGAATGGATTCTGTGATCTGAGAGAGATGGCATCCTCAGGCACATGACAGAGGCAAGCATAGCTGCCCTCTAGAAGGAGAAACACTCAACCCAGGTTTTGCCAAACATGAGTCTGCAATTCAAAACTGCTACAGAAAATCTATAAGCCATCAGAAACAAATAACAGAATTAGAATCCCTACCTCTCAAAGGCTTAAGATATTAAAATTATCTGAAACAGCATACATAATAAGGATGCTTAAAATGGCTAAAGAATAAAATGATTCAAAACACAAGCATATAATGAAAGATTCTTTTTTTTTTAAAGGCAAATTTTGAAAATAACTAGAACTTTAAGAAATAAAAAAATATAATCTATGAAATTAAAGGTTCAATAGATGGAATAAATAGCAGATTATATACAACTGAAGACAGAAAGAGTAAACTGAATCAGACTCAAGAGTTACTGAACAGAACGAGGCACAGAGAGACCTAAAAAAATGAGAAATATAAAGGAGGTTAACAAAAATGGAGATTAGAACGATAACATAAGTCTACTTAGAGTTCTAAAAGACATAAAAGACCTAAGAGACTGGGGTGTATAAAACAAGGGAAGGATGGAGAAAATATTAGAAGAAATAATAACTGTACTTTCCAAAAGCACTAAAAGACATAAATTTTCAGAATTAGAAATCACAACAAACCCAAGCAAGATCTCAAGAAACACACATCTAGAGGCATTATAATGAAATTACAGAATACAAAAAGACATAGATATACTTAAAAGCATCCTAGAGGAAAAGAGGTAACTCTAAAACTCTAAAAATATACGTATTATTACACTGACAGCAGACTTCTCAATAGCAGCAATGGAATCCAGAAGACAGTGGAATAATATATTCAAAACAGTTGAAAAAGTATGTTTGTCTTTTGAGAACTGTATAAATAGGAATTTGGGCAAAATAAAAGATATTTTTAGAAAGAGAAAAATGAGAGATTTACCAAAAACAGACCCTTGCTAAAAGAACATCTAAAGATTATAGCATCAGGAAAAAAAGATAATTCTCCAAAAGGAAAGTATATATTTCATGTACCCAGATATATATACACAACAATATTTACTGAAGCATTTCTTGCAACTAACAAAGTCCTGGAAATAATTTATATGCCCATTAGTATGGAAATGTTTACATCATTATTATTCTATGAAATACTATATAGCCTGGAAAACATTAAAGCCTTAAAAAAAAATCTTTTTCTTCATATGAAAAAAATCTCTGAAACAGTATTCAATAAAAACAAGGGGGAAAAATGAGGTCAGAATGATAGGGGAGCAGGCAGAACATGAGGGCCTTATAAGTCATAAAAAGGAACTTGCCCTGCTCTCTAGGAAAGGGAGCTACATGAGAGTTTGAGTAGAGAAGTGGCATGCTCTGACATCTTTTAACAGGATCACCTGGCTGCTGTGTTGAGCATACACTGAAAGACAACAAAATAATGAAGCCAGTTATAAGGCTACTGCAATAATTCAGATAATATATAAAATCAACCGCCTGGGAAAAGAACTTAGATCTGATATACTATTGGGATTGGGATTCAGACATGTATGGACAATTTGTGGTAAAATAGAATGGAAGGAAGTAGATAAAACTTGCAAGATGACCCACCCTCCTGAGATAGCTGCAGTAGGGCCTAAGAGTCAAAGGGAAACTCCTCCAGCAGATTACAGCAGACATTTTAGAAACCTGACCTGACCCAGTGATCTTGGTAGCATGTGGGTACTCTGGGAAAGAAAGAACAGTGTTTTGTAAAAATTAAACGAACCCTAGTTCTCCAGAACACCTTTAATATAGACGATGAGGAGCCACTTGCCTCCTTATCCACTTTGCAGAACTGTGATCCAGGCTGTGAAGGATCAAGTGACACTGAAATTGCAAACGGCTGTGACTGGCAACATCATCATGAATGGCAGTCCAGGGGCCAAGAACAGCAATAGTTAAACCAGCAGCCCAGGGTGACAGCAAGCGTCACTATCAGCACCAACGACTGTCACAAGCATCATCCTAGGTGGAGCACTAAAAGCAGGTCTAGAGGAATGACTGCACCCGTAATGTGGAAAGTGGCAGCAGTGAGACATTAAGAGCAAAGGCAGGAAGCACAGCAGGGGAGGTAGACAAGCAATTCCTCAACACCTGTGACATACTGCTGGGGGATCCACAAAAATATTTAAAAAGAATACTTCAAAAATAGGACAGAGACTTGGAATGTACTCAGATAGGGGTTATCAAGCAGTCAACATTTGAGTCTATATATCAATGTGATGTCATCTTAAGCTAGAGAAACCTAAGGACTTCTGGGTGACACTTTAAAATGTCCACAGTAAAAATTAAGAAACTTGCTAATGAAAAAGTGTAACGATAACCAAAATGGACATAACCTATATATTACATTTCAGTTCTCAATTACAAGAGAGAAACTTTTAGATCTTTCTTAATATACTAAGAAAGAACAAACAAAAGAAGTAGAGATCTGAAGAAACATTTCATTCTAATTGAACTATGCTGTTTTATTTCTAAAGTCTTCCCTGATGGTATCCAGAATTCCCTTGAACTAATAATGGATATACATCATTAACCTTTGAGGTCAATATTATGATTGGTATATATAATACTGATACTGGCAACAAGAAACATTTCCTGGAAGGAGCAGAAAGCAATTAGTCTGAACTTGCTTGCAAATAATTAAGTCCTAGAGTAATTTTCACCCATTTTCCTTAAAACATAATTATCAAGTTATTGGGGATTCTATTAAAAAGACTTTACTGTATATTTGAAATACTAAACAGTGATCTAGTCTGGGGTCCAACTGGGCTGGATTCTACTAAGCAGACTGCAGGAGCATACACAATTTCATAAGAATAACTTGTCAAGTGAGATTACAGATAAACATGTACAGAAGGTGTGGTTCTTTATTATAGATGGAATAACCACATACCATAGGTTACAGGTCAGAGGGGTCTCAGGAGGCCTTGTCTCCTCCCTGAATGTCAGGCTCCTTTATGTTCCACAAAAATAGGTGTATCTATTTACATTCTGCACATCCACGGGGACTGCTGGAAATCTCAGTTTTGAAATGGTTCTCAGTTCTAATGGTTGAAAGTTCTGCCCAATGTCCAACTACATCTCTCATAAGAGAATTTAAGTCTTTTCTCTGTTGTTTTAAAGCTGGGAAAAAAGGGATCACTCCCACATATAATTTAAAACAAAACAAAAACCTCAAAAACTGTTACTGAAACTCTATTTCCCAACCACCACAAATTATTTCCTCCATATAAATTTAGTGGTTCTCAACCCTTTCTGCTCATTAGAATTACCTATGGAGTATCAACCCAAATGCAAAGTGACCCCTTGGCTGCATCAGAGACCATATTAGATGTGTGCAAGTTTCTAAAACTCCCCAAGTGATTCTTTTTTTTTCTCTTAAAGATTGGCACCTGAGCTAACATCTGTTGCCAATCTTTTGTTTTCCTCCTTCTTCTTCTTCTTCTCCCCAAAGCCACGCCCCTAAGCCCCCCCCCCCACACCCCCAGTCCATAGCTGTATATTCTAGTTGTAGGTCCTTCTGGTCGTGGGATGTGGGTCACCGCCTCAGCACAGCTTAGATGAGCAGTGCCATGTCCATGCCCAGGATCCGAACCAGCGAAACCCTGGGCCACCAAAGAAGAGCGCTCGAACTTAGCCACTCAGCCACAGGCCAGCCCCTCCCTAAGTGATTCTAATGTGCAGCCTGAGCTGAGAATCACTACCTCAATCTTTCTGTAAAGAAATTTTTTTCTTAAGCCTTTTAAAAATATTCGGTCTTTTTCAGGTTTCAAACACTGGACTCAAAATTCGAATATATGATGCCATAAAACATAAGTGCTTTATAGAGTTGCTCATAAACTTCAATAAAGCAAAATTCTGTATCTCATGCCAAATTTTTCCAATGCCTTCATTACACCAATACCTTAAACTAGTATCTAAAAACAGAATCCTATCCATCTCACTCTATTATTAGAACCCAAACACCAAAGCTTTTTCAAAATCTCAGAATCAGCCTTAACGTGCCTTCTTCATCCTCTATATCTAATCAACCTCCTAATCACGTTAGTTCTTGCTCTGAAATGTAGCTCTCATCCATCCCTCCGCTTTCATATCCGTCCTACTCTAAATCCTTATTACCTAACTAGTCTTCTTGTCACTCGGCTCTTCTCAACCCACTGCCATGAAATTAATCTTCTTAAAAGAGTGTTTTTCTTATGCCTTCCTTCACAGAAAAATGTTCAGTGGCTCCCTACTGCTTACACTAACAAAACACAACTCTTCAAACTAAATATTCTATGCCTCAAATAAAATTTTCCAATTTTAACTATTCAGCGTAGCAAAATTCTGCACTTCATACCTGATTACATCCTAAGTGTATGTCCCACTATACTTCAATAGAAATTTTCTACTCATTCCAGGCCTCCTGTCTTTCATATAAATCAAGTTCATTCCCAATTCCAAGCATTTATTCATGCACCAACACTTGCTATACACCTTTCTAGAAATCCTCTGTTCTCTGTTCTCCATCTTTCCAAATTCTATGCATTATTCTGGACCTAGGCTATGAGGCCTTCCTAAAACACTGCAACCACACAGACTGTCTCACTCCAGGCAACACATATCATCTGAACGAGTTATTCTGAAACACACTACTTTACTCTCCTACTTAACTACTTTATTTGTGTCTCCTCATTTAAATAAAGCTCCTGAAGGCAGAAATCATGTTTTACATTCTTGCTGTATACTGTATAAAAGTAGCATTCTCAGCTTTTCACTAAATTTATTTTTCATTCTCTCCATTCAGTGAAATATATAATGCATATAAAATCTTTCCTATCATATCAATTTCTTCAGAGTAAATTTCATGAATGTGCTTATTTTAATTTGCTTATTTTGAGAAGCAGCCAGCCTACTCTAACATAATTCTGATTAAAAGGTAATATAATGAATCAAGTATCTGTGCAAAACAATGTTTAAATGTGGCATAAAGCTAAAAAAAAATTTAAATTTTCTTTAAAATCTGCAAAAAATTTAAGGTTTAACTATTTATTCATTACACAAATATATTCCCTCTTTACGGATAGAAAACAAAAATGATATTTCAAGGTTAAATGCCTACAGGGGCGATATTGGTAATATAAATGTGTGGAGTGAGCCTATAGGAGACAATGGAAATGGAGAGGCATGTAGCAAAAGACAGATCCCATGCCCCTTCTCAAGAAGGCAGCCATTATTCAGCTCCAGCCATGTGGAATGCGTGCCTACTATTGACAGATACTCTTGATTTTTCATGAGACGTCACAATTTTCATGAAAAACAAATTCACCAAATTTTTAAACTGGGGAAAACGACAGAACATTTCATAAATACTGTGTGAGCCAAATAAGGTGTGTCACAGGGCCATTATTTTTTAACCTCTGCATTATGGTAAGAGGATTTAAACTAGAAAAGGAAAAAAATTTTCTAAGGTTGATCAAACATTTAAAGTAAACCACCGCTCGGAAGTTTTATCTATTCTGGTGGCTTTTAGAATCACGATGGTTCTTGTTTAGCTAAATTCATTTAAATGAGCCACACTAAATGCACGAGAATCTCTCCTGATTTTGCTGATTCTAAGGCAGTATTTTAAAATAAAACGAAAATGGATAGTACTAACAAACCAGTTTCCTTGAACTTAAGAACCGGACTTTTTTTTTTAAACAAGTCAGATATAGGTTGTTTAATCATAACTGGTACATATACACATTATAGAAATTTTAATGATTTTGAGACATCTGAATTTTACAGGCATGCTATCAAAAGAAAATACAGTCTCAAAACAGAATAGAGTTTACCACTCTAAAAAGTAGCTGACTAGAGCTCATAAATGTTAACATTATCATATGACAACTCTACGTTTCAACATAAAGGACAAGTGCAATCTCAAAGGATATCACTGGAGAGTTTTAAAGAATAGTGGATGCTACTTTATACCGGTAACTTCTTGAGAGTATTCACGTCACAACTTGGAAGAAATTATGACAAAATGGGACAGCCAGAAGATTAAAACAGATTAATAAAGGAATCAGAAAGAGAAGAATTATGTCATTTGCCACAACAAACAGAATTACACATTTAGAAAAATAACTAACAGAAACTATATTAGGATGAAAAAACGAACTGGAAGAAAAGAACCAATTTGAAATCCTAACACACAGACCAAAAGTATCCCTATATTTGTATATTTTAGCGCCAGGTTCTCCTCTAAAAAAGTGAGCAATTGATTTCTGTTTAGGTTATTCTACAAGAAGTACTAGGGAAGTAAAACAAGAAAAGAGTTGGGGGCATGACAGCATTTGACATTTAAAACTTTAGGCAGTATGCAATTATACTTTCAGTGGATTTTTCGAGAAGCATAGCACAGTAGTTAAGAGGCCAGGTGGCTAGGGTCTGAAGACAGACTTCATGTACACATGCTATGCACTGCACTCAAAGCTATGTGTGACCTTTCTCAAGATACTTAATGCTCTGGGCCTCAGTTTTCTCCTTAGTAAAGCAGTGATGGTAATAGTACCCACCTTGTGGGATGTTGTTAAGATGAGTGGAGATTACATATATACACAGAAACATACATTGCTTACAATGCCTAATACATAGGAAGCCTTAGACCAGTATTAAATATCATCAAGTATTCGTTATGGTAAGGCAAGAGGGAAAAATGCTGAGACAGAGATGCAGAAATGAGGTCATGGCGAATGAAGTTAATCCATTAGCCAAAATGATAGGTTATCATTAGCTATTTCTTTTTCTTCCCATAAATCTAGCTCCCCTCAACTAGGACCTTCCCAAGGCTAATTACTTGTTTTATAACGCCATCCTTCTATACTTTTGTCTCAAGGAATCATTCCTATCAAATGTTTATATTCATGGTCTTCAACTATTTATTAGTTCAAACCTTAAAGCACTGCACTGTAGTGCACCACCCATTTCTAACTATCTTGTCCATTTTATATGTCACCTCCTTTCTCCTTCCCTCAACTCACTCAGCTTCTACTTTCTGTCCTTCTCTCTTCTCCCTACCTCATTACCACTGTCTAAGTAATACTCTCCCTCCTCCTCTCTTTTTATCACTTTCTGTCAGAGTAAAAGTGAAACTGGGTAACTGCAGGAAGAAGTGTCTACTGTTACCAAAGGAAATACGAATAACAGCAGAAACATTTAGCTGATTAAAAGATGACACCATGGCAGACTGAGCTTTAGAATATGTCCCACATAACACAGTTTAAGCAGCTGTTTTACTAATGATTTACACATGGTTATTTTCAGGAATAAGTTACTACATCAGTACAGCCAAGCAAGGAGCCCAAATGCATAAGACCTTAATTATTATGCAAGACTGATATCTGATTGACAGGAGAAGAGGAAGCAAATAGTCCAGATTGGTAAATCCAAGACAGCAGGTGATTTAATGATTAATTAACAACTTAACTTCCATTGGTTCTAACCGGGTTGTAACTAAATTCCCAGTATTGATAATACCGGGAGACAGAGGTCTCCAGATGCTTTTTACACTAGGATTGCAACTAGCTCCTCCCTGGAGTTGTATAATAAGACTGACGACCCAAAGGCCTGTTAACATAACAGGTACCAAAATGCCACAGATCAAATGGAAAGGAGTCTTAATATGTACCAGAGATGTGCACTATCTTACTTCTCTGTGTCTGTAAAGATGCATGTTCCTATTAATAAGGAAAGTGGGGGAAAACAATCAAGAAAAGAAGACGAACAGGCTCTTATCCTCATATAGCAAGAAAATAAATATTCAGAACTTGGCAAAAGTCTGTAATGGAGCTTCTTAATTCAGGAAGAAAGAGCAAAAGAAAAATACTTCTACATTTCTATTGTTTCCTGCATTTATATTGCAGTCTGCAAGCTTCGATCTTCACATAAAGAAGTTAAACACCTATGTTCAAGAATATTAAGTCAAAAGACACATTTGGAAATATGCACATATTATTAGAACTCAAGGATCCGCCTCTGACAGTCATGTGCTTGACCTGTTTTATAAACACAGCAATCAGACCTCGCTGGATGGTTCTCCTCTTATTCTTCTACCTTAACCCCTCCCAACACTTTTCCCCCCTTACTGGCTTTTTATTTTACGGTCAGAGGTTAAACTGCTAACCCTTCACCTTCCAGGAAAGTTTTTTTTCCTCTCTCATAAAAGGTTTTTTCACAGTGTGCAGCAGTTGGATTAGCCTCTCTCCTCAAGAACAAAAGCTGTGTCTTTGTCTTCGTGGTTTGGGCATGGAGCCCCTACATCAGAGGAAGCTGCTCCTACTCAACATGCACAATAACAATATTGTGAGGCCCGGCCAAAGCCTGGCCTCAGTGTCTAGACTCTCATCCAACCAGCTAGCCGAAGAGAAAATCCTGTCAAGCACTCAGCTGAAAATTAACTAAGGTATCCTGTTGAGAACCTGATGAAGATGTTATTTGACCATACGGTAAAACTATCCATTGTTTAACATAAAGATAAGAGAAAAATTTTTAGAACTCAATGCTTTAACAATCTTGGTCACCAATTCACACATGGGTCAGTAAATGTATTTTACTAACACATAACCCCTTCCTCTACACATTCATTTAAAATAATACATAGGCTTATTTATAACATTCTAATCTCTTGCATTTAAAAATCTGCCTAACCAAAAGATACATTAAAAAAATTACAATAGATTATTTTTTTATTTGCAATTTTTTCATTAGCTATTGCTCATTAAAATTTTACTTCTGTATTTATCGCTGAAGGAGCTGGTCAAAATGCAGAAATCAAAAGAACACATATCTTTTCGCATTTCATAGTATTTATTTTACAAGTTTTTTAATGTTGAACAAAGGAGAAATAGTAAACCCCAAACATGTGTACAACTAAAATTTAGAAATGGAAGTATAATGGTACATGAACCAAACTATACTTACAAAAACTATTTGTCAATTTTTTTAAACCTGTAAATATTAAACATGTGAGACAAATTTATATTTGTTCACATAATGGCAATAAAAGAAGAATTCTCTTAAGCATGTTAAGTTATGAGTGAGTTCATGAATATTTACAATGGCTGTGGAAAGGACTGCAGTTTTTTAAATATACATAATCTTATAGTTCACATCCATGGCAGCAACCAATACTGAAAATTACTAAGTAAAAACTATATTGTGTGAATACAGCCACATTAAGTAGGCTCATACTGAAATCTGAAAGGGACTGCACAAAAGTAGATGTTTTTATGCTATTGGTATGAAAAATAATCTAGTTTTCAAAACCATCCATAACATATTACATTAATAATTTAAAAAACAGAAGAAACTGCAGAATAATCAGAATAGTTCAAAAGACTACAAATGGATAGTGACTGAGAGATAGGTGTCAACCCTGTGTAAACTATTCAGAATTGAAGAATAAATCATTTTTGTTAAATAATCCATACAGCAATATAAATTAATTTCCCAAATTTTGGGAGAAATATAAATGTGTTTGTAAACCTATAATGATGATTAGCCTGACAACTTCAAGAGGTCATGACCAACAAGCTTAACAAAAGAAATACACTTATTCTGGGGGTGCAGGGGGATCAATGCTTATGCATAACAGACGTCTGGCTTGGAGGTGTATGTCCTTACTCTTTTAAAGTCATATGGAAATATAAGCTTGGCAAAGGAAAACATTTAAAGTGAAGACTCTAGAAGAAAGAGCACAGGCAATAACTGGCAGAAAACGCTAAATATTTCATTCTGACTTCTGTAGGAAAAAATGCACAAAAAACTTAAAAAGAACAACATTTGATAAAACAAAGAAATATATAAAATTCAAGAATGAATGGATCTATCATGTCTATCATTAAATATCTTTTTTATGTATGAATTATGCTCCAGTAAAACGATGAAGGAAAAAGACAACCAATTGACCATGACTCTTAAAAATCAATATCACATGTACATTAAAAATACAAGGGAAACACCTAAAAACATTAACAATGGTAATTTATAGAATATGGCATTATGAGTGATTTATTTTCTGATACATGCATTTCTTTATTTTCCAAATTTCCATCAATAAGTATGCATATATATTCATACATATATAATATATAGTTATATAACATCAAAATTAATATAAAAGAAAAGTTATTTTATAGAGTATCTGAACTTTGAAAAGAATACAACAAAACATTCTCATTTGAAAGTACTGCTAATATGTCATAGTCACTTTCCAACATATGAAAATCCTAAATAAGAATTTCACTCAATGTTTCCTTTAAAAATTTAATTTTGACCAGGTTTAGGATAAAATATATTAATATTCCAGCTTTTCAAAATTAAAGAAAGCTTAACTTTAGAAATCATTCTGTGGATATATGAATCATAAAGGGAAGAAAGAAAGAGAAGACAGGAAAAGGAAGTAGGGAGAAAGGTGAAGGAAGGTCACGAAAAATAATGCAATCCCATGATGGTGACCAGTCCAGGTTTTTATTATAAGAAAGAATAAAAATTATGTATTATTGCTAATATTTGGCACTTTTATAAAGCTTGTTCGTAGGTCCCAATGCTTTTCCACTGTAAACGTAACTGGCCATTTTTACCAGCTGAGCTAGTATCCATGTAATTAGTAGAAAGAGCGACTCCATTCCCACCACTATTTCCCCGGTATTTCTTTAAATCCACGGATATGCAGAACAGCTTACGTTTAGAAATCAGACGGGGAAAGCAGTGTTTGCATTGGAGGTGAGAGATGAAGGACGAAAGAAAGAAGAGAAAACAAGTTTGGACCTATAATTATTTATTCATTCCCCACAAGCTCCTCGGACGGGGGTGAGCTCCTGAAATCATAAGAGATGTCAATTCAGCATGGGCACAAGTGGCCAACTGCTAGCTGACTTCCTTAAATTCTGTTTCTCCTTCTTCCTCAGCACTTGATCATAAAGCTAGAGACTATATGTTCCAGCCTCCCTTATAGCCAAGTATCACCACGTGACTAAGTTTTTACCAAGGAAAGTGATATACCAAATTTTCCCCTGCCTTAGAAGGAATTTCTCACGTGACTTATTTCTCTTGCCCATCCTGCAGGCTTGAACTTGGATACAGTAGCGACCTAGCTTTGACTCTGCAGATGAGAATAACAGTCCAGAAAACAGCAGAACAAGGGGTAATAAACAGATTCCTGAATAACTTCACGGAACAGTACCCTCCAGCCAGACCACCTGCTTCTAAACTTCCATATTACTTAAGCCTCTGTATTGTGAGGTCCCTTTTTTTTCTAACAGCAGACTGGCCTTTATTATTTAAAATACAGCACTAAAACACAGAATTGGACAGTTTCGAAAGAGGAATAACTGATCTAGAGAACAGCTTTAAGGATTACACCAGAACTCACAGGAGAAAAAAAGAGAAACAAAGATTAATCTGGAATCTAGCATAATTTTGATTCAAAAACTCAAATCTCTGGCACCTAGTACTGTGCTTAGTACAAAGTAGATGGTCAATTAATGTTTACTGAATGCCTGAATGAGTGAATGAATGGATTGCTCTCAATAAGAAAAGGGACAGTTCTTTTAACATGAGAGAAAATGAGCAAGATAGGTGCAAATGGTTCTTTTTTGAATGGCCTAAAAAATCCATATTGATTCAAAATGGACAAGTCATTTCTTTATATCAAAGCTGACATATTAGATAAGGAAAATTCTTCTTTCTTGTCTTGACTTGCTCAAAGTTCAAAATTGAAAGATTAGAATCTTAAATTATTGCTACATGTCTAGATCCTGATTTATTTCTCCTTGACAGAATCCTTAAGTACAACCATCAAAATGTTGGATGGAGAGTGGCTCTATTTTAATATGTCCTCTGAAAAATATACCTGCTTCATGTGTTTTTATATTGTTTGAGAATGCTACTCAGCTCCACAGGAAGGGTTTTATAAAATACCTGGCTTCTGGAAAGAAGACAAAAATTGAAATTTAAAAATCCAGGCTGAGCATTATCTTCATCCATTACATTAAAAAAAAATTATTCCTCTGAGGCTTGCTTATAGGCTCCTGAGCACATTTCCTTGGTGGGAAAGAGATCTGCAGTTTTGCTCAACAGTTTACGGTCACTTTTGTGTGAGCTATACAACATTCAATTTGCAATGGGTATTTGCAATTGGTATTTTATTAATTTAAAAAGGTATTATTAGAAAATATAGGTTGGAATAACTATAAAGCAACTCTCTAGAGTTCATCAGCTTCAGATGAAAACTTTTATTGAATTTGAATAGTAAAAATTTTGAGTTAGAGGGAACCAAACATAACTAATCTAAACCACTCATTTTGAGACTCAAGGAGATTAAATGGTTTGTCCAATTCTTAAATTTTTAAATTGAAGTGATAAATTCTATATTTGTCATAGAAATTACCCCTGAAATGATCAGTGCTAAGACTGTTACTGTAACCTTTCTCTACAAATGCCCATATTCCATGCCTGTTTAGGGGAACAGCTATTCATTAGCTTCAACATTCTACTGATCTTGTAGACTGTTCTCTTCTGACGGCTTTCCATGTTTTTGTTGTACCACTCATTCTGAAAACAGCTTCCTCTTTTTTGTAACTGATGAGTACATACCCAAGCCTCTATTCCTTTGAACGCCTCTTTGAGACTTACGTCATAAATGAGATTTCTCAATACTAGCATTCATGCAAGACATTAAAAATCTGTTGCCACCTCCCTTGAAAATCACCCAAGACTGCCTACTTACACATTCAAAAGTCTGTTATCAGTCCAAATCATTCTTAGTCTTTCTTGTTCCATGATACTATTAGCCACTCTCAGCCCCTGCCCATACCCAACCATATCCCAGTTGTTCCAATTGCATACATAGAGGTCTATAAGAGACAGTGCCCCTTTCCTGCAACCAGCTCTCAGGCAGCATACCAATATACCTGCAACCTTTCCCACACAGTAGTGGGATTCCGACTTAGTCATCTGTCCCATCCATGTCCAAGTAGCTGGACCTACGCACCACCACAGCCCTATTCCTTTAGACAAAGATTTCAAACTTTCAGATGCATAACAATCATCTGGGAAACTTCTTCAAAACTGCAGATTCCACTCCTACCTCCCTCCTCCCCAAAACATAACCTAAGTCTGCCCAAGGAACCTGGTTTCTCAATCAATCAACAGCTCCAAAACACATGCTGACAAACATTGAATAGCAGCTCTCCTTAAAAATCTGTGCACATCCATCTAGCAACATTCTACCTCAGATGCATGACAAAACCCCAGAAGGCCCCTCAAAATAAGGAGATGTTGGCAATCTCGTTAGGCTTGTTTTATTCTACCTACTATGAAGCATTATAGGAGATTCGACTTAATCATTACAATCAAAGTGCAGCCATGATCTTTATTAGTTTTTAGGCCTTTCCTTAGCTAGACAAGAAAGACATTCTCATAGATAATAAGAATCTAATTTACTAAAGGTTGTGAAGCCTCAAGATTCCTATATGTAAAAGTTGGTAAATTTCAAAATAAGTATTTAGAATTCAGCTTTTAAAAAAAGGTTTGGGGGCCAGCGCGGTGGCGCAGCAGTTAAGTTCGCACGTTCCGCTTCTCAGCGGCCCGGGGTTCGCTGGTTCGGATCCCGGGTGCGGACATGGCACCGCTTGGCACGCCATGCTGTGGTAGGCGTTCCACAGATGAAGTAGAGGAAGATGGGCACGATGTTAGCTCAGGGCCAGGCTTCCTCAGCAAAAAAGAGGAGGACTGGCAGTAGTTAGCTCAGGGCTAATCTTCCTCAAAAAAAAAAAAAAAAGTCTGGCTTTCTTCCTTCATTCAATTACACATCTCTTTTTAGTCTAGGTAGAGCTGTGTTTTCCAATCATCAAGTCCTTGAAGAAATAAGGTATTACTTAGTCCTAATGGCAACTCCTAGTATCATGCTGAAATAGCATTAGAAAGGAAGAGATGATGTATGGATACTTACTTGGAGAGTACTAATCCAGTTCTTTCTCTTCCAGCAGGATCTGATTCCATCTCTAATTTCCTATAATTTATTTTCTCTATTTACATTCCCCTTGAACTGGTTTTACACTAATTTCTCTGATGCTTGTTTATTACATTTCCTCTTTTCTCTGATCCAGTATGAATCAGCGTGCATTGTTATATAATAGGACAAAGAGGAGTATCTAATATAATTGCAACTGAAGAAGGAGCTTTCATAACAAAATTATTTTGAAACAATGCTAAATTTTGAGTTTAAGGTGCTATTTTTCTCATTTGGACTTATAAAGCTTTTCCTTTCAAAACCAAAATTCACAACATTAAATCCATAAAGGGAGTGACAGCCCAGATCACAACAATTCCCTCATTCCTGGGAGCTGCAGCCTATACCAGGGTGGGGTCCCAGGAGCCACACCCATACTTGGTAAATCTGACCCCAGGTCAGAGCCAAACAAGCCAAACACACAACCTAATCTGGGCCAGGTTCTGTCAAAGAAGAATTTGGATTGTGAAGTGAGAAACACACAAAATGGGAGATGCTCATGCAAAATCACTTTTTTGGCAGAAAGATAACAGAAGATCCTCAGAAGTACTGTGGGAACTGTATTTCCAAAAATTACTTATCCCATATATGTAATTACCACATCTTCTCCTCTAACCAAAGGTATGGAATGTTAAAGCAGCACTTTTCCAATCTATAAATAGGACATATGCTCCTAGTCAAGAGAAAGTAACCTGGCCAGGATTTACCCTCCCTCTTTAACAAAAGTGAAAATCGGGAAAAAAAAAATATGAAACAATTTTCAGACATCAGTCAGTGCAGGACAGCGATCCCTGACAGAGATTGTTTTCAACAAATAGGGTAAGCCTTACAACTGCCCCCAGCTCACCGTCTGGAGAATTTCCAGCATGCAGCACAAGGAGGGAGAGCACCAGGAAGAACCTAGTGGTCTTCCGGAGATGAGGAGATAGATTGTGGAGGCTGGGAGGCCAAGGCAGCTGGAGCGCACAGAAAAGAGAACTGGAGAAGAACACTGCACAGCAATAGAGCTCTGGAGATCTGCAGAGGGTTCACCACCACCCCGACTCCCCGACCCTGCCCAAGTCTCAGTAGAGTGTTCATCAGTGGACACATATGAGGAAACTACCCAAGGCTTGGGAAGGGACCACCTGAAAGAAGAAGGAGGAAAAGCCCATGGACCAGGAACAGCTGATGTCCATACTGTCAGAGTGGGAAAATCTCCTAACAGGTACGGGGTATACTACTCAGAGGGTAGTACTTCAATAGTGGGGCAAATTCAGCACTAGATGGAAGGCAGCTTTAGTCTCACCTAATAAATCTTAAAAGCAAGCTTTGGGCCAGCCCCAGTGGCCTAGTGGTTAAGTTTGGTGGCACTCCACTTCAGCAGCCCAGCTTTGCTTCCTGGGCACAGACCTGCACCACTCCCCAGTAGCCATGTTGTGGTGGTAGCTCACATACAAAATAGAGGAAAATTAGCCACAGATGTTAGCTCAGGGTGAATCTTCCTCAGCAAAAAAGAAAAACAAGCCTAAAATTATCAAACTATTTCCAAATAAGTTAACTCTGCCCTAAAACAAAAATTCAAATGCTCATAGACCTTTTAAGAAGAGAGATCATATTCTGGGTCATAAAGCAAGTCTCAATAAATTTTAAAGGATTCAAATCATACAACACATTCTCTGGAATTACATTATCAATATATAACAGAGAGATCATTGGAAAATCCCCAAGTACTTGGAACCTAAATAATACACTTCTAAATAACTCATGGGTCAAAGAGGAAATCAAAACGCAAACCAGAGCTATACTGAACTAAACGAAAATGAAAATTGATAAACTGAACTTGATAAAAACTAAGAACTCTTCTCTGTTAAAGACTCTGTTGGGGCTGGCCCGGTGGCACAGCAGTTAAGTGCGCATGCTCCGCTTCAGCGGCCTGGGGTTTGCCGGTTCGGATCCCAGGTGCGGACATGGCACCAGCTGGCAAGCTACGCTGTGGTAGGCGTCCCACATATAAACTAGAGGAAGATGGTCACGGATGTTAGCTCAGGGCCAGTCTTTCTCAGGAAAAAGAGGAGGACTGGCCGCAGATGTTAGCTCAGAGCTAATCTTCCTCAAAAAAAAAAAATTATAAAAAGACTGTTAAATTAAGAGAATGAAAAGGAAAGACACAGACTGGGAGAAAAAATTTGTGACTCTATTAAAGAAGTTGTATCCTATATATATTAAAAAAACAAAACCTCTTCAAACTCAGTAATAAGAAAACAACAACCCAATTAAAAAAATTATAAGGAAAATATCTGAATAGATTTTTCATCAAAGATGATATACAGATGGAAAATAAGTACATGAATTCATTCTAATAGAACATAACTAGGTCTTCAAAATGTTTCCAGTAATTTCTAAGAAATCAGACCTTAACTTGTAAATGAGAATGATATTGTTAAGAATTCTATCCAATTACCTTAAGGAGTTTTGTAGTATCAAATTTCATTATATATCAATGACTCAAGGAAGAATATGAATACTTACATATATATGTATGAACACACATCCCAATATGGCATTTATCAGGTAAACAGCATCTCAAATTTAATACCAATTTCAAGACTGAAAGAACATATCTTAACTGTCATATATATCTGGATATATGAAGACATATATAGTTCCTTTGCCAGAATCCACAACACCCTTTCCAAAGGCCCCTGACTTCTATTTGGGGAACCATGTGTCCCAAGGAAGTTAACATCACTCCCAATTCCAGAAATGGAGTCCATTCCAACAGAACATAATTGAGTCTACAAATGCTTCTACTAATTTCTAGAAAATCAGACCTTTACTTCTAAATTAGAATAACATGCTAATTAGAATTAGCATGTAACATGCTAAGATACTGTTAATAGTTCCACTCAATTACACTAGGGGAATTTTGTACTATCAAATTTCACTTTATATCAGCAAAGCCAATCACTACAGCCCTGAACTTATGTTTGATTCAGGACTGGGCACATAACTTAATCATGAGTACCAGGGAGAGGAATGTGCAATTTTCATTAAGTTGGTCAAAGTGGATCTCACTGAGAATGAGCAAATAGTTGAAGAAAGTAAAGGAATTAGTCATGTAGATACCTTGGGGAGGAGGATCAGAGGCAGATTAACCAACAGTGCAGAGGCTTGAAGGAGCATTTTTCATGTGTTCCTAGTGTAGCAAGGAGGCCAGCCTAGCTATAGTTGAGGGTGCAAGAGGAAAAAATGGTAGACGATGAGGCTAGAAATGTAAAAACAGGAAGATCTGAACCAGATCATATAGAGCCATAGTAGGTCCCTGGAATGTTTTAGTTTGTAGTGGAATGATTTGAAAAGGCAGAGGGATGGAAAAAGAGAATCATGAACAGGACACCCCTGCATAGGAAAACAGACTCTTGGAAAGTTGAGATTTGAGACGAGGTTATGAAGAAATTCCTATTATTATATCCAATGTGCCATGCTATATAATGTGAGAACTACCAAAACCAAGATAAAATCCTTGTCTTTGGTGAGTTGATAATCTAGTTAAAGAGAAAAACACAAATACACTTAAAATAACAGAATGTTTAAACTGCAAGGAGCTTTAGGATAGTTAGTATAAGCTTTTGTTTAACCAAAGGAATTTGAGCCAAGAAAGGGGAATGATTTATGCAAGGTATAACTAGTTATTGGTTCAAGTAGAAGTAGAAATAAGTTCTCTTAGATTCAAAGTCCCGCACAGCAACGGTCTGAAGGAGGAGGTGAAGAAAACACTACATTTATAAAGCACTTGTGCAAAAACAGATAAACATTTGTCACATTCACTTGCTGTTATGATTTCCAAAGAGACCAGCTGCTCAGCCTGCCCGAAAGATCTGCCCTATAATTCTGAGGGAAGGAGTGAAAAACAAAGCTGATACCTATGTTGATAAGTAAACCCAATGGATCAAAAGATAAAGAGCCTTCTGTATTTTGATGAGAAAAGCATTCAAAGCTCTTCATATAAAAGACTGTATTTTCTCCCTAACAAAGAGACTCTGTTACCTGGAATTTCTCAAGGCTACAAAGAAAAAGGATAAGGCAAGTAAATTATTATCCTATGCGTTGATAGAGTTAGCCTCTCTCAGATCAAGTACAAACACCAGTGGCTGGTGGAAAATAACATCTCATGACAAAAAGTCCTCTCACTGAAGCAGTAGTACTTCTGAAATATTCTAAGATAGAGTAACCAACATAATTCAAGCATATATTCCAGACAGTCAACATTTCCAACTCAACCCAACTAAGAACATATTATCCAAATGAGTATATAAGGTGATTACAATGATGTCATCTTTATCTATACATATTAATAAAGTAAATAATCATTAAAGTAGTTTTAAACTAGTAACACGATTTAAAGTAGATTCTGTTAGAATATTAATATCTATAGTAGAACAAGCTTAAAATAAGAATGTGTCAATATATAATCCTTAAGTTTTTACAATAGTTTGAACCTAATTATCAAATTGACAATTTAAATAAACTATAGATCAAATAACACAAAAATACACTTTTTATGCCTTTACTAAAGAGTTCACTATTGGCAAAAAACTTTAAGAGTTTACCAATTACAGAGAGAAAGTTTACAACATTAGTGCCTACACAATCTCACCAGATTAAGAATTTAAATTTTCAGTTCCATGGTCTCATATAGAAATCAGAGCACACATTCAATCAATCACTCAGTACATACACACATATATACACACTTGGTGACCCACACAATAGTATGCAGAAAGAGCACTAAACTTTATTTAGAGACCCAATTTTCAGTCTCAGATCTTCTACTTCATAGCTTTGGAACCTTAAGTGTGAACAAACTTCACTGAGCTTTAATTCCCTCATCAGTAAAATGGAGACGGCTGTTGAACCTCACATACAGAAAGTTGTTGAGAAATTCAAGAATAACTTAAGATAATGTGTGCAGAATTCCTTTTTGACCTGTGAATTACTATACAAATTTAAATTATATGGAGAAATATTAAATATGATACAATGGCACTATTTCAAGTCTCAATAAAAAGAAGTCCAAACACAGCAGTCTAATTTTTACTAATTTCTCCAGTGATTTCTTTTTCTTTCGAAAAACTCAGCAACAGTTCATAAAAAGTTTTGTTATAACTTTAGGCATGTGTTTACATAGAGGTAAATAGCTATAAACGAATCTGTCATATAGCATCCTCTATCTCATCATTATCATAACAAAATATCAAATGACAGCAATTTGTACTTCAGTACAAACTTTGTAAGTCAGTCTCATATTTCTACCGTGTGTTTTGTGGAACATGACACATTTATTGAGTACCCACTTAAATAATTGTCCAAAGAATTAAAAAAGCAGAAAAGATAAGATCCCCGACTTTACCAGTCTTATAGTCTGGATGCCATAATACTATATATGCATAAATAATTCAATCAAAGTGACAGGAGATTTTCACTTTGGCAATGAGGCAATAACAGGTACAAACTAGCCAGCCCAACATAAACAATGTAAAATAAAATAAAACTGTACAAAATATTTGAAACAAATGTTTTTGGATGTTGGGCAATAGGCAAAGTAGGACTGTGGTACCTAAGAAAAAGAAAATACATGAAATGAGCACTACAACCTCCATGGCTTTCTGTGTGGAGGCATTTTCAAGACTGCAGCACACAAGCAAAGAATAGCAGTCTTGCTGAGCAGAGGAAGAAGAGAATAAAGTTGGGGAATGCTGCAAAATTTAGGGGACAGGATACCATATGCAAGGAGCTCCAGAAATATGCATATTAAGTCTTTAGCTAAATGCTAGGGCGCACATGTGCAGGGCAACCCTCTACAAAACATGGCAGTGAGTAGCTGAAGAGAGATTCTGGAGGTCACAAAGTACTGAGAGACAAAGCACACAGATAAAAACCACATGAACCCATGAGAAATTCAACTGAACTAACCCAGAAGGGTCACACTGCTAAGAGACAATTCCAGGGGTCTCTCATCTTTCTCCACTTCTTGAGAACAGAGGGACTGACTAGGTTTTGTTCCAGACTACCTTTTCCAGGATGCTAGATTAATACGGCAGTAATTATTAGAGAAGTTTTAAATTATTAACATGATACTAATGTGATAAAAGCAAGCCGTGGAAGACAGAGACTATTTTCAACCAGAGAAAAGGACACATTAACTTACAGCCTTGGAAGACAGAGTACCTCCCTCCAGGAGCAAAGGGTGGGCAGGCCTAGTGCACATTATATACTATTTGGGTCCCCTAAGATCATGGTTCCTTTCCTATAATGCAACCAAACGCATGTGCAGGCATCCATCTAGACACATCTACACCACCCTCATGTAACTTGGGGTCAAGGAAAACTGATGCAAATATGAAGATGCTCATGCTGCTAATGTGCCTTAAGCAAGAAAGGCCTTTGTTTCTGACCTAGGAAACTCATGTCATCTGACAGCATCCATGAAACTGTAACATGCTAACTAATTGGCATTTTATTAGGTAAAATCTCAGACCCTGCACAGTTCTGGACATATACTTTGGAAGTAAGATTTTCTAGACCCACTCAAACAAAGATTAAAAACAAATCCTGAAAGGATCAAGCTGAGCCATCAAAAAATTGACTGCTCACAGAAACAAAACTCAACATTTACTAAAAGAGGGTAATAAATTCTAAACTGTCAATAGTATGATATCCAAAATATTCAGCATATAATCAAAAGTTATCAGACATGCACAGACAGAATAAAACGTAGCCCATTACCAGGTGGGGAGGGGGTAGTATATAGAAACAAACCCTCAAATGAACCAGATATTAGAATTAGCAGACAAGAATTTTAAAAGAGTTACGTAGACAGCAGACAACTGTCTACGGCCTAAGCCCTAGAATCTGTCAATACATTAGGTAACATGGAAAATGGGAATTAAGCTTGTTAATCAGTTGACCTTAAAATAGGGGGAGTATCCTGGATTATCCAGCTAGACCCAATGTAATCACAAAAATCCTTAAATGTGAAAGAGGGAAGCATAAGTATCAGTGTAAGAGTAATATAATTTGAGAAAGATTCACTGGTTATAACCAGCTTTGAAGATGAAAGAAAGCCATGTGCCAAGGAATGCAGGCAGCCTCTAGAAGCTGAAAAAGGAGAGAAAACAGGTTATTTCCTACAGGCTTCAGAAAGAAACATAGCCCTGCTGACACCTTGATCTGAGCTCAGTGAGACCCTTTTCAGACTTCTGACCTCTAGAACTAAAAGATGATAAATTTCTGATGTTTTAAGCCACTATGTTTGTGGTAATTTGACATAGCAGCAACGAGAAACTAATACAAGCTATCGAAAATATATCTAAGGATTTAAAGGAGAAGATAGAATGAGTGAACAGAGAAAGAATCTCAGTAGAAAAATAGAAACTACAAAAAGAACTAAATGGAAAAATCTAGAACTGAAAAATAATTTATTTGAAACAAAAAATTCACCGTATGAGCTTAAGAGCAGATTGGATACTACAGAATAAATGATTACAGAACCTAAATACAGAATAATTGAAATTATACAAACTAAAGCAGAAAGAGAAAATACTGAGAAATATAAAACAAAGTTTCTGCAATTAGTGAAATAATCTAAAATACATGAATTGTAGCCCCAAGGGAAAAAGAGTGGAGAGGAGGGTGAACAGAAAAATAGTTTGGAAAAAATAATGATCAATAATTTTCTGAATCTGAATACACACACACATCACAGGAGTACAACAAAGCCCCAGAGAGCACATGATGACCACATTAGAAAAAAGAATGGAAAAAGAATTTCATGCAAACACTAATCATGACGGAGGCAGAGCAGCTCGATTCCTCAACTTAAAGACAAAAAGCATTACCAGGGACAAAGAAAGAAGTCCCATATGTACAAGGAAGACACAATCAAAAACATGTATGTGTCTCATGACAGAGCCTCAAAATACACAAAGCAAAAACTGACTGAACTAAAAGGGGAAAATCAACAAATCCATAATTACAGTTGGAGATGTTAACACTCCTCTCCCAGTAAGTGAAAGAAAGAGATCCCAAAAAGTCAGTAAGGATATAAAAGATTTGAAAAACATTACCAATCAACTTTACCTAACTGGCATTTATACAACAACACATCCAACAACCGCAGAATAAATACTCTATTTAAGCACACACTGAACATTCACCAAGATAGACCACATTACGGGCCACAGAGCAAACCTTTACACTGTCAAGTACTGAAGTCCTACAGAGTACAGATTCTCTGATCTAAATTAAAAATCAGCAGCTTCGGCACTCGGGGAGTGGACTAGCGCTGTGCTCAGTGTCTGGGCTTGGACAGACAGCGGCTGTGTGACTGCACCAGGGACTGGAGGTAGGCCTGGCGGGGGGAGAGGGCTGGGTAGCAGCTAGTGGGCCTAAGAGGGGGTACAACCACAAACAATACTGGTGCTACAGCAAGCTACGCTCTACTACTCTCCTTTCATGGCCAAGTGCTGTTTGAAAAGCAGCACTTAACTCGCCTGGCCTAGAGGGTGCAGCCCGTGCCAGGGATTGTGATAGGTCCTTTTAAAGGCATCTCATTTGGCTTTACCGCAAACCTGTGAGAATGATATGATTTTTCTCATTTTATAAAGAAGTCAAACCTAAGTTACAGAATTCAGCCCAAGTCAAAAATGCTGGGCTGGCCCCGTGGGGAAGTGGTTAAGTTCCCGCACTCCGCTTTAGCAGCCCGGGGTTTTGCCACTCTGGATCCCACAGCTCATCAGGTCACGCTGACACGGCAACTCCCAGTGCAGAACTAGAAGGACCTATAACTAGAATATACAACTATGCAGTGGGGAGCTTTCGGGAGAAAAAGGAGAAGAAAAAAGATTGGCAAAAGATGTTAGCTCAGGCGCCAATCTTTAAAAAAAGAAAAAGCTAACTTCCAAGTCCAAGGGCCACTGGCTACAGTACAGCTGCCTTGAGGCATTTGAGAAACACAGAAATGGACAGAAATGAACAAGTTTGTTTCAGAGCATTACTCGAACATGGGGCTGGGGTTTTATTTAAAAATCATTCAAAAGTGATATACAGAACAACAGCAATAGAATGAAGTGTAAAGTCCCTGTCCTGAATGAATTTATAATGTAGTTGGGAACAAAAACAATGACTATTAAAGGTGGATCAAGAAAGAAATCAGAGGGGAATTAAAAAATATTTTCAACCACATAATAATGAAAACGTTTAATATTTGCAAAATTTCATAATAATGGAAACATAGCTGAAACAATGCTTAAAGGTAAATTTCTATGTTTATGATTACATTAGAAAAAATAAAAGTTTAAAAATCAATGCTCTAACTTTCCACATTAAGAAGCTAGGAGAAATTAAATCCAAAATAAGCAGAAGGAAGAAAATAAAGAGCAGAAACCAATGAAACAGAAAATGAACAAATAATGGAAAAATCAACAAAATCCTAAATTGGTTCTCTGAAAAATAACAATGAAACTGATAAACCCCTACCTAGAATGATCAAGAAAAACAAGAAAGAATACACAAGTTACCAATATTGGATGAAAACAGGGGCTTATCACTACAGATGTTACAGAAATTAAAAAGATAATGAGAAATATTATGAACAGCTTTGTGCAAATACACTTTACGATCATATGAAACAGGAAAATTCCTTAAAGGATACATACTACCAAACTAATACAAGAACCACAAAATCTGAACAGCCATTGTCTGTTAAAGAAGTTGAATTCATAATTAAAATCCTTCCCATATAATGAACTCCAGGCCCACATGGCTTCACCAATGAATTCTTATCAAACATTTAAGGACATGCTATCAGTGAATTCAATTAACTTGATTTTCTCTGTACACGAATAAGAACGAAATTGCAATAAAGCTGATCTATATCAGAAGTATATTCAAAACACTAACTCATGATTTCTTCCTTGGGGTCAGCAGATCTTTGGCAAGAATACCAAAAATAGAAACTATAAAAAAAGACTAAGTTGACTAGATAAAATTTTAAACTTCAAAATAAAGAACATCATACACAAAATTTAAAAATAAATATTAAATCAGAAAAATATCAGTATTTGATGAAGTAATTGGTTGATACAGACAAAACAAAAGCTTTTACTATCAAATGTGCAAAGGAGAAAAGCAGGAAATGTATCAAAGAAATAATAATGCCAATATGAAATAACTGGCACCTGAGTTAACAAGTGTTGCCAATCTTCTTTTTTTTCCTGCTTTTTCTCCTCAAGTAGATAGTTGTATATTTTAGTAGTGGATCTTTCTAGTTGTGGTATGTGGGACACCACCTCAACATGGCCTAATGAGCCACGGTGCCATGTCTGCGCCCAGGATCTGAACCAGCGAAACCCCGGGCCGCCAAAGCAGTGCGGGCAAACTTAACCACTCGGCCATGGGGCCAGCCCCCACGGCCAACTTTTCTAATCAATCAAAAGAAACATAAACTAAAGTAACATAGGCAAAAATGTATTCAAAAATATAAAAGAGAGGAGACATCTCTGGAAAAAGCAAAATGTGAAGACAGTAAAAAGATCAGTAGTTGTCAGATGTTTAGGGGGAAAGAGGGATGAACAGGCAGACCACAAAGGGTTTTTAGGGCAGTGAAAGTATTCTATATGATACTATAATGGTAGATACATGTCATTATATATATTTGTGCAAAGCCATAGAATGCACAACACCAAAAGGGAACCCTAAATGTAAACTATGGACTCTGGGTGATAATGATGTGTCAAGGTAGGTTCATTAATTCTAACAAATATACCACTTTGGGGGGGATGTTAATAGTGGGAATGGTGGGAAGAAGGGAGGATATGGGAACTCTGTACTTTCCACTTGACTGTGCTATGAACCTAAAACCACTCTAAAAAATAGTCTAGTTTTCAAAAAATACATATAGACCTTCAAAGACTAAGTTAGAAAAAATAGTGTAAATTATTTTAATAATGTTTTAATACTGATTGTATATTGTAATAATGACACTTTTCATATGTTGAGTTAAATAAAATATACTGTTAATATTTTTAAAAAGAGGAGTAATACCTAGTATTGTTGAGAACTGTGGTACACAGATGATGTCTTGCACTGATGTTAAGAACATACATCTTTTTGTGTGGCAATCAGCCAATACATATCAGAGTCCAACAATGACATGTCTAAGAACTTATTTAAAGTAGATAATAATAAGCACAATGAGATGTATGCGCAATGAGATGTATGCACAGTAGGCCCATACAATGGAATTGTAGGCAGCTATCAAATCTGATGAAGCAGATTGCTATTCAAAAAAGGACATTCATGATAATTCATCAATTGGTAAAAGGTCAGATTACAGGACACTATGGATGAGCCAGTTTATGATAAAGTACATAATATTAATGCACACATATTCATATAAAGATGTGAAATGGGTTGTTCAACAAAATACTAATCATGATACGTTCTAGGTGAGGACATTTAGTGATTTTTTAGTCTCTTCATATTATTTTCTTCTTTTATTTGAATTTTTTACAATAGGCCTGGATCTCTTTTCCTAAAACATAAAGGCTTTTATATTCACAAACATATATAGACACACAAACTCACAGTATTTGGCTACTTTAATTTGACTTCCTATTTACCCTGGCAACAACAAAGTTCAATCTACCTAAAGAAATCATTCACTTGATGCTGGAATTTGGTGCAAGTTCCTCAATTTACTCTACTTATCTGACATAAAATCAAGTTGCACTGGAAAGAGCGGGTTTTGGAGTTAAAATGTTCGTTCAAGTCTGCGAATTATCTGTGTGAGCCTGGCCACTTCACTTTTCTATGCCTCAGTTTTCTCAAATGTAAAATGAAATTATTAGTAACCATCCAATGACAAGATTGATAGGAAGAGATGGTGTCAAGATGGCATTGTGGGTAGACTCTGAACTCACTTCCACCCAAGGACACAACAAATTTACAACTACTCTTAGAACAATTTTCCCTGAGAGAGAACTGAAAACTGGATAAAAATAATCCCCACCACAAGGGACAGTGCTGACTGAGGCAGAAAAGGCAGAAATTCTTTTCTGGAAGGAAAGAAGCCACCTTCTAGCCATAGAGCTTTACAGGTGGCCAGGAGAAATCTTAAGGTACAAAGCCTTCCCTGGAGGAGTTGGGGATCTGAGCAGCAGAGCATTAACACAATAAGCCACTTTTAGACTCAGCACAACAGAGATGAGTGTCATAATACCTGGCTTTGCTGGCTATTAACTACAATGGGGAATACCCACAGAAAAGCTATCCGACATAAGGGGGAAATAAGCCTGCTCTTAAAGGGCCCACACACAAATTCACCTGTTTTGGAAAGCAACCTAAAATCACCAGAAAGAAAGGTGCACAGTCCTTTGGTGAAGAGAGACTTGCCTGATAAGCTTTGGTTGCATCTCAGTGAGAAGCGGGACCTCTCCAGGCTGGGACCACCTCCCCAGGACTGAGACATTGGTGGCAGCCATTATTGAGAACTAGTACAGGCATGCTGACACAGACACTGGCAGATGCCACTGGAGTTCTTCCCGTGGCCTATTAGCACAGGGGTCTGCCCCATCCACTAGAGCACCAATTTAATCTAGCTCAGCAGAACAGGCAGCCTGCCCTATAGACTAACCCCACAACAGCAAGCATTGAGCAATTTGTGGACCCGTAAAGGCAGGGTGACTGGATCCTCTGCAGCCTGGTGGGTGGATCCACCTTGGCAGGGCAAGGCATGCGCGAGGGGTGGGCCTGCATTGGTGGAGCCTGTGAGGCCTCTGCAGCAGGCCGACTGCATCTGCTTCAGTGGGTCAGGGCACATGCATGGGGCAGGACTGTGTTGACGGGGTCTGTGGCCCTGCAGGCAGTGGGGCTTATTGACTGCAGCAGACTTGTGCTTCTCAAACAACCACATAGGGGATCAGCCCCAACTTCCAAAGCCTGAAACAGTTGGGCACTCCCATGCCTGGCTCTGGTCCCACTAAGCTACAATCCTGAGAGAGCCAATAACAGCCTTGTAGGAAAGAGCGCTACAGCAATTGTAAGCCCCCTGAGCCTAGCAACCAGCTACACTTGGGCATGTTCACTTCACAGAAAAACTGCAACAGGAATGTGCTATTAAGCCTTGCAGCCAACTGCGCTGGGGATGCCTACACCTTATAAAGTAACTGAAGAGACCACAGCAGCCAAAGGCAACTGAGCATTACAACCAGCCAACAAGGGGACAGCCTAGCCTCCCCAGGCACTTGCAGCAAGAGTAACCTTGCCACAACAGGAGGACACATGTAGCCCACACAGGGGTCACCTCTGGAACATTTGGAACTAGTGATAAGAGGGAAGCACACTGTTGGGCATCATAAAGCATCCCCTACATAAGGCCACCTCTCCAAGATCAGGAGACATAGCTGACTGACCTAATACATAGAAAAAAGCACAGAGAAAGAGGCAAAATGAGAAGACAAAGGAATGCATTCCAAGTAAGGGAACAGGACAAAACCCCATGAAAAGAGCCAAATGAAACAGAGATAAACAATCTACTTGACAAAGAGTACAAACTAAGACTCATAAGGATGCTCACTGATCTTGGGAGACAAATGGATGAATTCAGTGAGAACTTCAACAAAGAATTAGAAAATATAAAAAAGAACCAATGAGAAATGAAGGATACTGGAAACAAAAAATCCAATAGAGGGACTTAATAGCAGAGTAGATGACACAGAAGGATGGATCAGCAAGCCGGATGAAAGACTAAAGGAAATCACCCAAGCTGAACAGATAGAAGAAAAAAGAACTAGAAAGAATGAGGACAGTCTAAGATACCTCTGGGACAACATCAAGTGCACTAATATCAGTATTATAGGTGGCCCAGAAGGAGAAGAGAGAGACAAAAGGGCAGAAAATATATTTGGAAAAATAATAGCTGAAAACTTCCCTACCCTAAGGAAGGAAACAGACATCCAGGTACAGGAAACACAGAGAGCACCAAACAAGATAAACCCAAAGAGGTTCACACCAAGACACATTATAATTAAAATATCAAGAATTAAAGATAAAGAGAGAATTCTAAAACCTGCAAGAGAAAGGCAACAAGTTACATACAAAGGAAATCCCATAAGGTGACTTCTCACAAAAACTGTACAAGCTAGAAGGAAGTGGCATGACATATTTAAAGTGCTGAAAGGAAAAAACCTACAGCCAAAAATACTCCACCTGGTAAGGTTATCATTCAGAATGGAAGGAGAGGTAAATACTTTCCCAGATAAGCAAAAACTAAAGGAGTTTATTACAAAGAAAACAGTCTTACAAGAAATGTTAAAAGGACTTATTTAAGTGGAAAAGAGAAGATCATGAATAGAAATAAGAAAATTATCAAAAAAACAAAAAGGCAATAAAATCACTGGTAGAGGAAAATATACAGTAAAGGTAGCAAGTCAACAACCTATGAAGCTAATATGAAGGTCAAAAAGCTAATATAAAGTACTAAAATTATCTATTTCCATGATAAGAGAGTAACAGATACACATGCACAAAAAAAAAAAATTAGATGTGATATCAAAAACATAAAATGCGGGAGGAGGCGAGTAAAAGAGTAGAGCCTGTAGCAAGAGGTCAAACTAAAGAGATCATCAACTTAATATAGATTGCTATATACATAGATTATTACATATGAACCTCATGGTAATCACAAACCAGAAACCAATAATAATACATAAAAAATTAAGAGAAAGCAGTCCAAACATAACACTAAAGAAAGCCATCAAACCACATGGGAAGAGAGCAAGAGAAGATGAAAATAACAGAGAAGAACTACTAAAACACCCAGAAAGAAAGTAACAAAATGGCGTTAACTACATACTTATTCAACAGCTACTTTAAATGTCAATGGACAAAATGCTCCAGGCAAAAGTCATAGGGTGGCCTACTGGATAAGAAAATAAGACCCATATATATGCTGCATACAAGAGACACACTTCAGACCTAAAGACACTCAAACTAAGTGAAGGGATAGAAAAAGATACTCCATGCAAATGGCAATGAAAAGAAAGCAGGGGTAGCAATACTTACATCAGACAAAACAGACTGTAAAACAAAAACTGTAACAAGACAAAGAAGGGCACTATATAATGATAAAGGGAACAATCCAACAAGAGGAAATAACACTTGTAAATATCTATGCACTCAACATAAGAGCACCTAAATATATAAAGCAATTATTAACAAAGATAAAAGGAGGGGCTGGCCCTGTGGCCGAGTGGTTAAGTTCATGCACTCTGCTACAGGCAACCCAGTGTTTCGCTGGTTCAAACCCTGGGCGCAGACGTGGTACTGCTCATCAAACCACACTGAGGTAGCGTCCCACATGCCACAACTAGAAGGACCCACAACGAAGAATATACAACTATGTACCAGGGAACTTTCAGGAGAAAAAGGAAAAAAATAAAATCTTAAAAAAAAAAAACATAAAAGGAGAAATAGACAGCAAGACAATAATAGTAGGGGACTTTCACATTCCACTTACACCAATGCATAGATCATCCAAACAGAAGATCAATAAGGAAACATTGGCCTTAAATGACACATTAGATGGCCTTAGTAGATATATACAGAACGTTCCATCCAAAAATCACAGAATACAAGTTCTTTTCAAACATACATGGAACATTCTCCAGGACAGATCACATATTAGGCCACAAAATCAGTCTCAATAAATTTAAGAAGACTGAAATAATACCAAGCAACCTTTATCACCACAACAGTATGAAACTGGAAATCAACTACAGGAAGAAAATCGGAAAAGCCAAAAATATGTGGAGATTAAACAAAATGCTACTGAACAACTGTTGGGTAAATGAAGAAATCAAAGGAGAAATTAAAAAACACCTGGAGACAAATGAAAATGAAAATATAACATGCCAAAATTTATGGGATACAGCAAGAGCGATTCTAAGAGGAAAGTTTAGGGGCCGGCCCCGTGGTCGAGTGGTTAAGTTCATGCGCTCCACTGCAGCAGCCCAGGGTTTCGCTGGTTTGAACCCTAGGCGTGGACATGGCACCGCTCATCAAGCCATGCTGAGGCAGCATCCCACATGCCACAACTAGAAGGACCCACAACTAAGAATATACAACTATGTACCAGGGAGCTTTGGGGAGAAAAAGGAAAAATAAAATCTTAAAAAAAAAAAAAATTAAAGGAAAGTTTACAGCAATACAGGCCTACCTCAACAAACAAGAAAAATCTCAAATAAACAGTCAAACAGTGTACCTAAAGGAACTGGAAAAAGAAGAACAAAGCCCAAAATCAATAGAAGGAAGAAGATAATAAAAATCAGAGCAGAAATAAACAAAATAGAAACTTAAAAAACAATAGAAAAAAATCAATGAAACTAAGAGCTGGTTCTTTGAAAAGATACACAAAATTGACAAACCTTTAGCCAGACTCACCAAGAAAATGACAGAAAGCTCAAATAAATAAAATCAGAAATGAAAAGAGGAGAAATTATAATGGACACCTCATAAATACAAAAGATTATATGAGGATACTACAAAAAGCTCTATGCCAAAAACTGGACAATCTAGAAGAAATGGATAAATTCTTAGAATCACACAACCTTCCAAAACTGAATCAAGAAGAAATAGAGAATTTGAATAGACCAATTACCAGTAAGGAGATCAAAATAGTAATCAAAAACCTCCCAAAAGACGAAAGTCCAGGACCAGACGGCTTCCCTGGTGACCTCTATCAAACATTCAAAGAAGACTTAATACCTACCCTTCCCAAACTCTTCCAAAAAATTGAGGAAGAGAGGAAACCTCCTAACTCATTCTACAAAACCAACATTATCCTGATACCAAAACCAGACAAGGACAACACACACACAAAAAAAAATTACAGGCCACTATCACTGATGAACATCAATGCAAAAGTCCTCAACAAAATACCAGCAAATGAAATACAATACATTAAAAAGATCATACACCAGGATTAAGTGGGATTGATTCCAGGGATGTTGGGATGGTTCAACATCCACAAATCAGTGTGATACACCACATTAACAAAATGAAGAATAAAAATCATACGATCATCTCAATAGACATCAAGAAAGCATTTGACAAGATACAGCATCCATTTATGATAAAAACTTTGAATAAAATGGGTTTGGAAGGAAAGTACCTCAATCTAATAAAGGTCATGGAAGACACACCCACAGCTAATATCCTTCTCAATGGAGAAAAACTGAAAGCTGTTCTTCTAAGAACAAGAACCAGACAAGGATGCCCACTTTAACCAGTTATTTAACATAGTATTAGAAGTCCTAGCCAGAGGAATCAGGCAAGAAAAAAGAAATAAAAGGCATCCAAATTGGAAAAGAAGAGGTGAAACTGTCACTATTTGCAGATGACATGTTTTATATATAGAAAACCCTAAAAAATCCAAAAAATTTTAAAAATAATAAATGAATATGCTACAGTTGCAGGATACAAAATCAACATACAAAAATCAGTTGTATTTCTATACATTAACAATGAAGTAGCAGAAAGAAAAATTAAGAATATAATCTAATTTACAATTGTAACAAAAAGAATAAAATACCTATGAATAAATTTAGCCAAAGAGGTGAAAGACCTGTATACTGAAAACTATAAAACATCGCTGAAAGAAACTGAAGAAGACACAAAGAAATGAAAAGGTATTCCGTGCTCTTGGATTAGAAGAATAAACATAGTTAAAATGTCCATACTTCCTAAAGCAATCTACAGATTCAATGTAATCCCTATCAAAGTTCCAATGACATTTTTCACAGAAATACAACAAAGAATCCTAAAATTTATATACAACAAAAGACCTCAGATAGCCAAAGGATTCCTGAGGAAAAAAAAAACAAAGCTGGAGGTGTCACAATCTCTGACTTCAAAATATACTACAAAGTTATAGTAAACAAAACAGCATGGTACTATCACAAAAACAAACACACAGATCAATGGAACAGAATTGAGAGCCCAGAAATAAACCCACACATCTATGGACAGCTAATTTTCGACAAGGGAGCCAAGAGTATACAATGGAGAAAGGAAAGTCTCTTTAATAAATGGTGCTGGGAAAACTGGACAGCCACATGCAAAAGAATGAAAGTAAATCATTCTCTTACACTGTACACAAAAACTAACTCAAAATGGATTAAAGACTTGAATGTAAGACCTGAAACCATGAAAATTCTAGAAGACATAGGCAGTACACTCTTCGACATTGGTCTTAGTAGCATATTTTCAAGCACCATGTCTGACCAGGCAAGGGAAATGACAGAAAAAATTTAAAAATGGGACTACATCAAATTAAAAAGCTTCTGCACAGCAAAAGTAACCATCAACAAAATGAAAAGACACCTAACAACTGGGAGAAGATATCTGCAAATTATATATCTGATAAGGGGTTAATATCCAAATTATATAAAGAACTCACACATCTCAATAACAAAAAACTAACAACTCAATTAAAAAATGGGCAAAAGATCTGAATAGACGTTTCTCCAAAGAAGAGATACAGATGGCCAACAGGCACATGAAAGGAGGTTCAACATCACTAATTATCAGGGAAATGCAAATCAAAACTACGACATATCACCTCACGCCCATCAGAATGGCTATAATTAGCAAGATAGGAAATAACAAGTGTTGGAGAGGATGTGGAGAAAAGGGAACTCTCATACACTGCTGGTGGGAGTGCAAACTAGTGCAGCCACTATGGAAAACAGTATGGAGATTCCTCAAGAAATTAAGAATAGAACTACCATACAATCCAGCTATTCCACTGCTGGGCCTTTGTCCAAAGAACAAGAAAACACAAATACGTAAAGATATATGCACCCCTATGTTCATGCTAGCATTATTCACAATAGCCAAGACTTGGAAGCAACCTACGTCCCCGTTAAGGAACGAATGGATAAAAAAGATGTGGTATATATGCACAATGGAATACTACTCAGCCATAAGAAATGATGAAATCCGGCCATTTGTGACGACATGGATGGACTTTGAGGGTGTTATGCTAACTGAAATAATCTGAGTGAGAAAGTCAAATACCATATGATCTGACTCATTAAAATAAGATAAAAACACACACACACATTGGATCAGAGATTGGATTGGTGGTTACCAGAGGGGAAGGGGGTGATTAGATACATGCGTATGGTGACAGATTGCAACTGGTCTCTGGGTGATGAACATTATGCAATCGACACAGAAATTGAAATATAATGATGTACACTCGAAATTTATATAATGTTATAAACCAATGTTACGGCAACAAAAAATAAAGTAACAAAAAAAACATTGATTGGAGGATCAAATAGGTAATTCATGCGGAAAACACTTTCTAAAATACTTTCCAAATAGTGAACATTAGTAGTTGTAGTTTATTGCAAAACAGAAAAACATAATGGCACAGGACATCAAAACAATGAAAAGAGAAAAAAATCAGACTTCTAAAAAGGGGAAGAAAATTAGTAAAGGAGAAATGTGTGAAAAAATATATGTAGATACTGAGGGGAAAAAATGAGCAAAAACTAATAAGAACTTCCATTTTAAAAAATTGACAGTTGATTAGACTGACTCAAAAAAAAATAAAAAGTTATAACTTGGCCAAATAGAAAATAAAAAAATCTGATCATTATCTGCCACACATTGAGACCTACAGAATTTGAAATGTAAGTTTTCTATAAAAGTATCTTTTACACTTTTAATGAATAAGATGAATGTGACACAAGGCCCCTGCCATCAAAGGAGTTTATAGCTACTCCATAAAATATAAATAAGCATTCTCATCATCCATTAGTATACATTCTTTTAAATGCCTACTAAACACAGAGCACTATGCTATGCATATGGAATTCAAAGGTATATATGACACTATTTCTTGCTTTTGAAGAACTTACAATGTATTTGAGGAACAAACTGGAGTATCAACACAAATGTAAACCCAACTGTAAGAAGTGGACACACACGGCAAAAGGTAGAAGAACAGAATTATTACCCAGGAGTAAGAGAGATGCTGAATCATCATCCCTGTATCTGAGCTGCATCAGCTACAAGAGCAACTGGATGCTAAAATATAGACTATGGAGATAGAGCCGAGTACCTCCCGCTTTTGATCATGATTGTGCCAGGGAAGTGGAATTATTTAGTTACTAGGTATTACTTCACAAGCAATAACATATTAAATATTAAATAAGTTGTCATTCAGTACACCACTTAGTGAACACTGGATTCCTGTTGAAATGCTGCCAAACCTGACAGGAAAAGGAACCCATCAGGAAATAATGGCTGGCTCTATCAGCTTGACACTGAGTTCACCAAACCATTAATTAAAAAAAAAAAGTTGAAGGAGTAATTTTTTAACAACCTAGAGAGCTTCCCAAAATTGCAAAAAAAAAAAAAAGCTTAGTACAACCAAAGACCAGTTGTGAAAATATTTTTCATCAATTGATTCAGATTAGCTCTTCTTCATCATCTCCCTATTAATAAACAAATCTTCAAACTAGAAGTAGTCACATTTAAAGAGGATATTAAGACAGGCACTTTCATAAATTAAAAATGGAATTAAAACTTTATCATATCCAGTTATGATTATTGGATTCTCAAGCATTCAATCTTTTACTGAGAGTAGCAATTAGAGATGAGGCTTGGAAAGAGTCCAAAATCTAACAAATTTAATGAACCATCTATGTTTCTCTCTCATAAGATTATAACTTCCTTGATGGCTGGGTCGGTATCATCTCTGCATTCCTTCTAGCATCAAGAATGACATTGTATACACTCGGATTGAGAAATGGATGAATGGATGGACAGACAAACAAGCCATGAAACAAACAGATGTGTGTCACAGAGATTAAAAGTTTAACAGAATGCCCTAAAGGTTTGGGAAACTAACTGCTTATTAAAGACAGGTTCTGAGAATGTAGAAATGACACAGAATGTGAAGGTGACAGGAAGGGAGAAAGAAGAGGCGATTGCTATAACATAGCCTCCACACAAAAAGGAGGAAGAAAAAGGGCAGAGAGATGATACAAAGGCAGGCGGAAGAGCTAACAAAAGAAAAATGAATTAATGGAGGACAACAGACAAAAAGAAAAACAAGGAGAGACAGGAAAAACAGAGCAATAGTGAGAAATCAAGACAGAATCAGTACTCTTATGCCACTTCAGGGCAGAAGATATGCTTTTTGCTTTTTATCATACTTTAGGAATTTTAAAAATATATTGTGCTCACAAATGCAGAAGACAAGTTGTATTGCTAAAAAGTTAAACACAGTATAATACAAACCATCTTAGCAATTGACTTCCAAAACAAATGGGAAAAGAGAGAGAGAAGCATTAAGAGTTATACTGGCCATTAAGGTAAAAAACAAAGTTGTACACGATTTTAAAAGGAACAGAAAAAATTTGATGACAAGTATTATTTTTGTCTTGTTCTAGACAGACGTTGAGGAAAAGTTTATAGATTAGACGGTAAATTGATTTTAATTTCTTATAACATTTGTATAGCATTTTATAATTTGTCATTTTTCCACATACATTTTCTCACGTGATAACGTGAAACGGATGTTACTAAACCCATATTACAGATGAGGAAAGAGAGACATAAAAATGGATAAGTAATTTGCCCAAAGTCACATAGACAGAAGACAATACAAATGGATTTTAAACTCAGATTTTCAAAATTTCGTCATAAACTAATACCATTAATGAAAGAATAATATTTTCAAAGTGTAATTTTAGGAGAAAAAGGTCTTTACTTTTTCTCACACACCATGGTGAAAAGAAATTATAGAAGAGATAGGCAAGTGAAATTTTTCTATTCATCAAAGCAAGCTTAAATATTCCCATTTACAGAATTGATGGCATTAATAACAAATGAGGAAAAAATGAGAATAAAAGTCTTCAAGAATTTTTACATATCACTTACCTCAAAATTAACTTAAAGATGGAAAAGTTATCTTATAAACCGAAAATCTCAGGGAAGAAATTGGAAAGTTGAACCAGCTCACAGTACAGTCAAGAAACGAGCACACTATGCAGCTCTGTGTGCTGAATTAGAAAAACCTGCAAACTAAATCAAAAGCAGCAAAGAGAAAACAGTTTGCATGGATGCATCCATGTGCGTCCAAGGGAACATTTACATCAACATGCTGACAAACGAACTGAATTTCTCTGAAGGAATGGACAAGAAACAGTTAACTATGTATTCTCTAGGAAGGGTGCCAAGGGACTTTGGATCTGAGGTAGGAGGAGACATCATTTTTTTGTATTTCTCTTTGTATAACGGTAAAAAAATTTTATTTGTGTTTATTATTTTCTGATTTAAAACACTGTTACTAAAAAATGTTTTAAATAACGGCCATTGAAACAAATATAAATTTTAAATCACCACCAAAACAAATGTGTAACCTGGTCATAGGAGGTTTACTACACTAACATGCATTTAGAGATGACTGACGTACTTATCACGAAAGCAGACTTGTGAGCTGAGCTTTTCTTACGGGGACCAGTAGACTCCACAGAAGTGGAGGAAACAGCACTCTGGACAGAGCAGACAACACAGGACCACCTGAGATTTGTTTGGGGGTGAGTGATGTGAAGCAATAAAACCAAGTCTAAAACAGTCATCTGAGCCCAGGTCACGGAGGGTCTAAAACGCCAGACTGAAATGCAGACCTTATTCTGGAGACCGGGGTCTCATCAACATTAAGAGTTTGCAAGGCCTAGTTTGAGAAAAACTACAGTTAACAACAGAGACTGAAAGCCTGGCTGGACGAGACTGCCACATGTCCTGGTCATGTGATCAGAACAGCCAGCCCCACACTAGCAAAAGGGTGAGGCTCCCTTAGGTTCCATAGGAACGTGATAGATATGTAGGAAAACCAAAAACTCATTTGCGTTGATGATATCAGACTAGTTCTTCAAGAAAAGTGCTAGGAATTATCCTAAACATAGAGTCTAACACAATTGAGGAGAATATTTTGATAGTCAATTGTGATGGATGGCATTAACATACTCAGCTGCTACACTGTGGTTTTAGTCTGCAAGGCCAGAGGCTGTTTATTCATAGATGTTTTCCCAGCAATTAGAATATACTGCCATTAAACATTTAGCTTTGATTATTACTTAGGAAAAAAGTGGTACAAATATACAGACTTTCAGTACGTGTAGATTACTAACATTGAATTTTATTCGTTATCCTTTCGATTTAAAAAAAACCACTATGGGGCTGGCCCCGTGGCCAAGCGGTTAAGTTCATGCACTCCGCTTCAGCGGCCCAGGGTTTCTCGCCGGTTTGGATCCTGGGAGAGGACAAGGCACCGCTCATCAAGCCATGTTGAGGTGGCATCCCACATGTCACAACTAGAAGGACCCACAACTAAAATATACAACTATGTACTGAGCGGATTTGGGGAGAAAAAGCAATTAAAAAAAAAAAAAGATTGGCAACAGTCGTGAGCTCAGGCGCCAATCTTAAAAAAAAACCATTAAAATAGATGAATATGAAAATTGTTTATAATATTTATCAGAACCCATAATTAGAATTATTATTAAAAGAATATGCTAGGCCTTAGCCTGAAACAGAAAGAAATACTTGGATAAATGTAATATATCCCTCATTAATCCTTAATTATTATAGTCATCGTTAAATCTTGCAATTCACCCTCCTACCTTTGGAGTCAAGTACCCTCACTGATGGACACCATGTCATTATATATTAAATATATATACACACACTATATACATATCAAACATAAGCATCTAATTATTTCTTCTTGTGAATTATGAAAGGCATGTACTTACAATTTCTGTAAATTATAATAAAAATAAGCATTGTTCGAAAGCATATTTATACATTTTATTATCTCTATTGATCATCACAAGCTTTCTGGTAGAAAGAGAAAGGTTGTTATTGTTCTCATTTTAAAGACAAAGAAACTGAGGCTCAGAGAGGCTAAGAGTCTTATTACAAAGCCAGAACTCCAACCAAGTTCTTCTAAATCCAATCTAACTTTAGAGTTCTGCCACCCTAGCTAGCATAAAACAGCAGTGAACAAAAGCAGTGAATAAAAGAGCAGATTCTCTTCTCACCAAAGAAACCATAAAGAGAACATCCCAGCCTGTGTCCTTCTCATAGTTAAGAAGAATGAGGACAGGGGCTGGCCCCCCGTGGCCAAGTGGTTAAGTTCATGCACTCCGCTTCAGTGGACCAGGGTTTCGCCAGTTGGGACCCTGGGCACACACCTAGCACTGCTCATCAAGCCAAACTGAGGCGGCCAGAAGGACCTACAACTACAATATACAACTATGCGGTAGAGGGGCTTTGAGGAGAAAAAGAAAAAAAAAGATTGGCAACAGATGTTAGCTCAGGGCCAATCTTAAAAAAAAGAAAAAAAGAGAAGAGTGAGAATATAAAGATCTCCCCAACCCTGGGAGCCCCCAGGCCAGTTATCTCCTTATCATTGCATGAAATCCATTTGTCCAGATGTCCCTACAAATATTGTCATTTTCTGTGTGTCGTGACATGAATAAAGTTGAGAAACACTGCTATTGAGAAATCAGGAATATATAGAGTGGTCTTAAATAAATTAAATTTGTTTGAAAAAATATAAAATTACCTATAGAAAGAGATTTATATCAATAATGTCATACAATCGTGCTTCAAGGTTAATTGCTGGACTAAAATTAAATCTATAATATAGTAGTTCTCAAATCTTATCCATTACCACTCATATAAGAGACAATGTTCATATTCACAACCCACACTTATGCACATATCCAGATTTTGTCAAAGTCTAAATACATTTTTCAAGTAATTAACACTGGAATAATTTTTAATCATCAGTTATTTATCCTATCAGGGGCTTACTCTATCCTATAGCATTGATAACCTTTGGTTTACAATTTCTAGTGCTAACCATAGCTATGCCATTCCTTTAGCACTCACTCAAGAAACTCACATAGGAATGCAAATAAGAGCAATGTCATTATTGGGATAGCCTTGAATTTGCTATAATTTTTAACCATTCACACATTGCAATGCTTCGTGTGAGTTTACAGAGAACTCATAACCAATTGTACCATACCTCACAACTGATAACATTCCCACTGAAAATCCTACACTTGTATAATATTACTCTTAACCTCACCTCATTATCATTCCTTCAGAGATACGAACCTCTAGTTTATTCTCATTCTAATAACCTTCTAGCTTGTCAATATTAACTCTTAGAAATTTGAAAATTTACACATATATGGAATTCCTACTTCCCTGCTGAAGTTTGTGCATGTGAAAAATTTGGAAGGAGCGCAGAAAAAGTCACATTGTAACTTCCAAGTCCTGCCTAATCCCTCTAGATGCCACCAAGCCTTTAAATGAGTACTGCCAGATTTAACGCCACAAATTTTTATTCTCTGCCAAACATCCTTCTCAAAGTGAAACTAACTCATCAGCCCCAAACGCATTAGCATCTTCCTTCCTCCTGGTTTCTGACACTTCTGCAGTGTTAGCTGGGGAACCTGGAAGTTATTGTGTGACCTTCCTTCATCAGTCCTTTCTTCCAGGTTGATCACACACCTCAAAACAGGGGGAAAAGTCAACACTGACACTGAATTTCTGTTGAAGTGATCATGCCTTTTTTCAAATACTTTACAACCTCAATATAGAAACCAAATAAAAGTTTATCTCTATATAAGCCCTTTACAGTGCAGCTTACAAAGCACCTTCATGCCGTTTTGTATTGGACTCTCATAATTCTTGAGATATGTAGCACAAAACTTTTGATACTGTGAAAAGTGAAATCAACAGAAGCTAAACAACTTGACCAAGTCATACAACTAAAAAGTAGTGAAGCCAGGACCAAAAGCCATGTTTCAACTCTTAGTCCAGTATCTTTCCACTCCACCATGATGTCTATAAGGTGAAACATTCTGTTTTATCTGTAAAAGGATTCCAGGCTTTAGGTTTTTAGAAAATCACGTCATGAAATCCATTTGCTTCTGTTAACCTTGAAACAGAGATTTAAACACCTATTCACATTCAACCCAAGTAGTAAGCATTAGTTTTATTAGTGTGTGTCTGCACTGAGAGTTTCTACAACAATTACCTTTCATAATATTCAACCTCCTCTACCAGCTTTCCTAGTCTCATCATTAGAAAAACAAAAAAGGTTCAAAGGGCACTCTATCTCAGAACAAGAAAGTACAACTTTTTCCAAACAAAAGAAAGCATTTCATTAAATGCTTTTTTTAAACAATAAAAGGAATGAAAACTTTTTAAAAATCAAATAAAAGAAATTAAAATAAAATTATGAGAAAAAAGAAGCAAAGTACAATTAAAAGTAAAAATAAAAACTAAAGAAGGGGCCGGCCCTGTGGCGTAGTGGTTAAGTGCAGTGTGCTCCACTTTGGTGGGCCAGGTTCATGGGTTCATATGCCAGGCATGAAGCCACACCACTCATCAGCCACGCCTTGGCAGTGCCCCACAAATAAAAGGTGGAGGAAGACTGGCGCAGGTGTTAGCTCAGGACTAATGTTCCTCAAGCTAAAAACGAGGAGGACTGGCAACAGATGTTAGCTCAGGGCTAATCTTCCTCAGTAAAAACAAAAACAAAAAAACCTAAAGAATTAAGCTAAAACAGTTCAAAGGAATTAAAAATATTAAATCTCTAATGAATGAAAGAATAAACACCAAATACATCAAAAAAGTAAAAGTGAAACAAAGCAAAAGTACAAATTCCAAAATTTAACATCTTATGCAGATGGCATGAGGTTGTGCAAAGAGCTAGCAGGCCTCCACTGGGCCAAGTTGCTAAATATAGATTCCAGAAGGAGAAAACATGGCCTTTGGTCTTTCTCTTAGGTGCGTAAGATTCTACACTCCTGTCCTTGTGGGTTAAAACATATCTGTGTGGGAGGAAGACATCTCTTAGAGAGCACTGAGCTCTAGCTGAGTCATTTCCTCCAACCCATAAATCAAGCAAAAGCATCCAGCATCTATTCTCCTTAATCCTAGCTTTTAAATTAAGAGCTTTAACTCAGAATAAGTATTGACAAGTCCCTTAATAATAATACATAAGCAATTTCTGTGTTTTGACAAATTAAATCCAGCCATATCTAAAAAAGGTAAATTCTAGTCATATTTAAAATTATATTTTAGAGTAAATATAAATTATTTATGTTAAATCTGTAATACATACTACACAATACAAATTATACATTTTCAAAGCATTAAAATACCATAAAAATATAAACTGTAAAACATGCTAAATATAATTTAGTCTTACTGTAATGATTTACAAGGCAATTCAGAAGTGTTCGGTGACTTCATTTTCAATACGTGACCACCATTGTGAATACAACACAAGTATGAAAGTAGTAGTATATGCTACAAGGTTTAAGGTAGAAAATTTGAAATAAGAGTCCTCTCCTCCCTTCTTTCCATGTTCCTCTACAAACAAAATCGTCACTGCCAATCTGAGAGAAATGAGTCAAAAAATTACCAAAAGATTTTATAAATTCCCAAATCGAGGAAATTAGAAGTGAACAGATTTCCTAATGGCTTTGTAAAGAGTTTTGGACAGCTGCACAAGCTTCAAATGCCAAATTTAGGACACATATAAGGTACTGTACTGTAGATTCACTTATGCCTTCAATTATTAAGCTAAAAATGAAGTTAATGTCTACAAGTTAAAATTTTAACTTTCAACTGGAATTTATTTTAATATTTTGACTTTTAGAGTAAATATTGTTACTAACAAACACAATACTAACCATTAGAAACTTGGAAACTAGTATTTTTGCACATAAAAATTCTCAGCTTACTATTTCTTCTATAATATGTCTAAACCTGTTCACAGTGAACACAACCAACACAATCTTGATGAAATTGCGTTGCCCCTCATTGTCAATGACTAATCTGCAGATATTCATCACCAAAATCACACATTTCATAGCAAAACTACAACTCCAAAACTTAGTTCTCACATCCTCTGTTGTAATAAAAAAAGATACATTATTTTCTAAAAGTCAAGTAAATTAACCTCATTCATTGCTTATAATTAAACAGAAATACTATTTTAATTTCTATAAAAGTGTAACAATGACCAAAAACTTGAAAAAAATTTCCCAAATAGTACATGACTTCCTCTTCCAAACAACATAGCCAAAATACACTGGAATCTCAAAAAAAAAGACATTTAAGAATCCTTTCTTGGGGCCAGCCCTGTGGCCGAGTGGTTAACTTTTCGCGCTCCGCTTTGGCGGCCCAGGGTTTCACCGGTTCGGATCCTGGGCATGGACATGGCACCACTCATCAGGCCATGCTGAGGTGGCGTCCCTCATAGCACAAGCAGAGGCACTCACAAGTAGAATATACAACTTTGTGTGTTTGGCGGGGCGGGGCTTTGGGAGAAGAATTAAAAAAGAAAAAGCCCTCTTCTCATCCATTAAAAAAAAAAAAAGAATCCTTTCTGAACCACTTCCATACAAGTTTACTTAAGAGTAACTACTGTTAATGCATGGACCCTGAGGACAGATGGTGTTCCTGTGTGTTAAAACACTTCTGAACTTATTTGGGTTTCATTTCAACGAATGTCTTCTGCACAAATTCTTAAGTTATTTCAAATAAGCTTTCATCAAAATTAATAAGTCTAAATTTTATAATTACCTGGAGACAAAATGTTAAAGGACTGCTTAATTTTAATTAATATAAATTTGAATAGTAAACACATCCTTATGCTGGTGCATTTCTGCTACCAAACCAAGACAAAATTATGTTTGAAATGACTAACTTCTGGACACTTAATACATTTGCAGAAGACCATCAGATGTACTAAACTGATAGTTCTACACTTTATTTTCAGATTCAAATGATAAATAAGAAGGAACTGAAAGAGGAAAAGGCTCTATCTGATCTTTACCAGTTCTGCCAACTAAGTCATAGAGTTTGTGGTTTATCAACAGTTCTACTAAAAAAACTTTTTGAAATGAAGCATCTATTGCTTATGATGATAAAAATCTACAGCCTTTCAAAGTCCTTTACATTAAAAAATTTTTTTAAGAAATCTAAAATAGGTATTGGAAATACAGCACAACGTTTTACTAATTTCACTTTAACAACAGAATATAACAAGCAATTACTAAACATCATCCATATGGAAGGTACCTTCTGAAAATCTACAAGAGATGCAGAGATGTTTGTCCTCAAAAACCTAAAATCCAGTGGTTAGCTTAAGTCAGGGAAATCAAGTTCAAGTTCAAGATAGCATATAACTGTCACAAGGCAGATATCGAAAGGATTACCACTCAGCAATTTCTTTTTATATCTTTTACTTCTCAAACTGCAATTTCACAAATTTCACCTGTTCAATGATGTTGTTATACTTTTAACAAAGAAATTAATTTAAGAACAAGTATCAACCTTTCAATACCCTTTACAATTTCCATTCCTTTTGTTTAAAATCCATCTCAGTACCTTCAAAACATTGCCTCAACAATTTAACACATACTTTGAAGACAGTTTGGGTCAGACACTGTTTTAGGCTCTGAACAAAACAAAACTAAACCCAACAAACCCTACCAAGGCAAATTACACTACAGCAGAGAGTGCTTCTTGATCACCTTCATTAGCTAAAAATATTTATATCAAAAGCAATATACGTATTCTTTACTCTTAATTATTCACACAAGATTCTGAATAGGAACTAAAACTCCAACTAACTTTAGAAAAAGATAACCACCTGGTACCCAACTGAGAGCTGACAAGATAACTAATTGTGTCTCCTCCATCATCTCAGGACTACCCCTGCCTCTCCTCACTCCTCTCTCTCACACTGTCCCCCAGGTAACACACACAGAGCTCAGTTGGGTGCCCTCTTCCATACTCGGTGCTGTATACTGTGCAACCTCTCTTACAGCCCTGACTACACCATTACAATCATTGATTTGAAACTGACACTTCCTCTCCAAGAATGTCACCTTCATAAGTGCTTCTCACCTGTGCCTGACACATAACTGGCACTCAAACGTTCACTAAACGAATGAAAGAGGGCTGACTACTTCCTATGGGCTTTATGCTCTTCTTCCCATTGTCATCTTTTTATGTCTGTCAAAAATTAACATAATATCACAACAACTCTGGTCAAGCCTAGAATGAGTCAGGGATTTGCTAAAAGGGTGGCTATCTTAAAATTGCTGTGAAAAATTTCAATGCTATTAGAAAAAGACGAGTATTTTAAAGGCAGCACAGTGCAATGGTTAAGAGTTCAGGCTCTAGAATCAGAAAAACAGGTTCAAGTCCCAGTTCCAACTCTTCCAGCTGTATGACTTGGGCAAGTAATTTGAATTTTCTGAGCCTCCATTTCCTCATTTCTATAAAAAGAATAACAGTCTCTGCTTCATCTGGTTGTAGTGAAGACAAATAGGATATGTAAGCTCTTGGCATATTTACTGACATATGGTAAATACTAAATAAATAGTAGTTTTTATTACTACTTCTGTAAAACATCTAACTGCAAGACCAATCAGAGAAAATAAATCCATAAATAAGGCTCTGTAACCATGATGCTACAGCTTTATTTCCTTAACTGAGAACTTATAAACAAACAAAAAAAAGTCTTAATGAAATTCACTGAATACTCTGTATTTACACTTATTAAAGCTGTTGATCACAAATTACAAAAGGAGTATCAATATAGATATTGACAGAGGTACACTTGATCCTTAGTTCAGAGTTCTTTTCCCTACAGCAAACTGCATCTTTTTAATTAATTCAAGTTTACAAGGCTTTCTTTAAAATTAAAATGCTCCCTTGAGGGCTGTCTATCAGTTGTTCACACCTCACCACGAATTACTTTAATCAGATAAATACATTAAGTAATACCACCTACTTAAAGGAATTGCTATTTGAAGAGTAATGAGAAGAGTGCTTGGGGTGGAGCAGGCCTGTATAATGCTCATGGGCAGAATCTTTATGCAGTCACCCAGCATTACCACGACAATGGCACCTGCAGGGTGAGAGCAGAGGGGCTCCAGGAATTATACAAGACATCAAAGCAATTCCCCTCCAATGAGTGAACTAGGTGCTCTTTAAGGAAACTTCCAGTTCTATTATTCTACTGTTCTCTTCTGGGGTCTCCTAAATACCTGTACTCTCCTAAATACCTCTAAAAAATCAATTCAGGAGCACCTTCCGCAAGTTCCCCCACAAGACCAATGACTGACCACCACACAAATGTGAAACAAGACACCCTTTTCTATAGATAAAATTAAATCACTACCTTGAATACATCAACTTATCCTTAATTCACATAAACAAAGAGTCTAACTATGCCCAAAATAAATACAACAGGGAAACCACTCAACCTAACAATATAGGAACACTGCAGTATTTCAGGAGTTTCTCAAAGCTATCTTTAATGCTTTCTAGCTCAAATGAAAAACGTTAAATAAAAAAACACCTCTCCTAGTTTCCATAATGTTCCTTTAGCATAAGCCTAAGAGTTTAAAAGTGAGAAAAGTTTTCGAATGATAAATGTTAAAACTTATTTCCAAGGAATAAGGATCCTTCAGAATTGATTGAGAACATACTTCACACTTACTCCCTTTGAGTTTCATTGTCATTTAAAGTAACACCATGGCTGCCTAAAGTACCCCAAAAATGCCTATTGCTAATATTGTATACACAGGTTAAAATGTATATTTTAAAAGGTAAATTACTGTCCTCTGACTTGCAAATTGAAAACAAAAATTTGGAGGCATAAGAAAATCCTTCAAAGGAGAGAATATTATCGAAAGTCTATCAGGAACATGTTAGCTTGAAAGTCAAGAAAACAAGAAAAAACCAGAACAAACTGGTGGCTCTGTGGCAAAACACCGTGGTCAAACAGCAGTGGAGAGGACACCAACATGAAGAGACCACACAGAGGCACCACCTCCCACATGTCACAGTGAGAATCATTCACACGAGAAATCAAGAGGTCACCTTGGATTAAGGCAGCAAAAATAAAGAACATGTGAAATAGAAGTACCTAACAAGTTATAATCAAACTATTAAAATATAAACTTTAGGGGACAGCCTGGTGACACAGCGGTTAAGTGCACATGTTCCACTTCGGTGGCCTGGGGTTCGCCAGTTCGGATCCCCGGTGCAAACATGGCACCACTTGGCAAGCCATGCTGTGGCAGGCGTCCCACATATAAAGTAGAGGAAGACAGGCATGGATGTTAGCTCAGGGCCAGTCTTCCTCAGCAAAAAGAGGAGGATTGGCAGGAGATGTTAGCTCAGGGCTAATCTTCCTCAAAAAAGAAAAACCAAAAAAAACTAAAATATAAACTCTGCAGCATCCCTATCAGAGTAATTATCAACAAATACCGAATGCTGAAATTTGATTTTTACACTTGCAGGCAGCTATGTGGAAGGTGATGTAATGTACCACAGCCAAAAATAAAAGTATGGCTATTCTGAACTATTTTCCATGTAAAACAAAAAATGGCACATCTCAAAGATAAGGTTAGTCTAGAGAACACATTAAATTTTGTCCCCGATTAGCAAGGATGAGAAAATAAGAGTTTCGGTCTTCTTAACAACCTAGGATGTAAAGTTAATACTTTCAGTCAAGATCACTCTAATCTATCCTAATGCATCTGGATTGAGAGGGACTCAGAAAGAGTTCTTTCATGAACACAAAGCTAGAGCAAAAACACAGTAACCAGATTTTACTCACAGATTCCTTCCACCTTGAGCAATACGTAAAGTCTCCTAAACCACTTTATTGTGCACGTGATTCATCAAAGTTCTACTTTCTAAATGTTAGGATTTTATTAAGTTTTAGATGTGTGTGGATGGGTGTACATGGGTTTAAAGGTCGCCTCCACAAACATACATATAGAGCAACTGTCCCAATAAATCTTGTGATGTGAGAAAAGAGGAGAGCTGATGTGGATCCTGAAGCGAAGAGCTTGAGCACAGGATACCCCAAAATGGCCCAGTCCAAGATATATATGGTCATGTATTTCTAACACCCCTGCTACTGTCATGCCAGCACACACTTAAGACCACTTCTAAAACCAGCAGCTCTCTGTGAATTAATCTAATCAACATTCATTTGATCAATGGCCAGGTACTATGCTAGGTCCAAGTTCTTTTGTTCATTCTGTAAATATTCACTAAACATGCCATATACTGTGCTAACCTTTTCTATAAGGATGCAAATTAATAAGTCATGGCCCGGTTCTTGAAGAGCTTACTTTAGGCATGGCAAACAGACACTTAGATATGTCTTAATATACAGACATATCTCTATGTCTATCAATTATCATATTAGACATCTGTATAAGAACACAGTAAGAGCTAAAATAGAGGCAGAAGCAAAATGCTGTGGATTCTGTGTAAATAGTATCCCTACAGATGAAAAGTTATCAAATAGAAAAGTGAGCTTAGAAATACCTCCTTTGTGCAGAGCACGGGGGATACTAAGTTAGGATTCTTTGGCGTAAGGTTCTAATTTAAGAAAAGAGTAAGAAGCAGTTAAACTGTTAACACAAGCTAGAGATCAGAAAGATGGATAATGTGATACTGGGTTGGATGGGCTGATAACAGTGGAAAGTCGGCAGCAAAGAGGGATTTGTTCCTAAGAGAAATTATTCTAGGTAAAGAGAAAGGAACAAAGAAAACAAGATTTGCTAAACGTGTTGAAACGACTAATGGCTAGAACTGTTGAATCAAAGAGTCACTAAATACGGAGATGTAAATCCTAAAAGAGAAGAGTAGGGGCAGACAGGGGAATCTCCTGAGCGAGCATCAATAACCACAAGGAAAAAGCTCAGTAATTATTTCATGTGGAATAACACTCAATTCATTAATTTCAGGGAAGACACTGTATTCCTGTTTTAAAAAAAATACCTGCACCATATGTAGTTTATACTCTAGTATTTCCTCACATGATAATAAAGTAGCGACACTGAGCTTATGTGAGGTCATTACACAATGAGAGGCAGCAGATTTAAAAACAACATTAAATTTACTAAAAAGAAATAGATTAAAATACAGACTCTGGAGCCAGTCCACTTTGGCCAAGTCTCTTCATTTCTCTATGCTTCAGTTTCCTCATGTGCAAAATGAAGATAAACATTTCATAGGATTTTAGTGAGGCTTAAACAGTACATGTGAAATATCCAGAATTGTGCATAGCACAAAGTTAGTACTACATAAGTACCACCTGTTGCTGCTGCTACTACTACTGCCACCTACTACCACTACTACTACTATTATTACTACTACTACCACCACCACCTACTACTACCTACTACAAGTACCACCACTACCACTACCACCACCACCACTACTACTTATTAACTACTACTAATAATAACTACTGCTACTAATTACTACCACTACTTACTACTACTACTACTACTATTAACTACAACTACTACTTCTTGGGATAAGCTAGCAACAAAACATAAAAGAGAAAGCTAGGGTACCAAGGCCATTGCCTGGAAGAGAAACCCTGAGAAGAGGCATCTCTAATCTTCCACTGAGGAAGAGTTACTTTTCACGTCCCTCAAATCCTGAATCACTCTGGGGACGGCAGGGACAACATGGTAACCCTGAGTCTTGTTATTCGAATTGAGGAGAGGCCAACACTGCTGGCTGCACTTCCTGACTGCTGGGAAGCAAGAAAGTCAGCAAAGAGAGGAGCCACAACAGCAAATAGCTTGGAAACCTACCAGGAAGAGCATTAAGACCTAAATGTTGGTGCTTCACTCTCGGACAGTTGGAGCAGAAGTTGCTAGGGAAGTAGTCCTGCCAGGGAAACATCTATGAAAAGACACCCCAACAACCCATCGGACACCACCAGAACCAATTTTACTAACACAACAGGCACATGCTAGGGAAACACTATCTGAAATTTGTGGGGCCCTCCTTGTGAAACTACTTCCCAGTGTTCTAAAATGTATTGTTTTCAGAAAATCAATGTAATGCCTTTGAAATAAGTCCAAATAGCAACAGATCAGATGAAGATCATCACCTTACAGAACTAGCTATACTGAGTTATAGTTCAACTAATGCCATTTCAAATCACTAACTAAAACTTAGCTAATAACAATTTGTCTCTGAAGATATTTATGATCTAAATTATTCACGATAAACGAAAGAACTTAGAATTTCTCTATTAAAAAGTGAACAAGAAAAACATTCCAACTATATTAATGTAATATCACCAATCTTAGCATAAACCAAGTTTACCCTGAGCATCATATTTTCTACAGGATCAAATAGATAGTCATCAAAAAATACACCAGTATTCTGAGAAATAATTCATTCAAAAAATAAAGCAAAATTCTGAAAAATGCAAACAGTATTTTAACTGAGTTCCCAACATCTACTCCTTGCCAGTTGTTCAGTAAATCAATCGTAATAATCTTGCTACTCACCCCTCTACGACTACCCCACCAATGAATATTTTAGGCAAGCTCAGGCCCATGCCAACTTGGGCCACTAGGATGGAATGTTCTGGGGGATTCTGGGAAAAGAATTTCTGGCTCTAAAAAGAGCGCCATGAAAAGCCAGTGTCTGTCACCCCCACAATCATAAAGGAGAAAGGAGAGTTCCAACTTCTCTGACAGCCATCCTATAACTACAGGAATCTAAGCCATCCAATGATACCATTACTCTGGGTGGCAGAGCCGAGGTGCAGAGGGAATCTGGATCTTTGATGACCTGCTTCTAGACTTTCTCTTATATGAACTATCAAATTTTCTAATTATTTAAACTTGTTTTATATTTGTACCCTAAGCATACTAATTTACACATTTTGTTTTCCAATCCATTACTACATAACAACGTCATCTGTGTTCATTCAATGTTAGCAAAAAACCTTATGCTACTTTAAACAAACTGATGCACAAATCAGACTCATTAAAATAAACAGATTTTATTGACAGTTAAGTAGTAATATTCCAATAACTTTCTTTAATGATTTCTGGACATTTTTCCCTTTAATATTTATCAATAAAGTAGAAAATTAATAAAAATACTTATAAACATCCAACTCTCAACTTGACATAAGATTTCAGTTATATAGCAGCATTACTTTTTGGAGCACAAAAAATATAACTTGTAGACTCTAAAACATTAGTCATGTTCGTACTATTTAAGTCACAATCAAAAAAAGAAAAGCTGCTAATGCTTTTTACATAACTGAGTTTAGCTTTTTAAAAAAATCTTTAGAATTTGCTGCCAATCAGCCATATTAATGGAAAACATGGATGGAATGGATTAATTGCAACCTATATAGAGAGAGGCCAAAAGTGTTTATTTTAACCATTTATTATATTTCCAACTTCACCATGCTGGATAAACTGTCAAAATACAAATGAAGAGGTTTCTAACAAGCATTGATTTAAACAGTAACAACAGCACAAGGCAAAAAGGTAATAAAAGAAGAGCAGGAGTAGATACGAACTGGAATAACTAGTTCCTGGAAATGCACAAGGGCAGAGGAGGGAGGAAGGAGGAAACCTCTCAGAAGTTTTTAGGGAAAGGTCACACTCTCTGTGACACATCCACAGATGAGCTGTTATACAATGCAGATCGATCCTTCGATCAAGATCACTTTAGCACGCACTTAAAATTACAGAGAAATCATGTTTTCCAAAGGAATTTAGCCTGTTTTACAAACACATCAGGTGAGCATTACTTCACCCACCTTAGCTAATGTTATGGTGGGTATTTTGACGATTTATTCATACCATAAATACACTATAGATTTAAATTGGAGCTGAAAAAAATAATGTATCCTTTTGAGTCTTCAAAGAGAACTTGGTTGGGCCCAAAAAGAATGTAAGTGGACAAACTTCAATACATACAGGACAACAAAAGATAAGCTTTTTAATCAGAAAAAGCTCCCTACAACCTAGGATCACTCCTTGTTGGGGGACAAACCAGACCACAGCTGTTGTTCAAACAGGCCAGGAGTACAGCAGGTAGGGCTGGTGGAGGCAGGAGCGTGTGTGACTTCCTACCTAAAATTACCCATGCCCATTTCACCACAGCTGGGCTGGGCTCCTCTATTTTAAGGTATGCAGCTCCAAATTGCTTAGGAGCATATAATTGCTGGCCATCTTCTGGAACTAGAGCGTCAGCAGACCTTCCACCAAGCCTTTAGAACGAACAGCTAAGTCTCCACAAAACCCACACTTAATCATCAGGCTATCTAGGGCCTAAGTACATACACTGCAAGTAAAATCATACACGGGAGATGTCTATGAAAACATATCACACAGGACACATTAAAAGGAAATAAGCAAGAAGACAGATCTCTTATGTATTCTTTTCCACCACCCCTCCCTGCCACACACGTACATATGACAAAGTTAGGGAAAAACTGACAAAAATCACCATACTAAAGGGTTCTTGTCTTTTCAGGAAATTATATAGAACTGACAGCTGAAACCCTTCCAAGTAATGTCGCACCATTGTTTACGTGCTATGCTACTGGAGTAAATCCGACAGAAGGGCCTACGCAGTCTGCTTTCCGGAAACATTAGAAGGGAACTGGTGTGGCTCCCATTTGCAGTGGCAGGAGAATTTCCACTAATGTTTAAAAAAGGAACCAAATTTTCAAAGACAAATGAAAGAAAATGAAAAGGCATGCCCTTCCACAAAAACTAACGATAATTTTATCAACGAATGGGAAAGCTGAGTTGTAAGTTACATGGCCTTAACATACAACACCCGAAATTTAACCCTCACTGATTAACATGCACGATTTCTACAATCCCAAGGTAAAGACCTAGCATCTGTTTTATTACCAGTAACTTGAGCCAGTAGATGCAGAGAACACATTTAGCGCTATCATTATCCTGAGGCTATTACGTCCCGGCGGTCTACAACATTAACGCTTGTTTTGACAGACTCAATCATTTTAAGAATCAACAAAACATACCTACCTTCATTTTCAGAGGCATGACATCTCACTTTCAATACCAGATCAAAGGTCCTTTCTGGATTCTCCCTGAAACAGAAAAAACTTTGTTTTATTTATTTCCTATGATAAATAAATAAGCATCTGTACAACGTGGACACTTTCTTAACTCTAAAAACCAATCTTGTTCTTGTCTCAGTAGATCCCACATGACTATCTGACCACAACATAGCAGAAACGAGCAAGTGTCTTCCCAGTTCACCAACGTGAGAGAGTTGAGATCTAGGAGTTCTGAGACTTGGGCGAAAAACACAGAACCTCCGAGCCTGTGTTCTCACCTATAAAGTGCCTGGTTCACTTTACAGAGTAATTGTGAGGGTTATAAATCAAATAATACACATGGAATCACCTCATAAAGCGTTAAGTGCTGGATAAATGTAAAGCACTGCCTTTATCTCCTTGAATCAAATCAGAAAGCCAGGACGTTCCTGTCTCTAACTTTCCTTCCCAAACCTTCTTCAAAGGACTTGCAATCTAAGCGTAAATGATGAACTCCACCTGCCACGTTCCAGACACCCCAAAACGTTCATAACGCTCCTTAACTGTGCCACTTTGCACACACTTTGCCTGAGATGTAACTACTGTACTGAAGCACATTGAAAGTAGCAAACTCTACAGAGACTCCAAGGCTAACAAAAAAGTCCTTGTTTTATGTCAATTCTCAGCGGGGAAACTGGACATCTGCCTCAATGTTAGATTTTCCCTACAGGAACAGTGCGTTTGCCCTTGCTGCCTTCAGAAGTTCGCTTCTTTCCTGAGTTCTCAGACGTTCAACCTATTCAATTGGTTTAATTTCAAAAACCGAATTGAAACCTATCGAGACACTTTTTTTTCAAATTACAGTTCCGTTTTATCTCTTTCTGCCAGAAGATAAAAGATGAAGCCAAGTCTAATACCACAAGGCCCACGTGACCAAAGTGTTAACATATTCCAGTGACTGCTAAGGAGACCTTCGTGTCTTTGTACACTGGCTGCTTTTAATACGTACTTCCTTCAAGAAACTCATGCGAGTTTGGCTTCTAAATAAATATTTTTTTTAAAAAAAAAATTTATGATAATCTAGAAACAACAAGTGACAAGCCATGTAAGTTAATTCGCAAACACCCATTTCCTCAGCCCTCCCACTATCAACTTGTTTCAATGTGAATAATCTGGACTCAGCTGACCTCCTTCCTCATAATCCAATTAATGCCAAAAACCATACATATTTCTTCAATCACTTACCCCAGCCCCCACGATGTCAAACACTGGGGAAAACCATTCTAAATCACAAATGTTCCTATTTCCCTAATATTCTCTAGAATCTCTCTGAGGTGTAAAAATTGCTGATTTCAATGAAACCGTGAAATTTAACAAGCCTCTGGCACTAATACTAATATACATGATTTTTTTTTAACTCCTTGGGGGGTGGGGGTGGTAAAGAGGAGGTAAGGGAAGAAACCAGAATTCTCTGCAAAGTTTCAGGAGAAAAATATAAAACTCACGCCTCTCGGGCACCCCAAACAAAATCACCACAGCGCTGCCAACTGCTTTTGACCTCATCTCCCTCCGAAAAACGCCTACCGCTGGACTTCAGCAAGCACATCAAAAAAAAAAAAAAAAAAAGACCATCGCATGGGATACCATTTTGCAAGCACCGCGCCCGTAAAAACACACCTCCGAGGCAGATCTCATTTGAAAAGCAGAGAGCATCCGAAGCAAACGGACACACGCACAGCTGAAAATGAAAGGGTGCCCCGCACGCCGGGGAGACGCTCCGAGTGACAACCGCTTCACCTCACGGCTCGCTCCCTCCCGCCCTGCGGACGCCCGCGAGACGCGGCGCCCGTCGGCCCCGGAGGACACACCCGGCGGGCCGGCGCCCCTGCTCCCCGGGGCGGCCGTCGACGCGGGCCGGGGCCGCGGGCCGGGCAGGCTTTGCGGCCTAGCGCTGTCCGGCCGGCCGGCCGACCCCCCGGCCGCCCCGGGAAGCGTGAGGGCCGGGGCGCTGAGGAGGGCCGCCCCCGCCCGGCCGCCCGCCCGGCGCCCACTCACTTGGTCCTGCAGTCCATGGTTACATGTCGCGGAGGGCCGGCCGTCCCCCGCGCTCCGAGGGTCGCGCCGCCCCCGCCCCGCCGGGAAGACGCTGCTCAGAGCGGCGGCGGCGGCGGCGGGCCCATGCCGGCGGCGCCCCCGGCGCTTCCCCGCCCCCCTGCCCGCCCCCCGGAGCGTCTCTGTGACAGCAGCAGCCGAGCGCGCCGCCGCCCCCGCGTCCGCCGGCCGCCGCCCCCGCCGCCCCCACGGCTGGGGCCTCTGGGTTCCGGCGCCCGGGCCGCCCGGCGCGGCGGCTGCACCTTCCGCCAACCAGGAAGTCGGCGCGCGGGGAGGGGGCGCGCGGGGGCGCGCGGGCGGCCTCACCTGGGCGCGCGGGCGGCGGCCGCAGCCGGAGGAGGAGGCGCCCGGGGGGGTCGCCGGGGAGCGGGGGCTGGGGACCCTCTTCCAGCGTGGCCGCCGAGCCAGAGACGCCAGGTGCCCGTGCGTCCTCCGGCCCGGCCCAGCTGGCCTCCTCGCGGGGTGCGGGCCAGGCTCCGCCCGGGGCGTCAGGGCTGCAGCCCCGGGAAGCAAAGTCCCTGAAAAAGCAGCTCGCCTTGCAGAATCTTCCACAGCGTGTGCGCACGGAATCGGAGCAGTAAATAATTGGTAGTGATGGATGGAACCTTCGTTTTGGGGCGTTTCATGTCCTTTCAGATTGCAAATTCGGAGCTCAGGTTGACTCTCTGGACTCCCCGCCTCACTCCAGCCGTGGGCTGCTTGCTGCTGTCTGAAATCCCCCTCCTGATTCGGGAATGTTCGGACAAGTGCACCTGCTAGCCGGCCCCGCCACGTAGCAAAATGCTCGTGCTCCCCCCGGCCTGCACATGTGTCCTATACCACGGACTGCAGCGGAACCCACAACTGACTTTTGGACCCTTTCAGTAGGGACAGGCCTCATAGGGGGCAACCCAGGGAGCTCAGAAAGGGCGCGACTGAAGCCCAAGGGGGAGAGGGGCTCATATAAATAGCTGACATTTACAGAGCATTAAAATAAGCAGGTTATATGCACCGTCTCAGGACTTGCCATAACTCCAGGTGGTTGATACTGTCATCAGCATTTTATAGATGAAGGAACAGGCCCAGCTAGCCCAATGGGTAATGGCAAAGCTGGATTTGAGAGCAGGTCTGCCTGATGCTGATTATTTACTTCTGCCTTATGTTGCCTCTCTGCTTGTCCTGCTGCCTCACGTCTAGGCTCCACGGAGAAGACATGTAGAAAGAGTCGGTGATGGACATTCAAAAGTCTGCCCAGGGTTAGGCTGTTACAAAGAGTTCTTCTGGAGAAGGCTTCACTCAGAAACGTTACCACCCTTGACACATGGCCACAGCGGTTTTCGTCCAAATAGGGGGTTGCTTCAGACTTGATTCATGCAGAAGGTAAGATGATGAGAGGAAACCAAATGTGGTATGAATAGAGTGTGAGTCATGAGACATAAAAGTCAAACGAGAAGTCTTGGGAATTAAATAAAGAACTTAGAATCAAGAACCTAATATGCCACAACTAGAAGGACCTGCAACTAAGATATACAACTATGTACTGGGGGGATTTGGGGAGATAAATAAGGAAAAAACCAAAAAAGAACCTAATATTAAACTCAATCATACTGATCTTAAACGTTCTTGCCAAAGGTGGGTGTTACTTGGTCAACAAAACAAGATACATTGCAGAGCACAGACCTCATAGTCAAAAGTGAGGACAGGAATTAATGGGGAAAGAAGAAGATTATATTTTAGTGTTATGTGCGTCATAGCTTGACTTGGGATGAGACACTTCAGTTTCTCGGTTCCTATATTTGTAAAATGGGACTTATGTGTTGTATATCATAAGAACAATATGATGTTCAGGTTAAAAAGTGCTACAGACTTGTGTGATCTTTTGAGAAATTATTCTGTGGATTTCAGTTTCACAGTTAGGCAAACTACAACACATGCATATTTTTTCCCAAATAGTCCAAAGGCTTGAAAAAAATCTGTAAACTAAAAACCACTTCTCCTCCAAGTGTTACAAAATTTCTCACACTTCTCCTTTCATTATAATTAATTCTTCACCAAAGAAAGGAGCCCACCTGGGATGCCTACATCAGGAGTTTTTAATTTGTGGTTAATAAATATTAATATGCTTTTCCCCCATCCATTTGGTGGGATTTAAGTATCAGTCATACCCCTGCATAATATAAAATTAATTTTTCCATTTACTTTAAGTATCTGAAGGGAAAATACTACAAATGCGCACACAAAGCAAATCTTTTTAAGCTAGCTTTTATGCTAACAATGATGAAGAGATTTATTTATCTCTTCTGGTATTACTGAGGTAAAAGGGAGAGAAACACAGATGGACACAATTTGCGTGATTTGTTAAAAATGAAAAAAGAGAACTTTGTATACATTTGTCTTGGTAATATGTTTATTGAAACTAGTGGTATAGTTTTAGCAATACTCATTTCATATAGAACTTCGGACATGATTGATAGTCTACGAAGAGCATATACCTTCAAACTGGTGTTAGATCTTCACAAGATCATATTTCAGCAATAGTACTTCCTACTTGACAGTTGGTATTATATTTTTCAGGACCAGAGTAGTCAAAGAACGTGGTCTATATTGTTGTCAAAAAACATAGTCGAGGGGCTGGCCCCGTGGCCAAGTGGTTAAGTTCACACACTCTGCTGCAGCGGCCCAGGGTTTCGCCGGTTTGGATCCAGGGCACAGACATGGCACCGCTCATCAAGCCATGCTGAGGCAGCATCCCACATGCCACAACTAGAAGGACCCACAACTAAAAATATACAACTATCTATCAGGGGGCTTTGGGGCAAAAAGGAAAACTAAAATCTTTAACGAAAAACAAAACACACACACTCAATAAGCCACTAATCTTTTAAAGTGTTTGAGTTTACATTTTTTGTGTGTTTGTAAAGAATATATATTCTGCAGCTTTTGGATAAGGTGTTCTAAAAACATGTCCATGATCAAGTATTATGATTGTTTTGTTGACATCTTCTATTACTGAATTTGCATCTGCTTCACGCAATTCAGTTAATGGGACAGATGAGTTAAAATCTCCTAATACAATGATGGATTTGTCTATCTCAACTTATAGTTCAATTTTTACTTTACGTAGTTTGGTGCTGTGTTATAATATACAGTCAGTCATCACTTAATGACAGGGACCCATTCTGAGAAATGCATCGTTAGGCGATGAAGTCATTGTGTATGCATCATAGAGAGTACCTACATAAACCTAGATGGTATGGCCTACTACAAACCTAGGTTCTGTGGTACTAATCTTATGGGACCACCATCATATATGCAGTCCGTCATTGACCAAAATACGTTTATGCAGTGCATGACTGTGCAAACCAATTTATAATTGTCATATCTGCCTGGTAAATTTATCCTTATGCTGTGACTTTAACTCCAATAATGCTTTTGCCTTAGTATCCAAATAGCTTTCTTTTTTTTTTAAGATTGGCCCTGAGCTAACATCTGTTGTCAATCTTTTTTTTTTCTTTTTTTGTTTCCTTCTTCTCCCCAAAGCCCCCCAGTACATAGTTGTATATTCTAGTGGCAGGTCCTTCTAGTTCTGCTGTGTGGGACGCCACGTCAGCATGGCCTGACGAGTGGTGCTAGGTCTGTGCCCAGGATCCAAACCAGCGAAAACCCCAGCCACCAAAGCAGAGAGCGTGAACTTAACCACTCAGCCATTTCTAAACAGCTTTCTTCTGATTAGAATTTGCCTAGTAGATCTCTTTTCATCTGATTACATTAAAACTTTCTAAATCATTATGCTTCAGATTTATCTGAAAAATGCTAATTCTGACTTTTAATCTAGTCTGACAATCATTGACTCTTAGGTCAAGCATTTAGACCATTGCGTGTATTATAATAATTGCTGATATATTGGAATTTATTTGTGCCGTCTAACGTTGTGCTTCCCATTTGTTTTCTCCTGACCTCTGTCTTTTCTTTCACCTTTGCCTTCTTTAGGATTGATTTTTTTTATGCTCTCACTACTTTGCCATTTTAGTTTGGAAGTTGTGCACTCTTTTCCTATTCATTTAGTGGTAATCCTAGAAATTTTAACTGGTTAAATCCAGAGTTTATCAATACATGAACTTTCTCCCAAACAACACAAAGACCTTTAAAATACCCTTCGAAACTACAATATATTATTAATGTTGTTTTATGCAGTGATTGTTGTGTAGATTTACCCAGAAGTTTACCTCTCATCTTGCTTTTCTTTCATATTTTCACCTTAGATCTTCCAAGTATGATTGCTTTCCTTCTGCCTAAAATATATACTGTATGTGCTTTCAGTTTTTGTTTGGGAATGTACATATTTCACCTTCTTTCTTGAAAACTGTGTTCACTGATAAAGAATTCTAAGTTGACAATTATTTCCTTCTGTGTATTTTCAATATCATTACACTATCTTCTAGTGTCCCTAGTTACAATTTGAATTTTGAATTAATCTTGAAATGTAATGTGTCTTTTCTCTCTGACTGCTTTTAAGATTTTTCATTTGTCTTTAGTTTTCTATAGTTTCACTATGAAGTAACTAGTTGAAGTTTTTTTCTTTCATCTATCGTTCTTGGTTTCTTTGAGTTTTTTGACTGGCACCAGTCCTGACTGATGCCTTTCATCAGTTCTAGAAAATTCTGAACTCCATTCTTTCTCCTCTTTTCTTTTGGAACTCTGATTATACACACATTCTCATTTTACTCTTTCTGTCTCTTAATATTTCTTTCATAGTTTCTTTTTCTTTATCTTTCTAGGCTGAATTCTGGATAATTTCACAAATATCTTCCTGTTCATTAATTCTTTCTCTGGCTTTTTCTCATCTTCTGTGAAAGCCATCCACTTAGTTTTTAATTTATATTCTTTTTATTTCTAAAGTTCCATTTGGCTATTTTTGTTTTGTTTTGTTTTGTTTGAGGAAGATTAGCCGTGAGCTAACTGCTGCCAATCCTCCTCTTTTTGCTGAGGAAGACTGGCCCTGAGCTAACATCGTGCCCATCTTCCTCTACTTTATATGTGGGACGCCTGCCATAGCATGGCTTGCCAAGTGGTGCCATGTCCGCACCCGGGATCCAAATCGGAGAACCCAGGCCACCAAGCAGAATGTCCGCACTTAACCACGGTGCCACCAGGCCAGCCCCCCGTTTGGCTATGTTTAAAGCTACTTTCTCAGCTGATATTTTAAGCCTCTCCTTAATTTCTTAAACTACATTTAACATATATATTTTAAATTCTATTTCTGATAATTCCAGTGTCTGAAGAATTTGTGGGTCTGATTCTACTATCTTATTTTTTTCTTTTGGTTCTTACTTATGGTCTCTTGTTTTCTTCTATGTTTGATGATTTCTTTTTATGTTACCTGATCCTTGGAGCTTTATGTGTGAAACTTTAGCGGGATCTGAAAGGAAGATGAGTTCTCTGGAGAGAATATCCATTTACTGCTGGTGGATGTCTGAGGGGCGCTACTAGTTCAGGACCCTTCCATGCTAAATTCTCAGCTTGAAATTTTTCAGACCACTAATGGGTGTTCTGGCTTGTCGTTATGAATCCACCAGGAGGATTTTCCCCCTTTAACTCTGCTCTGTTTGAGACAATCAATTTCCTTTGAATCCCTTTGGAGCTCCAGGTTATGAGGGGTATCCTGTTGGACTTCCCACATTAGGAAGGGCCGCAAGCCCCCTGAGGCCATGATAACAGATGCTCAAGTTCATCCAGCTTAACAAATATGGAAGGTGGCTCTGGTGGCTACTTTTACTTGTTCCCCTCCACCACCACCACTGCCAAGTATTCCTTACTTCCTGCCTGTTCTTGAATGCATTTAATAATTTTTAAAATATTTAATCCTGAATTTTTAGTTAATTTCAATAGAAGTTTTGACTAGACATCATGAGTGCCTGGTTTTGACTATACTACCATATAAAATGCACTAATAATTGTGTTATCCACCTAATAATGTCCACCTTCCTCAAGCCATACCCAAATAGTCCCTGACTTATACATCCTTATATATTAATGGTGTGGGGAAATCCAAGTTCCCAATGTACTGTGATAATTATAAAAGTAACCCCTGGCCTCCCAACCCCATCCATTCATACAATGTATCCATGTGGAAATAAGCCTTAGACAGAAATGAGGAGTTACTGACGCTCAGGAATACCTCCTCTGACAGCTCCTTCTGCTTTGGAGTGTGGAAAGAGGAACAATATTGTAAACTCTAGAATGGTATTTTTGAAATAATACCATTATTAATGTTTCAAGTTCAGTATAACTTAGCTAGACTCATGTGGGCTTCACCAACTTATGTCAAGGTTTTGAGTTCTAAGCAATTAACTTAGAAATGAGCTTTTAGACTCAACCCTCTCGTGAGTTGTAGTCAGTGTGTATTCAAGTTAGACTTTCCCTAGAGTCTAATTCTGCATTGCCTCCTAGGTGAAATTTATTAATAGTATCACCACCTTCACTTACTGTGGAAGAAAATTCCTTTATAGAAAACATTTAACAAGTCAAATTTCTTGAAGTCCTTAGAAAACCATCTTGCAAATATTCTAGCAGGACCTGCTTTTTAATATCAACTGAGAGAGTGTTGTTAAGAAGAACACTCTCGAAGTATAGTATTCCTTTTATATATATTATATATTTATGTTCTGCTGCTAAACTTTTAGTGGAAAAGATGGTAAAATTCCCGAAAATAATACAGCAGATACTCTCTTTTTCCCCTATATCAGGTGATTTGCCCCAAATTGTAGAATGAAATTCTCTTACCTCTGAACAGCCTCTGCTAGCTCACCTTTACCTTTGTCCCTCAATCTGCCAGACATTGGAAGACTTGAAACAGTCCTTGGAGTTAAGAAAAAAGAATATTCGAAGCAGAGTATCATCCACAGACTGTAATCAGCGAAGACAAATTTTCTTCGTGGACTCTTTGAGGAGCCGCCCTTGGGTTGCAAGAAACAGAGCAGTCATTTGTGTAACCCTGTGGCACTGCCTGGGAGAGAATCTCCTGACCCCACCCACCAGATACTCCACGTAAATAAAAGCATCTTCATTGTATGGCAGCTCTGCTCACACCCACTAAATCCTCTCAGGAGAATGAGTAATCCCATCCAGTGAGCAATGACATTAGAATTTACTGGACTGAAACATGTCAGAGCATCTAAGGTGATGTTAAGAGTTCAAGAAAATCAGTAACCCCCATAAGCAACCCTTAATCTGATGTAAATAAACGGTCAAAACAAATTCCTGTTTGCCAAGGTCTACTTTCCCAGAATAGAAGAAAATAGCTGGGCCAACGTTACATGAACTTATCCCTGATTGGTTCCAGTGGGACAAAGAAAAATGCTACATGCCAGCAAATAGAATGCCGTTAAACACCAGGTCAAAAGGTGCAATTCCACAGCAGAAGGTCCTGGAATGATAAACAGAGATTCAGAACTCCAAGACATTTGACCGCTCTCCCTTTCCTTACTATTATAAATAAGGACAAGATAAAAAGAAAAGAAACAAGGATGGTCAGGTCTCCTGGGCTTCAAAGTATGGACATCATCTTATCTCTGCTGTTGTTTCTGATGTCACAGACCCAAGACAGACAAGTATTTGGGAAGATGACCTCTGCTTGTGATCTGCTCTGGGAAGGAAGGAAGAAAGGCAGCTCCGTGATACTGATCACGGTCGTCTTTGTTTGGTGGGAATTTGCTTCCTTTGTAAAAAGGACTCATTCTTACCTCCTTTCTTTCTTCACTATGCACAATTCTGATAGTCTCCTCCTGTCCTCTTGAGACTGCCAATTGGGATAGCTTAGCTTGGTTGGAATGGGAAGGGGGCCTTTGGATCCTTGACTCAGCCTGGTAGTCTGCTTGTGACTTAATGGAATCTGTGCATCAGTGTGGACTGACTGCCACAAAGCCACTTCCTGGATCTTCCCTCCACTTCCCTCTGGGTTGAACTGTGGATCAGGAACATACGACATTAGTATGTGCACTCTGCATGCATATGTGTGCGTGCGTGTGTGTAGTAATTATACTGTGTTCTCACCGTGGTTACTCAAGAAAACTACCAAATAGGTGCTACTAATTTCTATTCTGTGATGACATAAGGCCGTTGATCGCCATACCAACCATTTGTTTCCCTCTATGATTTTCAACACAAACATGTTGCTCTTCCCCTTTAAATAAGTGGGTATGAATGCTTAAGTAATATATGCGTGAATTCATGAGAAGAGGCCTAATATTAGAATTAAAAGGAAGTTTTAAATCAAGTGGCCTACTGTTGAGTTAGAAACAACTCACTCCAGCAAGCCAGCTAGCAAAACTACTTCCAGTTTGTGAAAGCAAAAAACATTTCTTAACTTTTGAGTCACTGTATTGTTTCATGCACAACGACTTCGCGCACATACCAGAAGGACAAGCCTGACCGCATTTGCATGTATCCTTTTTATACTTGTGATTGAGCCAAGAGCTTTATGACCAGTTTTTATTAGCTAGGTCTCTCAGTAGTCCTGTGAGGTATAGATTAGTAGGTAAAACAGGTACTCAACATAATGAAGCAGGAAGCAAATTCTCTAGGGACATTTTATTCCAAGAACGCCTGTGTGGAAGAATGTATTTTCCCTTCTTTGCCAGAGGCACCAGGAAATAGAAGTTAGCCTGCAAAATACTACTGAGCCATTTTTAAAAGCCATTTTCTTCATAAAGCATATATAAATCTTCTCTCTCTCTCTCTCTCTGTCACTTGCTCGCTCAACGAAAGTGAGCAAGGCTCAAGTGGGTCTGTATTTCAGTTCAAAAGTATTATCATGTGGCATCTCCCTCACTGCTATCTTTAAATACCCAAATTACAAACGGTATTGAATATTTTTGGGGTCGTACCTTTTTTTAAAAGTCCTTTGTACAAGTTGTAGCATAAACAAAAGCTTTATATAACAAACTAAAAGAGTTTGTCATATGAAACTAAAAGAAACTGAAAGACTGTTATTATTCCCTCATTTTACAGATAATGAAAGCTAAAATCGAAAGAAACTTTTTTTTTTTGCTTTTTTAAATGTAATTAGTCCATAGCCAAACTGCATCTTTCAGGGAAATCGTGGTCTAGAAACTGGATTTCCCAGTTCTCAAAGACAAAAAAGCAAACTAAAGTATAATTCTCTATGAGCATTTGTAAAAATTGAAAATTGACCTTATGATTCTTGTTATTTTATATATTTATAGTATGAGTCTCCATTCAACATGTAGTTTTTAACCCATCAAAATACATATTGGGGGGAAGTTTTATGGTAGGAATTTTTTATGGAAGGTGGGGGCCTAGAGAAAAAAAAAGGCTAGTGAAGATAAGCTGTCTACGTCGACAAGCTGCATATTACAAGAAACAGATGTGAACAGGCATATAAAAATATTTGGAATATATTAGAGGTTGTTAGCTCTGAGTGGAGAGAATATGATTTACTTCCATTATTTTATATTTCAAAATAAAAAGAGGAGGTATTTACATATTTTTATTAAAGCAACACATGCTCACTGTAAAAATAAAATCATATCATGCAAAAATGTATCTGTAACGAAAAAAAGAGAAAAATCCAAAAGAAAGAAACGGATGCTAGAAACAGCTACCTGGATAGATTTGAATTGGCAGTTCTTTTAAGATGGGCTCAAGCACTAACCCCTGAACCAATGTTCCAATCTTATCCTCCATTGTATATCTGTCATGCTTTCTACTTCTTCTCCAGGTTGCCTCCTCTGGCTCCAGGCTGCGCTGTCTTCTGCGGTGCAGTTACCATCATCCTGTCTGGGTCTTGCCCTCTTCCTTTGAATGAACAAAGCCTCCAGTGATGCCGTCCTTTTGTTTTAAGCTCTCTTGCACTTTTTCTGCATGCCAGCACCTCTCCCAGGGGACTCTATGTGTCTTGGCTCCAAAACTGACTTAGTTGGAGTACCTGACATGTATTCTCTTGCTCTTTATGAAGGCTGATACTGCTCTTTGGTGACGTTCCGCTTCTTGCCGAAGCTAATATCATTGTTATCACTAGAGACTGCAGAGTTCCTGCTCCCATGGAGTTTCGTTAATAGAGACCAACAATAAACGTGTAAATATATAAGTAATAAAATGTCCAATCGGAATGAGTGCTAAGAAGAAAATAAACAGAATGATGAGATGGAGCCACGGGTGGAGGTCTGGGTTGGCTAGGATAGACAAGGCAGGGCTCTCTAAGGTAGAGACATCTGAACTGCAACTGGAATGATGAGACAACTACATCTGTGTGAAGATCCAGGAGATGAGGCTTCCTGGCCAAGAAACAGGTGATGCCAATGCCCTGAGGCTGGAATAAGCATGGCACATTTAGGAAAACCCTGGGTGGCTGGTCAAGAGTCATAGGCAGTAAAGTCAGAGGCAGACAGGGGCCAGATTGAGAAGGGTTTCTGCAAGCCATGATAAAGACTATCTATTTCATTCTACTTGCTATGGGATGCTACAGAGCAAAACAGACAAAGGAGCGAAGTTGGGGGTTACAGAAGACCTTCATGAGGCTGCTGCTCTAACCCGGGAGAAATGCTCTGGATTACAGTTGCAGTGAAAATGACAAGTTGTCAGATTGCAAATGCATGTAGCAATTAGCCTCTTGGCTATTTGGTGAGGGACAGAGGGAAGGACAAACGTGATGGTATAGGGTGAGAAAGGAAGCGAAAATTCTGCTTTAAACATTAAGAGGCTGAGATGCCTGTTCCACACCCAAGTGAAGTGGCCTAGACAGTTGTTGCTCAAGGGAACCAGCCGCACTTCCATCTTATGAACCTGAGCTATTAATATCATAATATCCCGGTATTGTAGGCTGACAACTAGTTTTGGGGTATGCTTTCAGCCCACTTATAAATAGAGAGATGGCATTCTGGGATCCCAAGGATTGGTTAAACTTTTCAGACTCAGGGGACTAGCTTCGTCATCTTTTCTGGGCTTTAATTATTCATTGCCCCAGAAGACCCTATGCAAAAGTGAAAAAGAGAGTCTTATTATTTTGGTAATATGTATCAAAGAGCCTAAAATACATAGCAAGAAAAGCAGGCATAAAATCAACCAATAGAAGAAGAGCGGTATGCTTGCACTCACCATGAAGGTATAAAGATGCTCTCTTGCTACCTCACGTTCTGTGGCACTGATTCAGGGGCCCTACAGGAGGAGCCTGGCAGCTTAATGAGGCCAGGACAGGACCTGTGGAATCACAGGATCTGTAGAATCATTACAGGGCCGATAGAAGTGACTCGTAAGAGCACACCAGCGTGTGCTGAAATCAGACCTTAAGTCCTGTGAATCTCAGGGGAGAAGTCCCCTGATGGTCATGGATGCCCCTGCTTGCAAACAGTTCCTGCAAGAAGCCCAGAGTAGACCAGAGCCCAGGCTTTGTTGAGTCACTGTGCCCCGGGCTGTCCAGTCAGACTCAGGCATGTGCTAATTAATGTGTTAGGACTGAAGCTCCTTGGGTCAAGATTCTCCATTTAGTTTGTTTGGCAAGCATAGAATAAAATGCTAGTGGTATGTTTATAAACACAATATTAAATGCTCCCAAATATTAAGGCATGCATCGATGAGGCTCAATTCATCTGTGAAAGAAGGCAGCTATATTTCAGTGGCAGCTTCAGTGTATCTCTGTTCCCACCTTTTAGCGAAGGCATTCAAAGCATAAAAATAAATAATGATGACGTGTCAGAAAGTCTCTACTGACAAGTTTAACTATTCCCGTGCAATAGCACACCACATTATGCTACAGGGCCCCCTTGAAACCACTGCCAGCACAGACCATCACATGAATTCAATTGTATCCCCAAAACTTAATCACGGGAATCTAGATACACATGTACCTGGCCCTTTTAGGCCCAATTACTGGTCTCTTGATTCCCCAGAACAGCCAGAATGCATTGGCCAGAATGTTTGAGAAGAAAGAATATGATGGAGAAGGATGTGATTGTCCTGAGACAACAGGAGTGGCAGTTTACATTTAATACTGTGTGCCCTGCTACTCTTAGTGACAACTGTCAGGCACACTGCAACGAGGTTTTGACTTTGAGATACACGTGGAAGAACCCACAGAACACCTCTCACGATGCAAGCTTTTTATTCAATGGTTTGCAGGTTTTTTTAAAAAAATTTTCTCATTTCTTTTTTCATGTCTTTTCATAAAAAATGTATATATATAATAAGGGTCAGTTTCAATTTACTACTGTACCCCAGTGTAATTTTCAGTAATGCTGCCTTTTACTGCAAAAAATGTCACAAGTTTGTATGCTAAGTTCTGTGGTCTTCTTGGGTATAGTTGCCTAATATTTGAACTGAAAAAGGGAAAAAAGGAAAGAGGAAAAATATGTGCCATATTTTGAATATCTTTTTCATTTCATCCTCACAGTCATTGAGTGAAGCCAAGTTTTTCTCCCTCTCCAACAGACTGGACTCAGAAAGATAACTTTCCCAAAGTTACGCAAAATAGGCTTCAAACCCAAACCTTTCTGGATCTGAAGCCATCAAAGCACAGGATTTTACTAGGTGAAGCATAGTTAGACTAAATCAGCACGTCAAATGGTAGCAAAAATTGAGACATGAATTCCCTAAATTCCTAAAATCTAACCAGCACTCTAAATTTCTTAACCATTTTTTAAACAGAACACCCAGCGGCTCACCTTCTCCCCAGGAGCTTCTTTAATCAGTCAATAAAAGTATCCACAGCACACCTGTTGCAGGCACAAACCATTAAGACTCCAATTAATTCCCAAAGAATAGTGCCACCTGTCACTGTCCCAAGGCGGCATTTCTCGTCAAGTGATATGAGTCTGGTACTTACAGCCTGTTACCTCCTGGGAGGGTCGCACCTTGCTCTGCCTTCTAACGGGGTATAAGAAGCATCAGCATGACTTTTCTTCCAGCTTTCGTGCCTGTGTTCCTGCTTATCCACCCATCTGGAAGACCCTTTGTCTCCCTCCTGCCTGTCTTTCAAGGTCCAGCTCAGGTCCTGCCTCCTTCATAAAAACTCCTTCCACTGGTTTTGGCCCACAATAATGTCTTTTCTTTATGTTTCCATGGCACTTTTAGCCAGTTTCTGGCTGTTTAGTATTTAACTTCTCTTTGGGTTTTTTTTTACGTGTAACTTAAGCACTCCCAACTGTAAATATCTTAAGGGCAGGAACTGTGATTTCTGCTGTGTGTGTGTGTGTGTGTGTGTGTGTGTATCCTCTCTGTAATACCCCACATAATTTGGAGGCCATTGGTATTCAATAAGTATTTACTCATTGATTAATACAGTGATGGGATGACTACCAGGTAAAGAAGGGAAGAATGATAAATGGCATACTATTGTTATTCTAGAAGTCTTCAGACTCTGGATTTTACTATTTTCAGGATGGGTCCATCTATAAAACCTTACTGTTTCCATAAGATTTTTTTTAAGATTTTATTTTTCCTTTTTCTCGTCAAAGTCCCCCGGTACACAGTTGTGTATTTTTAGTTGTGGGTCCTTCTAGTTGTGGCATGTGGGACGCTGCCTCAGCATGGCCTGATGAGTGGTGCCATGTCCACGCCCAGGACTCAAACTGGCGAAACCATGGGCCGCAGAAGCGGAGCATGTGAACTTAACCACTTGGCCATAGGGCCGGCCCCCTGCATAAGATTTTGATAGAAGACATTTGGCTCAATATATAAAATTATTCTTGAAAGAATTAAAAAAGCTAAAAGAGGAAATGAAAAAATATATCTAACATTAGTATTAACTGAATAAGAATTTTTTTGTGAAAAAGTTTAAATGGCTTATGAGTGCTTAATGAATTATTTTATTACTTTAATAATTTGAGGCAGGAGAGGAGCTTCCCTCAGCAAATAATAGATTTTCCTCCAGAGGGATCAGATTAGCTAACCTTATCTGAATAAGCTTCTGTACCTCCCAGACACCTCTGCTGCTTCTATCCCCCAAATTTTACCAAACCTACTCACTATTTCATTCATTCATCTATTCAACAATATATCCAAGTGCTTATTTTCCTAGCTTCTAGGTGTTTAAAGACCACAGTGACTTGGACGCATAGACTTGATATTTGTTTTTAGAGAACAGTTAAATTTAGTTTGAAAAATATGTTTTCTGCCTTTCCATAAAGCAATGAATGAATGGTAAACCTCTCACAAAAGTGGATGATCTCGGAGCTGACCCTCAGTCACACCTACGGCTCCCAGCCTGATGGCTTGTTTTGCAGCAGATGTGGCAGAGGCAGCGTGGAGCTGTGACGAGCATCTTCTGTGTTAAGTGGTAGGGATTCCCCCTGCTGTTCCTTTTGGCTGATGGGCTCCTCTCAGGGTGTTGTTAATGAAATTTAGTCTCCTGTCACTTGGTCTTCTGAACTTGCAGCAGCTTCTTCCTCACGGTTTCTCATGGATAATGATGAGTTGATGGATAGAGTAGCTAAACTCTGATGCTTAAGACGTCAGTAATTTGACACATTCCTGAACAGAAATTTGACCAATATGACCAACGGCAGCTTTTGCCTTAACACAGATAGTGCTTTGTCCTTTAGCACAGAGAAGCCTTCCCTTCTCTTGCTAACTAGTGTACCAAAGATGACTATCTCTTCGGCATTCACTGTGTAACATCTTCTCCTCCCTTTGTGGTTACAGTTAAGCCTTTATTCCCTCCACAGCACAACATGAAGGGTACGGTAACCACCATCTCTCACCATGCATTTACACTGGTAGGTCCATCAATTAACACATTTCCAGCACACCTGTTTCCTACAGTGCTTGGTATCTACATTCAAAACACTTGTCCATTGGACAGCTTCTACGTAACTGGTCCATGGAGTTTTATGTTCACAAATTGACAGGATGAATACAATCTCTTTTCTCATCACCAGGCAAGTTAACCATGCAAAAACAGTATATCAGGCACCTGGTATATTCCTATCAGTGTTTCTTTAAAAAACTAACCCTAAAAAGCAGTATTTCCATTAGTGCCTGAATTGACAATTTCCAGACTGAAACTGACCAATTTTAATGCTTTTTTTCCTCCTAAGTGATTTGTTTGCTGTTAGAGTCTTAATAATTACCAAATATTTTTGTGGAAACTTTTGACACATTAGTATTTTTTAAAAACCAGCTATGGTATTAAGTAGCCTAGAAAGAGAATATGAAATAGTGTTTAAGGCACAGGCTAACTTTGGAAATTGATTTAAATAATTTGTGAGTCCATAAAAGTGTTATCATTGATCTCATTTAAGCTGCCTTGGACCTTACCTTACCATGATCCTATGTTATTGTCTCACATTTCTACCAAGCCTTTGCCTGGAGACCAATTCACAGATATGTTTGCTTCATTATCATCATATTAAAATCTCAGGCTATACAACAGAATTTATGTGGATTAGCATGGATTCAACCTCCTCTCTAAGCCTCTAAGAAGATGGTGAAAAATAGAAATAGGTGGAAAGACTTCTTCATTGGAATATGACACATCCTCAAAAATAGAGGCTTCTTTTTCTTTTTTAATCCTGCCACATCAATCAGTATAACATTCTAAGTGATGTCAGCATCGTGGTGGAGTGAGTTCTCCCCGTAATCTCTCCCCTCCACCATACAATGAAAAAAGACATTCATCCTCCAACAGAGGACATCCAAACACGACACAAAAGATGTCTGAGAGACCCATGCAACCATACGGCAGAGGGCAGAGAGGCTGGAGCCCCCTCAGAGGAGGTGGAACAGGGTAAGAGAAAACTTTGCTCCTTCCCCAAATGACTGCTATCCAGAACCACGTGCAGACTCCGAGAGGGAAGGAAGGGGGAAGGGGAGGTTCATTTGTGGGAACATCAAAGATCCCCGAGGGTCCTTGCTGCCAAGAGGGAAGCCCTCTACCGGGGTGAAAGCTATCGCAGGAGGTGACCTCATCAAGCCAACACCCCAGAAGAGCAGAGAGAGCGGAGGGAGAAAACCCCAAGAGCACGCAAAAGAAAACGTGCCTCCTCCCCACCCGCCCAGCACTGGCTCCAGTACTTGGGATCTCAGTGGAATGCAGAGGGCTCCAAATACATGCCTCTTGACTCCCACTCATTGGCAATAGCCATAACTGAGACCAAATAATGCCATTATGTGCAAAAACAGAGCCACACCCTCTAGCAGTATCAAAAGTTATATTAAATCTCCATACCAGAGAGAAAATGACAAGTACCCAGAAATCAGTACTGAGGACACAGAAATATGTAATGTAAATGACAGAGAATTCAAAATAGCTATCATCAAAAAACTCAACGAGTTAAAAAAATGTAGAGAAACAATTCAGTGAGTTCAGGAGCTACTTCACAAAAGAGATTGAAACTATAAAGAAGAATCAATTGGAAATATTGGAGATGAAAGACACAATGGAAGAGATAAAACAAAATATGGATTTCCTGAATGCTTGAGTGGACATCATAGAGGAGAAAATCAGGAAAATCAAAGATAGACATGTTGAAGTGCTCCAGATAAATAAGAAGAGAGAACTAAGACTAAAGAGAAGTGAAGAAAGTCTCTGAGAAGTATCTGACTCAATTGGGAAATGCAGCATGAGAATTATAGGTATTCAAGAGGGAGAAGAGAAGGAAAATGGAGCATAAAGCTTGTTCAAAGAAATAATAGCAGAGAACTTTCCAAACCTAGGGAAGGAGATGGAAATCTATGGAAGAGGCTATCTGATCTCCTAAGTATATCAATGTAAAAAAAACATACTGGAAGGCATATAGTAGTGAAACTGGCAATAGTAAATGACAAAGAAAAAATACTAAGGGCAGCAAGGCAGAGGAAAACAACCTACAAAGGAACTCCTATCAGGCTTTCAGCAGATTTCTCTACGAAAACCTTACAGGCTAGGAGAGACTGGAATGACATATTCAAATCTTTGAAGGGCAAAAACTTTCAGCCAAGAATACTCTATCCAGCAAAAATATCCTTCAGATGTTATGGAGAAATAAAAACTTTCCCAGATAAACAAAAGCTAAGGGAGTTTGTAGCCGCAAGACTCCACCCCCCCGACACACACACACACACACACACACAAGAAATCCTCAAGGAGGCCCTCGTACCTGAAAAAAAAGAGGGAGAAGGGGGTTACAAAGCATGGAGTAAGGAGGTAAATAGGTAGACAAAGTCATAAAATTGTAGCTATACATCAGAACAGGTTAGCAAATACTCAAGTATAGCATTAAAGATGAAGGGAAAGAAAATACCAAAAAACAAAGATAATCTTTTCATTTTAACCACAAACTCACAACACAAGATGGAATAAGATGTGAGAAAAGCAACCTAGGAGGGGAAAGGGACTGAATCAGTTTAGTCTAAGGAAATAAGAGGCCATGAGAAAATGGACTATCTTATCTACGAGATTTTGAATACAAGCCTCATGGTAAGCACTAAACAAAAAAGCAGAACAGAGACATAAATAATAAATAAGGAGAAAACAAAGAAACACAATGTATAAAACTGCATAGCTCAATTGGTAGACCAAAATACACAGGATGAGAAACAAAGGAAATGCACGACAACTGGAAAATGAGCAATAAAATGGCAGCATTAATCCCTCATATATTGATAATGAACCTTAACGTAAATGGATTGAATTCTCCAATAAAAATACACAGAGTGGTGAGATGGTTTAAAGAACAAGATCCAACAATATGCTGCCTCCAGGAAACACGTCTCAGCTCCAATGACAAACACAGGCTCAGAGTGAAGGTATGGAAGACAATACTCCAAGTTAATGGCAAACAAAAGAAGGCAGGTGTAACAATACTTATATCAGACAAAGTAGACTTCAAGATAAGACAGGTAAAGAGAGACAAAGAGGGGCAGTATATAATGATCAAAGGGACACTCCATCAAGAAGAAACAACACTTATAAATAGCTATTCACCTAACACAGGAGCATCAAAGTACATAAAGCAACTATTAACAAACCTAAAAGAAGATAATAATAACACAATAATAGTAGGGGACCTCAACACTCCACTTACATCAATGGATAGGTCATCCAGACAGAAAATCAACAAGCAAACAGCAGAATTAAATGAAAAGCTAGACCAGTTGGACTTAATAGACATATATAGAACACTCCATCCAAAAACAGCAGAATACACATTCTTCTGGAGTGCACATGGAATATTCTTAAGGATAGACCATGCATTGGGGAACAAGGTAAGCCTCAATAAATTTAAGAAGATTGAAATAATAACAAGCATCTTTTCCAATCACAATGCTATGAAGCTAGAAATTAATTACAAGAAACAAGCTGAGAAAGGGACAAACAGGTGGAGACTAAACAACACACTATTGAACAGCCAATGGGTCATTGGAGAAATTGAAGGAGAAATAAAAAATTGTATGGAGACAAATGAAAATGAAAACACACCACACCAACTCATATGGGATGCAGCAAAAGCCATATTAAAAGGGAAATTCATTGCAATATAGGGTCACCTTAACAAAAAAGAAAAATCCCAAATATGCAATCTCAAACTACACCTAACTGATTTAGAAAAAGAATAAATAAAGCCCAAAGTCAGCAGAAGGAGAGAAATAATAAAAATCAGAGCAGAAGTAAATTCTATTGAAACAAAAAAGGCAGTAGAAAGGATCAATGAAACAAAGAGCTGGTTCTTTTAGAAGATAAACAAAATTGACAAACCCCTAGCCAGACTTACAAAGAAAGAAAGAAAGAAAGCTCAGATAAATAAAATTAGAAATGAAAGAGGAGAAATAACAACAGATACCACAGAAATACAATGGATCATAAGAGAATACTATGAAAAGCTATATGCCAACAAAATGGACAATCTAGAGGAAATGGATAAATTCTTAGACTCTTACAACCTCCCAAAGCTAAATCAATAAGGAATGGGTAATCTGAATAGACGAATCACAAATAAAGAGATTGAAACAGTAATCAAAAGCATCCCCAAAATTAAAAGCCCAGAACCAGATGGCTTCCCTGGAGAATTCTATCAAACTTTCAGAGAGGATTTAATACCTATCCTTCTCAAGCTATTCCAAAAAATTAGGGAAGATGGAACACTTCCTAACACATTCTATGAGGCCAACATCACTCTGATACCAAAGCCTGACAAGGACAATACAAAAAAGGAAAACTACAGGCCAATATCACTGATGAACGTAGATACAAAAATCCTCAACAAAATATTGGCAATCAAATACAGCAATATATCAAAAAAAATCATATATTATGATCAAGTGGGATTTATATCAGGGACACAGGGACTGTTCAACATCCGTAAATCAATCAATGTGATACACAACATTAACAAAATGAGGAATAAAAACCACATGATCATTTCCATAGATGCAGAGAAAGCATTTGATAAGATCCAACAGCCATTTATGATAAAAACTCTTAACAAAATGGGGATAGAAGGAAATTACCTCAACATAATAAAGGCCATATATGACAAATCCACAGCCAACATCATACTCAATGGGGAAAAACTGAATGCTATGCCTCTGAGAACAGGAATAAGACAAGGACGCCCACTGTCACCATTCTTTTTCAACATAGTATTGGAGGTTTTGGCCAGAGCAATTAGTCAAGAGAAAAGAATAAAAGGAATCCAAATGGGGAGTGAAGAAGTGAACCTCTCACTGTTTGAAGGCAACATGATCTTATATATAGAAAACCCTAAAGAATCCATTGGAAAACTATTAGAAATAGTTAACAACTACAGTAAAGTTGCAGGGTAGAAAATCAACTTACAAAAATCAGTTGCATTTCTATACTCTAATAACGAACTTATGGAAAGAGAATTCAAGAATACAATTCCATTTATAATTGCAACAAAAAGAATAAAATATCTACGAATAAATTTAACCAAGGAGGTGAAGGACTTATACAATGAAAACTATAAGACATTATTGAAGGAAATAGATGATGACATAAAGAGATAGAAAGAGATTCCGTGCATATGGGTTGGAAGAGTAAATATAGTTAAAATGTCCATACTACATAAAGCAATCTACAGATTCAATGCAATCCCAATCAGAATCCCAGTGACATTCTTCACAGAAATAGAGCAAAGAATCTTAGAATTCATATGGGGCAACCAAAGAACTTGAATTGCTAATGCAATCCTGAGAAAAAAGAACAAAGCTGGAGGCATCACAGTGCCTGACTTCAAAGTGTACTACAAAGCCATAGTAATCAAAACAGCATGGTACTGGTACAAAAAACAGGCACACAGATCAATGGAACAGAACTGAAGGCCCAGAAATAAAACCTCACGTCTGTGGACAGCTAATCTTTGACAAAGGTGCCAAGAGCATACAATGGAGAAAAGACAGTCTCTTCAATAAATTATGTTGGGAAAACTGGACAGCCACATGCAAAATAATGAAAGTAGACCATTATCTCACGCCCATACACAAAAATAAACTCAGAATGGATCAAAGACTTGAAGATAAGTCCTGAAGTCATAAAACTTCTGCAAGATAATATAGGTAGTACACTCTTTGACATCGAACTTAAAAGGATCTTTTCAAATACCATGTTTTCTCAGACAAGGGAAAAAAAGAAAAAATAAATAACTGGGACTTCATCAGACTAAAGAGCTTCAGCAAGGCAAAAGAAACTAGGATCAAGACTAAAAGACAACTCACCAATTCAGAGAAAATATTTGCAAATCATATATCCAACAAGGGGTTGATCTCCATAATATATAAGGAACTCACACAACTGAATAAAAAAACAAACAGCCTGATTATGAGATGGGCAAAGGAAATGAACAGACATTTTTCCAAAGCTATACAGATGGCCAATAAACACATGAAAATACATTCAATGTCACTAATCACTGGGGAAATGTAAATCAAAACTTCACTAAGATACCACCTTACACCTGTTAAAAAGGCTATAATCACTAAGACTAAAAATAACAGGGGCCGGCCTGGTGGTGCAGCGGATAAGTTTGCACGTTCCACTTCACTGGCCCAGGGTTCGTGGTTTTGGATCCTGGGTGCAGACGTCTGCACCGCTTGTCAGACCATGCTGTGGCAGGCATCTCACATATAAAATAGAGGAAGATGGCCATGGATGTTAGCTCAGGGCCTGTCTTCCTCAGCACAAGGAGGAGGATTGGTGGCAGGTGTTAGCTCAGGGCTAATCTCCCCCCCCCCCCCACCCCCGCAAGAAAGAGAGAAAAACAAAAAACAAATGTTGGAGAGGATGTGGAGAATAGAGAACCTGCATACACTGCTGGTGGGAATGCAAACTGGTGTAGCCACTATGGAAAACAGTATGGAGATTCCTCATAAAACTAAAAATAGAAATACCATATGGCCCAGCTATCCCACTACTGGGTATCTACCCAAACAACATGGAATCAACAATCCAAAGTAACATATGTACCCCTACGTTCATTGCAGCACTATTCATAATAGCCAAGACATGGAAACAATCCAAGTGCCCATTGGCTGATGGTTAGATAAAGAACATGTGGTATATATATATAATGGAATACTACTCAGCCATAAAAAAAGACAAAATCATCCCATTTGCAACAACATGGATGGACCTGGAGGGCATTATGCTAAGCGAAATAAGCCAGACTGAGAAAGACAAACACCATATGATTTCACTCATAAGTGGAATATAAACAAACACATGCACAAAGAAAGTGGTTACCAGGGGAATGGGGCTGGGGTGGGCACAGGGGGTGAGGGGAGCACTTGGGTGGTGACAGACAAGAAATAATGTACAACTGAAATTTCACAATAATGTAAACTATTATGAACTCAATAAAAAATAAATCAGTGTAACATTCTGCAAAATAATAAATACTCAGCCAATGCCAGCAGCTACAAGCATATCCATTTAGTTTACTTTTTAAGTATGAGGGTGTGAAAGAAGAGTCATTAAAAGACACTCACTAAATTCACATATTGGCAACCTGGATCCCTCAGTCATGTACCCAGAGGCAGAAAAAAAGCCCAAGAAGCAAAGCCACTCCCCTTGCCACCCTGTAGTGCTTCAGTTCCCAAGGCACACAGCCCACTTGTCTAAAACTATTCCATTTCAACAATATGCCTCCTGTCTCAAAGTTCAGATGTCGTCTTAGCTGTGCTCCCCACCAAAATTACAGAGCAAGAGGGGATCCCAGTTGCACGATAAAGGAAAAGAGGCGTAAGCAGTAGGGAGAGTCATGTAGAGTTGGTGCCTTGAGAAGAGAAGTCACCCTTGTTGAGAAAGCTAGAGAGGAAATACCCTGAATTGATTCTCCTTCCTTCCTTAGATCTCTTGTTGCAGCTTTCCTTGGGTTGGGTCCAACAGAAAGCCAGATGGTACAAGAGCTGAGCTGATGGAGCCTGTCTGAGTCTCCAGCACAGATAGCAGACAGCAGATCCCAGCTATCTGGAGGGGCAAATAGAGGATATTCAGCTGATTGTCTGCTTTGTAAACATATTAAACAACCTCTTATCCTTTTGAAGTAGACAAGTTATAAATGGTAAGTTCTAAACTAAAGTGTACTAAAGTAGAAGCAATAGAAGCAACACATAAAGTTACTTATTTAACTTCAGCCTCTTTTTCACCTAGCACAAAGGTAGGCCTCAAAGGAAAAAAATTAAAAGGAAAAAAATCTTCCGTTGACATGCTTATTCATACTGTTCTTCAAGCCCTCAAACTGGTTAGTCCGGGACTTGCCCTTCCTATTTCTGTATCCCCATGTCTCACACAATTTGAATCACCCAAAGAATGTCAAACAGCATGCTACCCTCCACTCTAGCCTGTTTTTCCTCACCTCTGGGCCTTCTTGGGTAACAATTAACTGATACTGAATTATACTGTATCGCCAGAGTTAGGCTGGTCACTAACTCTGAGGGCCCATATCTTTTCAGTGGAAATGATACTCTCTGTAATGTTCTTATGCATGTAGCTGAAAGAATGAGACTTCTTTATAGCTCAAGAAAGGGGATTTTTCTAAATTTAAAAAAAATAATGAGACTCCTCCTCACACTGTCCCTCAGACTGTCATTTAAACATGGAAAAAAGAATAAAAATTGTATCTCCACTCCCTCCCTCCACACCACAGCAATGATTGCAAAGAGGAAACGTGGTGCACACACGCACGCACACGCACAACTAGGAAAATATATGCCAGCACACAAAAGAAGAAATCTTCCTGGAAACGGAAAAGAGAACTGACTGAGCAGTCCAGAGAAAGCTGAAATCCAAGCATCTAAGTCTAAAAGATGTAAATCTATTCCTACGACAGATTGTAGAAAGACAGGAATGAGAGGCAATGGGTACCTCTGAAAACGGGGTTGTGGGTGAGGCTGAAAAGAAGAGGACTATTTGAAAGTCGTTTATAAATGCAATTTTAACCCTGATCTTCCCCACCCCATGCAACGAAGCAAACATGCCTTCTCAAACAGAAGACGCATTTACTCTCTGGAGCAGTTGAACTACTGGGGCTCCAAGACTCAAGGACGCCAGGCAGAGCTGATGTGCTGGGAGGAGAGTAGCATAAGGAGAGACTTGGACTTAAAAGAAGGAGTTTTTAAAAATTGGCATAGTGAATGCTGCAAACTCCAGCTCCCTTTCCCAAAAACACTAGCAACAAGAGTATATAACTTCCAAGCAGAAAAAAAGGAAATTTCTTCTCTAGGAAAACTGACTAGCTCAAGAGAAAAAACCATAGATACTGACTCTTTTGAGCTTCACAAAATGGCCTGATGGTAAAGTCCACCAGTGGACCAGCTCCCTCTGAGCACATAGAGCTGCTTATCAGCTTCTGGTGTATCACTCTTAAAATAATAATAATCATTGGGTAGCAAAAGGTCACTGACACTTGCAGAAAGTCTCTAACATAAAAGGCAAGGACAGTATAAACAAAAGAAAGGAAGAAAGACGAAAGAAGGGGAAAAACTAAGAAAAAAACAACCCTGCAATTATTATACTCAGACAAGTTATGGAGTCTCTGAAATAAAAACTAGATACTATTAAAAAAAAAAAAAGGAGGAACATTCAGAGAATAAGAAAGAACTCGTGGAAGTAAACGATAGGAAAAATAAAGTAAAATAGTAATCAGCAGAAGGATTGGAAGGAAAAGTTGAGAAAATATCCCTAATTAGCATACGAAGTCGGAAACAGAAAGAGAAAGAAAATGACAAGAAAACTAGACTATCAAGCCAGGAGGTCCAACATCTGAGAGTACAAAGAAATGGTAAGGAGATAGCATCAAAGAAATAGTAAGAGAAAATTTCCTAGAACTGAAAGGATGTAAGGTTCAAAACTTAAATGTCTCATTGCCAGTTGTTGAATGCAGAGAGACTCAGGTCACTTTATCGTGAGTATTCTGAACACCAGGGTAAACATAAAAATCCTAAAAGTTTTCAGGGATCAAAAAACAAAGAGACAAGTCACATAAAAAAGACAGGATCTTCCCACCAGCGTCCGTGGAAGTTGGAAGATAGTGGAAAAATGCCTTCAAAATTCTGAGGAAATGATTCCTAATCTAAAATTCTATTCTCAACCAAACTATCAGCCAAGTATGAGGAGAGAATAAAGACATTTTCAGAAGATCAAGGTCTTAAAAGTTTACCTCCCATACACCCTTTTTCAGAAAACTACTAGAGAATGTGCTCCCCTGCCCCTGAAATGAAGAAGTAAACCAAGAAAGAGGAAGATATGGGATCCAGGAAACAAGGACTACAACACAGGGGAAAAGTGAAAGCAATGCCCAGAATGATGGTGAACAGAAATACTAAGATAACAACAGTCAGCAGCCATAGAACAGCCAGATTAGAGCAGAGCAGAGGCCTCGGAAAGGGATGTCTCTTAGAATAATATGAGACTGATTAAATAGCTAATATGTGTGACCATGTTCAGAGGAGAATTCATTTTAAGACTGGAATGAGGAGATAATTGGTACAAAAACCAAGGAGGTAAAAATATGAGACAACTATTTACATCAGGAGAAATAGAAAGTTCATGAAAGAGAATATAGTAAACGATGTGACTCAGCTGTGAATGATAATTACATTGCCATTATACTGCATGTTGATTTATCTATAAATGGTAAGATAACTACACAGAGAAGGTGGAATGAGGGGAAGCTGTGGTAGGGACAGAGCATGGAGGAGTGCTGTGCAAGATAGGAAAGTCCTCCTCTGTTAGAGCAGGTAGTGTGGACCTTAAACAAATAGCCAGTTATTTCTCCAGCAAAAATGGGTTTATTTGGGATCAGCAAAAAATTGCAATTCAGGGTCTGCAACCTTACTGAGCCACTGCAAGTCCCTAGCAACAAGGGAGGAGAAATTCTTTCTATAGAGGAAAAGAGGAAATTGTAAACAAAGAGTCTGTTGGGGGAGACTGGGAATTCAAAGTATAGTTTTCATTGGCTGAACTGTGACCTTTCTCATTGGCTGAGCTTCTTGCCAGTCAAGAAGAGAAAGTTTTTCTCCTTCCTTTTGAGCTCTGCAATCATGGTAGGATGTGAGAGCTCCCCCTTTTGGCCTCCACACTCCAATATAATGAAGTTTCTGTTTATCAATTTCCACGGAAGCCAGTGGTCAATGATGCAGGCTGGGCGAGCCGAGGAGTCAAAAGAAAGATTTCTTGGACTCTCAAGGTCTGGTAGTAGTGCTCTTTTATTCAGAGAATAGCATGGGGACAGGACCCATGGGCAGTGAAGGGCTACAAGCATGGGGACAGGACCCAAGGGCAGTGAAGGGCTGGAAGCATGGGGACAGGACCCATAGGCAGTGAAGGGCTGGAGGCATGGGGTCAGGACCCATGGGCAGTGAAGGGCTGGAAGCATGGGGACAGGACCCCTGGGCAGTGAAGAGCTGCAGGCATGGGGACAGGACCCATGGGCAATGAAGAGCTGCAGTGGGTTGAGGGTAGGACTAAATTTATAAGGCATAGGTATGTGAGTTATTTCTTTACAAGAAAAAGGAAAGATCACTTTAAAAAAGTTGTTAAAATGGTATCAGTGCAGGTGGGGTCTGGTTATCGAGTGGTCGTATAACTTTGGGTATGAATCGGGTTGAATCAGGTCGGGACTCCTATACTTCTGGGAGGATGACATAGGTCAGTATGTAGGCCAGAACACCTTGGGCTTCTCTTCCTGGGGCAGCCTGGATCCACATCAGGCAATGCCCCAGGTTGAATTCCCCAGAAGCCACCTCTGAGATGGAGATCAGCATGCTAGAAATTTCCTGGGGGAGTGTTCTTCAGAAGAGAAGGAAAAGAAGGATTGAGCAGAAGAGGGGCTGTTATGGGCTCTTAAAGAAGGCCTCAGCCAACACTTCAGGCAGCTCTGAAGCTAGGTAGCTCTTCAAAGTTGTTTGACCCAACATGAGACCAGAGGCTGGTAATTTATGCCCTTTGTATATAACTTGTTGAATGTGGGCCTCCCTGGGAAGAGGCTGTGACCTTGGCAGAGAGATGTTTCTCTTCAGCAGAGGCAATTCCTGAAGACAGCTGACGACTGAGGGTTGTGCTCCAGCAGCACTTGGAGCAGCCGGCGGACTGAGTCCTTCGTTCCTAAAGAACAGCTCCTCACAGTATCCACAAGCAGGAGGATCAAAGAAAGAGAAATCCAGAGATTTCGGATGAAGCATCATTTTTAGAATTAGGTAAACATACAAGGTAAAACAGCTAAAAAAGAGGTGCTTAAGGGGATGGGAATAGGGAGTGGGGAAGAATGGGGCAGGTACTACTAGTTTTCGTCTAAGACTGAAAGTAATATAGGACTTTGAACTTAAATGCTTTGAAGGTCAAAGCTTGTGTGTGTGTGCGCGCGCGCAAAGAAATATCCATTAAGATGTATGTCACTCTATAAAGAGCATGTTCTTTAATCCTATTAGGACTAGAGGTCACAATGTGGAAAGGGACAGAGATGGAGTTTGGGAAAGGAAGAAACTGAGTAAAGCATTCTGCATAATAATGTGGAAGGGTAACTCTGCAGAAGACAGGGCTAGAGAGCTTTGCAAAGGAAGAGACTGGGAAAGTGATTCTGTCCTTGAGGGTTGAGGAGCCTGTCGTCTGTCAGAACTAACACGGGCCTCACGTCAGCCATCACCCTGGGGCCAGCATCACACTCATCCTCACAAGGTGAAGGCTGACCAACACTGTGAACGCTCTTCTCCACTCTGGCTTTTTGAGGAGTTAGGAGGTCCGAAGCCGTCCCTGGGGTGGCCTGCTGAGGTTGTTCTAAGACTCAAGACCCAGGTTTAGGGATATTAAGTACAAGACAAAAGAGGCCGGATCCTGGGGTTATTACAAACTCTGATAAGATTAGGAGTTCTCAAATGGGAGGTAGAGTTTTTATACAGAATCTAAAAGAAAGAACCCCCCTGGCAGGGGACAGGGACATAAAACACTTAAGCCAGACTCTAAGAGCATCCTCAAGGGGATTCTAAATGAACCGATCAACTTCTTTGGTGTTTGAACCTCTGGTTCCTTGAACATGGGAAGAAGTTACCTCTAAGGAAGCGTTTTAAATTGTTTCCTTCATACGCTGTTATACCTTTTATTTTCCCTAATCTTCAGTAAAGTTTGGCACGTCCATTTCATTGTTTGGAGGCTTTTCCCAGCCCACCTGGCCCTTCTGAGGTCTCTACCATCACTGCGGAGTTTGCCAGGACCCTCAGGGATACTTCACAGCCCACCCACCCCAGCAAGGCCTCCAAAGAAGTCTTCTAGGTTTCGATATTCTTACACTTACTTTGTTCTCGTGTAGCAGAGGACAGTGTATGGGAACACCAGTGCCTCTGGTCTCTGCCCCCTCAGCCTTCAGGATTCCCCAGCAAGATCTGACGTGAACTCCTCAGCTCCAAAACACGTTTGGAACTGTTCTCCCAAGGGAACTGGCATGGCCAGTAATCTCTGAATCAAGTATCACTTAGGGTCTCAGCAGGAAGCAGATGGCACTCCCAAATTAGGATCAAGTTTAAGGAAGGTTTATTTACAAAGGGACTAATTGCACAGGCGTGGCAGTGTTGGGAAGCTACCAAGGATGGTGCAGGAACCTGGGCCACCAGCAGTAGAACCATTCCACCTCCAGGGCCAAAGGGTGAAGACGGGGGTTATCAGAAACCCAGGAGAGAAAGACTGGAAAGACTATGGACCTTCAGAAGAGGGACACAGCCAGCTCTGGGCAATTTCACAGGGAAAGGGTCAGGGTTATTAATACCCTATCTCATTCTCCAGTCTCCTGTCAGGGATTCCCATTGACTAAACCCTACTGGAAGCCAGAGGGCAGAGGTGCTTGTTGATTTAATTCATTAAAGCTCAGCCTCCCAGGGTAAGAAGCAGAGAGAAGAAGGGTGTTGAGTGGTATGAAGAGGCAAATGGAAGATATCCAGCACACCCTAACACAATTCAGAATTCTGACAGCCGACTGAAGTTATTAAGTAGCTTCGATTGTGAATGATAAACAAATCTTAATACAGAGTTTCTCTGAGGTCTCTGTCCCCACATGTAAACACTGTCCAAGGCGTATACAGTCAGAGATGGTTGTAAGAGAATTGATTTCCAGGTTACAATCTCCAGTGAAATTATGCCCATTTCTAAAGCCTTCAGCATGAGATTGGGCCTCTCACTTTGGAAAGGAAAGGACTACACCGTACCTATCTAAAATTCTAATAAAGCCTATTTTACCAGGATATACAAATTTCTAGGGCACCAAATAAGTGGGGAGCATTCGTTAATGAAAAAGCCCCATAAACCTCTGGGGCTTCCTGCCTTTATCTTTCTTACATTTATTTCTGTTAATGTGAAGTCTGTTAGAAACAGAGTGTTTTGGACCATGGTGTGATGTCATGAATTTAAATATATGAGAGAGTGGGTGGTGGGAGTGGTGACGATTTTTGTTCTATGACTTTGCCTTTTCCTGTTTTTAAATGAAAGCAATTCTTTTTGGCTACTCTCAACATTCATTCCTAGGATATGCCATTAGCTGGAAAGAAAAGTACCTTTGAACAGCTGAAGAGCCATAAGTTAGTGATGTTAATTCTTTTAAACATGGCAAAAATGTTTTCTGTGTTAGGAAAACTTATCCACACTGTGGAAATAAAGCAAAATGTTGATAGTGTGCCTTTTCAAGACCATTCTGGAACATTGTCTTATAGGCCAGCCTAAGGGATATATACACCTATATCTGACATGTCTATATACACCTATACCTGACATATCTATATGTATCTATTTGACAAATGATTCCTATCCAAAATGTTTAAAAATCTAATAATCAATTTTTAAAAAAGCAAACAATCCAAAAAGTGGACCAAAGACGTGAACAGGCACCTCATTAAAAGAAGATATCCAAATGGATAAGAAGCACATCAAAAAATACTCAACATTATTAGTCATCAAGGAAATGCAAATTAATACCCCAGAGATTTCACAATACACCTACCATGACGCTAAAATCGTAAAAAGATTGACAATACCAAGTGTTGGGGAGGATTTGGAACAATTGGAACTCCCATACATTGTTAATGGGAATGCAACTTGGTGAACCACTCTGGAAAACTCTTTGGCAGTATCTGCTAAAGTATAACATGCACAATACCGTATGACATAGAAATTCCACTTCTAGGTGTACACCTAAGAGAAATTAGCATACATATCCACCGAAAGACATGTACAAGAATGTTCATGGCAACTTTATCCGTAAGAGCTAAAACCTGGAAACAATCCAAATGTCAACAGGAACCTATATAAATCAATTTTGGTATATTCGTATAATAGACTACTACTCAACAATATAAAGTATAAACCAATAGTATATGCAACAACATGGATGAATCTTATAGACACGATATTAAGCAAGAGAAGGCAGACACAAAAGAATAAATTCTGTATGATTCCATTCATATGAAGGTGAAGAATGGGGAATGCAATCCATGGTGACAAAAGTAGAACAGAGATTCTCTACTGAGGGCATGTTGACTGGGAGGGGCCTAAGGAAACCTTCTGGGGTGCTGGAAACATTCTAATCTAGATCCAAGTGGTGGTTATTAGGGTGTATACATATATAAAATTGTATTGAGTTGTTCTCTTAATACTCATGCATTTTATAGTATGTAATACCTCAGTAAAAGGGTTACAAGAAGATTATCAACTAGAGAAATAATATAGAAAGGAGGAAAAAGGTAGTCACTTCGCTTTCTCTAGAATTTAGAACCAAAAAGACTATGGTTAGGAGTTTTATTTTTTTCCTAAAATTTGGGGATTTTCTCCACATCTCTTTTCTGGATACATTATAATTCTGGATCAATATCTCAAAACTTTTAACATATGCAGACAAATAGGTTTTTGCATTCCTTTTAAATAGCTGACAAAGCTTGTTGTTAATCAGATTCAATTTCATTCATATGTATTGTAATGTTTTTGTTTTGTAAATATGTTACATACAACAAAATGTAATTGGTCTAGAATACTTATAATGTATATTAAAAGACTCAAAAATTTTAAAAATGGGAAGCCAATAGGGAGTTTTAAGCAGGGAGGTGGCATAAATTAAATTAACAATACAATAAAATTATCTGGCTTCAGGGTGGAGAATTTATTTTAAGTAGAAATAAGAAAGCCACTGTAATAACCCAAGCCTTATTTCATAATTTAGAAGTTGTGATAACTCCAGTAAAGATATGGCTGAAGTGTCCCTTTATGTTATCTATAAAAAGGGAGTTTCATGAACATTTAATATTATAAACAAAATTGTAAAAAAAAGCTTAAACTACTAAACAGTACAAAATATTTTAAATACTTTGGAAGCCATCGTGTTTCCATGACTAATGTGCTCATTATAAACAATTATTTATTTTTGAAAGCATGTTCTTGAAAGACTCTGATTGAGCATCAATTTGTCCAGTAGTTCAAGTACATACATGCAATACCTGGCACGTACTATGTACTCAATAAATATTTACTAAATTTAAAAAAAGATTATCAACTATACATGCTTTTTCCCCTCTTTTCTAACTGCCCCGAAGTTAACATGTTCTACATCCCCAAATTATCATACAGAGGTTCACGATTTAAGATGGCAGAAGAACTCAGTTTATAGTGACAGATGTGTTCTAGAAAAGTCATAGCTCTTAAAGATGGAAAAGGCCTAATAGTTGGTTATAAAAGTGTGATAGTACAAAAATCAACAAGGACAGTACAAAAATCAATGTGTGTGGTCCACAGTACACACACAATTTGTTTTACGTTCACAGGCTTAGCATTAATTCATACAAAACAGAAGGTTGGCATAGTGGGTGGAAGAGAAAGAATGTCTAGAGCAGCCAATTAGGGTTCAAAGAGGCATCTTTTTTGAAATTGCTCACCTTAGAGATTAGGCTCACTCCAGCCTGTTGGGGAGAGACCAGTGAATGGTGGAGAGTATCGACTCCCTTCCTATTCCCTTTCTGGGTTGGTACAATTCATGGAGCGATCACGTAGGGCAGATAGAACAATTCTAGCTTTAGGCTGAGACGATTTCTGCGATCCTCAGCCCAGTTGCTCAGGTTTCCAAGAGATTGAGTTTCTACAACTTCCCACACCAAGGTTACTTCCAAGCAGGAAGGCAGATGACCGGACCAAGCAAGAAATGTGCATATTGAACCAAATGTTTATTATCAACACTGCTGGGCCATTCTCCAGTATCCCAGAGGCACTTGAGTATGCAGGCTTCATTTTACCTTTTTGTCCATAACTTGAATTCCCTCCTTCATGATTTGATCTTTTGTCTGCAGCACCACCCTCTCAGAGACTGACTCCTCTACCAAGATTTCCTCCCAAAATGTGGCTAACTAAACCACGGGTTGCTCTGCTTCTTGTTACTATTTACTTCAATTGCATCTGTCTTTTCCTTTTCCAGTTTTATTAAGATTAACTTACATTTAACGTTGTGTAAGTTTAAGGTATACCTCATATTGATTTGATACACTTATACACTGCAAAATAATTACATCATAGCATTAGCTAACATTTCCATCCCGTCACATAATTACCATTTCTTTTTTGTGGTGAGAACATTTAAGATTTACTGTCATAGCAACTTTCAAGTATATAATGCAGTGTTATTAACTATAATCACCATGCTATACATTAGATCCCCAGAACTTATTCATCGTATAACTGGAAGTTTGTATACTTTGACCAACATCTTCCCATTTTCCCAACACCCTTGCCCCTGGTAACTACCGTTTTACTCTCTGTTACTATGAGTTCAGCTTTGTTAGATTCCACATGTAGGTGATATCATACAGTATTTGTCTTTCTCTGTCTGATTCACCTCATTTAGCATAATGCCCTCAAGTTTCATCCATGTTGTCACAAATGGCAGGATTTCCTTCTTTCTCAAGGCTGAATAATATTCCGCTGTGCATACACACCACGTCTTCTTTATCCACCTCTCTGTTGACAGACACTTAGATTTTTTAGATATCTTGGGTGTTGTGAATAATGCTGCAATTGTATCTTTTGTCATTGTCATGACATTAACATGGGGAGAGAGCCCCAGCCAAGACAGCTGGGATTGGAGGATTTTAAATTCTGCCTTTACTGAAACATTAGCCTACTTAGATACATGACTCACCTTATCTCTGTGCTTCAAAGAAAGTTAACATTCTAGTTTCACCACCTGATTTTGTCTGTTTCTCCCCCAACTTGGTAGCACATTTAAATACCTTCAAATCTACACATTCTCTTTCTAGTAATTAACCCTCATACACTTTCTTCCCCTGTTACTTCTCCTCCTGACCAAGACTGCCAGTTCAACAAGGGCATCTACAGCAAACTGAGCTCTCAAGGCTAGAAACCTTGAGCCAGTGTGCAACACGGGAGTGCACACTCGCCCCTGACCAGCCCATCACGAGAGCTAAGACTGCAAACCCATGAGGGTGGAAAAAGAGGGGATTTTTAAATATTGTTCGCCAATCATGCAAGAATCACATTTTAAATGTATCAGTTACTTTCTATCAATTCTTCTGCAAAACAAAAGATATATATATATATATATATATACATGTATATACACACAAATAATTACTCCCTAATTTATCTCTTTTGTAACTTTTTTTACATAATGTTTTCTTATTTTATGACTCATCTGTACAACCGACACATTATATCTAGAACCGACAATACTGCATTTTTTTTTAAAGTATGCTTTTTTTGGTGAGGAAGATTGCTCTGAGCTAACATCTGTTGCCAATCTTCCTCTTTTTTTTTCTTCCCAAAGCCCGAGCACATAGTTGTCTATCCTAGTTGTAGGTTACTCTAGTTCTTCTGTGTGGGACGCCGCCACAGTATGGCTTGATGAGCGGTGTGTAGGTCCATGCTGAGGATCCCAACCGATGAACTCTGAGCCGCCAAAGCGGAGCGTGAGAGCTTAGCCACTCGGCCATGGGGCTAGTCCCCTGATCAATTCTACATTTTATACTCTTGGTTTTTAGCCAGTTTTCCCATCTGTAAAATTCTTTGAATCTTGATTCCACTTTCTATCCTATTAAATTATCCCTTCCAGGTTTTGCTCTTCTGAACCTTCGATTTATCAGAATATGAGATTTCATTCAAAAACAATCAAAGAAAAACTTTCCCAAAGATTTTATTTTCATTGAAATTTCTTCCAAAGCATCATCAGCCACTCTAAATTAATAGGGAAGAAGCACTCCTTTTAAGATTTCTCTCTCTCAACTTCTTCTTTCCCCTCTCTTTCTAAATGGGCTTCTTTTTTCTTTCCATCCCCCTCCTTCATTTTGCCATTTCCCTCTCATCATACCACTATCCCCAGAAGCCAAATCCAGCCGAAGTGACTCAGACAACAGTATTTCTGACTTGACTTCTGACTAATAACATTTCCCTAAGGAAGTAACTTCCTCCTTTATTTTGTTTTGGTTTCTTGATCTTCAAAATGGTCACAATAACACAGGCTATCCTAAATAGCTCAAGCAATGACTTGCAAAGAGCCACTGCACACAAAGCAGTATTTTTCTCCCTAGATTTAGTTCATTAGGTGAGCCATTATGAAGCTTCCTAAGCTGCCTCTGGGGTCTGTAATATTCCATTTGTAGTTTGGTTTAGAGCAGAATAGTCATTGTATGTGATGAATGGTATCAGAACAAGGCTCCATTCAGTTACCAAGCTAGATGCCTTTTATTTTTTTCCACATCAAAATGTGGTGAATTGCACAAAATTGAATGAAATTCATTTCAATTACATCCCTTACCCAAGGGCGCTTGAATCGTTGCTTCACATTCTAAGCCTCTTTCATTAAAAAAAAGAAATCACTTGTCAAATGATTTAAGTTTTGAGTAAGAAACTAAAGCATTATGTTAAAAAAAAGGAAAAAATTACATGCATTTTTAAGGTTTATGTATTCCAAGAGACATACTAAATTTGAATCCTTGAAATATTTTTTCTCTCTCTCCTCAAGGTAAATCATCTGCTGCCTGAAATTCTTCCTTTTCCCTCTGCCAGCATCTAAGAATATTGTTCAGTTTTCTGATGGGGAAGAGGACTAAAATGGGCATAGAAAACTTTGATCTTGGTTTTTTGCCAGTTTTTCCACTAGCCAAACAGCATGTTTTCAGATTCAGCTACCATTTTTTGTACCTTTACGTGCCAACCACATTTTATCATTTAGGACCCACAAAAGCAAGGTTAGGACCCTCCATTATGAAAAGTCAATCTTTACTGTTTCTTCTTAACACTTATCAAAACTGTAATCAACTAATTATTAATACAACGTTTTGTTCAATATCTCCATTAACTATAAGCTTCATGAGGGCAGAGTCTGCGTGTATAGTGTTCACTTTTGTAACCTCAGTGTCCAATCCAGGGCCCAGCACAATAGGAGACACGCAGTAAATATAGCTTGAATAAAGGGGTTAACCAAAAAAACAAAACTGAGGCTCAGAAGTTAAGATTGTCCAAGACCAGACTTAAATGGCTGAGCTGTGACTAGAACTCAGGACTTTAACTCCAAGAAGAGTTCCTGTTCTTAAGCTATTTTCGCTTTCGTTCATCCCTTGCTTTTCAGAAGTTAATCGAGAGAATACAAGAATACATGGAGGCAAAAAAAATGAAATGCCTACATCGAAAAAATGTGAAATGGGTCTTTTATTCTGTCTGATTGCCCAAACTCCAGGTCACAATCAAATCATTTCTAGACTTTTAATGAGGAGCACTAATTTCTGCAGGAGAAAGATCCTAGGACTTGCTCGGTCTATTTACTATAGAATAAGCTGGAGTTATTCACGTCCCCTACTGTACGCTGGCCAGAGGAGTAAGTCGGCAAAATGCCAACAGTCCTTCACTTATCATGGGCCTCTCTTTCTCCTCTGTGGGCTCCTAATTACGGGAGGTTCTAGGTAAGGTTGACTTGTATACCAATTCTGCACTGGGAACTGTAAACGTTGGATTCTAAGTTTGTTGTGTTTTTCATTTTTAAAGCATTCCACAGAAATACGTTTACAATATACTTTCTTCAAAAGAAAAATCTTCATAGTGAATAAAAGCAGTTCAAAGTTTCACTAGCTTGTCTATCGTGAAGTCAGATATTATTGTATAGCATAGCATCCTTCAAGGTCGTTCAGGAATAAACCTTATTCAAACTTTCCTGCCGTTGTGAGTCAGGGCTAAAGTACAGAAAACATACTGTACAGGAATTTGGAGAAAAAAATCCTGCTACTTTGTCCTGGGTTGAGATTCTGTAGTATTCTCATTCACAGTAATAATTGCCAAAATGCAGGGTCATTTTCCAAGAAATTTATGTGTCTTGGACTTTCTGCTCCAGCTGGTGTATTGATTTCGCAGTGCTCTGTTCCAAATCTCAGTTCCAGTTCATTGCTGATTCCATCCTGTAGTGATTAGGAGGATGGTGGTGTGGGATCTTGAGTCGGGGGAGGAGGGAGGACGGAGGGGAGTGAAATCCATCTTAACTTTGAAAAGCCCAATGTTGACCTGCATTTTTGAGGGTGATAGAGTCATTTAGACATGCTGATTGACTACAGCTCCTCCCTGCTTCTGGTTTTTTTCCACGCAAGAGAAGACAAGCTGTTTTTGCAATAACCTTTCCTGCTTCTGCCCACACTGGTGGCTCCATTCCATGCTCTAAATCATCATCTTCATGAGGTTTAAGTGAACCTCCTTCCAACGCTCTGCAAATTCAGTGGCATATTGTAAATCACACGCTGGCTTTTTCAATCGCCTGGGCATGATTTTGAAGATCTTTGGCTATTTTTTAAAAGCAGCAGATTTGTGGTAAAAGCTTGGCCAAATTTGCTATCTCATTTGCCAGATTTTGAGTTTTAACTGTAGAATTTCCATTAATCTCAGCTGTAGTTTAATGGATGTGCTGTCTCATGTTCATTACATAATCATTTCATTTAATTAATTATGATATTGTCCTTCAGACACTTATTGGGGACTTCTAATGGCCTCACACTGGCTCCTAAGCAGGTGCAAACTTTTATGTGGTCTTTGAAAGCTGAGCATTATGAAATGAAATGTTAGCCAAGCTTACCTCTCACTCCTGCAAAATATCTACACTCCACTGTCCTCCCCAACATGGCAAATTACTCCTCCTCTCATGCTTTTTCTCACTGAGCTTCTACAGCTCCCTTGCCTACCCTCTCTGGCCTCTAGACCGATTCAAATGCCACAGCTGGGGCCCATGCTCTATTCCACCTCAGATTTTTCTCTCTCCCTATCCTTCCCTTTATTGACCACTTAAGTTTTGGCCGCTACAGACAAACCTGTTCTGTGACTATTGATGTGACTTTGTTCAGATTATTGCATGTCTCGTCTTTACTCAGCCTCTTCATCGACAGTGGAAGAACAATCATAGACTGTTATGAGAATTCTATGTCTAACATAAGCAAAATGCTTAGGTCATATTAAGTACGAAATATATTACTTCCATTCTCTTTTACCCAATAATTTATCCTAATGTTTTTATATGGCTAAGCGCTGATACTTCAATAAATCCCCTGAAGGAGTAGCATTATATGCATTCCTGTTCTATAGTGAGGCATACAGGACCTGAGGGAAAAAGATAACGAACTAGAATATAAATTGACCTGCTTCCTGAAAACGCATGGATGAATTGTGGTCAAAGCCTGTGGACACTCAGCTGTGAGCTCTTATTGGGAGGAAAGTACCCTAATGTTGATTGTTACTCCTAGTGAGGGAGCAAGATGAGTCAGTCAAGACAATGGAGCCACACTGCCTGCCTGGATCAATGCTGGCTCTGCCACTGATTGCTGTGTGCCCTTGGGCAATGTCTCTGTGCTTCAGTTGCCTCTTCTGTGAAATGAACATAACAATAGTAAATGGTACCTACTTTAAAGGTGTGTTGTATTAAATGAGTGTATACATATATATATACACACACACCATGTATAAATGCCATGTAAGTGCGTGCTGCTATTATTAGGCCATTGTTGATGTTGTTGTTATTATTATTATTAGGGCAAGGTAAAAAGAGGCAGCTGTTGTTATCTTGAGAGGCAATGTAACATAGAGCAGAGAGAATAGAGTTTGAATTTAGATAGACCTGCATTCTGGAAGGCCTTACTTCTTTCAAGGCAAAAGTCTCCCAGTCTGTTTTCTTATACAGGAGATGAAGTTAATCCTCATACCTTTTTTTTTTTGAGGAAGATTGGCCCTGAGCTAACATCTGCCGCCAATCCTCACATTTTTGCTGAGGAAGATTGGCCCCGAGCTAACATTTGTGTGCATCTTCTTCTGTTGTATATGTGGGATGCCTGCCACAGCATGGCTTGAGAAGTGGTATGTAGGTCCACACCCGGGATCCGAACTGGCAAACTCTGGGCCGCCATCAGAGTGCGTGAACTTAACCACTATGCCACTGGGCTGGCCCCTAATCCTCATACTTTTTCTTGTGAGGATTATGTGACACAAAATACTCATTGTATAGCATTCAGCACAATGACTAATACAAAGAAAGCCCTCAAAACTGGAGGTGATATTATTATTGTAGCATTTCACTTAATCTATTATAAAATGAACCATTATTTTATTTACCACCAGGAAAGAAAGAAATATTGCCAATTACATAACAATGGGCCACAAGATAAGATATATTCAATTTTTAGATAAATAAAGACGTGAAAAAAAAGGTGTCTTAAATAGATGAAAAACACTACTCGTGCTAAGCGGAGGATCATGAAATAGCTAAACTCTCATGGATGCTCTGTGGTCTGGGAGGCGGAGTCAGTGAAAAGAAGGGCGTAAAGGCCAGTCCTTGGCTCATCAGGGCCTTCAGGCCCTGAATTCTTAGATCCAAGCCTGGGTGTGTGTGTCCATCATTTTAATTCCATAAGCACTACATACGCCACTGTGGACTCATGACTTTGCAGTTTCCTCTTTCTTCCCTAAATATCTGGCCGTAAGAGCTTCAACAAAATGCAACTAAACTAAACTATGAAATATTTTTATTATTGCCTTTTCTCAGGCCCTTCCACTTTAAATTCAAAAATAGCCCAAACAAATTGCATGGAAGTTTTCTTAGTCTTCAAGGCTATTCCTTTTTAACTACAGCTGCACAAGATTTTCATTCCATTTCCTTTGAGTGACCATGAGAAAAGTCTCTCCTTTGTCTTTTTCTGGTTCTAAGACCCCAGAGGATAAATTGAGTTTTTGGGACATTGCCAGATGTGTGATAGGTCTACAAGGAAAACAATAAGCAATCTTTTCTGTTTGGAAAGACTAAATTCAGAGACTACTGCCCTGACAGGTTACACATAAAACCAGTCCTCTCTCCTCTCCCGCAGCCCATCTTCTGATTAGCTTTCCTTTGAAGGCTGACTGAGATGAGTTAGAGCATCTTTTCTCATTCAGATCCCGTGGATGTGGGGGTGTTAGAATTTACACACAGAACTAAAAACTTTGCAACGCCGGATTCTAAATCATCACTATCACGGAGTTTAGTCTAGTGTCACTGGCCTCATCAGACTCATATTTCTCTCTGTCATAAGGGATTTTTGGCCAGCTTCTTTCAAAATCTTACAGCACAACTGTTTCCTTTTCATTCGTACAGATTCTTCATGCACTGTTAATCTAAATAGCTTTTTGAAAATTGTATCTTATTTTATTGCCACTGCTGCAATGTTCATTCCTACTCCTATTTCTCAACATATGGTGCTCATCTTCTTGCCACTCTAGGGAGGAAAGGGCTGAGCATGAGAGATCAAGAGAGGGATCTCAGAGCAGGAACGTGTGTGGTAGAAGGAGAAGAGCACGCTTGCATGTTTGCACAGCCTTTCTATTTATAATTGCGACACCCACATGTTGCCCCCAGCTGAGGGGGATGTGGCTGATGTACACGGGGGAGTGCCAGCTAACCAGCTAAGTACTGGAAGAAATTTCCCACTTACACCACAGACACATCCTAGTGCTATTTTGAAATAAGGTGACAAAGAACCTGTATCATCAAAAAAGGATGATTTCTCCCCTTAAGTAAATCTAGAAAGGTAATTTTCTAGATGTAGTGATGCTATCACCTAAAACTGAAACATAAAAAGTTTCTCAACAAAGCTAATTTGACCAAAACAAATTAAGATAGAATACAATCAATTGATCAAAACACTCCCACAAGGTGTCTCCTGCCTTGTTCTCACTTGTGTGATCCTTGGGAGCAAGGACAACCTTACTTGCATTTGAATCTCCTGCTGTTTTAGGACAATGCCTGACAACTTGATGTTTCTCAATAAATGTTTGTTTAATTGAGTAGAATTAATGATCAACCTCCGAGCTGTTACTATAAACACTGATAGTAAAGAAATACGTTTTTTTACTTAACTCCTACAGAAGTAGAATAAGTTTGTTGTAGATCAAAGAAAAAATATGGGTAAGCAAACAGAAAAATTTCAGCCAATATTTCACCACCCAAAGACAACCACTCTTAGTGTTTCAGCTTCTAGAACCTAGTCTGAATTCAGGTTTAAATTTCCAAACTCAATACAAACTCAATACAATGGTATACAATCCATGCCACAATATAGTCACTGATTCCAGCAAAGACATGATGGACTCACATTGTGGAACTTTTTAACTAGTAAAGGAAAAATCCTTTTCTAAGTCAAAGTCATAGAGAGTTGCAGATGGGTTCCCCAAGACGAAGCAGACCCTGAGATGAAGTCAGGTATGCAAAAGTTTTATTGGGGCATAACACCTAAGAAAAAAAGAGAAAGCAGGATTGGGCAGGGGGCTGTCGGACCACAGGGCAGATTTGACCCCTGTTTCTACCAACCCAATGGGAGCTCCAGAGCAAAGATTGCCCATTCAAGGAGTCCCTCGTTGGGTGGAAATGGCTTGAACCCTGAATTGCCACCTTGCTCAGTCATTGGCTGGCAGCCTTTGGAAGAACAGCATGAACTTGGGCTGATGCTGAGATGGATCTGGACAAAGCCAACAGCTGGAGGCTGACAGCTCCCCATACTGCTCGTAGCTAGCCAACGATACCTCTCATGAAAATGGATCTGGGTGGTGCCTCTTCTTGGCCACAAAGATATCCTCTTATGTTTTCTTTCCAAAGAAAACTGCTTTGCGTTGAGATCTTTAATCCATGAGAAGCTTATTTTTGAGTATGGTGGGAGTCAGGGCTCTAAATTGTTCCACCATTCACTGAATAGTCTATCAATTTCCAAAGAATTTTAACGTGACATTGGAAATGTTATCAGATAATAGTTTTTGAATATTGCAAGAAAATTGTCCTCACTTTTTGGGCTAGTCCCAATGTAAGGACTGTAAACACCTTATGCTTTTAGCGTCAATCTGCATTATTAACGTTTTCCTCTTACTTTCTTAAGTCTAGACAATCAACAAAACAATAAATTAAGCCCTGACTTGTAGTAGTGTCCAATTTCTGTGGTGTGACTACTCCCACCACAGCTGATTTCAAGCTACCAATGTGGTGCCACTCAGCACAGAGTTGGGGAGAGATAAACAGTATCACACTATTATCTAGTATCTCCTCCATACGGATAAAATAGATATAAATAACCTCAGGACCATAGATAATTGTAGAATGTACAACCAAAGCATAGTAAATGATGGTAAAATAATTAGTAAGTGATGAACTTTGGGTATTTATTACTTTTGTTGTTAGTATAATTTATATAATTGTAAGTTTATATAATTTAATTTTTAATAATATCTGTGTTTAAAAATCAGTTCACAAAACTTTTGAAAATTTAACAGTAGGCTCTCATGAACTGGCACAAGCCAGCTCCAGTATACCACTACAAACCAGAAATTTCCCTTTTAGGTACCTACCCTAGAGAAACTTGAGTACTTATGCACAAGGATTCAAGTACAAGAATACTCATTGCAGTGCTGTTTATAATAGGGGAAAATGGAAATGACATATGTATCTATAAGTAGACAAATTAATAAATAAACTGGGATTCATTCATATGATGCAATATTAAATTGTGGTTAAAAATAAAGTGAATTAGATTCTCATCTATCATCGTAGATCAATGCCCAAAGAAAGCTGCAAATACATTCTAATTGTGTAAAAATTAAAAACATCCAAACACATTTTAAATCTAGTTTATAAAATATGCATATGTAATTAAGGTGTAAAAATATGTATGAAAATCAAACACACAAAGTTCAGGGTAGTAGTTAGCTCTGGAGAGGGACTGAGGGACGGGGGAGCTTTAACTGTATCGATAACATTTTGTCTTTAAACAGAAGATGATAATCTGAGCAATAATCATAAAATAGAGACAATCCAACGTTATATTCCCCTGACAGAAATACACAAGATATCTGTGAAAGATTCTTGCTAAAAAAGAACTTATATCTGCTTAAGCTTCTAGATCCAACTCCCAATTTATGGAAAAACAGAGGACAAAGAAAAATATTAAATGGAGCCAAAGCGATGCAATCGACAAAATCTGGAGTGTGGGTTCTTCAACAACTAAATTGCAAGGAAGAAAAGAGAGGGACGAGGAATCTGCAGATCAAAAGAGTTGAGAGATCTATTAATCAATTGCAATGTATGGACATTACTTTGGTTCTGATTCGAACAAATAAACTTAAAAATTATGGAAAAAACAGGAAAATTTGAATACTGAATGGATACTCAAGGCCATTAAGAAATTAGTATTAATTATTTAGGTGAGATAATCATGTCATGGATATATTGAAATAATCCTTATTTTTAAAATCTTAACGTTAAAAAAAGTGTTTGGATGAAGTGATAAAATTTGCTTTCAAATAATCGGGGAAGTTGGAGGAAGTGGATAGAGGTATAAAGAAACAAGAGTGTTATTTCTTCTTCTATAGGTTTGAAATTTTATATAAACAAGTTTTTTTAATTGAAGTAAAATTGACATGCAACATTGTATTCGTTTTCTGGTGTACAACATAATGATTCGACATTTGTATACATTTCAGAATGATCACCACAATAAATCTAGTTACCATCTGTCACCATACAAAGTCACAAGTCTCTTTTTCTTGTGATAAGAACTTTTAAGATTTACTTTCTTAGCAACTTTCAAGTTTGCAATATAATTTTATTGACCATAGTCGCCATGCTGTATAAATAAGCTTTTTTTTAGAGGAGGAAAATAAGAAAGAAAAAAATGCAAGCAAACAAGAAAAAAAATCTATTAACCAGGGAGCTGAACATCTTTTATATCTAACTGGGTGTCATTTTCTGCATATTTTGGTAAGTTTGAAATATGACATAATTTATACTTTTAAAAGATTTAAATTCATATAAACACCTCCATAGTATCACAAACATAAAATATACTCTGACTCTATTTTAAATACCATGATCCAGCTTCAGTGGAAGGAGACAGATAAGTTATCAGCAATGAGACTGGGGCTTCCCACAGCCTGCTGCTCATATGTGCCAGACACCTTTGATTTACCCTCCTACCAGATTCCCCGGGCCCCTCCTCAGATAGCGCACCACCACTATCTAGTGCCATGAGCCAGAAATTAACTCTTCATGTCCACTTAAACAAACAAGCCTTAGTTTTACTGCTGCATGATGCATGAGTGGGCTAGACTGTTACTTCTAGTTGAAGTTACTTTCCAATTATACTTTGCTCCCTGGTGAATGTTGAAGTTACAAGATTAGTTCATCGAAGACAGTGTTCGATTCCTAGAGTACGACATGCCTTCTTGTGTATGTGGAGAGGGTATTTTCATGTTCCATTGTGTTTAGTAGCATTGTCAGGCCACTTAAGTGTTGCTGAACAGTTTCAAACTCTTGAGGGTGATTTAAATACTCCCCATGCAAATTGTATGTCTTCCCCAGTGCCCGCATGCATCCACACACACTCCTAGTCGATAGTACATGTTAAAGACGATAAGATACTCTCCTGGCAGCCAGTCGCAAAGGGCATGGGAGAAGAAGGGCACCTTCAAAATTAAATTAATTAAAAAGAACACAGTACTGCTTAAAGGCAGAGAACAGTTTCCCCAGTCTTCCAAAGACATTATGCTTGATTTTTTTTTAACATAAAACTTTTTCTCAGAGCTCAGGATCTTCAGCTCCTCACTAGCTCTAGTTTTCCAGTAAAAACAGAATTTCCGTTAATTCACAGATACATAGAGGGATATGAATGCATGTCCACATGAACAGCCAAAAGGCAGAGAGACCACTGGGTCAGGCTCTGCCATAAGTGACTTACTGGAAACGTGATATGGTGTTATTAAGAGCATGGACTTCGAAACCAGAGCGCTTGTGTTCAAATTCCAGCTCTGTCGTTACATGTCAATTGACCTTGGGAGAGCTACTAAACCTTGTCTGTTTCCCGTCTCTAAAATGGGGATGATGATAGTACTTATCTCATAGACATGTTGTGTAAAAACTCCTTAAGTTAATATATGCAAAGCCCCTAGAACAATGCTTGACATATAGTAAGTGCTACAGAAGCTATTAGCAATTAAGCTAATAAGCTACATTAGCTATTGTCATTTAATCCTGCAAACAACTAGCACCATTTTACAGATGAGGTTAAATAACTTGTTCAACCTTAAAAAGCAAATATAGAGGCCCGCATTGTGGCTGAGTGGTTCAGTTCACGCACTCCGCTTTGGGCGCCCAGGGTTTCCCCGGTTCGGATCCTGGGCGCGGACATAGCACTGCTCATCAAGCTGGCATCCCATGTGGCACAACCAGAAGAACCTATAACTAGAATATACAACTGTGTCCTGGTGGGGTTTGGGGAGAAGGGGGAAAAAAAGAAGAAGATTGGCAACAGATGTTGGCGCAGGTGCCAATCTTTAAAAAGAAAAAAGGTCAGTATAGCAGCCCAGCAAAGTCTCAAATGCAAGGTTCTGTCCAATGACTGTGTTCTTTCTCCCACACACTCTCTCTCTCATGTCTTTGTGAGTACATACCAAGCTCCCATGTTAATAGGAAAGCCATATCTTTATTAGGACATGAAATTTAACCCAAAACTTATGTGACTTTTGGATATTCCAGAATAAGGGAGTTGAAAAATGATGAGATATAATTGTCCGTTTCCCATATTGAGAGACCCCAGTCAGAGATGGAGAGAGGTTTGGAAGAGAGTTAGAGTATCAGATGATTCACATTTTGATGTAAATGTTCAGAATATTTAGACTACTTCACGTTGCATTGGTTTAATTAGTTAAGCAGTGATATCTCATATATTAACCATAAATATTAATGGTTCCAGGTTTAAATATGAAACAATTATGAGTCAAAATAATTGCTTTCAAGTTACCAGGAGAAGGAAGGTATATTGTGAAAGGAGAGACATATTTGAAATCAGAAGAGAAAATATATGTTAAAGACATCTATAAATTTAAAAGTAATGACAAAAATGTAGTTTTACGTATTGCTATGGGTTGAATTGTGTCTTCCAAAAAGATATGTTGAAGTCCTAACCCTAGATAGCCAAGAACGTGGTCTGATTTGGAAGCAGGGTCTTTGCAGATGTAATCAACTTAAGGTGAGGTCCTACTGAATTAGGCTGGACCCTAATCCAGTATGACTAAGGTCCTTAATGGAAGAGAAGAGACACAGAGAAAGACATGGAGGAAAATGCCCTATGATGATGGAGGCCGTAATTGTGTTGACTCATCTACAAGCCAAGGAACACCAAGGTTTCCAGGCACCCAGCAGAAGCTAGAAGAGAGTCACAGCACAGACTCCTTCAGAAGCTTCAGAAGCAACTGACCCTGCTGACACCTGGCCTTTGGACTTCTAACTTCCAGAACTGTGAGAGAATAAATTTCTGGGTTGTTCGTTGGTTTTGGGTTTTGTTTAGGTATGCTTTGTTTTTGGTGAGGAAGATTGGCCCTGAGCCTCAGTACATAATTGTATATCCTAGTTGTAAGTCCTTCTAGTTCTTCCATGTGGATACCACCATAGCATGGCCTCCTGAGTGGTGTGTAGGTCCGTGCCCAGGATCCGAACCTGCGAACCCCAGGCCACTGAAGCAGAGCGCATGAACTTAACCACTTGGCCACCAGCCCAGCCCCAAAATTTCTGTTGTTTTAAGCCAGCCAGTTTGTGGTACTTTGTTAGAGCAGCCGTCAGAAACTAACACACGTGTAGGTTAATTCAATGACCATATCAATAAATGATGCATGATTTAAAGAAACATTTCTGTGCTAACAATATTCATCTTTAGCACATTATTTTTAGCTATTCTCATTTAAACTATGTCAAAATAGTTTAAAACATACAGATGCACACACAAACACAAAAATTGTACTCAAAGACTAAAGAAATGACAGAAAATATGATTTGGCATATTAAACATGCACCACTTATCAAGTAACAAAATGTTCTACTGAAAAGAATCCCAGGCACGACATTTGTTTTTTAAAAGACCAACAACCCTGCTGACAGAAAATATGCAATTCCTTGAGGATGCCTTTTTTCCCTCAAGTTTTATTGAGAAATAACTGAAATACATCACTGTATACGTTTAAGGTGTACAGTGTGACGGATTTACTTTCACATATTGTGATGTGATTACCCAGTGAGTTTAGTTAGCATTCATCGTCTCATATAGATACAACAAAAAGAAAAACCAAACAAAGAAAAAAAACTTTTTCTTTGTGATGAAGACCCTTAGGATCTACTACTCTCTTGACAACTTTCTTAAATAACACACAGCGGTGTTAATGCTAGCCATCATGCAGTACGTTACATCGCTAGTACTTACGTGTCTTATAACTAGAATTCTGTACCTATTAACCACCTTCCTCTGATTCCCCCTCCCCTCACCTCTGATAACCACAAGTCTGATCTCCTTTTCTACAAGTTTGGATTATTTTTTTTAGATTCCACATAGAAGTGAGATCATACAGTATTTGTCTTTCTCTGTCTGACTTATTTCTCTAGCCTAATGCCCTCAAGGACCATCCATGTTGTCACAAATGGAAGGATTTCCTTCTTTTTTTAGGGCTGAATAATATTCCATTGTGTGTGTGTGCATATAGATAGTTAGGCAACCAACAGAAGTGTGTATATATATATGCCACATTTTCTTTATCCATTCACCTGTTGGTGGACACTTAGTTTGTTTCCAAGTCTGGGCTGTTGTAAATATGCTGCAATGAACATGAGGGAAAGATATCTTTTTAAGATAGTGATTTCACTTTCTTTGGATAAATACCCAGAATTGCTGGGTCATATGGTAGTTCTATTTTTAATTTTTTGAGGAAGCTCCATACTGTTTTCCACAGTGGCTGCACCAGTTTACATTCCCACCACCATCATGTGCTCTTCTCTGCATCTTCCCCATCATTTTTTGTCTTCTTTTTTTGATAAAAGCCATTCTAATAGGTATGGAGTCATATCTCATTGTGGTTTTGTCAAATCAATTCTTCAGTTGCCTATCAATGAGCCAGTGATAGAATACATCTAAGATTTTCAATAAAGAAATAGAAAACTCATAATAACAAGGGGGGCTGGCCCGGTGGTGCAGTGGTTAAGTTCACACATTCTGCTTCGGCAGCGTAGGGTCCACCAGTTCAGATCCCAGTGCAGACATACACACCGCTTGGCAAGCCATGCTGTGGTGGGCGTCCCACATATAAAGTAGAGGAAGATGGGCACAGATGTTAGCTCAGGGCCAGTCTTCCTCAGCAAAAAGAGGAGGATTAGTGGCAGATGTTAGCTCAGGGCTAATCTTCCTTAAAAAAAAAAAGAAAGAAAAGAAAGGAAATAGAAAACTCATAATAACAAGAGGGAAAAAAAATTTAAACAAGTCCCTTAGGGATTCAAAGCTAATTATAAGTGTGGAGATATTGGGTTGATGAATTTGAAAGGATAGCAGAATATTAATCTGAAATATACACAACCTTCATTTCAGTAAATATTACATGTTCAAGCAAAAACCTGTGAATCTCTTGTGTGATTTAAGACATCATCAACATATCAAGCATATTCTGTTAAAAAATAATATGAAGAGAGCCAGCCCTGATGGCTTAGTGGCTAAAGTTCAGCATGCTCCACCTTAGTGGCCCAGGTTCAGTCCTCAGGTGTGGAACCACACCACTCATCTGTCAGTAGCCATGCTGTGACAGTGGCTCACATAGAAGAACTAGAAGGACTTTTAACTAGAGTATATAACTATGTACAGGGGCTTTCAGGAGGGAAAAAAAAAGAGAGAGGAAGATTGGTAACAGATGTTAGCTCAAGGTGAATCTTTCCCAGTAAAAAATTAAAAAATAAAAATAAATTTAAAGTAATAGTAAGATGAAGAAAACATTATGCTAATGGTCTTTCTGAAATGACAGTGAAAAAACTGAAAATATGTGAACTTATTTTCTTTCTTCCATTAAAAGAAATTAAGGTGTGTTAAGCAGATTAGAAGTAAATGATTAATTTTGCAAAAAAGATTCTCATAGTATTTGCATACAATTAATAATAATGTATTACACTTCATAGCATTTGCATTAGATTTACTTATTGAATGCTTAAAAATATATACAAAAGGAGTACCCTTCTTAGCAACACTGATTTTGCAAACAACTGGTATCGTGTCTGTTGGGTCCTCCAGGATGCAGATACTGACATGGAGTTAGAAAAGCCAGCAGTTTACTGGGGAGTAATACCAGTGAAAAAGAAAAAGAAGGAGGATGCAGAATTGGGCAGGGGAAGCCTTCAGAACATGATGCTGATCTGACACCTGAGAAAGGAAAGAGGGAAAGGAAAGAAAATTTGGCAGGGAGAACCTCAAACCAGGAAGCAGATCTGACAAAGTCTTGGCCAGCTGAATGGAGAGCTTGGAGAAAATATTGCCTTGTTAAAGGAGCCCCATGTTGGGCAGAAATGGCAAGGCCTTAGCACCCCCTTAGCGCTCAGCTGCTAGCTGGAGGCTCCCCAGGAAGAACGTGGCCTCAGCCCAACCACAGAGTGGTATCCTGAAGGCACTGTACCTGGAGGCTGATAGTTAACAGCACTCCTTTTATCTGAATTGCCTTTTTTCTCAAAGGCATGTATGAGCAGAGCCTGGCTGTCACACCTACCAAACTCACAGCTCTCCTGCCCACAGTGCTGGAGTCTTATTCCCACACTTCTTTTTCTGCATCCCCTTTCGAGACCCTCCTCAACATTCTCAGTCCTCTTGGCCCTCTGCAAATGTTGCCATCAATACTGTCGGCTCGAGAGAGTCCAGCCCCAGACTCTCTGAGCCTCTCCCAACCCCTCTCTCATTCATATACGTTGAGAAGGATTGATGCTCAGATAGGCTTCAAGAATCAGAAGCATTACCACAGTCAACTGCTTATGGGTTCAAAAGGCTTTCTCCAGATAGGCTGACGTTGCTCCTTAGGTAAAGACGTGGTCCAAGCTCATAACAAATGACAATTTTATACCCAGTATGTGAAGTAGGGAGAAAAAGCACTTTCTATTTCCTACAGTGTTTCATTTCTTCGTTTTCACATATATTTATTTGCGTCATCACCAAAATAGCTCTACATTTCCAAATAAATTGAATTAGCTTTCTAGTTTTTAAAGAAGCGCTTCTGACTTTGAACTGAGGACTATCGCGTTTTACTTCTTGGGCAAGTGTGTCAGTCCTCCTCTGCTGTCTTTGTTCCTCAGACCACATCAGGGAAGAAATCCTCACTTCAGCATTTATACAGCAGAAAATTGGTGGCAGGGTAAATTATCTCATGATGGCTGAATCATAGTTTCCAGATCCCACTGCTGCAAAAGCAAGTTGTGTTTTTTCAGATCCTCTATAGATTTACCCACCCTCTCCTAGCTTTTAAAACTACAGCTAGGGGAGGGTAAAACACCTTTTATTTATTTATTTTTTTTGGTTATTCCGAAAATAACCATTTATTTAGAACTCAGTGCTTCCCAGCTATGTGCTAAGGCAGGGGTTGCAAACTCAGAGGTCATGGAGCCTGGGTAGACATTTCAAAGAAGCAGGCAGTGGGGACACGGGACGACGGTGAACTGGACCACACAGGACCAGTCTAAAGGCGGCGGCTCTTGCTCAAATGCACATGATTATTATCTGGTAGGAATGTAGCCCAGAGTGGCCAAACTTCCAATTTTCCAAGAGAAAACAGAAATACAGATTTTTTATGTGGCAATTGAGAAGCACTTTGACCCTTAAAGAGGGTTAAAGAGAAAGCTACAAGCCCCAAATGGCATCACTCATGCTAAAGTCCATGATACCAAACTTTGATTTAATATCTAACCTAATAAGGTAATCTGTCATGTGGGCCCTCTCCATCCCCCGGGGAAGAAGAGGCAATCTGTGTGATGAAACCCTCCTGGTTCCTTCTCCCCAAAAGAAAATTTCCTGGCCTAAAAATAATCCTTTCTTGTCTTTTGCTAATAGTTCCCCTGCCCCACTCTTCTTCCTATAAAAACCTTCCTTTTCCCACAACTCCTTGGAATATCTCTCTGCCTGATGGAAGAGATACTGCCTGATTTATGAATCACCTAATAAAACCCATCAGATCTTCACATTTACTCAGTAGAATTTTGTTTTTTAACAGCACCCTATCAAATTATAAAATCTTCATACTCTTAATGTATCCTATAGAAAAACCCCATCAAGTACACAAAGATGGATATAGCATTGCAGTTTTCTGTAGTAGTGAAGAGTGAAGGAAGGGGTGGGGGTGGGGGTGTAAAGGGCCATCAATAAAGGATTGAGTGAACACATTGCGTACATCCTCAAAATGTGAAAAAATACGTAAACATGCCTGGTCAAGCATTTTTAATAGTCTTTCTTCCCATTTTCCTTTTCTTTCTTCCTTTCTTCTTTTCTTCTTTTCTCCGTTCTCTCAATCCCTCCCTTTCCTGGAGTAGAAGAAGCAGCTAAGTTCCACTCATTAAAGTAAAGTGATATGGACCAAAAAGAAAGTCCTCTGAAGTCCTTTGAGTGGCATCATTTAGTTATACAAATATAAGACAGGAAGCCCCATGCCCTGGGGAAAGTATAACAGCATCTTTTGTTGGGTTTGGCAGGGCTGCCCCTCTTCGGGGTACATAAAAAACTAATTTGCATTAAACACCTCCAAGAAGGAATGACCTGTACCCCAGCTTCTACTGTCTGAGATTCAAAGTCTGCAAGGGCTGTGAAAACAATAGATGGGTTCTTCCCAAGGCCCAGCGGGTAGAGCAGGATGGTAAATTCCTTGAAATGAAGTTCCCCGAGGGAACAGAGAAATAGCATAGATAGACCAGCTCCGGTAGAGTCTGAGTCTTTGAGAGAAAGAGAGCTGCAGTTCCTGAATTGTTACTGCAGCCACCCTGAGGCTGACTTCATCTCTGGGGGAAGTGACTTTGTGTGGAAACTCAGTGAGTCACTGAGAGCCAGGCTTGTGATCCCACGCAAGCTTTTCCTTCCCTGAGGAATCACTTTCCCTCCCAGGGCCATCTCAGATGCCCCACTGAGATGGTGGCCAAAGTTGAGGCTGAGTTCTCCACACTGTGGACCAGACCCTCGAATATAGCTGCTCCTTCAAAGACAAAAATCCTATAGTGTGGCCAGAACATTTGAAGATATCTTGAAGATGCCTTTGGGCATTTGAGCTGAGGCCAACATTAGTCATTCTGAGAAAATATTTTAGCTTTATGTCTTTCATAAAGCTTGACTGAAATAAGGGGAAACCACCATGGTAAATTTAAATCCATAAATATTTGTTGAGACACTTATTGAGTCTGCTAAGTGTAAAGCAGTATACTAGAAATAGTGGGATGTGATTGGGTAAAAAAGATGACCAAAAATTGGTCCCTGGCCTCAGGGAGCTTACTTACTGTCTGGAACTGGATTGTCTAATATGTAGCCACTAGTCACATGTAGCTATTTAAATTTAAATTAGTTAAAACTAAATGAAATCTAAGATTCAGTTGCTCAGTCACGGCAACCACATTTCGAGTGCTCAGTAGCCACATTTCCATCATCGCAGACAGTTCTGTCGCACCACACTGGTCCAGTGGGGGTTGGCAGTGCTTTTTAGCTTTGCGAGTCATTTGTTCTCTGCTGCAACTACTCAGATCTGCAGCTGTAGCACAAAAGCAGCCAAAGACAATAAGCAAACAAATGCACATGGCTGTGTTCCAACAAAACTTTATTTACAAAAATAGGCAGCAGAACAGATTTGTGCCGTGGACTGCAGTTTGCTGTGTTTTAGTCTAGAGAAAGAAACAACTAGCTATAGTGTAAGGCTCTCCTATGGAATAGAGAATAAAGTAATTACCTTGCTGTGGAAATTCAGGCAGTTATTATTATAGGTAATGTGTACCTATATAGGTATACCTTATATACATTATTGTATACCTTAGGTATACATAATGTATACCTATATAGATATACCTTATGAACCTGATGCATGCAATGTTATATGTATATAGTGTTATATCTATATGTATGTCATTATGTATATAATAGGTGTACCTACATAGGTTAATGTATTACATTACCTGTAATAATAAATGATTCTTGTTTTAAGGCCCTGACTTTTGGGGGATTATTATTACACAGCAACAGAAAATGGATGCACTTCATCATGTGCATCTCTAGTACCTTATGTAATGAACTTCCTGAAAACCAATACGTAGTGTATTTACAATATTTTTATATCTTCCAATGCTCAAAATCCACACGTGCTCTGGAGCCTTTACCAACTTCTCCATGCAGATCTGTCGGACTTTCCTCTAACGGCCGTAAACATTTTAATATCTCGGTCGCTGCACATTGAATTCTAAGTATTTGTACATACTTCCCTCTCTAAGTAGATAAGTAAGCTCCTCAGCAACAGAGTGTATAACTTTTTCATCTTTGAATCCCCAGCATCTAACACAATCCAGCACCTAGTAAGTGTCTAACAAATTTTTGTTAAATCAGTGTGGCTGTGATTGATATTATTGACAACATCTACATATTTGACATTTTTATAGAAGTTTTGTGTTACAGGTATTTTATAATCTTTATTTAGCCATTGCAATAGCTCAATGTTGTGTCTGTCCAAATATTCACCAAAGCTATGAGTTTCTATGCATAGTGTTTGATTCATCTAAATTTTCAATCCATGCACTTTTTGTTCACAAATGTCACAATCTCAAGACAGATCAGAGTTACTCTTTCATGCATATATGTTTTTCTAAAAAATTATGGAGTGGCACTTATTTTACGGAGTGGCATGATTTATATTTTGGCATTAGCTGAAAGGCAGTTGTGTTTTCACCTAAAGGTACTATGAATATATCTTTAAGTCAATATAATTTGCATATTAAATTTGCATTTTTATGACCAGAAGTTGGAATCAAAAACAAGGGAATTGGAAACATAGAAAAATGAAAGATTACTTCTTCTTTAATAATCCATTTATATCTAGTTAGAAGTCCTTTTAACAAAGTAGAAATAATCGTAATATTAGATCATAAAATATTACCAGATTAAAGTGTATTTTCATAAGAAACAGCACAAGTAAATGAATGTATTCATCTTTCACAGGGGAGAAACCCATTCTGGTGTAAGGAATTGCATTATGTTAAAAGTCTAGATAAATAACAACCAGATTTTTCATTATTGGACACATTCATGACTTCTGCCCTAAAACTACAATGTTTCTTAAAATTGATTATTAAAGTCCATTATCTGTTTCACATAACTTTAACTCTTTAATTACATGTTAAAAAAACAAATTAGAAAATAAATAAAAGCAAAAAATAATTTATATTGTAAGAGATACATTTTTTTTACAAATATTTGGTTAAATTTCAAAATAGATCTAAAAACTGCCATTCATAATGGCCTTCCAGAGTCACACAGGAATTTGAACTAGACGACATAAAAGCGCACTAGATTGTGTTTATTTTTTATATATTAAATCCTTTTATTATTAATTTGTATCAAATGTTATTTACTCTAAAAACTTTCAAATTTATGAACCTATAACATCAGAGAATAAAACAGTCAAGAAGTAAAAATTTAAGTATCCAATCATCTAAAGGTACTATACATTTAAATGTTTTGTATAATATATAAATTGTTGTTTTTTTTTCATTAATCTGTGGCTCCTATTATAGCATCTGCTACACATATGTCTTTTCCTGGGTTAAATCGATACCACTGGCACATGGTATGCAGCTACTGAGGGGGTAAGTATTTCTTCCTATGCTGATAATCAAAGAACACAGTAGTTCACTTTCACCTGGCAAGACAGCAGGACATCTTTGCTGTTACTGTCTTGCTCCAGCGTGGTGATGACTCACCGGTTCTGTGTCACTATTGAGTCCACAGAGACATTGATCGTCTCATCACCCCATAGAAGTTCATGCTGGTTGCCTACATTGATGACAATATACTGATAGGACCTAGAAAGCGTGTAGTGACAATTGTGCAAGATGCCTTGATAAAATACTTGTGTGCCAAGGGGGTGGATATTAATTCCACTAAAATACAGACATCAGCCACTTCAGTAAAATTTCTAGGGATCCGGTGAAATTGAGCATGTCTATATACCCTCTCTAAAGAGAAGAAGTTCCTACATCTTTTCACTATCTACCATAAAGAAAGAGACACAGTACTTGGTAAACATCTTTTGATTTTGGAGGCACTATATACCACATTTAGGCATACTATTCCCATCCATTTATCAGATTTACCAAAAGGCTGAATAATTTTAATGGGTCTCAGAGCACATGAAAACTTAACAAGAATGTAAGGCAAGGGTCCTTATGATCCAGAAGCTTTAATTGTACTCAAGTATCTATGACCAGTTGTGATACTTTTGTTAAACACTGGGGCAAAAAATTCTAATATTGTTTCCCAAGGTCTTAGAGCAAAGCTACATATTTTTAGCAATAACAATGCTCTTTTGAGAAATAGCTCTCGACTTGATCTGTCTCTGACAGAAAATGAAAGTCTGTCTTTGGAACATAGGTAACAACATGGACACCATTCCTATCATAAACTGGGATATATGGCTTCCTATTCATAGAGTTGGGCACACCCAGTGGCATTCCCTTATTCGAGTGGAAATGAAATACATCGTCCAGACAAAGCAGACCCTGAAAGCACAAGTAAATTGTATTAGCAACTGACTGTCCTTCCCAACTTGCCTATGTCTTTTGCTCTGCTGATCCTCCCTCAACCTCTATTTTTATCTCAGAGGAAGTTTCTTATTATTAATTGACCAGGAGGGGAAAAATTCAAGCCTTATTTATAGGTATCACTATGTGATTTCTGGCACTGGGCAGAAATTAACAGCTGAAGTTTTACAACTCCACCCAGGATTGACCCTGAAAAAGTATGGACGGGAGAGTGGGAAGACAAATCCTTTTAACGGTTTATCTTGTTCACTTGCCTTGAAGGAGAGCTAGCTTTAGGTGAGTATCTATGCTTCTCTTTTATTGAGGGATCACTATCACTCTCAGGTCTGCCCTGGAGGCGTGGGGCTTTGTCCCAGCATTGGAGGTAGTGGCCAAGCCTGGGAACTTAGTTGGAGCCTTCATGGTATGGACTAGAAGTTTAAAGGTGACATGAAATTTCTGTTCCTATGAATCTGGGCTCTGGTCTTTTTGAAACTTTAGTACTCAAGGAAGGAATGCTCCCTCTAGGTATACAAAGTGGTACTACTGAGTTGGAAGTGTGGGGGATTGGAATTGGCCACCCCAAGATACGTCTTTTTGGCATGAGGATTACTTTGGGCTGGTTACTTTTAAAAACCGCAGACATGAAAGAAACTCTGAAAAGCAGAAGTTACCCTTTGTTAAGAGACATTTACATTTGTAAAGGAAATCTCCATCTGTAAAGATGTCACCCCCTCTGTACCAGGAAGAAGGGGGGATGACCTTATCTCTGGAAACTCTTATCAATGCGGAAGGCAAGGACTTAAATCTGCATGATAACCGTACTCTTGCTTACTGTGCTTTTCTGGTAATCTCCCACAACTGAGGCCCCCCCCCCCACCCCCAACATCCTCGTTTGTCTTTAGCTGAGGGTGGTATTTAAGGTGAGAGCTTCTGCCATGTTGGCAAGTTGGTCAGTTTTCCTGAGTCTCTCCCATGAATACAGGTTATAAGCTTTGTTTAATTTTTTCCTGTTATGCTGTCTCATGTGAATTTAATTCATAGCCTGGCCAGAAGGACCTACAGTGAGTAGAGGAAATGTCTTCCTCCCCTACATTTTGATGACGAGAACGGGATAAAACTTCACTGGCTGGGCACTACTCACTTCTGGACTACTGCAGCTGAGAGATCTTGGATCCCTGATATACAGCAGAATGCACAGAAGGTAGCAAAATACAACACCAACTACATAAAACTTATAATGTTTGTCATCCAATCAAAAATTTGCAGAGAAAGAATCAGAAAAATGTGATCTCTCACCAGGAGAAAAATCTATCAATAGAAACAGACCTGAAATGACAGAGAAGACAGAATCATCAGAAAAGATGTTATTTAAAAAGCTATTATAAATATATTCCACATGTCAAGAGGGTAGAGAAAAACATCACCTTAATGAGAAGGAAATTTGAAGATTAAAAAAGACTAAAATTGAAATTCTGGAGATAAAAAAATGCAATATCTGAATTGAAAAATATGCTAAGTGGGATTAACAGTAGATTAGAGACGGCATAAGGAAAGATTATTGAAATTGAAAACATAGCAATAGAAACACCCAAAATGAAACACAGAAATACAAAAGACTGGGGAAAAAAAGTGAGTAGGGTGTTAACAACTTGTGAATCATTATCAAGCATCCTAACACATGTAATTGTAGTCTAAGAGGGCAGGGCAAGGTGAACAGAAAAATAATGTAAAAAATTAATGGCAGAAATTTTCCCAAACTTGATGAAAAATACAGATCTGCAGATCCAAGAAGTTTAGTGAACCCAAACAGAAAAAAAAAAACATGAAGAAAACCACAGCAAGCCATCATAGTTACATTGCTGAAAGCTGGTGATAAAGAGAAAATCCTAAAAGTAGCCAGAGGGAAAAAAAGTCACACTACATAGAGACGACTAAAGATAGAAGGACAAAACTTCAGTGAGAAACCACTACACAACTACCAGAAGAGCAAAAAATTAAAACTGTAAAAAAAAACTTACCTGTTGTCAATAATTGTATTGTTGCTGATGGTGTTGGTACTCTTACTTAGACACTTCTGTTGTATATTGGGGATAAAACAAATAGGCAAGTATGTGATATTCTGATTAGATCATCCTTGATGACCTTGAGAACTGAGGTTTTCAGCAGTGGGAAGGAGATATAGGTGTCTCCTATACCTATATAGATACAAGAGATACAAGAGCTACAGATATAGCCCTGACTTTGAATTTAAAATATAAATATGAAGTCATGATATAATGATATATTTTATCTGAAAAAATATTCTCTACTTTGTCCACTGAAAAGTTCTAGAAGTAATGACTACCTCCGTAGAACTAAGAATCCACCAAAAGGAACCTTGACTAATTGCAAGTCTAGGGTAGAAAATGTACAAGATGAGTGCGGAACACCTGGTCATACCAAAGAGCAAAGAAACCATCGAAGATGACTAGGGTCATGTCAATAGGACTCAAGCCATTTAGGACACTAGCTAGGTAGTCCATCAGTGAGAATAACAGCTGTGATGTCTTAAAACATAGCAAATATGATTAAAGCCAGGTGTTTGCAAAAAAAAAAAAAACCTAATTGATCATTTTTGGATGATTCTAGGAAACAAATTCATTATTTTGAAAACTGGTGAGTAAAAGGATAGAACCAAACATCTTTCTATATGAACTGTAACATTGGGTAACAAAAATAATAGACAAGCAGAATTTTCTATTTAGAGAAATATTCCAGGAAATAAATAAGGAATGCTACAATTAGAATATCAGTATTTTGCAACTCCTAATAAATTAATGGAGCTAGCTATTAAGCATTAACAGCTACTAACACCACCAAAAGAGAGTGAATCATTTATTTTGTGCCTCCATAATAGAAAATAACAGTCCCTATAAGGTGTCTTGGCAAGAAAAATAAATCTACTCCAAATCTGATCAATTTTCTATTTACAAGAAGTAAAAACAACCCAGTTTCTTCAGCAAATAAATTTCAAAGGGGAAAAAAATGTACTGTGGAAGAACCTATAAATTAGAAGCTAAGAAAAAAAGTACCATTTAAGAGATGGTAAGAAATTCTAATAGTAACTGTATTTGCTGCTATTAATAAAATACCGCCTTTGTTTCAGTTGTGCTGATATATTGTGGTTATATTTGAAAGAGTTCATATCCTTTAGACATAAGTACTAAGTATTTATGGTATTTGTCATTTTTACAAAATAATATGATTGAGGAGTAGCTGTGCTGTTAATGAAATCATAGTTGCCACGGGTAACGAATGTTGAAGCTGCGTGATGAGTCCATGGGGATTCATTATACTTTTTCTGTACACTTTTGTATTTGTTTTATATATTCTTCAATAAAGATTTTAAAGTAATAAATAAAGATAAAAATATAACTCTAAGGAAAGAAAAGTGGATGCAAGATGATAGCAACCCCAAAAGAAGTTCAGCCAAGGCTCAATCCGTCACAAAAAAAGATATAGTCTGTTCAGTTACTTAATTCATTAAAAACTTTAAAGATATACCATTTTTAGGAAGAGAAATTTCAAATAGATTATGTACATAAATGTGTATTAATAGCTAATTCTTACTACTACATGAGAAAAATTTTGTCTTTATTTGTCCCTTTATTTTGACTAATTAATATATCCTCTTCCTTTTTGCCCTTGTCCATATAAAGTCAGCATCAAAGGATTTGGCTTTTCTTTTTAGAGCATTCTTGCTTACCATAGGAAGAAATTCCACTGCTACTCTTCCTATTTACAAAAAGTAAAAAAAAGACATTATCTTTGTGCTCTGTCTGCACAGCATGGTCTTCGGAAGTTCTATTCACTGGAAATGACACATCTCCCCTGCGGAGGGGTGGGGACTCTACCGTTGAAAAAGAATTTTTGCAATATATAGTTACTGTTTGAGATGAAAAGAAAAACAATATAGTGTTTATTTATACATTTCCAGTCTGGTTGAACACCTTACTTGTAATATGTTTCCATTTCCACAAAAATACCTTTACTTTTTGAGGGTAAGAGGAGGATGAAAAAGGGCAAGGAAGAAAGTGTGTGTGTCGGGGACGGGGAGTGGAAGGGTGGAACACAGAAGAAAAAAGGAATAAAAAATAAGGATAGGACGGGAGAATAGAAGTATTTTTCTCAAGAAATTTGCACTATGCAAAAAGCGGGTCCATTTTTGTAATTAAGTTCATCTTTAATTGAAAGACTTTCTTTTTCACTTCTTTCATTCCAAAAGCAATACGTAAAACAATGCATTAACATTTATAGAAAACACTGATTCCCTCTTAGTCTCAGTCTCAAGGTAACAAGTGTCACCAGTTTGGCATGTACCATCCTCACCTCTCCCCTTATATACAAAAACATTCAAAGGGTATTTGGAAGTTTTCTGTGGTTTGTTTGCTGTTCCAAATATTAGATAATACTGTAAATATTATTCCAGAACTTGCTTTATCACTTAACAATACATCGCGGGTATCTCAAGTCAATAGACAGAAATCTAAATCTCTCTTTTAATCAGCCACATACTATTCCATAGCAAAAATGTACTGCATTTAACTATTGCCCTATTGGTAGACAATGAGATTGTATCCATTTTTTTGGCTACCACAATCAATGCTACAATAAAGATTCTTTAACGTGGCCTTGAAAAATGATGTTTGTATTTCTACAGAAAAGCAATTCAAAACTGGAGTTAGTAGGTCAAAGAGAATATTTATTTCAAATTACAATAGATGCTGCTAGATTTCTTTTCAAAATGTTTTCAATTTATACTCCCACCAACAATGTATTACAGTGCCCATTTTCCCATTTGTCTTACCAACAACGAATGTTATGACCCTGTTTAATTTTTGCCATTAAATAAGAAAGATTCTAAATTATCAAAAGAACCGTTGTTTAGAGTTTTCCGTGAATTGAATTCACAGTCTATCTGTCTAGGTCTCTGGCATCTTTAGTTGGTTTGCTCCATGAGGTCAGCGTGTAGACTGGACCTAAGCAGTGGTGTTCTTTGGACCACCTATTCTGTGGTCATAGATTGCCTACAGGAGATTGTACCATTGGAATTGTACTACTAGGAAAAAGGCACGATATACGGGTTAATATTACCGCTGTCATATATGAAACATACCTTGGTATTCATTGGAAATAAAATGATAGACACAGAAAATCTCAGGGGTTGAAGGGGATATCCAATACTTAAATCTTATCTATAAAGCCCCTACCAATTTATTGTGCCAGGTCTGCTTAAATTCCTCTAACAATGGGGAATCTACAAAAGCAGACAGCCTATTCCATAATAATAAAGCTAACTTTTGTTGAACGTTTATTCTGTGCCAGACACAATGGAAAGTGCCCAGCAGGAAGCATCTCATTTAATCCTCACAAAAACCCTATGGGGGAGGCATTACTATTATACCTATTTTACAGAATAAACCAAGGCACGCAGATCACGACGCTAACAAATAGTTGTAGTTGGTTTGAAGTCAATGGGAAGCCATACTCAACCTCTGCACCCTACTGCCTCCCAGAGGCAGGTTTATAAAACTGTGAATGCCGACCCCTTTTCTTCACACAAACCTAAACATTTCTTCCTGTAGTTTTTGTTTCACTTCTTCTATTTCTACTCCTCTTATTTCCATGAATTCTCCCAAAATCTTTTATATATGAAAATGTGACAAATATTTGAAAGTAGCTATGAGGTTCTCTCTTAGTCTTTAGTTCTGGAAACCAGAGTGTGTTCAATGGAAACCTAAGAAAGTTCAGCTCACAGAACTCACATGATGGCGAGTGAGAAAATGGTAGTGTCCATATCTCTTACATTTTACAGACCCCAAGTCAAGCCAACTGTGAGTCTTTATGGGAAAGAGGGCTAAAAATGTCCAGAGGAGGGAGCAATTACTCAGCATTAAAACAGAAAACGTTAATGGGAAAGATGAACGTAATACCATTATATTTTTGAAGTCACAGTCAAATTCATCAGTGAAATGCATGCTCCTAAAAAAACTCCATAGAATACCTTACGTACCTACAGATTAAGTCTTTTAGGAATACAGTGACAAATGAGAGTGTAGCACAAGAGACAAGTCTAATACAATGATAGGAATCCAAAGATAATGCAAGGTACAATAATAAAATTAGCATTCATTAAAACCACCAAAAATTTCCACATTTAACACAAGAGAGTGGATTCAATGGAAATTCAAATAGGAAACAAAATCAGATAGCACAATGGAAGTAAAATATGCCCGTGATGAATATCTGGTATGTCAATCAAAGGTTGAGAAAGGATATGCTAACCTAAGGTCATTCCCCCTCTAACCGTATTCCATTTCCTCATAACACACCTATGATTTAGGTTGCATTTTCCATCTCTTGTATCAGAGGATTCTTTTTTCTTCCTGTTTCTCTATCTTTTGTGCTTTCAGAAAGGGGAATCAAGTTGGTTATTCTCTTGAAATCAAGGCCGTATTAACATGATAGCTCTTTTATTTTGCTAAATTGTTAGCACATGTGTGAGGTCAGGAGCGCTTGGGGCTTTATTCCTGACAACTCCTCGGCTTTTTCTCGCTGGCATTTCTCAGAGCTTTCATCATCCGTTCTATAAACTCAAGATACCAACCTGTGTATTGTTGTCTTGCACTGAAAGAATTCAGAACCCAGCACTAAACGCTCCACTCTAACAGTAAAGATAAAAGCTAGCAAAGAAGAAGGAGCTTCATTGGGTGACTATGGATTGTTTTTGTTTATTCCATTTCTTATTTGCAAGTTGTAAGCAGTTTAATATAACATATATATAAAATTTGGTTCTAAATTTTTTTAAAGTAGCGAACTGTTCAGACAAAATTGTTAAATCCATCTGAATATCTCTGTTATTGGTTTGCTTTGAACTAGATTATTAATTATTAATTGAATAAATTGAAGACAATTCAGCCAGTTACCAACACTTGGAGATTTTTTAAGATTCAGTTTTCTAAATTTAAGTGAGGTGGATGGGCTACTTTGGGAGCAACCTGGTGGCGCAGTGGTTGAGTTTGCCCGTTCTGCTTTGGTGGCCCGGGGTTCGCCAGTTCGGATCTCAGGTGCAGACATGGCAAGCCATGCTGTGGTAGGCATCCCACATGTTAAGTAGAGGAGGATGGGCACAGATGTTAGCTCAGGGCGAGTCTTCCTCAGCAAAAAGAGGAGGATTGGCAGCAGATGTTAGTTCAGGGCTAATCTTCCTCAAAAGAAAGAAAATATGTGGACTTTATTTTAATGAAAATTAATAAACATATTTTTAACTTCTGAACCACTATACTATAGATAAACATGTAACAATTATCTATTTATTTGAATTTTTGTGTAGAATATATACAGAGGATTGGCAATCTTGGGACAAACTTCTTTTTTAATTGAGGTATAATTGACATATAATAGTATATTAGTTTTAGGTGTACAACATAGTGATTTGATATATGTATGTATTGTGAAATGATCACCACAAGAAGTTTAGTTAACATCCATCACCACACATCGTTACAAATTATTTTTCTTGTGATGAGCAATTTTAAGATCTACTCTCTTAGCAACTTTCAAATATACAATATAACATTATAAACTATCGTCACTATGCTGTACATTACATACCCAGGACGTATTTATCTTATAACTGGAAGTTTGTGCCTTTTGACGATCTTTACCCATTTAGCCAACCCTCCCACCTCTGCCTCTGGTAACCACTATCTGTTCTCTATATCTATGAGTTTGTTTTTTTTTTTTTTTTTCAGATTCCATTTTTAAATGAGATCATAGAGTATTTGTCTTTCACTGTCTGACTTATTTCACTTAGCATAATGCCCTCAAGGTCCATCCATGTTGCTGCAAATGGCAGGGTCTCCTTCTTTTTTACAGCTGAATAATATTTCATTGTATATATATATAACACATTTTCTTCTTCTTCTTTTTTTTTTTTGAGGAAGATTAGCCCTGAGCTAACATCTGCCACCAATCCTCCTGTTTTTGCTGAGGAAGACTGGCACTGAGCTAACATCCGTGCCCATCTTCCTCTACTTTGTATGTGGGATGTCTGCCACAGCATGGCTTGGCAAGTGGTGCGGAGGTTCACACCTGGGATCTGAACTGGCAAACCCCAGGCTTCCGAATTGGGAGGTGCGAACTTACCTGCTGTGCCACCAGGTTGGTCCCCACATTTTCTTTATTTGGGATTTTTCTTGCTTCTTGAGGTAGGCCTGTATTGCTATAAATGTCCCTCTTAGTACCACATTTGCTGCATCCCATAAGTTTTGGTATGTTGTGTTTTCATTTTCATGTGTCTCCACGTATTTTTTAATTTCCTCATTAATCCAACATAACACATTTTCTTTATCCATTCATCCACTGGTGGACACTTGGGTTGTTTTCATGTCTTCACTATTGTGAATAATGCTGCAATGAACGGCTGATATAGTGATTTTGTTTCCTTCAGATGAATACCCAGAAGTGGAATTTCTGGGTCATATTTCACCTTATGTTTAATTCCCACAAATATGTGAATGTTCCAGTTTCCTTTCTGTTATTGATTTCTAACTTTATCCTGTTGTAGTCAGAGAAGATACTTTGATATCTATCTTTTAAAATGTTGTGAGACTTGATTTGTGGCCTAACATACAGTCTAGACTGGAAAATGTCCCGTGTGCGCTTGAGAAGAATGCATATGCAGTTGTTCTTGAGTAGAATGTTCCATATTTGTTTGTTAGATCCAGTGGCTTACTGTGTTTCTAAGTCCTCTATTTCCTCACCTATCTTCTGTCTAGTTGTTCTATCCATTCTTGAGAGTGGAATATTAAGTCTCCAACTATTATTGTGGTTTTGTTTCTTCCTTCAGTTCTGTCAATTTTTGCTTCATATATTTTGATGGTCTGTTATTAGGTGTGTAAATGTTTATAATTGTTATATCTTCTTACTTATCGAATCTTTTATTAATATATAATGAATACATCATTGATACATCATGTCCTTTTTTTGGTCTTTTGTAACCTTTTTGGAATTAAACTCTATTTTGTCTAATATTAGTATAGCTATCCCTTGTTCTCCTTTGGTTACCATTTGCATGGAATATGCTTTCACTTTCATTTTATTTGTGTCTTTGGATCTAAAGTGAGTCTCTTTTAGACTATGCATAGTTGGATCATATCATTTTTTAATACATTCTGCCAATTGCTGTCTTTTGATTGGAGCTTAATCCAAAGTAATCCAATCCAAAGTAATTACTGATAGAGATCTGTGTCATTTTGCTGTTTAGTTCCTATATGCCTGACAGCATTTTTGTCCCTCATTTCCTGCATTACTTTCTTCTCTTGTGTCTAGTTGATTTTTTGGCAGTGAATTGTTTGAATTCCTTTATCCTTTCTTTTTGTGTATATTCTCTTTTTCTGCTGGAGGAAGAGCATTCTTGAGCTAACATCCATGCCAATCTTCCTCTATTTTGTATATGGGATGCCACCACAGCATGGCTTGATGAACAGTATGTAGGTCTGTACCTGGGATCTGATCCCATGAACCCTGGGCTGCTGAAGCAGAACGTGTGAACCCAACCAAAACACCACCAGGCTAGCCCTTATGTATATTTTTTAGCTATTTTTTTTGTTTGTTTACCATAAAGGTAAAATTTAACATCCTGAAGTTATAACACTGTAATTTGAATTTATACTAGCTTAACTTTAATAACATACAAAACTCTGCTCCTATAACAATTTTGTCCCCACCTCTTTCAGTTGTTGATGTCAAAAAATTAAATCTTTATATATTGTTTGTCCAAAAACATAAACTAATCATTTTTAAATGCATTAGTCTTTAAATTATATAGACAACAAAATGTGGAGTTACAAACCAAAGTTACAAAAATAATAGCTTTTGAACTAACAGTTTTTAAAAAATGTATTAGTCTCTTAAATCATGTAGAAAATGAAAAGTGGAGCTAAACACCATTGTTATAATAATACCAGGTTTTATAATTATCCATGTATTTACCTTTACTGAGATATTTGTGTCTTCATATAGCTTCAAGTTACTGTCTAGCATCCTTTCATTTCAACTGTAGGACTTCTTTTAGGCTTACTTGCAGGGCAAGTCTAATGGTAATGCACGACCTCAGCTTTTATTTACCTAGCGAAGGTTTAACTTCTCCCTCATTTGAGGCAGAGTTTTTATGGATATAGGATTCTTCGTTGACAGATTTTTTTTTTCTTTTAGTACTTTGACTATATCAGCTTACTGCCTTTTGACCTCCGAAGTTTCTGATGAGAAATCTGCTGACAGTCATTGAGGATCCTTTGTAAGTGACGAATTGTTCCTCTTTTGTTGCTTTCAAAATTCTTCCTTTGTCTTTGTCCTTTGACAGTTTGATTATAATGTGTGTTGGTACGGGTCTCTTTGACTTCATCCCACTTGGAATTCATTGAGCTTCCTGGATATTTATATTTATGCCTTTCATCACATTTGAGATGTTTTCTGCCATTATTTCTTTAATATTCTCTCTTATCCTTCTGGGACTCCCACAATGCATGTGTTGGTCTGTTTGGTGGTATCCACAGGTCCCTTAGGCTCTGTTCATTTTTCTTCAGTCTTCTTTCTTTTTAGTCCTCAGACTTGATAATTTCCATTGTCCTATTTTCAAGTTTGCTGATTTCTTCTTCTGCCTGCTCAAATTTGCCTTGAATCCCTCCCAGTGAGGTTTTTATTTCAGTTATTGAAATTTTCAGCTCCAGAATTTGTTTTTTGTTTCTTTTTAGGTTTTCTACATCTTTATTTATGTTTCCATTTTGTTCATACATCATTTTCTTGACTTTATCCATGTTTTCTTTTAGTTCTTTGAACATCATTAAGGCAGTTATTTCAAATTCTTTGTCTAGTAGATCTGCTATCAGGTTTTTTTCAGGGACAGTTTCTGTTGGTTTATTTATTTTTCTTTGAAATGGCCATATTTCCTGTTTCTTTTTATGCCTTATGATTTTTTGTTGAAACCTGGACATTTGAATCTAATAATTTGGTAACTCTAGAAATCAGAGCCTTTTCCTTCCTCAAGTCCTACTGGTTTTCATTTTCGATTTTATTGTTGTAGGCTATCTCTATGCCAGGGATCAGCCTGAGGTGGAAACTTAAGGTCTTCTCAAGTCTTTTCTGAGCCTACACCTTCCCCTGGGCATATATGGTGGTTTTCTAAATTCCCCTGTATCTGCAGTTGCTTTTGAATGATGCAGTCTTCAATGTCTGGCTCCCAAAAGGAGAAAAGGAAAAATAAAGGGAGTGAAAAAGAAAGGCATCAGCTCTTTAAATCCCCTGGAAATCACTTCAGCCAGAGGGGAAGGGTCTTGCAACAATGAGGGAGGTGCAAGAACAATGGCAGCCCTACCTCTTTGCCTGCCTTTCTGTGCTCAGAAGCAGCAACCAGAGATCAGAGCGCAGATCCTCAATATTTCGAAGACAGGGTGTGTTTTGCCCACCCTGGCTTTTGCAAGCTGCCCCCAAAACACATGCATGGCTGCCTGCCACAGTGCTGAGGAGTGAGAGATGGGGAGCTGCTACTGTGCCAACAGCTGAAATTAACCAAAATTAACTGCAATTTACCCTTCAAGCCTTTCCCTCGAAGTTGCAAGCCTCCAATAGACTTCAGAGTTCCAAAAACAGTTATATCAGATGGATTCTGCCAGTGCAATTGCTGTCTGCGTGGGGAGAGAGATTTCTGGTGCTCCCTACTCCACCATCTTCCCAGAATCCTCCTCCTTTGCCCATTTTTAAATTGGATTGTTTTTACTTTCTATTCATTTAAAAATGTAAGCAAGATTATGTCAATCCTCATTTAAAACTCCTGAATGCCTTCCCATCTCAGTATTAAAATCCAATCCTCTTATCTAGATTTACAAAGCCTTAGAGCATCTCCATCCTGCCTGCCTGGCTCTCATCAAATTACTACCACTCTGCCCCTCACTCACTACTCTAGTCTTTATCTTCCTCAAATTATCCAAGTTCATATTTGCCTTAGACACTTACATTAACTATTTTCCTCTGGTCTTCACATAAACTGAGAAGGGGATTGTAAATTGGTACAACCACTTTGGAAGATTCAAAGTGTCTCTTGAACTCTGAACTGAATCTCTAAAATGCTTTCCCTGCTACCTTCTCAAAGATATCCTCCCTGACCATTTACTTTCAGGTAGCCAACCACTCACTTCATCTTGTCACCTCTTTAAAATTTTCTACATAACACATGTTATCTGACTTTGGGTAGTTATTTTGTTTTTTTTATTATTATCTGTCTGCTCTCCACCACAGAGTGAGTTCCATCTAAGCAAGGATCGTTTATGTCTAGTTCTGCTGGATCCTCAGTGTAGGAATGTCCCTAATATGTAGTAAGACTTCAATGAACATATGTCAAATGAGTGAACAGATTCGGCAAAGCTGTATGTTTTATAACTTACTTCTTCAAAATGTATGCTTATTTTAACTAGATTTCACTAGATTTTACCTATATGAAAAGGTGATTGGCAAGAGAATGGGGAGGGAGAAAGTCTGGAGAAGGGTCCTGCCAAAGCAGCGAGGTATATATTTTTTGCATTAATAATTAATTCAACAAATATTTATTATACATCACTTAACGATGTGGACACATTCTGAGAAATGTGCCATGAGGCGATTTTGTCATTGTGTGAACATCATAGAGTGTGCTTACACAAACCTAGATACTATAACCTACTATATACCTAGACTATGTGGTACTACTCTTATGGGACCACTGTCATGTACGTGATCCATCATTGACTGAAATGTTGTTATGCCAGGCATGACTGCATATACACAGTGAAGAAGAAAAATTGCGTGCTATCAAAGATATTTCATTATACTGGAGACTACTAACAATAAGTAAACAAATACATAAAAAACATTCAAGTAGTAATAATTGCAATGAAGAAAATAAAATACTGTAAAATAACGGAAAATGCGATGAGGAAGCAGTCAATTTTAGAGAGAAGGGTTAGTAGAGACCTAAATTATGGGGTTGAATCCATGAAGATCTTGGGTAATAGCCTTTTAGGCCTAGAGAACACTAAAGGCAGATTCCTAAAGGTTGGGCTATTTGTGGAAGAGCAAGAAGACTAACCTGTCTAGCGCTAGAAGGAAATAAGGGGGAGGAAAAGTAGTAGGAGAGCTTCACAGGTTCCACATGCCCACACCATAGAAATATATTGGAAACGGAGCCTTCCTTTTTCTGGGTCATTTTAGGGTTTTAATCTATAGCACTGAGACCCATTTCTTAGAATTACAAAAAAACATATATCTTTATCTACAGGGAAAAATCATAAACTCTTGGGACTAAATGGTAAAGAGAGAAACAAGTTCAAAACTCTCATTTTAAAAGACTCCCAATTACTAACATATTTGGGGTAAAAGAAACCCATTTTCATGAAGTGACCCAATTAAGTAATCTCTCTATCGTATTACAACACAGCATCTCTTTTAAACGTCAACTAAGAATGTTGGAAAGGGGACTGCAGTGCATTTGGGCTTGAGTGACCTCAGGCAAGTCATCTAAAACTCAGCTCTTCATCTGGATCTGTGCCATAGGATAATAACATAAACCTTGAGGTATATTGTAAGCATGTAAGCGTACTAGTTCAGGTTGCCCCCAGAAGCAGCTGCCAAGACAGGATTAGACATGCAAGAGATTTATTGGGGGAAGGGGCAGATGCTGGTTTGACCCTAGTGGAAGGAGAGAGAGAGAAGGAAGGAGGAATGGGTGGGAAGAGTCTCAGACTGCACCTCAGTCCCAAGACAAGCTCAGCCAAGCAGATGGGTTGTAATCGAGCCAAAGTCACCTATAGGAGGAGTTCCTTGTCTTGCTGGAATGAGCCTGCCTTAGTATCCCTTTTGTACTCAGTCATTGGTTTGGAGAGGTTTATGGGAAATGTGGCATCTCTGCAAACAGAGGAGTGGACTCAGTGGGGCAGCAGCTTGGGCCATCAGTCAATTATGCTCCTTGCAGCAGGAGATCCAAGCAGCATATTTCCTTGACTGCAAGAATTCAACCTTGTGCCTCAAAGATCTACTACTCCAGCCCAATTCAGGGAACAGCTAACTATTCCTTGTTTCCTAGGGCTTCACTTCCTGACTTAGAGAAGGGAGGATAGTGGGACAAATTATAGCCCCCATTGCTGCAAGTGGTTGGTTTCTGGGCCACAGCTGATGGCCCACAGCTCACCTTCCACTGTCCATTCTAGTGGGCCCCCTCCCACATCTTCTTCACTGAGAAGTGGGTCCCTGGGTCAGATGCTATATTGTATGAGATTCCCTGCCTACGGATCAGGCATTCTGTAACCCCCTGGATTATGGTATTTGCTGAGGCTCTGAGGGCAGGAAGGCAAGCTCATATCTATAATATGTATATATCCCTATGACGATAAACCACTGACCCCACATGGAAGGGGCACAATGTAGTTGACTTGCCACCAAGGGGCCAGTTGGTCTCCTTGAGGGATAATGCCACTTCAGGAGCTCAGTGTTGGTCTCTGTTGCTGACAGGTGGCACATTCAGAGGCAGCAGTAGCTAGATCAGCCTTGTGATTGGGAGTCCATCCTATTGGGCCTATATATATTGCCTCCCTCTCTGCCAACATGATTACTTCATTTATGTGCCATTACTCCATTAACTGGCTAAGTCATTTTGTCTACTTGGTTGTTCAGTGTCTCTCCCACGGTGAATGCTCTCTCGTGGCTATTATAAAAACCTTCACACTCTGTGCCTACTTCCACACGTCCATCACCTATAGCCAGACCTCCTTGTCTCCAATCTTCCATTCTTTTCTTTCCTGGCCCCTGACTAGATGGCCAGGCCAATGGCCACTGCCCACGAATCTCTATGCATTGTGACCTCAGGCTACTTCTCCTTTCATGCAAAACGAATAACCAGGGACACTGCTCAAAGTTGCCCATTAAGAAGATTTTTCCTCTTTACTGTCTTATAAGGCTATCCTTAAAATGTGGCTAATGGGGCTGGCCCCGTGGCCGAGTGGTTAAGTTCGCACGCTCTGCTTTGGCGGCCCAGGGTTTTGCTAGTTCGAATCCTGGGCGTGGACATGGCACCACTCATCAGGCCACGCTGAGGCGGCATCCCACATGCCACAACTAGAAGGACCCACTACTAAAAATACACAACTAGGTAATACACAACTAGGTACCGGGGTGCTTTGGGAGAAAAAGGAAAAGTAAAATCTTTTAAAAAAAAATGTGGCTACAATGCAGTCACGATCCATTTTCTGCTTATATTCACCTAACAAGCTGACCCATCTGTAAACTAAGCTCGGGACTTTTCCCCTCCTTCAGCTGGTCATATGAAACTCCCTATATGGCCATAGGTATGAGCTGTGGAAGGGGCACTGGTACAACTGCTGCGGGTAACATGAGGTCTGGGATATCTGTTCGTACAGCTCACTCATGCCCTTTGCCCTGCTCAAGCTTGATTTCAGATGTGCCGTTACCATCTTATGATAGACTGTTGGTAGGCCCATCTGACTTTATGACTTGGTGGGTCTGACATAGCACAGCTCATAATGGGCTATTCTAAATGCATGGTCCGTTAGTGCCGTATGTTCAAGTGTCACTTCTCTATCAGGGTCCGGCCACATGCCAGAAGCTGTTTTTCAAAACCACATGATGCTCTGCTGCAGATGCTGCCTTGTTCCAGAGTCACAGAGCCCTACGTTGTGATTCTCCCCCTGGGGCTTGGCATTAGAACCACATGGCATCTTTTGCCACTACTGACACCTCTAACACCATAAGGTTTGCTGGATCGTGTGGCCCAAGTGGTAGGGCTGCTTGCATTGCAGCCTAGACCTGCTATGGAACGCTTTCATGCTCTGGGCCCCTTTCAAAGCTAGCGGTTTTCCATGTTACCCAATATATCACCTGGATAGGAATTCTTAGATGTGGAGTGTGTTGCCTCCAGAAGCCAAAGAAGCCTATCGGCTATTGTGTTTCCTGCTCTGTGGTAGGGGATGCGAGAGGTGGCAAATTGTGTTTTATTTTGCAGGGTATATCCCAACAATCTCCTGACCACTGGACTCCTAAAAATATCACTGAAATAGCAGGTCCCTGAATCTGCATAGGATTTATGTCGTACCTCTTGGAGTGCGTGTATCTTACCAAGGCCTCCAGGAGACTAGCCACCTCTTGCTCATCCTATCCGGTTAGCATGACATAATCAACACAATGGATCAGAATGATATCTACAGATGTTCTTCCAGCACAAAGGAATTGCTAACTCTTACCAGAGAAGTATGAACCACCCCTGTAAGATGTGAGGTTTCAGGTCACTCTGCAGAAATCAGGGAGACCTATCTAGATAACTCCACCTCCTGTTTCAAAGTCCCAGTTGTCCCCAACCAGAGTACTAACCTCAGGATACTAGATCTGCCTAGGCTGAGCGTTCAAATGGATTCCGTTAGACCAAGAGTCGGTTGCTCAGATGTGTCTGCTCTTCCTAAAGGCAAAGGCCTCTTTGCAAGCTACCCCAGAGTCCCTCTGTTTCTCACACCTAGCCTTTAACTGATTGTTAATGGCTCTCAGTTTCTCATTTTCTGTTTGCAGGCCCCAATTCAGATTACCTGTAACCAGCCAGCTCTACTGTCTGCAGGCATTTCCTCCCCATGTCTTTCAAATTCCTGAATCATTATCCCTGCAAGGACTTCCCCTCCACTGGGTTGTTTTCCTGAGTCACTACTGGTGATATCTTGAGCAATTAGGCCACCATCTTGTTCTAAGGACTATCCATGCCCTGCGGACCCATCTCTTTGCTCCCCGGTAATGAGTGAGTGAGTGAGCCAGTCACAAATCCCCATCTTACTATCTGTTTTCTCAGACCACTCTCAGTCCCAATGTGTTAGTTTGGATCTGCTGAGAAGCAGTTGCCAAGAAAGCATTAGATGGGCAAGATATTTATTGGAAGAGAAAGTTGGGAGAGGTTTAAGATCACATGAAGCTCTGACACTCGTGGAAGAAGAGGGGGAAGGAAGAAGATTGGGCAGGAAAAGTCTCAGACTGTAGTGCGGTTCCAAGAAAGGTTCTGGAAGGCTCATTAACGGAGTCCCACATTTTGCCAGAATGAGCCTGTCTTAGTGCCCCTGTGGCACTCAGTCATTGTCTGGATGCATTATTGGCCCCCATATGGATCAAGAAGGGCAGTGGCAGGAGCCATCAGTCAATTACGCCACTGGAGATTTGAACAGCACATTTTTATAGCCTCTGTATTAAGTAAGCAGGGAGAGTTCTTGTATACAATATACACAGAAATAAATGGTAGGTATAATAATTATCACTCATTTAATTTCTCTGTAACTCAGTTCTCTGATCTGACAAATGGGAATAATTTGACCTCTTTTGTATCTAATTCGTAAGGGATTTTGGAGACTCAAATATAACACTTCATTTAAGGGTGCACCGGAAAAATTTAAAGATAGAAAACAGTGCTAGTGAAAGCTTTATTTAACTAAGAACAGCTCTTTACTTTCCCTTTAAGCAACTGAACTCGAATAAATCTCTAAATATCAGTTGAAGTCAGGAAGCTAAACGTTTATTGGCCAAATATTCTGAAGAAATACATTCAAAATGCATGTTATGGAAGGCTTCGAATTAAAAAATATAAAACTAAAGAGATTACTTAAAAGAGTTTTCATTTGTTCAATTGAAAGCACAAAGACAATAAACGGGTAAGATCTTTTTACTTACGCAAGTGCAGGCATATGTAGCTAAAAATGAGATTTAACAATCTGTGTATTAATAAGTGGCAATCTGAAGGCATGTCAGAAGGCAGTGCTTTTATAATTATTTTGCCGAAGTATGCCTAACTGAAAAGGAAAATAAATTCAAATATCCAAAGAGGAATTGGTTGGGAAAAAACCTTTCATTCAACATATGTAATAGTCAAGAGCTACGAGCCTGCAAAACGTGTTCAGGTGGAACGACCTACTGCCCAGAAATAAGATTTTATAATTTCTTTGACTTTAGTTTTATTATTACAAAGGCAAGATCAGAAAATATAGATAATCAAAAGAACACCATAACGAATTCACATAATCCCACTCACCCTAAGAAAACTCAGTTAATACCTTCAGATCTTTTTCTGTGAGTATATATCCCTGTGCATGGATGCATATGTGTGCGTCTGTGTTATTTTACTTAAAAATGGGATCAGACTGTATATACTCTTTAAAAGCCTGCCATAATTTAAGTAATCTACTAATTGTTGGACAGTTAGGGTATTCCATCTTATTCTCTATTTTTATATACTTGGTTCTGTCTCCTTTTCATAGTAAAACTAGCAAGCAGGAATAATTGATCAAAATACCCCAGGAATTTTTTAAAGTACAAAAATCTTTTAAAAATTAGAGAAACTGACCTTAAAAATGTTTAAAGAGGGGCCGGCTGGTGGTGCAGCAGTTAAGTTCACACGTTCTGCTTCTTTGCAGCCCGGGGCTCACTGGTTCGCATCCCGGATGCGGACATGGCTCCGCTTGGCAAGCCATTCTGTGGTAGGCGTCCCACATAGAAAGTAGAGGAAGATGGGTACGGATGTTAGCTCAGGGCCAAGCTTCCTCAGTGAAAAGAGGAGGATGGGCAGCAGTTAGCTCAGGGCTAATCTTCCTCAAAAAAAAAAAAAAAAAAAGCTTACAGAGAAAGTTGTAAAATCATACTGTGCGGCATCTTACCAGTTCTTTAAACACAGTGATTGGGGAATACTGATTTTCAGCTACACATTCTCATACCACGAATGCCCTTGTTTTTCTTTATAGTCTTGGAAATAGAGATGTTCATAGCTAAATAATAGATTATTGATGTTTGCATGTTTTTGAACTTTATTTAAATGCCTTTAGTGTATATATTCGTCAACTTTTTTTTCATCAGTATTATGTTGGTGAGATCCTGTCCTTGTGAGATTTGTGAGGCTCCCGTTCGTTTCACGGCGGTGCAGTATCCCACTGCTTGATCACATCTGTATCATTTTCTCCCTTAGCAGATATTTGCATTGTTTCCAGGTTTTTGCTATTATAAACTACTCTGTTAGGAACATTCCTCTGCAAGTCTGCAGACAAACATATCAAACACGCTGCCAAAAGTGAAGTTACTGGTTCTAAGATATGTGCGTCTCCATCTTTATTGAAGTGCCAAACCATTTTCCAAAGCAGTTTTACCAACTTACACTCCTGTCTGCATAACATAACTGTTTTCTTTGTTCCAGTTCCTAGACAATACTCCACACTATCACACTTTAATTTTTTAAAATGATCTGTTGGGTAGAAAGTAATATCTAACTGTGGTATTAATTTGGGTTGTCCTGAGGAATTTAAGTTGAGCAGTTTTTATACTTTTCTTAGCCATTTATCTTTCCTCTTCTTGAAATAACTCTTCATGTCTTTTGTCATTTTTTATTTTCTGTTGCTTTTATTGATTTGTTCAAGTTTATTATATTTTCTGAACAATAACCTTTTGTCAGTTATATATATCTCAGATATTTTCTTCCAGTTTGACTTGTCTTTTTACTTTTTAATGGTAGATTTTGAAGAATAGAAGTTTAATTTTAACGTAGCCAAATTTATTCGTTTTCTTTATGTTTTGTGCTTTTTATATCTCATTTAAGAAAATTTTCCCTAACTCAAAGGTCATCAAGTAGTCTCATATATTGTCTTAGAGAATCTAAAGTTTTGTTTTTCACTTTGAAGAATTTGATTCATCAGAAACTGAATTTTGCGTATAGTATGAAACAGAAATCCTATTTTTTCCCATACACTTATCTAAACGTCCTAGGACTATTTATTCAATAGTCCACACATTCCCCTCTGATCTTCTCTGCCATGTCTGTGTTGTACCAAGTTTCCACCTATGCATAAGTCTGTTTATGAGCTGTCTGTTCTGTTCCAGTGGCTATTTGCCACTTCTCCAGCCCCACACTGTCTTAACTGCATTACGTTTACAGTCTATCTGGATATCTGATAGGACAGTCCCACCTCTGGCTCGTTACTCCTTTTCAAAAAGTTCTATGGTAGTCTGTTCATTTCTCTTCCATATAAAATAATTCCACTTAAAATGATCTTTTTTTAAAAAAAAAAGATTCCATTTTAAGATCTGCTTTTCATGTTCAATGAAAACCCCTGTAGGGGTTTTTTTTTTCTGAGCAAGACTCATGCTAAGCTAACATTTGTGCCAACCTTCCTCATTTTGTATGTGGATTGCCATCACAGCATGGCTTGATGTCCAACACTGAGGATCCAAACCTGCAAACCATGGCCACTGAAGTGGAATGCCTGGAACTTTAACCACTTGGCCATGGGGCCAGACCCTCTTGTTGGTTTTTATGATGGGAAATGCATTGAATTTAAGAGCTGATATTGCCATCACATGAAGTCTCTATTCATGATATTTCTTCAATCGTTTTTGTCATCTTTTATCCCTTTCCACAAAGTTATAAAATTTTCCCCAGTAAGGTCTAGGACAATTTTGTAAAATTTGCTCCTAGGTACTTTATATTTTTGATGCATTGTAAATCTATCTCTCAAAATTATATCTTCTAATTATTTGTACCTTATGAATAAAAACAATAAAGTTGATTTTTAGGATTAATCTTGATCTCCAGTAATCCTGTTTAGTCCTCTTATTAGTTCCAATAATGTAACTAAACTTTTTTTGTGGTTTTCTGTGACAATTTTATAATGTTTTGTTGCTATCTTTCCAAGGTTTACAATTTTTCTTCTTTTTCGTCTTAATGCTGATAAGGGCTTTCGGTACACTGTTGAACAGAGGTGGTGATAGCAGATGTCTTTTTCTTATTTCATGTTTTAAAGGAAATTCTTGTCAAGTTTCATCATTTAGTGTGATGTTTGCTATAGATTTCTACAGCTACATTTAAACAATTTTAGGAAGTTATTTTCTAATCCTAAGTGAATATTACTTCAGAAATATTAAAGTTTCCCAGTGAACTAAACTTTTTATCATTATGTAGTGTCCCTTTACATTCTAATATATATACTTTTGCTTTAAAGTTTCTTTTGTCTGATATTAATGTAGCTATAGCAGCTTTCTCTTGGTTAGAATTTGTCTGGTATATATATTTTCATCTTTTCTCTTTCAATCTTTCTGCACTCATATTTTAGGTGTACTTTTTAAACAGTACATAGATTTAAAAAGTCATTCCAATAATTTTTATCTTTTAACTAAGAGGTTAGTTCACTTTTGTTTTAAGATTATTGATATGATTGAGTTTATTTTTATAATTTTATTCTTATTCACCTCATTTTGTTTTCTGCTGCTTCTTACTGACATATTTTTTCTTATGCCTTTTTTTCCTATTTTCAAAATTATGTGCTGTATTTTATTCTCTCTGTGACCATCTTTGAAATTTAGTAAGCACAGTTAACCAGATCTAAGGTTATTCTATAGCTTCTTCCTCCCAAACAATACAAGATTACCAAACTCTTTAATTCTGCTTATTCCTCTCCTGGTTTATGTCCTACTATTGACTATTATATTAGCTTTATTTAACAGTGTTTTCAATCCCATTAAGTAGACAATAGTATCATAATTTCAGACAATCAGTCTGTTTAGCTTTACTCATAGATTTACGGTTTCTATGCTTATCTTTCCTTTCACATCTCGGCTCTTCTTTCTGAAGTACATTTATTAAGGAGTTCCTTTGCTATGTTTCTATTGATGGTAAGTATTTTAAGTTTTTATCTGAAAAAAATATTTATTTCACCTTTATTCTCAAAGGGTATTTTGCTTTGATACGCAATTCTAGGTTGACAGGGGTTTTATCACAACATGGTGAAACTGTTATGCTATTGCCATCTGATTTCTATTGCTGCTGATTTCGAGTCCACTGTTAATCTAACTGCAGTTCCTGGGTAGATGATCTGTCGTTTCTCTCTGGCTATTTTTAAGGTCTTCTCTTTGTTTTAATGTCCTGCACATTCACTGTGATGCTCATTAGCGCCTTTTTACTTGCCCTGTTTGAGATCCATTGTACTTTCTGAATCTGAGAATTTGTATCTTTTGTCAGTTACAGTAAAAAATTCTGATTACTTTTTCCCATGATCTCTAGCATCTCCTTCTGGAGCTCCAGCTAGACACACGAGAGGCCTTCTAATCCTGCCTTCCTTCTATCCTCTGTGCCTCTTTGCCTCTACTTCAAGTCTCCCATCTCTAGATCTTTTTGTGCTTCAATTTGGATAATTTCTTATATATGTATTTTTTATTCTCTATTAATTCTCATTCCAGTTAACTGATTCATACCTCACTTATGCTTAATCTTCTCTTTAACCCACTCTCTGGATTTTTAATGTTAGCTATTCTGTTTTTCATTTGCGAATTTCCATTGAGTTGTCATTCCAATCTGTGGGGCTTTTAAAATCGATTATGTTGTTTCTGTCTCATTGTTACAATTCTAACTTTATTTCTTTAAACATTTTAGACCACTATTTTATATTATCTAAACAATAATTCCATTATTGGAAGTTTTGTTGTCAAATTGTACTGTTTGCTGTGTTCATGATGCCTTGATCACCCACGTGTTTCATAATTGTGGTTGTGGAATCACAGTCAGCAAGACTTTTTCTGTAGGAATCTTATGGGGCCAGGATGGAAGTTTTATCTTTCTTGTGAGAATGTATTTCTCTCTTTTGGCTTCCATCAGGCAAACAGAAGTTCTACTAACTTGGGACAAGTTCTTGTTTTTATCCTGACTTTGATTTTACTGGACTAAGTGGGTATAATGAACTAAATTGTGTCTCCCTCCCAAAGACATATGTTGAAGTTCTAGCCCCCAACGTGGCTGTACTTGTAGATAGGGCCTTTAAAGAAGGATTAGGGTTAAATGAGGTCGTAAAGGTGGGGCCCTGATCCAACATGACTGGTGTCCTCATACGAAGAGGAAGAGACACCAGGGATGCACGAGCACAACGAGAGGACCATGTGAGGACACAGTGAGGAGACGATAGTCCTCTGCAAGACAAGGAGCGAGGAACCTGTCATCGGGAGGAAGCAAACCTGATGACACCTTAATCTTGGATTTTCAGCCTCCAGAGTTGTGAGAAAATAAATTTCTGTTGGCTGAGCCATGCAGTCTCTGCCATTTTGTTTTAGTAGCCCTAGCAGACTAATACAGTAGGGAATAAAACTTTTAACCTCTAACTCATGTGTGGACAGACCTCTCTACAAATTTTCAGGGCAGTCCAGGCAAGGTTGGATATGTTCCATGCCTTCTCTCACTGCTGGTAGATAGATTTGTTTCGTGGTCCACTCATTCACTAAGGGCAGGGCTGGGACTAAGGTGAAGTCAGAGCCACACTGGCTTCACCCTGCTAGTGGCCCTGCCTAAGGGTATAGCTCTTTGAGTGTCTCAAATTTATGGCAGGATCTTGGCTCAAACTACTCATCTGGCACAGCCCAAGGCTATATCTCCTGACTCCATTAAGCCATTAAAACTCAAGCATCATGGTGACCAAGATTGATAGACTTCTCCAGGGCCACAGTAATGCCAGAGACAAATTACAACTCTGAGGTTAAACTCAGTTTTCAGTTTTTGGTACCTAGATTTTTCCTACTCTTTCAGGCTTACTTATGCATTTAAAAATAGGGTTGTTTTATTTTTCCACTTAGATTTTTTGTAAGGAATGTTTTTAAGGATATCTACTGTACCATACTCCTGGAAACTGAAGCTCCCTTTGTCTTGATTAAGAGTAAGAAAATCTTTTCCAGAAGCCTCCCTGCAGAATTTGCCTCATGTCTCATTGGCTAGGAGCTTGCGTCAATCAATCAATGCAAGAAGAATGGGATTTCCTAGCCTGACTTACACGAGCCAGAATTTATCTCAGGAACCCAAGGGGGAGGAATGGATGATAAGACAAATTTGGGGAACAAGGAGGGAATAAGTGTTGTGGAGACAAACTAGCATGCCTGCAACATGGGTAATTTAGGAGAGGTTGGGCAGACTAGTCTGACTAGCACAGAGTACTTGACCTAGATAGTAACAGGGCATAAAACTAGAAAGGTATTTCAAGGGTCAAAATGTGGGAATACCATAAATGCCTAGCGAATGAGTTCATATTTTGTCCTACATGTAAAGTTGGGACACTGAGGATTTTTGAAGCAGAAAAATGACAATAAAAATGGTGTGTTAATAATATTATTTTGACAACAGTGTTAAGCATGAATGAGAGGAGGAGACTAGAGGCAGTAATTATAATTTAGGAGTCTTTGCAGTAACTTAGGCGTGAAGCAACAATGACCTAAACCAGATAAGATTGCACTAGGAATTCAAAGGAAGGGAGACACATTATGAGAGAAGAATGAATGAACTTTGGTGACTGAATTGGACATGGGATAAATTAGGAGGAAAAAGGCAAAGATTTAGTTTACTTAAATATGTTTGATAGTGTGATAATGACTTAGAGTCAGATTGGAGGGTTCCAGTTCCAGCTCTGACATTTCCCAGGTAGTAACTTTGGACAAATCATCTAGAATCTTTGATCCTCAGTTCCATCACTGGTAGAAATGGAGAAAATCATGTATTTTCTACCTTAAATTGTTGTGATAATGAAATGAAATAGAGTTCCTGAATGTATGTTTAAGATTATAAACATTCATTAGGGCATGTCTACCATATGCAAGGATTTCGGTTGGGTATCGCAACAGAAACTAGTAGATATGATGCTATTTTTTGAGGTTATAGCTCAGTGTGGGGAGAAGGGACATAATTGTTTATGTCCTAAGAATGTATGAGGAACAAAGGGACATGGGGTAAATCAGAGATGGCAAGTACAGAGCTGGGTATATATCCTAGCTACCTTACTTGAGGTGAGGCAGTATGGCAATGAATGAAGTGACTTCCAAGCTGAGGTGGTTGAGTATGTTTTGGTGAATTTAGAGGTTAAATGTTAGAAACAGTGGTACCAAAAGATGCAAGGAGACAATAACTGGCCCAGTCCTTGAAGGAGAGCTGACTGACCAGAAACATCCTCCATGTGTTTTCCTGAGTAAGAAATACATTTTCATTGCATCCATTCCCTAAGGTCTTGGTACTGCTTGGTACAGCAGTTATCTTGCCTTGAAACATGGAGGTTAAGAGAACGTTTCAGTTAACCATTGACGTCATACATGTTACCCCAATACTTAGTGACTTAAACCAACAACCATTTTAACTGGCCATGACTCTGTGGGCAGCAGGGCATGCTCAGGTGACCAGTTCTTCTTCTGGTCTTCCCAGAAATCCCTCATGAGTCTGTGTTCACCTGACAGACTGATGGGGGCTGGATTGTCTAAGATGTCCTTATTCACGTGTCTGCCAGCTGCACCTGCCTGTCAGCAAGAGTGCCTCAGTTTTCCTCCTCAAGACCTCTGCAGAAGCCTAGCATGGGCTTGTTTACTTCACGCTGTCATGGTCCCAACTATGGATAAAAGAGTGGAAGCCCAAGTGCACAGGCTCTTCAAACAGCTGCTTGTGTCACATTTGCTAAAGTCACACTGGCCAAAGCAAGTAGCATAACCAAGTTCCAGTTTAAGTGGGAAAGAGAGACCCCACCTCTTGATGGGAGGAGATGTAAAAATTGCAATGTGAGGGTATATGAGTGCATGGGTGGGGGGAATTATTCAGGTCAATTTTATGAACGAACTGTCATGAAGAACAAGAGGTCACATTTTAGATATATATGAAAAGGCTGAAGGAGGAAATGGCATTTTAGGTGGATCCTGAATGATGCGAAAAAATTTTATCAGGCTTAAAACAACAATAATTTACTCTCTCCCAGTTTGGGGGACTAGAAGCCGGAATCCAGTAGGGCTGCACTCCTGGGGACTCTAAGGGAGAATCCGTTCCTCGCCTCTTCCAGCTTCTTGTGGCTGTCCCGGCATTGCTGGACTCGAGACTGCGTCACTCCAATCTCTGCCTCCATCTTCACATCACCTTCTCCCTGTATGCCTCTTAGAAGGACTCTTGTCACCAGATTTAGCTCCACCCACTCCTCTCCAGATAATTTAGGACAATCTCCTCATCTCAAAATCCTTAGCTTAATTACATCTGAAAAAACTCTTTTTCCAAAAAAGGTAACATTTACACATTCCAGGGATTACAGCACGGACATATATTTTGGGGGAACCACCGTTAGCCCACTACAGTCTAAAGACTTTATTTTTCCTCTTTCTCCCCAAAGCCCCCTGGTACATAGTTGTACACCTTTAGTTGTGGGTCCTTCTAGTTGTGGCATGTGGGACGCCACCTCAGTGTGGCCTGATGAGCGGTGCCATGTCCGTGCCCAGGATCCAAACCAGTGAAACCCTGGGCTGAGGAAGCAGAGCGTGCGAACTTAACCACTCGGCCACAGGGCTGGCCCCTCACTACAGTCTAAATACCAACTAAAAGGCAGAGATTGCGAAATTGGATTTAAAAAAAGACCCAACTCTGTGATGCCTATAAGAAACACACTTTAAATATAAAGACAAATAAGCTGAAAGTAAAAGGATGGGAAAAGAGACACCAGGCTAACACTTATCAAAAAAAAAGCTGGAGTAGCTGTACTATTATCAAACAAAGACTATTTCAGAACAAAGAAAAATATCAGAAATTAAGAGGGGCATTATATAATGATAACGGGATCAATTAATCAAGAGGACGTAACGATCCTAATGGTTATGGATCGAAGAACAGAGCTGCAAAGTATATGAAGCAAAAGCTGAACAAATTGGAAGAATAAACAAATTCAAAATTATTTTCAGAGACTTCAATACTCATTTCTTAATAATTGATAGAATGAATAGAAACTTATCAAGGATTTGAACTCATGAACAATTTGACCTAATTGACATTTGCAGACAATTCCACTGCAGAACACACATCCTCCGCAAGTGTATAGTTGATAAGAGGGTGGGAGGAAAGATCACAAAAGGGCACAAGGAAACCTTGGGGGGATGAATATGTGCATTATCTTGACTGTGGTGGCAGTTTCATGGGGGTATCTTATCAAATTGTACACTTTAAATATGTGCAGTTTATTGTATATCAATTATTCCTCAATAATGCTACTTTTTAAAAAGAGACAACCAGACTAACACACATATCGTGGATCACACAGCACAAACAACATATTCATACACATACAACTGACAAAGAATTCGTATCTCAAATTTGCAAATAACACCTACAAATAGATAAGGAAAAGACAGCACAGTAGAAAGATATGCAAAGGCTATCTGCAAGTGTTTCACAAGAAAACAATATACCAGACAAAGAAACATGAAAAGATGTTCAATCTCACTTGAAATTAGGGAAATGGAAATTGAAATCACGCTGAAATATTATTTCACACCCATGAGATAAGCAAACATTTTTCAAGTTGACAATATGTAGAGTGACCTAAATTCTTATCTACTGCTAGTGGGTGTGCAAATGAGTAAAACATTTGGGAGAGGAATTTGATAACAGCTGCTACAGTCAAAGAGGCACAGACCCTACAACCGAGCCATTTCCCTCTGAGGCAAATACCGTGTGAGAATCATACCACAAATGCATTAGGTGGTGGGTATAATAGCATTTATGGAAACATTTTTTGGTAGCTATAAATTGATAACATCCTAAATATCCATCAAATAGGAGAAGACTAAATAAATTGAGATACATTAAACAATAGAATCCTGACATGATAAAAATGCAGTAGAGCCACATAAATTAACATAATCTCTTGAAGTTAATTGAAAAATCAAGTTTTATAAGGATTATAGAATCTGAAAGCATTTATGTAAAGTTTAACAACAGGAAAACAATACCATACATTGTTGAGGGATTCATATATATGTATCGAAAACACAAAGACATGTATGGGAATGATCAGTTTAGGGTAATCGAGGGTGGGGACTGGGAGATAGAGAGATGTTCTTGGGGAGGGGTGCACAGGGAGTTACAACTGTGATTTTTCTTTTTTTTTTTTCTTTTGAGGAAGACTAGCCCTGAGCTAACATCTGTGCCCATCTTCCTCTACTTTATATGGGGGATGCCTGCCACAGCATGGCTTGCCGAGTGGTGCCATGTCCGCACCCGGGATCCAAACCCGCGCGCGAACCCTGGGCTGCCGAAGCAGAAAGTGCAAACTTAACTGCTGCGCCACTGGGCTGGCCCCACAATTGTGATTTTAATGTTACGTTTCTTAAACTGGGTGGTAGGAATATGGGCATTTGTCACATTGTCTCTATATTTTTATGTGTGTTTGACATACCTATAATAAAACTCAAGAGGCACAACAAAACTCATCCTTCCTCTTGCACTGGACATTGCCATGTCTGGATATGACCTGAAACTGTAGCAATCCTGGCTGTCATTCTGAAGTGAGCAGTGAGTATGATCAGATGGACTCACTGACGGCACCAGAGCTGAAAGACGAAAGGCACGTAGGTCCTTGCTGATGTTGCGAAGCCGCTGAACCAACACACTCTGCAGCGCCTATGTCCGGACTTCCTGTTCTGCGAGATGATCAGTGTTCTCACTACAAGCAAATCAAGTTGGTACTTTCTGTCGCTTGTAATCAAAAGCATCCTAACTGATACCGTCCACAAAAGCTGTCTTCTTCAAATCTTCCTCTTACCCAGGTTTCCATCCCTAGCTCCTATCAAAATTAGAAACAGTCTTTAATATTCAGTTCAAATTCAACTTCAGTCATCAAACTTTTCCTTACCACGAAGTTTAAAAAGATATCTCCCTATTCTGAACACTGATGTCACTTCATGTCTATAACTATTTAGAGCAACTCAGCGAATATGTAATTTAAAATTTTACAGTCAAGCTGCCTTTGAAACATGATCTCTGGAATCTTAAACTGTAATTTTGGCTCAGTGTACAAAAACCTTTCTTTTTAAATTTTTTTCCCAGCTTTATTGAGGTATGACTGAGAAATAAAAATTGTGTATATTTAGATTATACAATGTGAATTTTTTTGGTAAGTTCTCCAACATGACGTTCTAATATAAACATATATTGTAAAATGATTACCACAATCAAGTTAATTAACATATTCATCACCTCACATAGTTACCTTTCGTTGGTTTGCATGTGGTGAGAACATAAGATCTATTCTTAGCAAATTCCAAGTATACAATATAGCATTATTAACTACAGCTACCATGTTGTGCATTAGGTCCCCTGAGCTTATTCAGCTTACAACTGAAAGTTTGAACCCTTTGTCCAACATCTCCCCATTTCCTCCCGTCTCCACAGTCTGCTCTCTAGTTTATGAATTTGGCTTTTTTATATTCCATGTATAGGTGAGATCATACAGTATTTGTCTTTCTGTGTTTGACTTATTTCATCCAGCATAATGTCCTGCAGGTTCATCCATGTTGTCACAATGGCAGGATTTCCTTTTTTATGGCTGAATAATATTCATAGTGTGTGTGTGTGTGTGTGTGTGTGTACCACAACTTCTTTATCCATTCATCCATCAGCAAAGACTTTGTTTGTTTCACTATGTTGGCTATTGTGCACAAGGAACCACCATACTGTTTTCTATAATGGCTGCACCAATTTACAACCTCGCCAACAGTACACAAGGGTTCCCTTTTCTCCACACCCTCCCCAATATTTATTGCCTGTCTTTTTTATAATAGCCATCCTAACAGGTGTGAGGTGAAATCTCCTTGTGGTTTTCATTTGCATTTGCCTGATTGTTAGTGATGTTGAGCACCTTTTCATATACCTGTTGACCATTTTTATGTCTTCTTTGGGGAAATGTCTATTCGGGTCCTTTCTCATTTCTTAATTGGGTCATTCTTTTTTTTTTTTTTTTTTTTACTGTCGAGTTGTATAAGTTCCTTATATATTTTGGATATTAACCTCTTATCTGATATATGGTTTGCAAATATTTTCTCCCATTCCATAGGTTGCCTTTTCATTTTGTTGATTATTTCTTTTGCTGTACAGAAGTTTTTTTTTTTTTTAAAGATTTTATTTTGTTTTCCTTTGTCTCCCAAAGTCCCCTGGTACATAGTTGTGTATTTTTTTTTTTACTTGTGGGTCCTTCCAGCCATGGCATGCGGGACACCGCCTCAGTATGGCTTGATGAGCAGTGCCCTGTCCGTGCCCAGGATTCGAACCGGCGAAACCCTGGGCCGCCACAACAGAGCGTGTGAACCTGACCACTCAGCCACGGGGACAGCCCCAGAAGGTTTTTATTTATTTATTTATTTATTTATTTAATTGAAAAATCTGTTTGTGCACATATCTAGCGAGTTCTTGTCATTTACAGTAAAAAGTAGTAATGATTGAGCCAAGCTAAACCTCTTGTCATAAAGGATGGATGGTGAAATAGGCAAGCGAACTATTGGGCAGCTGAGGGCTGACACATGGGAAGGTTGAACACACAAAGTGGTTTCCTGGTTCAATGACAACAGCTACCATTTAGGAGCCTCACACTGCCCCAGATGGTCTCTAGCCAATATCTCATTAATGTTCAAATAACTCAGCTCTGAGATACTCACATTCTAGAGAGGAGGAAGCCCAGGCTTAGAGAAGCTAAATAATCTCAGTGTCACAGAACTAGACAGGAGACAGGTTAAGATTCAACTCCAGGTCTGTACACCTTCAAAGACAATGCTCTCTCCACAAGCCACGCTACCACTCAGACTTATTCCTTCACTGGACTATGGGTCAGGCGCTATTCTTAACAGTGGAATAAAAATGGTGGGCAGAATATATATGTTCCTACTATCATGGAACTTAGACTGGTGGATGAATTACTCAATTGTATCCCAAATGTACCACTATTTCCAAAATCACAATATGGACAGGGCACTATAATTTTGCAGGGTTCCACCAACCATGATGCTTTGCTTTTTCTGTTATTACTGGTCCCATGATGTAGTACAAACAGGATTAGCTCACGACAATGCTACCCGAAATGTGCCATCGAGACATATCATCAGATAGAGTAGTTGGCGTTGATGACATCCTTACAGAATTATACAAATATAACAATTCATGCAGCAATATTACAGTTTAGCTGCACATAAAAGATTCACATTCCACAGGATTTCAAAGATGCATGAATTCTACACCTGTAGAAAACCTAAAGGGATTGTGCGTGCTGTGCTGATCACTGAGGCGTATCACTCGTGCCTACCACTGGGAAGATATTAACATGTATCATACTCAGTAGACTAGTCATACACGTCAATGTCATGGATATTTGACCTGAAACTCAGTGTGCCTTTCATTCCAGTCATGGAACAGTGGACATGCTCATCTCCCTCAGGCAGCAACGAGAGTGCAGAGAACAACATTCTGATTTGTATGTTGTATTTATGGCCTTAACCAAGATCTCTTTACCACTGTGTTGGTATGTGGGAAATCCTACAAAACAGTGGCTGCCTATATCGTTTTAAAAGCACAGTATTAATCTATTTATTGTAATAAGGTACAAATGGAATTAGATTCTTGCTATTTTTTTAGCCAAGTTCTTTCTGGGGATTACACTGTTAATATTGACTGTACATAAGAGTAGGTTTCATTTCTAATACTTGCATGACAAAAGGGCTAGCAGTAATTAGTCTGGATATTTTATGTGACAGTGATTGTGTGCATGTAGTTTATAATTGGAATGATTGTTCGGGGTTAACAAGGCTGCCTTCACTGTCAACATAAACTTACTTCATTTGAAATGCAGTCTGTATACTGCACTTACCATTAATTCAATGACTGTTTGGGGGGAACTTACTAAATAGATTGCCAAATAAAATCACAGTTACCTTGTTATCTTAGTGTATTGTGTCTCAGAACAATAGCTTGAGAACAGCTGATGTGTTGATAAAGCCCAATACTGATGCCTAACCAGGAAATATGAGGGGGAGATGCATTTGTATCATTTCCTTCCTATGTGACTCAGACGTGGGGTTTTGCCACCATTATGCATTCATCCACTCATTTCAACGAGCATTTCTTTTTCAACCTTTTCTAGGTACATGTGCTACTAGAGATACATAGATAATTAAACTGTCTTTACCCTTAAAGACCTCACAGTCTGGCAATAAAAAAGCCCTCCTAAACATAAAACTACAATAAGAGAGTGCAAACATGGAGACACACTTTGGATATTATGGCAGCATTGAGGCGATGCACCCAGCTCAGCCTGCAGAGGAGACTGGGGAAACAATGAGCAAAGTGAGCAGCCAGGGAAAGCTTACTGGAGGAGGTGACATACGGGCTGAGGCTTTAGGGACAAGTATAACTTCACCACTCCAAGGACACGAGGGATTATTTTTGTCAGACTAAACAGCACGCACGAAGTATGAACAATACCTCTTCAGCCCTTAGAGGGCCTGATACAGACTAAGTCCTTGTTATATGTTATTTACATCAATGAATCACTCTGTTCTAGTCAAGGGGAAAGAAATGATAACGAACTGGACTAGAACATTGATAGAAGCAAAGTAGGACCAGTTTGAGACACAGATGAGTAAAATTGGTAGGACTTGGTGATTGTCTGGATGGGGAAAGGTGGAAAGGGTAAAGGATCACTCTAAGATCTCTGAATTAGATGAACAGTAGGACATCTGTGTTTTTAACATGGAAAATAAACAGGGAAGATTTCAAAGGGAGTGATGGTTAAGTCTATTTTGGACATGGTGAGTTGGCGGGTATTTTTAAGCGTATATGTCTAGCCAGATGGATAGATAAGTGTGTTGCTCCCAAGCACTGACCCCGATGCAGAGATCATTGGCAGTGGCGGTAGCAGCTAGACTGAGATTCATTAACGAATGATGGAGAGGATGGAAGAGGAGGTAAAAGGGTTAGATTACTTCATATTGTGTAGTTCACCTACAGCTCGTCCAGGAGAACAAAAACAAAACGGAAAGATAAGAGCCAAATGCAGTAGTGCGCTGGGCATGTAGCACTGGTGGCAGGGCATCCACTGTGAAGTCAGCAGAGATTCGCTGGGCTTGCCAATAGAAATGGTTATAATTCCCAAAAGTATTTTCTAAGACTGGCTCTGTGAAACAAAGTGTGCTATCGGATGTCCGATTAAATGAAACAGATTCCCTATAGGCAACCTCAGGGGCATGTAACATTTGCTCTCAATCATAAGAATTGAAAGTGAAAACACACTCTACATGGAGCATGACATGTCATTACACACCATTCAGCTATTTGAAAAACATCAAATACATAAACCAGTGTCCAAAAAGAACTGTGTGACACAAGCAGTATATGGACATGAAACCTGTGGGCAGCTCTGTGACTCCAGCACAAATTTGTCCACCAAAAGCACAATACATTCATAATTCATTAAAAGATAACACAAATTCAATTAGAGGCAGAATTTCAGGGGTTTAGACTGGATAATTTGATAATGTATGCATCTGTCCTGTTTGTCAGAAAAATGGCCCAGTTATTTAATAAATACAACTTAATAAGATTTTAGAGTTAGTACCTTTATCACTTAGTTTTCTTTAAGTATTTATTTGCAACAATATATAGCAAATATTTGCAAATCTGTATTACTATGTACAGAATATTAATTTTAAAATTTCAATAAGAATTTGAGAACGAAAAACCACTGACTCATTTATCCATTCAAAAATTCATTATTTATTATTCAGTTAGTGTTGTAGTACCATGTACAAAAGTACAAGGGGGCTGTGGAGATATAAAGATGAAAATGACATGTTCCTACTGTCTTATGATCTGTTGGGAAACAATGCAAAAAAACCTACTACATGAAAAAAGGTAAAATGGAGCAAATAATCGTGGGAGATCAAAGGAAGGAAGGAAGTCTAAAAGGTAACAAGAGGAACAAATAAAAATGTTTTAAATGATAAGCAAATACTAAAAGGATTGGGTGAGCTGGTGGTATTTATTTTGCCCTTGCAAGTCACACTGCAGGGGACATTTTTAACTGCGCCCCCAGCATCAATACAGACCATTCTCAGCCACTGGTTTGGGTGGAGTTGTACACAGGCAGCTTCACGGACAGGCCGATTGGCTGAAGCGTAACCTATACTCATAAAGATCGATTCAGAAACAGAAGGCTGTTAGGATTTCTGGGGCAAAAAGGCTCCTTGTCCAGGAGCTTCATAACAAGACTCTCTTTTTAGCTAGACAAGGATGAGAAAGGATGAAGCCATAGGAGCTGTTTGCGGTCATCTTTAACCAATGAGAAAAGAGCCTTTTTGAAAAGAGAATTAACATTAAAGACGCACAGCTGAAAAATGGAGAGACTGAGCCCCGGTCATATCATTGAGCCCTTAATCAAGTCACACTTCATGATTATGTGAGCAAATTCCTTTTATCGTAACTGAATTAAGTTGTGTGATCTATATCTTGCAACCTGGAGAGACCTAACATAACTATTTAAAAATTAATATAAATGAAACCTAGGCGAATGCATGTCTCTGAACGACTCTCCTCCTCCCCTCAAAATAACACTCATGTTCAATATCAACATAAACATCTCAAATGATGGGAAGGATTACAAAATATATCCAATATCATGTTATGTGCAGAGATGTGGCACAAAGCAACACTTTCTAGGGCAAATTTAGGCGTAAACGCTTTGTAAATAAAGTGAGGACTTAATTTACCATTCTAAGGTGGAACATTGTGTCCCGACTTTCATAGTTTTGTCTACTGTGAGCACAGAGAATCTGAGAAGAAATGGACATATGCTAGAATAAGGTAAGAGTCAAGCCCTGAGGAGGTATTTTAAAATAAGGGACACAATGAATGAAAGTTATTTGATGTGAAATGACACCAACTCTAACGTATGAAGATCAAATGACAATTGAAGGGGGCAGATAATCTATCCAATGTTTAAATGATAGTCTAATTATCCAATGTTTGAAAATTTTTTGTAAATAATTTAAAATACTTTATCAACTCTTGAGTATACATATTTCCAACTCTGATTATATTTTAAAGAGATATATATCTATAAAAGCATGCACATAGGTAACATGTGAATAGTACAAAACAGCTCTCTCAGTCTGAACGCCCACAGGCATTTTAAACCTGGGAATGGAGGAGATACGGAAAGTCTGGTTAATTCAACGATCTGGCTCACCAAGTAATCTGAAACAATTTTTACATCTTTTTTTTTAATTGCTGTTTTTAAATTTTGAAATAATTATAGATTCACAAGAAGTTGCCAAGACAGCACAGAGAGGTTCCCCTCACCCAGTTCCCCCCAATGATTACACCTTACATACGTATAGTACAATATCAATACCAGGAATCTGACACTGGAACAAGGTGTGAATAGTTCTGTATCTTATCACATGTGTAGACTTGTGTAACCCTCGTGATCAAAATAAGAACTATTCTATTACCACACGGATCTCCCTTGCCCCACCGCTTTACATTCAAACCCACCCGGTCATCCATCAGAAGTTTCATGTAACAGCACTTTTCCTAGATTTATTTTCTATTTGTACCTGGTCTAGTCTATTTCACTAACGTAAAATGCTATGCCACTGTTTGAATTATGACATATTTATAGGTCCTCATCCTCAATTTTAAAAACAACGGAATCAACCTGAACTTCCAGACTTACTTCCTTTATTCGAGAATTTGGTTTCGCAAACACACACACCTGATTTATGGTGAATTCCCTTTTCTAATCCAGTTGCTCACTTTTGGTGATGTCAAGTTTGGTGGCACCTTTTAGCTTTTCCTAGGGTCCCTCCTTGGCCTTCTGGGTATTAAATTCTTTTCTCAGATCACTGAGCATTCTCCGGATCCTGATAACTAATTTATTATTCCAACACAAAGGAAACAGATTTGCAAAATGGGATTCCAATTTATTAATTCACTATGAGATTTATAACGGACCAATAGGGTCGTTTCAATCAGCGCCTACTGAGAAAATTCAAACATGATTACAGGGTTGCATGGTAAATGCAAACACCAAGGGCAATGGTCTACGGTGGTTCAGTCACCCGTCTCCCGTACAACTCAGGAATCTACTCTTGCTCTCAGGGATCAATTCCTGCCCTCGGTTCTTCAAAACGGAAGATCACGTACAAAATGGAAACTCTAACCTTCCTTCTCCTGAGACCCAGGCTGAGGGTGGGGGACGGAAGTGCTGCTAATTTAATTCTAACACTTCAAATTACCTCCTGGGCTTGTGCTAATTTTCTCACATTCCATTTTGTGGGGTCCCCAGGATAACTTTCATCTTTTCAGACAGGAAATATAACTTTAGTTTAGATCTTGCAAATACTCAGCAACGTGAAAACACCGCTTTTTCCCAGGCTGCGATTTCGCTTTTGGTTCTCATTTCAGGCCGGGCCAAAGAACCAAGCCAGAAGGCTCTGCTTTCACCTTTATTCTTGGCACATATTCCGTGTAAATTCTCAGCCTTTCAGGATGGGCCCCACCCTTTTCTGGATCTGGCATCTCATCATCGTCGTGCCGATGATGCTCAAGGATCCCAAGTCTACTCTGACATAAGAAAAAAGGTCCACTTTTCATCTCAGAAGAAAAACGGAATACTTGGAATTTCTGTGCAGAGACTGGAGACGGCACGTTCCTCCTGTCCCCGCATCTTGTCGCAGACTCACCAGCGGCCTAAAAAGTCCACTTTCTTCCGCGGCCGAGCGGGGCGGGTCCAGAGGCTCGGTCCACGCCCCACCCCGCAGCGCCCGCTCCCGCCCCGCGCTCCCGCCCCCGGGGCCCCGCGCCCGCCCCGCCTCCCGCGGGCCGGCGGCGGCCATGGCGGCCAGGCAGATCCCGGCGGTGGCGGGCGCCGCGCTCGGGAGGCAGCCTCCCGCCGCCCTGCCACCCAGGCCTCTCTGGGCCGGAGCAGGGTGCCGACCGCGCCTCGGCTTAACCCTCCGCCCCGCTTCCGAGGGAGACGGAGGCGACGCCGTGCCCCCCTCGCAACCGAGGCCGGAGGAAGCGACCAGACGGCCGGCAAGCGAAGAGTTAACGGCGGCGGAGCGGAGGATCGCGGAGCTGCATGCCGCCGCCTGCGCGGTGAGGCCCCGCCCACCCGGCACCGGTCCCGCCTCCCGGGGGCCCTGCCAAACCCAAACCTGCCCCGCCCACCAAGGCCCGGCCACGCCCACTCGGCACCGGTCCCGCCTCCCCGGGCCCTGCCAAACCCGACCCCGCCCCCTCAGGCCCCGCCCCTCCCACCAAGCCCAGGCCACGCCCACACGGCACCGGTCCCGCCTCCCCAGGCCCTGCCAAACCCGACCCCGCCCCTCAGGCCCCGCCCCTCCCGCCAAGGCCCGGCCACGCCCACTCGGCACCGGTCCCGCCTCCCCAGGCCCTGCCAAATCCGAACCTGCCCCGCCCACCAAGGCCCGGCCACGCCCACTCGGCACCGGTCCCGCCTCCCCAGACCCTGCCAGACCCAAACCCGCCCCGCCCACCAAGGCCCGGCCCCGCCCACCCAGGTCCCGGTAAGCCCGGCTCGGCTCCGCCTACTCGGCCCCGCTCCGGCCCACGGCCCCGCCCCACGGCCCGAGGGTCTGTGCGCCTGCGCGTCCTGGACCGCTCGGGCCCCAGGGGCTGCCCTGCTGAGAAGGAGGGTGCAGGCAGCCCGCGTGTCCTGCCTCTGGCCACTGACCCTCGCGCACACTTCCCACTCCGACCATTTCGCTTGAAAACTGGCCACGGTTTCCTATTCAGGGCAAAGGGTTAACGTGTATCTGTCCTGAGTATGAGCGCGATTCCTTTCTGACCGGTGTCGCAGCTAAACTCCGGTCGCAGTGTGGGACCCATCGTCGCTCTGCTGTGTGTGTGTGTGTGTGTGTGTGTATGTATTGGGGGAAGGGACTAAGGCGTTGATGGAGGAGGTGGAGGAGCTGAGAAGTAACAGGAAAAATGTGTGTGTATTTGCACTATCAGTTGAACACTTTGCCATCCAATGATTTTAATAATGATAAAATAAAGCAGACTTATTTTTAATTTAATTTTCGCTACCGTCCTTTCGTCCTTTCCCTCCGCTCTAACGGAGCACAATTACAAGGAAACTAAAATCAGGCGTTTACATTCTTCCTAGACAGTCTTGAGCTATGTTTTCCTCTGTTTGGGGGACTTGGCAATTGCTCGTTAGCACCAATATAAAAACTTATCATCTCCCATCACGCTTTCTAACACCTCAGACTAGGTAGTTTAAAGGTAGCAGGTTTATATTTTTATTATCTTGTGAGAGCAAGTGAGTTCTATAATAAAGATAGGAAAACGATATGAAAGTAACTTATTTAATACACTGTGTGATCAGTACTTGATAGGACAGTCAGTGTTATCTGGTGTGGCTTGAGCCAAGCGAGTAGAGGAGAAAACCTTGGAGACCACCTAAAGTTGCCTTTTTTTCACGGACAGTGAGTAGGCCCTGAGAATGCACTGCCTGACTCATTCTAGTGTTAAAACTTCTGCATAAAGATTCATCAGGAAACGAGTGGCAGCTCTTGATTGTTCTTGTTTATACCTTTTTTTAAAACAACATGTGTAATTTCCCCATTCTCCATATTCATCAACCTATAAATATGGTAAATATAAGCAAAAAGTTCCATTCTTTTTAGAACAAATCCCAGTGGCGTGTAAAAACACGTTCAGTCAGCCCGGGGAAGGAAAGAAACTTTTTCTCCCTCAAGGAACCACACTTGTTTCATCAGTGTCAGAATCACAGGTTCAATGACTGTTTGGGAGACCATAAGTAAGCCCAGTAACAAGCTTGTTGTTTTTATTTTCCAACAAGTCAGAGCCCCCTCACAAGGGTCCTTCTTCCCTGCCTCAAGGCAGGTCGTCCTCTCCCCTTTCTCCCTGTGCCGATCTGCGTCACTGAACATCTTGCTCTCCGGTCAAACTGTCAGCACTCTTGCTGCGTCTTCCTCTGTTGCCACCATTACCTGAAGCTCATTGACTGAAGACAAATTAAGTTTGTGTGGGCAGCCAACAAGCTCAGAGTTTCTTGATAGACGTGGAAAACAGGAGAGCAGGCACGAGTGCAGGAGCAATCTGTTAGGCTTCCAGGTTGCTGGATAATTGCCCTCAGAAGACTCCGAGAAGCTATGAAAAGTGAGAAGGAGGCTGCTAACACTGTTGCCAATGTTTTTTTGTTTTTCTTCCAAGTCTTCAAATATGGGCCTTGTAAATAAAGAAATGAGGTCTTGACAGTCAGTCATTCTAAGGTTGTTTTAATGCTTCTGGTTACATCTCATCTGCTTCTGTGGTCCCAAAGGATTTGGGAGGCCTCTTCGACTGGCCTTGGGACTTGCTGGATTTCTGTGGCCCCCACCTGGCTTTGCTGGAATGCCTTAGGGGGGACCTGGACTTGAATTCTCTTTGTCCTTTTGCTCCACACTCTGCTCATGAAGCAGAGTGGGCTAAAACCTCAACCAGAATGAACTATTTAACCATTAAGGAAGATGCTTTGAAGAAGTGGTTTGTGGCACATACAAAAATATATGTTAGAAGACATTCAAGTTTCACGTGTATTTAAATGACAAGGCTCCAGGCAGAAAGAGGCAGACTTACTGCATGGTAAAAAGGTTATATCAAAAGCTCAGAAGAAAGTTCCTCTACAAAATCTCGAGACTAAATAGTATCACCCACGCGGCCCAAATCCAGAGAAGAGGTTGCATTATTTCCTTTGCCTTACATGACATATTTGGGACACTTTTTAAAAACCATGCTTGAATGTAGGTAGAATATGGCGCCTTGACATCTGAAATGGTGGAGTAAAACTTGCTTTGGATCAAACTCGTGAAAGCAGTGAGTGTTAATATGTAAAAACAGTCCTTTTTTTTTTTTGCCTAAAAGCAGAACTAACAACACTCCCCAAAAAAAGAAAATAGTGTAAAATGTGCAATGGAGTAACTCGTCATGAAGGTAAAGAAAAGTGTTCAATAAGAGGGAAGGTAATACTTTTCTATAAGGACTGTTGGTTTTGATTATCACCTTTTCTGTAAGTTTAAATCATTATCCGCATATTTTAAGTACTGAAATTGCAACTGCAACTTTTGAGTGAAAGTTCATTTTCAGCCTCTTAAGCTCTTAAAGTCATCTAAATCACCTGTTATTAAACTTGTTACCTAGAAACTGAATGAAAAATACCTGAGCAGCGGCTACATAGTTACCGGGTATAGAGGAGTTCTTGTTTTTCCATCAACTTCTCATTTTTCTCAACCTGTATATTTTCTCCTTATGTCACATAAAGTTGGATGGTGTATAATGTTGGAATGCATTCAGTCTTTAATTGCAAGTGCCACTCAAATTGCCGGGAAGACGTTTAATATTGTTTAAAGAAAATGTTGCAGTATTTTATGAGTAGAAATTATAGTGAGGAGATATGATGAATATTGAGATTAATGAATTGTTTTATTTCATTACTCTCCAGGCTGGCCAGCTAAACTATGTGGATCCAGCTACTGGCTATGTGGTGTTCACACAGCTCGCCCACTTGCAAAGAGGAGAATGCTGTGGCTCCGCCTGCAGACACGTGAGTCGTGAGTCGCAAATTCTCACATTACAGCAGCAGTTGGCGTGCTTCTCAAACTTTGTAAATACCTATTATTTGAAAAACAAGTCAAATAAAAAAGCTAAATAGACCTGGAGTGCACTTTTCACAAGCTCCTTTAGCCAAGGACAATGAAGTGCTTAGGACCAACATAGGACCTTTAAAGTTAATGGAATTTTGTAACATTTCACTGTGAGCATCAGTCCCCTTGACATGTTGTGACTGGAAATTCATGGGAGTTCTTTATTGCAAGGAAACTTTTCACGAGGTTTCAAATAAGTTGTGTTCACTAGGCAAGTAAAAAGAGGACAGGAAAAGAAATCCAGAATATTGCAAGCTAGATCCCAGAAAGCATTTCTTCTTCATTATTAGCTGAATAAATAGAAACTTAACCAACATTGAGAGGTGGGTTTCCTTTAAGTGATAATGATTTTTCTTTCTTTGTTCCTTCTTTCCTTCCCCTCTTCCTTCCTTCCTTTCCTCCTCCTCCTCTTTCCTCTTTCTCTCTCTTTCATTCTGTCTTGGCTGTTTTCTACTCTGTCTTTAAAATAACCATGGAACTAGCTACCCCAAACTTAGGGCTGTACATTTCCTAAAAGGTATATTTCAGTGAATATATATCTCTGTGTCCACTGGTCAAGATGAACCAACTAATCCTTCCCTATTTTGAGCAAAAAATAAATGGGAATGTGTTCTTCACTGTAACTTTTTAAAAGCATACTAGTAAGGTAAATTGTTTTAGAGTTAAGATTCCAAACTGGTAACAACCTCTGTTTACAGACCATTTTAACTATATGTTTTCAGGCCAAGAAGGTATTGTTTCCTTTTACTAGCCCACTTTATAATTAAGGAACAGACACTAAATGCATGTATTAACTGTAGCCAGTATTGAAAAGCCTTCATTTTACGTATGTTCCTACCTGTGCCATTAGGTGCTTCTAATCAAATGCGTAAGAGCTTTGTGTAAATTGAGGACCTGAGGATTTTCTAAGAGAACGTTTTTGACAGTAAAAGTCTTAAAGTTGGGAGGACGCATTTAGGAAGTGATTCTTGGACCCTAATTAGGACCATTTGACCCGATAGATCAAATGATCTATACAACATTGTTAGCAGTCTCTTTTTTTCACCATGAGAAGTGTTGTACTTTTTGTTGCAAATGTTTGTTAAATAATTGAATAATTGTTTTATTTCTTCTGCAGTGTCCATATGGTCAAGTCAATGTTAAAGATCCATCTAAAAAGAAGCAATTCAATTCGTATTTTTATGTTTGACAACAGCTTCATCTCTGTTCTCCAACTGAGCCTTATTTAAAAAAAATAATAAAACCCTGATTCAGAATTGCTCTCTGTGTTGTTAGTATTTGAGCCTAGTCTAATTTCAGCATATATGTTAAAAGAACATCAATAAAATTAAAAAGCTAGCAAATGTTTGTGTGTTTCTGAAGAGGTACACTAATAGTTATTTTCCTTTTTTTTGGTTCATTATCAGACACATATGTTGAAGAAAGAAAATAGTGACTGTTCCGTTGAATAAATAGCAGTGATCGGATCACATTAGTAGCTCTTGATTTTTCTCACAGCCGCCGTTCTCCTAGTGTTTTCTCCTCGGTGTGAACAACCCAAGGGAGGTTGCTGGCAAATAGAAGAGCTTGAATACATTTTCCACTTTATTTATATCCTGAGCTATAAAGAGATGGATAAAACGCTATATTGTGCGGCATATGAGTGCCCAAGAAGTGCCATTCTGCGTCCAGAAATGTTCTCAATCTTCCATCTGTTCTCTCAATAAAAACTTTAAATCATTCTGACTTAGGGGTCAAGCCGCGTGAGACGCCCATTAAACTGTTCTTCTCTCCTCTGCATTGTACCCCTCTGTTTCTTATGGCGCTTCCCAGGGGAAGCTATCTTAGAACTTTTTATCAGCTTTATACCCTTTCCATTCCCTACTGTGAGAGCCCCAGAGCATCAGTCTCCAAGCCGGGTTAGGACTCACAGGGACCATTCTGTTTACACCTTCTCTGCTTCTCCCTGAGGACAGTAGCCCCCAGGAAGCTTCTCCTTTACCAGTAAAATAAGGCTGCTGCCCACTTAGGGGGCTGGCTTTACTCCCCAGACTTTTCTCCCGGCAGAATCTGACAGATTCCTGAACACCTCAGGGGGTTGCTGTCCTCTCTGCCTGTGGCCAGAATGAGGGTTTCAGAGATCAGCCACCAAAAGGTTCTGGTACCTTGTCCCAAATTCTCTTCAAAATAAAAGCCCTTCTAAACTGTACAATAAGTGAAAAGCGCAGTCATATTCCCATTGATTGTGACTGCTCTTGTGGTTCATTTTATGTCAGATATTAAATTGTTTCCCGAAATTGTTGGCATGTTTGGTGCCCCAGTGCCTACAGCTGGTGCTGGAGCTGTGGTGCCCTGAGCTACGCTGGCCCAGGGCCCTGGGAGGTGATAGCAGCCTCCTGGGATGTAAAGAGTAGTCTCTGGCCTGGTTTTGCCCTCTCCAGAAATTGTTTCAAGGAGGAGACTAGGAGAGGGGATCAGCATCTGCTAAGGAGACAGTCTTTCCGGAAAGACTCCTGGGAGCCAATTTCCATTCTTAGGTCGAGAAGCAACCAGCCAGCTCCGTGTTTTTCGTTCGATGAGAAGATAACCAAGGCCATTTTCCGGCGGTGAGGGAGCTGGATGACGCGTTTTTTCAGCAATCCCAAGAGGAAGAAGGGAAAGAAATGGAGTCTTAAAAGGCCATCTTTCTGGAGACACGAGAAAAAGAGGAAAGGAAGTTCATCTTGCAAAGGGGCACCGACGTAAGGCAGTGTTTCGACAAAGCCCCTGGGCAGATGGAAATAACTTATGGGATGTCTCCTTCCTCGAGGCAGTTCTTTCCTCTTCTCAGTGCACTTCCTGCAGTGGGGAACTGGACCAAAAAGGAAGGGCTCCGGACATCCATCACCGGGACCCTTCTGCGGAATGTTTGTGGCTCTTCCTGGCTGAAGTCCCAGCCTTCCAGGCGACAGGAGCTAAGGAGCCGCCGCTGGGGGGCTGGGCGGGCTCTTACTCTTTCCTGCGTCTGGAGCTGGGAGCTAAGAAGTTCTCCGCTGTGGTTCTGGGGAGATGCTTGTGAACCACACGTCAGGGGTGGCAGCGGGCGGGTGCGCCCACATTAAACACAATACGGCCACATAAATGGGCCTCGCTGCAAGCGCTTCAAGCTATATTGTATTCGCACATTGTAAAGTAAAAATTCAGGTTTCTTATTGGGTGTGTGTGTACAAACACATGTGGATGCCGAGAAATAGAGAGACTTCCCAGTTAAATGAACTCTGGCCGCTGCTCCGCTTTCAAGGTTTCTGGAGATTCCTGGCGCAAGGCGCCATAAATCAAGGGAAGATTGATTTCTAGATTGTTCCTAACACAGAAAGACCCGACGGAAACTGGGGAATCTTGTGGGGTTTCCCGGGGTGGCGGATGGGGATAGATGCCCGCGGGGTGGTTCTTCCTTTCGCTGGGAAGAGCCCTGCCTTGGGCAGTCCTCCCAGCAGGTGGATTACCATGCACACTGCCCTCTCTTCGGAAGCCACACTGGCCCCATCGATTTTGCGGAGCAAGAAAGGGAAGGGCTTTCATTATTTTTTTTTTTTCCTAGTGAAACTTGGGGCTCCCAAACCAGGTGTGTGTGGAACAGAAGGGGCCGCGAGAAAGCGAGATGCTCCCTGAGCCCAGCGCGGATCTTCGTTCCATCTCAGGGCCCCTTATCCTAAGGCGTTCGCAAAGTCTGGTCCGCACGCCAGGTTCCACCCCCAGAAACCACCGGGACTTCGATTCGTCTCCAGACAAGGCCAGGAGAGGGGGATAAATACCGGGCGAACGGCAGTCCACATGCTGCCTTCCTATGGGTACTTTGAGACCTCACAGACCCTGGGTAGGCCAGAAGGAACCTCTCCCCACCCCCCTCCCCCCATGCCAACACCTGCCATTTCATCTTCAGTACATTCCAGCAAAGGCTTGAGTTTGTCTGCCCATGGTGGAGGATTTAAAACTCGGTGCTGTTTTTTTACTACCCTGCAACAATTAAAAGGTACTTCTGGGTACCAAAACTCTCTCTTCCTTCAGAGAAGAAAAAAAAAGGCGGACGTTTACGTGTGTGAGAGAGAGTGTGTGTGCGTGTGTGTGAGGGGGTTGTCAGCACCCTCTTGTGCGCCTCTGTGGAGAGCCTGATTTCCGAGAGAAGGTTGCGGAAGAACCCGCAGCTTTTCAGCTGGGGATTGGGTCGTCCTGGGGCGCCCAGCCTACCCAGCCCCTCCGGATGCCCGGCTGTGTGCCAGGCGCCCAGCTCTGGGTTGACCCTCGCTGGCACAAACGGTTTCAAGGTTGGGCTCATGGCACAAAACCTCCAGACTCACGGCCCCCCTCCCTGAGACTATGAGTGTGAAAGAGAGTGTAAACCCGAGAATCGTGGGCTCTAGGGCGATTGGGAGATTCGCGACAACCACATATTCCCACCCGAAATTTGTATTCCAAAGTGTGAGCTTCTTCAGTGTGTGCTCTTCAGTGCGCGCGCGCCTCTGGGTGTGTGTGCACGTGTATGTGTGTGTGTGTGTGTGTGTGTGTGTAGAATGCATATTTTTATCAAATACCTAAAACGGGTTCGTGACCCACAAGAGGATAAAAACTGCTGCTTTGGACAGGGATGAATGAGAGCACCTCAGCGTTTTCGGGTCGGTATCGCGGTCCAGCAATTCGATGGCCTCGCCAGCGAGCAGAGAAGCTGAACCTTGTCGCCTCCCTGGCTGCGAAAACGAACCGAGATTGGGGGGGATTCTCGACGAAAGAAAGAGCTAAGGAGGCCACGATGGAAAGGGGAAAGTCGGGGGTGAGGGGAACTTAGAAGGTAAACTAGTGGGACCAATTGGCTGGTGGGACTGGTCGTGAAGCTAAGTGTTCCGGTAGAAATAGGGACTCTGTCCGCGGTGCTCTGAGCCACATTCCGAGATTTGGGATGGAAAGAAAAAGCCAGAGAGCTTGGATTGGCGGCTCCTGCTGGATCCCTTAGCATCCCTAAGCTGCCGCGGAGCGCCCGGGACGGCGAAGAGGTGGGTCCAGCCCTCCACAGCCCCACGCGCCCCCGCATCCCACAGGGTTTTCTCATGCTGCTCGTCCGCGCGCGGGCGCCCCCAGCCCTCTCAGCCCTCGGCCCACGCGCCGCTGAGGAGCTGCTCGGGTGACACAGGGGGAGGGGCGGGTAGGGAGGGAGGCACATCACGCGGACCCGCGTCCCGGAGCGGCCAATCTCGCTGCTCACACCCCCTTCCGCATCCGCGCGGGAGCCTCTCAGCGATCCCCGCCCCCCATCTCCGACTGTGAGGGGCGCACCGGGTGGGGGAGTAGGTAAATAATTGGCCAGAAGCCGGGCAGCCCGGTCCTCCCTCCACTTCCCCGAGGCCTGACTGCGCCCGAGGCTGCTGGGGCGACGCAGCCCCTCGGGAACCGGAGACCAGGTAACCTGGCCCCCGCCGGGTCCCGGGTCTGGGTGTCTATGCCCCCGCGAATGCTCGTCTCCCAGGGTTTTAGTCCGTTTCCTCCTGGAAGGTTAATCGCTCTCCCACCTCCTAGCACGGGCCGGGCGGCAGAGATACCTCCGGCCCGCGCGCTGACCCGGCCGGGAAGGCCGCCTCCGCGCGCAGAGCGCATCCCAAAAAGCTGGGTTCCCGGCGCCCAGCCCCGGAGCGCCGAGAGGGAAGGGAGGACCGGGAGGGGAGGGCGGGGATGTGGCGGGTGAGCCATCAATGGCTTAGCTCCGATCTCGGCAGATGCTACTGCTCCTTCACCGTCTATGCAGGCACCAGCTGCGGCAGCATCTTTTAGGTACTAGCCCCAGGAAGACAGAGGCCAGCTGCGGGGCCGGGAGCCCAGGGCGCGCCGCGGGTCTCTAGCCGCCCGCCGCGCCCAAGCCTCAAGATGCTCTGGGCTTTATGAGGTTCAGTTACGGCCGAGTCCTCCATTAACACCTCCCCTGGTTGTTGAGGGGCTGGAAGGGCTGAACGCAGCCTCAGAGCATGGCTTCGGGCACCGGCCGGCTCCTGCGCCCTCTGCCCACCCTCTCTCCTCCCCCTCCTGATCTGGAAGCATAAACAGAAAATAAAAGACAGGTGGAGGGAGCTGCGGGTCAGAGGTGAAGAATTCGGGTCAATTCCGACAGAGAGAGAGAGGGAGAGAGAAAGAGAAAGAGAGGGAGGGAGAGAGAGAAAGATTGATTTTAGTCCAACGGTTTATTTATTTGGCTTAACAGAGAAACCCTCGGCGAGACCTGGGAACCGGCCCACGCCTCTGGCCGCCGCCTCCCGCCCTCCCTTGCCGAGGACCGGGTTCTTAGGGAGAACTTCTGCACCGTAAGGTAAGATCCCCAAGAGGGTTGTCTCGTCGGAGCGAGCGGTTGTCTGGCCTCAGTACGAGTCCATCCCGCCGGGGGTGGGGGTGGGGGCTCAGGAGCCTCCCGGGCCCCTCCTGAGGCAGGCCCGGCCCAGTGGGCGCCGCCCGGCACCTGGGGGCGCAGCGGCAGGAGGAGCGGTTGGGACCGGGCCCGCGCGGGGTGGGAGGTGCTCGGGGGCCCGGCGCAGCGCCCGCCTGACACTCGGCTTTTCTCTGCCAGCGCAGCCTCCATTGCGGCGTGATCCACTCCTTCGCTCTAAGGATGCTGAACGGTACTGCTCTAGAGGCAGGTGAGTTATAGGCCAGGTCCCTTCTCACTTTCCCTGCCCTTTCTCCCTTTCTCTTGGGCCACTGTGCCGATCGTGTGAGTGTAAGGGTGTGTGTATGCACGCGCGTGTGCGCGCCTTTATTGGGTGGAGGGAAGAGGGGTGTGTGTGTCTTAGAAATTAAACCGCTCTTCGCAGGCTCTGAAATACATAGTCTCCCCTGACAGGATTCCTCAACCTGCATTTCCCTCCTTTTGCCCCTCTCTTGAATGTCGCTGACTTTCCTCGGGGCGGTGGGGGCGTGGAGGGCGGAGGTCACGGAGTTGTCAGTGGCGAGAGGGATGCGCTCCCTGGGCTCCGCGGAGCTACGGGGGCGTCTTCTCCCTGGAAGGGTTGGGGGCGGGGAAGCCACCGGTTCTCACCTGTGCAGGGCTTCACTGGAACCCGGCTTCACTCACCATACCCTGTTCAACCCAAGCCCCGCACAGCGCCCGCGGGGCGGGACGTCGCTTTATTCCTGGGGCGGCCGAGCCAGCGGCGGCACCGGGCAGGTAATGGGGCTTCAGATTTCAGAGGCACGGCGTCCTAGACTTGGCAGCCGCCCCCTTGGAGGACCAGGGCCTGGAGAACAGAGGTTTGAAGGGAGCCGGGGAGCCGGCGGGAGGCTGCACGGGTGCGGGGGGTGCGTGGATAGGGGGCGCGCGGACCCGCGTGGTCCCCGGGCGCCAGCCAGCGAAGGTGCGCAGCTGAACTCCCCGGCCCAGCCGGGCTCAAACCACTCGCCTCTGGTCCCGAGGGAGGCCCTCCCAGCAGGACTGAATCAGAGGTGCGCAGGGGCAGGGGCCAGTCTGGACCTGCCATTCCCGACGGTGGGGAGGTTTGCACGTAGAGCCTCCCCCTGTCCACCGACTAACTAGAGGAAGGCCCGGCGCCTCCGGACCACTCGCTCACCTCCGGCTCAGCGCAGCCGGGGCAACCAGTGCTGGGCGGCTCCGCGCTCAGTGCGCGGTTCCCAGCCCCAGGACCACGCAGACTTCCCCGGGCCCTGGGATGCTCACGACAGTGCCGAAAGCCGGACACTGCTTCAAGAGTTGCATCTCTCAGACCAAGGAGCTCCTCAACCGGCTTAACAGGGTCAGGAGAAAGGGTGACCTCTGGCCTTTAAAGGGCAAACCCAGGGGCACAGGATCTTGGCCTCCAAAATTCGGGTCTAGAGAGACCTTGAGTCGCCTGTGCTCTCAAGAGATGCTCTCAAGAGTAACCGCTGGGTTACTTTCCTTTCCGGACCCTAAAGCCTCCGCTGCTCCTGGATCTGCCTTCCCTTTACTTCCCCTCTCCTCCCCTCTGGGGACTTTGACTGGGCTGGAGCCCTGGACCAGGTTGCCGCCCTCATGGAGATTCTAGGACTCTGAATCCTCCATCCTGACTCCTCCGCCCCGCTGGCGTCCAGCCACCGGCTTTCCTGAAAGCGGCAACAGTAGCCGGACGGGTGGCTGGCAGAGCAGAAAGAAAAGACTGGACTGTGGGTGCCCAATTGTAGGGGAGACAGCGCCTGGCTAGGTTTCTAGTCCATTGCTCCAAATAGAGCTTTGAGTTCGGAGAGGAGATTCGAATCTTATTCCAGGCCGCGGGCGGGTGAGAGCCGCGTGCACCTGTCCCATTGAGAGTGGCGGGGGCTCAGCCCCAAGACTTGAACCATCGAGCAGTCCAACTTTTATGGAGCGCTCCCGGGCTATTCCGCCGGCCTCCGGCCCCGCCCCTCCTGGGGAGAGAGCCACCAAGACACTATCCTTAAAGTGCTTACTGTCCCTTGAGAGTGAGGGGTAGCGAGGGGGACCCTCTTGGGTAATTCCCGGGGCTCCGAGACAAAAAGGTTAGGACACCCCAGGTCACACGCTAGTTCTTGGAGCATACCCCCCGCCGTGGGCTTCCTCCTTAAGGAACTGTGAGAGCAGGCAGGGTTGGACTGATGGGGAGCAATTTCCGCAGGACTCACAAGGACCTCCCAAACTCCAGCAGCCGCGCCCCACCCCTACCTTTCTGCCAACTTCCTGCGTTGGCTGAGAAGGAAGAATCCAGGCGGTTCGCTTCTTTCTGGGAAGCAAATCCCACTGGGGGCAGGAAATTATAACCTGAATTTTATAAGAAAAAGCAGGCATAACTAGGATCCAATCAGAAAGCTGGTTGCAGAAGGTGCTCAGCGCTGCCTGTACCTGATAGATGATGAACAGATATGTGTGGAACAGATGAATGAGTGAATGAAGGAATGAAGGAAGGAATGATTGGAGGGCTTACAGGACTTCTGTGCTTGGCTTCCCTGGAGACTCTTCACAAAGTTCTGGTTTTTTCTTGGAGTTCTTTAACTTTCACTTCATGGGGTCTTCAAAATTTCATGTCTTGCAAAGGGGGTGGGGAGTGGTGTTCTTGGGCTCTTTGTTGTTTTTGCCGAGCAGGACCAAAATCCAACAAGAGCCAAACTGATTCCAAACAGCCCCATTTGACAGGAGAGGGAAGAGTTTAGCCCGGAAACTAGGCAAAGCGGGACCCTGGATTGAGGTTCTATATTTACTTTTTTCTTGGAGCCTCCTTGGGGTAATTGACTGATGTTCCTCTTGGAGACCCCCTCCTCTTTCTCCTCCTCCTCCTCGGGGTCTGAGTCCATTTAGCCCCTGACTCACGGGAAGGCAAGCTGCCCCTTTGTGAGAGGACCTGCTGTCTCTGAAAGGGCTGCCGCCTCCAGCCCCTCCTTGGGGCCCTTCGTGTGTGCACGTGGGTTTGAAAAGCTCATTGATTTCCATCCAAAGGGGCTAATTACATTACTTACAGTAAATAGCAGCCCTGCTGTCCGGTAGGGCTGCCAAAGTGGGGGGGGGGGGGAGGTCTCCAGCTTAGTTCACTTGATTGGATTCATTTTTGTGTGAAATTGTGTTTTATGAGCTGTATTCCGGCACCCGGAGGACTGTAACAGCGTCCAGTCTGCAAATAACATTATTTTTGACCCTGAGAAAGAACAAGGGAAAGCGTGGTGTCTGGGGTTTCATGGAAGAGGCAACTCCAGCAGCTTCAGGAGGCGATGCTTTGGGACAGGAAGTCAGGCTGCCAAGCAAGGGTTGTTCCCTCCTCCCTCCATTCTTGTCTCCCTCCCTCCCTCCCTTCCTTCCTTCCTTGCTGCCTGCCTGCCTTTCTTTTTCCTCTGTCACTTCCTTCCTTCCTCGTGAACCCTCCTCTTTCGTCCCTTCCCTCTTGCTTCCTTTCCTATTGCTTCCTTCCTTTCCTCCTTCTCTCCCTCCCTCTCTCCCTTCTTTCTAGATTTGGCCCCACTTCCTTGTCGGTTCCCTGAAGAGGGAAGCACTCCTCTGGGGTATCCTGGAGGTGTCAGGACCTAGGCCCACGTTCCTGGGAAGCCCATGGGGAGTAGAGGAAAGACAGGCAGCTGAGGGAGGAAGAGAGCAGAGAGCAACGGCGGCTTCCTCCTCTCCCTGGCTGAAGCTGGGTTGGTTCCTGCCGCAGCTCCGCGCTTGGGGGCCCCTAGGGGGCTTCTGGTGGTTTGAATGAATCGACAATATCAGAGTATTGTGGACACTTTTTAATAGGGCCGAGGAGGGGCCGCCGCTAATGGGGACAGAGGGAGACAGAACAATCCCGCCTCTTGTGAGGCGCAGGTCTGCCATTCTGCTCGTCAGCTCTCACCTTCCCCTCCTCCACGGCGAGGAGCCCCTTTCACATCCTCCTCTCTGTGAGGTGCATCCAGTTTTACAAGTCCCAGTCCGGCCAGGCCTATGGGAACAGCACGCAGTAGGGCGCGCCTGGTCCCGCCGGGGCGGGCGCCAAGATCTCCCGGGGCCCCGGGCCGCTGCCCACATTGACAAGTTTCAAAGGCAGTTTTCCTGCAAAACTGAACGGGGTGAGAGAACACTTCACTCTACCGTCATGGTTCAGCTGCATACTCGCGCCTACAAGTCCACGCCCTGGCCTCGACGCTAATTTTGCAAAGAAAACCTTTTTTGCCAAAAGTAAACTCCAGAAACATGGGCTCTCCTAGCCTGCTTTTCACTTTGGGGGGATGCTCCAGCCCCTGGTAGAGTCGGGGGTTCTTGGGAAGGTAAGGCGACTTGCTCTTAAAAAGTGAGCTGAGGAAGACAGGATGGGGAGGAGAGGGGTATCTGGCCAATATTTACTTATTTGAGGTCCCCGTGAGCTGGGGACCAGAAAGTCCACAGAGAGAAAACTCAAAGTTTGGAGCCAACATTCTGTATGCCTTGAGCCTGGAGTCTGATCTTGAACTTGGACCAAACAGGCCAGCTCTCTGCCTCCTATGCTGGGGCAGGGACAATAAGGGCTCCTTTTCCCCCTTTAGAACGTGATTGCTGGGAATTCTTGGAAGGACGTGTGGGGTGTTGTGTGTGTGTGTGTGTGTGTGTGTGTGTGTTGGGGGGGGAAGTAAATGCCCCCGCCTCCTGCCTCCCCCGTTCCACCCCGCCCCCCCTTGTAATGTTTGTCCTCGCTTGCCCATCACCAGGGGGTTGAGAGGAGTATGACAGGTCTTTGTTGTCTGAATAAAAATCCGTGGCAGCTCCGGGGAGAGAACTCCTCCTACTAAATTATCAAAAATGGGCTGGCTTTAGTCTCTTAACAAATTGGACACAGCTCTGGCAGGAGCAGTCCCCAACCCAACTTACAGGCACTAGGAACCTGCGAGCAGCCAGGGACCGCTGAAAACAGCACTTCTTTTTCTTTCTTTGTGTTCTAAACTAATTTCTTTCTTCCTCAGATTTTGTTGTCCTCCCCCGCCGCAGTTGTTTTCCATTAGTAATTCGATCTCTCGGAGCAGTAAGATCCCCCTTCTTCCTCTGCTCTCCCCTCCGCCGTGTTTGTTTGTTTTCTGCACATCTCCTTCGAGAAGCTGCTGGGGCTCCCCCCGCCCCTTTCTTCTTTTTTTCTTTTCCGAGCAGACCGATTTCCACTCCGTCTGCCTCTTTCTTCTTCCCTTTCCCTCCTGCCCTCGGTCCCCGAGCATCTCTGTGCTCCTCCAGAGCGCAGCCCTCCGCGGTCCCTTCTGCTCCTTCACTCGGATGAGCTGAGAGCTCCGGGCGTGTGTATATGGAAATAGTGGGGTGCCGAGCAGAAGACAACTCGTGTCCTTTCCGCCCCCCAGCCATGCTCTTCCACGGGATCTCCGGAGGCCACATCCAAGGCATCATGGAGGAGATGGAGCGCAGATCCAAGACCGAGGCCCGCTTGGCCAAAGGCGCCCAGCTCAACGGCCGCGACGCGGTAAGGAAGGGCCCCGGGGCGCGGGAGTCGGCGCCCCTGCGCGCTCTGGAAGCCGAGCCTCGATGCCCCGGCCGGAGAGTTGAGGATGGCGCGGCGTGGGGACCGCCGCTCCAGGCTGGCGGGTGGGTTTTCTCCGGTGAGAAACGGCCCCTTTCTGACTTGAAATGTCTCCGCTTCTGAGACGCCGAGCTCGCTACCCGCTGCCGCAGCGGTTCCCGGGAGAGCAGGGCGAGCTGGGAGTCGGAGGACCGGGTCGTCCTCTCCTGCAGACCTCAGAGCCCGGGCTCCGGGCCCCCGTGACTCCCGGCCCTCCCCCGTGAGGATCGGCGGCCGGAGGGCGAGCTGGACGCGGGAAAAGGGCGGACGGCGCGTGGCCGACGCGTCCGGGCCGAGCAGTAGCCCCGGGGCTCTGGTCTCTGGGACACATGGGAAACTTTGAGTGGAGGACACCACTGGGCTACTTCCAGTTACCCGGACGCTCGGAGCTTGGCACCCCCAGACCCTGAGATTTTCGGGGTCTCTGGCAGCCCAGCTCGGCCCCTCTAGCGAGAGAGGACCGCGTTCAGCTTCCAGGCCGGGCGGGTGTAATGTGTAAGGGAATCTAATAAAAAACCCGGAGGAGCGGAACACCTCGCCCAAGCCCTTAAACCATGTAATTAACTACCGCTGTCGCTACTATTCTTAAGAATAAAAGTCACGTCCGCTTAATAAAGAAAACCAATTAATAATCTATGCGTTTCCCTTTCCCACTTACGAGCCAGAGGGGAAAAACTACAAAAGTCTCCGGAAATGATTTCAGCCGAACAGAGCTGTGCAGATCCTTTGGCATCACACCGGGTCGTGTAGTTCAAATTAACCCGGTAGCCTGTTCTGGGCGGGTCAGCGGTGTTTGGGGTTCCACCAAGTAGCCGAGTTGCTGGATCTTTCTACGTTTGCGACATGAATTCAGTGCGGGTCCCTGGTCTGGGTAAAGGACAAAACTTTACTTTTCCAGGCCCGCCAAAGTTTCGTGGGGGAAGTCCAACCCATTTCTGCTAGTCTTAAGGGAAAAGTCCAGCGGTTAACTTCTTTTTTCCTCTTTTGTGGCTATCCTGTTTAAACACAGAAAGCGCCAACGCAAACCCGAATTTCACAGCGGGCCTGGGCTCGTCAAGGAGAGGTTTCCCCATCTTCGGCTTGGCGGTGGGGATGCAGGCGAGAAACTTGGGCGCTAAACAGATTTTTCAGGACAAAGATCTCCTGGGTATCTTGATGCTAGGGAAAGAAGGACTGTGCAGAGGGTACTGGACAACAGGCCCTCCCAGGGAACAGGCTCTTTACGCTCTCACTAGGAAGAGGAACGATATCCCTGAAAATTAGAAACCAACAGATCTGCTAAATATATGCGATCGAAAGTGTCGGCCAAATCAGAAGCCTAGGCATAACCTTTCCCTTCCTTTCAATTTCAACGCTGCTAATAAGAATGTGCAGAAATAGGATTGCAATTGCGTTTGTTGGAAAACAATTCGTGCTCATTCAAATCTCCTTTCCACTCCCCAATAACAATTTCCGTGGTTTTATTCCGTGTGCGTTGAAGGCCACAGTTTTTAGCCTGTAATTATTCGAGTTCAGAAATATGCACCAAACTCTAGTCAATGCGCTCCTAGCCGTTTTAAAAAGAGGCTCCAGACAGCCGGCCTGTCTTTAGGTGAACAACCCCGGGAGGACGGAACGCCGGCTCCGGCAGACGCTGCAGAAACGCGGCGAGCCGCAAAGGGAGGAAGTGCAAGCGTTTCCTCGACGTGTGCCTTTGCGCGGGGGGGCCCCTACCTTGACGCGCTCCCGGATGCCTGGGACTCGCGCCGCACGGCCCCCGCGCGCCCTCCTCAGCGCGCCTTTGCTTGCCTTGCAGGGCATGCCCCCGCTGAGCCCCGAGAAGCCCGCTCTGTGCGCCGGCTGCGGGGGCAAGATCTCGGACAGGTACTACCTGCTGGCCGTGGACAAGCAGTGGCACCTGAGATGCCTGAAGTGCTGTGAATGTAAGCTGGCTCTCGAGTCCGAGCTCACCTGCTTCGCCAAGGACGGTAGCATTTACTGCAAGGAGGATTACTACAGGTATTCCCGCCCCACTCCCTTACGCCCGGTACACCTGGCGCGGCCACCTCCGAGCCCGAGAGCCCCTCCAGTCGTCCCCCACCTTTCGCCTGTCCGCGGAAGGTTATCATCCCGAGATCTGGGAAATCCACTGCAGACACTTCTAGCTGCACCCCCACCCCGCGACGGGCGGTGAGGATGGGTGGCAGGGATACCCAGGTCTGGAGCGGCATCAGTGCACATCATGCGCTCCCGCACTGCCGAGCCAGGTTGAGGGAACCTGGAGAAATCCGGGAAGAGTAAAGGAACGGTGTCTCGGCCGACCAAGACTAAAGCAGTTTTTTTTTCCGTTTACTACGAACTGAGCAAGGTTCGTGCCTTGGAACTGAACTGGCGGCCCGGGCAGCAACAGACACCGGGTGTTCGGTTTTCGCGGGGGGGTGGGGGGAGCCGTGTAAATGATCATAAAAAGGAACATCGCGGTTGCCGAAACCCAAGCCACTCAGTCGCGAGTTCCCTTCACCGCTGGTTAGAGCTGAGCCCGCCAGACTGGAGCGGGCCCTGGGCGCAGGCGTGTTCATTGAGTCTTCCCGGCTCTGTTTCTGGATTGGGAGCGAGAACCACGTGCAGGTGACCCAGCTCCGCTCTGAGCCGGAGCCAGAGAGGTGGTTAAAAAAGAATAAGCTTTCCTCTGCAAAAGTGTCGTTTTTCCGGGGCTGCGTCCGTCTGAACGCTCTCACGCACGTTCACACATCCATGCGTAATAATAACACCACTCTTCGTTCCTAGAATGTTTTGTAATCGATGCAGCGTTTTCACTCGGCATCGCAATTTAATATTCTTTCGACAGAGTTATGAGTTACGTTGTGGCGGGTTTTGCTTTTTTGTCTTTTTAAATCTCCAATTTATAGAGAAGGAAACTGAGGATGTTACCCGCTTCTTCTGATTTTAATGCAAAGGATCTTTGTCCTGGTTCACCAGAACGGGTCAATACGCAAATAAGATTAATGTCCAAGTGGGCCCCTGTCCTCTCCTCCCGGAGCCCCCTCAGGTCTCAGTCTTGGGCCGCTGCTGACCAAGCCCCTGGTGTCGCGGGTGGGAGATGGGCCCTGCCTTTGCCTCAACCAGAGCCCTGACACGACTGTTTCCTTCCAGAAGGTTCTCTGTGCAGAGATGTGCCCGCTGCCACCTTGGCATCTCCGCCTCCGAGATGGTCATGCGCGCCCGAGACTCTGTCTACCACCTGAGTTGTTTCACCTGCTCCACTTGCAACAAGACCCTGACCACGGGCGACCATTTTGGCATGAAGGACAGCCTGGTGTACTGCCGCGCCCACTTCGAGACCCTCTTGCAAGGGGAGTATCCTCCGCAGCTAAGCTACACCGAGCTGGCGGCCAAGAGCGGCGGCTTGGCCCTGCCTTACTTCAATGGCACTGGCACCGTGCAGAAGGGGCGGCCCCGGAAGCGGAAGAGCCCAGCGCTGGGAGTGGACATCGTCAATTACAACTCAGGTGGGCCCCTGTCACCCCCGTTCTGTCCTAGCCTCCCATTGCCCCCAGGAGGATTCCACAGAACTCCTTCCCAGTCCAAGATCTTGTTGCAAGAGGGCGCTTTGCGTAGCATGTCCCTTTTCTTCCTACAACACCCCTTCGCTCAGAAGAAAGGGAAAGATGGAGAGAAAGAGGGAAGGAGAGGGGGAGAGAGAGGCAGGGAGGGAAAGAAGAGAGAGAGAGAGAGACCTTTATTTAGGTTGTGGCAAAAAACACATTCATAACCATGGGGCTGCAATGACTTCTCCCAAGCAGGCTGAGCCAAACCCTGGTTGCCCATTAGTTAATGAGCCCATTAGTTTCTGGCTCCCAGTTGGAGCAAAACAGCCCTAGGGCAATTCCTGTGTGGAAGCCAAATTATAGATCCTGGAGGAGGTTTTCCTAAATACTGGGGGAAAAAAAAATCAGAGCAAACCCCAGTCTGTCTAGCGGGGGCAGAGGCTGTGGTCACCAGCCCAGAGTTAATCAGAACACAGTTGGCAGGAGTGTTAAAAAACCAAATCCCCCATCTTGGTGCAAAGCAGCTGCAGGGGTGGGGATCCCTCTCCGCAGCGGAGGAGCTGGCTGGACCCCTTCCTAGGTCAGGGTCCTCATCCAGCCAGCTCATTCCCTGTGTGGTCAGCCATCCAGACCCCTGGAAGACTGAAAGAACCTCCAGGCTTGGTGGTGTCACAGGCTGCTCTTCTGGCCTCCACTAGCCTCCTCTCTTAACTGAAAAGAAAATGCAGGCAATGGGCCAGAGCACACTTTCTTCCTTGCTTTGGGGCTAACATCTATCATTTATCAAACTCTCCCACTCACCAACTTCCCACTGTTGCTAGCCTGTCCCCATCCTCCATCTCCCCGGGAAAGGGATGGTGACAGGTACTGTGGACCATACTCTAACTCCGCACAGGATGGAAGCTCTTCTTGTGTGTCCCAGTTCCCAGGAAAGGGGTTCCAGGAAGCCCTAGGGTGACTTTTCAGAAGCCTAGAGGCCTGCTGGCTGCTCTGATCTCCCCTGCCCTGGCCCAGCCCTGGATGGGAATCTCAGCAGGCTGGAGAATCAGGCTAGGGGAGTCCATTCTGTTGGAAGATGACCTTGGGGACCTCGCTGTGGCAACCGCACCCCGTTACCATGAGCACCCACATAGCAGCCAAAGCAAGGACATCCCCAAGCCCGGATCTTGCTTGTTTTTCTCTTCCAGTCCCAGAGCCTGGTATGGTGCCTGACCATTGTTGTTGCTCAGTGGTAAAGGAACAGTGTCCAACCAGATAAGTGATTTGCCCAAGGTCACACAGCCAGTTGGAACGAGGCTGAACTAAGAGTTCTGCTCTGACCTCAGATTTTCAGGGGGAGCCCCGCAGGACGAGCGGCTCCCCCCAACCCTCTCCTGGGCTCCCTCAGTTGAATGCATTCTGGGCAGGCCTGGCGGGGCGCGTCCCATGGAGAGTAGGGACGGCGCACCCGGCGCTGCTGCACTCCTCCCTAGAGGGTTCAGGCCAAGGTCGCTAGGCGAAGGGAGAGGGCCGGTCTGCTCGCTACAGACCCACCAGAATCGGTTGTGTCTGGGCGGCGGGCGCAGCCCCGGGTTTTGCCAACCCCCCGGCGGCGGGTCGCGGCCTTGCGCTCCCCCTGCTGCGCTTCGGCCAGGGGCCACTTCGCCCGCCCGGCGCGCTTACTCCATCTCCTTTGATGCGTGGTCCCCGGGGCAGGACAGGCAGGGCACTAATTGTCCTTTATTAATAGAAGATGACATTGGAATCTCAAGCCACTCACCAAGGCCCTAATGCCCTAATTAGACAGAGAGAGAGAGACCCACATAAATAGCGAGTCTTTCAGAGAGAGAGAGAGAGACAGACAGACACAGACAGACAGACAGAGAGACAGAGACAGAGAGAGAGATAGATCCGGACAAAGTCCAGAAAGGGGCCGGGGTGGGGAGGGATTTCTAGCCAAACGGCGGCAAGCCTGCCTTTTCGCTTGTTTATTTAATCTAATTAGGTAAATTTGATTTCTCCTTGGATCTTATTTTATGTTAGAAAGATTCAAGAGGCTTTAAGGACAGTAGAATTTAGCTTCTCCTCCTTCTCCAAGAACTAGGGAGTACGAATTTATTTTTTAAAAAGAATGAAAATCGCCTTCCACTTAGGTCTTTAGTTTGCAGATTCGTGCTGCTACAAGGTTACAGAGAAAGTTGATGTTGTCTTGCTGCTGAAGGAGGGAAAAGTTGTGGAGGCCTCCCTCACCCGAAGGAATTTGTACATCACGCCACTACTGATCAGATGCCTCTTAATTAGCATCCACCCCAACCTTTCTCCACTTTCCCCAGAGATACAAGTAAATAGTACATACTTCTTCAAGATCAGGTGAAAATAATCTAGAGAAACTGGGTTAAAGATGATTCACCAAAGATCAGCCCACCATTAAAAAGAGTTTGTGAATCTAATGCCAGTTTGTTACAAAACTAGCAGAAGAAAAGCTTCGGCAAATTAGAAACATCTTAAAAGTTAGAAAATAAAACGTCCTTGCAGTTTTAGCTCATTATTTGGATCTTCCATTGCCATCTCTGCTTCAGTGTCAGCCACTCTCAGAGAGAGTAGTGTTGATACTAAAGAAATATAATTTATACATTGATATATATTCAAAAACATGTACACAGAATATATTTAAGATCCAGAGACTTCCAGAGAAGGTGTGAAACTTGGTAAAGATCAGTTAGTGCTTGACATAAGGCAAACGCCTTTTAATGAGAATATTCCTAATTCAGTTTATCCCTCTTTGTGCAGAAATCAGGCAGATGTTTTAGAAAGACGTGGAAAGTTTATTTGGAATGCTGGATTGAAATAAAGCTCTGCGGAGGTGAGAAGAAGCGTTAGTCTAAGATAGGGAGCTCTTATTTGGGTAACTGAACATTAATTGAGAGACTAAATTTTTGCCACTTCTCAAAATCTCCCTTCCTTAGGTTCTTTCTTCACTCTCAAACTTCAAAAGCTCCCGGTAGTCGTTCCATTAGCCTGGCACTGACCCCTAGTGGTCTCTCAGGGATCAGTTCGTTCTCTGAAGGTTCCCCACCTTCAGAACAGAAACTCACGTTAGTATAGGGGCTATTTCATAAGTGACTGGAAAATAAAATATTCAGATCTTCTCATTAACTTTATAACACCAGATTTGTACTTATAGGTGTATGTTTAAGACAGTTTTAAGAGAGTTGTCATTTCATCCTATATTTCAGCAGAAAAAAACCATCTATAGCTTTAGAAGTAGACCCTGGGGAAACACAATCACTTGCAAGTTTACACAATGCATTTGTAGTTAAACATAAGTAATTTAGGATAATGCACTGAGTTAGTCTGTAGAAGAAACAGATTGCTTTATTAAATTGAATAACATAAGTGATTGCTCAGTCACAGGAAATCATATACAGTAATATTTGTTTAATAAAGAGCTAACTTAATCTCCATACACACTGAATTTTATTCTGTGTGAGAACAAGTCCCATAATTGTGTTTAAGGCACGAAAATTCTCCACTGAGTTTTTAATCTGCAATAATGGATATAGAATGCATGTTCAGAGAAGCAATTTCATCAAATCATTCTATAATTATTTTTCATAAACTTCCTTTTAATGACTAATGAGCATATAGTTAGGTTAGGAATCACGTTCATTTCTAAGAAAGATTACTTTAGGGGGGAAAATGGCTCAGGGCATTATTTAAACACCAAGTTAATTCTTCTATCCCAAATGTAATATTCAATTTGACGTGCTGCTCAGGAAAAGCTACGTGTTACTCACATATGATAGGGACAAAATCTTCCTTGAAGAAGCCCTCGATGACTAAGGTGTGCCTCCTGGACCATTTTGTTGTGGGTACATTTGTAATCTGGTTGTGAAATATAGCTCAGTTTACTGGAGATCAGTGTAGTTTTATAGTAGGTCATAAGATGCTGTTTCATCCATTTGAGGCTATGAATGTGCAACTCTGTAGAATATTGGAACTTGACATATCCCCACTGGGCTGACATAGGGTAAAATGTAAAGTATATTCTGTCTCTTATCTCTGGGTATATGGTAACCTTTCTGGTGGGGCTTAAGAAGTCTGTATTCAACATTTGAGTGTATATATCTAACTGGGATCCCAGTTCAAGTTGATTTGGTTTTGCACTAACAGTCACTCATAATTTTATGGATGAACAAAGATTCAAAATCTTGATTGAACGCTTCTTGAGCTCCCCGCCCTGAGCTTGACTTCGGGGACCCACAGGTGAATCTGGTATAGTCTTTCTCTTAATGAACTTGCCTGCTCTCTTACCAAGTGCACCCTCCAATTTATGCATCTTATGGAAATATAAACAAAGGAGACATTAATTCATGCCTGATCGTCTTACATTAGGGAGAATTTCTTGTTAAATGGATTTTGTGATGCCACTGACCTCTTGGTTAATGACTAGAACCATTGTGTTTCTGTATATATGCTGATTTACAGAAAATATTTTTTAAAAAGTAATTGTAATCAGAGCATAGCAGGCAAATAATATCTTATCAAGCAGAATGGAAGAGCTAAGAGTAAGAGATGCCTCACTTTCTTCAAGGTTCAGGATTTTCCTCCGCCTCTCCCCAGTGACGGGATCAGCTTGATTTTAGATATTTTATTGTAATGCACTGAAATGCAGGATGATCAGATCTGAATATACATCAGATAAGTATCTGAAGCAAGGGTTTCAAGAAAAGAAATTGCCATGCCCTATAAGTTGCAAAGTTGGTTGAATCAGTAAGTCACTAGCAAAATGTTTTCATTTTGTCATCATATTTCCTATGCAGAGCCGGTAGATTATTGGAAATGACCTCTTAAATGTGCAACCTCATAGCCTGGGGAAAATGACTTTCAGGCTAGTTTCAAGGGCTGGGTTGTTTTGCCCTCAGTGCTGAGGACACCTTGCAAGGGGAGAGAAGATGCCACCTCTTTCTGCTGGTCCGTCCAGAGGCACAGCTCCAATCCCACTCACACACAGCTGGAGCAAGAAGTGCTGAGATCTGAGCCTAGAAATAAGCACCATCCGTGTCTCTGAGCTGTGAGCTGTAGGGCGTGCTCCAGGCTTGAACCAACCCGTGATGAGAAGTCTGGGCTCATTCTCTTTCAGAAATATTTATGAAAATAACCCCATGGGAAAACTGTTTTCTTCCTGGTATAGCTCTAGGTTAACTCAATATAGCTAAAAGCCCTCAAAAATAATATTCTTATAATGATGTGGGAAATCTACACATTTTTACTTTGTAACGTCTCCCCCTTCTCCAGCCGTTTACTCACTTTTTCCTGATCGAGAAGGCTCTAGGACCATCAGAAAAGGCTCAAAATTGGAATTCTTCCTTAGTTGGTAGGCTCTCAGAAATGCCCAGATTTGAGGGAGCTGAAATTACTTGTTGGCATAAAAAAGCAATACCTTCAAGATAGTGCATCTCATTTCACAAATTGGGCAAAACATAGAGTCTGTGTGTGTGTGGAGGGGCAGTGTGCTGATACACATAAATATATTAGAAAAGAGCTTTTTCTTTTCAGTCTTGGTGATTTCTCTTACTCTCACACTTATGGCTTATTCATCTTCCCAAGTTTTCTAGGAACCACTAAGTAAAAGAGAGGACTCATCTAGTATTTTTCTACTATATGAACTTCGGTTGCGTCTACATGAGCAGACTGGCTTGGCTGACTTTGGCGATTAACCTCTTTCTTTTGTCCGGATCCCACTCATAATTGGGTCGACAGCCTTTGCCACCGTTGCTTTATTATCCCAGCATTAGTATCCAACATCCGCCATCATTTCAGCTCATGCAGGAGTTTCCACTGAGCCGTGTGTGTTCCCTGTTACCGCAACAGGTTGTAACGAGAATGAGGCCGACCACTTGGACCGCGATCAGCAGCCTTACCCACCCTCGCAGAAGACCAAGCGCATGCGCACCTCCTTCAAGCACCACCAGCTCCGGACCATGAAATCCTACTTTGCCATCAACCACAACCCGGATGCCAAGGACCTCAAGCAGCTTGCTCAGAAAACAGGGCTGACCAAAAGAGTTTTGCAGGTAAGAAACCTCCATCATTGGCTGTGCATACATCTCCCTTCCCCTTGCCAGTAAAAATAGTTCTCTTCCCTGTTTAGAGTGACACCTGTATTTCCTGAACTGCTTCTCTTATATTAGCATATGTTAGTTATCTCCCTAGAGGGTGTGCTGAGATTTTGCAGGGTGCCTCCCAGAGGGTGCCCAAAGAGAGACCCAGGATCTTTTACAGTGCAGCCACATTCTCCCTACAGTTGGAGAGATGGGTCCAGCAAAGCTGGCAGAGCTTGCCTCACTGCCCAGCAAATGCAGGTTCTTTGCACGGGCTGTGGCTTTAGAGATTTCCATCCCCCGAAGGCTCAGGGCACAGACTTGAGGGGCACCTGCTGAAGCTGTCTTACGTCAGCAAACTCTTGGCAGACTCACTCACATGGTATAACCTTCCAAATTCAAGTCGACCCATGTTTTCATCTCCTGGGAAGCCACAAGTCTGTTTAGTGTCTCAGCAACCAACGGGGGCAAGTATTTTCCCATTTTAATAAACCATATTTAAAAATTAAATACTGGGAGTTAGATCTGCTGTCCAGGTGTTTTCCTAAAGTCACCATGGGACGAACATACAAATAATGAAATTATAGTGGTTGCTGTGGGTCCCCTGTGATCCTCTTCCCCTTCTGAGTGAGGAATAGGAGGCATTTTAAATTCCGCCAACCGGTTTCAGGCTGCTTGGTGTCTGTGGCCCTGGAAGTTTTTCCTATGCCAGGAATACTTGCCATGTGTCAGACTCAAGAATAGCTTGAAATCTGTTTCAGTGATGTTCATTTCATATGAGTGATTCTTACTTTTCCAAACTTTCAATGACCCTGCCTCTCCTCATTCTCGAAAGACCACAAACAGTTGAAGAATCAGGATCTATGTCCCCCACTTTATCTCTGTGCCTTCATTTCCATGGTATCTCCACGTGAGCCTCAGTCGTCCCGATGGCACTTGTCATGCTGGGGGGAGAACGTGCAGTTGACAGAATACTTGTAGCATCACTTGGCATTATTCTGTTTTAAAAGCAAGGCAAAAAAGTAAAAATTAAAAAAAAAAAAAAGGCCCTTCTCTCCCAAGAAAAATAAACAATTCTATCTAAAAAGAGAAACAGATATCAAAAAAAAAAAAAAAAAAAAAAGAAGAAGAAGGAAAAAAGGAAAGAGAGAGAAAAAGTATAAAAAATAAACATCGGTAAAGAAATCCATTGGGGTTGGTTTGCAGGTTTGGTTCCAAAACGCACGAGCCAAATTCAGAAGGAACCTTTTGCGGCAGGAGAATGGGGGTGTTGATAAAGCTGATGGCACGTCGCTTCCGGCCCCGCCCTCAGCAGACAGCGGCGCTCTCACTCCACCCGGCACTGCGACCACTTTAACAGACCTGACCAATCCCACTATCACTGTAGTGACAGCCGTGACCTCTAACCTGGACAGCCACGAATCCGGAAGTCCCTCACAAACTACCTTAACGAACCTTTTCTAACATTGGTTTTTTTTTTTTTTTTAATCCTTCCTCTTCTTTTTATTATTATTCTAATTATTATTATTTTATTATTTACAAGACATTATTTTTTTTTTTCTTAACCCACAAGATATTTGGGAAATTAAAAAAAACAACAGCTTGGTGTGTAGCATCTGCAGCCACTTGGCAAATGAGTTTACAGTATCGTCTCCTTTACAAAGTGTGTTTTTTTCCTTTTTGTCTACGAAGCATATTTGGATTTTTAAAAAAATTAATTAGATCTTTCAGACGGTAAGGGGAGTTTTTGAATCATTCTATCAAGTGCCTCTTAAAATTGTATATTACTTATTTCCAGAATCTCGAAGGAAAAAGAAAAAGAAGAGTTGTATTATCATGGGCAAAAATCATATTCCCAGCTAAATGATTAGGCTAATAAAATAAAGATTAATTAAAGTTATTTTTCAAATCCTGCAATTGTATGTGTACTTATGGAATTTCGAACACTTCACATTTTTAAATATTTTAAAACTGAAAAAACGTTTCAATTATTCCTTTTACTTGCAGATAAAGAATATGATTAAACAAATCATTAACTGTAACAACTGTAAATATTAAAGATTAATTAGGTGGTAAATTCATTCCAGGAACGTGACTTTTCCTTCTCTTAGGGATGTACATCCCAATAAAACTTTTTAGTTAGTTACGTGCTTTTCAACATTTGAAAAATACTTAAACTCCCCGTATATCCATGAAAGTTCCAAATAGAGTTTGAAATTCTATACTTTTAATCTTCTAAAGCTTAAAATGATAGTTGTAAAACCATTCTATCTAAATTAATTTTTTTCCCCAGGGAAAATGGAAATAAGCAAAATATGATTTTTTAAGAAGTTAATCAAGTCAGTATAATTTAATTATTAGCTCTATTAATTGGCTTCAGCTGTACCATGATATTGTATCTGACATTCTGTATGAATAATGTTTAAAAAACCTTAGTAGATTAAAACCAACAATGAGATTTCTTTGGTTTTGTTCAGCTTTATTTTACTTTGGCACAGGTTGATATATTTGTTAGAAAAAAACTTCTGACATGAGAGATTTGAAGTTCTTCGTCTTAAAGCAGATAAACTCAGAAGCCTGGTGGATGCTGATCTGAATATATTTCCTAGTTTACAGTAGCATTTTGTTTTCTTTTAATTTAAGCTAAAATCTTAATGGTCTGGGCAGTGGTGAATGTTCATATCCATGCTTCTGTTGTAGTTAAATACCAATTAGATTGTGGATTTCCTAAAAAAAATAAAAAATAAAAAAGAAGTCAAGATATATGTCTTGCTTTAGTGGATTGTTAAGAATAACTTTGCACATATTCTCCACTTTTTGGACCCCTTAAATCTCCTCTGGTGGTCGAAGTGGCTATTTAATAGATTTTAAAGGTGTCCTTCTGGCTGTATAAATGTGTGGTTACATATTGACAGTTCACTGCCCACATTAAAGTGCATTATTGTAACTTTTGCTCAGGGTCTTTAGAAAATTAGCACAGAAAGTAGCTTATTTTTTAAAAAAAGATGATGGAAGATAAGTTAACACTGTAACAGAAGAAAGGTGTGATTGCCATTATATATTTAGCAAGTGTGGTTATCATCTTATATGGAGCTTAAATCTTGACTTTTCATATTTCTAATACATTTTGGGCATTTACCACTAACCAGACCAAACAACCTTGATAAGGCTGAGATCTTATTAATACACTTTTACAGGTAAAATATTGATACTTAGAAATTTTGTTCTTTGACAGAACAATATATGGTACTATAGATCTACTTTATTAAGTAGACTAATTATAACTCAGTTTTCCTATGTGCCTTATGATATAACTTGGAAGTAAGTTTGTGAAAAATCAGGATATATGTGTTGTTTGTTAAATTAACTGTTTTAAGCCCTTTTGACACCTCGCTAGTTTTGTACTGTTTTACCTCTTATTTCTGAAACTCTTTTTATGGTGTATCCTGTTAGAGGGGACGAACATGTCATAGAAAGCAGTTGTGCACTCTTTCGAATATAGTTGAGAAATTCAATAATCTTATCTATTGACCTTCGTGTTTATAGTACAGTAAGTGGTCTGGCAAAACTGTCCATGTTTCTTTGTTTATTGATAAATGCATTGTATAGAAACTATTTCCCCTAAATATTTATGGACCAAACAATTGTGATATATCCTATTAAATTTGTGTGAATAAACCATTTTGAATCTAAAGAGTTTTATTTCCCATCAGTTTTATTTAAGGTTTAACTGTACTGATGCATTTCCAATGTCTATGTGTAAAAGCCATTAAAATGGTAATACAAAAAATTTTTAAATATTCAAACATACAAACAGTTTTTAGATTTCCAAACTTCTGATTCATTTTAAATGTCCACACCATTGCGTATGCAATGTGATTCTACTTAGAATTACCTTTAAATCTATTTTCTTATAATAAAAGTAATGCCCCACTGATTTGACTCAGTCCAATTTTTAGAATTAAAAAAGAGCTAATTAGCAGATAAAGTAATTGCATGAAAAGAAACCTTAAATATGATTAAGATATAATGTTAGGTCTATTGAGCACAAATGGATATTTGTAAATCTAAATAGAAATTGCAGACCCCTAAAAGCCAAGTTGCTCTGTAGTTAATAAATTGTCACTATGATTTTTTTCAGGGAGAACAAATCTTGGGGCATTACAGCCAAACATCCCGACGTTTGAAAATTCCCTAAAGTATTAAAAGAAGGGGAAAAGTTTGATCGGAAATCCACTGCAGTGAAGACAAAGACAATATTAGGTTATGATAATCATACATTTTAAAATCTATTAAGCCAAAAAAAAAAAAAAAGAGAGAGAGAGACAGAGAGACTTAAATGTCATTTACTGAATGTTAACAAAAATTCTGTTCTATACGGTGTCTAACACAAATGGAGGCTTAAAATTATGTGGCTTAAAACAAAATTAGATAAACTGTGTAGAAACCAGAGCAACCTGGCAGTAATATGCCCACCCCGTATTTGAAGAAAATTATTATTGAAAAAAAAATCCCACACATTTGTCAAGCACAGTAGTTGTAAAATAAAGTCCAAAAACACTCATTTCACTGCTTGCTAATGTGTATTAGTCCTATCTGTTAATGGCATTTTCCAATTGTAAATTCAAAGAAAGGCTATCACTCATTTAAGAGAATAGGCATCCAAACTCGGTAATTTTAGTATTATTGTTTAGTACTTCCTTTTTAAACAGAAATCTCTGCATGCACTTCTACATCTGTCCCTTCCAGTGTGCATCTCTGTATGATGACTTACCTTTGCTGTTTCTTGTATGATAAAGAGCTTTCATTAATAAACATTTTATTTGATGCAAACATAGTTAACTTTATGTTAAACACACACTGTTGAAATTAATTTCGAACACTGCCTTAAGAGGCAGCACAATACATTTCCACCTTGTTATAGTTAGGAGGAGATCCAAACAATAGAGTGAGGTTAAATTCTGGTAGTCTAGTATAAAATTACTTACTTGGTTTTTAACTTTTCATGACTTTTTAGTTGTTGTATTCAATTGACATGTGTATTAAAAATTAAAAAAAAAAAACAAAGGAAACCAAAATTACAACAAAAATAAACCTTAGAATAAACTATCATGTAAGGTTTCAGCAGCTTTTTTAGATTATTAGGGTAAAATTCATAGATCCTCTGTAAGTTTACATGTTCGCTATGCAATGAGCAAATTTATTGAAGTATACGAATATATTCTGAGCTATGCAAAGATCTAATCTTTGCATAGTTCAAATTACATATGATGTTACGAACAAAGGAGCAAGTGGAAAGAAAAACAAATATTTAGGAATGAGGTTTTTTTAATTGTTAAAGGGAATATTTGAAGAAAGAATTTTTTAACAACTCCTATTTAGCTGTTTATCCAAAGCATATGTTAAACAAATTAACATATAACTTTCCAGAAAATTTTCATTATGATGAAACTTTTATTATATACAAATGAACCCTATGTAAATGATGTAACTTTTATGAATGACAGACATTAAATGTTTCACTTACATGTATTCTCAGAATTTTGAATGTTTTCTTAAGTGCTTTCACTTCCTGAATACTAAAAAAAAAAAAATTTAAAGGAGAGAGCAACTTACTAATAAAAAAAAAAGCAATGCACCATGACAAGTAGACTATTTTGAGCGATCATGAAACAGGTTGGTTTTGTCAGTAACTTGAATGTTTATGCCTCATTGAAACTTCATCCATGGCTATAGCAACTTAAATAGATTTTCCAATACATTTCCAGCCAGTTTATTCAAATCCTTGTTCTTCAGTTTTGCCTTCTTTCCCTGTGCTGTCACCTATGGCAGTTTCATTTAGAAATATTTTGGAAGCTCGCCTGGTTTTACAGACCTTTAAATATTTGTCTGGTATGTGAAATGCAGGAAGAGACCGAAGAGGGAAAGAACATAACTGAAATTAGACATCTGAAAAAAATAATACAAATTTGAAACAGGCACGTTTTTAAAAAGTAAAAGAAAGGAGCACTAATTATGTGAGTGGGAAGAGAAAAAAGCACGTGATGCAGAGGTGGGAGGTCTGCCCTGCTTTCCTGGGATGCAGCACGGTCTTTGAGTCTGGGCAACCACACACTTACTGGTCGGCATGCAAGAGAAGGATGTGGACTTCTTAGCAGGGAGCAGGGCACTCAATTTTCTTAGCTTCTACCTCCCACATGCCTGGGTTAGTCTAACTTCTGGCAAATTGATCTTGGGCAAGAAAAAGCTTTACTGAGAGGTAGCATCTGTCAGCCTTGGTTGAGTAGCCACCTCAAGGCTGACTTACAGAGTGGGTAGGTTTATTATACCTCAAATGAGGATAAAACTCCATAATAAAGGACCCAAAGCAAACACTTTCAAGAGCTTGATGATTTTTTATCACCTAAAATGTAGTTAGCTTTATTTAGCAAAACCCCAGTAGAATCCACCATGCATCTTTTTCCCCAGTATCCTTTCTTTGGAGTCACAGCGTTTTGTGAGCCACATATAAATATCTCACTTTCTGTTGCAGTGTGCTTGCAGGTGGTATCATGGTGGGAAGCGTTCGAAGTGGGGAATTCTGGAATGGAAATTTGGAGTCAAGTCATTCTAGGCTGCTATGGAGAATGCTAAAGAGAATACTGTTGTTATAAAAGATAAACACCTAATTTTGTATGGAGTTTTGCTATTGAATTTTCAATTCTGTTATAAACAAAGCTGGCTTTATCTGTGGAGAGTGTGTGCTCCAGAGGTGATTCACCACGTTGTTCATTTTATGGTTTCTGGACACTAGGGTTAGAATAAGGACAATAGGACTTCGTCCAAACTGGAGAAACGGAGTTGTATTTTCTTTGAAACCATAAGTATAGATAAACTCCAGATTGGCCTTTTGGATCGATTTTATATTTTTGGTAGTTGGGAACCAAGTCTGAATATTCAAATAAATAAACACCCTCAGATGTAAAGCCACACTCCTTGTTTTATAGGCAATGTCAAAAATGGGAAGTTACTTTCTTTATGGTGTGCCATTGATTTTGAAACATTTTTATATTACCTACTCTGCCCTTATAACTTTTTTTTTCAGGTATCATTGCCACTTACCTTATTTTCAAAATAAATTAGAATTCTAGATTAAAATATTGTTTTGAGTGCCCTCTGGGAAGATTTGTTTTTCATATTGCCTGTTTCCATAGCAAAAAAAAAAAAAAGTTCAGAACTGTGCATGGTACTCAAAAGTCTAAGAATATGATGTAAGTAGCAATATAATCACCACAACTAAATTTCTTTTTAACTGTGTTGCAAAATAGATTTTTTTATCTAAAATCACTCCTCACTTCCAACATTTCTTTGTGAGTTTTAATATAGCAAACCCTCGCGTATCACGCACCACATCAACAAGTTTTTCTTCCCTTGGATTATTAATTTTTGCTTCTTTGCACTACATTTGTCTTGTGCCGAAATGACAAAAGCAGGCAGCAACAAAGATCCGGGTACTAGCCATATGTAGAAAGTTCTGGTGTGCATTTCTGTGTCCTTTTTCCTCACATATTAGAATTGTCAGGAACGGTTTTTTCCTTTGGAACTTCATGTTGACATCTTGCATGATCTTATAAATTAAGCTGAAGAGAAACTGGATACCTTTTATGGTTATTTGAAAATAAAATTTGCTACAAATAAGACGCTCTGGTCTCTGTTGCCTCATATCATGCATGAATATATTAATTTTTTTCTGTACTTCCCCATTGAACCAGAAAATATGAACCTCAAAGGATATTTAAATTGTTATTTATGACAAATATACAAAGAGGAAGAAATTCAAAGGTGAGGTTGCCTTTACTTAATCATTCTCATTCTGCTCCTTTTTCTTTTCCGAAGCAGCAAAAAACGTGAAGAGCTATCTGCTCTAACTTTGACATTCAAAGGTTTTGACAGCTTGCCTCACTTAAAGTTATATTTATTATTCAGTAAACTTTAATTCTATAGAATAAATGCCCTTTCTGAAATGTGATTTTTGAAAAGCACAAAGCTATTTCACCATTTCGAGCAGCTGAAGCTGTTTGAATTCTACAAACACATAGAGTGTTTTTTCAGAAAAAAAATATAGTGGAAAATTATCTTAAATATAATATTTGTAGCATTTTACCAGATTGACCTAGATGCTCTACAGGCATTTTAAAGAGCTGTAAAAACCTCCAAAATGTTATGATGTAAATAATTAAATGATGGTATTTTTCCGTGATATAAATTGAGACATCTTATTTTATAAATACAATTTCAGATTTACTTTCTTATTTCAGTGCAGATCTGAGGTCTCACCCTGGATAATTTAGTGACAAGGAGGGCTTTCTATTTCCAAGGATTCTAACGTGGTTCTTTATTCAGTTTTCTTCTTAAGCATTAGGAACAAGTGTGTGTGTATATGTTGTATATTTTCTTCCTAACACCCATGAAAAGATACATATTTTTAAGAGAGAAGGCTCATCTATTTTAAGTCAATTTTAATGAAAAGCAAAACAAAAAGGCAACATAACGGCAATTTTCCTTTGGTTGGAGATACTGCAATAGGTCAGCTTTCTGTTAGCGATGCTCCTGAAGGCCGCCCTGCTAACGCCCTCATCCTTCTGGGTTCTGTGTAGGTTACTGTCTTCGTGGAGCTTGGCCATAGCTCTGCCTTTTACTGGAATTATGTTGCTGTTTGGAACTTTCTCATTCAACAAAGTTTGACAAATGCTTATATTTCAACATAAACAACCACCACCACAACAAAAAAGGGGCAAATTTTGTGGGAATGAATAGTTTAATTTACTTCCCCTATTAAAGGAGGCACATCACAAACAAAAGGTCCTTTCACCATTCAAAGAGGATATTCTGGTTTAAATTGAGCATTATTCATCTGTTAAGGTGGCAGGACCTCAATGAGTTCATTAGCGAACATGAAGCATAAATTTCTCCATCCCCCCATATGTATGTACACACAGTATACACTGTGGCAAGGTAAATATGCATCCGTATAAAAGAGCCTGATTCTGAGGCTCACCAAGAGACAGCTCACCACACAGGCAACTTCAGGAGCCTGAGCACTGAACTAGCTAAGTGTCAGATTATCAAGCACTTTACCTTCAACTCTGGTGTTTTCGGTTTTTCTAGAGTATCTCGTGTCGGAACGTTCACCAATAAAAATGATCACTGTGGGCATCAATTTGTCTTAATTTTTTAAAAATATTTTATTTATTTACTTACTTTTTATCTTTTATTTTTCCTTCTTCTCCCCAAAGCCCCCCAGTACATAGTAGTAGATCCTGGTTGTAGGTCCTTCTGGTTGTGTCCTGTGGGATGCCACCTCAACATGGCTTGATGAGCGGTGCTATGTCGGCGCCCAGCATACGAACCGGTGAAAGCCCGGGCCACTGAAGTGGAGTGCACGAACTCAACCACTCGGCCATGGGGCCGGCCCCTGTTTTGTTTCAGTTTTGACTCAGATATGGATAAACTCATGGAATCACTCTGTGTTCTGGAAAGACCTTACTAGGTTGTCTAGTTCAAATCCTCATTTGTTTTTAATAGAAAACACACAGACAGATATGCCTTGTTTCCAGTTCAGAGACAATTGTGGGCCTTCCTCAGAAAAATATGGGTATGAAGAGTTCCAGTTTAGTCTCTGAAGATTTGCTTTGATTTTTTAATCTATTTTTTTACTGTTGCTGAAACAGTGTCATTGCAGCAACACACTCACTACAACTACTTCTCGTTTATTGCTGCTGCATTGTTGGCGCAATCTCTGTTTCATTTAGAAAGACTGCAATTATTACAAAACACTGATGGTTATTGCTTCGTGGAATTTTCTATAAATGTTCATGGCTCCCCGTTCAGAGCATCAGTTACTTACTCTCATTCTTCCAAAATTCCCTTTCATCTCAGATCTATTCCCATGACACTGTTGAAACCTTTTTCCTTCAAGTTAGTAATGCTCTTTTCCTTCCCTGAATTGTGGAATTTTCCCTGTCTTTATTCACATTTGCTTTTCTGCCAGATTTACACCCCTTATTACTTGCTTCTCTTTAAAACAATTTCCCCGACTGGCATCTGCCACAGGCAACGCACCTGCCACTTCTCTCTTGTGCTCTTGGGCTCTGCTTACTCAGAGCAAGCACATCGTCGTCTGGCTCCAGGATCTCCTCTTCCCTTGCTTCTCTGGAAATGGCACTTCTTTTTTTTTTGAGAAAGATTAGCCCTGAGCTACCTACTGCCAACCCTCCTCTTTTTGTGGAGGAAGACTGGCCCTGAGCCAACATCCGTGCCCATCTTCCTCTACTTTATATGTGGAACGCCTACCACAGCATGGCTTTTGCCAAGCGGTGCCATCTCTGCACCCGGGATCTAAACCGGCAAACCTGGGGCCGCCGAGAAACAGAATGTGTGAACTTAACCACTGCGCCACCTGGCAAACTCCCCTGGGAATGGCACTTTTTAAAGTTTCAACTTTCTAAGGATGACTCAAACTGTATTTTTTGGGCTATTTCCACCTGACTTTCTGTTAGCTGAAATACAGTATAAATACAATTGAACTCATTTTTTCATCTCAGCAAACTTTACTTCTGGACTTTTTCATTTCTGCTAATGATATTACTCTTCTCCCAGTCACCTAGACTGGGAGTCATCGAATCACCAATGTCTTCATTGCCTTCCTCAAAAATTATTTTGTATCATTCTGGTACCAAAGCCTATTGATCCTTTCTTTGTTCTGTGTCTTTGATCACCCCTCTTGATCTTCCTCTCTTGCGCCATGCCCCTACTGCCATGCTCATGGGAACAGGTTTCTTAACCTTGGGGAAGATGGTCCTTGTAGAAAGTCAGAGGAGTTGTTTCAGCTTTTGCTTTCCCTGGCTCCACGCCCTGATCCCCGATAAGAGTAGAACCAGTGGTCGGAAATTTAAGAAAGGTTATATTTCAACTAATTATATGATATTTTCTCACTAAGGTAGAATCATATGATCTAGAAGTTTGTGGCTCTTCTCTGTGGGAATTTAAAAAGAACCTGGTTGCCACTTATTTGGAACAGCTGGAGGAGAGCTTTCTCAGTCCGTGTATAAGTGGAATAGAATATACTTGTCATTAATTTTACTTGATAAAAATTTTGAATATTTAATTTCATACTAAAACAAATGGGATACACAATAGAAGAAATGAAAGTGTTGCTTGAGTTGCAAGATGAAATCTCCTGTTTTGAAGTAAGTTTTGGTCTGCAGGTGGACCCCCTAGGGTTGTGCCCCAGTCCTTAGGAAGACTTCTCTGGAGGAGTTTGAGAAGTGGCGGAGTAGATGGTCTCCAACCACACGTGACAAGTGTGTGAAGCAGCAGAAGAATCATGGGCTTTGGATAGACAGACCTGAGTTCATATTCCACCTCTTCCACCCAGATTCCGGTCCAAACCCTCATCTATCCACATTCCTCAAACAGCAATCACAGCTTTGTGGGTCCCTTCCCTTCTCATCTCTCTCTGCTCAAAACCTTTCCTCCATGCTACAAGGGTAATCTTTCTAAATATTCTCTTTCAGCTATGCTTTCTTTCTCAAGAACTTTAATGGATTCCCATTATAAATATGATTAAATAGAAGCTTCTCTCTGAGGCAGTCAAGGTTCTTTGTAATATGACTCAGCTTTACTATTCCAGGTTATTTTTGAATCCTTTCCAGCACTAACTAACCCTTCATTGTCTACAGCACGTGTCGTATTAATTCTCACTGTCATGTTTTTGCACACAGTATCTTCTCTAATTATAAAACATTTTTCATTCCTTCTTATCTGCCTCAGTCTTACAAATTCTTTTTTCTTCACTAATACTACATAATATTAATAAAGGAAAATTTTCAGAAGGAGTAAAATCACCTACAATCCCCAAACCATCATATAGCATCTATATAAAATTTTTTCCAAGTTCTTTTCCAGTTCTTGGATTTTTTACATAATTGTAATAATTTTGTTAAAGTTCATAGTATGGCACCTGGGACAAAATAAGCACTCGATAAATGGGAATTGATTTGAATCTCAAACCTATCATTTCTTTAAATTATTCTGATCGTATCTCCATGAAAATTGTCTTCATTAACAGTTGTGATCATCGATGTCCTCCTTCCTGACACCACCATAACTCTTGCTGTATGTCCTACACGCTTGACATGGGTAATATTAGGCTTTTATTATAGTCTCATCACAAGTCTAATTATTTCCTATATCTCCCTCAAATGTTATATCTTTCTTGAGAAAAAGGATGATGTCTTATACTTCCATTGTCTTTCTAAAGGTGCTAGGAAAGTAGTAATTGCTCAGTAAGCATTTTAAAAATTGAGTTGTGAAGCAGTAATTCTTTCATAGATGAGTGGATAGGATGGACTGAAGAAGACGTTTTGATTTGAACTCTGGGGGAAAGGGCAGCTTTCACGATAGAGAACTACTGTGGGCACTTGCAATTCTCCAGGAAGGAAATCAAGGGAAAAGTACAGATACGGGTCAAGCAGGATTCGTTCAAGCCTTACTTTCCTTCTCTGAGACCAATAAGTGCTTCTCGGAGGTCACCTCTCCAGAATGGAGAGCATATAAGGTAGCATTGTCATTACACATTTCTGATTGGAGAGCATTGCAGGGACCAGTCCTGGTGCCTTGACCGGGGAGCGCAGAGTCTCCTTGCCCTCAATCTTTTGGCTATGTTGCGGTAGTAGTTCCTTCCATTTTGTTAAGAACTCTTACCACTCTTCGTTTTGGAGGCACACTTGAAAGGAATTTAAAAACTCAAAGAAGCACTAGTCACCAATGATGACAACACCATCACTACCTCTGCATCGTGATGGCTTACACGAACAGCAAGCCATTTCATTGTTGTACTGTTCACTTGTCTATCCTTCAGTTTTGACTCTTGGTTTGAGTATGACTGTGTACTGCCCTGAACAGACTTTATTACATATTTACAAGGCAAACTTCACATTTAAATAAGCTTACATATTTCTTTGGCTCTAGACTCATGTTAAGCTGTATTTTCTCCTCCTGCTGACACCCAGTGTATCTGACTCCACCCTCTAACCAACAGCATTACCTTATCAATGTATAAACTCAGAGCAAAACCAAATTTTACACATTGATCAAAATTTGGCATCAAACCTTTGTGGTTCATACAGCATAGCTATGAAGGGTTCATGGGACTTCCATAAGCTGCATCATTCCGGCTGAGAATCACTGTGTTAGAAAAGACAGGATACTATCTTCTTCCTGAGAGGCCACAGCTCACTGGTGCCTATAGATGCTATTATTTTCCCATGATGGTTGCTGATTTTGGTATTCTTCACATCCAAAAACAAGTATTCTTTTCTCCACCAAATTGATGCTAATAGTCCTTATGAAGGGTGTTATATATGGGTGTTATTTGCAGTGAGGATTAATGAACGTTGAATGAGCACTGAAATAAGAGGCTCTGAAGTATTTCTTTTCTTTTTTGAGATGGGCAAACTTTTAAAGTATGATCAATTGTGCAGACAGGAATACTTTAGATTGGTTGCTCTCCAATTCTTATTTTAAGCAACAAAACCTTGCTTGCTGAATTCTTCACAGAACTGAATATATAAAACAGATCAGAATAAGGCTGTTCTAGGGGAGGAAGACAGTGTGCAGAGAGCTGTGGTTCCACCATTGTCTCTGATGCCTTCAGACAGCAGCCCTGAGCCTTGCCCTGGAGTCTGGGGGCATCTGGTTAGTCACTCCAGAAACCAAAATTTTGGATCCAGTCCTGAGATCCTGTTAAGGATTTTGATAAAAGTGTAGAGAAGCACAAAGTGGTACTCTTCGTGGTAGTCACTTACATGGGGGAAGATGTTAACACGACAAAAAGGAGCTGTGACCTTGAGCCCATTGCCTGGACAGTGTTGGTCTTAGTATCATCATCGGGGAAAAGAGAGGCTGTTCTAAATCATTGTTACTAAAACTTACCTGATCCTAAGGTTCACCCGGAGGGCTTGCTGGAAAGAGGGGCTCTGGCCCCACCCCTACTCCATGTAAGAGACCTGAAATCTGTTATTTCATAATTATGCCCAAGTAATCAGGTAAGTTTGGGAAAACACTGGCTTAGATATTTTCCATGGTAACTCTTCATCACCAATGTTTTTTTTTAGGATGCCACTCAGTTCCTCTATTTCTACCATAACTTCTGTGACAGGGACATTTCTTCACACTGGTAAGTGTGGGGCAACTCTGAAAAGCAGGAATTTAAACACGATGGAGCAATGGAAATTATATAAAGATGTTTCACTCCCAGAAAACCTGCCCAAACAGCAGTCAGGAATCTTTTAGAAAGTAGCAAAAACTGGGGTACACATTGGAAGCTTGGAGTTCAGGAAGGTATTAAAGTGTTTCTCAATATCCTTTGGGGAGAAATGCGTACTGAGCAAGAAATACATATTTCTGTATCCCTCCAGGCATTGTCAGTTGGGGGTACGGACACATCACGTCATCTCAAACGCCTGAATCTCAGTGTTTGGCTGCTTTGTGCTCCTGGAGGACATCCCCATGCTCTTACACCCGCTACTGGAAACACCTGGGAGTCCCAGGGCTGTTTCAGACATCCTCATCTATCAGCCTTCCAGACACCTGCTGGGGGGTGCCCTCATATTCTCCCCTGCCTCCTGGCTTCCCTGGGTGTCTCCTGCTTTTAAAGCTGTACAAGCGTGCCCACTACGAGAATGCAACATTTGTGCCAAAGATGCTGTTTCCTAAATGTTCCCAAGGAAGCGGAAGGCCCTTCTCCCTCACTCACAGCTGCACTTGGTCACCTGGGACCCGAGCAGCTCTGTGAGCATCCCCTTGTCACAGAGTCCTTCCTTCAACTTCTGCTTGTGGTTGCTCCTATCCCTGGACCTTGATACAACCCACAGGATGGTGTAGGGAGAGCTGCCATTTAATATCCCCACTTCACCACAGGCATCTGCACACCATCCCCCTTCCTCCTTCAGCCCCAGACAACGCCCTGAGGTACGAACTCCCGCCACTCTGCTCTTCTTAGGACAGTCCATTTTGCCGGACACGGTTCGACAGGTCTGAATCTCAGCTTGGGCTCAAGGTGGGAGAGCCACCCTATATGGCTCTGCAGATTGATAACTGATTTAAAAATCAGTCCCAGAGAGGATAAATTAATGAATTAATATACTCTGAGGGAGGTGTCTAGGGGGTGTCTAGGTGTCTGGGGTGTCTAGGTGTCTAGGGTGTCTAGGTGTTCAAGGACTCTGTTCTTTTCAACATTTTTATTACAGAATTAGTCTGAGGACAGAGCTGCCAAGCTAATCACACTTGCAGATGGCGCAAAGCCGGGAAGGACAGAAAATATAGCGGATGGTAAAAATCCGAATTAAAGAGATACTAAGAGGTTGGAATGCTGATCCAAACCTAAGAGACAAAATTTAGGAGAAAGACAATGTAAAGCTATGTGTAGGTCCTAAAAGCCACCTGCACAAATGCAAGCTGTGGTTTGTTGTTGTTGTTAGCGTCACGGAGCGGATTCCGACTCCTAGGGACCCCGTGCACAGCAGAGCAGAACTCTGATCGGTCTTTCTGCACCATCCTCCCCGCTTCCGGTGCCATATCAGACAATGCTGCACTGCTATTCGCCAGTTTTCACGGCCAATTTCTCAGAAGTGGGTGGCCAGGTCCTTCTTTCAGTCTGTCTGAGTCTGGAAGCTCCACTGAAACCTGTCCACCATGGGTCACCCTGCTGGTATTCGAAACCCGGTGGCATAGCTTTCAGTGTCCCAGCACAGCCACACACAGCTGCCGCAAGATGACAACTGACAGATGGGTGGTGTGGTTCCCGGACTGGACACGAACCCGGGCCGCGGCGATGAGAGCCAGGTCTTAACCACTAGACGCGCAGGGCTGGCTATAAACTGTAGAGTGGTCTTTAAATTTATTTTACCATGGAATACTTCCATCAAGTAAAATCTTACCAGACTTTTCATATGTAAGATAGTATCTGTTCTGGTTGAAGAGGGACTGGAGGAACCAGGGACCCCCTCCTTACTCCTCCTCACTTCTCTCCACGGCCCCTGAGAAGGTTTTGTAAACGTGGTTTGAAAACTCTTGGACTCTGGGGTGGTGGGGAGAGGGAGTGTGGGAGAAAGAGATGGGAGAACTGAACGCGGCTGAGCAGCTGCCTACGTGAAAAACACTTGGTCAGTTTTAGTTCAAGGTAGACTTGCTGTGAGCCAACGGTGTCATATGGATATTCCCTCAAACACGGCGATTTTATCTCAGGCTCTGTTAACAGACTCAGAATAATGAGACTGGGAACGTGTCTCTGCTGGACAGACCATACAAGGACATTATGTTTTCACACCATTGTGACCATCTAGAAGCTATGATTTTGCATCTTGCTTTTTCATAAACATTTTATCGTTGCTGGAAGCTTGGCCAAGGATGTCACATACGGCTGCACAGGCCATGCACTGTACAAGTCTATAGATACTATTTTCAGAGACTATAATGATTATAAAGGTTTGTGCCTCTTAATTTTTTCTCATTTTTTCATTTAGATTGCCCGCCACTCAGCGCTCAAAGATGGCTTATTTTAAGGTCAGGCATACACCAATGGGTAGGGCTGGAAAATGGTGTGAATTTAAAAAAAAAGACATTTGTTCCTATAGGATTTAAAGAATTGAAGTAACAGCAGGGTGTGTTGTTCTCTTGTTGGCATGTGTGATGCAAGTAACCAAGGCAATAAAAATACTCCATGAAATTAAGTCCTCAGTGCCTTTTCCGCAATCCACAAAGGATACAAATTGTGAGTCTGACTCTCCCAGATTAGCAGGTGGCTTCAGGTTTATCCTTTAACTCAGCTTTGAACTGTCTTCAGCACTTAGCTTCCTCTTCTTAAAAACAAGTGATTCAGAGGGATGTTCTCAATGTTCCTTTCAATGTGAATGCTTCACGATTCTATTACAGTTTCCAGTCGGTGAAAAACATGTTTTTCAGAGATGGAGGTGATAATACCTAGCACGTTACATTATAATTGAACCCATCAATTCCACGTGAGAGTTACACCAGCTCCTCGTGGAGATTCAGAAGCAATGGTTCTGAAAGAATGGTGCTGGGACTGCTGGGGGTTCCCAAGACACTTTCAGGGCTTCCACAAGGTCAAAATTATCTACAGAAGAATACTAAGATGTTATTTGCCATTTCCACTCTCATTCTCTCATGAGTGTACAGAGTATGAGAAATGTATGGCAATGCTTCAGATCCCATATTGCAATCAACCTTTAAGAAACTACCATTGTCAAGTTTTGGTGTAGGGTCAAAGAAGACCACTCACAATTGTCAGAAAGGCTATCAAAATGTTCCCCTCTCTGGGTGGCCCCATGGCGTAGTGGTTGGGTTTGTGTGCTCTGCTTTGGTGGCCCAGGGCTCCTGGGTTCAGATTCCAGGTGCGGACCCAGCACCGCTCCTCAAGTCATGCTGTGGTAGCATCCTACATAAAAGAGAGGAAAACTGGCGACAGATGTTAGCTCAGCAACAATCTTCCACACACACACACACACACACACACACACACAAAAGTTCCTTTCTCTTCCAGTTACACGTCCTAATGAGGCCAAAATTTCTTCAGATTCTGCAGCCAAAACAACACATGGTAACAGATTGAAAACAGAAGCAGATATCAGAATCAGTCTTAATTTCTAATACAATAAATATTGATATAAATAACCTGCAAAAACCACTGATCTTTGGGGTACTGAGTAAAGATTAAAAGAGTAAGAGTGAGGCCAAAAAGTTTAACAGATGTTCTAAAAGGCTATCAAAACAGCAAAATGTTCTCGTCAAGCACGTTAATGGCTATTGTTTCTCTCTTGAACTGCATACCTTCCTGTCCTCATTTGTTTATGGGAAGCTCCACCAGGAATTTGAAAAGTGATCATCTCGTAATGCCTGTAGAACTCTTTGACTTCTTATATTTTGGTTTATTTGAGACTATGACATGATTCCCTTTCATGGAAAGTTTTGTCTGAGTTTTGTTTCAATAAAGGGCATCCTTTAGGAAATCGACATAAGAACAAAATGATAGACAATTGTTAGATCTCCTGGGAGTAGAAGTGGAGTGTGTAGGGTGGAGAAGAGGACTGGAGGCTGAGATGAGGGTGACAGGCAATACCGGAAGTCCAAGACTCCCAAAAAGAGATTACACCCACCACCCTTCTGTGTTCCCCAAATGAGGATGTAGGAAGAGCAGGTGTCATAGTCACTGTGCCTGGAAGGATCCCACAGGAAGGGAGAATGAAATTTTTTTCTGGATAACTCCAGCTTGGGCTGTTTTGACTGCTGAGAAAGAGCCAGGATGTGCCCAGATGTGGTGGAGACATTGGTGGGGCCCAGTGGCCTCTCAAATGAGGGCCAGGCTTGTGATGGCTGTTACAGAGCCTGGAAGCCAGAAGGTGAATGCGAAATGCCCCCCAAATTCCTTCATTGACTTGGAGATGCCTCATTAGTTGGACTATTCTTCTTTCTCTCTCTTGCAAAAATAATTCTTCACTTGGATATTCACAGTGCAGGAATCAGGAAAAGGGAAGGGATAGACGAACAGACTACACAAAGAACTTAAATTTTTGTACTTTTGTGTAACTTCCTAATGAATTTTCAGATGATCCCTAGCCTGTTGAGTTCCCCATCCCTTCCCCTCCCACTTTTTTTTTTTTAACTTTGCCATATTCCTGTTTTTCTCTCACTTAGGGTGAAGATGTGTGTTACCCAGGTGAGGCAGATAGAGGCTGGTTTCAACCCCTGCCAGAATGAAGGCAGTGTTAGAAGGGGCGCAGTGGCTTTTATCAATGCCACAGGCATCACTCAGGCCCTTTCATTCCCAATCAGGTCACCAGTAACGAGATCCTGGAAGCTTTCCCCAGGGTCAGCCCCTGACGTGAAAGTCAAGCTCACTGCAATTTTGGCTCATCAGTTGGAACATAGGAAGAGAGGAGGTGACAGCGCAGATCCTAAGCCAATGCTGGACTGGTTAGATGAGCGCTGCCTTCAAGCAAGGTTAGAAGAAGTGCTGTAAAGCTACTGTGATAGACAATCAGACGTCATACAGTCTGGCTATGATTATTCTCATACATGAATTTTCAAGGCACTAAAAGTTTAAAATATTTATGGGATAGAATTCTTTCATCACTCATCCTTCGTTCACTCATTTATTCATTCATTTATACACTTTGCTAAGACTCTGAGTTGTCCCATCCCTTCATCACATTTGAGTGACAAAAACTCAAACTTGGATGAGCTTAATTCTGCATTTTATTTCCACGACCACAGCAAAACAGCTGAACTCTGCTGGAGAAATTTGCAGAATAGGTCAGATGGATAGTGTGATATCTTTGCAATATTAACCTTAACGTTTCCTGGCAATCCAAGTATTCCTCTGATGAAATTAATCTCTCACCCTCTGCAACAGCTCCTCAGATCTGCTCCACTCTTATCAAACTTCTAATATCATCTCCTCCATGACCCCCCACAACTGTACATCCCACTCTTTATAAGCAGGTAACCTGGCTTATTTCCCAGGAAACAGAACTTATTAGACAGAAACTATATCCACTCCTGCCAAAACACACCAACCTAGCCACTTCAAGATTCAGCCTCTCTTCTGTCTTGTTACAATAAAGGAGGTTTACCTCTCCCATTTAAAATCCTTCCATCCGTGGATCCATATTTTCTAGTGTTTTCAGGAGGCATACACAACAATTCATTCATCCTCTCTCTTGTTTGTCAACTGATGTCCTGATTATTTTTTTTATTTTAGGGATTGGCACCATTATTTATCCCTTCTGTAAGCCAGAACCCTGGACTAATGCTAGACACTTAGTTTTATTTATCTCTAATATCCATCTATCATCACATTCTGTCAATTTCTACTCCAAAATATTTTTCAAATCCACCTTCCCCCTCTGCCACTTCCATGGTCTAAGCTTGCATCCTTCCTTTTTTGGACTACAGCAAAAGCTTTTAACTGGTGCTGCCACAGTCACTCCTGCGTCCTTCAATTCATTTTCTACTGTATGATCTGCTCAAAACATAATCTAATCATGTTGTCACCCAAACCCCATCCCAGTCCTCCTGCTTTAAACCTTTCTTAAAACCTTCCCCACCATTTCAGAAAAAAGACCAGTTTTTAACTTGAGATGGAAGGTCCATCTTTTATTATGGTTCCTCCTGACTTCCTGGGCTCCAGCCACAGTGGCCACGTTCTCCCTCAACACAGGCCTCTGCACATGCTGTTCCCTGACCTGGAATGTTCTTTAGCTCCTCTGTACCTGTTGAACATGGACTCATCCTTCATTTCTAGCTTAAATCTCACTTTCTCAGAAGCACACCTTAGATAAGATCAATTCTCCATGACAAAGTCTCATAGCATCATGCGTCTTTCCTTTGTACAACTTACGACAGCTGCCATTTTATATTTATTTGTGAGATTACTTAATTAATATCTGTCTCCCTAACTAGCCTCCAAACTCATGAGGGCAGGGACATTTCTGCTCCTGCAGTGTATCCCTAGCATAACGCCTGGCATGTGGTAGCCACTCCATACACATTTATTGAATGGATGTGGATTGAATGCATCATGGTATGTTCAGGGCACTATTTAAGAAGCTCTAGGCACTGGGTCTTAGACTTCAGCATCAGAATCACCTGGGGCCTTGTTAAAGCACAGATCGCTGGACCTCGACTGCAGAATTCTGATTCAGTAGGTTTTGGGTGCCACGTAAGAATTTACATTTCTGACAGTTTCCAAGGTGATGCTGGGGTTGCTGGTCCAGGGACCACAATTTGAGGACCATTGCTTTAGGGAATTAAATACATGATTATGACATGGTCACTCTCTTCAAGAAAATTATAATTTTGTTCAGTTACAAATAGTAGATAAGAGGAATTTGAGTGAAAAAATGCAGTATTTAAAAGCTGTGGAAACCCACGAATAGGAAAAGACGTGCCATGATCTATTGTCTATTGTCCATACATGTAATTGATTGCTATATCAATTTCATGGCCAGTAATTGCCATTGGTGTTTATGAAAAAGAAAGATAATTTCAGACCGAAATGGTTGTAGAAATAGTTGATAAGATAAGGAAATTTAAGAAGGGTTGAGGGGTTGAATTCTTGGGGTGGAGCAGGATGAGAAAATATGTGAAAGAGGGACAGTTGGAGCAATAACACAGAGGAGAGGAAGCAAACCATGTGCCTGGAAATATTGAGGATAAGGTAATTCAGCTGGAACCCAGGATTCATTCAGAGGAAGACGGTAAAATTAGGCAGGAAGTGGAGAGAGGGGAGGAAGACTTTGCAGAGTGAGAGCAGCCTAATATAAGAAGACGTGGCTGGGAAAATTTTGTGTGTGGGGGGGAGAATTCTATCTATGTTGATTTTTCATTCCCTACTCACTACCTGCCTCATTTATAGGAGAAATACGGTCCTGGGAAAAACCAAGCGCTCCTCCTGTAAGGCAGCAGATACTGTGAACTAAAATGTGCTCCATCGCTATCACCACGATCTCCATCACGCTGTTGATAGAGCCCAGGCTGTAGGACCAAGAGTGCCAAAATTTTTGTAATACTTAGTTTTGAGGTGACGAAAGCAGATCCTGGTACAAGTTGTCATAGTCCATTAAGATTCCAATATTTTATTAAAGTTGCTAAAAACATCACTATTGTCTGAATAGATTCTACAGCTCTTGTGATATCAAGCCATTTTTGGAGATAAATTGCAAAATCCTCAGAGCTTCCGCGGAATGTGCACTGCACAGGACATAAGGGCCTAAGTGACAAGGAAGTACTGTGCCCAGAAAAGTGACAGACTTTTGCTGAGACTCACAGGCAAGTAATGGAGTATCAAGTCTGACCCAGCCCCGTTGCCATCAACATCTTTAGAAACATAGGCGTCAGACTTCTATGCAGGGGAAGCTCTTGGTTTTAGAATATATCACTTCCTAATCATGATATTTTTCAGTATAATGAAATATAAAATGTTGGATCACTTCACTTGTAACGTAATGAACATTCAATAGATAGAGAATTGACTTAAATAAGTCCAGGGTTCTTTTCATGCAACTAGATAATTTTAGGCATGTTCTACTTCACATGTTCATACAGGTTACACAATATACATTATGCTCTGAAATTGGCCAAATGTTTTGTATTCATTGCAGTCAGTCAGGTAGGAAAAAGTATTTTTTTTTCCCCTGAAAGACCTCAAAAACTCCATTGCCCGTTCACACGTGCGAAAGCAATATTTAAGGAAGAGTTCTGCCCTCCCACACATCGACTCTGCAGGATAACGGTTTGTCTAATGTGTAAATTCCCTCTGGTGACTGGCAATCGTGTCCCGATTTGGAAGTCAGCGAGGATAGAATCAAAAGCCGTCATTCCTACCAGCACTCAGCCCTTGTCTCCTGTCCTTTGAATGCAATCAATGTCAGCAGAGGAGTCACCTTCTCCCCACTGGCTAACCGGAAGTAGTGTTGTGGGATGTTTCTCTTCTCCCGATCAGGGTAGTTTTCTATTTGTTTCTTCCTGAAATTGACATGGCATATTTGATCAAAGTTCACTGATGTTAAAAAACCCAACACTATTTTCATATGTGGAAATGCCACTGAGAGGCTGCATTTAGTGTAAATTGCACAGAAACGTTCTGAGGGTCGACAGCAGGTCCCATCTGTGACCCCTTATTTGTCACATCACTCTGTTGTGTCTTGTATTAGTTTTACAGCTCTGCTCTGTGCAAATCCTTTCTCCTCTCTAAGATCACAGCTTCTTACACCCAGGGACCGTGTCACATGTTTTTTTGTGGTCTTTGGGGCCTATGTCTGTGTCTGAGCATAGCGAATGCTAGTAGATGGATTCATGGGGTAAGAAAAGCCACTTATAAATCTTGGACCATTTATTTATTACCGAGGAATCAGGTAGTGAATAGAATCTTGAAACTCAATTACTAGGTAGTGTTTTTATTTTGTTTTTGTGACTGGTTTGAGCATTAAATACAACCATAATAATCACATCAGGAAGAAAAAGCATGATTATATCCAACAAAAAGATACCGTGTGTGAGAACAAACTAAAGGATATCCTGGGGGTTGAATCCCACATACGCCATGACTCATGAAGAAGAATAGAAGTTGGTTTATGCTGTGCTAGGCCTGAGGCCAGACAATTCAATGGGTCCATGTGATGGACCAAATGCTTGTGTCCTCCTCATATGTAGAAGCCCTAACACTCAATGTGGCAGGAATCAGAGATGGGGCCTCTAAGGATGTAAGTACGGTCAAATGAGGTCGTAAAGGTGGGAACCCTGATGTGATAGGATTAGTGTCCTTATAAGAAGAGACACTAGAGAGCTCTCTCTCTTTCTCTCATGTGCACACACCAAGGAGAGGCCATGTGAGGGCAGAGCCAGAAGGGAGCCATCTGCAAGACGAGAGGGCCCTCACCCGAAATCGAATCAGCCAGAACCTTGATCATGGACCAGAAATTTTGTTGTTTAAGCCACCCAGTTTCTGGTGTTTTGTGATGGCAGCCCCATCAGAGTGAGACAGGCCACATGTGATCTACATTAGTTTCCTCTCTTTGCTCCTGGTTCCTATCAATCAGCAGTCCCACCGGCCCACAGGGGAGCTGGTGAGAGTGACATTTCACTATTCTTACTTTAAAGGCAACAAAGGGTTACTTCCTAAGACACAGACGCCCCTCAAACAAGGAGAGTAAGTGGCTAGGCAGGGATCACTTACATAATTCTTAGAATTCACTCAACAAAGCTTTCTTGAGGGCCACCTCTGTGTCAGGCACTGTTCCAGGTGCTGAGGATAAAGCAGCAGGCAGACAAAATCCCTGCCTTCATGAAGCCTGCATTCCAGTTGATTGTCTGTTACGGTCAGAGAGAGCGTGAACACAAAGAGAAGTCCTACCGATAAATGGCGTTCGACGGTGATGTTGCTGTAGAGAAGAGTAGAGCAAAGCAGGAGAGAACGAAAGTACTGAAAGGAGTCAGAACTTCAAATACAGTGCTTGCTGAGGTTCAGCAAAGACCTGAAAGAGGGGAAGGAGTGAATCATGGGGGTAACTAGGGAAAGAGAGTTCCTGGCCGGAGATGATCTGAGTGAGCTCCAAGAACGGAAAAGAACAGAAAGGAGGCCTGTGTGGCGGGAGGGGGAGAGCCAAAGGAGATAAGCTCAGATCCCTACTGGATGGAGGGGAAGCTGATCATGCCCAGTCTTGTAGGGTATTCACTGGACTCTCGTTTTAGCTCTGTGTGAGATGGGAAACCATTGGAGCATTGGTAGCAGAGGTGGACACAATACATCCAATGTCTAATGTTTTAACACCATCCCTGGGGCTGTGTTGAAAAGAACCTGATGGGAGCTAAGAGGCTCGTCAGGAGACTATGATGATAGCCCCGTTGAGCAATGATGGTGGATTTAAGTAGGCCAGAGCAGTGGAGGTGGCAAGAAGCAATCGGATTTGGATACATTTTGAAGGTAATGTTAAAAGGATTTGTTGACAGATTGGATATGGGATGTGAAAGAAAGGAATGAAGAATTATTCAAAACACTTTAATCTCAGCAACTAGACAGATGGAGAGGCCATCGGCTGAGGTGGGGAAGCTGTGGGAGGAGAGACCTGGGGCTGGGGGCTGGAGCATCAGGAGCTCAGATTGAGACAAGTTTGAGAGAACACTTATTAGATATTCCAGTGGAGATGTTGAGGAAGCAGTTACTATGGAATAAATGACATCATCCAGTTAAGATGGAATAAATGACAGATGTGTGTTGGCTGGTGGGAAAGATATTGCAGAGATGGGAAAACCGACAGTGATGAGAGAGAGGGGAGATTTGCTGGGGTGAGAGGGGATGGAATCTAGTGCCCCAAAGGAACATAGGCAGTTTATTCACAATAACAGGAAAAAGGCAGAGTTCGTGGCACAGGTGCAGGCGGTGCATAAAGGATGGTGGGAGCTGGTGGAAATTCTCTACTGATGACTTCAATTTTCTCAGTGGAAAAGGAAGTGAGTTGATCAGCTGAAAGAGAAGCTAGGTAAGGAGGTGTTGGAGGTTTGATGAAAAAGAAGATATGAAACCATGGTCGAGAAAATGGGGAGGGCATGGACTAGGAAGCGATGGGGGAATTGCCTCCCAGCTGAGAGGGCCCCCTTTAAGGTTATGGTGGCGAATTTAAACAGAGACCAGCCTGTCTCCAGTCACAATTGGTTGAGCAGGTGCAGTCATAGATCAGGCAGGGAGCTGGAGTTTTGCCAAGGAAGGAAGACAAAGTGAGAGAGGGCTCCCGGAGTGAAGGGCCGAAGCAAGGGAGAAATTATCATGACGAACGATGAAAGCAGAGCTGGTCCAGGAGTAGAGTGATGACACGAGGGGGCGGAGAGCCCTTGAAAAGGTGGCAGGATCAACAGATTGGGGTTCCCTGGACCAGCACCGGATGTTGGAGTCGTGGTCCTGGGGGAAGTGAGCTGGCATGAGAGGAGATTCTTAAAATGAAGACTGAATCCTTGAAACTCAACTTACAGAAAGGCCTTGACTAACAAGGAAAATCCATTAATTAGTATGAGTTTTAAATGAAGTCTCGAAGTGCCCCATGCCTGAGACTTCTATCTGTGACTGTTTCCACAAAGAGAGGGCAGGCGAATAGAATTGCTAATGTATTCCTGGGAGTTATGAATAATGAAACTATATGCCTGGAAGCAACTTTGAGAGGTCCTGCTTCAGATTACCTTTCATTCTCCCACCAATCCTAAACACCTTGGAGAAGAAATGCGACTACGAGCTACGTGAGTCATTTGCTCTAGAACTCTCCATCCGGTGATAGTTTTTGTAAAACACTTTGAGTGAATTTAAAGACTATGTCCTTTTTTTTTCACTTTAGGGGAGAGAGAGAGGAGCAGGTCCAAATCATCTGCTTAATAACCCTTCAGCACTGGAAGGCAATTTCCAGGTAGAGTTTGGTGCGTACAAAGTGTCACCCAGCAGAAGGTTTCCACCTGGCAGAGAGGGACAGAAAGACCTCTCATGGCAGGAAGCCCATGAGAAAATCCATCACAGTGCACTGACATGGGAATGCCTTACTCCTCCACGTTAAAAAATTGACCTGCGTGTGCATTTACATCAATGGCATGAAATCTCAGAAAAATCATGAGCCTCGCATCTAAAAAAAAAGGTAAGATTCAAATTCCCAAAACTTGAGTGTTTATATATTTTGAAAAATAATCCCTCTGTGCCAACGGTTGGAGCTGTCTCCTTGCTGTTTCTTTGCATCGGCTTGAACTGTGCTCGGAATTCTCCAGTTGCCAACTCCGGAACCCAGCCCTCCTTTCTGGTGGTATGGGGAACTGGGGGAGGACAGCCTGGGAGGGGACTCGTTACACCGTGAACCAGCTGACTCAGGTGCTCTTGAGGGAAGTTTGTGCGCAGAGGAAGCTCTATTATTGTAAGGCCTTATTAGGGTTTTTAAGCCTTAGGCTTTTTGACAGGTCGATGCGCCAAATCATTAAAAAATATGGAAAGTCAGATAGAAGGTCTTTTCATTTCTTTTTCTTTTTTAAAGGCTGGAACCCAGCACACCAGACAGACTAACCAGAAATCAAAGTGAAGGGAAAACAATGCTTGTTTTTTTTTTTAACTGCTTCTTAAGGCCTTGTTGCTCCTGCTGAGACTGTTGTAGTCTGCGGGGTGTATGTTTCTGGTTCTGATTAAACGTAAGCAGATTTTAAAAGGACATTCTTTTTAGTAAAGGGGCCCCAGAGTCCCAAATTCAAGAGAGAAGTGAGAACAAAGATTGATTATTTCAAACTTGCCTCATTTGCTAAAGTAACAGACACCTACGGAAACACGTTCATAGGATTCTAACAGAATTATGAGAAGGAAGCAGTTGAAAGAAGAAACATGATGTTTCAAGGTGGGTTGCTTCCCACGGTGGGAAGAAGGTAGGAAATGAGGAGATATCTCAAAGAGGAAGATAGGAAGAGCTGGCACAGACTGAGTTGCAGAACTCACTCAAACTAGCTTAAGGGAAAATACAACGGGAGGAAGTAAATGCAGCTGGACCTGAGGGACTGGAAATAGGAAGCGGGATGCTATTGGGAACCAGGCTGTATCTCTCTTCCCTCTCCCCTCCCCTCCCCAGCCCCACATCCCCACTTGGTCTTTGGCTCTGCTTTTCTCTTCTCTCTTCCCTCTTTCTCCTCCTCCTCTTTCCTCCAGCTCCTCCTCCTTCTCCTCCTCCTCTCTCCTCCTTTCTCCTCCTTTTCCTCTCCTTCCTCTCCTCCTCCTCCGCCTCCTCCACTGCCTCCTCCTCCTCTCTCTGTCTAGCTGAGTTTTTGCTCCCCTACTGCTCAACATGTGATCAGTTTGTCTGCACTGCAGCTCCTGTGTGTGCATCTGCTGAGATCAAGAACCAGAGTGGCTGACTGACTTACCTCTCTCATAATTCCAAATTCCTGGAGAGAGATTCTGATAGGCCCCATTACGGTCAAGGCTGTGCCAGCAAGGCAGGGTCATATGGTACAAACCAGAAGGCCAAATTTCTCCCTGGGGGTGAGTGGGCAACAGAAGCTCTCTGAGAGGGCTGTGCGCTGGGGCGACACCCCAGGAATGATGAATATAGAAGGCTTTATATCACCAGGTTGATCTAAATGGGACTTTGGCAGATGTATAGTTTGTGTAGTGGCTCAGTTTTTTGCACAACTGTGTCCCTGTTGACATGTTGAGCAATCTCTCTCCTGAGACCTGAGAAGATTTGAGGAATATCATAGATCATAGTTAATTGCTAGTTCAGTCTGCCTCTTCTCACTGGTGCATCACTGTTCTGCCATATTCACAAGCCCTTTGGGTGATGTGGTATGAAGGTGTGGAGCTCACCACTAATGAACAGGGGTCTAGTGGGCTTCCGGACCCCTCTCACTCTGTAGTGCAATGAATTGGAATCATGGATGGTACTAAGGTGGAGTTCACTTTTCTCGTGTCTCTGAACCCATTAACACTAACTTAGTGTTTATTTAAATGTATCGATTTCATCATATTTTTAAATATTTGAGGAAATTGCAGCACAGAAGATTTTCAGTAAATTTGACCACAGGCTCATTTACTAACATATTTCTATGCTAGGAACATGACAAACAAAAAGAAAATTTGTATTTCTAGGGAAGATATCTGAATTTCCTAAGTAACCTAGAAACTCTTTACTGAACGAGCGGCTGTGTATTTCTGCATCTATTTGGACTAGTATAGTAACAAATGTGTGAAACCATGTTGTCTACTGTGAGTCAAATATTGTTCTCTGGGGGCCGCGCTACTTCACACATCTCCTTTTTGAGAGTAAAATTGGGAGGGGAGTGTCTCTCTCTTTTCTTAATAGAATATATGTTTTCATTTAATAGATTTTGGAAATAAAATTTAGGGCTCGTTTTTCTTCTCCACGTTTTGCCTGCCTCTTGGCTCATGTATTGATCTTGCCAAGAAACTTTTAGAAAGCAAATAGTCCATATTTTGAGATACCTGCCTCAACCAATAAGTAAACTGTGAAATTCGCCGTAATTCTTTGATTTAAAACACTTGGAAGGCATTTAGTTGGTGTTTGGTGGTGTTGACATGACTATATTTAAAAAATAGAATGCTAGATTCTGTTTTCATTTAAACAACTTTAAAACATCTTTCTCTTGTGGGTGAGTTGTCAGAGCATCTCAGTGAGATGGAAAGATAAAGGATAGCCCTTCCTTTATTTTATTAACTGAGTTTTATGAAGTATGTAGATTAGTATACCAAGGTTAATAAACCTACATTATTTATTAGACATTATTAATATAATCTCTCCTACTATTGGCCTATTAGCAATAGCAGATAATATTTTATAGGGGAGAATGTCTATAAATATGAAAGTGGATTTGAGATAATGTCAGAGTCTAGGATGGTACTAAGGGTTTTCATCCCTGCTCTGTTAACACTTGTTGTATGGACTTCAGCAAGATACATAATATTATTTAGAGATTCTTTGCGTTCTATGTGTGAGAAAGAGAATGGCATCTAAGGGTCGATCTTTTCAGGGCTGAAAATCATCAAATGGAGTCATTCATGCTACACTCTAATGGTTGGTGTTAAAGACATTGTCACGGTAGAGACATCACGGTTGCAGGTGGGCTGACCAGCTAGACATGTTTTCACAAGGAAGCAGTCTTTGATGGGGTTTCCTTGCTCTGGTTTGAAAGCGAAGCATCTTGATTTTTTTCCACGTCTTCAGGTTTTATCAGGCTTTTCAAGTCTGGCTTATGTTAACTAAATTAACAGCAACAACAACAACAAACATCTGATTTTATTCAAAGCGACAATTTATTAATTTCCAGAGACCATGGCCTTCCACTATCCAGGTATTTGTTTCTGCCATTCAGGGATTTCAGTTTCTGGAGTTCAGTTACTAGGAAGGACATAGTAACAAATGGAATACTGCCTAGTGATTGTGGAGTCAGAACAAAGGGAGTTGGGTTTGCTTGAATATTTTAACGATGCCACAGTAAACACGGGTGAACTTTCTCTCCTCCTCGACAGGGCGTACTTCCGTGGTGACTCATCTTCTAGATTCAGTGTCTCTTTTTGTCTTTTCTGATTCAGAGTTGGGTAAGATTGTTAAAATCTTGAATCTTGGGTTTCCATGCATTCTATATTCCATGCAGACTGTAGTCCAGATTTTTATTAAGCCGTCGCTGTCTTTTCCAGACCATCATATTTCCTGTAGCTAAGTGCCCAGTAAAATTGATTGGACTTGGGATTCTAAATATCTCTCAACCTCCCACTTTTAGACTATCTGTCAAGGTGGGCTTCTTGTACCGATGGCTGATCTCATGGTGATAATCACTGCCATTTTTTTGAGCCTATAACTTGCCACCAGGCTTTATGTTCTCCCTTTTAGTTTGCAGACTGTGTATTATAATACTCATTTTATAGGTAAAGAAGCTGAAGCTCAAAGAGTTAGATGACTTGCCTAGGGTCATATAGCCTGGTTCTGACTGAGTCAGAATTCCAAACCAGTTCTGTCAGACTCAAAGCTTGTTCCTTCTAACGTTGATTCCTTCTACTTTTACTTTTGGGGGATGACTAATGTCCAAGTTTTGTAAGAACCCTACTTTGCCCTTAAATACTGATTGTAGTAGAAGTCTTATATTTTGAAATAAAAATATGTAACGCAGAGTCTTCATATCAATATGACAGAAGTTTTATAAAGCTAACATTTTATTTAGCAATAACACGTGCTAGATACTATTTGAACATGCTTGAACATGCGTAATTTCATTTATCCCCAGGGACAATTGTTTGAAGTACAATGACCCACAATGTGTAGTTGAGGAGATTGAGTCACAGAGAAGTTAAATAACTCCTCAGAGTGACACAAGCTGTGACTCAAATCTATGACGTCTGACCAGGTTTGGCCTTTTACCGTTATAGTGTACTGCCTTTTTGGTTAATAGAAACTTGAGGACTCAAGGTCCAAAGATCATGTTTCCTGAATTGCTTTTACATAGAAGTTTCATTCAACAAAATCTATATCTGCTCTATGCCAGACTCAGATAATAAATAAGTCTTTTCCTTTAAAAATTGTATTGACATATAAGCGACATCACCATAACACAAAGTGATAAGTAAGGAGGTATATGGAGCCATAAGAATACAGATGAGGAGGAAATTAATTCTGCCTGAGGGAGGGGGTTGAGAGGGCACTACACGTAGGAAATGAGAAGTGATGAGTAAGGTGGGTCCTAAAGTCAAAGTGGGACTCAAGGGAGAGGGAAAGGGAAAGAGAAATATCATATTAGGCAGTGGCAAGAGACCCGGAGGCGAGAAAACACTGGGCTTGTCACAGAAGAGTGAACAGAGGGAAGCTGCTGGAATAGCCAGAAGACGGTGCTGCTGGTGAATGACTAGAAAATAAGACTAGAAAGTCAGACTGGGACCAGATTTCGAAAAGCCTTTTATGCATAGAGTGTGGATGTTGTAGGCAATAGGGAGCCATGGAGGTTTTTAAGTATCATAGTAACGTGATTAGCTAAGATGCATGTGGAGAATGGGAGTTGAAGTGGAGGAAATACTGTAGTTTACAAGAGCAGTTTTCAATAATTCAGGGAAGAATAAAGAATGAGTATCTAGTCTAGAAAAGCAGCAATGAACATGGAGATTGCTAAAGTAGAATCTACGGGAACTGGTGGCTGATTAGATGGAACCAGGGAGCCAAGGATGACCTTGGGGTTTCCCACTTGGGCAGTGGAATGAATGGTGATTTTTCACAGCCGATATGGACAATTTACGATGAGGAGCATCGTGGCAATAGTGCTTTTCTTGTCGTTTGTTTGTTTTTTGACACAATGATTTTCATTGTGTCCCTTGAAAATTCCTAAGTTGTTAATGTAAGTTTTAGCTTGTATGGTCTTAGTTTTATTTTTCTCCGAAATAATATTTTATTTATTTATTTATTTATTTTTAATAGACTTTATTTTTTAGAGCAGTTTTAAAAAATTTTATTGAGGTCATAACAGTTTATAATATTGTGAAATTTCCATTGTACATTATTATTTGTCAGTCACCATATACGTGTATGCTTTTATCCCTTATGCCCACCCCCCAACCCTTTTCCCCTCTGGCAACCACTAATCTGTTTTCTTTGTCCATGTGTTTGTTTATTTTCCACATATGAGGGAAATCATGTGGTATTTGTCTTTCTCCGTCTGGCTTATTTCGTTCAACACCATACCCTCAAGGTCCATCCATGTTGTTGCAAATGGGACTATTTTGTCTTTTTTATGGCTGAGTAGTTTTCCATTATATATGTATATATATATATATATATATATATATATAATAATATATATATACCACATCTTCTTTATCCATTCATCAGTTGATAGGCACGGGGTTGCTTCCATATCTTGGCTATTGTGAATAATGCTTCAGTGAACATAGGGGTGCATAACTCTCTTTGAACTGTTGATTTCAAGTTCTCTGGATAATTATCAGTAGTGGGATAGCTGGATCATATAGTATTTCTATTTTTAATTTTTTGAGAAATCTCTATACTGTTTTCCATAGTGGATGCACCAGTTTGCATTCACACCAGCAGTGTAAGAGGGTTCCCTTTTCTCCACATCCACTTCAACATTTGTTATTTTTTGTCTTGGTAATTATAGCTGTTCTAACAAGTGTAAGGTGATATCTCATTGTAGTTTTGATTTGCATTTCCCTGATGATTACTGACATTGAACATATTTTCATGTGTCTGTTGGCCATCTTATATCTTCTCTGGAAAAATGCCTCTTGGTATTCTCTGCCCAATTTTCGATCGGGTTGTTTTTTGCTGTTGAGTTGTATGAGATCATTATATATTTTGGAGATTAATCCCTTGTTGGATATATGATTTGCAAATATTTCCTCCTATTTGGTGGGTTGTCTTTTCATTTTGTTCCTGTTTTCCTTTGCCTTGCAGAAGCTCTTTAGTCTGATGAAGTATCATTTGTTTATTTTTTTGTTTCCCTTGCCCGAGTAGACATGGTATTTGAAAAGATCCTTCTAAGGCAGATGTCAATGAGTGTACTGCCTACATTTTCTTCAGGGGTTTTACGGTTTCAGGTCTTAAATTCATGTCTTTAATCCATTTTGAGTTAATTTTTGTGTATGGTGCAGGATACTGGTCTACTTTCATTCTTTTGCATATGACTGTCCAGTTTTCTGACACCATTTATTGAAGAGACTTTGCTTTCTCCATTGTATGTTCTTGGCTCCTTTGTCAAAGATTAGCTGTCCATAGATGTGTGGGTTTATTTCAGGGCTTTTAGTTCTGTTCCATTGATCTGCGTATCTGTTTTTGTGTCAGTACCATGCTGTTTTAATTCCTATAGCCTTTGTAGCATATTTTGAAGTCAGGGATTGAGATGTCTCCAGCTTTATTCTTTTTTCTCGGGATTGCTTTTGCTATTTGGGGTCTTTTGTTGCCCCGTATGAATTTTAGGATGCTTTGTTCTATTTCCGTGAAGGATGTCATTAGGATTCTGATTGGGATTGCATTGAATCTGTAGGTGGTATGGACTTTTAACTATGTTTCTTCTTCCAATCCATGTGCATGGAATGTCATTCCATTTCTTTATGTCATCATAGATTTCTTTTAATAATGTCCTATAGTTTTCATTGCATAGGTCTTTTACCTCCTTGGTTAAATTTATTCCTAGATATTTTATTCTTTTTGTTGCAGTTGTAATGGGATTAGATTCTTGAGTTCTCTTTCTGTTAGTTTGTTATTAGAGTATAGAAATGCAACTGAGTTTTGTAAGTTGATTTTGTACCTTGCAAATTTTCTGTAGTTGTTGATTATTTCTAATAGTTTTCTGATAGATTCTTTAGGGTTTTCTATATATAAAATCATGCTGTCTGCAAACAGTGAGAGTTTCACTTCTTCATTGCCAAGTTAGATACCTTTTATTTCTCTTCCTTGCCTAACTGCTCTGGCCAAAACCTCCAGTACTATGTTAAATAAGAGTGGTGAGAGTGGGCACCTTTGTCTTGTTCCTGTTCTCAGAGGGATGGCTTTCAGATTTTCCCCATTGAATTTGATGTTGACTGTGGGTTTTTCATATATGGTCTTTATTATGTTGAGGTACTTTCCTTTTATACTCATTTTATTGAAATTTTTTTTCATAAATGGATGTTGGATCTTGTCAAATGCTTTCTCTGCATCTATTGAGATGATCATGTAGTTTTTATTCTTCATTTTGTTCTTGTGTGGCATCACATTGATTGGTGTGTGGATGTTGAACCATCCCTGCATCTCTGGTATAAATCCCATTTGATCATAGTGTGTGATCCTATTAGTGTATTGCTGTATTTGGTTTGCCAATATGTGGTTGAGGACTTTTGCATCTATGTTCATCAGCGATATTGGCCTGTAATTTTCCTTCTTTGTGTTATCCTTGTCTGGCTTTGGGGTCAGGGTGATGTTGGCCTCCTAGAATAGCTAGGAAGTATTCTGTCTTCTTCAATTTTTTGGAATAGTTTGAGAAGGATAGGTACTAAACCTTCTTTGAATGTTTGGTGGAATTCCCCAGAGAAGCCATCTGGTCCTGGACTTTTATTTTTTGATTACTGTTTCAATCTCTTTACCTGTGATTGGTCTATTTGGATTCTCTATTTTTTCTTGATTCAGTTTTGGGAGGTTGTATGAATTTATCCATTGTAAGAATTTATCCATTTCTTCTAGATTGTCCAATTTGTTGGCATATAGTTTTTCATAGTATTCACTTATAATCCTTTGTATTTCTGTGGTATCTGTTGTAATTTCTTCTCTTTCATTTCTAATTTTATTTATTTGAGTCTTCATTCTTTTTTTTCTTAGTGTCTGGCTAAGGATTTGTCAATTTTGTTTATCTTCTCAAAGAACCAGCTCTTAGTTTCATTGATCCTTTCTACCATTTTTTGGGTTTCTATTTCACTTATTTCTCCTCTAATTCTTATTATTTCCGTCCTTCTGCTGACTTTGGGCTTTGTTTATTCTTCTTTTTCTAGTTCTCTTAGGTATACTTTAAGATTACTTATTCGAGATTCTTATTGTTTGTTAAGGTGGGCCTGTATTGCTATGAATTTCCCTCTTGGGACAGCTTTCGCTGCATCCCGTATGAGTTGGTATGGTTTATTTTCATTTAAACTTGTCTCCAGATATTTTTTGATTTCTCCTTTAATTTTTTCATCGATCCAATGGTTGTTCAATAGCATGTGGTTTAGTCTTCACATATTTGTGATGCTTCCAACTTTTTCTTGTAGTTGATTTTTAGTTTCATAGCATTATGGTCAGAAAAAATGCTTAATATGGTTTCAACCTCAAATTTATTGAGGCTTGCCTTAGTTTCCCAATATATGGTCTATATTTGAGAATTTTCCATGTGCACTTTGGGAGAATTATGTATTCTGCTCTTTTGGGACAGAGTGCTCTCTCTAGATTGATTAAGTCCATCTGGTCCAATTTTTCATTTAATTCCACTATTTCCTTGCTGGCTTTCTGTCTAGATGATCTATCCATTGCTGTAAGTGGAGTATTGAGGTCCCCTACTATTATTGTGTTGTGCTTAACTTCTCCTTTTAGGTCTGTTAATAGTTGTTTTATGTACTTTGGTGCTCCTGTGTTAGGTGCATATATATTCATAAGTGTTATATCTTCCTGGTGGAGTGTCCCTTTTATCATTATATACTGCCCTCTTTGTATCTAATTGCCTTTTTAATCTTGAAGTCTACTTTGTCTGATGTAAGTGTGGCGACATATGCTTTCTTTTGTTTGCTATTAGCTTGGAGTGTCATCTGCTATCCCTTCACTCTGAGCCTGTGTTTGTCTTTAGAGCTGAGATGTGTTTCCTGAAGGCAGCATATTGTTGGGTCTTGTTTTTTAATCCATCCAGCTACTCTGTGTCTTTTGATTGGAGAATTCAATCCATTTACATTTAGAGTTATTATTGATATATGAGGGCTTAATGCTGACATTTTATCACTTGTTTTCTGCTTGTTCTGTATTTCCCTTGTTTCTCATCCCATATATTTCCAACTGCCAATTCACTTTGGTTATTCTCTATGATGGTTTTCTCATTATTTATCCTTTGTGTCTCTGTTCTGATTTTTTGTTTAATGATTACTGTGAGGTTTGTATAAAAGATCTCGTAAATGATGTAGTGCATTTTCTGATAGCCTCTTATTTTCTTAGTCTAAGCAAGTTCCATCCATTTCCTCTTCCTGATCTAAGTTATCATTATCACAAGTTATTCCATTTTGTGTTGTAAGTTTGTGGTTAAAATGAAGGGATTATAGTTATTTTTGATGTTTTCCTTCCCTTTAATATTATAATTGTTTGCTAACCTGTTCTGAAAAAGAGTTGCAATTTTCTGATTTTGTCTGTCTATTTATCTCCTTGATCAAGGCTTCATAAGCCCTTTCTTTTTTTTTCTTTCAGGTATTAGTGTCTTCTTGATCATTTCTTTGGGCGGGTGGGGGGTGCATCTTGTGGCAATGAACTCCCTCAGCTTTTGTTTATCTGGGAAAGTTTTTATTTCTCCATCATATCTGAAGAATAGTTTCACTGGATAGAGTATTCTTGGCTGAAAGTTTTTGTCTTTCAAGATTTTGAATATATCATTCCACTCTCTCCCAGCCTGTAAGTCTTCTCTTGAAAAATATGCTGAAAGCCTGATAGGGATTCCTTTGAAGGTTATTTTCTTCTGTGTTGCTGCCCTTAATATTTTTTCTTTGTCATTGACTTTTGCCAGTTTTACTAATATATGCCTTGAAGAAGGTCTTTTTACATTGATGTAATTAGGAGTTCTAGTACCTTCATTTACATCTAATTCCAGCTCCTTCCCCAGGTTTGGGAAGTTCTCAGCTATTATGTCTTTGAAGAAGCTCTCTGCTCCTTTCTCCTTCTCTTCTTCCTCTTGAATACCTATAATCCTTATGTTGCATTTCCTAATTGAGTCAGATATTTCTTGGAGAATTTCTCTATTTCTTTTTAGTCTTATTTCTCTCTACTCCTCCATCTGCAGCATTTCTATATTTCCGTCTTCTAAATAACTAATTACATCCTCCATAATATCAGCTCTGTTTTTTTTGCTTAAACGACAAACATTTATTTCTCACAGTTCTGGAGGCTGAAAAGTCCAAAATCAAGGAACCTGTAGATTCTGTCTCTGGTGGGGACCCACTTCTTGGTTCACAGACAACTGTCTTTTCTTTGTGTTCTCCATGGCAGAAGCTGGCAAGAGAGCTCTCTGGAGTCTCTTTTATAAAAGCACTAATCCTATTCTTGAATATCAGCTCTGTTTTTTAAGGATGCCAGAGTTTTATTTATCTCCTTCATTGTGTTTTTCAACTGCAACATTTCTGATTTTTTTTCTAGTTTCAATCTCTTCTGTGAAGAATTCCCTCTGTTCATTAATTTTATTCCTGAGACCATTCAACTGTCTTTCTGAGTTTTCTTGTAACTCATTGAGTTTCTTTATGATGATAACTATTTTGAATTCTCCGTCATTTAGAGTGCAAATTTCTGTGACTTCAGGATTGATTTCTGGGTACTTGTCATTTTCCTTGTTGTCTGGAGTATTAATATACTTTTTCATGCCATTTGATGGAGTGGACTTTTGCATTTGCATAGTGGTAGTGTCTGGTCACAGATTCCACCTACCACCACTTGGGGGGCAGGAGCTGTGTTTTCTGAGCCTGCTGCAACCCCTGGCAGTTGTGCCTATCTGTTTGAAGCTGTGCCAACAGGGCCCATCTCCATTTGCCCGCTGGCTGCTGCTGCTTTACACATGTAGGCACAGGTGTCCTGGCAGGGATCCCCTGCTCTGGTTGACTGGCTGAGCTTGTGTGCCAGGCAGGAGTAGGGGGAGAGGTGCTTTGTTTTGCATGTATGTGTGCTCCCGCTCTGCACTCACTGTCTGCCCACCTGGGTTGCTCAACTTGGTGTGGACACCCCACAATTGCTTAGCCTCCTCAGTGTGGAGTGTTCCCACAGGCTGGGAGGCAGCTCTGAGAGTGCAAGCATTCCTGCAGAGGGCTGCCTTTTCCCCCATCTCCTCTCAGAGTCATGCACCGGCTGCCATGGGAGCTCCTGTGCCCTACATCACTGCTGCTCCAGAGGGAGGAGAGATCTGCTTACCTCCTTCCACCACCTCCTAGGGGAATCTAGCACCTCCACCTTCAGATGTATGGCTGTGTGGATCTCTCAGATGTCTATTGTGTTGTGTGAATGTCCTCTGTTAGTTTATAAGTGTTCTTCTCATTGTAGCTTATGGGGGAGAGCCTAGGGCAGCACTCACTCCACCATGATGCTGATGACACTCCAATAATATTTCGTTTTTGATCAAAATACTTCTAGAAGCTGATGATTCAATTAATCAGACTATTACTGAGTGCCTACTGTGCACCAGGCACATGGTAGATATTTGATTTACATCAACCATTCAATCTCAAGGTGAAACAAAGGCAGGTGCACAGTTGAGATCTCTTGAAGGTTCTCTGGTCAGCTTTGATGGTGAAGGAATACTCAAAAACCTACTTATAGCCTACTCCCTGAAGTACAAAGTCCCTCCCATGTTCTTTGGACCATAGTGTGAAGTTTCTGATTTCTCCTCAGAGGTGTAGCCTTTGGTATGCCCACAGTCACTTTGGGATGATGGTGGTTTTGGCAGGCCTCTTTCTGACTGTCTCTTTTCCTTACCACACCCAGCTGTTAAGCTCTACAGATCGCAGGCTGCTTCTCTGTTGTTTTCAACAATGTCCTTAGGCATAAATTGCTCCACAGACTGATCCAATCAAAATCATTTCTTTGAAGGGATATTCCCTGAGGTTGGGGTTTGAGGTTTGTTCTGACTACAGGAGGGTGCCTCCCAGCTGTCTTATCCCCCAGCTCTCATCAGAAAACTAGCAGGCCTACAGTTTAGCTTATATCCCAACAAATCTACCAATCTCCTCTCAAGTCCCTTTTGCCACAACCTCCACTGCTTTTGAGAGCACACGCAGGCTTGAACTTCTCCACATTCTGTTGTCAGTGAAGTCATCTCCTTAGGGAAGAGCTATGGAGTTCTCTTTTACCACCTGCTTCTCTCCACTGGCAAAATCTCTGAGCCATAGCTCTGAAGCTGGGGTGGGGCAAACGGTGTGCTCTCTCTCAGTTACACCTCCTTTAGGAGCTGAGCTCGCTTTAGGAAGGGAGAGCAGTAGCTTCAGATCTTCCTGCTTCTCCTAGCAATAAACCTCTATCTTATGAGCCTGGGCAAGTGTAGCTGGTACTCCAGGATTCTTAGCAGTGCCACACTCAAGGTAGAGCCTGCATCTCACAAGAGGGGGACGGTGGAAGAAGGGAGCCTCCACCTTTTGGCTGCATTTGTTGGGAAATCAGATTCAGCAACTAGAAGCTGGGGGCAGGATGAGAAATGTTGACATCCTGCCCTCCCTCCGACCCCGTCCCAGGGAAGATAGCCCTTTGGCTGGGAACTGAGGGCAGAGGGACCTCTGTGTTCCTGGCTCTGCCAATCTGGAGGGGAATTTTGTGTCACTGAGCTGGGAGGGGGGAGAGAGGGAGTAAGCCTTGGTCAGATACCTCATTGTTCTCATTGACTCTCTTTGTTCTTACTGAGTTTTTATAGGTTATCTTGAATAAATGTTTTTTTCATTTACTGCATACCCTTAGGACTATTTCCAGAGACATTAATGGTGTTTGTCTGGTTTTTTTAAAAATAATTTTTACCAGTTTCACTGAGGAGTGGGTCCTAAGAGGTCCCTACACTGTCATAATGGAAGTGAAACGCCCTTATGGACTGCTGTTTCTCACATATTGTCCTCATTCTAGAATGAATGAGAACTCAATGCCTTTGGGTTAATTAGAAGTAATCCTCCATCTCCACGTTTTAGCCTACATCTCCATTCACAGTGTTTTTTTTAGAAATAAAATTTCTCTTTTATTTATACTTTTACAACTCTTGTCTATATGAAAAAGAAAGTGCCTAACTACAATAACATTCCTGCTCCTCCAAATATTCCTTTTGAATCCCCAACCACCTCCCTCCATCTTGACCCTGACCACCCTCCCTCATGGTCACCCACGGGGTCAATCAGACTTTTGTGATGCTCTGGGTAAGCAGAGAGTCTAGGGTGCTGAATTCAATGACACAATCAAGCTTCTCTTTTCTCTTTTCACTGAGGTCATCAAGTATTTCTGCCTGCCTTAGTCCAAGGGAAGGATCCAGAAGGAAGCCATTCTTGCACAGAGGGCTCTCCAAATTCTTCCTAATGAGTACGTTTCTTCACTTAGCAGTCTCCCTGTTTCCACTGTTGCCTTTGATGCTCCCCTCCCCCCACCCCCAGATTTGGACATACAATCGATACAGACACACTGCACCTCGTGCTAAGAAGGGTCTTGCTATTGGTTTAATGCTTTGCTCTTTTTGTCTTGAAATTCTTAATCATTTTTTATTAAGGGATCTGCATTTTCATTTTGTACTGGGCCCCACAAATTATGTAGTTGGCCCCGCTGAGTGGGAAGTCACCACATCCTACATTGTGTCCTTAGTGACCAAATGGCAGACACAAATGGTTTCAGCCAATTTAGCCTCCTTGGCAGCCTCAGGCAGCCCCAGAAGCACTTCCTGGGTTCCTTGGGGATGCTTTTAAGCTGGTTTCACCACTAGCACATTGAGTACCATGTCTGCTGAGGCTCAGCCTGCCCATATTCCTCACAGATCCTTCTAACATTAATTGAACAAGTATTTATTGAGTACCTAGTATATTCTCAGTACTATGGTAATTACCGTAAATACGAGAGACTAAAATTTCATTGAAAGGAATTAACTTATGTTTATGTGATAAAATTAGAATTGTATTCTTCAACTAATGTTCCAAGGAATATTTGTGTCCCATAAGATGTTAGTAGGTGAGCTGTAAAGAAAAGTTATACTAATAAGTAAGTTAGAGAATCATTGGGTTAACAGTTCTTCATTCTGCAACTTCACGGGGACTTTTACATAATTACATGCATCTTATATCTCTTCATATTTCTTTAAAGAAAGATCTTTCTTTTTTTTTTTAACAAGTATCATTTATTGCTCACAAGTATCATTTTGTGCCAAGTATTGACATTGTTGGTCCTCCAATGATGAAATTAAAGGGGGATGAATTTAATTGATTTTCCCAAGTATAAGAACTTGTGACTCAAACCCAGTTCTGCTGCCTTCACATTTCTAGGTCTCAAATGAATTAATGAGTGGATAAATCTCTTTGAATTAACCTTTAGGATACAGAATTGGATATAGCATTAATATATAATCTTAAGAAGGAAATATTATTTTAAAACATCATGGTTCTCAGGAAATTCAAGACTTCAACCAAGCGGTTAATATTTATTACATCTAAAGTCACAGAAGAATTTAAATATCTCAAGGAAGACAATTTCTGCTTTGATTACTCCCTTTTCAGATTTCTTTTTGTTACTCAAGTGCCCAGCCGTATTCTTTAAATATCAGATGCTCTAATGTGATGTTTAGGGGACTCCGAGGCACATTTCTAAGAACGAGCTTTTTGAAAGAATTTCTTTATCTGAAAGATAACTGAGACTCTTATCTTGAACATTAAATGCCTGTAGATTCCTGGTGGGCCATGACCTCAGAAAGGCTCTGATTCAAGTTGTTATTTTGCGATGGGCAAGCTGAAGCCAGTGAGGGAGGGGGGACCTGTTCATGGCCACCCGGGAAATTACAAGAAAGCTAAGATTCGATCAGAACAGTTCTCTTGCCTCTAGTGCTGAGCGATGAGAAATATCAATTACCTGTTAGGTAGACTGCAGACATGTTCATCATTCCTATTAAAGAAATATCTTTCACATCTCTTAGTACACTGGCATTCTGTAGAATAGTTCAGAAAATGATGACTTGGAGACTAATGTAAGCCCTCATTTGTTTAAAATCCAAAATATGTGGAACAGGTAACACACGATAATTTATAAGAGGGCAGGGTCCAGCGTGGTATGAAATGATCTAGGAATGTATCACCTAATAAACATCTTATAATCGGAAGGGCCCTCGGTGCCAAGACTTGGACTGTTGAGACCTCAGTGACAGATGGGGGAAAACGAGGAAGAAGCCAAAACCAGGAGGAATTAAGGCCAAGAGACACCATCAGGCTAGATCACTAGTGCAGTCCTAGGAATTTGTCTAAAACAGCAAAGGAGTCCTGGTCCAAAATGGCATGTGTGTTCATCTTGGCCTAGTCAAAGGGTGAGGTATAGAAACATAACCTCAGGGCAGTGTTGATACTTGAAGTCAAGAGAGTGTCAACCACAGGGCTCCTGATGTTGTATTCTGGAACAGGACCCAAGGCAACCCGCATGCGCGCTACTGGGGTGGAGGCGGACGCAGAAAATGGCGCTTGTGGTGTCTTGACTTGCAGAGAGTTCCAGCAGGACAGGCCTTCGCAGACGCTGTGGGCTGTAATTGGATTTCCTTCACATAGAGTCTAGGTGCCTTTGCCGTTTTCTTTCTGGGCCTCAGGGCGGCCCCTCAGGGATGCCACCCTTGCCTCAGGGTGGAGTTCCTGCCATTGCCGTCTATGTCTCTCCCACCGTCCCCATGTGGCCCCTCTACATGTGTTGTGTGGAAGCTGTTCATTCCACCCTCAGCTCTTCCTCAGGAGGACGTGCTCCAAATGTGGGTGTAGATTGGGTGTGTGGCTGGAGGAGTTGAGTGCACCGTCTTCTTAGGCTTCTGTTTTGGACCCTCAGGGCCCACTGATTTCTTTTAGGACGTTAGGGTCACGCCACGTGTGCTGCTGTGTAACCTTTTTCCCTCTAAGTTGATATATTGTCAGTATTTTACATATTGCTAAAGAATCTTTATTGAAAAATTCTTAATTATCTTTCCCCAATTATGAAAATAATACATACTTATGTGTGCATATGTGTGTGTGTGTGGAAAGTAGGTGTTGTTTTTGCACACGTATACATACTGATTGTAGATTAGATTTCTGATTTAAAATATGTGTTATAGGGGCCAGCCTGGTGGCCCAGCGGTTAAGTGCTCACGTTCTGCTTCAGCCCGGGATTCGCCAGGTGCAGACATGGCACCGCTTGGCAAAGCCATGCTGTGGCAGGCGTCCCACATATAAAGTAGAGGAGCATGGGCATGGATGTTAGCTCAGGGCCATTCTTCCTCAGCAAAAAGAGGAGGATTGGCAGCAGTTAGCTCAGGACTAATCTTCCTCAAAAAAAAAGTGTTATAATTATATATGCATATAGATAATAACAGATATACTATGAATTTATGAATTATCAGTTTATGAATTATCAATTAAACATCAATGGATGGACATTTTAATTATTAACAACTTTTTCTTACAAAAAATGCCAAATGAATAACTGATCAAATATCTTTGGGCATTAATGACAATATTTCAGCGGGAGTAATCCTAGAATGTTTGATTCCTAGAATGTTTGTTTTTTATGATTTCCACTCCTGACAGAAAATAAACCAACCACAGTTTTCATTAAATAATTTTCTTTAAATCATCTAAACATACCATGTGCTAGATTTATTTTTAGAGCTCTAAATTGACTGACAATATATAATTAACAAACATTATCTCATTTTCCACAAATCATGATGAAAAATTTCAACCTTTAGTTAAATGCTGCCATAGATTATAATTAAGGCTCAAACTAAACTTTCCTTAGACAAGAGGTGTTTGACCTTCTAGCAATTGCAAAGTGCAGCCGATGGAAGCAAAGGCAGGCCAGTTTCACTGTTGGCAGTAAAGGAAGGAACATGAAAGCAACAGAGGCAAGCTGGTAGGGTGCCACGCACCCTTTTGGCAATCAATAAATTCTTGCTGACTACTGACAGAATTTTTTTAAGCGTATGTGGAGAGATGGAGGCCGAAAAAAAGCAGTTCTGGGACAAATATTATTAGAAGGGGCGATTTCTGATAAGAGCAACTTCAACCCAGAGAGAAGTTCCTCTTCAGTCTGAATGGGGGCTTTCTAACCATGAGCCATCTCTGTCCAGGCAATACCTGGAAACACATGGCCAGGAATAGCTGAATTGTCAAGGAAGACTTATTGGAGTTTGTTATATATAAATTACATACTTGTTCAATGATTTCTTCAAATCATTCAACCAATATGGCATGGTACCAGGATATTTGACCTAGAATCATAGTCATCTCTGTGTTTTCCTTAGAAAAAGCTGAGGCTCCTTTTCTTCTTTCATAAAGTGTTGAAGTCCCATGGGGTCACTTTCAGTGCGATAGGTGATAAATTATAGCAAAAACATTATTTAAAATACGTTGTTTTAGTGTAATGTGCCGTACCTTTCCTTATGTAAACAAAATGCTTTTTGTACCATCAGTAATATATATTTTGTTGGCTTACAAATGAAGGGCCTTACAAGCATTTAACTAAAAATGCATTATATTTATTTGTCAAAGATTTATGTAAAATGTCATTTGCATAGTCGGAGTCATAAAAGATTGACTTTGAAGCATCCCTATATGGGTTTAAGATAGGAATAATGAAAGGTGGCTTATAAACTGATGACATTTTTGGAAAAATACATTGATATGCCAGTATATGCTAATCAAAGCTCTTTGATGAATGGTTTTCTTAATTACGATGACTGTGGAAGAGAAAAACTAGTGAAAACATGTACTCTTTCCTGGTTAAAAAAATTACCGTCTTTCCCTCCAGTAAAAGTAGAGACACTTTAGATTTTAGGACCCTCTTGGCTCCTAAAACCTAAGTGCTGCTTGAAAAATGGTCCTTTCAGCTCTTAGCCAGCAGCCACAGCTTAAATCCACAAGAGAGACGCCTAACAACTCTGCTTAAAATGGCAGGCTGCCATTTCAGAAAACTGCAGCTTTCTGAAGGAAGAAAGAAAACTAGTAAGCCGTGTAATTCACCCCCTTGGAACTAGATGTAAGTTAAGGAAAAAATAAGTAGAGTGAGCAGAAAAGATGCCTAATTCCTATTTTAAAAGTCTTTCACATTCATAGGAAGTAGTCTATAGTCACAGCATCCAGAGTAACCATTGAAACAGAATAATTTTAAAGAACTCTGCTCCTGTTAAATTGAAAAAATACGGATACCGTTCTTCCACTTGTGTCTGGACACATTGAGAGTCAGCAGACAACTAAGGAATGGGCAACTCCAAAAATGGCATGATTTGTAAATTATAGGAAAAAATATTTAACATTGAATCCCAAATTTCTTTTCCTGATTTTTGCTGCATATATTTCTGGTCCTCTGTATAGCTAGGTTTATGTTTCTATATATCTAGTCATCAAAAATGGCTCCTGAAAGTGAGAACACATTTAAGAGCTGATGGGTGTTCATAAAGGGAAAGAGTAAGCTCATTTAAGATTCTAGTTCAAATCTAAGCATATGATTGCCAATGTCACATGATAAAATGTGATCTGAGACCCTGTGGATGAAAGATATTCCGATTTCTAATACCCTTAAAAACACGTAATAGTTTTGCAGTGTATCCATTTCATAGAATGTCAACATTCAGCACCTGTTTATTGAGCACTTACACTGTCCAAGATCATGTGTTTAGGCACTCGTGCTACAAGATAAACCAGACACCTTCTCTGTTTTAAAGAAGTTTAAGTTATAGCACTAAGCACACCAACAAATCCTGGCTTCCAAATGCCGTTATCCTCCTAAAGGAATCAGGGCTCCAGTGAGATATTGCCAGTTCCATGCCTGGGGCAGGGAAAAGTGCAAGATGAGCCTGGAATATTTTCTTGTTTCAGAAAGCAAGAGACTACGTGAAGAATTATGAGTATATATCAAAAGGACTCAGGAGCTGGCTGGAAGAGGACCCGAGAAGCCAATCATAAGACAATTTGAGCATCCAAAAAAAGAGAAGGCAATGTATTACAACCATGAATGAAAAAGAATATGTGAGTGCATGGGGATATTTAAAAAAGAGAGGGGATGGGAGGAGCTCTGCCGTACATAAGAATGCCAGCTTATAAAGGTAAAAGGATATTAGAATTAAGAGAAATCACTGCGACCACATATACAGGCAAGGATTACCAATCACTTCAGGCAAGGATTATCAATGGACACGAAATCAGAAAAATCCAGATCATGAAATGCTCTACATCTTCAGGACAATTAGCTGGATTCTTCAAAAATATCAATGTTATGAAAGACAATTAAAGACAGGGGAACTGTCTTAGGTTAAAGAAATTAAAAAGAGACATGGCAGGCAAAGGTAAGGTGTATTGCATGATTGAATTCTGGATACCACACACACACACACACACACACACACACAGAGCACAGCTATAAAGAACATTTTGATAACATTTGGGGAAATTTGAATACGGACTTATTTTTGAAAATACTATTTTGTAATACTACATTTATTTAGTGTGATAATCATATTATGATTGTGAAAGAGAATATCCTTGCTCTTAGGAGATGTCTATACTGAGGAATTTAGGGTGAATTATTATGTTTGTAACTTATTTTCAAATAGTTGAGAAAAAAATTGAAGTAAGTACACGTATAGAGGTATATATGTGTGTATAATGCATACAAATATTTGAGAGAGAAATAAAGCAAAAATACCAATATGTTGAAAATTGGTAAATCTAGGTGAAGGATGTATGAGTATTCATTATACTATTTCTACATCTTTGTAGATTTGAAAATTTTCAAAATAAAACATTGGGGAAATAAAAAGACTTTAACTCTAATGGACCTTAGTTAAAACAAAGGCGCTCCTTTCCTTATAAATGGACAAATAAACAGGCCTGGATCATAGCATGATGAGGTTGAGTCTTCTTCCCTCCCACACCTAACCGTATTAGAGTTATGGCCTTTATATATGTTGTAAGAAGTCACAAAGTTCAGCAAAATTAACATCGCTTAACTGAAAGGAATTGCAGAGATGCTCTCTGTTACAATTTCTCAACTAAAGGCAAATAATTGAAAAAACATGTTATGATTGGTAATTTTTGACTTTCCTCTTATGGCTCTCATTAATTTGTCTGTCCACTCAGCCAACGAACACTCGGGGTCAAAGCTGTGTGCTGGGCACCAGGACACATAGATGGCCAAGACAGGGACATGGCCGTCTTGGAGCCCACTGAGAGTGCGGTTAAGTCAGACTGAGAAACATGTAAACACACCTTGATGCTTGACTACTTGCCCCACCTTGTATGGATTTCTTTTTTGGAAATCATACTTTCATGAATTTTGTAATAATAAGTATTTGGTATCTGAAGAATCAAACTACTAATGCTGTCTATAATAAAAAAAAAGATGTGGATGATTATGTATGTAGAGATGTTTGTCTCACTCTGTAGAAATGTTTACCAAAAATCTCTTAGCTCTCTCATCAAGAATTGCCATCTGAAAACGAAGAGTAACTTCTTGGAGAAGGAATTTTACTGGGAGATGGAAGCCAAGTTTGTCTCAAATTTTTAGCATCTTACCCTGGGTAGACGTGGTCCCTTAAGAAGACAGGGATAGTTCTGCTAAATGGATGGAATGCAGAGGTTGATAAGACTGTGGCTGTAACATCTGTCACATATTGATCAGGTGGTTTGTGAAACAAATCTAGCTTTCTAAGTTGGTGTTTAATTCATTAATTCGATAAAAATTTATTGAGCACCTATGAAATGTCAACACTGAGCTAGACAGTTGGAATGCAAAAATAAATAAGACTCATTCCCCACCTTGGAAGAAATTACAGACTGGTGAGATGAGGGGGAGGGGAGACAGATATGTAAACAAAATAAGTGTAAAGCTGCTATTTATTCTATGATAGAAATGCATTGAGGACATTACCTTAAAGTTAATCACAAAATCAAAATTTCAGGTAAGTGATGGAGAAGAGAGAGTATTATTAGAGGAAGGAGCAGTGTGAGAAGAGGGATGTTGGGGAGCTGTTTTTAGGATATGTGGCTGGAGTGTGGGACATAGGGAGCTGTGTAAATGAAGCTGGAGGTGTGGATAGACACTCAACCACGGAGGGCCTTAGAGAGCATACTGTGTCTGGACATTAGTGGATAGGAGTGACTGAAAATTCTAACATTTTAAGTGTAGAAACAAAATGATCAGAGTTGCATTTTGCTGCTCTGGCAAATATCATTATAGAAGAGAAGGAGGGGATAAATGAGTGAGCTATTGAGAACGTGGAACCCAGAGGACTCAGCGATTGATCTGTTGTCCAGGATGAGGAGCTGGAAACCACGCCTAGGTTTGTGGCTTGGGTGTCTGAGAGTCACTGAGAGTGGCATTTGCTGACAGTGGGGGTACAGAGTGAAAACAGGTTAAAGCCAAAATACTACTCCGCCATGTTAAATTTTAGGCACTTTGCGTCAGCCAACAGATAGTTGGATATACAAGTCTTAAGGACTAGAGAGTAGTTTCACTTAAAGAGGTCTGGATTTGTGGGTCATCGAAATATGACTGTTAAGAGTTAAAAGGGTAAGAGTAGATAAGACGACCTAAGGAGGGTACACAGAGCCAGAGATAAATGGAGACAGAAAACCTGCCTTTCAAGAGTGGGTGAAGGACGAAGAGTCATCAGAGAAGACCCTGAAACACAAGAGTACCTGATCCACGCTCGCTTCTACAAGTGAACTTAGTTGAGAATCTTAAGCTGGTGGAGCTGCTTCAGGGTCCACAGTGTGTCCAATATCAGTTGGCCAGCAGAGGCTGTGTACTGCAGTGCTATCTTAGAGCTACATGGTACGTTTCCATGCAGGCAGCTGATGGATTAGAAAGAGCTCTGGCATTAGCAAACCTGGGACTGAGTTCCAATTCTTCCATCTGGTGTATGACCTTGGACATGTCATCTAACTTCTGAGCCTCGGTGTTTCATCTATGCAGTGGGGGTAGTGGGGTAGTGTAGAATGCTTGCTATTCCTGTTTTATGGGGCTGTTGACAGTCAGGTAACACATTTGAAAATGATTTGTAAACTGCAAAGCGCATTAGAATTGAAGGGCTCTGTCATCACCCTGGCAGCTTTGGGGTGTCCCTTGGCCTGTATTCTAGGACTGGACTGGAAATGGAATGGGGTAAGTTGGGGCCAGAGCAGGCGCAGGGACCTCATTTTTCAGTCTTTAAGTGAGGGCATTCTTGAAAGACTGTAAAGCAGGCAGCCAGGAAAAATATGCTAGTTTATTTCTTTTTTTGACTTCTAAACAGTCAGTCTCATAAATTTGCAAATAGGCTCCCTTATGAGGTTGGCTCATGGTGCAATGTCAGATGTGTGACAGCCATGGACACTGCTCCCCTCCCACTATTGTGTGGTGCAGTTTTTACAGCCCGCCTGCCACTCTCTCTGGACGACTGCCTTTGGTCCCTGGAGCTGCTTTGTCCACCCGCCAAAGAGTCTGACTAGCCTGGACTTTACATTTCCCACCCTTCTGGCCCCCAGTCCCCAGCCCACAGCCAAAGACTAGAGGGTACTGAGCCCAGGCGCCTTGCGTGGAGCAAGGATAAGCCCAGCCCTGGCACACAGTTTGTACTCCAGAGCTCCCCTGTGGCATGCAGGAAGGTGGGACTTGGCCTGAAGTGGCCTCTTGCTTCACTTCTTCCCCTTTCCGCTCCTGCTTCCCCTCTCCCTTACTGGTTTGTCCTGGAAGCGCTTCCCTGATGAATCCCTTGCATGTGCTTCTTCATCTCAGGGCAAGGTCTGCTTCTGGGGCATCTCCTAAGACAAGGACGCTGACCTTGAGTACCTGAAGATGTTTCTCTCCACACAATCCCTTCTAACACCAAACCATTTTGATGCAAAGTTCTGTTTACATAAGCAGTTTTGTTTTTCTTTTATGTACTTTTGCATAAAAGTTATAATGATGGTATAAATGTGTCTACGAATAAATTGATAGACCTAACCTAAAGTTCTATAAGATTATTCTCATAAGTATCTCTCACAATTTTGTTTTGTTTTGTTTTGTTTTTGTGGTCAGGAAGATTGGCCCTGAGCTAACATCCTTTGCCAATCTTCCTCTTTTTGCTTGATGAGAATTGTCCGTGAGCTAGCATCTGTACCAGGCTTCTTCTATTTTGTATGTGGGATGCCACCACAGCACTGCTTGATGAGCAGTGTATAGGTCCCTGCCCAGGATCCAAACCTGTGAACCCTCGGCTGCTGAAGTGGAGCACACAAACTTAACCACTATGCCACCAGGCCAGCCCCAGTATCTCTCACAGTTTCGAGAGTCTAACCCAAATCATTACAATTATGGAATGTTTTGATTTAAATCTATAATGTGGATTCCATTTGTTAATGCTTGCTATATGTGAGGTCCTGTGATCGCTGCTTTGCATGCATTATCTTATTTAATCTCCTCAGCAAATCTACAAGGTTGGTCTTATTAGCCCCAGTTTACAGATGGAGAAACTACAGATGGAGGTTAAGTAACTTGTCCCAGATTGCACAGTAGATAGCTGGAGTCTGAGCTTGAACTCCTATGCCCGTGTACCTGCCATCCAATTTCATTGCATCAAAATGGATAAAATAGCAAGAAACATTTCAGTACAGTTTCTTCCATGTTAACTACAGTTAAAGACGAATGTGTTCTTTTGAAGCTTTCTTGATTTAAAGTTATTCATCATCCCGTGAAAACTTTTGTACAATATAAAGTATTAGAAATTTCTCGTGAATAATCTTTTTCCTTAACAGTGGTTTGGAAAGGAGTACTCTCTTGTTGTAATGAAAGAGCCCTTCAGGAGAAGACTCCTGGACAGTGTGTCTAAATGAAGAAACAATTCTTTGAAAAATGATCATTTTGGTATTAGAGGCCACTTAAAAATATTACATCAGTTCCCTTCGAACATTTGACTAATGAGATGATAGAAAACCATAAGTCAAGAAAGACAGTCATTGAGGAACTAGATGCTTTGTGTCTCCAGCTATCTGCACAATGGATTAAATAGTGCTTTTCTTTTGAAGGTGTTTTAAGAATTGTTAAACACACTGTTTTCATAATTCCTAAGCAGTTTTCATATCATTCGTTGGCCCCGGGAAAGACTTTTGATAGAACTCAATCAGGCAGAGAGAGGGTCACGGTACTGGCTCCGCGAGTTGTTTGAAAACTCTCGAAGGACATGTGGTCAACTCTGCTTTTGTGTGATGACAGATGGGTCATATATTTCTCTACGAAGTTAGCCATTGGCTGTAGATGCTCAGCTATAGCAATGAAAACTGCAGAAGTTATCAAGAGGAATGGTGTGTAACCTTACAGAATACATGGCAACTAAATAAAAACAGGGTTGCAGGAAATCCTGAAAAACTATCCATGTGCCAATGGAGGAAGAGAGTAAAGAAAGGAAAAGGCAGTTCAGAGACAGCCTGGCCCTGGAAGTCTGATTTAGCCTCTTGCCTGGGAGTTGAGTATATAAATGAAAGAGGCAAGCTCTCCAATGTGCTGAGAGGAAAAGAATTAAGAACATCTGAGTTTCTGTGAGAGAAGAAATGGCCTTCCCGAATCTACTCGTTTCTGTGGGAAGTAGCCACACAAATGTTTTACCATCCATAAAAGTTCCCGGGCATGTGCTTTCGCTGTTGTTTTTGATGTCCTGGTTGCATACTGAACCTGAAATAGCTTTTGTGGACTGGTATCCGAGATGTGCGTGTTGCCAGTGGAAGCAATCATGAAAGCTGGGTTGCAACGTGGTGTTTGTGACAACACGGACGTGCATGCTGAGTCCTCTAGAAAAATGATGCCTTCAGATGAGCCAGAGAAACAACAGGATGACAAGAAGGAGATGAAGGAAACTGTAGAAAAGAAATGGGGACTAGAAACCTGAAGAGGAATCGGAAAGGAATCAGAAAGTTTGCCAAAAATAGATGATCATACTTGTGAAGAAAACCTCCAATTTCATGTTAATGTCCTTTTAGTTGGAAATCCATCTGCATGTACTCAATCAACCTCTTTGTGTTTGTATATTATCCCCTGTTTGGACTCTTTGGCTCAAAGATCTAAATCTTGAGCCTTCCATCCTTAAAATTTTAGTTAAAATGATTCAATTCAAGGTAGATTTGCTCAGGGAGAGGCATATCCAAATTCATGCAACAGATTTGAAATCATATTTATTTAAATAGACACTGCATTTCCGTGAGACTTCTCTGGACACTGAAAAAAAGAAAAAACCCGAGTAGTTCTCCTCATTAAAATCTGTCTTCCTGTGTGTGCCGAGAATGTCAAATGGCGGTTGCATTCTCCCCCAGGGAGTTTATAATCAAGCCCAGGACCCAGTTAGATGAAAAAAAAAAAAGGTTTTTTTTAGTCTTAACAAAGTCATATTCTTTCTTCCACCAATCCTTGCCCTCTGTAAAAAATAAAATAAAAATTTTAAACCTGTTTATAAAAAAAAAAAATGTTTCCACCTATTAGGCCATAATAAGGAACAGGAGTTTTATTTAGTATGGAGGCAGAATAAAGTCATATTTTCAGTCTGTCCTGCACACATGCATGAGAAACTCTTAAGAAGCACAGATTTCTTTTTCTGATAATCATTTTTTCCCCCCAAATATTGCCAAATCCATACAATGCTCAATGATCTGCTCTGTTTTCGGTGTTAGAATACAGGCAGTAGATATGAGGCTTATCCTACCTTCAGTTTTCAGGATAATACAAAGACATACAAACTTGAGGGTCAAGATGGAAGTATTTTTGCATAAAATTCAGGGATGCAAATTCAAATGCCTCCCGGGGCCAGCCAGGTTGTGTAAAGGTGTGAATATTAGCCTTTGTGAGGCATCTGGAATTGGTGGGAACTGTGATGAAGCTGAAGACATTGAAATAAAAAAAAAAAAATCTTAGCAAAGTACTGACCACAAAACAGGCATCAGATTTGGCAGACAGCTCCCGCAACTGAAACGTGCCCTGTCTGGCACAGATAAATGGAATACCTTTGTGGTTATATGCATGCACTGAGGAAAAATAAGGAAAGGTATTAAAAATAGCGCTAGCAGCTTGGAGAGTAACTGAGTGGCCTTTGTCAGAGAAGATTTTCTAGAAAAAATCGTTAGCTGTAGTCTAAAATAAGGACGCATTTCTGTGCATCGAAGACCCTGAGACTACAGGAGAGACCTACAGGCTGTTCAAAGTGGTATTTCTCTTCTAAATATCCCACTTAAACCACCACATTCTCTTAGCTGGTTCTAACAAATTCATTTTGAGCCTGGGAAAGCCGAAGAAGAGAGATGGGGCAAAGGGATGGTGGGTCTGACACTGGAGGGGAGGACCTTTCCTTCCCTTTGTAACCAAGTAGATAGAGAGGCTGGCTCTGGAGAAGAGCAGCCTCCATTTTTAGAGTCTCGCCCACTGGGGGTACCAAAATCATCGTGCACTGCAGTGGAAATAAAACAACTAGCTGAGGACTCATTCCTAATTCTCTGAAGACGAATCACATATATCTATTTCAGTGTCAGAGAAAAATTTCCTGAGACCCTTCTGTGGGCATTAGGATGTCATTTATTTCAATGGGCAGAAGCCTCCAGTATTTATCTCTCTGAAGGCATATTATTCTCCAACACATTAATTGGCCGTGAAGGATTGATTTTTGAAAAATGATACCTTACTGAGGAAAAACTCTGATTTCCTGGTGCAATTATCTTCTGAGTACTTATCTTTTCAGTGAAAGCTTTTCTCCATCAGTGGCTGGTTCCAATGAAGGTTTTTGAAACGTGTTTTAAAACAGTATTTTAAAAGAAGAGATAAGAATGGTTCTGTTGAGGATTTAAACTTTTCTTTAAAAGAATTTTAGGTGTTGGTAATTGCCTGAATACAAGGGGCCTGACATAAATTAGCAGAGATGTCTAGAAAATCAGAAAGTGAGTCTGCCAAATAAGAACCCCAGTGTCTGAAGGCACCTCAGAGATGATACGCATGGTCCAATTCCCCATCCAAGGCTTGAGTTTCTTGCATGATGTCTTGGTTGGTAACCCAGCCTCTGTTTGAAGTCTTCCAGAGTCTAGGAAATTTACTGTCTCTTCATGAAACTCGTTCCATTTTTTTTTGACTTCTCAAGTCATTCATAAATTCTTCCTTAAAGTGAAAAAATTCACCGTTGTATTGCTTCCAGTTACTATGGAACGCACTAAATAAATTTGAATTTTCTTGTAAATAGATTTCATATATTTGAAGAGAGTTGTTTTGACACTCTAAATCTAATCATTAAATCTTGTTTCCCTTTCTGTTTCTTTTTCTAGTTCACTTATAATGTTGCTAGTATAGAAGATGTGAGAATGTTTTCTGTGGTCAGATGGCTGTTTTTTCTAAACTCGGTGAGGGGCAGGATGGAGCAGATGTGCATAGTATGTATCTATCAAGATCAGTCTCCTGGACTAGGAGGTTGGGGAAGAAATAAACTTAGTAATAGATCTGATTTCTGGACTTGTGAGTTCCACCGTCTAAAGAAGGGGCACCACACACTGCTAAGGGCTACTTCATGAAAGAGTACTTGAGAATAACTGGTACTAAGCTCTCAGAGGGGATTAATCTGGGAGGACTTCTTGAAGGAGGTGAGATATACTTAGGAGCTGGAAGACCGTGTGGTACATGGTTACAACAAACTCTGCATCACGAAGAAGACATCCAGAGCGACTCTTAAAGTAGCCAGTTTTCTTACTACCTGCTTAAGGCAGAGACTGATAAATAAAATCAAAACAAATTTAGACGAGGCAAAAAGACGTTTTATTATTTGACAGCAAAATTTCGTGTGTCTACAAGCTTTTGAGAATTTAAGTGATTCTATCTGTAGTTGGTATTCTTTTTCTGAGTATACACCAATATGGGTTTTTATCTTAGAGTGAAATACATTTCCTCAAATTATTTGATAACTTTTCTTAGTATGTAACAAGTTCATGTAAAGATCTTAACATAAATATTTTAGATTAACTGTGTATTCTCAAAATAATTTCTTTGTGATAAAATTAAAAACGTCTTTTACCCTTCATAAATCATTAGTCTTTGTTGAGCCTTTTCTTCAACTCTCCATCACTGTTTCCCCTTTGGGCTGAAACTAAGCATGGAAAATTTCACCTTCCCAGACAGGCCTTTTTGGAAACCATAAGCGGTGGTAAAGGAGTTAAAATTTATATTTAACTTCAAATGCTTTTTACCACAAGTGATATAATATGGGGTACTAAGCAATCATTTTTGGGTATAATTGAGCTAGGTTGTTGGTCTGTTCAATTATTTATGAGCCACTTATAGATTTATTTAGGTATTTCAGCATACTCTGACTTCCATCTCCCAGAATAGAATATCTACAGCTTTTTTTTTTTTCCTTTTTGGGCACATAAATAAGAAGATTTCATACCAGTAAAAAAGATTTCCATGTTGCAAAACAATAAGGTGATTATGTATTCTATGAGGTTATTGGGAACCATATAAAACATGAAGAATGTGGAAGTAAAATGACATAGATCTCAAATATGCTCTAGGTTGATAAGATCTGAGATTGAATTAGAGAAGGGACTGGGGGACAATGTTGAGAGCAAGGCATTTGCTTTTTTATTTCCTCATTTAAGATTTTATGGTTTTAAAAAATGGACAAAATAGGGATTTGAGAAGTTGGAAGTCTTTAAATCAAAAGTGACCAACTTACACCCAATAGAAGTACCAGGAATTAAACGTTGAGACTAGGGTCCTGATTATTTATTCGTATTTATATATTTATTTATCCATCACTTTGAGTCATATGGGATAAAGACTAGTATAATATACGAATGAAACCTTTCAGAATAGAAGGGGAGAAGAAAGTGGCTAGAGGTAGAAAAAATTAAGAAGTAATAAAGAAAACTTGGTGAAAAGTCTAGAATAGTTCTTATTAGATACAGGAGGCAGTGGGAAGTAATAACTTTGATTGGGACTGCCTTTTAGTTTCAGGTGTCCTGGAACTTTTTGAGAAGGTGCAGACAGAGCGAGGTCATGGAAGTCATATGTATTTGGAATGAAATGGGGAACAATGCTAGTGGAGCAATTGCCACTTATAACCGCTGGAAAGTGTGCCCTGAATCTGTCAGCAAGATTTCTGTCTGGGTTGAGTTGGATAAACAGCAGGGCAAAGAGATCAAACCGAACTTATTTTTACTCTGGGTCTTCATCGGCCCCTGGAGAAAGTGACAATCTCGCTTCCATTATTTTTTATTATGACTTTTTTCGCCTTAATTCTGCTTAGCTTATTCAATGCAAGCCTTAATATCGGGGGTTTTCTGGGCTTCTACGGGATTAGCACCTTTTTAGGCCTATAGTTTTCCCCGAGCTGCCTACAGCTATCACAGCATCGGTTATCATTTGCTAATTTCAGAATTTTCGATCACATCACTTATGGGATTTCACCTGTTGGTGTATACTACAGCTCTGATTATGTTAGATGAAGAACTCACTCCCCACGGCTTTGTGTGGCTAATTCCCTCGACACTGCCATTCCCTACACCCCACCAAGTGAAGGCTCTCCTTGAAGAAACTTTAGAATCAAAGAGAGCATGAAACTCCCCCCCAAAGCATCAGAATGATAGTGCATATCCTGAATGACCTCTAAACAGGAACAGAGTTATTTAAATAAATCGAAGAGGGAGGGATAAAATAATAAGTACAACAACGAAAAAATCACAATACAACAGGATTTAGAGACCTTTTTTTCCGTAGTTTTTTTCACTCATCTGCATTATGAATCATCAGCAAACAAGGGATACCATGCTCCACCTTCCCCAAACTTATTTGAGATAATAACTTTTGGGAGAACATCTAGTAGAGACAACATTTAGCATTAAACACTTTGAGAAATGTTGCCCTCTCTTAATTAATTAAAACTTTTCACCTCCACAGAAGAGCCTGGCTTTTAATATAAGAAAATTCAGTACAAACTTCCAGTTATAAAATAAATAAGTCCTGGGGATGTAATGTACAGCATGGTGACTGTAGTTAATAATACAGTATTGCGTATTTGAAAGTTGCTGAGAGATTAGATCTAAAAGGCCTCACTACAAGAAAAAAAATTGTAATTATGTATGGTAATGGATGTTAACTAGGCTTATCGTGGTGATCATTTTGCAATATATACTAATATCGAATCATCATGTTGTACATCTGAAACTAACACAACGTTATATGTCAATTATACCTCAATAAACAAAAAAGAAAGAAAGAAAATTCAGTGCAGGAAGCTGGCTATCATACCCACACACAGGGTTTGCCAGTTGAGTTTAGCTGTGAAGGGTCAGGTCTTCAAGTTCTCCTTGTCCTGGGGCCCGAGGTGGGCCTGGAGCCCTTGGGGAAAGTCTACTGACTCTAGCTCTGGGGATGTATTTTTTGTCACCTGCATGGCTCTCCTGAGTGTCTCTCTCCAACTTGGAGGCGACATAATTTGCTTGATATTTCAGCAAAAGCCAAATTTGCAAGCGCCAATTCATCAAAGAATCAACTCACCCAAGGACCAATTTTCTAAATTTACTGATTTCTAAGCACTTGTTTCTTGTAAGTGTAAGAAACCTATTCATAAAACTTTATCGAAATTCATGTAGAATGAAATGCTTTAGAATAGTTTTTTGAGAATTTTTTTAAAGTTCTCATTGGTCGGTTTTCATAGCTTCATTTAAGTATTTCGTCTACCTCTGGCTCAGCTTCCTGCTGCTCCAAGGGGAGGAGGGGGACTCAGTGGGGACACAGAGGGACTTCGTGCTGGGGAATGGGAGCAGGGAGCTGGGCACAGCACGGCGTGAGCTGCCTGCCCTGGGGATTAATGGCCTGAGGAGTAGATTCACGGAAACTGAGCATCTGAGAGAGGAGGAAACTGAGGGTCAGAGTGGTGGGGGAGGTGAAGCTCAGAGAAAGGCAGAGGTGAAGGTCAGAGAGAGGAGAAGAAGGAGTAACGAAGAGTTAGAGAGAAGAGGAGAGTCTGAAGGAGGAGGTCTGAAGTCTCCAGAGTCTTGTCCTCCCACATATTTCTTAGGCTCTGCCAAGCCGTCCAATATGAATTTCTGGGAACTTTAAAAGTATGTAGATATTTAAAACTGTAGTAAAGTAGTGAATTGGTAAATTTGATTGCTAGGTCATGCATGACTACGTTAGTCAATCGAGTTTTCGGTGACTTTACCCGGAGCCCCAGACTCACGACCCACAATATCAGTTGCCAAATATCAGTATTTTGTTCATGGTTGTGTTCCCGGTGCCTTGCACTGGGTCATTCACACAGAGGAAAAGCAGTAAATATTTGAGAGGACAAAGACAAGAATACACATATGAAGGCGTGATGTATCTCGAGTGCAGCCGTCTCCAACGCATGCTTCATCTGGCCTTTCCTGTGTGTAGACCTACTATGGGCAATTGAACAAACTCAGTTTGTTTGCTCTCAGGTAGGGGTCTCAAGAAGGCATCTGAAATGCAAAACAGAAACAAAATGATGATGAAATGTGGTTACCTTTCAAAGAGGGAAAGTGTTGTGTTTGGCAATCTTTCAATTATCTCTGAGACCAAATTGATTTGCTCATTTCTCCATCTTGCCCTTTATTTTATATTGTTAATAGAATTCTTTCTAATTTGTTCATAACCAACTGCTGTGACTCCTCTTATTTGACAGTCCTTGTCCTTCACAAGGAATTTGATTTTTTAAATCACTGTTTTCAGCAATGATCTCAATGCAGTTCAAATAGGGTGCTCCCCTCATCCCTCTCCCCACCATTTTGGTGACGATCTCAGCTCGGGAATATTTGCGTCTGACTCACACTCAAAGTTCCATACTCTAATTTGCTTTCATCTCGGGGTTTATACTCATTTAATTTTATGTTTTTGATGCTTGTTACTATTTCCTTTACAACAACATAAAACTCTTTTGTGAACCAAATGAGATTTTATGTTACCAAATAAGCTTTTTCAATAACTTTATCTTATAATGACTTCTTTCGTCAAACTGCATATAATATACAGTAATGTAGAATGATTAGTATATGGGAACTCTTTTGGAAGCAAATAGTTTTTAAAAACACTTTCGATGGAAACTTTCAGATGTTCACAAAAATGAAGAGAACAGTATAATGAACCCACATGTGCCCATCGCTTTGCTTCAAGAGTTCACAATTCGAAGCCAGTCTTGGTTTATCAATAGCCACCCACCCCCACTGGATTATTATTCTGAGGTAAACCCCAGACATCATATCATTTTATCCCCGAATATGTCAGAATGTCTCTCTTAAGGATAAGGACTCTTAAAAAGTATATAACCACAATACCGTTATCGACTATAAAAGTTAATAAAATTTGTGAATATTAAATAACCAGTTTTCACTTTTCCCTGATTACGTCATGGTGTTTTTTAACTGTGTTCAAATTAGGAGCCACATGAGGTTGAATAGGCTTGAAATTTCAGATTTCTGCTTGGTTAATCCATCCCAGTTGAGGTATTTAAATGTTAGATATTTATTGGCCTTGTTTTCTAGGTCCACAGGATGTGGAAGATGACCTGGCCTGACAGCTATTCGGACGTCTTCTGCTGTTACTGTTCTTGTAATATTGGTAACCATATGAGAAATTGTTGTTGTAGTGGCTTTTACTAATTTGGTGTAGTTACACTACTAGAATTAGGATGAATCTTTGAGCTGCTCTGATTTTTCCCAAATCTTAATTCAGAACCAGTTTCAGCTATGTTTTTGTCGTGCAGTATAATTGAATACACCCATACAACAGTTGGAAACATATTTATCTACAAGGAAGACTATTTATGTCAGTGATTCTGGGGCAAGCTTTTCAGATTTTAATTACACCCAAGGGAAATAGTTGTACTCAGCAATAGATCAAACTTCCGATGCGTCTGGAGTTCATTACCGAACAATAACCACATTATCTGTCACACCTTATCGCTTAATTTTTGCTTTCAAAGCTTCTTTATCGGCTGCGTTACTCGGTAGTAACAGAAAACACCAAGGGGCTTCTATAATTGTAAACCTAGTTCCTTATGCAGTGGAGTACTGAAATTATGTGCGTGGAATATTTCCTGTTTTTTTTTTTAACTCAAAAGATGCTTGTATTTTTTAATCTTGATTTTACTCATGAAAAATAGGCTTGAAACCGCTATCTGCAGACAAGTAGACATCAGTAATCAATTTCCCTCTCCACAAAAACCCCCAAAATTTCTCTACTGTGCAAGCAATAAGTATTTATTACAAAAGAACTAGAAAATATGGGTAAACATGAAGGGAAAAAATCATTAGAGATAACTGTTAATCTGTTACATGGTTAGACTTTTTTCTTATAATATAGTATAAATCACATATATCTTTGTATTCATTTTACAACAATTCAAACTCTATAAACCGTTATTAACATGCTTTTTTCAATGAACAACATATTATGAACATCTTTTCACGTTAACACACTGCTACTTGATCATTCTTTATTGCTGCATAATATTCCACTGTTAGACTAACATGATGTATATACATTTATACTGTCACTAGTTTTTTGTTCTTATAAACAACTGAACAAGAAACATTTTTTTTTTTGAGGAACTTTAGCCCTGAGCTAACTACTGCCAATCCTCCTCTTTTTTCTGAGGAAGGCTGGCCCTGAGCTAACATCCATGCCCATCTTCCTCTACTTTAGATGTGAGACACCTACCCCAGCATGGCTTGCCAAGCGGTGCCATGTCCACACCTGGGATCCAAACCAGTGAATCTGGGCCGCTGAGAAGTGGAACATGCAAACTTAACTACTGCACCACCAGTCTGGCCCCAAGAAACATTTTTGTGTATACAACTTGTCCAGTTAAATTTTTATGATAAATTACCAAAAAAGAGAACTGTCAAAAGTTGGCACTTTAAAGGGATTTTTAATCACAATGGAAAACCAGTTTCTGTAAGAGTTATACCAAAATATTCCTCTATACTTTCTTGAGGATACGGGATTCTGAGTTCCTTACATGCTCACCAACTCTAGGTAGTTTATTTTTAATCTTTGTCAATCTGATAATGGAAATTTCATCTTGTTGTTTTAATGTGTATTTGTTGAATCACTAGAGAGAATAACTTTTTGTATATTTATTGGACATATGTATTTTTTCCCCAGTGTATTGCTGCTTTGTATTTTTAGACTTGTTTTCTACTAGAGCATTTATCTTTTTTTCTTATTAATTTGAAAAGCTTTTGACATATGGAGGAGCTAATCTTTTAAGTAGAATGTGTTTTGTAAATGTTATCCTACTCCATACTTAACTTTGTGGATTTTGTTGTTGTTCTATAGAAGTTACTAGCTCTAAGAGGGAAATTTTACCGATTTTTTTCCAACGTGATAGAAGCAGCTGTTATTTCTTATATACACAGAAGCCTGTTTCTGGAATCTCTGTTTTTTCCATCTCGTCTTTAGACATAAATATGCTTTATTGTCTGGTAGGTAAGGTCCCTTTCTGCCTACTGTTCGTTTTAAAAAAATATTTTGACTACTTAGAAAACTTATTTTTCCCTAGCAATTATTTTTCAGATACCCTTTAGAATGTTTCCATTGGTTAGAATTGTGTTAATTTAGTAGTTAAGTTTGGGGAGAATCGACATCTTTATGACATTAAGCCCTCTAGTGAGAAATGTGGCATATCTCTCCAGATACTCAAGTTTGCATCCACGACTCTCAAGGATGTGTGAGAGTTTTGTCGATGTGGGTCGTATTTATTCCCGTAGTAAACTGATCAGGTGCTTGCTCCGAGCCAGGCATTGTCCTAGGTGCTGAGGATTCTGTGTGAACCAGACCGAAGGGCTTGTGTCCTGGTGTGAGGAGATAGAGGGTAAACGCATGAACAGATTAATACATTTAGAAAACCCAGAGTGGGAAGAAATTAGAAGATGAGAAAACAGTTGAGGAGAGAGAGTGCAGCTGGGGGCGAGGGAGGAGCTTTAGCAGGTGGTCAGGGGTTCCCTTCAAAGAGATGACCTTTGAGCAGAGATTTGAATTCCCTTAAAGATCTAGTCGTCTGGAAGAACATTCCAAGAGGGGGCAGGCAAATGTGCAGCACAGATTTGATGTTGCTTTCTGTGTTGGGTCAGCAAGAAGGCGGGCGTGATAGAGCAGGTTGAGTCAGGGGTACAAGTAGAAAGTTGAGATCCCATGCCGGCAGGATCCAGGTCATGTGGGAATTTGTAACCTGGGGAAAGGAGTTTGGCATTACTGCCCTATCGTGTCGGGAAGTCACTGAAGAGCTTTCAGGCAAGAAGGGCTATGGTCAGATTTGTGCTTAAAAAGATCATTCTGGCGGTGGTGTGGAAAATGGACTGTCAAGTGCCAAGGGAGGACACGAAGATACTGGTTTGAAGGCGGTTGCAATCCTTTGAGTGCAGAGCAGAGGCGAAGACGAAACCAGCAGCAACAATAAGAACAGGTCACCTAGGTAACCTGAATACTTAATTCACCAGTGGAAAATCAAGACTGTGACTTCCCAAGAGGTTGCCTTCCATCAGTCTCTGATGCCTTACAGGGCAAGAGAGCGGGAAAGGGACCCAGGAGGCAGGGACAAAGGAGTTGGGTGAGGTAACAGCAAAATCGCCCAACGATGCTGAAGAGCTATTTTGAGAGTATTTCTTCTGTTTGGAGGTGAGACATCTAATTTTTTTCTAAGGCTTCCTCTGAATTTTTCAATATCTCATATCTATTAATGGCTAGTAATGTAATTCATAAAGTTTAAATTTGACGAAGATTTGTGACTAATACAGCTAAGTTCTCAAGACTACACATAGCACAGGAGAAAACATTGATAACAGCCCTGGAAATCAATGGTACCAGGAATGCAAGAGGATTAGCCAAAGACAATTCTAGAACCTGCAGGCACTGTGCCTTAATTGGAGGTTTAAAAAACCTGGGGACTGCTGATATCATTCATATGAAGGATTAGACAGTGGTGCCATTTATCTATCTACAAAAATACTTTTTTCTCATTATGCTTTTAGAGAACCTAAAATTGATATCATTCACTTCACTCTTCATTGTTAATAATTTTGCATTGTTTAGTGTTTTATAGTTAACACATTTATTTAGTGCAAATTTATTTAATCTCTTCTGTTATGATATAAGTTTATACTTTATTATTTTTATTTCACAGATGAGGAAAATTCAGAGCCATGAAATGATTTGCCCGTTAAAAGTCACTCAGCTGGAAAGCGGCCGACAGGTAGTTCAGAACCTGGCCCTCTCCCTCCAAGACCAAATTCCATTTCCACCAGTCACTGTCTAAAGATATTGATATGATTTTATTTTATATGAGAGAACAACTCCTTAACATATATGGTTATTTGCATGAAATGAGCTTTCACAATCTAGTAAGCAAAATCCTGAACAGATGCGGCAGGTTTTACACGGGGTGGAACAAGCAGGGATTCTGAGGGTGGGCAGGTTGTTGATACGTGGACACTAGGCATTCAACAATCTCGTAGGCCCCTGGGATCTGTATGAGACGAACCTCTGCAGCCCAAGACCCTCCCCTGAGAAACAGCACGCTGATCAAAGGCATCTGGGAACCTGCGTCCGCTCCTGACCTTGATGGGTGGGGTGGGGTCCGGGGTAAGTCAGTCTTGCATTGGGTTGAACGCTGGTCTCTTTCACTGAGCTCCCCAAGTACTTAGTTTGTTTTTTCTCCCAGGAGTAAGGAACACTTTTTAGAAATCCTGTGGTTGTCTGATAGAATTTGAAAAAAACATCCTTGGTAGAAATCTGTCTTATCCTTAATAACATTACTGTTTGTCTGTCCTTGTCATCGTTGTTGTCTGTCCCTAAGAGGAAAGTTCACAGGAAAAAGGATGGATGGAGGCCCTGATATAAACTCATTCCCCAAGCCACCCCAGGAACTGAGGGATTCAAAGGATTTCTTGTCAGACGGGCATCCTTTGGACAAATTTTGTCTTGAGTCCTCAAATTCTATGTGAATTTTCCTCTGTCTTGCATGACTCTGTTCGTTGAGAGTCTGGTTTTGGGATGGAGCTCCTCTCCACGTCCTTTGCCAAGCCTTTGTAATTTTGTGAGGGATCTGAGACACTAGCTTTTGCAACGTTTTGGACCAACTTCTCCCAGACTCAAGGATTTGTCTCAGTTTCAACTTAGGTCCACTCCCCTCTGCATTAGAGTCCCGAATCTTACGTGTATTATGCTATAATCCAAGTTAGTGTGCTTCTCTTTCTAAATGGCATAATTTCCCCAAGGATAGTTTGGAATTGGAGTGGCTACTATGGGGAATTTTTGATATGACCAAAGTTGTTTATTTAAGAAGTACCTTAGAACAAAAAGGGAATATGGTTTCAAATATCCAATGGTCTGCATTTTTTCAGTGGTATGAGGAGGCATCCAAAAGAAATTCCTATTTCAAAATTGTGTCCTTAAGATATTCCTTGGCCAAAGCAAAAGAAAAATGTGAGAAACTTAAAACCGTCTCTCTTTTAGATTCCCTTGAATCACAACTAGGACCTAATCGCCTTTATTGTGCCATTATCGTATTATTCCTCTTCCCTTGTCCTGTGCTCCTCTGCCTCCATCTCTCCCTCTGACCAGTTGCCCATCCCTCCTTAACCACCAAAAATCCCAACATTCAGTCAGCTCTTTAAGTTAAACATCCGTCAGAACCGGGTAAACCTCTTAGAGTTGATTTTAAGTCCTGGTCTTGTCAGAGCTGAGTCATTGAGAAAGATTTTCCAAATCCAGACAGGATAGAGAGCAATCCTCAGGGGAATTTAGATAGTTTTAGGAACCTGTAAGCCAGCGCTCCCATATCTATACCCATTAGTTCATATGTTAGCAAGAACCTCAGATGTTAAGAATTGTATGGAAATGGCAGAATGGGAAACCTCAAAGGTGACTTAAAAGACCCTGAATTGCACAGGAAACCAGAGAGGTTTAGAAAAGCTGTGGATGTTGACCAGTGTCTTTTAGAGGCAAGCCGCAAAGTCTGTTCTGTGAAAATAGATTAGACTCTACTCCTAATCAAAGAAAGAGGAGTCCATGCAAGTCTTCAGGGATAGGCTTTGTAACACTTTGAGAAAGATTAGGAGTAAAGCATGAAGGAGATGTGACTCCAGCTCTCTCCTCACTTTTTCTAAGTGACATTAAACTCAAAATGAAGAATGCAATAGCAAGCATAAACTCTAATGGAAAATAACCCCATTGCCAGAACTCCATCACCTCCCTGAGCATTCTGAAAGAGCCTTAGGACTCAGAACAAACTGATGAATTTACACATAAAACAACTACATGTTCACACCCCAGTCATTTAACCCTGCAGGAGACAGTCTCTTGATAGATACTTTTAGATTCTATAGACAGGAAGAACCTGGGTAAAAGAATTATCCAGCATTAGGCAAGGAACCAAAGCAAACAGTGAAGAAAGTGATCAAGAAAAGTGCTAAGAGGAGGGAGAGTCAAGCAGCTAATTTCCCATTTTGCCCTTGAATTCACAAGGAGAAATGTGTCTAAATATTAAAAGACAAACTTGCAAAATTTTTTCTTGATATTGATAGATTTATCAATCTTAAATCCTACCACTGTTATACAACGTTACCCTTGAGTCAACAAGCTACTCAGGTCGGGGATATCTCTGGGAACCTTCAGGCATTTCTGTGTCCCAGCCATTAATTGTCACCCTTGAACCTTTACTGGAGGATATTCTTTCCTCCTCTGAGGATGATACCATACCCACCGAGTTGACAGGGAGGAATTTACTGTGCAAATGTTACCGCCAGATTAAATGCTTTCCTCATGGCCCCATCCTCGCAGTCCCTGAGGACACCTCTATTCATAATTCGATCATAGTTAATTTGGATGTTGATTTACCAGCACTTTTATGTCTAAATCAAGCCCAAACTAAAGACCTCAAGGAAGTCCAGGCTTTTGGAGAGACAAAAAGTTCTGCTGATATAGGTAGAATTATTGGAGCTGAACACATTAGGGTTTAGATTGATTCATCTAAATCTCTACCCCAACTTGCACCATACTTTCTTAAGCCAGAAGCTAGAGAAAGACTAAAACTAACAGTTGAAAGTATAATAGATAAAGGACTCATCAACATCACACAGCTCTATAGCATTCCTCTCTTCTCCATCAAAAAAACCAATGGGTGGGGTTATAGGCTTTTTTGGGGACCTCAGGACATTGATAGAATAATCATTCTCCACTTCCCTGTAGTCTAAACCCAAATATTATTTTATCTCTGGTGCCTCTTGAGGTGACATACTTCACAATTGTAGATTCATGTTCTAGGGAAATTAATGGTCCTTTAGATTCTAAAGTTTAAATGAAAATAGTCAATATTTCTTTTCCTTCTCCTGGGAAACTCAACAATATACCTGGGCTTTTGCCCCAAGAATTTGCTGAGGCACCATCCTACTTTTCACAATCTATCAGAACTTCAAGGACATAGATTTCAATGTGATTCTGATCTTATCCAATATGTGAATGACCTTTCATTGTGTTCTAAAGGTGAGGTAAGCTCTAAGACTGAGTCCTTCTAGCTACTTACTGCTTTAGCTCAGAAAGGTCATAAGGTTACCAAAATTCATTATCTAGGACATGATTTATCCCAAGGAGGTGAATTCCTTACATCTAACAGACTATAGATGGTTCACAACTTCCCTAGGCTGGTAACTAGCAGATGGTGAAGTGGATATCTGGATCTCATTGGCCTCTCGGCAGTGGTTTCACAACTTTTCTGAAATCATTACGCCCTCAAATGACTTAACTAAGTCCTTGCTAATGGAACCTCTTCTCTGGGAACCTAAACATGGACAGGACTTTTGTGACTTAAAATTAGCCCTTCCACTACTGCCCAGTCTGGGCTTGACCTAATTATCATTAGACTTTCTACCTGTTTGTATATGAGAGATTTGCATAACTCTTTGGACTTCCGATTCATTTTCATAGTAATTGTCAGAGACCAACGGTCTCTGTCTTGATCTAGTGGCAAAAGCTTACTGCCCTTGTCTCAGTGCAATAGCAGGAGCGGTTAAACTAGTGGAGGCTTCTACAGACTTGATATTAGGCTCTCCTTTAAATTTGATGGTCCTTTGTGATGTCAAGTCTTTGTTGCTCACTGGAAATGCACAGTGATCAACGAGTAGCCTTACCGCCTATGAAATCCTATTATTTTCCTGCTCACATATTTCCATTCATCATTGTAATATTTTGAATTCTGGTGTTCTTGCATAACTTGAAGAAGGGGAGATTCATGACCACCTCACCTCCAGTTATGAATTATCTATACTCAAAATACATTTGTTAGAAATGCTTATAGAAAATACAGACTTAATCTTTTTTATTGTGGGTCATATCTTATGACTGAAACAGGAAAATGTCAGACAGAATACCCTGTGAAAGATCTGACTTCTAGAATATGACTTCTTGACAGTAGCAAAATCTGCCCAGATGGCAGAATTCATAGAGATTAATAAATATACAGATAAGATATCCTTTGGGGATGGTACATGATTTTGGAATGCTTTGGAACAAAAAGGGTTCCTGACCTTATTAGGAACCCCTGTTAAGGATGCTCAGCAAACTAAAGAACTTTAGAGTGGTACCAAGCTTCCTAAAGGGATGTCTATGATAAAAGTAAGAGCTCATACAAAAGTAGGTGCTATTATAAAAGCAGGTGCTCATAGCTAGCACAGGGGCTAAAAAAATAAAATAGAAGGCCTTGGCTGATCATTATGCCAGGCAGGCAGTCCTCGCTGAGAGCCTAACTAAAACTTGGAGAGGTTCAAAGAAGTTGTTATAGAATGTCTGCAGCCAGCTCCAGTCAGAAAATAGGTATTGGGAAAAATCTAGGTGCAAATTAGGTGTAAACCAGCTACCCTTTTGCCTCTTTTGCTGGTTTAAAGATACTTTTATCTTTGTTAGTTATAAAGTCACTATTCTTAATGCTGCTTCTTGCATCCTCAATCTCTCCTTGATATGAGCCCAGTACCATGCTACAGTTTACTAGCGAACGGACGGCTGGGTTTGTACACATTTTCAGTGGGGAGTATATTAGTTCCCCAGGGCTTCCATAACACACTACCACAAAGTAGCTTGCTTAAAACAGCCGAAACTTATTCTCTCCTAGTTCTGGAGGCTAGAAGTCGCAATCCAGGTGTCAGCAAGCTCTGTGCCTTCAGGAGTCTCCGAGGGACGATCTGTTCCTAGCCACTCTCCTGGCTCCTGGTGGTGGCCAGCAGGGCTTGTGGCTGGCTGCCTTCCTCCCATCACTTCTTCCATCATCACATGGCATTTTCCAGTTGTCTCTGACCACATCTCCCTCTCCTCCTAACAACACCAGTGATCGGACTAGGGACCGCCCTGATGCAACGTAACTTCATCTTAACTTGATTACACCTTCAAAGGCCCTATTACCAAGTAACTTCACGTTTATAGGTTCCAGGTGGACAAGAATTTTGGGGGGACACTATTCAACCTAGTTTAGGGAGCCACCCAGCTTCCCTTGGTTCCAGTTCCTTGTAATAATCAGTTGGTTCCCTGGGTAAATGAATTCAGCCACTAGATGGCTTTTTAGATGGAAAAGACCATAACAGGCCAAGTAACCAGAAACCCCAAACTCCCTATTATGTTGTACCTAAAAAAGGAGGCTCCCATCTCCACTGAACAACGCTCAGCAACCTTTCGTGGGAGCTAGCTTTTGTAACTAGACCTTCACAGAAATAGAACTTCAAAGGCTCTAGGGACTGGATGGCATGTATTTGGAGGGTATCTCACTTTCACAGATCCTGCAAGTAAGATGCAGTCTGCTTTTGATCTGCCTAATGATCTCCACACTATGTATATCATTGCCTGGCACCAAACCGTTCCTGATAAGTGTTGCCAGAATATTACAACACTGTTTGGCAATCCTAGGCACATGTTGGCTACAAATGGGTCATTGAGTGGCCTCCAATGGCTAGTTTTGGATTCTAGCACAAGAATGTGTTACTTACATCCCTGCAGATGACTGTTACTAAAAAGAGCTAGAAAATAAAGAAATCAGAAAGTTAGGGTAATTTGGTTAATAACCCCATATCTGGTTCTGTGGGCTCTTCAGACTGAGGATGGAATCTTTTCTGTTGATTAAATTTTAGAACTGTTAGTTCCTTGCTGAGAAGTGGACTACAAACTCTGATCGTCATCCTTCTCTTAGTGTTTCTCAGGGTCGTGGAGTGTGAGCTCCAATATCTTAAAAGCTGCTGTATAGTTGCTATCCCATAAAATGATCCAACGAATGATCATCCAGTGAAAAGAACAGGAAAGCCTGACGTTTATGGAGGTTGAAACAACCATTGGTATTCTTGGTTGAGTTGCGTCACATGGAAAAGAGACATTGGAGTCCTAACTCCCAGTGCCTCAGAATGCGACCTTATTTGAAGATAGGGTCTTTTTGGAAGCGAGCAAGTTAAAATTACATCATTAGGGTGGACCCTTATCCAGTATGAATGATGTCCTTATAAAGAGGGGACATTTGGACACATAGAAAGACATGCACACAAGGAGAACGCCACGTGAAGATGAACGCAGAGATTGGAGTGATGCTTCCACAAGCCCAGAACGCTAAAGATTATCAGCAAACTATCAGAAACTAGGGGAGAAGCATGGGACAGATTCTTTTTTACAGCCCTCAGAAGGAACCAACGCTGCCAACACCTTGATCTTGGACTTCTAGCCTCCAGAACTGTGAAACAATATGTTTCTACTGTTTAACCCACTCAGTTTGTGATTCTTTATTACCTAGACCTAGCAAATTAATACAACTGGAAATTTGATAAGTGATTGTGGCACTTAAAATAGCAAAGATCTGGACTGACCATACACTGAGATATCAATGGTCTGCCCTTCAGATCAAGCTGAGGATACTGGGATCCTATAACTGGAACCACCTATCCTTATCCAGCTTACTGTCTACATTAACATAACTTTACTATTCCACTGTCTTCTTTAGCATAAATTTACTACTTATGAAACTCTTGCCCAGGAAGATGAAAGTTGGAAATGGCTTTATTGTTCACTCCAGGAAGTTCCCCCCAAACCATCAGTGCTTCACTGGAAAGCATCAACCAAGGACAGTTTATGCCCTAAGACTCTTTGAACCCATGTCTTCAAAATTTTTGTCTTGCTAAACCAATGCTAAAATATTACTTCATGGCTCCTACCCAATCTTAATCAGGCCCCACCCATATTGAAAGCCCCACCTGAAATCAGACTGCAAATCCTCAGTAAAATCTGACCTTGCCCCTCCCTGTTCGAGACACTACCAAAGCTCTGATGAGGTGGTATTCTTCCCTTCCAAGGTTAGCCATAAACTCAGCTCTGTTTTGTTAACGAGTTGTGTTGGTGATATTTGGGAGCCAACATTCTAAAGAATGAGTCAGGTTTGAGCAGTGATTCTGAGGGACAGAAGGGATGGTTGAGGAAGAGAGACAAATGGTGAGTTTGAGTCATCAGGTACTCTTATCCAGAGAGAATAGGACCAAAGGAAACCATGGAAACTAAGAGGTGGTGGTAGTTGGAGGGGCGGGAGGATGACAAACATCAATTACGTTAAAAATAAACATTTGGTGTTGATTGAAATGCTAATTACTTATTGTCTTAGTTGGTTCAGGCTCCTATAACAAATTACTGTAGACCGGGTGACTTGGACAACAATTTATTTCTCAGTTCTGGAGGCTGCAAGTCCAAGATCTGGGTGCCAGCATGGTTGGGTTCTGGTGAAGACCCTCTTCCAGGTTGCAGACAGCTGACCTCTTGTATCCTCACACAGCAGACACAGGGCCAGCTAGCTCCCTGGCCTCTTTTATAAGGGCATTTACTCCCATTCATGAGGGCTCCGCTCTCGTGACCTAATTACCTCCAAAGGCCCCATCTCCAAATACCATCACATTAAGGATTAGATTTCAATGCTGCACCTGAATTTTGGAGGGGCACAAAAATTCACTCCATAACACTTACATTGCAAGAAAAAAAAAAATCCATGTACGTGTCCTCTACACTTGCTACTCAAGGTATAGTCCTGTGGGTGAATAGCATCAGCATCACGTGGGAGCCTGTTAGAAATTCAGAAACTCAGACCACACTCAAGAACAGCTGAGTCACAATCTACATTTCCATAAGACCCCCAGGATTTACGTGCACAGTAAAGTCTGGGAAGCAGTAGAGTCCAGCAGGTCTTGAACGGAGCTGCGGAAATTAATACAGATGCTCGGGCCCTCCTGGGGCTTATTGTATTAGAATTTCTGTGTGGAAAGGTCCAGGACTTGGGGACAAGTTTAGGTCCCCCTTGGAAATTGAAGCAAGTAAACGAACACGTTATGGATGGGATTTGCCATGGCTAGAAGGAGGAAGCACAGTAGAGTAGAACAAAATGAAGAGAATTCACAGTTCAAGTTTTTTTAAAAATTTCTCATCTGTAACAATGAGCTATTCCTTACTTAAATTTTGAGCTTCAGTTTCATCTCAGTATGAGAGAAATAATAACATCTCCTCAAGGAAGTCTTGTAAGAGTTAAATGCAAATCTCAGTGAAAAGTGCTTTGCAAGCTACACATTCTTATACACATGTAAATCAGTTAAATTATGTTATTTGGCAAGTAATTTACCCTAGAGATGGTTTACATTTATGTTCATGATAATGGTATGTTTTTAAATTATCCATCTGTGGTCTTAAGGTAAGAACATTACAATATGACATATTTTCCAGATATTTTCTAAAAATCAGTTCTTGGCTTCTGTAGATTTTCTTATAAGAATAAGACTGTGCATGGATGGATTTTCTTCCTTCCTTCCTTCTTCTTTCTCTCCCTCCTTCTTCCTTCTTTCCTTTCTATCTTTCTTTCTTTCTTTCTTTCTCTCCCCCCCACCACCTCTTTCTTACTCTCTCTCTTTCCTATTTCATTCAGCAATTATTTATGAGTGCCGGACACTGTTCTAGATACTGCACTGGGAATACCATGGTGAACAGGGTTGACGAGGTTTCTGTCCTCATGGAACTTGCTGTATTCTAGTAGGGGAAACAGATTATTAAAAACAATGAGAATATAATTTCAGCTGCATGAAGTGTCTGTGAATACACTAAAGCAGGATTGGGGCATAGAAAGTGCTGGAGGTATGTATGTAGGGGAGGAAGGGCATGTTGTTTTTGATAAGGTGGTCAGGGAAGGCCTCTCTGGAGGTGGTTTTCCATCAGAGGCCTAAATAAAATGAGAGTGAGCCATCTCAAGATCTGAGTGAAGAGGGCTTTAGATGGAGGGAAACAGTTGTGATATCCTTCTCACTTATGTATGTGGGAGAGCAAGGATGCCTTTCTGGCTGGAGTGGAGTGAGCAGGGAGGACAGTGGTTGGAGGTGACGTTAGAGAGGAAGGCAGCAGAGATAGGCCATGGAGGGCCTTGGAGCAGTAGTAAGGATTCCAGAGTTTCTCCTGAGTGTGTAACAGGGCAGGAATTTCTGTTTACAAATAAGTATCCTGGTTTTTGTGCATTTGTCTGATGTGAACTAGTTCCCACAGAGTCTAGACAACTTTTGATAAACAAAAGAAAATCCGGTGCTTAAGCCTGAAAATCTGAGGTCCTGACCCTAAACTTGACTGAACTAGCAATGTTGCTGCTCAACCATGTCACCCTTCCTCAATCAACTGGGTAATTGCCTTCTTTGATTTTTCTTTAAATTCATCAAGATTTTTTTTGTTTTAAGACATAGAAACCTATCAGAATATTTGTCCTCAACAAGGCTAAGCAAAGAAAGAGATTTCCCAACTCATCTAACTGCAGAGCCCAGGGGTCACTTAGCTTCAGATGTGGCTTCATGTAACTCAATGACCACCTCGGGTGGTTTCTCAGCTCTGCATCAGCTCCGTTCCCAGGCTTCACAAGGCTGCTTCCTGGAAGCCAGAGTCTTTCTCATGGCTGCAGCAATTCTGAGTCTCAAGTCCTCATTCCTTGCCTTATCAGCCAAAGAAAGAGAGAACATCTTCTCTGATAGATGTCTCGGGATATGAAGGGGGTAAGGCAAGGAGAGAGGAAACTTCTTTCTCAGAAGCCCTAGGAAATGTTTCCTTAAGCCTCATTGGATTAAACTCTACCGTGGGTCCACTCCTGAATCAACTCTGTGGCCAGTGAGAGGGGATTCTCTTATTGGCTTAAGCCAATCAAACCCACTCTTAGAGCTGAGGGTAGTGTCAATCCCACCCAAACTGAATAGCATAGAATGGGGGAAGTGGTGAGTCTCTAAAGAAAAATCTGGGTGTCCTGGCAAAAAGGAGGGAGGGGAATCCATGCTTGATGGACACCAAACAATTCACACTAGACCAAGATTGTTCAAACTACAGCCTGTGGCTCAGATGCCACGTGCTGCCTGTTTAGGATGGCCCTTTAGATAAGAATGGTTTCTACATTTTTAAATGATTGAAAAAAAATCAAAAGAAAAATCGTATTTTGTGACACAGGAAAATTATATAAAATTCAAACTTTGGTGTCCACAATAAAAGTTTTTTTGAAACACAGTTAATGCTCATTTGTTTGTGTGTTGTCCACAGCTGGTTCCATGCTACAGTGAGAGTAGTTGCAAGAGAGATGGTAGAGTATGCAAAGCTTAAGGAAAGCCTACTTACTAACTGGCTCTTCAGAGAAAAAGTTTGCCAACCCTAATACTAGATAGACCAAATTAGCCAAAAAAAGGAAGTCGATGGCTAACATAACTGAAAATTACTTGAGTGGATGTGTTTTCAGGCCTGGGTAAAACTAAGGGCCTCAAGTGTGGTCACCAGAGTTTTCCTCTGTCTCATTCTTAATCTCACCTTTGCTTTTATACTCTCTTCCTCTTTTGCAGTCCCTCAGCTCTGCCTTTTTCCATGTTAGCTTTGTTGTCAGGAATGCTCTGCTCAAGTGGTAGCAGATATACCCCTAGCAACTCTAGACTTAAATTATTCTTACCGTTAGTGGATCCAGAAAGCATACATTTCCCAAAAGCATTAGCGAAAGCCCAGAGGAAAATTCTGATGGCTCTTCCTTGGAACTATGGCTCATTGATGGAATGCATTACTGGATCTGGAGGGTGAAGGATTCTGATTAGTCAGCCTGGGTGATGTGCTTACCCTTGTATCTGGGGTCCTGAGATCAGAGGATGCATACATAGCCTTGTGGTGGATAGTGGGAAATTCCCAAGAGGAAAAGATGCTGGAAAACAAAAGGCATCTGATGTTTACTAAAAGCCCACCCTTCATATTTTTTAAAAGCTTATTTTTTGTTTTATTAGATAGCAATCAAATCACTGATTTTATTTCAGTAAACTTATTTTTTAAAGTATTTCTTTCAGTATGTATATATGGTGAAAATTGGTTGAGTAATGCCCATTTCAAATTTTGGAGAGTGCTTAGGACCTATTCTGTGATAGGTAGTTGGCATTGTAAAGTAGCTTTTTTTCCCCTAAAGCTGGTTCAAGAGAATCTACGTATGTTTATCCAGTTGAAGCATGAAACAAAAGGGACTGTTTTCACAGCAAACAGCTTTCCAGACAGAACAGTTGCTTGGGCAGTTTTTAGGAGCAATGGGATTTCGATGTGGTGGAAAATACATAAGGCCCGAATACCTGATGAAACTTGTCAACACTTTTAATTCTACATCTGTTGTTGATCACACTATGGGACTTGTTAATATGTTTATGATCATGTCGCCACAATGGAAACACCAAGTTAAATTGTCGTGTCTCGTCAGGTAGGACTCCAGGTCCTTCATGTATATTTGATGACAAACAATCCCGCTAAAACACGGCTGGGTTATTTCATTAATGGAACTCGGAGAAAGGCTTGTGTTTGGTTTTGTTATTCTCTGTGCCCCAGGCATAAGCAAGTAAAAGAATTCAAGACATTTTAAGCCAAGAAAGTGGCATAGTAATTAGCTCCCCCATTAACAAACCATCAGTTGTGTGTGAAGTGCTAGTTAGGTTTTCAGGGTTGTCATCTCTCATCTGGTTAGCAAGTGAACAGTAGAGCTGGCTTTTTGGTATGGAATGTGCTAGAGTTCAGGTACTTGCTAACCACCTCGAGTTGTTAACATTGAGAAAATACTGGGGACTTGTACTATCATATTGTAATTAACGTTGCCTATCAACACTAAAATAAACCTTTTTTAACAATAGTTAAAATACATTTTTTCCCAATCTTTAACATGTCTGCCCTCTCGCTCTGCCCCCCCATTTGCCTTTGAACGAGTTATGAATGAGACGTAGAGTTACCATCCAATAAAGGCTACCAGGCTTGAGGACACCACACAGGACATCTTGTAGAAGGTCTCACTCAAAACGCTTAGTGCTTTAACAAAATAACTCCACAAGATCCATTTAAACTAATCAAAGAAAAGGAAATTTAGAGTTGCACAGCCACACACCATCTGTGAGCTTTACGTAGCTGAATTCGCATAGACTTCAGCAATCCCAGACCACTGAGTGACCACGTCTGATCCACTTTTGTATTCAAGTGCCTAGCAGAGTGGCTGGCAACAACAAGCACCACAGAAATGAACGTATGAAACTAAATCTCTCCATGCACACATCAGCTTCCATCTTGTTGTTACGGTTTTACACACGTTAACTTCCACATGAAAAGCCATGGTCCTTGAAAGCAGAATCTGTTAGGAACCACAGTGCAGTGCCTTTTATGTCTAGAATGCATGAAATATCTATTTTGAAGTGTGAATATGGCATTTATTACATCTAAAATATTTTACCCATAGGAAGTAGGAAATGTGTGATAGCAGTATTCTGATTTCCTCTTAATAATGGCTTATTTTCTCTTGAGAACTGTTTTTTATTGTCTTCATTAATGATCTGGACAAGGAAGAGGGATTTAAGCAGATGGTACCCATAGCTGGTCTTTTATTCTCAAACATTTAAAAGAAAATGAAGGGCAGGATAAAGGTGCAAACCAGGACAGCATGAAATCCCAAGTTGGAATACTCCCTGGTGTTTTCAGCTGCTTTATTTGGGAATGATCTCTACCCTCATGTCTACTGGCTGGAAGATCAAGTGAGGAGTAACTCTCTCAGAATGATACCTAGGTAGAAAGTGAATATCCTGATGAGGCAAATACTAAGAATGCATTTAGGAGCCTTGAGTGTGGGTAGAAAATAGGAAACGAGAGGCCATGGGGAAGATGAAATGGATGGACATCCATGAAAACAATCCAGATGGCAGATGTTATAGCCCAAAAAGGAGAAACCAAAGCTAAAACAAGTTTCCCAAGAATTTTGTAGCAGAATGTGACATAGTAGGCTCATGTCCTTTGGGGTTGTGTGACAAAGAGTTTTTGGTTTCTTGATTGTAAGCTCAGTGAGATTGGGGCAATGCCCATTTTTGCTCCTCATATCACTCCTAGTACGTACTACAATGCCTGGCACATGGCAGGTGCTTAATAAATATTTGATGACTCAGTAAATGATTTGTAGAGTGAAAAGCCTTAGTCTCACTCTGCTTGGCCTTGAGATTGAGTTATTAAAAATATGAGGACAGAGAAGTCACTAAGCATTGGGAGGAAACATTACTTTTTGTATTCTTATCCTTTCAGTGTTTCTCTCATTTGCAACCTTATCAAACTTCTTATTCCTTTTTTATATAAAAAGTATTTGCAAATACTTGCAAAAGTGTTGCTTAAGGAGAGCAACTTTCCTTTCAAAATCCATATAGACTTCTGGTAGTAGGAACATGCTTTGAATAATTAATTTTTTTTTTTTTTAGATTTGTGTAACAGCTTTCCACTAGAGAATATTGTTTTGGTTTGAGAATTTCCACATCTTCTGTAAACAGAAAAAATTATTCTCCTTTGTGGCAAGGACTTGAAACAAGAATTATTCCCAAATAGGTCTCATTAAGACAATAAAATCAGCTTATGTCCCGAGAGCTTCTCTCTCGGCACCATCTTGCAGCAATCCCATCTGGTTTTGACTGTTGGTGTAGCAGTTAAAGGAATCTTTTAAGTTAATACATAGCAACAAAGCCAATTTAGCAGACATGGTAAAACAACATGTTTTTGTAAAAGTTTCCTTGTCAAATTTGATGGAGTTTGACTAAGAAAAATGGTAAAGGAAGATCTAGCCGTTAAAACTAATGTTTACCTTTACAATTAATATCTGTAACAGTAAAGGAAAGAGCCATCATAAACAGATGATTTAAAATGGGTAACATGCTCCTAAATGCTCATTTCATGTGAAATGGCCCAGCACTTAAATTTATTGTCAGTGAAATAATAAGATCAGGCTACTCATGCTCCTGGTACTATGCTCGATTCAAAGAATAATGTCTTGAACCTCCTCCTCTTTCTCTGACCTCTTCCCATAAAGCATAAGGGGTACTAAGCACCAAGAAAGTCTACCACCATTTTTCAAGCCAGCTGAGCATTTAATATAAACAAATCTTGCAATTCTTCGCCTGTCATGGGTAAAACCTTGCCAGAGTATTTTATATTGGCTAGTGTTTGAACACAATCATTATTTTCTGCTTTCAAAGTTATCTTAGTGAGTGCTATAAATTTAAGATATGCAAATATGCAGCTAACAGGTACTATCTACACACCAAAGTGGAATAGGACAAGTAGAATAAGATTTATTATTTAAATCATTTCTAATTCCACAAAAGGATTTGAGGAAGCATGTTCATTTACCTCACTTGAAAATGGAGGAAATCATGCCCACATTGCTTATTCCCAAAGGATAGAAGGATCAGATGGCATAATTATGTGTCCAAGTATCTGTCAAGTACTATACAAATGCAGAACATTGTTACAGTGCTGATTAAATAATGCTAAACGTTTGCAAAGTCTTTCAAACTGGATTATTTTAACTCCTCAATTTCAGAGCCAAAGTTTAGGTGTGTCCTGGCAATTTTGGAGTTTTGGGATATCAGCAGGAATGGTATTTAGGTCAGATATAATATGATGTACGTGAATAAGTCAGATGTATATGGTTTTAGTTCAAAGTAACAGAAACCCTTAACTCACTCTGACTTAAATAAGAGGATATTTATTATTTCACAAAACAAGGCATCCAGAGCCATGGAAGAATCATCCAGGATCTTCTTTGCCATTCTTTTTCTCTTCCCACTCTCAGATCCTCAGATGTGATTACATGCAAAGGGAAAAAGGACAATCTCTTTGTGCCTCTCTATAGGGAGAGAGGAAATCTTTCCTAGAAGCCCCCCAACAGACTTTGTCTCTTGTCTCCTAGCAAGAATGATGTCGCGTACCCAGTTGGTGCCAATGAGAATACTACCCAGTTGATGCCAATGAGAATAGGACTCCCAGCACTGGCTTAGACTAGGTACACTCTAACTCTGGATCTGGGACAGGGCCCATGACCAGGATGTGCATTCTGTCAGAAAAGAAGGGTGGGGAATGAACGCTGGGTGATTAACCAACAGAATCCATTACACGTGAGTCTGGGTTCTTAGGCCCCTTCTCACTAAATTTTAATTTACTGACTCAATTTTATCATTGTTTTAATTAACTCATGAGTTTATTATTTCTCTGGGAGTAACACTTCCTTGAACTTCAGATTCATATTGCCAAGATTGTGCTAGATATCACAAGCTTGATATTTATAAAACAAATCTCGTCATTGAAACCCTTAAGCCTGTGTATCCTTGACCTTGGTTAGTTGTGTCACCATTTTCCAGTATTTTAAGACACAACCTCAAATTCTTTGACACTCTTCCCATTGAGGGGTAGTATTTATGTCTCTACCCCTTGAGTGTGGGCAGGCTTATGCCTGCTTTGACCACTAGAGTACAGTGAAAATGATGCTATGTGACTTTCCAGGCTAGATCATAAAAAGCCATGGATGTCTTCCTTATTACACTGGGCTGCTTGCTCTTGGAGCCCTGAGGCTCCATGTAAGAAGCATGGCTTCACTGAGACAGCCATGGAGAGGCCACACAGATAGTCTATGAGGAGAAAGAGACAGAGAGAGAAAGAGAAAGACCCAATGAGCTCTAGCCATTCATTAGTCATACTAGCCTAGGTGCCAGACATGGGAGTGAAGAAGCTTCCAGATGATTCCAGCACCCAGTCATCAAGTTAATCCCATTCATTCAACTCTTCTCAGATGAAGCTCCAGACATTGTGGAGCAGGAACAGGCCATCCCTACGGTGGCTTGTTTGAATTCTTGGCCCACCGAATTCATGAGTCTGGTGGATTGTGTTTTCCAAATATGACTGCAACAAAATTTTCCATTCCGGTTGCTCTTCCACACTGGCCCTGCTCCTATAGAGTGGTGGGCTCTGTATCCCCTCCCCTTGAGTCTGGGCAGGCTTTCCACCACTTTAACCAATAGAGTACAGAATAAGTGATGCTATGTGGCTTCTGAGGCTAGGCTATAAAAGGCCACACAGCTTCTGCCTTCACCTCTTGGTCTCTCACTCTCTGGATGCTCCCTTTTCAGATTCTTCCTCTCGGAGCCCGGCCTTCATGCTGAGAGGAGCCCAAGCCACATGGAGAGGCCACATGTAGATGCTGGGGTCAACCGTCCCAGCTGAGTCCAGCCTTTGAGTCATACAAGCCCAGGTGGCGGATACGTGAATGGTTACAAATGGCTCTGGGTCTAACAGTTAAGTTGCTCCCAGACATTAGAGACTTCTCTCCTGGGTCCCCAGACATTATGGAACAGAGATAAGCCATCGCCCCTGTGCCCTGTCTAAACTCCTGATCCACAGAATCTAGCAGTACAATCAAATGATTATTGTTTTGTGACATCAGGTTTGGGGTGGTGTGTTATGCAGCAATAGATATCCAGAATAGTGAGCATAATTAGTTGGTTACCATCTGAAACCACTAAGGTTTGGGATGGTTGGTTATGCAGCAATAGATAACAGAATCCCAGCTACTCAGGTTTGAAAATGTTTCACTCTTCCCTTTCTTTGACTCCATGTTCATTCAGAATTCTTACTCCATGAACTCCGCTTCTGTTATATGCCTTGACTTTATCCTCTTTTTTATATTCCCACTGCCACTGCTTTGTTCAGGTGTTTTGGCCCTTTTTTTAAGATAATTCCAGTATTGTCACAGTAAACAGAGAACTGAATGATCATACTGTGCCCCTGCTCAAAAACTTGCCATGACTCCCCATTGCACACGGAATAAATTCTAAATTCCTCATATGGCATTCGAAACTCCCTGCAATTTTATGTTCTAGCTAGAGGAGTTGTAGAGCTCCTTCTCTGTGCTCCTCTCTCTGTCTTAACTCAAGATGTGTCTTCTGCCCTGGGGCTCTTCCTCTCAGTGTCTACTCCTCAAATCTAATTCAAATCCTACCATCTTTCGATAAGGTCAGTAAGACTCTCTAGATTTCCTGTGGACAGAAAGTGTTTCACATCCTAAGAAGACTTCATTTGTACCATCAATAAAGGATTTATCACGTCTGCCTCATATTTCAACTATCTGTGTAAATGTTCTGTGTCATCTCTTGTCATACTGTGATCTCCTAAAGCCAGGAATTATGTTTTATTCATCTTAAAACTTCTAACCTGGGGCAGCACATAGTCATTACTCAATAAACATTTGCTAAGATGAATGGAATCACGTGTTTTTTCTATTGTTGGGGATTCCTTTCTCATACATTGACCCTTCAATTGACTCCTTGTATTTGTTTCCCAGGACCGCCATAACAAATTACCACAAACTTGGTATCTTAAGACAACAGACATTTCTTCTCTCCTAGTTCTGGAGGCCAGAAGTCTGAAACTGAGGTGTCAGCAGGGCTGCACTCCCCTGGAGTTTCTAGAGGGAGTCCGTTCTGTGCCTCTTGTAGCTTCTGGTGGCTGGCCCATCCTTGGCACTCCTTGGCTTGTGGCCCCATCACTCCAATCTCTGCCTCTGTCTTCATCTCACTTCTCTTACCTCTATTTTACAAGGACACTCTTCAAGATTCTTAAGTTAATCATATCGTTTACAATAAAAGGTAATATAATGACAGGTTTCAGGAATTTGACGTGGGTATCTCTTGGGGGGCATTTTTTGGCCTACCACACTCCTTAAATCTACTGAGATTTGCTCTCTTTACATCTCTTTTCCTGCTTTTGTTGATTTTTTCCCCTCTTACCTTGGAATTCTTATTGAACAGTAAATATTTGCAGGTCCTTCTGCAAGGTTGCTTTTTGCCTTAAATCTCCTCCCAACTCTTTTTATTTTGAAGTGTTAAGAACAGATATCCATTGTGTGGGATATTTTAGTGGCAGTGAAATATATATTTGTATCTTATTGGTCTTTTCCTGGCTTTCATTAACACATGTTGGAACAAATGAAATTCATAGCTTCTAAGTCGGCTTTTGGATTTCCAACCAAAACAAACCTCACAGAGCATGGCGAGCAAGCCCAGTGTCTCTTTTATAGGTGAAAAGAACTGGGAAAGTATAGTACAGTCATGAGCCACATAACAACATTTCAGTCAATGATGGACCGTATATACAATGGTAGTCCCATAAGATTACTACCCTATAGCTTAGGTGTGTAACAGGCTATAAGATCTAGGTTTGTGTAAGTATGCTCTGTGATGTTCACAAAATGATGAAATTGCCTAACGATGCATTTCTCAGACTGTATCCCTGTCATTAAGTGATGCATGACTGTAGTTAGAAATCCTTCATCTGCAAATAACAGAAAACCAACTAACAGTGGCCTAAATAAATGGGAATTTATTATTTTTACAAGCCATGTTGCTGTTGGCCAATTGGCTGAGCTGTCAGTTAAGGATCTCTTAGATTCTCTTGGATTGTCCTCAGAATCAAGAGATGGCTTCCCCAACAGCTCCCAGCATCATATCTATGTTCCAGGCAGGAAAGGAGTGCAGCCCTAGTCAAATTTGCTTCTGTCGGTAAGAATTAAAAAACCAAATGCCTTGCTAAAGTCTGCAGACTTGCAGTTATTTCTTGTTGGCTAGAACTTCTAGCTTTAAGGGAAACTAGTATTTATCCTCTATAGTAAAGGTGGCAAAGTAGAAGGAGTTTGGAATGCCTTGCTAGAAGAGCCAAAAGCCAGATTCAGCCTTAGAGTTAAAACTGATCTTCTTGTTGCAGAATTAGCATCCAGAGGCCTATACCACAGATAGAACTGCTCCTGAATTTTCAGTCTCATGTAAGGATTGACCACAGAAAATTCGTGTTAAATGTTAGAGTTCAGCTGTCATCACTTGAGACACCTGCCAAAACACTGCTTCTCTTTCTTGAAAATGACAAAATAATCACATCAAAGGGCTTCTCCTGCTCATGAGAGTTGAAGGACTACTCAAGGTCAAGAACTGGGAAGTGCCTAAGATTTTATCCTACTTGCAAGGAGATAAGTTATCCTGCCACTTACACTGATGCTGGCAGAAGACAGAGACTTCTGGGTCAGTGATAAAGGACTTTATTATCCATAGCATCAGCAGTAGCCAGAGTATCAGCATTTTCTTGCTCCAGTTCCCTGAGCCCCAATTCCCACAGGGTGAGGTCAAGAAGGTCCAACGACACCTGCACAGTCATTGGGTTGGAGCAGGAGCCCTGATCTTATGGGACCCGAATCTGTTATACTGGGGGGTAAATATGCCTTCCCTTTGCTCTGGAGGGAAGCATTCTCTCTACCTTCCAAAGATGTTTGCTGTGAAGCATCCTTGAAATGATAGTCTGAAGCAAAGGCAGTCAGGGCCTGTGCTTGCAAGACATGCGGAAATATAGGAAACCCAAGGGAAATTGTCACCAGCACTCAGGTCCATCACACACACCCTTGCCTGCTCACCCCATTCTAATTGGCCAGTACTACCATTATTAGAAGAGTCAACAGAATTGGCTTGCATAGGGCATATCAGTTTTGGAAGCTTGTTAATTCCTGTCTTAGTGCATCCCATGATGGTCTGTACTCTAATGCCCACCTTCCTTCCCACTTCCCAGTCCTTCCAAGGGCCCTGTTCCAGGGCTTCCATCACGTCCACAGGCACTTTCACTAGTATTGAGAAAAACATTACTTTTAAATTTGTAAACTGAATAAGTTATTTGAGTGAAAGACAACAGGTTCTTACCTGAGAGCAAAGAGTATATAAATTATCCGATAGATAATGAGCATGGTGTTGTCTTCTGATGGTTGGGAGGTAGGAGTTCGTCAGTTCTATAAAAAGGATGAGGAATGGTTTGGGGGCGTGCTACGCAGGTTTGGATTAAATGGATTCTGGATGAATCTGATTGTAAGAGCATCACAGCAGGTCATCTTCAGCTGAGCAATATAGCTGCCCATTGACTAATAATGATATGGGATTTCTGTTGAAAGCCTTGTCTGTTACCAGCTGGATGCATTTTTTGGAACTAGGTTTTAAAAGGCTAAATTTACTCCCTTTTACCACAGGTACAGGCCAAATTCTTTGTTAATGATAACACCTCTGGGAAAAGAAAACTATCCAGTTATCCTTAAGATGCAAAAAAAAATCATACAGTTTCTACTGCAGAGAATACCTTTTAATATTCTATTATATATGAAAAAGCTGGCTGAAGAGCTTCCACTAGAAATTTCAATAGTACCAGGAATTAACGGTGCTAGAAAGGGCATTCATATTTGGATCAGGACACACTCTGTCACATTGTTTAGGAGTGAGCATTTAGTGAAGTGTCACCAGCCAGTAAGTCATGATTCATGGTCAGCTGCAAAGCCTTTAAACAAATTTGGATCTGCATTCCCACGCTGCAGTCCCTGCGATTTATCAGGAATCATGCCTGAGAGGAGAATGTGTCTGGAAACGGTAGCCTCTTCCACCCGCGCTCTCCCAGCACCTTAGTGATAGGTTCCCACTGTGATCCCAGATGTTCAAGGACTTGACAAGTAGCTTTCCCACACAAAGAGGTCAAAGACTGTTCTGAACAGCTGTCTAGATGAACGCTTCCATAAGCTTGCTGTTGAGCTGACCTTATATGTTACTACTCTATAGCCCATTCTCCTTACCATCCTCTCTCTGTCCCACATCCCTCACTGTCAACCCCGTCTCTTTGCTGATGCTGGTTTTCCCCTGCTTGGACAACCCTGCCATCTTCTGTCCACCAGCAAAGCCTTCTATTTTCACCCATCTAAGGCTCACCTTACTTCCTTCAAGATTTTCCTTACTTTGTCATCCTCAGCATCATGGTTACAATTTACCGCATTCTCCATTCACATTTTGTTGTTGTTGCTGTCCTCCCTTTTTTTTTCTATCTCCCCCGCAACAAAATCTCGGTGTCTATTATTTAATACTAGGCGCTTAAGGTTTAACAATCTTCTTCTTGCGAGATGAATGCCTTTTAAGTCCATGAAGAGCTAGGAGGTGAAAACAAGAGCAGGAATAATCAGTCTTCTCCCTCTGAGATCAAGAGAGCAGCTGAAAAGATTCTCACCTTCGTGTGAGCTCAGGCTCCCTGCAGTCTGCCAACAGAGGGAAGCCTGACGCAGATGGGAGTGCAAGACAAGCAGAGACGGCAGCTTCTGCCATATATTCTTAGGAAGCATTAACTCAGTTTTTTTCTCTTTGAGATTTGGGGGCCGAGAGTCTAGGGTGGTGCTATACACTAGGACAATGAACTGTCATAGTCTTTTTCTGTAGCAATGTTCCTATCTGCTCAAAAAAGGAATGCTCCTGCCTGCAATGTCCGTTTGGCACAGGGGGAGATATCCTTACGCAACCAATGTGAGGAGAAAGGGGAGAGAGCGCGGGAAGACAGGGGAGATCGAAATACGTTTATTCATCAAGCCAAGAGAGGAAGGGACAACGTGCACGGTAACGTTGTAGTTCTCGAACTTTAGGTACACAAGAATCACAGGTGGATCTTATGAGGAAGGATTCCTGAGCCTCAGCCCACCCTGCTGTATAAGGATGTGTGGGGCTGGCTTGCGGAGAGAGAGGGAGAGCAGGAATCTAGATTTTAAATTCTTTTTTTCTTCTTTTGAGGAAGATTAACCCTGAGCTAACTGCTGCCAATCCTCCTCTTTTCGCTGAGGAAGACTGGCCCTGAGCTAACATCCGTGCCCATCCTCCTCTACTTTTATATGTGGGACGCTTACCACAGCATGGTGTGCCAAGCGGTGCCATGTCTGCACCTGGGATCCAAACCGATGAACCCCAAGGCCCCAAAGCAGAACGTGCGCACTTAACTGCTGCACCACTGGGCCCCCACTAGATTTTAAATTCTTAAAAAAAATCAGGAGGTTTTTTCCAGAAGGTCTGAAGACCACATTTTAAGAAGTAGCACGACTTTTGGGGACAGATAAACCCAGTTTAGTCGTATTCTGGCAGCACGGATTTAATCACCGTAAGCCTCAGTTTTCTGTGAAGGGAAAGTAATATCAACTCATCTCATGGGGCTGTTAGGAAGTGTAAAGCGATAAAACCTGCGTGATGCCTGGCACAGGGAATCTTTGGAAATATTTACAGTTTTGACATTTTAGAAAAGGTAATAAATGTATGTATCTAAAATAATCCTCCGTTTGAAGTGCTCAGAGCTGGCGGGATCTTTCACATGGACCCGTGTGTACAGGAAAAGGTCAAACGTCCGTTCTTTCATCGCTGTGTTTGTGGTGATGCAAAAGCATCTTACGTTACAAAATTAACTGGGGGGAAGATAATCTGCTTATTGTAAGCATCTCCATCTGCTGTTTTCTTTTCTTTTCTTCTTCTTACTTTTCCTGGGAATAATGGAGCTGAGAATTAGTTTCAATCTAGACAGCAAAAAATTTTCAACACCATGCTGGTTCAGACCAGTGGTTTCTTTAATAATAGAACTAAGGGGATATTCTGGGAGAGCACAAAAGTCTTCTAAGACGGCTAAATCCAAAAGTTAAAAAAATTATTCCAAACCACTCTTCTTCTTTATAACCTATTAGGAACCAATTGTTACATGACTTTATACAAACCTTTAAATCTGTAATAATGCCTCATTATGAGACAGTACTATACAATACCTAACACTTAGAAAATTGGTAATTTTGAAGAAGATTGAGATTCTTTAGAAAAGTAAGACAAGTTTAACTTCAAATAGTCAGTTCCCCCAGTGCATTTAATATAACAATAATTCCCCAAATTCAATTTATAGCATATTTTCATGTATCTTGCTTTTATAAAACATGGCATAACCGTATTTAATTTTCCAGCTTACACAGTTTCTTGAATAACAAACTGCATCTTTATTCTCTGTCAGATACAGTAGTATTTTCTTTTATTACATGTCTCTTGTCGTATTCTTCAAGTTTCCAATGTTTGTCATTTTCCTTGTTCAGTCTTGAGATTTAGCATTAGGCATCCCAGGCTGAGGGACCGTAATCCTTTTCCACCCATCTTCACAGGAAGCCACTGAATTCTTTGGGCCATTTTAGTTACTTTCCTGGACCATTTCCATTACGATTTTTTTAAATGAAGTGACAGAATATGATACCTTCATTTTGCTTTTTCATGCGTTTTGACAAAAATCTATATTTGACAGGTTATTTCTTAAATATTAAAAAAACTAACTCCATTTATTTCACAAGCTAAATAGCAACAATAAATTAACATCATTGAATTGCCTGTTTCAGAACTTGCTCCCTTATAAAGATGCTCAGCCAGCAAAATGAACTGAATTTGAATATAAATTCAGATACTCAGAATTTTAGAGTTGAAAAAGACCTTAAAGGTCATCTGAGCTCTATTTTTATAGGAAAAATAATTTTAAAAACCTAGCATATTACTTTTGCCATTAATTTTCTTAAGCCTCTCTGTTTACAGATATCTTAGCTAGCTATTAATAGTAAATCCCTATCAAGAGAGCTAGGGCAGTTTTTGGAAATCTGAAAATTGTCACTTCTTTTGCATTTTTTCGTACTATTAATCTTCAGAAATACATTTTCTCTGTTTAGTAACTGTATCTGATATTTAGATATTCTGACAGCAGATGTCATTCACCTTCAGTATTTACATAGCTATTTGAATAAGTAAAATGTAATTTAAGTAACAAATATCAAGATAGCTTAGAGATGCCAAATGAAATATAATTTAAAATGTTTTAAAAATAGCCCTTTTCTCATTATAAAAGTAATAAGAATTCATCTTGGAAAGTTTGCATAATGCACAAAAGCAAAGAGAAGAAAATAAATTTCTAAGAATAATTCCACTGTCTTAAAAAAAGCAAAACCTTTAATAGCTTGTGATACAAATATACACATATGTAGGTAGATTGAGATAGATATATAGAAATATACTCGTCCGATATTTTTTGTGTACTTGTGCACACTTTAAAAATACTTTCAACTTTAAAAAGTTGATACACGTACATCTTGAATTATTGATAGACACTTTACTTGCATTATGGTGGACTATGGGTTTAGATACTAAATAATGGAAGTTAGACTTGAATTTTCCCGCGTGTAATAGGGAATTAAATTCTTGACTAAGGGTCAGATGTCCATTTTGTTATATAAATAACTACAAGCATCATATTAAAACCAACTAGAAAAAATGCATCCATACACTGTTTATCATAAATTTTTCTAGTGCATCTATGTTTAACGTAAGGAGGTCTTGTAGATTGATTTTGCTTAATAATATATTATCATCAGTTACTAAATAAAGCTCTTATTTATGCAATTTTCTTACAGCCACAAAGAAGCAGGCAAAATGAAGATGAACACCTTCATTAAGAACATAACATTCAAGAAGGATTCTGTAGATTTTAGAAAGATTTAGTGGGCATTAGAGATTTAGGGTCATTTGTTGTTTTTAATAAAAATCCTCATGTAAGTTGATTTTATTCATTTATTTTTCTCATTGTGATTTTTTTCCTTAAAAATAGTCTCCTGAAATATTCGAGATATGTTCCCCCCCGCCCCCCCCCCCACCCCCGCCATTGCTTGGACAATCACATTTGTTTTTGTGCTAAAATGTTAGAAGAACTTTGAAAGTGAGACCTGCCTGTAATTTCTTTGTTCCTCTACTTGATTCTTCACTTTATTTAAAATTTTCTATCATCTTTAGGGAAGGATTTCATTGCTTTTATGGTAACCCCATACCTCAATAGTTAGATGCCGCCACCAGTTTATCTTTTATGTTCTCAGCCTGAGGAAATCCTTATCTTTTCTGACGGTTTCCCGCTCAGTCTCCAGCTTGCTTTTTTAGCCTCTCCCCCTACCCTTTTTCTGGCTCTCTTCTACTTCTTTGCTGAAAAATAATTTAGGAATAGGCTGATTTTGGAGGTCCCTGAAGAGACTTCTAGAATTCCGTGGCAAAGTTGGACTGAGAACAGCTTGATGGCATTACCTTCATCTGGCCACCTTCCAACCCAGTCTGGTCATTAAATACCCAGTCGTGGGTTCACTCAGGGCTGGTGATCGGTCAACAACGATACTCAACTGCAGGGGTTGCTTAGATGCTGGGAAATGACAGAACTATATATGCCATTTCCTTTTGCTCCAAAGTTTCTTTTTTTTGAGAGAAAATACAGTATCCTTTTGGGAAGGAAGTTACAAGCTATCTCTGAAAGCAAAATGCGTGTAAGACAAACTTTTCAGCATAATATGGAGCACGGATAGTGACTCAGAGCGTGCTGCTCAGAATAGAGTTCCAAGTACGAACATGGAAATGATGTTATAAACAAATTTATGAAATGGGAGATCTGGAGGACGTCTGAGAAGGTCTCATTGAACGTTCACATAAAATGGATTTGGGGGTCACATCTCTGGAAACAGGACACTATCACAGTAGTTACATTGTTAGTCATGATCTTAAGTGTAGAGGGGAATCAAAGCTCGTTTAACCAGACCCAGGTCTGTGAGAAGAAGCAATTTTCCCAATTCACCTAAGTGGAGACTTTGCATGGTAGGATTGGGATCAGAGCCTGTCTCCTGTCCCTTGGTGTGTTGCTTTCCTCAATATTATTTTTTATATATATAGAAAAGAATGTGTTGTTTATTAGTTTTCTCCCAGTTTTTCCTTATTACTTTTATCCGGCTTCTTAAAGAGTTAGCCCACTACTGATCCAGCATGGTCCAAATTGATCTCTTTGTCCATATAACATAGTAGATAAAAATAATGACTTCAAGTGAGACAGACTTGCGTTTTAATTCTTTCTGTGCCACTTTATAATTATGTAGTCCTGAGTGAGTTACTTTACCTCTGTACCTCACTTTCCACATCTGTAAAACGTAGATAGTAAGAGTTCCCTCATCTATAGGATTGCCCCATAGTTGTATGTGTTCACGTTTAATATATAAAGTGCTGGGTGCACTGTCTGGTGCTTACTATGTGACTCAATATTATTGTGTTGTGGTGATGTTTCGTGCCAGATTACAACATGATTTATTTTCTACACAGGAATTAACAGCAATAATTAATAATAATAATAATAAAGGTTTGATCAAGATTTTAAAATCTGCTGTGAAACCTTAAATTGCCAACAGAAATCTGTCCCGATGTATTTGAGTATAAGGGAGCCAGTGCTGAGCAGGTGATAAGGATCCAAAACCTCATGAACAGCCCCTCAGCCCGTGATGGATCCAGAGAGGTACCCTCAGAGAGGACTTCTGTAGGTGTCCCCAAGAACCAGACTCCAATAATAAATCCGTGCGTAACTGCAAAGGGTTATACCAAGAGGCATTCCGCGCACGGGGTAGAGAACACGATGTCAAAGGCCATCAAACATTATGAGATCCCTCCCTCACAGCACATAAACAAAGTGAGGTAAAAACAAGACAGAAAGTCTGGGGCCAGCCCAGTGGCGCAGCGGTTGAGTCTGCATGGTCTCCTTCAGCGGCCCAGAGTTCACCAGTTCGGATCCTGGGTGCAGACCTAGCACCGCTTGTTAAGCCATGCTATAGCAGGCATCCCACATATAAAGTGGAGGAAGATGGGCATGGATGTTAGCTCAGGGACAGTTTTCCTCAGCAAAAGAAAGAGGACATTTGGAGGCAGATGTTAGCCCTGGGCTAACCTTCCTTAAAAAAAAGCCACAAAAAAAAAAAAAAACAAGACAGAAAGGCTGCCTGATAATCCTCAGCAATACCCTGCTTCAGGAACAGGCATTGTGGTTCAAATGTGGGAAGCTGTGCCAAAAAAGCCGAAGGCAGGCAGGCTGAGCCAAATTAGAACAGAGTAAAGATTTTGTCATACCTCTGTAATTCACACAGCAGCATATTCGGCTCAACCACAGGCTGTCCAGATGTTGGCCATCTGACTCTTTATAGCTGTGGTCTGTTTTTTCTTTAAAGCCCCCTTTCCTCTCCGTGTTCCCAGACACTTGGCATTTCTCTTGAAGTGGACTCAACTTGAATAGAGAAGAATTAGTCTTCTTCTCAATTTTGGGGACAATATCTCTTTAAGAGAAATATTTTGAAACCTACCCAGTCTTTGATTAAATTTACATCATAGCAAGGAAATTTAGCCAAGTGATTGATAGCCCTGGAGTCCCGCAGGCCTGGAGCTGGATCTTGGATCAGTCATTTAGGGGTGTATGAGCTCAGGCAAGTGATTTCATCTGTCTGTGCCTCAGTCTGTTCCATAGTAAGATGGAGACAACAAAAATCATAAAAAAATACCTATATCACAGGATTAAAGAGATAATGTATTTAAAACATTAGCCACTGTGCTGGGTACATAGTAAGCACTCCATAAATGTTAGTTGTTTTGGTTATTGTTCTATTTTAAAGTCTGTTTTATTCCTGAGACCGTTACTTCCTATGATTTCCATACACAGAAACTTCCAAGATAAAGATGATAAAAGTAGAATAATTTTGTACCAATTTATTGGTGACTCTGCTGTTGAATAAGTATTGACTTCAAAAAAGGATGCAGCTCTACTTTTGAGCTCTAGAAAACACATATGTGCGTGCATACATGTCTCAGCACTGGCCTTGGGTACCTGAGAATTCATCACTGTCATATGGCAAGGTGAAGACACCCTCCCATGCCAGAAGCCAGTTTTCTCCATTGGACCATGATTGGCCTCATCCATTCTCCATTGAGAGGATGACTAGGAAACTGCGAGGAAGAGCTGGAACTAAACTCTCCCTATTGATTAGAAGGGTGAGGGAAGGCAAAAAGTCAGGCTGACACTCAGAGGCATGGGTCAGGATTAGTTTACGTAGAATAGGTCATTTTAGAATTTTGAGTTTGTTTTCATTTTAAAAAAAATAATGAAAGTATATCACAAAACTCAACTACTATTTAGAACAAAATTCTCCTTCGCCAAAGAAAATGGAGCCCACCCTGAATGTAATGTACCAATGTAAATGTTTTAATGTTTAATGTTCAATGTAATTGTAATGTACCAATGTAAATGTTTTAGAGAAAGCCAGAGAGGAAACTGGAGATGTTTTCTGTGCAGTAAGTTGGAATTTTCCCCTTTGATGGTGTTAAATGTCAACACATTTCAATGGATAGCATAAGGTCCGACAGCACAAAAAAATGATCTTATCCAGTGACGTATGTGACAAAACAATAGCTGTGATTGTTTTAGGTAATGGAAAAATAATTAACACAATGCCGAAAAACATTTGCATTTGATCACAAAAAATGGAACATTCTTCCTCAAGTTTTTAAAGATATGAGTAAGGAGAAAACTATGATGATTCCCAAATCCAACTAATCATCAGCATTACTTAGAGTTCTAAAAAATTCTGTCTCCCCGACATTGCCCCTGGAGGTTCTGATTCAGCAAGTCTGAAGAGAAGCCCAGGATCAGCTAGTTTGGGAAGCATTCTCTGGCCTGTATCATGTTGACTGCTTAACAGGTCTTATATCTTTATCTGAATTTCTTTATAGTGTCTTAAACCAAGCTGTTTGTGAGTTCAGATCTGTGTGTGTTGTCAGCATGAATGATAACTGAGGTTTCAAAGTAAGAACATGATTATGACATCATGGAACTTGTTCTTGACCTCAGGTGGTGTGAAATAATGGAAGTTCATCCAGTTCATCCAGTAAATATTTACTGAGCCCTTACTCTGTGTCAGACACAGTTCTATGTGCCAGTGATGTAGAGTGAATACAGTAGGAAAACATTCCTGTTCTCATGCAGCTGACATTGTAGTAGAGGGAGACAGGACAAAAGTAAATACATACAATGTACGGAAAGAAGGCTATGAAAAAAGTTAAGGGAGATGGTGAGTGCCAGAATGTGTGTGTATGTGTGTGAATATGAGATACGGATTTTAAATGAGGTGGTTAGGAGATGCCTCCCTGACATTATATTTGAGCAAAGATTTGAAGGAGGTAGAGGAGCCAGCAATGCTGATACTTGATGGAAGGAAATTCTAGGCAGAGGAAAGAGCAAGAGCAAAGATCTAGAGATAAGCATATTAGTTTCCTGCGGGTGCTATAACAAATTTCTGCAGATTTGTTGGCTGAAACCAACAGAAACTTATTCTCTCACAGTTCTGGAGGCCTGAAGTCCAGAATCAGTATGACTGTGCTGAAATGAAGGTGCCTGCAGGGCTGTGCTCCCTCCAGAGGCTCTCTAGGAACATCTGTTCTGTATCTCTTCCAGCTTCTGGTGGCTGCTGGCCTTCTTTGGTTTATGGCTGCATCACTCCAATCTTCACATCCTGCATCTTCAAATCTCTCTCTGCTCCATCTTCACGTTGCTTTCTATTCATGTGTGTGTGTCAAATCTCCCTCTATCTCCCCCTCATAAGGATACGTGTGATTGAATTTAAGGCCCACTCAGAAAACCCAGGAAAATCTCTCCATCTCAAACTCCTTCATCACATCTGTAATGACTTTGCTGTGTAGGATAACATCCACAGGTTCCAGGGTTTAGGACATGAATATCATTTGGGGGCCATTTTTCAGCCTACCATGATGTGGACATGGGTTGACGTGTTTGAGGAGCAAGAAGGAGGTCAATATAGACAGAACAGAATAGGCAAGAAGGAAAGTATAAAAAGATGGGATCCAAAAGGCAATATATCATATCAGGTCCTTTAGACCATTGTAGGAACTTAGCCTTTTGCTTCAAGTGAGACAGAGAGCCACTAGACGATTTGAGCAGAGAACTGACATGATACAACTTAAGTTTTCACAGGATTGTTTTTGCTGCTGAGTTGAGACTACTCTGTGGTCGGCAAGGCCAAAGCAGGATCAACGAGAAGGTTTAAAAATTATCCAGGCAGAGATGATGGTGGCTTTGATCAGGCTCATGAAAAGAGTTGGATTCTGGATACATTTTGAAGGTTTCAGAACCCACAGGATTAGCTGATGGATCACATTTGGGATATGAGTGAAAGAGAGAAATTAGGAATGACTCCAAGATTTTTGTCCTGAGAACCTGAAAGGATGGAATTACTATTAACCGAGATGAGAAAAGCAGTGGCAGAGTTGGTTTGGGGGAGACTAGAAGCTAGGTTTTGGACATGTTAAATCTGAGAGGCCTATATACTTCTGAGAAGAAGTGAGAAACGCAGGCTGAAGACATAAATTTGAGAATCATCCGCATGGAAGTGGTGTGAAAGAGTAGGAGACTGAGGCGATTCCCAAGCCAGTGAGTGTAGACAGTGAAGAAAGAGGGGGCAAAGACTGTGGCCCGGGGCATTCCATGGTTGGAAGGTGGAGGAGAAACTAGCAAGTGAGACTGAGAAGAAGCAACTGGTGTGTGAGGAAGAAAAAGAAGAGTGGTGTCCAGGCAGACAAGTGAAGAGTTCAAGAAGGAAGTGATAACTGTGCCAAATGCTTCTTATAGGTGAAGTCAGATGAGAACCTGAATGCAGTGATTGTGATAGAGAATGGGAGGACAGGATTGGAGAGATGGAGACCAGATCAAAGTTTTGAGAGTTTGCTGTAAAGAAGAGAGGAGACGCAGTGAGGTCATTGGAGAGGGAAGTGGGATTCTTTGAAGTTGTTTTTTTTTTTTTTCTGTAAAGTTTATTGATGATAAGAAGGACCTAAAATAGCCAGACAAATGGATGGTGCAGGAGAGGAGAAAGAGGGAATGGAATCTAGTGTGGAAGTGGATGGGTTGGCCTCCCCAGGCGGGCGGGAGGTCCATCTCTAGTAGAACAAGGAAACAGAGATGCTGAGGGTAGCAGATGAGGTGTGAAAATTCTCTTCTCATTGCTTACATTGTCTCTCTGAAACAGGAAATAAGTTACCAGCTGAGAGTGAGGATGGGAGAGCCAGTGCTGGAGGTTTGAGGAGAGAGAAGGCATACAGTAATTATCTGGGAGATGCGAAGTAAACGCACTAGGGAAGTGGGAGTAAATGTCAGCAGCATTACGGACGTGCATGAGGTTCCTGGTCTTGAATTTAAAGTCAGCCAAGTCAGTGTTGTCGTGTGGTCATTCTCCAGCCACCGTCAACAGCAGGAACAGAGGTGTGGAGTCAACAGAAAGGTGAACTGAACCCGAGCTGTGATTCAGCCAAGCCCGTTGTCTGACTTAAGAGAATGGCGTGGAGTTGAGGTTGGATGTTAGGAAATGGTAATAATGATTGACCACTGAATTAAAGCTAGGTAGGAGGGAAGAGAGGACACAGTGGGTGAGGCTACATTGGAAAGCTGGGTTTGAAGGATGGTGGGTGGTGCTACGGAAGGATGTGAAATCGGAATTGTAGAGGAACAAGGTAGACGGCGACAAGCGGTCCTAATGTTCACTTCCTCCTTAGACCCAGGCCTCTCCTCCCATCGAGAGATGGAGTCCATTTTCCAGCCTCTTTGTTTTTTAGCTTTATTGTGGTATAAGTGACAAACAAAATTGCAAGATATTTAAAGTGCACCATGGTGATTTGATATACGCATACATTGTGAAGGAATTCCCACCATCTAGTTAATGAACGCACCCATCACCTCATTATCTTTTGTGTGTGTGGTTGAGAACATTTAAGTTCCATTCTCTTAGCAGATTTTAATTATATATTACAGTGTTATCAACTATAGTCACGATGTTTACATTAGATCCTCAGATCTTATTCATCTCATAGCTGAAAGTTTGTACCCTTTTACTGACCTCTCTCTATTCTCCCACACCTCAGCCCCTGGCAACCACTTTTCTACTCTGTTTCTACAAATTCGACTGTTTTTTTTTTGGATTTCACATATAAGTGATACTATGCGGTATTTGTCTTTCTCTGGCTTATTTCCCTTAGCATAATGCCCTCAGGATCCATCCATGTTGTCACAAATGGCAGGACTTCCTCCTTTCCCATGGCTGAAAAATATTCCATTGTGTATACTTAACACATCTTCTTTATCTGTTCACTCACTGATGGACACTTAGGTTGTTTCCATGTCTTGACTATTGTGACTAATGCTCCAATGAACACAAGAGTGCAGATATCTCTTCCACATCCTAATTTCAATTTCTTTGGGTATATACCCAGAAGTAGGATTGCTGGATTACATGGTAATTCTATTCTTAACTTTTTGAGGAAGCTCCATACTGTTTTCCATAGTGGCTTCACCAATTTACATTCCCACCAACAGTGCATAAGAGTTCCCTTTTCTCTCTCTGCATCCTCCCCAACACTTGTGATTGCTTCTCTCTCTTTTTTTTTTTTTTTTTGATGAGGAAGATTGTCCCTGAGCTAACATCCATGCCAATTTTCCTCTACTTTATATGTGTGATGCTGCCACAGCATGGCTTTATGAGAGGTGTGTAGGTCCATGCCTCTCTGTTTTTCTCAATTGAGAGTTAATTGACTTACAGGAAACTGTACGTATTTAATATGGACAATTTGATAAGTTTTGACATAGTGCTCTGGACCAAATTGTGTCCCACCAAAATCCAAATGTTGAAACCCTAATCCCCAATGTACTGTATTTGACAATTGGGCCTTTAGAAGGTAATTAAGGTTGAATGAGATCATAAGTGTGGGACCCTATCCAGTAGGATTGGTGGCCTCATGAGAAGAGGAAGAGAGAGAAAGTTCTCTCTGCACACACAAAGAAGAGGTCATGTGAGCACACAATGAAAAGGCTGCCAGTAAGCCAGGAGAAGAGACTTTGGCATAAAACTGACCTTGATAGCATCTTGATCTTGGACTTTGCAGCCTCCAGAACTGTAGGAAATAAATTTCTGTTGTGTAAGCCACCTGGTCTGTGGTATTTTGTTTTGACAGCTTGAGCAGACTAACACACATAGGTGTACATCTATGACACCACCATCACAATCTAGTGAATATGTCCATTATCCCCAAAAGTTTCCTCATGCTTCTCCGTAGTCCCTCTTTCCTACCACTCCTTGTCTCTCCTTAACCTATCCCCAGGCAATCATTTATTTACTTTCTCTCACTAGAGATTGGTTTGTACTTTAAAGAATTTTATAAAAATGGGATAATATAGTATATATACTTTTATAGCCAGCCCTGGTGCTCTAGTGTTTAATACCCGACATTCACACTGCCACAGCCCAGGTTCACACCCTGGTCAGGAAACCACACCACCCATCTGTTGGTTCTCATCCTGTGGTGGTTGCATGTTGCTGTGATGCTGAAAGTTATGCCACCGGGATTTCAAATACCATCAGGGTCCCCCATGGTGGACAGGTTTCAGCGGAGCTTCCAAACTAAGACAGACTAGGAAGAAAGGCCTGGACACCCGCTTCTGAAAATATTGGCCATGAAAACCCTGTGAAGAGCAGTGGAGCATTGTCTGATGTAGTGCTGCAAGGGGAGAGTTGGCTCCAATGGACTGCACAGGGTTCTGCTCTGCTGGACACAGGGTCGCTGGGAGTTGGAATCCACTCCACACCATTAACAGCAAATATTTTTATGGGCTGGCTTCTAGCTTCTTTTGCTCAGTACAATTCAATTATTTTGAGTTTCTTTTACGTTGTGTGCATCAGTAGTTCATTCCTTTGTTTTTTTGTTTTTTTGTTTTTTTCCTGAGTAGTATGGATTAGATGGATACACTGCAGTTTCTTTATCCATTATCTGTTGACATTTGTGTCGTTTCCATTTTTCAGCTATAACGAAGTGGCCACGAACATTCATATGCAAGTTTTTGCGTGGACCTGCACTTTTATTTCTCTTGGGTAAATACCTAGGAGTGGAATGGCTGGATCATATGACCTGTGTATGTTTTAATTTTTTAGGAAACTGCCAAACAGTGTTCCAGAGTGCTTGTGCCATTTTATATTCTCATCAGCAGTTTACAGAATTTCCAGTTCTCCACATGCTCACCAATATTTGGCGTCATGGCTAAGAAATGTTTGCCTAAGCTTTGCACAGGTCACAAAGATTTTCTCGTATATAGTCTTCTAGAATTTTTTAGTTTTAGGACTTAGACGTAAATATGTGACCCATTTCAGTTAAATTTTGTGTGTTGTGCAAGGTATGGATTGAAGGGGTTTTCTCTGCATATGTATATCCAGCTATTTTAGCATCATTTGCTGAAAAGACTATACTTTTCCCACTGAATTTTCTTTGCACTTCTGTTGAAATCAGTTGTCCATCTATATGTGGTTCTATTTCTAGATTCTTAACTCTGTGCCATCAGTCTATTTATCCGCCCTTATACCAATAGCATGCTGTGTTGATTGCTGTAGCTTTATAGTGAACGATGGAATCGAGTAGTATTGCTCCTTCAACTTTCTTTTCCTTTTCTGGCTATTGTAGGTCCTTTGCATTTGCATATAAATTTTATGATCAGCTTGTCAATTTTGAAGAAAAAGCCTGTGAGCTATATACATATACATATTTTTATATACATATAAAAATATATGAATATAACATATATGTATATGTTATGTGTTATATGTATATACGTTATATACATATAATTATATATATATTTTTCACATAAGATGTCATAATCTTTGTCCACATTCCTTTATAGTTTTAAAATATTTTAAATGTTTGCCTCGTGTTCTATTGAGTGGGTATGTTATAATTATACATTTTCCATAACGTTGAAATTTCCCTTAATACATTGATATTGCATTCTGTGAAGAATGTCTGAGGGTACACAATTTTTCCACATTTTGGATTATTGCCTCAGGATAAATACCTAGAAGTAAAATTACAGCACAAAGTTTAAAAATATTTGCATGAGTTTTGCATGTTATCATAGAATATTTTAGAACACAAACAGTGCACAAGAGTTCTTGAGTCCTTAAATCTGGGGCAAAAGCATTAAAATCTACAGGAATTAAAGTATTACTAAATTCTGTATAATAACAAATTGAGGAAAACGTTAACAAACTCCTGAAATACGTTGTGTATATTTACTGAATAATTTAACTTCGGCTCAATATGTTTTTTAAAAAATACAATAAATCACTTAACATTTACAATTTTGAAAAATCTAAGCACATGTTTGGAGACAAAATATCTGAAACAATAGTGGTTACAGTGGATTGGAGAACATAAACCAATAGGTGTGCATTTAAAATTTTTTTTTAATTGAGGATTCATTGACATAACACCGTGAAATTTCGGGTGTACATCATTATATTTCAGCTTCTGTATAGACTACGTCTATGTTCACCACCAGTAGTCTTGTTCTTATCCATACATATGTGCCCCTTTAACCCCTTCACCCTCCCTCTACCCCCTTCTCTGGCAACCACCAATCTGTTCTCCATATCTAGGTGTTTATCTTCCACATATGAGTGAAATCATGCAGTGTTTGTCTTTCTCTGTCTGACTTATTTTGCTTAGCATAATACCCTCAAGGTCCATCCATGTTGTTGCAAATGGCACAATTTTGTCTTTTTTTATGGCTGAGTAGTATTCCATTGTATATAGACACCACATCTTCTTTATCCATTCATCCACTGATAAGAACTTGGGTTGCTTTCAAGTCTTAGCTATTGTGAATAATGCTGTGATGAACGTAGGAGTGCATATATCTTTTTCAATTATCAATTTCATGTTCTTTGGATAAATACCCAGTAGTGGAATCGCTGGATTGTATGGTATTTCTATTTTTAATTTTTTGAGAAATCTCTGTACTGTTTTCCATAGTGGCTGTACCAGTTTGTATTCCCACCAGCAGTGTATGAAGGTTATCTTTTCTCCACATCCTCTCCAACACTTATTGTTTCCTGTCTTGTTAATTATAGTCATTCTGACAGGTGTAAGGTGATATCTCATTGTAGTTTTGATTTGCATTTGCCTAACAATTAGTGATGTTGAACACCTTTTCATGTGCCTGTTGGCCTCTGTGTTTCTTCTTTGGAAAAATGTCTCTTCATATTCTCTGCCCATTTTTTGATCAGCTTGTTCATTTTTGTTGTTGTTGAATTGTATGAGTTCTTTATGTATTTTGGAAATTAACCCCTTATCAGATATATGATTTTCAAATATTTTCTCTCAGTTGGTGGGTTGTATTTTCCTTTTGTTCCTAGTTTCCTTTGCTTTACAGAAGCTCTTTAGTCTGATGAAGTCCCATTTGTTTATTTTTTCTTTTGTTTCCCTTTCCAGAGGAGACATGGTATTCGAAAAGATACTGCTAAGACCAATGTCAAAGAGCGTACTGCCTATATTTTCTTCTAAAAGTTTTATGGTTTCAGGTCTTACATTCAAGTCTTTAATCCATTTTGAGTTAATTTTTGTGTACGGTATAAGATAATGGTCTACTTTCATTCTTTTGCACATGGCTGTCCAGTTTTCCCAACACCATGTATTGAAGAGATTCTCCTTTCTCCATTGTATGTTCTTGGCTCCCTTGTAGAATATTAGCTGTTCACAGATGTGTGGGTTTATTTCTGGGCTCTCAATTCTGTTCCATTGATCTGTGTGTCTGTTTTTGTGCCAGTCCCATGCTGTTTTGATTACTATAGTTTTGTAGCATATTTTGAAAGCAGGGAGTGTGATACCTCCAGCTTTGTTCTTTTTTCTCAGGATCCCTTTGGTTATTCAGGGTCTTTTGTTGTTCCACATAAATTTTACAATTGTTTGTTCTATTTCTATGAAAAATGTCTTTGGAATTCTGATTGTGATTTTATTGACTCTGTATATTGCTTTAGATAATATGGACATTTCAACTACGTTTATTCTTCCAGTTCACGAGCATGGAATATCTTTCTATCTCTTTATGTCATCTCCAATTTCTTTCAATAATGTCTTATGGTTTTCAGTGTATAGGTCTTTTACCTCTTTGGCTAAATTTTTTCCTAGGCATTTTATTCTTTTTGTTGCAATTGTAAATGGGACTGTATTCTCGATTTTCTTTTTGCTAGTTTGTTATTAGTGTATAGAAATGCTACTGATTTTTGTATGTTGATTTTGTACGCTGCAACTTTACTATGCTCATTAATTATTTCTAATAGTTTTCTGACAGATTCTGTAGGGTTTTCTGTATATAGAATCATGTCATCCACAAAGAGTGATAGATGTGCAGTTTTAAATGCGTTAGGGAAGTATGGCAAGCTTTCTTTTGTTGCATTTGGAAGACTTGCTGAAAAGTCTTATCATTCTCTAGCTACTTTTAAAAGTAAAACTCTAAAAGAGATTAGTCATCATTAAGGGGTTGGGTAAGATGTTTTAATACTGTTACTTCTTTCCTCATATGGATATTTCCTGGGATGTCACAAATTTCCATGGCATTTAAGGAAATTTATCTTGCTTTTAGATATAACAAGATTTATGGGCTTTCTGGAAAAGCAAATGAAATAAGGAAGGTAATTGATTAAAACAATAGATTTAAAAGAAAAGGATACATAATTTTGATCCCATTGCATCATTTATCTTCTTACCTACTTTTACAAAATCTTCAATAATGCTTTAAATTTATACATCTCCACCACTTTGTTTTAAATCAAGACAGTTTTTTTTTCTTTTTAAAATTTTCTTTAAAGACTGGCACCTGAGCTAACAATTGTTGCCAATCTTTTTTTTTTCTGCTTTTTCTCCCCAAATGCCCCCAGTATATAGTTGTATATCTTAGTTGTGAGTCCCTCTAGTTGTGGTATGAGGGATGCCGCCTCAACATGGCCTAATGAGCAGTGCCATGTCTGCGCCCAGGATCCAAACCCTCGAAACCCTGGGCCACCAAAGCGGAGCATTCGAACTTAACTACTCAGCCACGGGGCCAGCCCAAGACTGTTTTCTTTAAAATCACATGAAAATATTCAAAGTAAAATATGTTGTTTTCGGAGTATTTAATATCATCATTGATTCAATATAACACTAATGAATTAACAATTGCTTCTATTAGAATCTCTGTGAGATTTTTAAAAAATCTGGCACCCCATGTTTTTCCCTAATCAAAAAAATGTCAGACAGAGAAAGACAAATGCTGTATGATTTCACTCATATGTGGAAGATAAACAAACACATAGATAAGGAGGACAGATTAGTGGTTACCAGAAGAGAAGGGGGTGGAGGGAGGGTGAAAGGGGTAGAGGGGCACATATGGATGGTGATGGATAAAAACCAGACTATTGGTGATGAACATGATGCAGTCTGTACAGAAACTGAAATGTAACAATGTACACCTGAAATTTATACAGTTTTAAACCAATATGACCTCAATAAAATGATTAAAAAATAATAAATAAAGCTAATGAAAAAATCTAAGAACTCAAAAAAAGAAAAGGAAAGAAAAATCCATTAGCAAGCAGAATACACCTTATAGCAGCTGTTCTGTAAGCTCAGTGAGGTTCCCAGTTCTTTGGTTGTTTTGGGAGCTTCAGCCCCTCTGTGCATGAAAGGGTCGCTTGAGACACACAGTCTCCTTCAGAGCCTCCTCCCACAGGGACGTCTTACGTAACCACAGTATGAGATATTTTGAGGTAAATTATAAGAATATATAAGTAGTTTTCAGGAGACATACATAATGTCTCTCTTGCTACTACTATTACTGCAATTTTTAGTTTAATACTAGTGTGTTTTGAAGGTGGCACTACAGTAAAATATTCTCAGAGCGAAAGAAAAAATTTTCACTTGAAAGGCTGCGGTAATGATAGTTTTGTCAAAATCATGTATCTCATAACTATGCAAAAATATCTTCCTAAAGGTTTAATGGCAGGCAATTATGACAGTCGCGAGAATGCACCTTGCGGACCGCCAACTATGGGGATTATAATTGACCGAGAGCCCCAGCTGCTGTCCTCTGACAGCCATTGCCGCGTTTGCACTGCCCCAGCCAATGACTGAATGTGACAGTGACAATGTGAAAGATGTACCTTAATAGTGAAAAACATGGGGGCTCCTCTGAGGGCCAACTTTGGCTCAAGACCTCCAAACGTTCTTGCCAAAGCGTCACTGGATTGCGTGGCAATCTGGAATGCTTCCCTCCAGCCAACCCTTCCTCCTCCCCTCCTCCTCCCCTCCTCTTCGCCCGGGGTCAGACTTGTATCCTGGTCTGACAGCTCTTCCAGCTCCTCCCGTTTTCTCTGACACAGGCATTTTCCCTAATCAAACTCTCGTGCTGTTAATCTCGTGTCAATATTGTGTCTCAGAGGATCCAGACTAGGACATCAACATAGAAGAATCTGAATTATAACCATAACCAAATATAATTTCTATTTGTTTACTAAAAACAATAAAAATAAAATCCTCGCCTTGGTGTTACGTCTATATTCAAACATATAGAGTGCATGATCCTAAGACTTGCCTGTGGTCTCAGCAGGACGGTAAAATGCATCAACCTTTACCTACCAATTCTTGTGCTTCTGACTGAAAGTGCACACTGAATGTCAAGATCAGCAGAGGGAATTAAAATAAAATAACATTTTTGAAGGGCCAAAAAATTAGGAAAGCCAATGAATATTTTAAAAGCATGTTTTTTCTTTCCTGAGATCAAAGAATATAGGGCACAGATAGATACAATTAAATATTTTTAATAAAGCAATAATTATTATGGTGATATATTGCCATTAAAACATAAGGAGATTGCGGGGCCAGCCAAGTGGCATAGTGGTTAAGTTCATGCGTTTTGCTTCGGCAGCCTGGGGTTTGCAGGTTCAGATCCCAGGTGCAGACCTATGCACAACTCATCAAGCTATGCTGTGGTGGCATCCCAGATACAAAATAGAAGATTGGCACAGATGTAAGCTCAGGGCCAATCTTCCTCACATACACACACAAAAGAAAAATTAAAAAAAAAAGTAGGGCCAGGCCGGTGGTGTAGCAGTTAAGTTTGCCCACTCTGCTTCAGCAGCCCGGGGTTCGCTGGCTTGGATCCTGGGTGCAGACATGGCACTGCTTGGCACGCCATGCTGTGGCAGGTGTCCGACATATAAAGTAGAGGAAGATGGGCACAGATGTTAGCTCAAGGCCAGTCTTCCTCACAAAAACAAAAAACAAACAAAGAAAAAACATTAGGGGATTGCATACAATGGGATATTATAAGTTATTTAGGAAGTAATACCAACGATCATAAGGGGGATGTTCTTTCTAGTGGAGCGAGGCTGCAAACCTGCAGTCAGCAGGATTGGCAACCTGAGTTCTTTTGCGATCATGACGATGGTTGGCCATGGGCCATGTGTATCCCCTACCTGGTTCTCTTTATAACCAGCAATATTAGCTTACAAGATGGCTGAATAGGTTTGGGTGCAATTTGGGGTCATGGATCTTTTCTCTTTACATCTCTGCCTTGCTCAGTAAGTGCTCACGCCATGATGTCGTTGTCATTAATACTGTACTCTAAGCAGCTAATCAAAATGCTCCCACAAAAGAACTACAATATAAAGACCAATAACACTTGCCCGGGGAAGGGGCGTGCTTTATGGATCCACCGTTCCTTCCCTCTAGGCTTTGGCAGGAAAGATTCCTCCCGCCCCACCCATCCACATTTTCCTGCATTTGCCTACAGGCTATGCAAGACTTTCAGAAAGGAGTAAGTTCAAGGTGACTAGAAAACTAAATTTTAAAAGGTTTTTTTTTTTAAAAAGAACAAATTGATTTTTGAGTGTATGGGTTATTTTAATTTTTAGATAGTTTCATAAAAATTAATCCAACCATTGGATTTTCACTGAAAGGTATAATACAACACAATTTTAGTTTGAATTTTAAGCACTTTGTGGAAATAAACTTTAAAAGCAATGTACGATTTTACTTCAGAAACTTACTGTTTATGATTTTATTCTAGAGTTACTATGACTTAATATTAATTAACCGTAAAGAAATGTCTGACATGCTTCTTAGTATATAATAGAAAGAAAGGTAAAATGGGAGGTCCATTAACCTAGGAGTGCCACAAAGATAGTTTTTAAAAATCTTTTGTACCAAAAATAAAGGAGAGTGATTTAGAGTTCCAGGGGCAATTCTGAAAATAAAAGTAAATTAAGCATTAAAAGCAGTATTTTTAGCACTTCTCTTGAAGCTCTTCTCAATTTCCACTTATCCCTACCTCTTCTTGGTCTCTTCTAATTACCACGCATCTTCCTCCCTCTGGCCCCCAGCACTCAGGACTCAGAGTGACACGGGAGGTGTCTCTGAAGCATTAGGATGGCTTGTTGGGGGCCCTGGTGCTCTCACCACATGCACTGCAGATGCTTAATTGGCTCAGCTGGAACAAAACAAGGTGAACTTTCCCAGAGCCAAGACTCATGTTACATTAGCCTCAGTGACACCTTTTTAACGCTTATGGTATTTTTCTCCCCATATTTCAAAAGTGCTCAGGGATCTGCAGGACTGTGTATAGAACCCAATGCCAACTATGTACATAAACTTTTTTTAAAAAAAAGACAAGTAAAACATTTAAAAGCACTGCTCATTTTACTCTGCAATTTATTTGCAAATTTATTTCTTCTTCCGAGATATATATATATATATATATATATATATATATATATATATATATATTGCATTCCCGGGATAAATCATACTTGGCTCTGATGTATTATCCATTTTATAAATTGTGGAATTAGATTTGAAAAATTCTGTTTAGACATTTTGCATCTATGTTCATGAAGGATATCATCTATAGTTATTTTCTCATATATATATATATATATCCCTAACTAAAGAAATTCTATTCTTTTCTAAAACAGTATCTCTTGAGTATTTCAAGGTTCTTTATAACTTAAAATATCTGACTTATAATTAAGCAGGTGTGAAAGGAAACACGAAAGATCTATCTTCCTCATCCCAAGAAGCAGCACCTACGACCATTCTCAACAAGAAATATCTATGTTATGGTCACCGACAAGAGTTTACCACCTCGCAACGTCGTGTTGTTACTGAATTGTTTATTGTCAGTCTCCCCAGTGTGCACGTTGGCTCCAAGACTGAGACTTCCTCTCTCTTTTCGTCTCTCTATCTTGGGAATCTAGAAGGGTGCCTAGCACATTTGTTGAATGAATGAATAAAGGAATGAGTTTTTCAAATGTCGATTATGTAATATCTCATTTTTCTCCTCTTTTGAATAAGGGAAATAACATCTCTCTTACAAGAATATTGTGAAGATTAGGTGATAAAAGATAGGAATATTCCCAACCTCATTATTAGAAAAATATTGGTTCCATTTTCTCTCCTCTAAAGAGTGGTTCTCCAAGCAGCCCTGTGGAGGACATTTTGGAAATCTGCAGGGGAATTTTGGGTTTTCAGAGAGAGAAGCATTGCCCTTTATCGGGCAGTGTCATGGATGCAAGGTGTCCTGCAGTGCGTGGGAGAGCCCCACACAGTAAATAATCACTCTGAGTCACTTAGGACTTTTGATTGTCCCACTGGACTTTCATGTAGGTTAAAACCTGTTTATAATGATCAAAGCTAGAATCTGATTCCGTTACGTATAAAAACAAAGTATTTATGGTGAGTACAGTGTTGTCAGGAATGCAACTACCATGGAAGTGTCAAGGGAAGACTGAACTTTCTGAAATCGAGATTTTCAATATAGAGCTCAGTTGTTGCTGTTGTGGTATTTTACTGGCAAACGGTTAGAAAAATTCTAATTCTAGGGGAGGGTCTAAAATGAAAAACTAAAATCTCCCTTCTTCTGCACCTATCCCTAACCCCACCTATCCCTAACCCCACCTATCCCTAACCCCACCTATCCCTAACCCCACCTATCCCTAACCCCGCTCCTCGAAGCAACTCTTTCTGCAGCACTTATGATCTTTAGAACTTTTTACAATTATAATTTAACATAAACTAAACTTGACTAAACTGAAATTTATATTGGTGTGTCTCTGCACATCAGCCTCAGACAATATTTATAGGCGTATTTATCATCACGTTCCTTTCCTCTCCCTCTATCTTCTATTTTGGTAGTTTTTATTTTTACATTAACAAACTTTATAATAGATATTCTGCATTGTATGAGTCTTCTATCTTTTTTCCGTAGGCTTATTAAAATAAAGTAAAAACATTTGAAGTACATTTATATTATGATGTAAATGTACACTATTGTACACACTTTGATGTGAGTGGACACACAAAAAAAGAGAAATAGAATTTTATATTGCCAATCCTTTAATATTTAAGACTAATAATCCAATCTCACAGTTCAACGGAATACTTTATTTTTTCGTCGGCTTTTCTTGCTGCCATTCTTCCTTGATCTCAGTCATCCTTTGGAGTATTCCTTTTATGTTTTTCTGGAGTGTCTACTCACACACTTTTTCTAAGAATGCATGGAAGGTAATTTTCTCTTAGATTGCTTTGCATATTCCAAAAGAATATTGCTTTGCATATACCAGAAATTCCTCAAAATGAGGAGAGGAAATTATTTCATAGTGTTCCAGCACTCACGGATGCTAAAGAGAAGTCTGGTAACCCTTTCTGTGCAAGATACCAGATTTTCCACTCTGGAAGCTTTCTTGATTTTTCTCTTCATTTTCAGAATCGAGACAGTTACCAGCATAGACGTTTTCCTCTCTCACCATGCTTCTACTTGGTAAGCTCTTTAAATCAGAATGCACATCTATTTTTAACTCAGAGAAATTTTTTGAGTTAAAAATGATAATGTCTATTATTTAATTATTTTTTACCTTCTTTTTTCTCTGAGTTTTGCTTCTGGAATGCTCATTCCTGCATATTTGAACTTTGGGATCTATTCTCTATATTTCTGAAATTTTCTTGGCTATTTTTCTTTGGTCTTTTGGGCAAATTCCTTAATCATTCTATGCTTCAGTTTCCTCCTGTATAAAATGGGGACAATAATAATACCTTATTAGATTGTTCAGTAATGTCAAGTGCTTAGAACACTGCCTGGAGTATGGTAGGAGATAAATATGCACTCTGTGACAACTAGTAGGTCTACAAATAACTCTATTTTACAAGAGATTTCCTTGATTTTATCTCTTAGTTATTAACTTGGACTTGAGAGCTGTCCTTTTTAGTATTCACACTATTCATTGAATTTTTATTTCAACAGTCACCTTATTTTAATTCCAAGTCTCTTTCTCATTCTCAGATTGCTATTTTCTTGCAGCATCTTCTTTTATTAAAATGGCTTTATGAGCCCTTTAATCTCTGTGGATCTCACACACACACATAAATATATTTAATTAGGTTACATTTATTGTGATTCCTGGTATAGATGACTTCAATGTAACTTAATAATAAGAGTAATTATAATAATTTCAAAATAAATTAAAATGTGTTCAATTCCTAAATGCTGTTTTGTTGGAAAGAAAAACTATTTTATTGTTTTAAAAAGTGGGCTCTGAGAACAAAGGGTGAGTCCACTGGGGCCTTCAGTGTCCTGGTGGTGATTTGTCCTTCTCAGTGATGTGGATGATGATTCCCATGCCTGACAGTGAATCCCTGTCCAGAGCATTCAACACGGCTTGTGAAAGGGTTTGAAACAGGTGTCTGGATCCATCTTGGGCTCCCAGAGGGACTTGCAAACCCTGCACATTTGTACCACATTTGTTCCAGGTGCCACTGAGCACAAAGTCATCAGTCACCATGGGGCAAGTGATGAGGTCTAGACAGCAGATGAAGGGCTTAATGGTCTTCAGGTCCAAGCCAGTGATAACTGGCTCAATGTAGTAGGGGCCAAACTGTTTCTCATACAAGAGGTTGGCCACCATGTTCATGAAGGTACAAGGCTTGATCTGCCGACCTTCCTTCAGCTTACACAGGTTTGGGTAGAATTTGAGGCTCTGGGCAATGGTCTGGGCAACTCAGTTTCTTTATCTCCCTTCCTGATTTCTATTAGAATGACTCATCTTATTCCTCTCTTTTCCCCCTGTTGGTTTAAAGTGACAGATTCCATATCTAGTCTTTTAATTATTACCATGGACTTTTAACATACACACTTGACATAAAAATCTAAAGTTGGAGATGATGTCAAGATAGCAGTGCGTGTGGACATTGAACTCACCTCCTCCCAAGGACACAGCAAATTTACAACTACTCTTGGAACAATTACCCCTGAGAGAGAACTGAAAACTGGATAAAAAGAACCCCCACAACAAGGGATGGTGCTGACTGAGGTGGAAGAGGCAGAAATTCCTTTATGGAGGGAAAAAAGACACCTTCAAGCCATGGTGCCTCATGGCTGGCCAGGAGCAATATTAAGGTACAAAGACTTCCCTGGAGGAGTGGGGGGATCAGAGTGGGTGAGTGTTAACCACCATAGGAGACTTTTGGACTCAGCACAACCGAGACAAGTGTCATAATGCCTGGCTTTGCTTGCTATTAACTACAACAGGGAATAACCCCAGAAAAGCTATCAGACATAAGGGCAAAAAAAGCCTGCTCTTATAGGAGCCACATACAAATTCACCCATTTCAGAAAGAAACCTAAAATCACCAGAAAGAAAGGTGCACAGACCTTTCATGAAAAGAGACTCACTTAAGAGCCTCTGGGCACCTCTTGGTGAGAGGCGAGACCTCCTCAGGGACTGAGACAATGGCAACAGCAATTATTGTGACCTAGTACAAGCATGCTGACACAGATGCTGGCAGATGCCATTGGAATTCTTCCCCTGGCCTGTTAATGTAGCGGTCTGCCCCACTCACTAAAGCACCAATTTAACCCAGCTCAGCCAGGGCAGGTAGCCTGCACTAGGGACCGCCCCTCACAACAGCAAGGCTTTGGGCTTGTGGGCCTGCATAAGTGGGATGCCTGGAACCTCTGCAGCTAGGCAAGTGGGCCCACCTCTGTGGAGAACGGTATACGCAAGGGGCAGGCCTGCATTGGTGGAGTGTGTGGGGCCTCTGCAGCAGGGTGACTGGGTTTGCTTCAGTGGATTGGAGTGTGCACATGGGGCAGGAGTGTGTTGACAGTGTGTGTGGCCCTGTGGGCAGTGGGGCTTGACAGCTGCAGTAGACTTGTGTTTCTCAAACAACCACATAGGGGATCAGCCCCATCTTCCAAAGCCTGAAACAACTGGGTGCTCCCATGCCTGGGGCTGGCCCCATCAGCAGCAACCCTGAGAAAGCAGACAACAGCCTTGCAGGCTGAAGGCCTATAGCAATTGCAAACCCCTGAACCTAGCAACCAGCCATGCTGGGTACATACTCACTTTACAGAAAAACTGCAAGAGGAATGTGCTATTAGACCTTGCAGCCAACTGTGCTGGGGCTCCAGTCCCCATGACTGATAAAGTGACTGAAGGGAGCACAGTCGCCATACATAGCTGAGCATTACAACCAGCCAGCTCGGGGGACAGCCTAGACTCCCTGGGCACCTGCAGCAAGAGGAACCTTACCAACAGAAGGATACATGCATCCCACACAGGGGTCACTCCTGGAACATTTGGAGCTGGTGATAAGAGGGAAGCACACTGTTGGGCCTCAAAAGACATCTCTTACATAAGGTCACTTCCCTAAGATAGGGAGACGTAGCTGACCTACCTAATACAAGATATACACACAGAGAAAGAGGCAAAATGAGGAGACAAAGGAATACATTTCAAGAAAAGGAACAGGACAAAGCCACAGAAAAAGAACTAAAGGAAACAGAGATAAATAATCTACTTGACAAAGAGTACAAATTAAGAGTCAAAGATGCTCAATGATCTTGGGAGAAGACTGGATGAACTCAGTGAGAACTTCAACAAAGAATTTGAAAATATAAGAAAGAACCAATCAGAACTGAAGAATACAATACTGGAAATGACAAATTTGCTAGAAGGACTCAGTAGCAGAGTAGATAATACAGAAGAACAGATCAGCAAGCTGCATAAAAGACTACAGGAAATCACCCAAGCTGAACACATAAAAGAAAAAAGCATTAAAAAGAATGAGTACAGTCTAAGGGACCTCTGGGACAACGTCAAGAGCACTAACATTTGTATTATAGGTGTCCCAGAAGAACAAGAGAGAGACAAAGGGGCAAAGAATCTATTTGAAGAAACAATAGCTGAAAACTTTCCTAACCAAAGGAAGGAAATACACTTCCAGGTACAAGAAGCACAGAGAGCACCAAACAAGATAAATGCAGAGAGGCCCACACCAAGACACATTATAATTCAAATGTCAAGAATTAAAGGTAAAGAGAGAATCCTAAAAGCCACAAGAGAAAGGTAACAAGTTACATACAAAGGAAAGCCCATAAGGCTATCAGCTGACTTGTCAGCCGAAACATTACAGACTAGAAGGGAGTGGCACAATATATTTAAGTGCAGAAAGGAAAAAAAACTTACAACCAAGAATACTCTACCTGACAAAGTTATCATTCAGAATGGACGGAGATATAGTTTCCCAGAGAAGCAAAAACTAAAGGAGTTTATCACCAAGAAAAAAACCTTACAAGAAATGTTAAAGGGACTTATTTAAGTGGAAAAGAGGACTACAAATAGAAATAAGAAAATTATTTTTAAAAAGGCAATAAAACCACTGGTAAAGGCAAATATACAATAAAGGTAGCACAACAACCACCTATGAAGCTAACATGAAGGTCAAAAGGCAAAAGCACTAAAATTATCTATTTCCATGATAAGAGGGTAACAGATACACATGCACAAAAAAAGAGGTTAGATGTGATATCAGAAACATAAAATGTGGGAGGAGAGGAATAAAAGCATAGAGCTTTTAGCAAGAGGTCAAACTAAAGAGATCAGCAACTTAATAAAGGTTGCAACGTAGGTTATTATATATGAACCTCATGGTGATGACAAACCAGAAACCTATAATAAAGACACAAAAACTTAAGAGAGAAGAACCCAAACATAATACTAAAGAAAGCCATCTAACCATAAGAGAAGAAGAAAGGAAGGGAGAAGATCTGCTAAGACACCCAGGAAAACAGTTACAAAGTGGCAATAAGTACACTCTTATCAATAGCTGCTTTAAATGTTAATGGACTAAATGCTCCAATCAAAAGCCATAGGGCAGCCAATAGGATAAAAAAAGCAAGACCCAGGGGCTGGCCCCATGGCCGAGTGGTTAAGTTCGCGTGCTCCGCTGCAGGTGGCCCAGTGTTTCGTTGGTTTGAATCCTGGGCACAGACATGGCACTGCTCATCAAACCATGCTGAGGCAGCGTCCCACATGCCACAACTGGAAGGACCCACAACGAAGAATATACAACTATGCACCGGGGGCTTTGGGGAGAAAAAGGAAAAAATAAAATCTTTAAAAAAAGAAAAAAGCAAGACCCATATATATGCCACATACAAGAGACGCACATCTGACCTAGAGACACTCGCAAACTGAAAGTGAAGGGTTGGAAAAAGATACTCCATGCAAATGGCAAAGAAAAGAAAGCTGGGGTAGCAATAGTTATATCAGACAAAATAACTTTAAAAGAAAAACTGTAACAAGAGACAAAGAAGGGCACTACATAATGGTAAAGGGAACAATCCAACAAGAGGATATAACACTTGTAAATATTTATGCATCCAACCTGGAATCACCTAAATATATAAAGCAATTAGTAACAGACATAAAAGGTGAAAGAGATAGCAACCAATAATAGTGGGGGATTTAACACTCCACTTACCCCAATGGATACACCATCCAAACAGAAGATCAATAAGGAAACATTGGCCTTAAACAACACATTACACCAGACGGACTTAGTAGGTGTATACAGAACATTCCATCCAAAAACCACAGAATACAAATTCTTTTCAAATGCACATGGAACATTCTCCAGGATAGATCACATATTAGGCCACAAAACGAGACTCAATAAATTTAAAAAGACTGAGACAATATCAAGCATCTTTTCTGGACACAGTGGTATGAAACTAGAAATCAACTACAGGAAGGAAATCAGAAAAGCCACAAATATGTGGAGATTAAACAAAATGCTACTGAAAAGCGATTGGATCAACAAAGAAATCAAAGGGGAAACAAAAAAAAACACCTGCAGACAGATGAAAATGAAAATACGACACGCCAAAATTTATGAGATACAGCAAAAGCAGTTATAACAGAGATGTTCCTAGCAATACAGGCCTACCTAAACAGACAAGAAAAATCTCAAATAAACAATCCAACAGTGAACCTAAAGGAACTGAAAAAAGAACAGCAAAGCCCAAAATCAGTAGAGGAAAGGAAATAATAAAAATCAGAGCAGAAATAAATGAAATAGCGACTAAAAAATAATAGAAAAAATCAATGAAATTAAGAGCCGGTTCTTTGAAAAGATAAACAAAATTGATATACCTTTAGCTAGACTCACAAAGAAAAAAAGAGGGAAGGCTCAAATAAATAAAATCAGAAATGAAAGATGAGAAATTACAACAGACATCTCAGAAATACAAAATATTATAAGAGAATACTACAAAAAGCTATACACCAACAAATTGGATAATCTAGGAAAAATGGATAAATTCTTAGAACCATACAGCCCTCCAAAACTTAATCAAGAGGAAATAGAGAATTTTAATAGACCAATCATCAGTAAGAAGATTGAAACAGTAATCAAAAACCTCCCAAAAAATTGAAGTCCAGGACCAGACAGCTTCCCTGGTGAACTCTATCAAAGATCCAAAGACGACTTAATACCTATCCTTCTCAAACTCTTCCAAAAAATTGAAGAAGAGGGGAGGCTTCCTAACTTATTCTATGAGGCCAACATTATACTGATACCAAAACCAGACTAGGACAACACAAAAAAAGAAAATTATCCATATCACTGATGAACATCAATGCAAAAATCTTCAATAAAATACTAGCAAACCGAATACAACAATACATTAAAAAGGTCATACACCATCATCAAGTGGGATTTATTCAAGGGTTGCAGGGATGGTTCATTATCCACAAATCAATCAACATGATACAGCACATTAACAAAATGAAGAATAAAAATCACATGATCATCCCAATGCATGCAGAGAAAGCATTTGACAAGATACAGCATCCATTTAGGAGAAAAACTCTGAATAAAATGGGTATAGAAGGAAAGTACCTCAACATGATAAAGGCCATATATGACAAACCTACAGCAAATATCATTCTCAATGGAGAAAAACTGAAAGCTATCCCTTTAATAATAGGAACCAGACAAGGATGCCCACTGTCACCACTCTTATTTAACACAGTATTGGAAATCCTATCCAGAGCAATCAGGCAAGAAAAAGAAATAAAAGGGATCCAAATTGGAAAGGAAAAGTGAGACTCACTATTTGGAGATGACATGAGTTTATATGTAGAAAAACCTAAAGAATCCAACAAAAAATGTTTCAAAATATTAAATGAACACAGCAAAGTTGTAGGATACAAAATCAATATACAAAAATCAGTTGAATTTCTATACACTAACAACAAAGTAGCAGAAAGAGAAATTAAGAATACAATCCCATTTACAATTGCAACAAAAAGAATAAGATATCTAGGAATAAACTTAACTAAGGAGAGAAAAGACCTGTACACTGAAAACTATAAAACATTGTTGAAAGAAATAGAAGACACACACACAAAGAAATGGAAAGATATTCCACACTCTTGGATTGGAAGAATTAACATAGTTAAAATGTCCATACTTCCTGGGGGCTGGCCCCGTGGTTGAGTGGTTAAGTTCACGCACTCCGCTGCAGGCAGCCCAGTGTTTCGTTGGTTTGAATCCTGGGCGCGGACATGGCACTGCTCATCAAAGCACGCTGAGGCAGCGTCCCACGTGCCACAACTAGAGGGACCCACAACGAAGAATATACAACTGTGTACCAGGGGGCTTTAGGGAGAAAAAGGAAAAAAAAATCTTAAAAAAAAAAAGTCCGTACTTCCTAAAGCAATCTACAGATTCAATGTGATCCCTATCAATGTTCCAATGACATTTTTCAAAGAAAGAGAACAAAGAATTCCAAAATTTATATGGAACAACAAAAGACTCCAAATAGCCAAAGAAATCCTGAAACAAAGAACAAAGCTGGAGGTATCACACTATCTGATTTCAAAACATACTACAACTATAGTAATCATAACAGCATGGTACTGGCACAAAATAGACACGCAGTTCAATGGAACAGAATCAAGAGCTGAGAAATAAACTCACACATCTATGGACAGGTAATTTTTGACAAGGGAGCCAAGAACATACAATGGAGAAAGGAGTCTTCTCAATAAATGGTGTTGGGAAAATTGGACAGCCACATGAAAAAGAATGAAAGTAGATCATTATCTTATACCATACACAAAAATTAACTCAAAATGGATTAGACTTGAATGTAAAACCTGAAACCATGAAACTTCTAGAAGAAAACATAGGCAGTACACTCTTTGACATCAGTCTTAGCAGAATATTTTGAATTACCATTCCTGACCATACAAAGGAAACAATAGAAAAAATAAACAAATGGGACTACATTAGACTAAAAAGCCTCTGCACAGCAAAGGAAACTATCAACAAAACAAAAAGACAACCTAACAACTGGGAGAAGATATTTGCAAACCATATATCCAACAAGGGATTAATATCCAAAATGTATAAAGAACTCATAAATCTCAACAACAAAAAAACTAACAACCCAATCAAAAATGAGCAAAATATCTGAACAGACATTTCTCCAAAGAAAATATACAGATGGCCAACAAGCACATGAAAAGATGTTCAACATCACTAATCATTAGGGAAATGCAAATCAAAACTACAATGTGATATCACCTCATGCCCGTCAGAATGGCTATAATTAACAAGACAAGAAATAACAAGTGTTGGAGAGGATGTGAAGAAAAGGGAACTCTCATACACCGCTAATGGGAGTGCAAACTGGTGCTGCCACTATGGAAAACAGTATGGAGATGCCTCAAAAAAACTAAGAGTAGAACTATCATATGATCCACCTATTCCACTGCTGGATATTTATGCAGAGAATGTGACAACATGAACGAGTATAGATATATGCACCCCTATGTTCATTGCAGCATTATTCACAATAGGAAGGACTTGGTAACAACCTAGGTGCCCATTAAGGCACAAACGGATAAAGAAGATGAGGAATATATACACAATGGAATACTACTCAGCCATAAAAAGGATGAAATTTGGCCATTTGTGACAACTGGGTGGACCTTGAGGGCATTATACCAAGTGAAATAAGTCACAGGGAGAAAGTCAAATACCATATGATCTCACTCATAGGTAGAAGATAAAAACAATGACAAACACATAGAGACAGAGATTGGATTGGTGGTTACCAGAGGCAAAGGGGGAGGGGGGAGTGCGAAAGGGTTGATTAGGCATGTGTGTATTGTGATGGATGGTAATTAGTCTTTGGGTGGTGAACATGATGTAATCTACACAGAAATCGAAATATCATGAGCACCCAAATTTATATGTTGTTATAAACCAATGTCACCACAATAAAAATCTAAAGCTAATCAATGCTTTTTGTTCAAAGAGAATAAGCAGCTTACAACAATTAAACTCTGAATAGCTCCTTCAAACTTTAATGCTGTTCTTATCTAATTTTACTTTATTTTTTAATTTTTTAAATTTTAGTTTTTAATTGCTCAGATGTTTACTAATTTTTTTGTTTCCTCTTGCTTCTTGCAAACATTCCTGTCTTTCGGGTCCAATTTCCTTCTTTTCAAAGCACATTGTTTAGAAGTTCTTTCACTGAGAATATTTTGCTAAATTCAGTCTTTGAAGGCCTAAAAATGTCTACATTGCTCTTTCTCTTGAAAAATAATTTAGCACTTCGAAGATACCAGTTCATTGTTTTGGGGGCTCTCCTTGCTGTTCATCTATTTTTAGAGGTAATTTGTTTTTTCCCTGGGCGATTTTAAGATTTTCTCTGCCTTTGATGTTCTGCAGTTTATCTACATCAGCCAAAACAGTGAGTTTCCTTTTCTCTCATTTTTATTTAAGGCTTGTGCTGATTTTAGGATTCATATCCATCTGTTTTGAAAAATCCTCAGCCACGATCTCTTTGAACATTGCCTCTCCTCTTTTTCTTTGTATACTCCTTTTGAAGTTCTTCTTAGATATTCATGGGCTCTTCACCACTTCGCCTCCATGCCTTATAACCTCTCTTTACTGTTCTCCATCCCTTTATATCTCAGTGCTATAGCAGAGTATTTTCCTCAAGTCTGTTTTCCAATTTACTAATTATCTCTTCAACTGTATCTAGTCTGTTCTTTAGCTTTAAGTTTCAGTGACTATTTTTTCATTTCTAGCTGTTTCACTTGGTTCATTTCCAAATCGGTTTGTTCTTTTTTAATGTCATATATTTCTTATACTTTCTACCTCCTTTTCTCATTTAAATTATTTCAAATAAAATTATTTTATGATCTATTTATAAGTATTACATCATCTTAATTTCTTGAGATGCAAATCCTTTTGTTTCTTGTAATTTTTCTTACTCACGTTTGATCATTTTTCACGTGTTTTGTAATTTTTGATCATGAGCTCATTTTCAGTGGATTTTGGTTTTCCTATCATGGTTCTTGGGTTCTGTTTGTGGAAAGGTTGATATACAACAGTTATAGGCTTGCTTCTGCCAGACATCCAGATGTGATGGGACCAGACTGGTGGTAACTTTTACATTATTTTTTGGCATTGAGAGTCTCTCACCAAATATGTTAAATTTTGACTCCAAATTTCCATATGGTTCTGATAGATTTTTATCCCTAAGTCTAAGCTCTGGGCAAAGATAAATTTACTTTGTTACATACATGAACTATTAAGCAGTGTTTTTCTAGTCTCTTTTTTACTGAGAAAACAGCCTTCTGAGAATTTGGTTTTGTATCAGTGTCTGAGCTCCAATTACTACACATTTGCACCAGAGATCTCTCCTTCTATCCCTGTGTGGATCTTAGAAACCAAGTGCCTTGTTGTTAAAATCCACTTCTTGATGAGGTAAGCCACCAGCCCCACAGCACTATCTTTATTCATTGTCTTTTTTTTTGAGGAAGATCCGCCCTGAGCTAATCTCTGCTGCCAATCCCCCTCTCTTTGCTGAGGAAGACTGGTCCTAAGCTAACATCCGTGCCCATCTTCCTCTACTTTATACTTGGGAGGTTTACCACAGCATGGCTTGCCAAGTGGCATCATGTCTGCACCTGGGATCCGAACCAGCGAACCCCGGGCCACTGAAGCAGAACATGTGAACTTAACTGCTGCACAACCACACCAGCCCCTATTGTCCTATTATTCAGTTGCCATTTTTGTTTCTTGGGAATTTCCTCTCTTTTCTTGCAAGTCCAATTTTGTACTAATTTCTTTTGTTGCTGTTTTATTTTATATCATTGTTAGTTATTTTATTTAGCTCATTAGCCCTGCCTGCAAATTTGCCCCAACAGAAATTCTAATCATTTATATTTTTTGAAGTTCATTTATTCTTTTCCTTAAATTATCTCTGTTTTCTCTGATGGCATTTTCTCCCTTTTCTGTCCTATTAGTTTTTGTTAAGGGACCAGAATTCTTGGTTTTTGTTCGTATTTTGGATAAAGATTTGCTGATTATTGCAGGCATTTGGTGTGGGTTTCTTCTGAAGTTGTATAGTTCTGCTTTCCTGACATACCACCCTCTTAAACGTGAGGGCTAGTTCTAGACTGTGCGATTTTTCCAGGCCTTTTGGAAATTCCCATACGGCTGTTGGAACCTTCAACATCACTAAAGTAAGGAGAGCTTTACTCCGGGGTGGAGTGTTTTAGTGTGTTTCACCACTGGATGGAGCTGCCTTCTCTTTCTATTAACTCCCTTGGTGACCAATGTGATGGTTCAGTGTTACCTTTGGTTTTGCTCTCCTTTTCTTGTAAGCTCCAACGATATATTGAGTCCTTCCTCATGCAGGAAAGTAAGTCTGAGTTTTATTCTTGAGGGCTAAAAACTCTGCTTCATATACCTTGTGTTTGAAGAGGCTGGGAGGGAAGAAAAACAGCCTAAATGATTCGCTTATGCTAAAAACAATCATCTATTTAATTGTCATCACAGTCTACTCCTTTTTGTGGTTGATGACTCTGAGGGTTTCTTTGGAAAGGGCAATTCCTACTTCTGGTATTTTGGGATAAAACCTTTCCTGACTCGTTTTCTTCATTAACTGAAATTTTCTGATTGCTTGTCCTCCCTCTAGTTTTCCAGCCCTCTTATAGTTTCATTCTGTTAGACATTTTTTTGTGTCTTTTCAGTGGGACCTCATTAAAGAGGAAAGGTGAATGCATATTTCAGTCTTCCATCTTAAACCAGAAGGAAGCCCTTACCAATATTTTAGAAGCCAAGCATTTAAATAAAATAAAGAAGCAAATGCATTTTTTAAGTTTTATAATAATTTAAGTAGGGCGTGCAAATATAAAAGTGCACAAATATAAATGTACAGCTCAATAAATTCTTATGATGTGAATACACCCATGTGACTGGATCAAGAAACAAATACTGCCAGAGTCCCAGCCACATGTGGCTATTGGTCAATTATAATGTGGCTAATACAACTGAAGAACAGAATTTAAAATTTTATTTGATTTTAGCTATTTAAAAAATAATACCCATGTGTGGTTAGTGGTAAGTGTGTGAGACAGCTCAAGGCTAGAAGATTCAGGGCCTTGTGGTTCCTATCACATATTTTGGTCTATCTTAAGAGCAATGGGAAGCCATGGAAGTATTTTCCACAAGGGAAAGACATAATAAGATTTGTCTTCAAAAAAGATCAGACTGGTTGCAAGCAGAGAGGGCCCTCTCTCTCTCAGCTGTCTCTTGGCCACTTTGCGGGTCTTTTTCCAGGGAGTTAAAGGAACATACTGGATGCTCTTCCTCAACTTCTTGGTTTTATTAAGACTGGGACTGGCCATGGCTGCAGGTTGTCACAGGTCATTTCATCCCTTTAGCCACTGAACTAAGATGCATGAGAGATTTCGGACCATTTCCTAAGGAGAATATTCTCATTTTTACACGGTGTTATCCTTACACTGGTCACTGCCCCAGAATGAGCCCAAGTGTCTCTTTCAGGTGGCTTAGGAGGTATAGTAGTTTCAGCTTTCCATGATAAAATATGAGGAATTTAGAGATGTACCAAGGTTTTATATAAAGGAATATGATGAGTAGTAATACAGTGAAAATCTAAATTGCCTCTTAAATAGAAAGCGGATGTTCTACATATAGTCGCTGATCCTTGGGCGAAGTTCCTTTCAGGTTTCATTTCCAAATATCTAGCCGATCCTATTAGCTAGACATTTCCTCAGGCTTTTCCCGTCTAACTCAGTCCATCTTCAGTAGTTAAACTATTAAATGCACGTGAACCACTTGTTATTGTTCACTAGATCAATGACTTATCAATGGCTCTCAGGTTGATTCAGACGATTTCTCCTCTTTCAGAGGAGGAAGCTTATGTGTAGATTATGACTGAGCATTTGTTTTCTTCTCAAGTAATCACCTACTCTGAGTTCTCCTTCTTTGCAAACTATCTGTCTTTTCTCCTGGAGGCGTGATGAGTTCATGAATGTAGAGATAATTCCATACAGCAGAAATGAAGAGCACAGAGCAAAGGGGAAGAGAGCAGCAGAAATTTACAATGGGAAAGATTGTAAAGACAGGTCAACACCAGACTACCATTTAGCCGAAAGCTATAGGACACTACGGAAAGATTTTAAGCCGGCGGATCCCAATTCTTACCCATCCTACATAGAGAAGACAGTCAAAAAATTGCAGTTCCCATCATGTTTCCGTCTAGTTCAAAAATTTTGAATGCTTCCTCATGGCCCTCTGAATCAAGATCAGATTGTTTTAAGACTGCTAGGTAGGTGAGGGCACACATAGCTGCAATTAATATAAAAATGTTTAACAATGCCATATCGTAAATAGAAAATGAACAAGTATCATTACAAGTTAGTGAAGCAGATTAAATAAGAGTTAGCTCATTATGGGCATGAAACTTCATTAAGGAGATAGAAATGGAGAGTTGCATTTCAGCAAATACATGTGTATATATTTATGTGTATATGTTTAGCTGATTGTATGTTGAGTGAAGATTGGTGTGACCGGGCAGGAGGATATTCCAGGACAGGAGGATTACACAGGCACAGGAGTGGGCATGAACAGCACACAGGTGAGGGATAGTGAAGAACCCTGACCTGACTAGAGAGAAATGCATGGACCAAACTCTGGATATAGACTGAATCAGTAAAGAGAGACTCCACTGATGAAGCCCTTGATATGAGTGGGTGTAGGTTCTTGAACACAAATGGCACTTAAGGGAAATTTTTAGAATGTATTTTTATTTTGAGGTGAGGTTCAAGAAAGACTGAAAGGGGGAAATTTTGGACAAAAAGAAAGGTTAGCCCAGATTAGTAGGCTATATTCTAACAAATGTACATTAAGTGGAAATGTTGAATTTACTTATCAGAATGTAGAGTTCTGAGGAAAGGAGAGGCAGGAAGAAGGATTTTGATGAACTGGGGGTTAATAAGCTCCAGGAAAGGCAGTGCTGATGGAAAAGTCGACTCCTGACGTGGGTGAGACCCGAGCAGTGGAACCTACTGGGAAATTAGTGAGGTGGGAATAAAAAAGTGTACAGAACTCAACCACAGCTGTGACCAGAACCTTCCTTAACAGTGTTCAACCGTGTAAATCATGATTCCTTTTTATTTTCTCAGGATATTATTTTCCTCCTGCATCAGTGCCTATCTTAAAATCTTTGCTAAAGTTTTAAAATAATAAAGTTCAATATTCTCAAAGCAAAACGAAAAGAATTAACAGTTTTACTATATTTACCTGTACAGTCACGCTTGTTGTTTATAATCCCACACAGACTTGAAAAAGTCGGATCCTTCATCATCTATAAAAGTCCAGCAATACTCTAGCATTATTTCTCTCTGTTGCTAGTATAAAAAGGACCCAAACATACTTGAAAAATAATTAAATAAATAATTGTTAATGGAAATAAAAGGAACACTATGTAATGACAAAAAAATACAACTTTTAAAGAAAAACAAAAGGGACCCAAACATAAAAGTGACATTATTTCTACTGAATGCAATGTAACATACATTTTTTTAATGGCTTTTGTTCAAAATCGAGTGATACTCTTTCTTTTTTCCTCCTCCCTCCCTTTTTCCCTTCTTCTTTTCATTTGTTCTTTCTTTCCTTCCAAGGTAAAAGAATTGATAGTTTTCATCAATGTGAACTGGTTTATCTTCACTGAGAAGAATGAAGAAGAAACCGTGAGGCAGCCTTACAATTATTCATGGAACACAAAGAGTGTTGAACAGAACACTTTGGCGGATATTAGTCATCCATAAGTCTTGATAATTTGATGCCTTTTGTGTGTATGATTTGTGTGCAAGTTGTGTTAATTATACTCATGTTTAGAAAACACTTTTTGTTGAACAGTGTAAATGTCAGTCTCATTAGCCATCATTATTACCCGTCAGGAAGAAGATGCTTTCCATGCATGATAATTTCTCCTCATGTTTCTGTAGATGCATGCAAGTGTAAAAATTCTGTTTTACGTTCATCTTATTTTCAGTGCCAGGAATCCTTCTTTCTTTCAAAGTGTTCAAACTAATTTCTAAACTTGAAAAAGAAAAAAATTGGTTTGATTATAAACTACCAGCTTGAACTCGTTCAGACTGATTCACGGGCAAAAGACAGAGCAGACTCACGGAAGGCCCATCCTGTTAGGCAACTAAATTCTAATAATGGTAACAAGATGTTTTGAAAAGTGGAGGCAGGGAGGTACAATTCCTGATTTGACATTGATTATCTAAAATGTCCAGTTTTAGCCTGACCAATACAGCGATTCCATCTTTGCCCGCCTTCCAACTGGATAGCCCCTATTTGGTCTAGATGTCAGTGGGATGTTGATATGATATGCTTTTTAAAAGAAACTGGCAGCCAAAAATGATGATATATAAGTTCCTCCAGCCTCTGGTATCTTCACTGAAGCAGAGCTATGAAAGATTTTATGCTTTTCAAATAATTTTCATTTCCATTGTCTGTTTCTCTAGACCCCCTACAATACCATGCTGTGGAATGATCAGAGAATCCTAGAAATTGTCAAGCTAAAATCCATATTTTATGGTGACGCTGAGACCCAAAGAAGGAATACGATTTGTGCAAGGTTGTAACACCAGTTATTAGCAGGGAAAGTACATTTTATATGCTGCACATTGGCTATGCGGCACTTAATAAAAATTGGCTAAATCGTATTCTTATTCTCTTTTAAATATGGGCAAAACTATAGAGAAGGTGGTGACAGAAATGGGTTTTCACAAGTTAATGGCTCTGGAAATTGAATGTAGTTTATTTTCTTAGTTCATTTTCTTTTCTTGCTCTATCTCTGGACCTGCCATACCACTGAAAATATAGATTCAAAAGAATATTTTCAAGGCTGAACTTCTGAAGAGCTATTGAAGCACAGAGCTAGCAGCAGAACATTGAACATTCATTTTCGCTGAGGAATATGGCACACCCAGAAAAGAACAGACGTTACTTAGGAACTGTTCTGTAAGGGCATCGATTCCCTGGTTCGGGCACCATAATCCAACTCTAATTGCTGGTGGGATCTACCAAGTTAAAAAGTGAAAAAGTTTTTAGGATTTTATCAATATGGCAAAAAGTTTTCATGAAGAATGACTGAAGCCACAATATAGAATGGATGATAAAACGTTTACTAAACATCTAAATGTTGTGCCACAAATTTGAAATAATATACAGAAGTGAAGACAATGGGATTCTGGGGTCAACTTTCAGTCTCTTTCCACTTATGTACAGTTAAGGCACGTAGCCGGATGTATTTCAGAAAACTCTTCCTCTCTCAGTTTAATTTGCAAACTTTGCTGTATTTATCATCTCATTCTGCATTCCTCCCTGACTCCTGCCTCATGTTGATCTGCAAGACTTTGGGCATTTGCCTCTAGAAGGGCTGATAAAGTGTTCATTGCTGGCTGTTCCCAGCCTCTGTGAGCAGTTTTTCAAAGTCCAGGCTTTAAATACAAAATCTTAACCAAAGGTAATGGATGTTAGTGGTTGTGGTTTAGTCTGCTGAACGATTTTCCTTCTTGTGTTTGGTAGCAGCATTTTCAACTCTCCCTTTTGGGAATTCCCTCCCTCCTCCATCTCTATTCAGCTTGACTGGGGCTGTCAACTGTGGCACCTTGACCCCCCACTTCCCAATCCTGGTCATAGACTGGATATGTGAGTTGGACCTGGGCAAACAAACATCTCATCCCGCTGGCCAGTGGTTCCAAGATGAGCACATGAGCCAGGATGGAACAAGGAGAGCTCTTCCTGGGACTTTTTACCTGAAGTATAGGGCAAGATGGTCCTGCTTGCCTTTAGGGTCATGAAACAAGAAAGTGTGAACTTGGACCTGCTTGGGGCTGTCTTTCTAACCCCACTAATCCTTTAAGTCACTTTTATGTGAATTTGAACAAGGTAACTTTTCTCTTAGAAAAGCTTTCTATGGTTATCATATTATTTATTTCTCAATAATAGCAATTACAACAAATGTAATGTCACTGTTCAAGTAAATTAAATGAAATTTTTGAACACAAAATATGAGTAAATTAGAATATTTAATCACAATAAATAGGAACTCAAAGTTACTAGGATATAATGACTTAAAAACAGTTGCACATTTTGCTCTTTTGGAAATAAAACTCTTTTTGATGTTTATTTGCTCCAATATCTTGTTTTTCTTGGGATGTTGCAGGCATTAATCAGTTTTTAATATATTTTAACTTTAAAAAGCTGCATTCTCCACTGATGTCTGATTTGAGAAAACAGTTTAAGAGTCTTCTTTTAATGGCAGAGTCTGTACTGGGTCATTAATTGACTTCAAGGAAAAATGTTTACATAGTCAGAGCAGTTCAAGCCATGATTTTCTCAGTATCGTCAATCTTTCCTTTGATAGTGATGTTGTTATATCCAACACAGAAAAAATAAATTGATTTTAACATTTAATTTTGGAATATAGACCCACATGATCAGGGAATTTACAGTCAAAATCAGTCTTTTAACTCTTTTCACTGGTATTAGTTATGTTTGATAAGTAGGTATCAAAGTCAACAGTCTGCAATTTGTTTATCAACAATAATTTTTTTAATAAACATCATTGCCTAATTTTTCTTCAAAGAAATGTGTTAATCTCTTGGATACTTTCCAGAAAATTATGTCCATTGAATTTAATGCTTGCATCATTTTGCTCATAACATTAATTTTACTTCAAATGTCATGTCCAATTCACCTGAGCAATACATGTAAAAAGGAAATATTTGAGAGTGAAACGTTGGCTTGTTTTCCAGATTAGATATCTTTATTAACATCATCAGTAGTTTCTAAGAGTAGAGCATCCTTCCTCCACTTGAGTTTTTGGTCGTGTGATGATACCAACTTGACTATCCTATAGCCCAGTCAATAAAAATTTCAAATTGTATTTACACTTTAATGTTTCACCAAAGCTGAAAAATAGTTGTATAGGTCTTGGATAATATAAAATGTGGCGATATCAAAAGAGAATTTACCTGAATTTTTCATTATCAAACTTAGATAATGCACATTGCAAGTAATATAGAATGTCTAAATATTCTTGTTTGAGGATCTGGTTTTGCAATCTATATGTTTTCCACACATACTGTGACACTGTTGTATGCTTGGCTTCTCAAATTAGTTTTACCCAGATGAAGTTTTTAAAAATAGTCTACTAAAAGTGCAGATAATTGTTTTGGAGCTGTGTGTTCTACTGGACTAAATATTTGCATTTTGAAAATCTGTAGAATCTAACAATAATTTTTTTTTTTAATTCTACACAGCTTACATGAAGATTGGAGCTACAATAATTGAGAAATAATTAACATTGCTTTGTGTCACCCAAAATAATTTTGTTCATTGCATCTATTATACTTTTAATCGTTTGGTTTTATATTTCATTCCCTAAGAAGTATAATATTATTTGATATTAATATTTATATTCTATGTAAATATTCTACTATATTATTATCAGTCATTGCTATGGTTTCTGCCAAATGAAGAAAATTCCCATTCTTAGGCTTATAAAGTCTCTTGGGTGATTCTCTGAACACCATGATTGTCTTGCCAAAAATGGAATCACGTGTATTATCTCTTTCTGCACCATTACTAATTACGTATTTTCAAATCAGATATCACTTTTGAATACTTAGCCCTATTTCCATGGGCATGCATTTCCATTTCTTCATATGTACTAAAATCTGTAATAAATGCTGCCTGCCATTGCACCCATTCTCATTCTTGAAATAAGTTTTTTTGTATCCCCAAAGAGTTTTTCAACATAAAGAAAATGCAGAGGCTTTTGAGATAGAATAAAGTAACATAAGAGCTGGGATGGGTTTTGCATGTAATAGGGTCCCCAAATCTTTCTACTTGTAATACAGCGTTGTTTTATAAAGTTTAAGTTTCTTACTGGAGGTAGATAATTGTCAACAAAATTTTATTTTTTTGTTATATAATTATGCAATATGTAGTATTCAAATTTTATGGCCATATACCTGGGTTGGCAGGAAATACATTTAGTTTAATGAATTTTTAGTTTTTAAAATTTGCTTTGTTTTGTATTTTTTTAATCATTGGCTTTGGTTGACATGGAAGCAGAAGTGCAATAAACATCCTCTACTTTCTATGCTACATTTTGTTCAAAGTAGTAATCATGAAGACTTCCTTTTATTGTAGATTTATGTCTATTTTTGCCATATATATTCAATATTCCAAATATTTTCAAATTTTACTTCCCTAATGTCTTTCCACGTTCTGTTTTCTGATCTTGAGAATTTAGAAAATTATATTTTCTCTGATGGCTAAAGAAAGATAATGTAATGATTAGTATTTTGCTTAAAAATGTGTAGTATTTTGAAATAATTATGTGTGATAAGCTATTAACATTTTAGCAGCAGTTAAATTTTGTATTGATGAATTTTCCATAACAAATAATGGTTATAATTACTATTTTATTATATTATTATATAGTAATGCCCAGTTTATGTTCAAATAATACTTTGTGAGTTGTTATTGGTAAGTGTCTTTTGGTTTTTACACGGAGATTTGGCGCATAATGACTAATTTAAATGTACGTTTAAATTGAGAACTTGGAAAGACCATTCTAACGTAGCAAACAACAGACAGATGATATCAACTGCAATTTGAAACATCCATTTACCCACTGCATTCATACCCCAACAAGAGATTTTTTTAAAAATTAATATATTTACCAACAAATACATCAGTCCAAAAAACAAAAACTTGCACTTTGTTTAGAAGCACAGGTTATTTTAGATGTTGTTAGATTAACTAGACTTTTTGATTAAGTTAATACGATTTTTGTAAGTCCAAGTAGAATGACATTCGCAGACCACATTAGAACAAGACACTTTACTGCCATCTGCCAAAAAATTGTCATAATAAACATAGAAATTGCCCATCTTTAGAGTGAGTAAAACTGTAATCATAGAAATAAAGGAGTCTATGATGTAACTAACGTCCTGTTACATGTGGTGCCCTTGTGCAGTGCAAAACCTGAACAACCGTACATGGCAGCCTTGTCCCAAGCCCATGGAGAAAATCTGACAGCACCCAAGCTTTTCCTGCATTCATGACAGGTGAGTGAAGTTTGGCATCTTTGGCAAGCCTCTCCTCATTGTGGAATGATTTTGTATGCCTGAAAATATACAATTCTTGCTAGTATTGTTCACTGGAAGTTGTGTCTGCACAGTACCACTTTGGGGACACAATGTTCACAACCTGGCAAGTTTTACTCTGATCATTTTAGCCTGGAAAGTTTAAAGTCTTTTGTCTGTTTTGAGAAGAAACTCTTTCCTTTCTTTTTTCCATTTGTGAACAATTTAGAGACGGTTTGGAGTTGAGGACAAGTCTGCTTTTGCTTGGGTGTGTCACAGAGACCACGGTTCAGACACTGGCCCTCCCGCACATGACTATTAGGCGTGCTTCACTCGTCTTCACGGAGGTCAGGAGTGCGAGCAGACACAGTGATGGGCAAGAGGACCCGCGCTGGGGAGGCCCTACTCAGGGAAAGTGAGCTGACTGTGAAGGGAGCCCCCGTTTCTACCAGTGTAACAATTTGTCGAATGTGTATTTGTTGAATACAATTTGCTGAATACATATTGCTCAGATGAGGTGATATGCAAAAACTATATATGTATATATGCTGATATACATATAAATAATATGTTCCCACTTTGAAAAATACAAAGCAAGAAGGTGTTATTTATTGTACTAATTTATAGCACACAGGCTAGGAAAAGAAAGATGAGGTACCAGACCAATGGTTCCTGTTCTCAGCAGCACATTAGCATCCCCTGGGATCCCCATCCAAGGCAGGGCTTCCCGGGCCTTACCCCAGAGACCTGCAATCCGTAGACCTGATGTGTGCCCGAGAATCTGTATTTTTTTTTTTTAAAGATTTTATTTTTTCCTTTTTTTCCCCAAAGCCCCCCGGTACATAGTTGTATATTCTTCGTTATGGATCCTTCTAGTTGTGGCATGTGGGACGCTGCCTCAGCGTGGTTTGATGAGCAGTGCCATGTCCGTGCCCAGGATTCGAACCAACGAAACACTGGGCCGCCTGCAGTGGAGCGCGCGAACTTAACCACTCGGCCACAGGGCCAGCCCCAAGAATCTGTATATTTTTAACACTACAGAGGTGACAGTGAGCTCCATCCCGGCTACTGGATTTTTCTTTTCTTTTCCCAGTCTGATCCTCCCAACTCTCTTTTGTTCTCGTCACAGAACAGGCCTGCCTCTAAAAGCGGTCATTTAAGAAAATTACGAGATGTCTACCACGTACACAGCATTGTCAGCAGCATTATAGGAAACACAGATACAAATAGGAGCCAGTTCTTAAGGAGCTTAGAGTCTAGCAGGGGAGATCACAGATAACCTGAAAACAGTAATGGCTATGGGCAAAACCATCGCACAGCCTGTTCCATTCACAAGAAATCAGAGGGGCTTCCCCAGGTCTTGGTTGTTTTTTTTTTCTTTTTTTCCTTTTTTTTTTTGAGGAAGGTTAGCCCTGAGCTAACTACTGCTAATCCTCCTCTTTGCTGAGGAAGCCTGGCTTGGTTGTTTTAATCTGTGTTCAGTGTCATTGGCAGGGCTTCCAAGCTGACATTCAGAGATAAAGGAGCAAGTGAGTTATTATAAGCAGGTAGAGGAAATTGAATACAATGATTCTTTGTCTTATGGAAAAGGTGGGAATAATTCCTACCTTGAATTAATAATAAAGAGAGAGCTGTATTTTAGGATTTAAGATTTCATTGAGGCGTACTATGCACCCTTTTCATTATTGGTATGGATATACTGTCTACGTTTATTTAAAAACATAAAAGTGCTATTTTCTGAATTGATCTATAATTTATAAGGCGCATCATTATAATTACAAATACAGTGTTATTATTCTGCATTCGTTGTGCGAGCCTGGTAGCTTAATGCTGATGACAATTCCTTCGCTGGATCTCCACCACTGATTTATCGCTTGTCTCGCCCAACTTCCCTGCACGCCATTGTTCGGCTCTCTCCACACCTCTGTCTTCACAGAGGAATGTTAATAATGGGATATGGTATTCACTTCTTCATTTACATGCTTCTAAGATGCCACGCTCTGTAATTAATCACCATCACAAGTATTCTCGTGTATATGCTCTGTGCATATATACTCTTGCTGGGTCGCTGACCTAGTAAAACAGCTTCCTCTAAACATTGTTGCAAGTCACAGCCTACGATTACAAGATAGTCAGTAAAATGCATAAGGTAAGCACCGATTTGCAAGATATTTTCAGTCAGGTGAAAATGTCAGAAATCTTTTCTTTTTCACATAATGCGTGTGCTACTAGGATCAAAAGTAACCATTTTGTGTTAGGTTTAACAAATAGTATTGTTTTCATAGCTTTTAAATATTTATAAAATAGTTTTAAAATAAAATTGGAGAAAAGATGGGACACACCTTGTGCCCGTTTTCTTCATATAAGGAAGCCACTAGCAGATTCTCTCTGAATGGAAAATTTCATCCGGCCATTTCATATCTCTTTCACTAAGGTCAAGTAACCTATCAGATATTAACCATTCAGAGAGCCAGACTTTAAAGGTTTTAAGTGAGATATGTTCCCTCCAACTGCATTTCTCTTGATCTGTCGAACAGATGGATTTCCAAAAGGTGGTGGGTTATAAAGTAAGTATATTTTCTTATACTTTTTTTAGGCAGAGTTGTATCCAGGGAGCATCCCCGGAGATGAGGACCGTCTAGTCCTTTTGTCACCCATTAGTTTAATGGCACTGACCATGACATGGGAAAGGATTTATCTTCTTCCAGTTAAGATGAAAGAGCTCTAGGTGTGATACTTGGAATACAAGCCAGGTCCCAAAATGCCAACACTAGAGCAAGGACGTAGTCAGAAATCACGATCAGAGTTAAGTAATCAAATCAATGTCAGAAACATGGGAATCAGGATGTTAGGCTAGGCGGAGGTGACGGAAGAACTGAGGTTAGCAACACAGCTTATGTGAGTGAGCTTGGCTCATCCATCTGTCTACTCACTCATTCATTCATTCATTTGACAAACATCTAGGGATCATCTACACTGTGCAAAGTCCTTCCCTTTACAGGACTTAAATTGAGGGGTGTAGGAGGTGAGGGTGGAGGCAGCCAGCATCCCATCCCATGCCTTTGTACCTGATTAGAATTGTGACAGGGGTACGAGACAGTTCATGGTGCCGTATGAAATGGGAGCCCAGGCGCTGAGGAGAGACTGCCTCGAAGAAGCAACGACTGAGATGAGCCTAAAGATAAACAGGAATTATTACAACAGAAACATGCACAAAAGCATGAAGTCTGGGTGAGACTTCCAAGCCAGAGTCAGCACACGTCCAGTGGCAGGCCAGAGGGCAGGGAGCACGGAACAAGAGGTGAACACAGCGCGGCGTAGAGCTCAAAGACTGGGAAGTCAGAGACGCAAAATTCAGCTCCCAGGTTGGCCTTTTACTGGCTACGTTATCTTGAACGCATCAACTTTGAGCCCCTATTTCTTTAACTATCATAAATAAATAAGACACAGTAAATGAAATAATGGATAATAATATCTACCTGGCAATGATGTTGGGAGAACTAATTTGAGAATGTTGCTATTGTGGAATTTATGACTTCACGCACATCACTGGCACCAATAATACAGAGCTTCTGTGGGTTATGTTTTTGGAGTTTATTATGATGGATGCCCTCATGCTGAAATTGTGATATTAACTTGCCATGAAATCAGGATTCCCATTAATAACGTCCATTCGCACTCCGTAGAATTTTCATAAAGAATTGGGTCTAGGTTTCATCTTCTGGAAAATATTTACTTCCCGCATTTTATGAAATAACAAAATATGAAAACCAAAAATGTGTCTCAGAAGAAATGAATGGACTTTGTCACTAGAAGGAGACCTAGCCAGGTTTTGAAACTTGCCCCAACTTTCGCAGGGGAGAGAATTTTTTTTTTCCCTCCTTGGCGTTCTCAGGAGATAGGAGAAATGATGACGTAGGAAAAGGCATTGAGAAAACTTGACAGGCCCAGCAGGATTGTTGGGGAGGTTTGCTTTTTTTTATCTTCTGGTGGCCCTTGGCCAAGTGTGTTCTACAAGGTGGAGGGGAGGGGACACAGATTCGGAGGCTGAACTCAGTTTGAACTCAGTTCCCTTGGTTGAGGTTATGGCAGTGTGGTACGGGGGCCTGGAAGCATCAGGAGGGGCCAAGACTTCAAGGGCTGGCCGGGCAAAGAGGAAGTGAGTGCTCTGGCTTGGCGATCCTCTGAGAGGATATGGACATTTAATAAACACCAAGTTTTCTCATCGGAATTTTCAGTGACCATAGGTAGTCTATGCGTATGCGTATATGTACTTTTTCCATTATATATTTTTCTGTTAATTACATTTCTCCATGTAGTCTTGAATCATAAGCACTTCTGAAGAAGTGGGCATGGCATTTCTTGACCATTCTGGAGAAGGAAAAAGCCAAGGAGTGCTAGGAGGGGAAACGCCTCTTTAAGGACATTCCCTGAACTAATTATCTGAGGAGCTAACTCATAGAGGGTGCGCTGACCCAGGCGTTAGGATTACATTCAGTTAATTATATGTCTTTATCAAACAGAGATTCAAGCTTAGAACTTTGTTAATGGCAACCCTATTTACCTTCTTTGTTCTCTAGCAATACATATATTTTATTTTATAGAGGATACTTGGAATAAAACAGTAGATTTTTATTTAAGAAAATGAAGAATTAACATACACATGAAATATAATTGGTCATGGAGCTACTTTAAAAAAGTAATTTCAGGTATACAGTGGATATAAATGCTTCTAATTGTACAGTTTATAAATATCAAATTCTAAACATGTTACCCAACAGCTAATTTACATTTAACAACATGCCTGTTGCCTTACTAAGTGTCCTTTCTTCAATTCCTGTGATATGAAGATTCAGATTATATTATGTGTGGTTAAGTTAGGTGTCTGTAGAAAATGAATGGAAATATTTTAAAAGAGTATTTTTTCTGGTTATAAAAATGAATGTTTGGTAAAGAAATTTAAAATCATCTCTGATTTTTTCACTAAGTGATAACTATTGTTGACATTCCGGGGGACTGAATTGGCCACCCCAAAATGTATCTCTTTGGCATGAGGATTATTTTGGGCTGGTTACTTTTAAAAACTGCAGACATGAGAGAAACTCTGAAAAGCAGAAGTTACCCTTTGTAGGAGACATTTACATTTGTAAAGGAAATCTCCATCTTTAAAGGTGTCTCCCTCTCTGAATCAGGAAGAAGGGGGGATGACCTTATCTCTAGAAACTCTTATCAATGGGGAAGGCAAGGACTTAAATCTGCATAACAACCTTACTCTTGTTTACTGTGCTTTTCTGGTAATCTCCCCATTAACTGACTCCCCCCACCCTCAACATCCTCCTTTGTCTTTAGCTGAGGGTGGTATTTAAGGGGAGAGCGTCCGCCATTTTGGTGAGTTACTCAGTTTTTCTGGGTCTCTCCCATGTATACATGTTATAAAGCTTTGTTTAATTTTCTCCTGTGATTCTGTCTCATGTGAATTTAATTCACTGTCTGGCCAGAAGGACCCAGAGTGGGTAGAGGAAATGTCTTCCTCCCCACAACATGTTGTGTTATTTCATTTTAGCTCTTATTCCATGACATTCTTTTACAAAGTTGAAATCATGCTGTACGTATGATTTTATATTCTGATAATTTCTTTTTATCAGGTAACAATGTTTTGTTGTTTCCATACTCACTGCCTTCTACAAATGGAGCACTTTTCATGTGCTCCTTTTAAGTCCCAAATCACTGTATGTTGTTTTTTAAGCTACATAATTATTCAGCCTTTTCTCTTATCATTAAAAGTCTTCATCAATATCATTTTCATGGTTACAAGCTATTTCATCACATGTATGTATCACAAACTATCCTACAAAATCCTTATTGTTAGATATTTAGTTGCTTCCAATAAATAATCCTGTAATGAATGGCTCTGTTCATAAAATTTCAGCCACATTTCACTGCATTTAATAAGGATATTTTGCATTGAAACCAAAAAGCTATCTTTAAATATAATGCGATTAGATTATTGTATTTTTAGATAAAAACCATAAACCACTAACAGTAGAACAACTAAAAGTCTAAGAATTACTGTGACATATGATAATTTCTTAGGATATTAAAAAATACCTCTTTTAATCTCAGGAATTGAATATAGGTTTTAGAAGGCTCCCACAATCCTACCACCTCAGTGATTATGGGCATTTTCGTATTGAAGAATACAGAATCTAGAATAATTATTGCTCTCACCCAAGAAGGGCTTACATTGTGCCAAGCACACTGGTAGGTGTTCTTGTTGACATAATCTCTCTTAATCATCAAAATAACCCTATGAGATATATAACATTTTATTATAATATTAATAAAGAAGGCTTACTGCATTTAGCTGTTGTAAGGATTGAATGAGTTAATACACTTATGAAATGAGTCGATACACATAAATCTATATCACTTAACTAAATATACAAAGAGAGTGTATAAAGAGGTCTGGATGAATCCACATCGAACCACTAACGGAGATTACTGCTTGCTTGAGAGGGAGCCAGTCCTGGGGTAGAGTCAAAGTAGATGTGCACCTTATCATTAGTGTTTCGTTTGAGTTCTTGTTTTCAAAAAGAATATGATCATATACTATTTGTTTAATTAAAATTAATTTTAAAAGATAAGTATTCATATTACAAGATGTTTATCAATTATTGAGTTTTATCAACCATACTTTGATGCTTTAGAGTTTACTAGCTCCTTGTTAGTTATAGAAAAAGGATGCTAACAGAAAAATTTTAAGTCAAAATTTTAGAAGTCCCTGAAGATTAAAGTCAGTAAACAAATACCAAGCAAATATCTCTAAATGAAGACTATAGGTCAAAAGCCAAGTAGGATTCTTCGCAACAGTCGTTTTACATTCAACTTGTGTAGAAATTGGTGTGAGATCTTATCGTCCCTGTCGTAGAAGGTAGTTTTCTTTTTAGGTACCACTGTGCCTTCCACAGAGTCATACTGAGCACCTACTCTGTTCCTGGGACTGTTTCAGTGAATAAAATGGGCAAAGGCCTGCTCTCCTGGACATTGCAGAGAGGCACAACAAATGAAGAGACAAATGCACGGGTTGTGATCAGCCATGAAAGACCGTCAGCAGGATAAGGGGATTGGGAAGGCTGAGCTGGGATGAGGTGGAAAGGAGAGAGCGTGCACCACTGAAATTGGGGGGGCGGTGAAGAGGGCCTTTCCGATGAGGAGCCGACTGAGCAGTGGCCTGAATGAGGTGGGGGCATGAGTCCGGGGAACATCTGGAGAGAGTGTTCCAGACCAAGGAAACCGTGGGGGCAGCAATCCTCAGGCCAGGAGCACGCAAGGCATGTTGTAGATTAGCAAGAAAGCCAGTGTGTGGAGTTGAGTGAACAAGGAAGGCAGGATGGGGAGGGAAGGTGGAGAGGAAGCCAGAGACACAATAACAGTAACCACAGAAGGACCTCAAACTCAGCCTTTCAGTAACTCCCTAAGCATAGCAGGTTGAGTTCTCTGGCAGCGTATACGGAGATGGAGTTGGGGAGTATAAGATCTCTCTGAAAGAAAGAAGGAGAAAGCAGGATTGGGCACTGCAAAGCAGGGAGTCAGTCCCACAAGGAGCTCACGCCTTGCCCTTGTTCAGTCACCAGACCTGCGGGATGTCCCCGGAACGGCATGACAATGGGTGAGACAACCCTACAGCAGAGGCTGACCCTGAAGGAATGACAGCTGGCAGCTGTGTTGTGGCCACACTTCCCAGAGCCGGGCAGCTCGTCCTGCCTTTGAGGGACATGTGGACAGCGCATCTCTGGGTCTGCCATCTTAGGAAAAGTATGCATGCGCTGCAGGAATGGGTGAAGATTGTTAAAAACAGATCGTAGATATTGAAAGCTTCTTTGATAAAGGTCAGTGGTCAAGCCTGATTCATATAAACTCTATTAAAATAAGAATTGATTGATATTTCCTTAGTGTGAGTAAAAATACAGAACTGAAGCTAAAATCCAGGGCGACAGTTTACAATGAATATTAGAAGCAATCTTTATTAAAGTCAGGATGCCCACTACCACCAGAGTTATTTGATGGTTCTCTGGAAATTCTATCCAATGCAGTTAGAACAGAGAAAGAATAAAAATTTCAAATAAAGGAAGGGAGGTAATATTAGCATTACTTGCACGTGATATGATGTTTTAATCTAGAAAAACCTAAGCAAGGTGAAAATGATTAAAAACAATAAGAAAATTCAATAGGGAAGTTGCTTATAAGTGAATACATAAAATTGAATAGCTTTCCTATAGATCAGACATTGGCAAACTTCTTCCTAAAGGGCCAGCTAGTAAATTGCTCAGGTTCACAGCCACACAGTCTCTGCTGTAACCGCTCAACTCTGCTGTCATCACACAAAAGCAGCCTTAGACAATGTGTCCTCTCTAGAACTGGGTGGCATTGTTTTTTTGTTATTTTGTTTTAATTTCTTTAATTCTTTGTTCTTAATTGATGATATTTGATATTGTGATAGAAGTTGGGCATTTTTTTCTTATGCTTACTGACCATAGGTATTTTTTTTTCTAAAATGCTTTTTTACATCCTATTTTTTATTTATTTGATTGTTCTTCTCTTTCTTATTGGTTTACAGGAACTCTTTATTAGTTATGGAAATTATCTCTAGATCTGTCATTTTCCTTGCAAATTGGGTTATGGTTTCCCAGAGTCTATAAGGAAATTATAATTTATTTTCTTTATGAGTTTGAGGTTTTTTGTACTTCTGAGAAATGCTAGTGTTTTATATCACTCAAGACTTTGAAAAAATATCACCTCCTGTAGGCCTTTTCCTAATTGCCTATCTAAAATAGCTAGTATACTCCTCATTATATAGATGAGGAAACTAAGAGTCAGAGAGAATAAATAAAAGACCTATGATCACACAGCTAGTAGGTAGTTGAACCTGAAGCCAGAATTTTAACTCAACATAGTTGGACCCCAAAGCCAATATTACTGTATTATCTTGCCTCATGCTGGTCTTATCCTCCCCTCATGGGTAGGAATATAAAATTCTAGGGTTAGAAGAGACTTTCTACGCACGGTCCTAAAAGATAGGTCAGGAAGGACATATAGATTCCTGGTAGGAGATATTTCATGCTCTTCAGTTTGACCAACAGTTACTTCTATTAGAGAAGTTCTCAGAATTATTTTACTATGATGTACAGAATCTCTGTTATTGAGTATTTTTACATGCACTGATGCACTCTCATTTTCAATACCCATCATAGATGTTAAACATTATTATGTGCAATTATTATTATTATTTGCCTTAGGAAGGCTATGATTCCTAGCTGGATTTAATAATTAATCCCCATAAGTATAGTATTTATTATTCAGAACATTAATGTAGGAGCAGAATCATGATTTTCAGTGATTAAGAGTTTCTACGAAAGTCTTTCGGAATGGATTTTCAGATTTAGGAAAAATAAAAGGCTGATTAATGGCATATTTCTGCTAAATGTCACGAAAACAAAACATATGCTGTCTGTCAGTAAATCAGAATTACTGGTAGTCCTAGAAGAATGCATAATAAGAAGAGTGGGTAATACATTAACTAACTTTTTAATGTTTGTGTTATTTAAGATGCATTACTAATCTATAGTGACCATAGAAATTATGTTATTTGAGTTGAAAGGTTGAGGCTTAAGGCTACTCAGCAGGTCTAATTTGTAACTTAACAGTTAACTGTTGATTATGGATGAGCATGTCACAACAATCTATTATCTCTGATTTTGAATAAAATCATACGAGAATGAGGATTTGCTTAGTTAGTAAAAGACAAATTGTAATTACTGCTATTACTCATCACATAGCAGTTCTAAATGACTTTCCTTCAAACTATTGGTATACAATTTTGGATTGACACATATAAATTATTATGACATACAAATTTACTGTATTATTACTCAAGTCAGCAAATATTTATTGAGCCCCTACTCAGTGCAAAACTCTGGACTAAATGTTAAAGGGAATGTGGACTGATGAAGGAGACATGGCCCTTGTTTTATAACCCCATTGTTAGCTGTCACTTCATCTTCCTGCTCCTGCACCCCTAAAATTAATCTGTCTTTGCCTCTCGCTACCTGAATACAGAATTCTGCATCCTTTTGCCTTTTCCATCCAAAAGCACCTTGAAAAATGTAGACTTTGCTGATGCTTCCACCAGAAGTCAATATAGAATGATGGTCAAGAACATGGTTTAAATCCTGGCTCTGTAGCTTCCTAGGTGTGAGTTATCAGGCAAGCAATTTAAATCCTCTGTGCCTTAGCTTCCCCATCTATAAAGTAGGGATAATGATAATATTTATCTTATAGAGGGGTGGTAAGTATTAAATAAATCCACGTGTGTAGAGTACCTTCCATAAGAAAACACTACAGAAAGAAACATTAGCTATTATGATTACAGGGATGGCAGAGGAAATGGTTTTCATTACATGCCACAGAGGAGAAAAATTTCTAAAATTCCAATGAGATATTTCTGTGATCTCCAGAAGCAAGCTCTCTCCACCTGGCACCAGAGTTGGGTTTGGGTTGGGGATGAGTCCTCTGATTTCTTCTTTCCTGTTAGCCTAACCTCCCAGGAGTGGATTAAGGAGTTAGAAGTGCCTATAGGTCATAGAGGGAAATTCAAATACAGATCCAAGGATCAGGTAAGAGGTCAGGGTTGTATTCAGAAATTTAGGAATCATTTGTGTGGAACAAGTGCAGAAATCTCAACGGTGATGGTGGAGAACAAGAATGAGCAGGCAGGTGGAGAACAGACTGGGGAAAAACTCTAAAGAGTACCAATTTTGTTAAATTTTTAAACACAAAATATGTACTTCCAATGTAAGATGCCAGACTGAGCACACTCTGTTTAAATTCTCTCTCTTGAAACCTCATTAAAATTATGGTAAAAGAGAAAAAGACTTAAACATACAATGGAAAGAAAGCATGGTGGATATCAGAGGATGTGGAAAAAGGAAAATTGCTAAAAAAGTGCTGGTGGGTGAAGCTGGGCTTAAAGTCCCCACAGAGAGGCTGCAGTAGAGGCGGGAGGAGAAGCGAGCCTGACCAACAGAATCCAAGGAGATTCTGGATTCCTGACCATCAGGTGAGATTTGTCAGAGGGTAAGTTGGGGAAGCAGGACTGAAGATAGGGATTAATTACAGGTTTCTGTATGGAACTAGATGATCCTAGAAGACAGAGGAGCTATTCCTTCCCAGTTGAAGCACAGTGCTGTCAATCCAGAATTCTGTACCTAAATCATTGATCCCTGTTAGAGTTGAACAAAGACATGTCATAGACATGCATGGGGTCAGAAAGTTTGCCTCTCACATAGTTTTTCTAAGGAAATTATTTGAGGATATATTACAGGAAAGCAAAGGAGTAAGCCAGGATAGAGTAACCTGTGGGATCCAGAAAACAGTGTAACCAAGTCATGGAAGCAGCAAGAAGTTCCAGGATGAGAGCTGGTCAGCAGGGACAGTGGAGCCAAACTGGATTGGAGTGAAGGGTAGAAAGAGTGGCCACAGAACAGATGGTGCAATTGAGGGATGGCAGACTCAAGGATAAGAAAATGGCAGACCATGCACGGGATGAGAAGGGTGATTAGGAATTTCAGGTCAAAACAGAAGACCATGGCCTGAATATGAAGGAAATGAGCTAGGGCATTTCATGAAGATGAATGAAGTGTCTTCTAAGCAATTGATAGAATGAGTCAGAAGCTGGAGGATATTAGGGGTAGAGAAAAGAAAACAAGAAAAAGAAAATATTCTGAAACAGAGGGATAAAATATTTATGCAATAAATTCATGGTTCAAAAGCGGAATGAAAATATGACATGATTTTGAATAAACGGTGAAGAATAAGAAAGGAGAATCAGTTTGAACTTGATTCTAGGAAGATCCTCTTGAGAGTGGTCCTGAGCTTGGTGTCTTAGAGGAGAAAATGGAGTTGGAGCACACTATTTGGCACAATGGTGATAAATATGTGCCCTGTCAAAGGTTGTAACTGATATTAATCAGTTTTTCAATGTCTAGAATCAACCTATAGGCAAACACTGAAGACTTTATTTGGCTACATAAAAGAACATAAATGTTATGAACCTTGACAATAGAAAAGTAAGATTCGGTTACAACACTGAGAAGTGGAGGGAAGGATACAGGTGATGACATAGCCATTTTACAAAGAGGGAAATAAAGATAACAGAGGGACCAATATGTGTGATAACACTCTATTGGGCAGAGAGAGAAGAAGAAAATGGTGATATAGATGAACGAGATCTTCATCTAACATTGCAGAAGTCAACAGATAGCATCTGAAGCAGATTATCCAAAAAGAGCTACATACATTTGGCAGGAGCTTCTAGTTGATCTAATAATATCCATTCTCCCTTTGTTTTATGCAATAAAAATGAATCCGGGTACATGGCCACCCAGCCAAAAACCACATTCCCCTTGTACTATGTATGGCCAACAGGGAGGTAAGCTGCAGTATAGTGTGCAACCTTTAGATCAGGTCCTTCAAATAAGAGAAGCGTGCCCTCCTGGCCTCTCTCTCTCCACCTTGTGCAGGATGGAGCACAGCTAAAGAGAAGAGTCTATGGAGCATGCAGGAAAGGGTCACATTCTCCAGAGGGAGGCCAGGGCAGCAAGATGGAAGGAGCCTGGGTCCCAACTCCATCTAGTTGTCCTGAACAGCCTACTGGGGCTGTTAAGGAGAGAAAATTAACTTCTATCTCACTTATACCACTCTATTTTTGAGTGCTGTGTTAGAACAGCCTGACTTGTATCCTACTCCTACAAATAATTATTTAGAGATACAAAGGCATGTAAGACTTAAAATAGAAATGATTAAAAGTTGTTTTCTGGAGAGTAGAATTGAGTGTGGGGTGGTGGTTGACTAGAAGATAAACATTGCTTTTTGTTATAAATATTTCTATGCTATTTAATTTTTAAGAATGTGGATGTATTATTTTGATAAAAATAAAATGAAAGCTATGTTAATTAGGGAAAAATAGAACAGATATGGTAGTAAAATGAAAATAGATAATTCATTCTCTCACCACCCTCAGAAAACATTTTGGTGATTTACTTCACGCTATTTCTCCATATACAGTTTTTTGTTTATTTGATTAAAAGTCTACATTTGAGGGATGGACAGAGGAAGGCGGCTCCACCAAGGAGATGGAAAAGAAATATTTGGAGAATTCATGGATAAACCAAGAGAGTTCAATATCAAGAAAGCAAGGGGGAAGATAAGATTTCAATAATGATAGATTGGTTAATGGTTTCAGACTCTACGGAAAAGTCAGTAGGCTGAGATCTGGCTATAGACTAATTGAATTTGGCCTCTTGGGTCATTGATGATGTACAAGAGGGCTGTTTCAACAGGGGGAATATGATGGGAAAGAAACAAGCTAGAAATAAATTTAGAGTACTCGAGGATAAGGAAGAAGGTCGTGTGTCTGGAACTCAGTGAACCAATGGGAAAATGGTAGGCGATGAATTTGGAGAGGTAGGCTGGACACCAGATCGTGTAGGGTCTTGTGGGCCATGGAGAGGACTGTGGACTTTATTCTACATATAAACTTAGAATATTTATTATTGTACATATATTATTTTAAATGGACCCTGCATCCTGTGTGGAGAATGGACCCTAGGAGGTAAGATAAAAAGAAATGTGACCAGTTCGGAGGCTTCTGTAGTTCTGGCAGAAATTAGTAGTGCCTTAGACTTGGGTAATGATGGTGGAAGTGATGAGTGGGTTTGGATTCTGGCTACGGTTTGAAGTTTGGTGCCAGAAGACTTTATGCATGGACAAGGTGTGCGGTGTGAGGAAAGGGAAGAAGCACTGGGTAAATGGGAAGAGATGATGCTGAATAAGGACGGTTTGTGGAGAAGGAGGTTTTAGGTAGGAAATCAAGAATTCTGTTTTAGACATGTTTCAAATGTCAATTACACATTTAAGTGAAGATGGTAAGTATCATTTGAATATAATAAATCTAAAGTCTGAGAACAGTTTAGACATATATCTATCTTTTAGGGTCATCAATATGTAAGTTGTCTTCAGAGTCAAATGACTGGATGAGATCACATAAGGAGTGAGGGAGATAAGGAAGAGACGAGTTCCCAGGACCAAGTTCTGGGTCATGAACCATATAAAGATCAAGAAGTGGAGCTGGACCCAGAGAAAGAGTGGTCAGTGAGGAAGCAAGAAAACCACGAGAACATGGTCTCAAATTTAAGTTAGAAAATCATTGAAGAAAGAAGTGTGCTATAGACTGAATGGTGTGTGTCCCCATAAGATTCATACATTGAAACCTAATTCCCCGATGTGATGGTATTAGGAGGTGGGACCTCTGGGGAGTAATTCGGGTCTTGAGAGTGGAGTCCTCATAAATGGGATTAGCTCCTTTGTAAAAGAGACCCCAGAGAGCTTCCTCCCCACCTCTCTCTCTGTCGTCCCACCATGTGAGGACACAGTGAGAAGGATCATCTATGAATCAAGAAGCAGGTCCTCACCAGAACCCAACCATGCTGGCACCTTGATCTTGGACTCCCAGACTCCAGAACCATGAGAAATAAATTTCTGTTGTCTATAACAACCCAGTCTATGGTACTTTGTTAGAGCAGCCGGAGCAGACTGAGACAGGGTGATGGTGTGAAATGCTGCTGACGGGACAAGGGTGACGAGAGCCAGAAGTGACTCTCGGGTTTGTCAGTGTAGAGGTTCATCTTAATGAGTGGTAGGTACAGACACCCAGTCAGAGTGGTTTGAAGAGAATGGAGGATATCTTTTTTTTTTTTTTTTTTTTTAAAGATTTTATTATTTCCTTTTTCTCCCCAAAGCCCCCCGGTACATAGTTGTATATTCTTCGTTGTGGGTTCTTCTAGTTGTGGCATGTGGGACGCTGCCTCAGCGTGGTTTGATGAGCAGTGCCATGTCCGCGCCCAGGATTCGAACCAACGAAACACTGGGCCGCCTGCAGCGGAGCGCGCGAACTTAACCACTCGGCCACGGGGCCAGCCCCAGAGAATGGAGGATATCTTTAGATGAGAGAGATGTGAGTAGATTTATAGGTAAGATTTAAGACCTCCACACAGATGTGTAGGTAAGAAACTAGTGGGGGGGTGGGGGAGATTGAAGTTTCAAGGGGAGGCAGTGCTCCATCAAGGACCTGGTGGGGATTATAATGAACTGGTTCAAAGGCACAGGTGGGACCTTTGCCCTGGAAAGGGGGACATTTTGTCCCCCAAGACCAAAGAGAGAGGGGAAACTCGAGGAAGGGAGAGGTTAATCTTCTTATCAATGAATTAGTTTACAAAGTAATATCTTAGCAGAGTTTGTGGGCTTACCAAGGGGAAGAATTTGAAAGGATTGACCTGGTAAATGATACAGGAGACAGACTAAGGGTTTGCCAGATGTCCTGTGTGCTTGAGTAAGATTATCCATCATGGATGTGTAATCAGCTGGATCACGGAACTTTATCCAGTAACACTCAGCAGCTTGGAATTGGGAGCAGAAATAAAGACAGTTGGGTTAGCAGAGATAGTTGCATTTTCTTAGAATATTCCCATTTAAAATATTAAAGTTAGGGGCCAGGTCCGTGGCCGAGTGGTTAAGTTCGCGCGCTCCGCTGCGGCGGCCCAGGGTTCAGATCCTGGGTGCGGACATGGCACTGCTCGTCAGGCCACGTTGAGGCGGCATCCCGCATCCCACAACTAGAAGGACCTGCAACTAAGATATACAACTGTGTACAGGGGGGGTTTGGGGAGATAAAGCAGGAAAAAAAAAAAAAGATTGGCAACAGTTGTTAGCCCAAGTCCCAATCCTTAAAAAAAAGAAGATTGGCAACAGTTGTTAGCCCAGGTGCCAATCTTTAAAAAAAAAAAAAATTAAAGTTAAAAAGTTGCTTTGATGTTTTCTGTTATATAGATAATTTAGATACACTGAATAGCATAAATAAGAGAGTCACATAAATTTGGCATGCAGCAATAATAACAATGTGACTTCCTTTTTATTCATGCCATAATTTCTGTTTTTTCCTCATAGAAATTCCAAACATTTGTATTAATCTTACCCAAGTTTACCTGTTCTCTGCATTCAGGAAAAAAAATACTAAAGAATTTTCTTCCACTGATTTACTTGAAAAATTAATGAAACAAAGAAAATAGAATGGGGACACGTAGAATATATTTTAAATGTTTCTTAAGTCTGCTGAGCCATTCTAATTGGACTCGTTGACCATTTCTGCTTTGATTATTTTGGACACAAGCTCTATGGGCCTGTATTTAGTAAATAAGATATTAGAGGAAAGAATGGATTGTGATATTTTTGTGTTTTCCGACTACAAAATTGACAGTGATTCCTTATGATGGGAAATGTTTAGCTATAACCCTGTGGCAGCCTGGAAGGGCCACTGGAGGCCAGAGATTTGGGTGTAATTATTCTAGAAGATTCCGGCATGTTTTCTCTAGACCTACAGCATGAAAGAGTGATTTCAGAGAGATAACCAGGGCAGCTGCAGTGGGTTCAGCATCTGATAAAAAACAATTTTTTCAGGTGCCTCACAGCGTTTGACTGAGCTTCAGATCCCCTTCCAGCCCAGGGCATTTGTGCAGAATCCCAAACCCATTCAGCCCTGAACACACTGAGGAACCTCAGTGTAGTTCAAATAAATATACGATTCCATCATTTCAGGACCACTTGCCAGCTCTCTGTTCTATTCTTTCTTCATAATCGCCTGCCTCACTTTGTCTTTTTTAAGCTCTGTAAAGGGCTTAAAAAAAAAAGGCATAGAGTTTTTAAAAATAGTCCAATGGGTATAAGTACTGCTCAAATGGCCCCTGGAGACTATGAGAAACCAAAGGGTCCTGAAAATCCTCACTTGGAAATCACATTACCTACCAATTCAAGCTCATATCAATGTAACCAAGGATACTGTGTCACTCTAAGACGACTCTCTGTTCTCTACACCCAATCCTTTCTGGTTGTAAGACACTCTGGCCAAAACTCCTTGGCATGTTTTCTAAGGTAATGACCTAAGCGGCTCAGGATTACACAGGGGCATGACAATCCTCCCTTATCTATCTCAGACATGTTGAATCCATCCAAATCGTGTTCTCCTGCATTACAAAAGGAGTTGCCGGTCTCTTTGTACACTTGGGTGGCGGTGGGGAAAGGGCGAGAATTGGAACCAGAGAGCCTGGGGTTTCCTTCCTTACGACATTGAAATAATCCTAAATGCATTGTATGCTGGTTGCACCTAGGATTCTAGAACTTAAGAACAGTGACACCATTCCATGAAAGATGAAATAAGGAATTTTATGATATGAAAACTATAAATGAAACTACCAGCATAAACGTGAAGTCTACTTAAGGCTCCTCCACTTGAGCACCACCAGATCCAGGTATTTGCAGGCTCCTAGCCCAGACACTGGTGAACGGCAGTGACTCAGTCGCTGTTTGTTTAAATAAAAGCTTAAATGAAAATTTATGAAGGTATTATTTGGGTAATTCGATTTAGCACATTCCTAAATTTTGAGACTTAGGCCATAAGCCACTAGTTCAGCCATCCGTCTGACCCAGTTTCACATTATGGTCTTAAAGTTGCATGCCAGACCTGTTAGTAAAGATAATAAAATTAAAAATTTTTTGAGCTGGAGGGGACTAACAATTTGATTCTAAAATTGAGCATTGCTTGACTCATCAAGATATTATAAACATCTGTGAATTCAGTAAGAGCTCTCAAAGGAGCTTAAAAATATGTGTAAAGAAAAGCTTTAATAGCCTCCTGCCCTGAAAATTATTCATGTTGGTGAAATTCCGCTTTGGGCTTTTGGGCAAATGCTCCACCTTCTCTTTTCTTTCTGATTTACTGGCCATTTTAATACTTCAGCCCAGAGCAGTCACACCACATTGTTAACCACATTTTCAAACCGTTTTACCTTTGCTGTAACTTTCAGTCTGCTGTTACGTGCAGTAATGCCAGAAAGTACGAGGGCAGCCTAAAACACTAAATGTGGCAAGGAAATAAATACTAAAAGAAAGATAACAAAGAAAGTGCCCGCGATGTGTTTCAGCTAAGTCAAGCACACAAACACTTCCTCTGGAAAGATAAAAAATATGTTCAGTGCTTCAAAACCATGAGCTCTACTCATCAGCCACCAAATCCATGAGCCAGTCTTAAGTTCCAAGGGTACAGCTTTGCCTACAAGTAGTGCTTGAATCCAACCGAATCTGGCAGTTTTGCCTTACACATTCTATGGCACTGGATATGCAGAGTTGGGCTGGAATTGCTATGTAACGACACAGCAAGGCAACTATGATCAACGCTGACCTCATAACCAGACCAAAGACTCCCCAGTGGAAAGAACCTTGGAGACCATCTAAAGCCAACCCTCCTCAGTTGAACATCCTCCACTCAATTAGGGGTGAATTTTCTACTAAAGTTACTCTTTTGTCCATTTCTCCTACAGTCAAGGGTTTTTGCTTTATGTATTTTGATGCAATGCCATTTGTCAAACAAAAGTCTATGGCATTAGGATGTGAGCTGTAAATTCTATCTTTCAGATGATAAACCCTTGCACAATGTAATGATTACAAAACAGAGATCCAAAGAAGTTAAATGACCAGCCCAGAATCAGAAAGAGAGTGACAGATGCAAAACTGGATAGACTCTTGCTTTCTTAGCTAGAGCCTGGAGCTTTTTCATTCTCGCACCACATCAGTTAATTTTGGTTTTATGTGGCCACGGTATGGAGACACAGCCTCTATGTGTGTCATTTTATTGCTAAGAACCATAACTCCGTAAATAAAGGGAGGTGAATATGGAGAATTTCTAAGTGCTCTCAGGTTCTAGGACAATTGAAATTAAATTTTTTGGAAGAGAGAAGTCAAGTCTAATCTTGGTTTTCTAAAAATGGCGCAAATGCTGGGTGAGTGTAAAAAACTCCAACAAAAATGCAATCATAGAAGAGGAAACACAGAGCTTGGAGTGAGAAAACATGGGTTCCAGTCCACGCTCTGCCATTTCTCTCCAGGCCACCACCGAGCAGCCTGGAGAGACTAAACCAGATGCGATGACACGGAAGAACCTAACAGTGGGCAGCCCCTGATCAATGACAATTAGTTTCTCTTCGTCAACCAGAGGCCAAGCCTGGTGCTAAGAGTAGAGGCACAAATATGATCTTGCTAAATTACCTTAAAAAACCAGTGTCTTGGGCATTCTGGGTGATTTCACATCAGGAACAGTCAGGATTCCTTAAAACATTCTGGCCTTTGTTTCCAGCCATAAGAGTAAAGTCCAAGGGACTTTAATTATGGTGCTACATGTTATCCTTTAAAATTCTTATGGAAACACCCCCACCTATGACAACCCCAAGCAGTGAAGCCAAATTAAAGGGATGGTAAGACGAGATCTAACACTTACAAAATGACTAATTTTTCCAGGCATTTAAAAGATACATTATCTTATTGAAGCTTCACAAAAATTCTCGGAGTTAAGAATCAGTTTCTCAGGGCCAGCCAGTGTTGCAGCGGTTCAGTGCTCATGTTCCTCTTTGGCAGCCTGCGGTTTACCAGTTCGGATCCTGGGTGCGGACATGGCACCACTTGGCAAGCCATGCTGTGGCAGGCATCCCACATATAAAGTAGAGGAAGATGGGCACGGATGTTAGCTCAGGGCCAGTGTTCCTCAGCAAAAAGAGGAGGATTGGCTGCAGATGTTAGCTCAGGGCTAATCTTTCTCAAAAAAACCCCAAAACAAAACAAAACAAAAAGAATCAGTTTCTCTATTGTACCGTCGCAGGAATGAAAACAGAGAGGTAAAGAAATTTGCTAATAGTAAGGGCAGAATTCACCCCATTCCTGTTTGAGTTCCAGAATCTAGTCCCTTTTCACTATGGCATGCTGTCTGCCTCTCCAGTACACTGCATGGTAGAGCTTATTGGGCACTTCAACTGAGAACCACTGTAAGATATTCCATATTCTTTCTTCTTTTCTCTTTTTTTTTGAGGAAGATTAGCCCTGAGCTAACATCCGCTGCCAATCCTCCTCTTTTTGCTGAGGAAGACTGGCCCTGAGCTAACATCCGTGCCCATCTTCCTCTACTTTTTATACGTGGGACGCCTGCCACCGCATGGCTTGCCAAGCAGTGCCATGTCTGCACCAGGATCTGAACCGGCGAACCCTGGGCTGCTGAAGCAGAATGTGTGAACTTAACTGCTGCGCCACCGGGCCGGCCCCAGATATTCCATATTCTTATTACTGCATGCTAATAGATTGGATTTTAGAAGTCTGAAGGATAAAACATATGTATGCACTCAGGAAAACAGCAATGATAAATCTTTTAGCTTTCAGGAGGAATCCGTTTGGAAATCACTCTTGAGGCTAGGGAAATTATTGCCACTTTGCATAATGACAAAAAAAAGGTAAAATTCCATAGGTACAATTTTTAAAGACAAAAAAATCTTAAAGAAGGTCCAAAATAGCATTTTATGTTCGATGTGAGTATTTTATTTTGCAATCTCAAGATAGAACACATTAACATATTTTCACGTTAGTTCTCAAATATATAAACGTGTAGCGTTAAAATTCTTCCCGTTGTATGGTTGGGAAATATGAGAAAAACGAAAGACTTCTATGAGGTCACCAGGTCAGAAACCCAAACCATCAAAATGTGGTTTTAGCTCAGGGTAGATAGATTTTTAGAGAAGAATTTAGGATACAGATCTCTGTAAACTGTCTAATACCATGAATGTTGGTTATTTGTGCTGTCATTGTCTTCAGATGAGGCCTATGTAGGGTAAGAATTCATTGTAAGCAGCTGTCTCTTTTAATGACCTGGAAAACCACCAATTGGTCGATACAGTATAGAAAGGTTTATTTATTATGTAAGTAGATCGTCTTTGGTATGAGTTTTTCCCCCCTTTGTAAAATATCAAAAGGAATAAAAAGAAATTTAAGAAAATAACGCATAAAGTGCTAATTTCTTATGGCATTCTCTTTTTTCCCTCTCTTCTCTCCTCAAACTCTTAGCTCCTTCTTTTCTCCTTGTCCTTCCTTTTCAAAGATAGAGATGATAGTACAGATGGGAATGCAGCGGAATTATTTTTAGATTGTAGCTCTTTTGACTTTGCCTCTCCTTGGATATTCTGGGACCATCATCATCGCTGGCTGTGGTTTGGTGGAGTTTTCTCAAAGCTCTTTTTGCTCGGTCAGTCACCCAGTCAGATTGGAATTCCGAAGGCCTGAGAACATGACACTGGACAAAAGACCCCGGCAGCAGTCTACTCCCCAGAGTCGTAGTTATCCTTCATTCAAAATAGGCTTCCATCTCTATTTCCATGAGAATACACCTCTGTTTTGAGTTTCAACAAGTTAATCCTTGGGGCTGTCTACAACTTTAAAAAAATACCTGACAAACAGCACAAGATACCATTGAATGGCATCTGAGCAAATAAGGAAGACGAGACCAACGAGAGGTACCTATATTTAGAAATCTGCCCCCCACCCCCATCCCCCTAATCATCCGTGTAAGCTTCTGAAACCTTCTACAAATCGTTATTGTGACTCTGCCACAGGTGATGGTCCCAAAATGAGTAAACAAAGCGCTCAGGACTTAACCCACACTTGTGAGTTTAGCTGCACTTCAGACCCTGGGACAAAAATATCTTTAGGAGACATTTACATCATTCCTGTTGAACACTTGGGTAACTCACCATGATAAGCTTTGCTGCCGGTGTGGCTCTAATTCCAGGGTCACATATTTTGGAACTTGGGTGCCTTTCTCCAGTGCAGGCCTCCAAACCTGAAGCTCTGCTTCGTGATTGTCAATTTTTCAGCCTCTGCCCATAGAATTCCAGTAGAACCCGAAGGCTTGCTGCCTCTTGGCAAAGTTCACTGAGGCCAAATACCTCCTTGTTTTCTGCCCTTGGACCACTTGTTGCTGTGGTACACCTGTGTGCTAGTCAGAACGATGGTCCCCCAAAGATCCTGGTCTTCGGAACCTGTGAATATGTTAGGTTACACGGCAAAGGGTGATTAAGGTTGCAGATGGAATTAAGGTTGCTGATCAGTTGACCTTAAAACGGGGAAATTATCCTGGATTATCCAGGTGAGCCCAATGTAATTGTAAGAATCCTTAAACGTGGAAGAAGGAAGAAGAAACGTCAGTGTCAGGCTAATGCAGAGTGAGAGACTTGACTGGCCATTGCTGATTTTGAGAGGGAGGGAGGAGGTCATGAGCTAAAGAACTGAGGACCTCTAAAAGTTGGAAAAGCCCAAGCAACAGATTCTTCTTAAGAGCCTCCAGAAGGAACACACACCTCTTTTTTTAGTTCCATGAGACTCATTTCTGAATTTTGACTTCCAGAAGTGTAAGATAATAGGTTTGCATTGTTTTAAGACATCAAATTTGTGCTAATTTGTTATAGCAGGAATAGAAAACTGATACATCCTACATGTCCTTCCATCTCTGCTATTTCTGTTCAACCCCCAATGAACCAGCTATGTGGCTGAATCTTTTTTGTTGTTGCTGTTACCACTACTGAAATGATGGCATCTATTGGTAATTCTGAGTCACAGTACGTCTCCTCTGCCCTGATAAGATTGACCTTTCCATGCCCAAGGCACAATAGTTGACACTCAAAAGTCCACCACATAGCACCTAAGATGCAAAAACGTCAAGGATCTCAGTCAGCCAGATTACGCCTGTAGACACTCATCCATCTAGCACTAGCGCCCCCTTCCTATGATCTTGGACAAATGACTGTGCTTCTCTGAGCCCCAGTTTTTTCAACTGTAAAATGAATAGTAAACCTCACTGAATAGGATACTTATGATGATTAAAAGATAAGTGCTTAGCACAAAGTAACATTTACATAACTATTATTTCTTCTTCTTATTCTCATCAATATCCAGATCATTATTTCTCAACTGGTACAACATAGGCACTAATTTAACCGAAGACCTTGATGAAATGCCATGGAAAACCAGGTCTCAGGTTCCCTCTGCATTCAAGAACCGCTGACTCTGTGTCACTCCAGCATATAGACGATGGAAGATCAGTCTTGGAAATCACGCCCCTGATGATCCAGAGAGCAAATTTCAGAGGGACAGAAAAAGAATAATGATGTCACTTTTCCACATAGAAACTGGAACGTGCAGGGTGTGGTGGAAGATGTGGGCTGGAGTCCCGGCTCTGCCACTTACTAGCTTTGAGCCCTGGACAGGCACTTTGGCCCCTGAGCCTCAGTTTCCACAGCTAATGAAACCTACTCTGCAGATTGTTTGAAGGATTGATAAATGACAGTTATATATTTTGTTTTGCTTTTTGCCTATTCGCTATATTCCTAATAGATTTCCCCAACACCCTGATAAAACAATGAAAATCAATTATAAAATTAAATAGAAAATTCTCACTTGAAGGTCTAGATTGAGTTGTGGGGGTTTTTTTCCTTCTTCTCCCCAAAGCCCCCCAACACATAGCTGTATATTTTAGTTGTGGGTCCTTATAGTTGTGGGACGCCACCTCAGCATGGCTTGATGAGTGATGGTAGGTCTGTGCCCAGGATCTGAACTGGCGAAATCCTGGGCCGCCGAAGCAGAGCACATGAACTTAACCACTCGGTCACGGGGCCAGACCCTAGATTCAGTTTTAAGTTCACACTATGCCCCAAGATCCAAAGAGCTTGAGATCCAGTGCAAATATAAGTGAAAATAATTTCTACTGCCCCTGTAGTAGACGACTATACATCCTTTTGTACATAGCATATTGAATACATTAGTTCTTGATGTGATCCTAAAACTGGTAAGGCAACTGAGACAAAAACCTGGGCATAGGACCCCGGGACTGGTTAGGAGTCACAGTGGCAAGGCTTGAGAAATGGCACAACTGATTGGTTTAAAGAGGCTTATGCTATGGGTACACACTTAGTCTACAAGTCGCATATTCATACCAAGCCACTTAGATGTTATATCTCCTCAGTAAACATCTTTTAAGTGGAAAATGATGTACTGAACCCTACTGGCATACCAATCAATATTTATCGTTGTAAGGTAGCAAATATATTTTCTGGTTCACATCTGTCTCACCTAAGTTTTGGTGGAAAAGCCAGTTCTAGAGGGTTATTGGTCCTGAAGAAATTAATGATTAAAGTTTCAGATGGAGTCGCGTGGAGAACCAGCTCTTGACCCATAGACATGTATCACCATCCCAAGTCCTTTCTCAAATGTCAACCATTTCTTCATGCTTATAAAATCTGCTCCTTTTCCCAGCACAATACAGCACAATTTGGTTAAGAAGCCGGGGTAGGGGTCGGGAGTCCGAGATGACCCTGGGCCCAGGTGGGAGGGAGGCTCTGTGTGTGTCATGTGACAAAGGCTTGGCTGGGGTATGAGGACTTGGGACTCAACCTGGAGTGCCTCATGGCGCTGAGGAGACTCAAAGTTCCTCCAGCATCAGGGATTAATCATTGTGAACCCCTCCTTGGGGACCCTGATGGAGTCGTGTTGTAAGAATGGGAACTGTGATTTCCTGGCTCAGGTTTGAGGTGTGCGGACCTTTCATTGATGAGGAGGAGAAAGTAGACAAAGAAAATGGGCCATGTAACTCGCCCTGGGACCTCAAGATTGGAGTTCCTGACCAATCTACTGAGCTGGTGTCATCAGATCCAGCCCGCTGGCGGCTAGGAAAAATTTAACCTCTTTTGATATGTTCCATGATGAAAATCCTATGCATATACCTTAAAAGAGCCTATAAAACAGTGTCCTTATTTTGGCCTTGTAATTAAGTAATAATGGAAAGGCTGCACTGTTTTACAAGGCAATATTCTAGTTCCTAAGTGGGTAAGAGACACAGATGCTTGCCAAAAACTGTAATTTATTCTGACAAGCACCCGCCACCCCGATTCTCACCCCATTCCTGATGAGAGAAACAGGTCTAGGCATGCTCTGAAAGAGTTAAAATAAAGATACTTCAGCGCATGTGCGGTTAGGAAAAAAAGGAGCTGCAGAGGCTGTTGACCAGAGCAAGAGCAAGTTGAAGTTCATTAGGGCGAGCGTTTTGATAATTTTGAAGAGGAATTCTGGGATTAGAAAATTACAGTCTTTTGACCATTGTCTCTTCCTGTGTGTAAGAGACCAGGCAGAAGTGGCACAACCGCTCCTGGGCCCTGGCAAGCGGCAAGTCATGGGAGGGTGCACCATCTCATATAAAGAAAAGTAAAATGTGTTTTCATTTTTCCCCCATAAAAATAATTTTTAAAGTATGGTTTGGTTTCCAGACAGTTTTAAGAGCTAAAAGGCTCAGGGGCAGGGGGTGGGGTGAGTTAGGTATGGTAATAACATTTAAATGTGCCAAAAATTACCTTAATTTGGGTGACTTTCAAGAATTGTGTACTTGACATCAATTTATTTTCAGATCATTCGTTTAATTCTTAAAATGTTCATATTCTGCAGAGTCCGGATACAACTAAATTATAAAATGAGATGTTTGAAAAGCATTTGTCTCCAGAAAATACGGTCCCAAAGGCCCACATTTTAAGTAAACTCAGCTTTAGAAGACCTGCTCCAGGCAATTAAATCTATGCAACTGAACAAAGGCCAGGAGCAAAGCTGCCTTTTGCTACACTATTAGAAAAAAAGATTTACCGAAAACTTGCTTTCTCTTATTTTATTCTTGAAAATGATCCTTTCAGTGTTACTCTGCATTAAAGATACATAAAGTAAAATGATTCTTAAGTGAACTCAAATTTATGTAAAAGAAATGAAATCAGTATTAATTGCACCCTTTCCCCTGGAAGGAGGGAAAAGCTAAAAGGAGGGAAAACGGAAAAGGTAGTGAGTGGCTGAATTCATACCTTTGCACTTCAGAAATTATGTGCATTTTCCAAGTAGCCTTTTTATTGCCAAAAAGCACAGTTTTGAGTCATCCACATTTATTCCATTTGGGAAAAAAAGTGTGTAATTGAAATGTTTCCGAAAGCAAAATATTTGATTGCACCTTTGAAAGTGGCTTTCAGAAAAGACCAATAAATCCAAGGACTCGATGATATATAGAAAGAACCTAAAAATGTGCTTGTCTTATTCATTGTCTCCCAAGTATCAGAAATATTGCATTAGACCAACAACATGATTGGCAGCTCTACAGACACCCCAACATCTCCCTAGAGTTCTTTATCAGCTATCTATTGCTGCATAAGAAATGCCCCAAAACATAGTGACTTAAAAAGTAACAGTAATTTCTCACAATTCTGTGGGTTAGCTGGTTCCCCCTGGGCTCATTCATTCTACTCCATCCATTTTCCATTCTCAGCTGGCACAGTTGGGCCTCTCTTTGCAAGTCGTCTCTCGTCTTGGAATTTTCTATGCCACGGCAGTCCAGGGGAGCACTCCACAAGGCTCAAAATGCAAACGATAAATTCTTTTAAGGTCTAATCCCTGATATTTACCAAAATCACTTGTTCCACATTCTATTGGTTATAGAAAGTCACAAATAGTGGGGCTGGCCTGGTGGTGCAGCAGTTAAGTTCGCATGTTCCACCTCGGCGGCCTGGGGTTCACCAGTTCAGATCCCGGGTGTGGACCTATGCACCACTTATCAAGCCATGCTGTGGCAGGCGTCCCACATATAAAGTAGAGGGAGATGGGCATGGATGTTAGCTCAGGGCCAGTCTTCCTCAGCAAAAAAAAAAAAAAGGGGGGAGGAAGATTGGCGACAGATGTTAGCTCATGGCTAATCTTCCTCAAAAAAAGAAAAAGAAAAGGAAAGGAAAAAAGAAAGAAAGGCGTATATACAGTCCAGATTCAAGGGAGTGGAGAAATAGACAAGGAGAAGTGAGAAGTGACATGACAAGGGGGTGTGTATACAGGGATGGGAGGAATTTGTGTTCACCCATTCAGGCTGCTATAACAAAGTCCCACAGATTGCGTAGCTTATAATTAAGAGAAATTTATTTCTAATAGTTCTGAAGGCTGGAAGTCCAAGATCAAGGCACTGGCAGATTTAGTGGGTGGTAAGAGCCCACTTCCTGAACAGCCATCTTTTTGCTGTAACATCACAGGGAAGAGGGACAAGAGAGCTTTCTCAGACAGCTTTCATAAGGGCACTAATTCCATTCATGAGGCCTCTGACCCCAGGACCTCATCATCTCCCAAAGGCCCCAACTCCTACCATTACATTGGGCATTAGATTTTCAATGTATGAATTTTGGGGGAACACAAACATTCAGTCTATAGCAACCATCTACCACAGGTGAATTGTAATTTTTGGTGCTCAGGTCAGGCATCATGAGTGGGCATCTTTTTTGACTAGACAGATGCTAATGGACTGGGAAAGCTTCACTAGTATTTTTCCACCAGTGCCCACTGATTCTTTCTAACCATCCAGATTTGATGAAATATCAACTTGGACCAGAAAGTGACTAGCACACTGGAGAGCTAAATAGCTAAAGAAATATTGAAGGCATTGAATTAAGAAAACACATAGGCAAGCTTTACTCCTTTCATGATAAATGAATTGATAAAAGAGTCCCATGGTCTTCACGAAGAGGCAGCGGGATGAAACGGAACTGGTTTCACAGTTGGACTCCGTTACTCATCTCCCTTTACCGCATTTTTCCGTCATAGCACACACAAAAAATGGTAATGTGGTCCATAGCGGAAGCTGCTCCCTGCGTGTGTGCGTGCCTGCGTGCGTGGAGTGGGGGCGGAGTTGTAGGGAGTATTTCCTGTTGACTGAGGGCTGTGGTTATCAGTATTTCTCAGCATACTCTGGTTTGCAGCATACATGGGTTGAGATGCTCTGAATTACTGGATACGTGACCCTGGTCACGTCACTTCTTCTACTTCAGGAGCTGTAAGAATAAGACTATCATCCTTCCCTGCTTCCTCATGGGTTATGAGGAGGATGAATAACACTGTCGTGAATGTAGATAATGCTCCCTTACCTCCCAAAGTCCAAAGCTGAGACTGGCACTAGTAGAATACCATTATTTTTTCTCAAAAGAACAAAAGTGTTCATGGGATGATAATCATAATCTATCCACCTTACACCAAAATATTCACTATTTTGCAGTTTGTAATCTCAAAGCCATGCACATCTGAGAAGGGGTGTCTGATACAGGAGATTGATGTTGGACAATTACAGCCATGGTTCTCTAGGTGCACAGTATACACCCAATGCCTGGAAGAAAAAGCCAGGTAAGTTCGAATGAAAAAACAAAGAGCTGAACATTATGGAGACGTTTTGCCAATATACGCGAGTCCCAGTCATAATTTCTATGACCTAAATGGTTATGGGTCGTGGTAAATAAAATCTGTTTTACACTTTATTTTACCCATATGACTTCTCTTTTCTGCTATTATTTTAATAAAGGTAAGAGGATGACCAGAAAAGTGCGTACGTTCACCGGTGAGTATGGCCTCCAAGAAAAGGTGAAGATAGCCTGCAGAGCAATTCTGGAACCTTTCGTACCACTGCGAGGGGTGCCATCCCCACGTCTCCAGCTTCCATGCTCGCTCGTTCACAGCACTGCCTTGATTCTGCTTGGATCAACCCAGCTTGGAAACACAGCCCTTCGCTTAACATCCATTAAAACAAAAACTACTTTCACTGATCGTTTCTACAGTTTAGCAATTTCACTAAAGATTTGAAGATCACCTCAGAAGGAATGCAGTCTTCCCTTACTTAGCTGTCTTCGTAGCATTCTTTCTTTTTCTCTCATTTTCTTCCTCATTCTTCAAGAAACAAAGAAAACACTGCTCTCTTTGTCTTCTGTCGATCAGCTCTGCCCCCATGGAGGCCACCACAGGTCTCAGAACCTCCAAATGAATTTATTAATCAATTTTCCCAAGAAAGATTTCTCACTAAAATGATCCCCATGTTAGCCAAGAAGTGAATAAATTTATGTCCACACTTGAATATAATTTTATCACGTTTCCACTGTATGAGCTGATGTCCACGTTCTGTTGTTTTCGTTGAAATTCCTAATGGCATTAATATTAAAAAGTTAAATCGGGAATTATGTTCTTTTAAAACGTAACGTTGTCATCCATCAATTTGTCTGCACATCCAAAGTGTCCCACGCTCCCACAGAAACCATGGTGCTCCTTCCTCAGTGAACTTTCCTTCTCAGCCTTGGCACATGACCTTCCTAAGTCACAGATAAAACAGAGGTCATGAGGTGTGAATTCCTAAACGTGCTGTTCCTGCATCGAAAAACGTATTTATATCTGTCCCCAACCTTCTGCCCGGTCTCAGAGGAGGAGGTAACCCTCCTCCTGCAGCTCAAAGCTAATGCTTCAGCTGTTCTCTTGATCCAGGCAACTCCTCAGTGGCGTGTTTCATCCCCTTTCTTCTCCTTCTGGCATCTTCAGCTTCTGTTTCACCTGTTTGTTTCTCTTAAAACTCTCTCTCAACCCCACTCTCACTGTAGGTCTCTCTTTTCGCCTCTGCAGCCAAACCTCCTCAGACGGCAGTTCCTAATCCCCATAATGACTGACTATTGTTCTCACTGCTCGCATCCCTTCTTCCTTCTTCTGGTAATCAGCTGCTGATTTCCCTTTGAGGAGCCGTCCCTCCTGCCTCCTTGGAATCTAAACCTATCTAACCAGTCCCTCGGCTTACATAGGCAATCCTGATTGATTCAGAGAGGGGCCTGGGACCAAGTCAGGCCAATTAGATTAGACTAGATTAGACCCAACTTTGGGAATTTTGTTTGAGTTATTGAGAAAGTAGATTTTCTTTTCCAAGGGCTTGGAGCCTGGAAGTCAATTGTTCTGGAGCTGTACCAGGCCGTCTGCCAGCACAAGGGGGAGAGCCCAGCTGAGAAGGCAGCAGAAAGAAGAATAGCTGAGAAATGGAGAGAAACTGGATCCTGGTGACGTCATGGGTGCTGCTGAGGCCAGCAGTGACTAAAGCCAGAAATACTCCGGGATATTTTAGTTACATGAGCCAATAGATAGCTTTTTGCATAAGTCATCTCAGCTGTATTATTTTCCCTGTCATTTCCGAGCAAAAAAATGTCTTATGTGACGCTCCCCACTGTTTCCAATTTCTCGCTTATTCATTTCTTTCCTTCTTTTTTTTCTTAGTTTACTTTACTAAAATTTTTGGTGAGGAAGGCTGGCCCTGAGCTAACATCTGTACCAATCTTCCTTTTTTTGTTTTCTCCCCAAAGCACCAGTATGTTGTTGTATATCCTGGTTGTGGGTCATTCTAGCTCTTCTATGTGGGATGTTGCCTCAGCATGGCTTGTTGAGAGGTGTGTAGGTCTGTGCCCAGGATCTGAACCTGTGAACCCCAGGCCGCCAAAGTAGACCATGTGAACTTAACTACTTGGTCATGGGGCCAGCCCCTTCTCATTCATTTCTGATCCACCATAATCTGTCTGCTAGTCTCAGCACACCACTAAAAGTTCTGTCACTAAGTTCACCTCCTCTTTGCCAGACATTATTTCACTTGCCCTTTCTGTAGAATTTGAAAACATTGGCCAATCTCTCCCTTTTTTTCTTTTTCTTTGGTTTTCTTTTGCTGAGGAAGATTAACTGTGAGCTAACATCTGTGCCAGTCTTTCTCCACTTTATATGTGGGTCACAGCCACAGCATGGCTGACAAGTGGTGTAGGTCCATGACCATGATCTGAACCCAGGCCACCAAAGCAGAGTGCACTGAACTTCACCACTATGCCAGAGGGATGGTCCCCAATCTCTCCTTTTTTGAAACTACCTGATCCTTTGAATGTCTTCATTTTGCTTTTTACTGATTTTCCTCCTGCCACTCTGCATTTTCTTTTCTCCTTCTTTCCTCGAATCTTAAATCTTCTCACAACCAGAGTATCATCCTCTTCTTATTCTCTGAATCTACATTCTTTCCCTGTGTGATTTCATCAAGTGTCAAGGTTTTAATTATCATTTATATTCTAGTAATTTCCAGGTTTTTATCTGTAGCTATAAGTCCTCCTTTGAACTCTAGACTCATACAACCAAATGCTCTTAGGCATTGTCACCTGCATGTCCAAAGCTATAAGTATCATCTTCCTCCAAAACCTGATTTACCCTTTTCCTATATTTCCTATCTTTGCCTGTATTCTTGTATTTATTGTCAGGCAATGACACCACTGACACCCAAACTTACCAGTTAGTCACAATGAATGTTCCTCTCACTTGCTGCCCTCCTTGTCCCTATATCTAATTCATCACCAATGAGTTGTAAGACTTTGGGGACATGCTCCAGGCTTCAGTTATCTCATGAATAAAACAGAGACATTAGCAATATTTGTTGAGAAGACTAAATGAAACAGTCACAGAAAGCACTTCAAACATTGGCACATGTAATGTCTTAAATTGACATTAGCTTTTTCTATCAGTTGCCTGTTGATGTGTAACAAGCCACCCCATAACTTAGTGGCTTAAAACAAGCCACTAAGCTTGTTTTAGTGAATGCATGACGCTCATGAATCTGTAAATTAGTTAGGGCTGGGAGTGGGCAGCTCATTGGCTGGGGCAGCTGGGCTTGGGGCTGGAGGGTCCACTTCACGGTGGCTCACTCAGATGGTTGGCAAGTTGGTGTTGGCTGTGGCTGAGCTCAGCTGGGGCTGTGGCCTAGAGACCTCAGTGAGGCTCTCTGCCGATTAGCTCTCCGCACAGTGTGAAGAATGAGCAGCTTACGAGAGAGGAAGTGGGTTCCAAGAACAAGTAGCCCACTGACAGGAAGTGGAACAGTCAGTTTCTTAAGGCCTCGGCCCAGAAACTAGCACATATCATTTCCACCATATTCTATTATCCAAGCAGCCACAGAACCCAGATTCAAGGAGTGGGGACATAACAATTTTAGATGGAAAGATGGTCAAAGAATTGAGGGTCAAGTTATAAAACCACCATCACTCTTTCCCTTCACACCACCACCCTCCTTCTCTCCATAGCCACTGCCCGTACTTTGCTTTAGCTTTGAGAATATTTCCTGAACTGCTGTCATCACCTACTGACTTGTCCACTTGCCTCTATTCTTACTCTCCTCCAGCCTCGTCCTGACACTGATATTTCTAAGACTACGTTACTCACTTCCTTTACAACTCTTTGATGCCACTCCATAATATACATAACATCTAAATTTTTTGCGTAGTACTGCAGTTCCCAAACTGTGCACCAAGGTACCCTGGGACATCACATCAAGTTCCACAGTAGTATGGCGGGATATTCAAAAATTTCAAGACAGGTGCTGGCCCAGTGGCATAGTGGTTAAGTTCACACACTCTGCTTTGGCGGCCTGGGGTTTGCAGGTTCGGATCCTGGATGTGGACTTACACACTGCTTATCAAACCATGCTATGGTGGCTGGTATCCCACATACAAAAAATAGAGGAAGATTGGCATAGATGTTAATTCAGGGACAATCTGCCTCAAGCAAAAAGAGGAGGATTGGCAACAGATGTTAGCTCAGGGCCAATCTTTCTTACCAAAAAAAAAAAAAAATTTCAAGACAAACACAGAAACATCTGTCAGATCCTGCACAAAATTCTAGCTCAAGGTTGTTCATAGCTTCAACACCAGATTGAGCTACACTTCTTTTGATGATGTGACACCTTTGCATAGCTTGATTTGGGTGATTTCTGTGATAATAAACAAGTATTATGTGAAAATCAACGTGGAACAGGAAATGAGGGTGGTGGTGTCCAATCTGATTCCAAGGTCTGAGAAGTTGCTCAGTGCCCAATTGTCATGCACATCACATTAGGAAATGATTATTAAAGATAGAAAAATTACTTTTTCTTCCAACTAGGTATATTTTTTTTCAAACAGCTGTCAAGCTGTTAGGACACCACTGCATAGTAAATTGTTTGGACCTAATTACTTGATAAACAGAACTGTGAAGTATTTCATTTGTCCTAGGATTGCCATGAAAGATTCCTGAGTCACTAAGGTCACTGTGAACCGAGAAAATTTGAGAGCTTCCCACACAATGTGTGAGAGAGATATTTAAGAAAAACTATTTGAAAAAAAAAACTATTGGACATCTTTCCTTTTAAAACCTCCTCCCCAGCCACCCAGGTACCTAGTGGGGAAGAAAGTCGCTCTTCGCTGGAGTTTGTCAGGATTACGTTATCCTGTGCCTCACGTCCTGTTTCCTCCATCTTTGCCCACAACGTCAACCCCTCTGGCCAACTTCATTCTTCCAAATTCTCAGTCTCAGAATGCTCTGTGCTCCCTGTTCTCTTCTCTAGGTTCTCATTCCTCACTTCTTTTCACCGTGTCCTCTGGAACTTTCTCCATGATCTAATAACTCTCCCACATCCTGGATTTCTTTACAGGATGTATCTTACTCTTTAATCAAGATTAATTTCTCCCCTGAGAACACGGCTTTTCCAGCAGCTTTCTTAAACGGAAGCTTCTTATTCTCTCATTATGAATATTCCCTTACATATTCTCTTAGTGCCTAAATTGCTTTTCAAAGCCAATGCCAGACCTTTACTTTCCAGTATTTTTGAAATACTCCTGCTCCTATAAGACTCTTGCCGTCAGGTTAAATCCCTCCCTTCACCCTAGCTCCTCTCCGTCATGAAGAGCCTTTTGTCCTTTGTCCCTCGCTGTGCCTCTCCCATTCACTGATGACTTTGCCTTCTGGCTCATGGTCCTTTTCTCTGTCTTGTCTGGTGTCCATCCTGAGTGACCTCAGCAGCCATCTGAATGAGTCACCGCACATCCAGGCCTCTTGGTTCCTTGATCTCTTCATCTCCAGTTACCTGCTTTTCTACCCCACGGCCACCAGCCACAGTCGTATGTAGCCCAGAGTTCTCAAAGTGTGGTCCAGGGAGTGGCTGCACCAGGAATATCTGGGAGGTCTGAGAAAACAGATTCCAAGGTCAATTGCTCAGTTCTATTGAATCCCATGTTTTGAAAAAAGAGCCTAGGAATCTGCATTTTAACAATCCTCCCAGGGGATCCTTGGGCAAAGCAAACTTTGAGATCCACTGTGCTAAACTTAGTTTGGTCAAAAACTACCCCACATTTCAACTTAATAACTCAGAAATCACATTCTCTAGCCAGACTCTCCTATCTTTCCAGATAATTTTCTCAATTATTCCCTTTGCTGTTCTTGCAATATCAAGAACATTCTTTCTCTTTCGCATTCTTTTCCTTCATGGGCTTTCTCCCTATTTCACTTCCCTCTCTTTAGCTTAGAGTTTTTTTATTAATAATAATGATAATAATGAACTTTTCCTGAACACGTCCCACATGGCAGGCACTGTTATAAGTCCTTTATTGTGTTAATTCATTTAACCCTCACAACAACTTAATGAGGTAAGTACTCATTGCAGTCCTCCTTTTTTCTTGCCCAAATTTTCAATTCCCTTGCCCCCTTGTGCTTTCTTTGCTTCCATCTGGCAAAACCCCAGCCCAGGATCCACTCTCCAATGCTGCATCCTGGCCACTGAGCCCTGAAGGAGGGATTGGTACAGTATGAGTCCACGGTCACATGCCCTAATGGACTCTGAACATCCCGATTCTGGAGCTGGCATGCTCTCTTCTCTCTAAAGAGCTCCTTCATACCCTTCACCCCAACCTTTCAGCAGAAAACATGGACTTCTACTTCATATACAATGGAAACTCTCAGACAAACACAACCTAATCTACTTACCAACAAATCTGTGAAAACATCTATGAAACACTCGTGCTTCTTTCATTCACTCACATATTTAACAAATCTTTATGGAGTACTATCATGTGACAGGCTCCGTGCTGTACTGTTTCCAGGAAGAGATAGGTTCCATGCCTATTCCTATTTGACAGGGAGAAAACTGACACTTAGAGAAGTTAAGAAGCTCACCGGATTATAAATTTAGCCAGCAGAGGGGGAGAAAGCCAGGCTTCAAGTCTGAGCTCCTAACTGGTGGATGGTGCTGATGTCCCACAGTGTCCAGGGGTCCCTTGGCCAAGAGATGGGGAAGCTTAGCAGGTGAGACTCTGCCCAGGACCCTAGTTCAATGAGAGCAGTTACATTCTTATCTATTTCATATATTGATTTGTGTAATAAGATTTCATTCTAAAACAAATAATAAAAATATTTCATTTTCTTAACAAAGTTTGAGAAACCACTATCCCTCATTTCTCTTGGTCCCTTTATGGAAAGCCACACATGATCAACTCCTTCTGAAGCTAAAGGTGGAGGTTAGGGACAGCTTTGTTGACTCTGGGAAATCTGTTTGTTCTCTCCTCTGGCCGTGGAGAACCACATAATTGACCATAGTAAAGTTTTGCTTTGTCATCCTGGAGGCTCAGGGTCAAATTCCAGCTCAGTAAGGACCTTGTGGCTTATCTATCTGTATTCTTTTCCCTTTGCCTTAACCACCCATTCCATTTTTTCCCCCATTGGTCCAGATGTTTTCATTTTGTTATATGTTTTCAGTAAGTTTCTTCAAATCCTTTTTGGAGCAAGATTTGACCCACTCAGAGATAATGTGTGTGGAACATCTTTTTAAACTATAACCGTAAAGGTACAAACATAAGGAGGTAAATATAAGAATTTTAGTCTTTTCAACAACTGCCTTACAGCCCAGCTGTGTGTCTCAGAGATGGTGACCTAAAGGTCTGGAGAACCAGAGAGAGCTCAGAAACTTCCCACTGAGACTTTCGGCAACGCTTGAAAGGAGCACCTACGAGAACTAAGGGTTCATTACTCAGAAATTCAAGAAAAATTGGGATTCCTCTTCTTTTAGGTATTTAGAATGCTTATTATTTTTAAAACTAATTTACTGCTCTAATACAGAAAAAACTTTATTCGTCTTTTTTCCCTCAAATAATCAGCTTTATTTGATCTGTATAGAATAAGTATTTAGGAATAATATGCACCTGTGTACAACTGACTACTCACAATTTGGAAAGAGGCAAGTAAAGACTTACATTGTTTATTTAACCAAATTCTACAGTCACACAGAAAAGCTCCCCAAAGAAAAAGCAGTAGAGGGTAATATTTTATACAATAAAATAGAAAAAATTTAAAGAGGCATTCCATCAACTATCAAATACCTATTGAGTGCCTACCATACACCAGGCAGGGTTCTAGACACTGAGAATGCAGTGATAAAAAAACACAGGCATGGTCTCTGTGACCCACAACCAGGACTAAGATTTTGCTCAACCCCAAATATATTCCTGTTTTAGGATGCATCCCATCTGAAATTAACCCATGTACATAGACTGACACTTTTAAAGGATGTATTCAAGATGTACACCCATGACAAGCAAATCCTATTAAGAAATATTAATACTATTGTAGCATAATCCCTTTCAATCAAGTATCAGATGCTTTAATAATATTCATACTGAGCAGCTGACTGCAATGACCCATGCAGATCATTGAGAATTTCCTACGGTTATTTTTATTTGCTCAAAGGTATACTAGATAGCTTATTGAAATAAATCTGCTTTAAAGAATAAATATTTAAATAGAAAACATGGAGGGCTGGGTTTTTTTTTTTAACTAAAGTTTTCTTTTTAAATGATTTATATGGATAAGGAATGTGTAGCCTTGTAAACTCTTGGGAGTAGAAGGATCAGACATGAATATTAGTGCTATCACTATAAACTAGCTGCAAAGAAAGGGGAAGCATTATTCTAAAAACTATTTCAGATCTAAAGCAAGAGGACATATTTCCTTTAAATATAAGATGAAGACAAGCGTGCTTCGGCCATCTTCGTCTGAACCATAAGGTTATTCTTTAGAAGTTCACTACTCTCTCGTTTTTCTAATTTGACTTCATAGTCTACTCTCTTTTCAATTTTTCGAACATATTCCCCAACAAAATAAATAATTAAACTATAGATGATCTGTCAAAAGGGAACATTATTTTAATGCAACATTAACATTTTGGTAATTAACATGGAAGTTAATGCATTTAGCAGATGTAGCAACATTAGACTTGTAAATTTTAATTAAAGTTAATGGTTCATGATCGCTGTAGGGAGCAGGCATCCTCTCTAGATACTGAATACGTGTCTAATGTGATTAGAAAGACTAATTGTTGAAAAAAAGATAGTACTGGCAATGACTATTCTCTATTTCTTACAAAATCAGCAACTTGAAAGTCCTTTCAAGTGAGGAAACTGTCAAGCAAATAGAAGTTAATAAAGAGGTGATAATGGTATTTAAGGGACTGAATCAAAATGCACAAACTGTTCTTGTGCACATCCCTCTCTACGAAGCCACCGGAGATAGTCCCAATAAGGGCAATGAAGGTATCTAGCAATTTTAAACTAGGTACTAATGTATCAGCTTTAATTCTCTCTGCAGCTTCTAACGGAGGGGTGCCATCCAAAACTATATTCAGATGGCTCAATCTAAATTTTTTAAAACAAGAGTCAGTTACGTTGAGGGACAAACAAACATACAAAAACCCTGCATATTAAAATTTTGCTAAAATGATAGCTGATGGGAAACCAGACTTACCAGCCAGCCAAAGTATACATAATATTCAAAGTCAATGCCAATGATAGATGCTTCATACATAGATAACAAATAGGGGTCAAGATTCCTTTAATATTTTCCCATATGTCTTCATTTCCACTAAGGCGTAATTAAAGCTACTAATTCTAAATAATTCACTTAAGGTACTGTATCTTCAATCCTGTGACACATCTTTTTTATTTACTAGAACGTAAGCTCCCTTGTCGGTCTCATTAAAACAGCACTTGGCAAAAAGAGAAGGTCAGTGAATATTAGTTGAATGAAAGAATAAAAGTAATTCTCTGACATTAGAATACATTTACAATTAACATCTGTACTTATTGGCTATTAATTATACACTATATGCATCACTTTATATATATAATTAATATTGCTTTTTGTTTGTTTGTTTGTTTTGTCCCCAAAAGCTGTCTTAAAATCCATAGTGTCTTATAACAGGTGGTGGAGTGGAATAAAAATGCAGAAAGTCAAATGTTTCCAGCCAATAAATATTCTTTTAAGAATAAGCTGGACTCTCCAAATAATAAATTATGCCCTGGGTACAAGCAGCTCCAAGTGAAAAAATTTCAAGAAATCTTCATCGAGAATACAAAATACAGAAGGCTCAAGCAGGAGGAGCCTTAAATACCAGGCACTTTGCAAGCTGGCACTGCACCGAAGGAGTCACAGTCTCTGCGATGTCAGGGCTCACTCATCACTGTCAGACTCCTCGTGGTGTAAAGATTGAAGCGGTCAGCGCTGAAACCTTTCCATTCTTGACTCCTAACAGTGGTGTGGGCTGGATTGCAGAAATTATGGATTAAATAGAGACCCCCTTTAACTTCGTTTAACATTCAATTCTTGGCTTGGTTTCCAACCGAGATGTAGACAGGCTAATTTGCAGGGCTAGTGAAAAGTGGTAGCCCGGAGGTTTATTGTAGATTATAAACCTAATGGAATGTTGAGAATTAAAACTTGCTTTCCAACTGGTTACTCGAGGACTCTTTAAACTACTTTTTAAAAAAGCATGAGAAGGACAAGCAGAACAGAATCTGTTGGCAAATGACCATTCAACTTCTCACATTTCAACACATAAAACATTGATTATGTAATATTTTCGTTATGAATTTTAAGCTGCTTTCAATAATAACGGTGACCCCTAGGTCAAGTATTTTCTGGTAATTAGTAACTAGCTGGGTTAGGAGTCCAAATCTCATAAAACATGGTTAAGATGATTTTATGTTTTTATAATTTAGAAAGGTCAACTAGTGAAGTCAGGTAGTTCTCTGTTTTTTTCTAATGGTGAATATGAACTTACATCTCACTTGTCATTTTACAAAACAGTGACTCTTACTGTCATTTGGGGCAGAAAAAGCCAATTACAAAAATTAAAATATTTGAAAACACAGAGAAGGTAAATAATAAATTTACTAGTGGGTAGGAATTATAATTCAAAAGATGATCCACTCACTCATCCAACATAGGCACAGTAATTTTTCCAGCCACCAATGTTTAGGTCTCTCCTAACTTTAAAAGAATGATAACAATATATCATCCTAGAAAATAATTGGACACTAGAGTTGCCAGATGTAGTAAATAAGAATATGGATGCTCAGTTAAATTTGAATTTCAGATAAAGAACACATAATATTTTAGGATAAGTATGTCTTATGCAACACTTATACTAAAACAAATTGTTCTTTATCTGAAATTCGCATTTAATTGGGTATCCTCTATTTTTCTCAGCAACCCTACCTCCTTATCCAGACTCTGGCCTTCTCTCCATTGTCCCTCCTGGCACTTTCCAGTTCCCCAAGGATTGGAGTTGGGTGGGGTGGCCTGTGCAGGCGTGTGAGGTGTCCTTTGTGTGGCAATCTCAGTGCCTTTTCTCTTCCCAGACCTGCCAGACCACTGTTCACACTTTATTGGGTCTGTTCCATGTCAGCATGGGACTTTAAGGTCCTCTCTTCCCAGAGATCCAGGCAGGAAGTAGGAATAAACCTCTATGCTCGGGACAGGAAACCTATCCGGTGGTCTTTCAACGTTTTGAACCAAAGAGCAGAAGGCAGATCAAGAATCTCTGATCCCCAGGAACACTCTCCCTCCACCCTGTTTGCCTCTTTTCCCTTTATCTCTGGACTCCCACCACCAACTCTCCAGAAACTTCTCTTCCTTTTGTGAAGCAATAAGTCACCCCTTCATCAAGATTTACCTCATTCTGTAGCTTGAATCGCCTTGCTTTTGAATTGGAAAACCTAGTTTTCCCATCTATTGTTTCTGACACAGACTTCAAAGACCAATATTTGGAATTGAAAAGGTGATTATTGAGTTTTTGTGTGTTTATTTTCATCTTCAATTTACCTTGAGGCAAAGGTTGGCTGTGGTTGAACTGAGGAGATACAACTCAAGTGGAGTCACTTATGTCAAGGACAAAATGGAGACGGTGAGTGAACACAGGCGCACCAGGGAAATTCCTACAGGAATTTATAGCAGAGGACATGGGCCAATCCCCAAACACCAAGTCTGTTCACACCCTCTCTGGACTTCCTTGTGCTCCTGACTCAGCTAACCCGACCCAAAGTAAGAAAAATGACCACCATGGAACCAATCAGCTGTAAAAGCCAGACAACTTCCGTATTTATCCCATAAAAATCCCTTAGTCTGTGAGCAGCTCAGAACTCATTGCTCCTGTAGCCTTGAGTTTCCCAGCTTGCAGGTCGGAACCTTTGCAATAAAGTCATCCTTTTGCTTTGTTGTATTTAGTTATACAGATTTCGGATTTTGACACAATTAAAGGCAAAAAAAAGAGGAAAAAATTATTATTGAACTATTTCACATTATTGTGTAGCTACCCTTAGAACGTCACTTTTGGCAAATGTTCTGTCCAAAAATAATTCTGTATTTTCTGATTGAACTAGTGGTCATATTTACGGCTGGTTGGTTATCTGAGTGATCATATAAAAGTGCTTAACCTTTCTAGTTCTCAGTTTTCTTCCTTATTTACAAAATGGAATATGTTGGCAGAGAGTTTAACATTTTATCAAATGACTATTACATGTTAGGCAGTATGAAGTATTTTACTACATACAATATCAAATACAATACTTTCTAAACTACAAAGAACAAAATACTGTACAAGACATGCATTTGAAAGATAATGAATGAATACAGGATCTCCAAAGTCCTTTCTTACCATAAAGTGGATGACTCTGTGGGGTGATGTGATCATGTTATGTTGTGAATGGATCACAGAATTTTGGAGTTACAAGGATTCAGATTGCTTATGTAGTCAAATTTCCTCATTTCAAAACAGCACAGTTGCATTTTTCAATGAAGAGATATGGTCAGGAAGTTTCAGAAACAGTTCCACTGTCCTTTACAAAGGTATAATTTCATACCTCACCTTCATCACACATACCTTGCCAGTGGAATGTGTTACCTTTTACATTGGTAAGTCTAAATAAAAGATATTAGTTTATCTAAGCTTGAATTATCTTATAGGGAGTACTCACTCTCATGTATATCTCCTCTTAGATCATAAAAATCTTATACAATTTGTCAAGCCATGCTGTGGTGGCGACCCACATACAAAATGGAAGAAGATTGGCACAGACGCTGGCTCATGGCTAATCTTCCTCAAGTGAAAAAAGAGGAAGCTTGGACACAGATGTTAGCTCAGAGAGAATCTTCCTCACCAAAAAAACACAAAAAACAACAAAAATCTTACACAATTTAAAAACCAGGATAGAAACCGATGATTCTATGGTGAAAATGTCTATCAATTATTGATAAAGATATATATAATTATATAAAAGCATGTATAATTATACAAAAATATATATAATTTTACAAGTAATCAAAGAACTATGAATTGAAACAATGAGATAACCCTTCCGTGTTTTCCTTCCAAACTGGCAAAGATTAAAACAACTAGGATACTCCATGTAGGTGGAAAATATTGCAGTGGTTCAGAAAAACAAACCTTGCTCTAAAATGTTGGCATGCTTCATTGGCATTGTCCTCATCCTGCTTCTCTTTCTCCCTTAGCTATGATGTCCACCCTCCTGGCTTCATTTACCATCATTACAGCTACGTTTCAATAATCATTATCACCTCTATATTCAGACCTGAATAATGAATGCGCTACTGGATATTCAGTTGGATAGCTCATAGGTACCTCAAACTCAGTACCAAAATGGGATCAGGCCAAATATATTGTTCTACAGTTTTCTTTTCTTTAACTTTTTATTGTGGGTTTTTTTTTTATGATGGTACAGTCATAGCATTTTAAAAAAATAACCATATCTCAACCTGTCCATTTTTGTTCTCCATTTCCACCATTAGCGCCCTCATTCAGGCCATCATCATATGTAGCCTGGATTTTTGTAAAACCTTCCTCACTGGTCACCTTATGTCCACTCTTGGCCACTTTCGATCTACTTTTCCTTAATTAACCAAAACTCTGTTTTAAAAATACTGAATTTAGCCCTTCCAACTATTAGTTGTATGACCTGATGGAACTGAGGATCCATGGAAAGAAGTTTGAATTTTATCCCAAGTGAAAAGGGAAGCTGTTAAAGAGTTTGGAGATGGGAAAGTTACATGTAATGACTCACCCTTTTCAAGGTTTCTCCGACTGCTGTGTGGAGACTGGATTGTAGGGAGCACTAGTGGAATCAGAGGCACTAATGAGGTGGCTTTAGCAATGGTCCAGATGGAGGTGATGGAGGCTTGAGCCGAGGTACTAGCAGTGATGAGAGGTGGATAAACTCTTGAAATATCTTGTAGGTTTAATTGACAAGACTTTCCAATGGATTGGATGTGGGAAGTAAGGGCAAGGGAGTAGTAGAGAATTATGGAAGATGGGGAAAGGAAGATAGTTTAAGGAAGCAATCAGAAATTTCATTTTGGGTATATCAATTTTGAGATGCCTCTAATACATTCAAGTAGAGACCCAAGTAGGCTCTTGTATGCATAAATTTAGAGCTCAGTAAAGAAGTTTGGGCTGATCAAATAAATTTGGGACACATCAGTATAAGATGGTATTTATAGCCATAAAAATGGAAGAGGGGGAGACTATTGTTAGAGAAATGGATGCAGGAATGAGTCTGAGGAACAGCTACATTTAGAGACTGTTATCAACTTTGATTCTCTAAAAAGTTCAGGAGTGGAATACTGAAGTTGGAAGGCAGAAGGTGGAAAGGAAAGCTTATGGGAAAGATAGGGCCACCAGCATCGTCATCTTACAAAATGGAGAATGAAAAGATAACATGTCTAGTTGCTGGCATTCATCAGGGGTGTTAGATACAAGCAATGAAGGTGACTTTGACTTTACTAAGCAGAAAGGAGACCATTAAAATTATACTGGAAAGCTAACAATAAGTGTTTAGCCTTGGGAAAGCTGGAAAAAAACAGGCTCAAGGCTGTTCCTAAGAGTAATATCCAAAAGCATGTTGCAGAAGAGGTCTGATGATAAAGAAAACCTTTGGTGCTGTCCACTGAACACTAGGAGAAACTGTCTCTGCTGGCCAACCAGTTACACTGTTGCATGAGGGACTTGATGACAACACTGGGAAACCACTACCGCCATCATTGCCATCACCCGACACCCACTGCCATCCGCACACTCACACAAATGGAAGTTCCAGAGGAGCCTGTTTCTTTTCCCTCATGTTGTTCACGTGTAAGTGAGACTGATTGACAGAAAGTAGGTCACATGATTCTGTCATGGACACAAGAGAAATGAGACTTTAAATTTGACTCAGATTGGAGAGGAAGGAGTCACAGCATCAGTTTTTACTTGAAATAGCAAGTGCTACCTGAAATAGCAATGACAGATGTCTGTTACATCAATGGAACAATACATACAAGTATATTATTTAAAGTTACAAGAATTATTTAAAGAAAGTCTCAAATTATTGCATTATCATTTGTTCATCTCTTTTTCTTACAATTGGAGTCGAAATCATTGGGGATGCTTTGGCTCTGCTTTCAAAATATATACAGAACATGACTCCTTCTTAATGCCTCTGCTGCTCACATCTTCATCTCAGCTACTGCAGCCTCTGCCCTAAATTACTAAAATAACTCCCCAGCTGGTCCCCTTTACAGAAGATTTGAACTCAGTAGCCAGAGATCCTTTCAAGATGTAAGAAAGATCCTGTTGTGTCTCCGCTCACAACCATGCAAAGACTTCACAGATGACTCAGAGTCAAAACCGGAGGCCTTCTGAGAGCCCGCCAGGCCCTTCCTGATCTGCTGCTCTCCCCCACTCCACTGTGACCTCACCTTCCACTCCTGCTCACTCACTGTTCTCGCCGCTGCGGTCTCCCGTGGTGCATCAAACAGGACTGAAATCTCCTAAGTGCCTGCTTACTGCTGGTTGGTTCCTCTGCCGGCGCACTCTGCCACCTGGTATCTGCATGGCCAACTCTCTCATTCCCTGAGGTCCCACCTGCCCTCGGTACTCCCAGTCTCACTTGCCCTTTCCACTTTACTCCTTCACCTTTTTTCTATAGCTAGGATCGCCTTCTAACATACTGCATATAACTTCCTTAATTACGCTATTTATTTTCTGTCTCAAGAAAGGCAGTACTTTTGTCTCTTTTGTGAGCTGATGTATCCAGGCACTTAGAAAAGCTCCTGGAATAGGAAAATAGTAAGCAATTGCAGAGTGAATGAATGGATGGATGGATGAATAATTGACGTAAAACTTTCTACAGAAGTCTTGGGGGAGTTAATTTACCTAAATTCTTGTTTATCAGAGCAGAAAGCTAATAGATAGACCCTAAAATTCATCAATCAAGAAATGTCAGCATGTATTATTTCAAGTTATGGTGTCATTACCAGAGGAGCTAAGAGCACAAACATTTAAAAGTGGTCGTGTCTGGGGAACGGAACTGGGGGAAGAAAGAAGTGGGACAGAGGCGCTTTTCATTTTAAACCTTTCTGAATTCTTTGATTTTTTAAAATCATGTGCATGTAACACTTAGACAAAAAACTTATTATGTTTTTAATGTAATCAATTAACAAGGAAATATAATGGTGTATAAAATATTTAAAATGCATAATAAAAAATTCCTTATATTTTCCTTAGTGGGTGCTAGAAGTTACAACGAGAAGTTGATACGGACTGAATGTTTGTGTCCCCCCCGCCCCCACGCCCCTAGTTCTTATGTTGAAGCTTAATCGCCGATGCGATGCTATCTAGATGTGGGGTCTTTGGGAGGTAATTGGATTTGGATGAGGTCATGGGGGTACAGCGTTCATGATGGCATTGGTGCCCTTAGAAGAGGAGGATGAACCCAGAGCTCTCTCTTTCCAGCCATAATTCCAGATACAAGAAGTTGGCTGTCTACAGCCCGGAAGAGGGTTCTCACCAGACCCTGAGCATGCTGGCACCCTCATCTCAGACTTCCAGCCTCCAGACTGTGAGAAATAAATTTCTGTTCTTTATAAGCCACTCAGTCTACGGTACTTTGTTACAGCAACCCAAACTGACCAAAACAGAAGTAGAAATCATGGATAATGAAAATAGCAAAGGAACTTCAATATTCTTTCAAACAAAATACCTTGCCAAATTTTTTCTTTTATTTTTATTTATTTATTTATTTTTGCTGAGGAAGATTAGCCCTGAGCTAACATCTGCGCCAATCTTCCTCCACTTTATATGTGGGTCACCACCACAGCATGGCTGACAAGTTGCTCTACACCTGGGATCCAGACCCATGAACCCAGGCTGCTGAAGTAGAGTGCACCAAACTTAACCACTACACCATGGGGCTGGCCCTGACAAATTTTTTATTTTTATGACGACAAATATCCAGCAAAGAATGCACATATGTGTGCTCCCTCTTTGCTTTGTCAAATCTTGACATTACATTTATTTTCAGGTTCCTATTCTTTGTTTGCCTGATGTGAGTCCCAGATATGGGTATAGATGACTCAGAAGCCCAGGGTTTGTCAGGGAAATATTGACAGATGACTCTGCAAATTCTTAACATAAAGGGAACAGCAAATATGCTACTCTAAAAGGAATTTTACACATTACAAGCAGAATAATGACGCTGAATTTGGCTAGCCAACATTATGGTTCAGAACTGCATTTCTAGATATAATTATGTAATAAGACATGCCAGTCAAATCCTAAAGACGGGGATTTGTTTTCTGGCAACTCAAATATGCATAGAATATTTAAGACATGTATGTAAGCGGGAGAGCAGGATCTGAAAATTATGCTACAACGATGTTATACACTCTACACATAACCAAAACTCAATTTATGACTCTAGAAATCTAACTGTTGGCTGTCAGATTCATCCTTTGAATAATAATGGCAGTTAATCTCAGCTGTTTCCATTGAAATTTGCAACTCTATCTCTAATCTGTTATGTGGAATGTCATTTTGATAAGAAATGTGTACTAACGCTATCCCGGTATACCATATTGCCTCAAATTGCTCTTTTCATGACTTTCTAAAACATTTCTTTCACCTGGTTGCAGTCTACCCCTCAGTGAGGACAGTGAGCGTCAGCTGACCGACTTGGGGAACAAATTAATGAGCTGTTTTACCACTTGCCTCAGGGCAGAGCGTCTGATCAGTTCTCCCAGTTCTGATAATGCTGTCACCATGATAAATGGCTGAGATATAGGTTTTGGAGAAAGAAACCTAGTTTAGTTAAGAAAGAAAAACAGTATAACCTGTTTAACAGGAGCAAATTAGTATGAGCACCCTTAACCATTTTGACCGACTGTAATTCTGGAAACTAGTCCAAGGAAAACCTTACCGAGTTAACTCTCTCTACTCATTTACTGTCCTTCTTAATGGAGGACTCAGAGATACAGCCTAGGTCTTAAGCCACCTGTCAATCACAGAATTTACATGAACAGAGAAAGTAGTTATTAAGCATAATGGTCCTGTAGACTCTCTGGTGAATTCTCAGCAGAAAACTAGTAAGGTAAAATCCTAGGGAATTACAATATTTGAGTCCAGATTTTACTAAACTCACATTAAGAGCCAACTATTTGGTTAGAGATATGAAAAAGCATTGGTTTTCTTCTCGTGGAACCCTGAATGCTTAAGCATCATCTTCCTGTAACCTTAACATTTTTAAGGACTTCACTTACATTTTTGTCAATCACAAAATCCAGACTTTGCTATTTTAATTGTTTTTATTGAGACAGATATAAGGATTCCACAGAGCTCTAAAAATGCTTTTGTTTCTAAGTAGCTCATTTGCATGGGAGAACACCACCGAAACCGATCAGATTTATGTGAACCAGCACATGTTGTGCAAATATAAATTCAGAGAAAGCTATGAAATGAAAAGAGCTATCAGAGCTCTCTATAAAATTTAACTAGACAGAGGTAAAAGGCCAGCTAAGCTCAAATTTAATAACTAAGCTTCACTGCAAATTGGGCATACCTCAAAAAACACTATCCGTGTTAAATGAACTAAGAAAACCACGTTTCCCTGGAATTTTCAGAGCACTGTTTTCTTTCATCAAGTTTAATAACAAAAACAAACTTAGAATCATTTTTATTTCTCTTCCAAAGTTCTATTCAACATTCTTATCAATGGAGAACACTGAAGATTTCTATAATAATTCTTAAAAAACCATGCTCTCCTTACAAACGAAACCTAAATCTCCTCTATTGTTTTAAGGCTTCCATGGCAGACTAAAATACGGCTCAATAACATTGTAAGATTTCAAATATAGACCAGTTAATTCTAAGATGCCATAACAGTTTTTTAGGGCCGCCGTAACAAAATGCCACAGACTGGGTGGGTTAAACAACAGAAATTTATTTTCTCACAGTTCTGGAGGCCGGAAGTTCAAGGTCAAGATGGCACCGAGTTAGTTTCCTCTAAAGCCTCTTTCGTTGGCTTACAGATGGCTGTCCTTTTGTTGCCTCTTTACGTGATATTTTCTCTGTGTGCATGCCTTCCTGGTGTCTCTCCACATGTCCTAATCTCCTCTTCTTAGAAGGACATCAGTCAGATCGGATAAGGGCCTCATTTTAACTTAATTACCTCTGTAAAGACCCTATTGAAGCCAGGGACCTGAGGATTACTCTAAAGATTCCATAAGAACATAGTTACACTTCAACCTTGTTCCCAACACAGCCGCAGATGAAGAGAAGTCAGTACCTAGAGAAATCCTAGATAAATAACTTCAATCCCTGTTACATGTATTTGTAGAGCCCAAATGCTTGCTTCGCAGCCCATGCATAATTATAGTTTGCTAATTTGCTGTTTTCTTGTTTAATTAGAGAGATGACTTAGTGGTCACAAGGATTTATGAGCTTGTTTGCAGAAGAAAAAGGATGCCTTTAAGGAAGTTATGACCACCAGATAACCCAACCTCAACTGTGGCTGGCGCCAAAGAAGTCTAGTTGCTCAAGGTCTTATCTGAAGTGAAAGAAACACGGACTTACCCTTTGTTTCCACAAAACCCCACCTCCCAAGTCCCTTAGCCCTATAAAGATCCTCTCTTTCTTCCTTTGTTAACTTGGATCTGAGAGAACATCCTCTCCTGGCTTCTTGTTTTGGCCAATTCAAATAAACATTTCTTTATCTCCAAGCATTGGAGTCTCAGTGATTGCCTTACTGTACATCCGGCATAGACCTGAGATTAAAGGTTTGGTATCACCGTTTCCAAGTACTGTCACATTTTGAGGTACTGGAGCTTCAACATATGAACTTTGGGGGGGGGGGTCACAATTCAGCCAATAACAGATGCCAAGCCAGCTCAGTATTTCAGAATTTAAGTAATAGCTTTGTAAATAACTTTCTCAATGCCCATGCCCACAAAACACCTACCCACTATTTATGCCCCTCAAATTAAAAAGAGCACCAGATGACCTTAGAAAGTTGAATAGATAAAATGTTTATAAACGTTTGAAGTAGTCAGCAGTTATAATTTCCTATGCAAACAAACAGCTTTAACTGATTTTCAGATTTACAAAATAGATCATCTACCAGCACATGGTTAGTGATGGGGGAACCACTTTTCCACTTGAGGAATGAGTGGGAGAATGGATGAAGAAACTTGGAATGCTGAAATAAACATTGGAGCTCTAGGACACGTAAGAGGAGGAAAGGAGACCCATGATGAAGGTTGCTTGTTTTCCCCACTCAGGCAATGGTGGCCTCAGTGGGTGGCAGTCTTTCATTCAATGTGGTAAGTCTTTGCAACAAGTCTCTTCAATAAAGAAGACTTACATAAATGAAGTATTTTCTTTCTTCTAAGCTAGAGAAAGATGGCTATTTTTCCTGGTGGAAATCCTTTGGCATAAGAGCAAATTTTGCAATGCCAGCTTCAATTTTTAACTTGATTAACTATGGTAAATTCTACTTATTCTGGTTCTCTTGAGGTTAATATTTACATATTTCTTCTTCTTCCTCCGCCTCTTCCTTTTTCCTCTCCTATCTTCCCTTTTGGCCATTTTCTTGATGATTCAATAATTCAAACTCTAGTTAAGGAATAGTGGAAGAAAATAGGAGAGAATGTTTTAAAAACTTTGTCTTTTTTTCAATGTTTTGCTCTAAATCCAAATCTATGTCATTGAAAGAAATCACAATAAATTTGGGAATTGTGCAGAACTTCCAGAAAGGAGCTTTCAAATGTTTGAGGGCCTGAATTGTTTCAGTGTCCCCTTGGCATGCATCAACAGTGGCATAGTATTTCTGGCTATGAGGTAAAATATAAAACGATTTTTTAGATAACTACTTTTAAATTTTCCGGTATTAAATTTTCATCACGTTACCCTGGTATTTGGAGTCTTACTGTTTAAAACACCAGTAGTATTATTCAGTTTAAAAAAAAGAAGAAGAAAAAATAACTAGTAGAACTTTCCGAAGAGTGCTTATCCTGTGGGATAAGACTGTTTCTGAAGTTAAAATTCTCCTTTATTTCCCAGCACATCCAGTGGGCTTTCTCTTAAAGGTGAAGTGACTAATCTTTCACCCTTGAAGGATAATGATCATGTTGGTGAATGCTGAGTTTGCCTTCCAGTTCCTGAGTCACAAATGTCATCTTGCTCCTCTGTCGAAAGCTTTGGCTCTGACAGCTTCAAATTGTCTAGTACATTGCACAGGAAGTTTTCTTGAATTATTGATACATCTGCATAATTTGGGGAAGTAGAAAATGGTAATGTGGTAGAATTATTAGTTCTAATTCTTTCTTCAGGGATACAGTATTTTTACATGTGTTACACAGAAGGAAGAACTTATAACCAAATAGTTCATTCTGTAGGAAGTACATTTGTGTAGGAAGATAGAAAGGAAACTTACAAGAGAAGTCTTGTATCAGTCATTAGTGTATGCCCCTGGGTACTATTTACTTTATAGTGAGTTTTCAATAAATATTGGTGGAATAAATAGATGAGTTTAGATGGAGACAAGGCAAATTCAGTTATATTAAAATCCAGATTGTCAAGAGCACAAATTCTGAGCTCTGATGCTGCAATTCACTGGCATGCTGCAATCACACCCGTCCGTTCATGGTGCCCTTAAGCACGTCCGTAATTTTTTTACAGAACCCCTTAGACAACCAACCAGCAAACAAACACTGGCTGGTCAGCTGACTGAGCAGTTAAATCTAAACAACTTAGAATTTATGTCCTAACAACTTAGTAGCCATTTGAAAAATATAATACGTATAATTTGAGAAAACAAATAATATTTTTATTTTATTCTTAAAGAATCACAATTACTTACCAATAAGATGTGCATGTTTGTTGGACGCTGCACAGCTTCTCAAATCTCAGAGTCAGACTGGACATCCACACATCACTTTTGGTTCTCCATTGGTTTTCTCATGATACTTGCTTTTGTGTGTGTGTGTGTGTGTGTGTGTGTGTGTGTGTGTGTGAGGAAGATTGGCCCTGAGCTAACATTTGTTGCCAATCTTCCTCTTTTTGCTTGAGGAAGATTGTTGCTGAGCTAACATCTGTGCCAGTCTTCCTCTATTTTATGTGGGATGCCACCACAGTGTGGCTTGACAAGCAGTGCTAGGTTTGCGCCAAGAACCCGAACCTAGGAACTCCAGGCCACCAAAGTGGAGTCCACAAACTTAACTACTATGCCACCATGCTGGTCCTGATACTTGCTTTTTTAATTTTTTTTTTGAGGAAGATTAGCCCTGTGCTAATATCCGTGCCCATCTTCCTCTATTTTGGGACGCCTGCCACAGCATGGCTTGATAAGCAGTGCATAGGTCCATGCCTGGGATCCGAACCAGAGAACCCTGGCTGCCGAATTGGAGTGTGCAAGCGTAACTGCTACACCACCAGGCTGGCCCTTGATACTCGCTTTTTAATCTCAGAAGTCTCCCAAAACTCAGCTTCACAAAGATATGAGGTCATCAAAAGGAACGGAGCTCGATGTCCTGTGCAAACAGTGAACTACCTCGAGCTAGAAGTTCATAAGATGTCTGACAAACGTCGAGGATTGCTGCAATTCCCTCGAATATTCACAATATCCCTAAATATTCCCATATGAGTTTACTGTGGTGAACACAGTTGGAGGAAATAAGGTGTTAACCAACAATAGTCAGAATACTGAAGGTACCAATCATTTTCCTAAAAGTAAGAATGTATTCAAAGTTATTTTTGTCACACCACTCACTCATTGACTTTCTGATACTGTTTTCCGTAGTTGGAAGGAAGCAATGGATATAACAGGTAGGGATGCAGGAACTGTACCTAACTAACAACCTAGTCAATCGGGGCCCTGCACCTGACAATGAGTGTTGCCGATGCATCATTAATAGGTTTGGTAATTATGACTCAAGGCAATGGTTTTGGTTACAGGCATGCAATGCAGAGAACATTTTGAGAATCGCTGGTATAGGGTACTGCTCATGTAGCACAATGAAACCAATAATGACACAATTGACTGTCATCTCTTATAGGGGTCTTATCGACGTGCTGTTTGTGTGTGTGCACACGAAGGTTCCCATGCATCCTGCCAACACCTAAGAGATGGTGCTACTAAACTCATAGCGGTTCCACAAGCACTTAGCATGACCGTGGTAGCGTTTATGGCGGCTCAAGATCACATTATTATGGACTCTTTATGTATCTTAGTCCTCTTTATGTCCCCCAGAGTACTGAACTTTATACTCCTCAACCCGTTACACCCCCAGAGCATTTAATACAGAGCTTGAGCAATAGCAAGAACTCAATAAATATCAATTACTAGTGGTTCTTAACCTAGGCTGAACATTAAGATCACTTGGAGAGCCTTTTATTTTATTTTATTTTATTTATTTATTTTTTTTTAAAGATTTTATTTTTTCCTTTTTCTCCCCAAAGCCCCCCGGTACATAGTTGTGTATTCTTCGTTGTGGGTTCTTCTAGTTGTGGCATGTGGGACGCTGCCTCAGCGTGGTCTGATGAGCAGTGCCATGTCCGCGCCCAGGATTCGAACCAACGAAACACTGGGCCGCCTACAGCGGAGCGCGCAAACTTAACCACTCGGCCACGGGGCCAGCCCCATTGGAGAGCCTTTTAAAAATACCAGTTATCAAAGACTCAGCTCAAACCAACTGAATCAGAATATCTGCAGGTGGGGCCTGGTACAGCCAGGGTTGAGAAACACTGAGCTACACGTCGCCCTGGACCTGTAGTCACACCAAACGCATGCATGTCAAATCTATCTGACTGGGCTTCTGAGGATGCGCGTGTGTGCACACGTGCGTGTTTTTATGGGACACTTTTCCAAGGCAAGACAATGACAAATATATAAAGCAGTGCTTTTTTTTCTTTTTCTTGGATGCATAAGGCAAACTTGCTCCAATGTAGCTAAATCTCTCTCTTATTCAAAGTAAAACTTTTGGTCTAGAAACCATGACTTTGTTTACGGCATCGTAAGGGGTCTTTCCTGAAATGGTTTACGTCACATACATTGTTTAAAATGAAATATTCAGCTGTGAATTTAGAATTTGAAAAACTAAGATGAGAACTCATTGTTTTAATAACTTTGATATAATAACTGGATGGAATGAGTTTAATGATGAAACATGATGACTTGAAGAATAAAAATGCAAAATTAAAAACACAATAGAATATCACTACACACCCATTAGAGTGGCCAAAAATAAAAAAGACTGAAAATACCAAATGGTGATTTGGGTGTGGAACTGGAATTCTCATACAGTGCTGGTGGGAGACACAAAAGTGTATACAGTGTACGGTCCATTTAATGAGAAAGTCTGGAAGGGGTGACACTAATCTTGGGTGAATAGAAATCAATTAGAGTGAGAGGGATGGACTGTAAAGAGGCAGGAAGGAACTTTCTGGGGTGATGAAAGCTGTATTTTGGTTACACAGGTGTATACATTTGCCAAAAATCAGCAATCTAGGGGCCAGCCTGGTGGCGTAGTGGTTAAGTTCAGGCGCTCTCTGCTTCAGCGGCCTGGGGCTCGCAGGCTTGGATCCCAGGTATGAACCTACACACGACTCATCAGCCATGCTGTGATGACGTCCCACATACAAAACAGAGGAAGACTGGCATAGATATTAGCTCAGGGACAATCTTCCTCCCCAAAAAAGAAAAAATCATCCATCTGTACAATTAATATTTATACATTTTACTGTATATAATCATACCTCAACATAGGACTGTTAAAAAAGGAAATATTACATAAATCAGTTCATAAGTATTTTATAAAGTAAAAAAGTAATAATCGCCATGATTTTAAAATTGGGGAAACCCAATAAGTATATCTTCTCTTTCAGTATAATAATATTAATTGGGCTTTACCTCATTCAATACTCACAACAACTATTTGCGTTAAGTATATTTAAGCATACTCTAGCTATGAGGAGGCTAAGACTTGGAGAATGTTCCAGATGGCCACGAATTGGCTTACAAAAAGTAAGACAGAGAATCCCTGATTCAGCGGCCATGGTATGCAGTAGCAGGGGTGGACAGTAAACATAATCCCTAAGGAAGAATCTGAACACGCTATAAAAATCCAGGATATCTTTCTGCGTGGGTCCGCTGCCCAGGCCGGGTGTGAGGTATTGCTGGAGGGCTGTAGGTTTCTCTATGGCTTTTGGATTTGGGGAGGGCTTAAGTCACCATGGTCTTGGCCTCCCCAGGTCATATTACCAAAGGCTTAAGCCTTAGAGCTGATTCCAAGTTCACAGGAAAGTCTAAGTGCTCCTGCAGAAGGAACAGCTGCTCCATTTCTTCTGAATCTACCTGTTCCAATCAGCACACAACACTCAGGCTCTGAAAGCAGAGGCTTACAAGAGGTGCCAAGCACACAGAAGGAACAAGCAGTGTAGTCTACAACCTGCCACCGTTTTTTCACCTCCCTATTTCTCAAGGAAGGAGAATTTCATGGCCCAGGTGTCAGTCTTCCTGGGGTGGCTACATGATGGGATGCAACACTGGTTAGGGCTCCTTAGATTATGGGGATAGAAACTTCATGTAAACTGGCAAACTAAAATTGAAAACCAACGTACTGACTTGTGTAACTAAGAAATCCACTGGAGTCTAACTTCAGGCATGGCTGCATCGAGGGTCAGGAATCCTTCTTCCTTCACTTCTCAGCTCTGTTTCCTGTGTATTGACTTCATTTTCAGGCAGGCTCCCCCTATCCTATGGCTGAGAAGGCACTTAGGAGCCCTGGGATTATATTCTAGTCTTAAGAGTTTGAACAAAAGTCCTGGGGCTTACATTCATTGAGCCAGCTGGAGTCAGAAGCATTTATTACTCCCACCTTTTACCAGGCATTTATTACTCTTTCTCAATTCCTCTATTGAAAATATGGAGGTTATAACCAGGCTCAGTACCTCCAACTTGCTATCACCTGGAAGAGTCAGCTTGGCAACTATATCTTTATTTTTCTTCTTTCTTTCTATATACTCCTTCCTGCAATAAAGCTACAAAGCCACTTTGTGGTGATGGGAATTCTTTTTCCATTATTTTCAGATTCTCCAAATTATTAAAACAATAAAAATAGCAAGCATTGAGTTGTAAAGTAAATAATTCTAACAGAACTTCCAAAGAAATACGTAGAAAGATTTGATTCAGTGCCTCCTTCACTAATCCTTGTATACAATTGCCATAATTTGCATTTTATACTCAGATTTCCATCAAAATATTTTGTTTCTTTTAAAACAGAGATTCATTGTTATGCATCCTTATATCATAGTTCATTGATTCTAAGGTGCCATTAAATAGGAGATGCATTCCAACTTCACAGATGTTAAATGTTAAAAAAAAGAAATGTCAGGGCTGGCCCGGCGGCACAGCCGTAGAGCTCATGCGCTCCGCTTCGGCAGCCTGGGGTCGGATCCCGGGCATGGACCTAGCACCATTTATCAAGCCATGCTGTGGCAGGCATCCCACATATAAAATAGAGGAAGATAGGCAGAGATGTTAGCTCAAGGCCAACCTTCCTCAGCAAAAAGAGGAGGATTGGCAGCGGATGTTAGCTCAGGGCTAATCTTCCTCAGAAAACAACAGCAACAACGACAAAAAAAAGAAAGAAAATGTCTTAGAAACAATGATATGCTGGATTTACAGAATCCAGTGGAGTCTTTTTTTTTTTTTTTAAGATTTTATTTTTTTCCTTTTTCTCCCCAAAGTCCCCCGGTACATAGTTGTATATTCTTCGTTGTGGGTCCTTCTAGTTGTGGCATGTGGGACGCTGCCTCAGCGTGGTTTGATGAGCAGTGCCATGTCCGCACCCAGGATTCGAACCAATGAAACACTGGGCTGCCTGCAGCAGAACTTGCGAACTTAACCCACTCAGCCCCAGGGCCAGCCCCTACAGTGGAGTCTTAATGCATGGGAGACATTCAACAAATAAGTCTGGGGAAGGAAGGAAGGAAGGAAGGAAAGAAAGAAAGGAAGGAAGGAAGAGAGGAAAGATCCAAGGAAGAAGGGAAGGAGAGATTTGTGGAGGAGGAGGGGGAGGAAGGAAAGCAAGAAAAAGGGGAGAAAAGAGTAATTACATATCCTTCCCAAAGCATTGCATAATTCTGAGGCTTCCTTGGTGGGAAATTATTCCAATCTTCCTTTTTATGGATGGAAACTTTGTTTATTACATCAATAGTAACTTGACGCTTCCAAGGTAATAAACAGGAAGCCACCGAGGGACTTTGTAATCTTTGTAATCACAGGCCTCTGAGCTCTGCAGACTTTTCTTCCATGCAGAAGGGAGGGCAACACCCGTAGCTGCCTTCGGACCTCAGTGCAGGTGCTTCACCTTGCTGGCTCCTTTATATCCTTCAGATCTCACTGTAAGCGTCACTTCCTCCGAGAAGCATTCCTGGACTACCCAAGCTAAAGTGGGTCTCCTGTTGTTAGTTCCTCTTACAGCATCTTATCCTTTGTTCTCTTCAGACTGTCTACCCACCCCCACAAGGTGCGCATTAAGTAGGCTTCATGCGTCACTCGTTTCTAAAAGCGTGTATACTTTGACAGACATATCAAAGGTCAAGAAACATTTAGGAACCAAAGGAATGCAAGCCTACGTATTAATTACAAGATTCGGACTGAAAAACAAACAGGGCGACATGCTGTAACACTTATTAACCTTTAAACTACAACTACAAATTTATGGTTAATCCGTGACGGTAAATGAGAACAAAACTGTGTGCCGAGGGCGAGAGTGCGATTCAAGGACGGACGTGACCGCCTTCCGTGTTTCTGGAGCTGGACTGCTGACTAGCTCTTATGCAGATTTAGTGTGATTTATGTAAGCTAACAGGCAAGCTTGTGATTTTAGACCATCTTCCTGCGTTTGGACGCGTTACATTTAAACCAGGCCAGAGAGATGAGCTCAATTCCACTTCACAATTTCATTCGAGAAGGCTATTTGAAAGCCGACTCTGCAAGGTTAGGAACCCTTTCTTACAGTTAATCTAGGCTGTATGTTTTGTAAGGTTTTCATGGTTCGCTTTAGGACCCTTTATCACTGTCTTTACTGGTGAAGAACAGCAAGCCTGTTAGTACATGAGCATCACTCTCTCTTTGCTGTCTTTGGATGTGATACCTGGAAAACTTCCACGCGGCTTGTTACCGTTGGCAACTCCACTCCCCACCTGAGCCTCACCATCTTTTCCTTTGCATCACATCACACTGGATCATCCCAGGTAGAACCCCAGGGGCAAAATACTGATGAAACCCCATCCTGAAGCCGTACTGGGCCCAGAATTGGTTCGTGAGCTGCTGCCTCATCACAGGTGTGAAAATCTCTTAATACAGCAGCTGATTATCTCAAGACACGTTAAGAAACAGATGGGGGTATTGGTTTTGCTTTTTGTATAGTTCACACATCACTCGAAAGAATCAAGAAGCAGGGAAATACACAGAATATCCATAAAAGGAATTAAAATATTAGATTCTGAAAGTGATAAAAGTAGATTCTAACCTTCAGGGGCTAAACAATCAACCGCAAAGATTCAGATGATATGATTGTTCTGACAATACAATCTCTGTATGTATTTAGATGTCAAAACAGTATAATTGCCTATGATATCACGAGCCGGGCATCAGTAATAAAGGTTTGGTTATGCAGTAACTACAGAAATGCATTTCAAAAGTTTTATACAGGAAATGAAAACAAATTAATCATCGACATGACATGATTAAGTTTTGTGTTTTTTTTTCCAGTCTCCTCTAATTTACATTGTGATATTTCTACAAACCACCAGCTGTAAAATGGTAAAACATACCTAACTACTTAGATAGAAGTTACAGGATGTACAACTGATGAAGTATGAATTTTGCTTAATTTAGAACATGAGGGGCTGGCTGGATGGAGTAGTGGTTAAATTCTCGTGTGCCACTTTGGCGGCTTGGGGTTCACAGGTTTGGATTCTGGGCACTGACCTATGCACTGCTGGTGAAGCCACGCTGTGACCGGCGTCCCACATGTAAAATAGAGGAAGATGGGCACAGATGTTAGCTCAAGGCCAATCTTCCTCAGCAAAAAGAGGAGGATTGGCAGCAGATGTTAGTTCTGGGCTAACTTTCCTCAAAAAAAGAACATGAAAAAGTAATATTTTATTTACTCGTCTTCAGGAAAAGGTAATTATTTCCATCTTTCAATCTGAGCAAGTAAAGGACAAATAAAAACAAAACAGAATTTTAAATAGTTCCCTCCTTTGTTGCCCAAACTATACATTACCTGTGTGTATACTTATATACTTTTAAATAATTTTTAAGTTATTTACATATAAATAATTTAAAAAATAATTTATATTTTAAAATGATAATAAAAAATTACATATTTATATAAGTAATTTAAAAGTTCTTCAGATTAAATAAACCTATTCCTTATAGAGGGATAAATAACAGGGATGGGCCAATTAGGACTGTTTGCAGTTTCCACAGGTGACCTTCTACTGTTTGTCTTCTCCCACTCTTTGCAAGAACAGATTATCCCATAAGCCTATAGATAAATACCGGCTTGCCTTCTCCCGTAGTTGAATGGTTTATGAATTCAAACATTCTTGCCCTGACTTTTAAGGATGGGCACTTCATCAAGTTTTTAAGCACGTCTCTGATTTTGGCCCCCCAATTCTCAAGCTTCGAAAATGACACAGTTTTATTCTGGGAAATGTTGTTGCAGGTGCTCCTTATTCTACATAATGCTAACTTTTGCATGGAACTCACCAACGGTGAATTCAATGGCAGAATTATGGAGGACGTTGGGGCTGTCAATGATTAACCAGGCTTATTGTCATAAAGACAATAAGAGCCTGCGCTCAGTGTTCTTTTGAGTTGGATGTGGCATGACTCCAAATCTGGTTTTACTCACATCCGGTGTTTCTAAGTCTAAACAGATTGAACATTAACAGTTCAGTGGACCTGCTGAAGAAATAATTATCGAGGTATTTTAAAATGCACTTCCGCCATTAAATAGAACAGCTGAAAAAGAAGATCGAAGAGATGTATGTTTTAAGCAATAAAAGCTTACGTATGAGCAAAGAGGGTTAGAAAGATGCAAAGTGTACTGAATGCAACTTTTCACCTCTTGTATTGACTATCTTAGGGATGTACTGTCGGATCAGTAGCCTATGAGTGGTCTCTTGATTTAACTATGTGGAAATACTAAAAATAAACAGAAATACTGATGAAGTATTAATTTTGCTTAATTTAGAACATGAGCGAGTGGCTGGGTAGGGAAAATTCCATTTTCTTTCCCGTGTAGGAAATAGTTGCTTCTACTGCTCAGACCTCAGTGGATTTGGAGCATTCCAAGACTGAAGTGAGGAGCACAGAAGAGGACTGTTTGGGTCAGAAGTGGTAGAGGGCGACAGAAACTAAGCAGGACCCTTTAAGATCTTCCCATTTAGCTTTGTGAAATCCCAGGATATTTGTAACATCCCTTTTCCAGGGTAGATGGGTGCACACAAAATATTCCAGAGAAACCAGCACTTTTTTGAATGCTCTTTGGGACTTGATTATCACTAGCTGTTTGTTGGCATGGATAATTGAGAGGTGCTTGTGAGAACTCAGTGAAAATGCCACCATTGTTCGGGAGAGCGTATCCTGTGGAAGCGCCTTATGGTTTGGCTCCACATCAAGGATGGGATGTACAAGTGTGAAAAGGGAAATAATTTTTTAATATACTTCCTTCATTGCTTTGACTTATTGCCCATTGCATATTGGCCCTCTGGCTTTTATACTAAGAGACAAAAACCATAAATTCAGTTGGATTCTGTTGACCAAAGGAGATCATGTTATAAACATGAATTGCTGGTTGTACTCTTTCCTTCTTAGAAATCAATACAAAGTATTACATTTCCTTACATTAAAAAACATATACAGTGTAGTGAGATGTTCCCTCAGGCCTATAACTACTACAGAAATAGCCGGAAAAAAGCCACAGTCAGTTTGCCACTATTTTTAACAGTGAACTGTATTCTCAAAATACCCTAACGAGATAATTGGGACATAGTGGAGTTTTCTTTCTGTGATTAAATTAAGACTGACTTTATTGTTTTAATGGGAAGTTCATCTGTGCCATCCATTAACAATTAAATGCAGGGGGCCATTAAAGTGAAAAAGTGGCTTTCTAATATTTTTCATGTGTGTCTTCAAAGCAAGATGAAGATTTATTTTTCTGACACTGTACAGAGACCACAGCCAGGGCCAGAGAAAAGTGATCTCCCCTGGGTTGTCTGCAGTCTGCACTTTGACTTCCTTCTCCTGGCCCAGTTGAGTCCAGACATTTCAACAGCTTGACTAAGCCTCATCACCATTTAGCTGCCAAAGTCAGCGGCTGCCAATATCACCAGTAGCTTTTTCAGCACACCTGTTGCCAGCACTGTGTTTGAGTCAAGAGCCCTTTCTGGTCTATCCCAGTGGCTAGGATCTTTTTCAAAGGAGAATTATTTTTAATATTACTTCATCATCCTTCATCATCAGGAAAACATTCTCCTAGCAAGGTTTTCTCAAACTTTACAGAGAAGCTGCACTTATGCTGAAGCTGGTATGTCACATCTGGTCTGGGTTAGCCTATGGATAAAAAATGGCTTTGATCATCAATACTACCTCTGATTTTTATTTTTAATTGTGTGGGGCCAGAAAGCTATATGAATAAAAAAACATCAAGACTTGGTGTAAACCAAGGTTTTCAGTGTAATAATCAAATACCATTGGCAGCAAAGTTAATCTGATAGTTAATGGTATGTATTGCACGGTAATTAGGTATAAATACTGAGTAGCTCACATAAAGAGCTGTAATTCACCCGTTTTGGGAAGCCAAACAAGCACTTTTGGAGCAAGCTTGGGGTAGGGATGAATAGAAAAGTAGTTAACACGGACTCTGTTCTGACGATCCCCGGGACCAGAAGAGCCCTTTGGCCAGAACTTTCTGCTTGTCCATTAGCCATTTGCTCCAGGCGAGGGGCCCATGGGGCATAGCTTTCTGCATCTGATGCTGAAAGCTATGCCATCAGTATTTCAAATACCAGCAGGGTCACCCATGGTGGGCAGGTTTCAGAGGATCTTCCAGACCAAGACAGACAAGGAAGAAGGAACCGGCCACCCATTTCTGAAAAAAATTGGCCATGAAACTCCTGTAAATGGCAGCACAGCATTGTCTGATAGAGCGCCGTAAGGGGAGAGGACGGTGCAGAAAGACTGCGTAGGGTTCCGCTCTGCTGTGCACAGGGTCACTAGGAGCTGGAATCCACTCAATGGCACTAACAAGGGGCCAGCAGCTGGGGTCCACCCTCCCTATCTACCACCTTGGTGATGGAAAGTCACAAAGACAAAGTGCAGTGGATTCAGTTCTGACTGTCTTCACAACCTGGCGAACACTATACTACTATTTCGCTGTTGCTTGGTAGGCCTTCAAGATGAAGAAACGGGACACAGACAGACGATTTGAACACTTTGGGTACCACCTAGCCACTGATAGGATACTTCCTAGAGAAAGTCTTTGCGCCCACTAGGGCTTCACAAGTTTGTTTTGACCCATTGCCTATTAGTGTTCATAAGGTATGTAAGTTTTCCTTATTCCAGTGAAATCTCTTGTCTGTAGATGAATCTGAAGTTTACTTAAACTAGGCTGTTTATTGATTATCTATGTATCTATCTATCTACATTTTCTAAAAGGCAGTGCGAAAGATAGTGAAAAAAACCCAAAACTCTTAACCATGCCTCCTGTGTTGGTTTGAAATGTCCTTACCCTGGGAACCTCTGGTTATTTTTCCTGCAAGGCGTGCCTGTGTATGACTCAGGTGACACTGTTCTCATTTGACTGGCTGACTTTTATTTGGGGTGACCTGACAATAATCTGGTTCAAATGGCAGCGTCATTGGCTTCACTCTTGCCTCCTTTCTTATCCTACATCCAAACCACTGGTAAATCTTGTTGGTTCTGTTTTAAAAAACAAATCTGGAATCTGATGATTCTTAGCACCTCCACTGTTAGGACTAAATCAACAATATTTTTGCCTGGCCATTACGATAGTCTCTTAATTCTTCTAGTTGTTCCTAGCCTGCAGTCTATTCCCCACAGCACAGCTGTTCTCTCCCAACCAAATCTGACTGGGTCACTCCTCCAGTGGCTTTCCATTTCATTCAGAATTAATTCTAAACATTACAAGCTTCTACATTTGTCCCCTTCCCGTACCCCACCCCCCTTCTGATCTCATCTGCTACCGCTCTCCGTTTGCTCACTGGATCTTAGCTACCCTGGCCTCCTGGCTATTTCTCAAACATGCCAAGCCCACTTCCACTCAGGGTGTTTGCATTTGTTGTTGGGTTAAGTGCTCCACTCTGCTCCTGGATAGACACGTGGCTCATTTCCTTCAGGTCTCTGCTCAAATGTGAGAGGCCTTCCCAGAAAAACATATTTCAAATAGCATCCTCCCTTCCCGTGACTCCTTACCCTGCTTTATTTTTGTATGAATCACCCTCTGACATAGTATGTATTTATTGGCTTATTATTACTATTTTTGCCTTTTCTACTGCAATGTAAGCTCCATGAAAGCAGAGACTTTGCATCTTGGTGACCTATTGTTTCCTCATGCCTTAGAACAATGCCTCGCACATTTATTATTACTTCTTGGGCTACTGAAATCAACATTTCCTTTTGAGATCTTGAATTAGTTTTTCTCTAAAAGTAAACTTTCCGAATCTTAATTCCATAGCTTTATCATTTTAAGTATTTGAGCTATAATCTACCTATTCTTGGACTGAATAAATCCCTTTGGTAGGGAAGTGAACTAGCGAAGACCTAGGAGTAATAACTATTTAATGAGTCCTTCATACGTGTCAGGCTCTAGTGCTTAAGAACTTTGCTTTATCTCATTTAATTGTAACCGTCCTGGAGATGGGCATTATTACTATTCTCCTTTTACAGACAAAGAGATTCATACCTGAAAGAGGTGGAAATAACTTGACGCCAGGTCACAGAGTTAACCTTCACTGGGCTGAGACTGGAATCAAGGCGTGGTTGACCCCTCACAGCCTCCTAGTTATGCGTGTCCAGTTACTGGAAGCAGTGAAGCCGAAGGATTCAAAGTATTCCTGTTGCAGTTCCGTGTACTAGGGTTCTGGGATATGGATATATTTATACATATTTTGGATACATAATATATATATCCCACCCCCGCCCAAGATTCCTGGTACCAAACCAGGTAGTTCACCTTTCGGAAATGTCCTAAAAGCCACTGTCCCCTATGCTGGACCTCTCACTTTAACGCAAGGTTCGCTTTAAGTTAAAGCGAACTAGTTTCGAACAAGGTCCGCTAAGTAGTTAAACTACTTAGCAAAAGAGGATGGGATCAAAACGCCGTGTTCCATAAGAAAGGGGAGGTCTCCGATTGGGCTTACCGCTTGCAAGTGGGGGCGTTTAACTATAAAGTTCTCAAAAAGCTGCCGACCCCCAGCTCGGAGCGGAGCTGGCCTGCAGGAGGGGAAGACGGCGAAGGGGGCAGAGCGGAGCGCCACGCACCACGCGAGGGCTGACGATGGAAAGACATCGGCCTGGAGGGGCTCGTCGAGAGCTGCCTTCGGCTGCAGCGGGGAAGCGGCGAGGCCCGCTCCGCTCCCCAGGGCGCCGCGCGGGGCGCGAGGGGCCGGGTGCACGGCGCGCAGGGAGGACGCAGCGCGCGGAGAGGGCCAGGCACCGGGCGCGCGGGGAGGATCGGGCGTGCGGGGGGGGCCGGGCGCGGGGGGCCGGGCACCGGGCGCAAGGAGAGGATCGGGAGCGCGGGGAGGATGGAGCGTGCGGGGCGCACGGGGGAGGATCGGGCGCGCGGGGACGGCCTGGCGCGCGCGGGGAGGATCGGGCGCGTGAGGAGGATGGAGCGCGCGGGGAGGGCCGGGCGCGGGGCGCACGGGGGAGGATCGGGCGCGCGGGGAGGGGCCTGCGCCCGCCCCGCCCCTCTCCTCGGGGATGCCGGGATGTTTACACTGCGGACGGCGGCGGCCGCGGGAGGATGGGCCGCCGCTAGGCTCGCAGTCTGGACGCGCCGGGCCGAGCGCAGGGTGGGTGCCCGCGCCTGCAGCGTCCGCGGGGGCGGCGCGGCGGGAGGTGGCGATCGGCTCCGGGCCTCGCGGCCACAGCCCCCGGCCCAGCGGGCCTTTCCGCGGCGCCGCCTGGCCGAGCCGCCCGCCCACCCCGGGTCCTCGCGGGCAGGAGAACGGAAACCTCCCAACTTCTTGGTGAGTGGCGCCGGGGTCCCGGGCGCGGGGACTCGGGCGGGGAGGGGAGGTCGGGACCGCGCGGGCCGGCCTCGGGATCCCCCCGCGCGGGGAGTGGGGCGGGGCGCGCGCGCTCCAGCGGGGTGGGGGTTCCGGTCCTGTCGGGGGGCAGCAGCGGCAGCGGGCGGCGGGACTTTGGCGCCCGGCACGGGCTCTGGGGCCCGAGGCCGCCACGGCGCCGCGGTAGCTAAGAAACTCTGCGGCCACGGCGGCGGCGGCGGCGGCAACAGGTCTTTGGTTTCAGGACCGGAGGAACTTGAGCGAAGTCCCGCCTCCCGGCGATGCTCATTGGCGGCGTCGGTTATTTATCCGTCGCGGATTGGTTAGGTTCTGCTGTCAGGATTCGGCCCCAGCCAGACTGTGGAGAGTGAAGTTCTTTGGGAGAGTGGGTGGTGGGAGCCCGGCAGATAGCGGAGAATCTGAAGTAGCCTGAGAAGTCCGGGGAGCGGGAGCGTCCCGTCGGAGAATGAGCTTTAGTGAGACTGTCAGGGTTAGGAAATGTCAGAGAGAGGGACGAAAGGCAAAGCGAACAACTGGGGGTGATGGCGGCAATGCAAAAGAAATTGAAAATTGAGGCCAAAGTCAGAGAGACGAAGGGGAGCCCAAAAGAAAAAAAGGAGACAAGTGAGAGGACCACGTTGCCCCAGGACAGTGTCAGGAAGCGAGTACAACCTAGAGGATGCTGCAGTGAGATCTAAGGAATTCCTGTGCCTCTTTCCTATATAGGGTAGGCCTTGGGATCTGTGTCAAACAGATGAATCGTGTTCTCCCATGGCTGTAGTCCTTGCTGGGATAAGCACTAAAAATATACTTACCTTACAGTACGATGTGCTTCCATCCTTGAGCAGTTCTGGTGACGAAACTGAAAGTCAGAAACATATTACAAAAGTGAAATGATTTTCCTCCTCCTTTTAAGGATGCAGTTGAAAAAGAAGATCAAATGCCCATAGTTTGTAGAGCATGGCGTACTCGTCATAATTAGAACCACTGTTTCTCATTCCTCCTCCAAGGAATGTGCAGTTTCGGGAAGTGTGCACGCTCCCTGCAGGCGACAGCCGTGCGTCTTGTCAGCTTGCAGGGCAGGATGTGTGTGTGATAAATCTTTATGGACAGGAGCTTGAGCTGCTGCGGGTGTGGTCGAAGAATGGCATAGTACTTCTACTCAAAAAGGTGTATGATACTTTTGGGACAACTGGACAAACACTGAAAACGGTGGATAGTTAAACGAGAGATACAATTAACCCTCTAATGCTTTGTGGCAACTCTTGCTGAATGGACTCCGAGTATTCTTGGCTGTAACACTTGGTGAAGGCCAGTGCACTGAAAACGGTTAACTTAAACTTAAGTGGTTATTTCATTTCCAGGGGAAGTACTCCTCGGCTCCCCTCGGGAGACCCAGTGCACAGCTTACCGCGCTCCTAAAACCCGCAGCATCCTCCATTTGGGAGGAATGGGAGCTTGCTGGGGTGAGGGATGAGAGATGTTGGAGCTTTGAAAAACTCTGCCTCTGGGAGGAATCAAAGAGGCAGAAGTACGGGAACAGGGAGAGCAGGGTCGGCGAAATGAAAGCGAAGGATCCCCTGGTGGAGGCTGGTGGCTTGCTCGCGGGGTGGGGAAGCCCGGAGACCCTCTGGGTGGTGCGGGCCTGAGATTGCGCTCTGGGGCGGGAGGCCCCGCCCCCGCAGGACTGACGGGCTCCGCAGCCAATGTGCGGCGAGGACGGCGCGGTTCCCGCTCGGAGGGCGGTACTTCCTCCCGGCCCGGGGCTGGGGAGGGAGCGGGGTTGCTCCCGGGGGATGTCTGCGGGCGGGGCGGAGGGCACCTCGTGGGACCGAGACCTGAAGATACAGGGGGGAGGCTCGGGTCTCTGTCGCCCCCTGGTCCGTGTCTCGGTTCACGGTTCAGCTGCACCTCGGCCTCGCCGCTTGGACGGAAAGTTCATAGTTGATAAGCAACGAAGCCGGTCAGCAAACGAAATGTCCGAGTGACTGTGTGATGGGGCTTTTCCTCTGAAATTGGAAAGCAATAAATTTCAGAATCCAAGTTGTAAAGCATTTTCACCATTACCCGGGAATCTCTCCACGGTGGAGAATCCGTCTGCATTTAAAGCGTAAAGGCGGTCGCTGGATGGTCTGAACCACTCGTCGGGTTTCCTTATGTCGCTCGTACCTCTCTGGCCCCTCCGTTCCCTTCCCCACTTACACATTTTCCTGGCTGGACACTTGCAAGAGCTCTTTCCCAGCCCAGGAAAACAGCAGTCACTCCAAGAATGAGGAAGCCGCGTCTGGTATGAGGACGGCGTCCCAGGGGAGGGGGCAGAGGGGCGGGTGGTGCAATGGCCAGACCCGAATAATGAAAGTCAGCGCTGTAGTTGCAGATAATCGGGAGTGCACTGATAGTTTGCTTCCGTAAGTGAAAACCTCATAGTCCCCTCCCCTTCGTCTTCCGGGTGGTTGCAATCCACTGGGCTCTGATTTATTGCGAACATTGAAGTATTCTTTTCTTCTCAGCTGTTGTGCATTTACTGAATTGTAGGTTTCTTCATTTTCACTTAAACACGTGGTGGACTGAGACATCATCAGAGACTTAGGGCATTTCTAGAACCTAACACTGTTTTCCTAGGAACTGTCTGATGTTTTAAAATGTATCTCTGTATAGTATTACCAATGTAGCCACCCTTCAGGGCACCTGGAGAGGAGAGAAAGGAGGTTATTTAATGAATGCAGTTTTGGAAAATAAGTTGCTTAATGAGATAGTAAGTTCCAGATTTCCTTTCAGGTTTTGTTTCCTTTTTAAATAGTCTTTGGTATTTAAAAAATGTGCAGTGTAGCTGCAGCTGCGCAAAGCAGCACGTTCAAATTAAAATATTTGTCCCTTCAGATATTTGCTCGAGTTATGTGGATAGGTATTTTAGTAAATTATATGTAAAATATGGTAGCAAACTCAGTATAAGACTTGAGAGTGTTTTGGAAATGACCTGTGTGATGCCCGTTGGCTCTGAATTGCTTTATCAGCAGTGACTTTATGAGCATGTCTATAAATACATAGCAAGATGTTTTAAGAAGTGTTTCTTCACATTTTTGCATGTTTCAATTCAATCTCTCCTCTTCTCATTTTTGTAGGGGATATAGGTGAGTAACATTTGGTTGTATCATTATAATTATATCTGTTTGCAGGATATATTGGCGGTTCGGAATTTTTCAACTTATTCATAAAAATAATATAGAACTGTTCACTTTTAGAGTTACAAAACTCAGAAAGTGCCGATTCCTCTTTCGGTGATTGATATTTTGATTATCCCTTTGTGGTATATGTCTTTACAGAATATTTTTTTGTTCTAAGGAAAACTCTTAGAGAATATTTTTCATGGTTTTTGGTGGGTGGTGGGAATGAGGACAGGCAGTCATGAAGCATTCCTTAGTTTTTTAAGCAGGATGACTTCTTTTCCTAACCTTTGTCAAAGTAACAGCTCTGTCATACTATTTACGTAATGAACTTATACAATTTGAGCTATTTTATAATCGCTATCTGGAGTGTTAATCAGAACAGAATATAAGTGAATGGAACTTATTTAATTGGTCTATAAAAATGTAGGAATATGTTTTCTGTTACTTAATGGGAATAGATCTTTCTGTAAATCTGGCCATTGGTCTTCTGCTGATCATCAGTGTAAATAAGTAAGGGGCAACTTTTCCGTTCCAGGTGGCTTTTGTGTAGAACAGGGGTCTGGAAACTTTTTCTCTAAAGGGCCAGATAGTAAATATTTCTGGCTTTGTGAGCCATATGGTCTCTGCCATAGCTGCTGCCATTGTAGCCATGGTCAATACCTGAACAGGTGGGTGTGGCTGCGTTCCAGTAAAACTTCACTTATACAAACAGGCTGGAGGCCCACCCCTGCCCTGAAAGGTAACACCAAAGGGCTAAATAGGATTCTAGGCCATTGATGTTTGGGTTGACATGGATTTTCCACAGCAGTGTTTTATATGTAACTTTTTGGTCCTTTGACCTCTGTGGCAATCTTTTGACCTTTTTTCAGTCCCTTCAGAATAATGCCCAATTATTCGTTATCAGATTTTGTGTTTCATTTCAGAGACTTCATAAACATATGAACCACTTTTAAGTTTATCCACTTTTTCATGGTTTTCCACCTTTCTTTGCCTCGGGTTTGGGGGAGGATCCTCCACCCATTCTGTGATGTTGAATGATTGTGCACCTCTCTCCAGATTCCTTGTTCTTACTAAAGTGAGATGGAATCTGATTTCAGAGGTTTATCTTTGCTTTTTTGACTAATAGCACTTTAATGTGAATGTGTTTTGGTGTTTCTTTAACTAGGATTTTTCATGTTAAGCCTACTGGAGTGACTGCCTTTGTTGCTTTTAGAGAGAATTTCTGGCATCTGGGGGGGGAGTTGATTTTTTTTCTTAAGAAAACTTGACTTATTCTTTGTTTTGCTTTGGTTTTTTTGGTGACTGAACCAGCTTTTGTGGTTCTTTTTTTAAATGAAATATAATTCCTATAACACTATGTTAGTCTCAGGTGTACAGTGTAATATTAGATATTTGTATATACTGCAAAATGATCACCACAGTAAGTCCTGTTAACATTTATCACCATACATAGTTACAAAATTTTTTTCTCACGATGAGCATTTTCAATATCCTTTCTCCTAACTGCTTTCAAATGCACAATATAGTTTTATTAACTATAGTCCCCACTATGCTGTACATTGCCTCCACATGCCTTGTTCATTTTATAATTGGAAATTTGTATCTTTTGATTCTATACAACCATTTTGCCCACTCCCCACCCCCCACCTCAGGCAGCTACCAATCTGTCCTCTATTTCCATAAACTCAATTTTGTTTTTTTTTTTTAGATTCCACGTATAAGTGAGATCATATGGTATTTATCTTTTTCTGTCTGACTTATAATGCCCTCAGAATCTATCCACGTTTTAGCAAATGGCAAGATTTCATTCTTTTTTATGGCTGAATAATTCTCATCGTGTGTGTGTATGTGTGTGTGTATGCCATATAGAAGATAGAAGAAGAAGATATATATACACCATATCTTCTTTAACTTTGTCCATCCGTGGACAATTAGGTTGCTTCCATGTCTTGGCTATTGTAAATAATGTTGCAGTAAACATAGAGGTACATATATCTTTTCGAATTAGTGTTTTTGTTTTCTTCAAATAAATACCCAGGAGTGGAATAGCTGGATCATATGGTAGTTCTCTTTTACATTTGTGGAGGAATCTCCATATTGTTTTCCATAGTGGTTACACCAATTTACATTCTTACTACAGTGTACGAGTATTCTCTTTTCCCACATTCTCACCAACGCTTGTTGGTTCCTGTCTTGGTAATTATAGCCGTTCTGATGGCCATGAGGTGATATCTCATTGTAGTTTTGATTTGCATTTTCCTAATAATTAGTGACACTGAACATCTTTTCATGTGCCTCTTGGCCATCTGTATGTCTTCCTTGGAGAAATATCTGTTCAGATCTTTTGCCCATTTTTTAATTGGGTTGTTAGTTTTTGGTTGTTGAGATATATGAGTTCTTTATATATTTTGGATATTTACTCCTTATCAGATATATGGTTTGCAAATACCTTCTCCCAGTTGTTAGGTTGTCTTTTCATTTTGTTGATGGTTTCCTTTGCTGTGCAGAAGCTTTTTAATTTGATGTAGTCCCATTAGTTTATTTTTTCTGTTGTTTCCCTTGCCTGGTCAGACATGGTACTTGAAAATATTCTACTAAGACCAATGTCAGAGTGTACTGCCCATGTTTTCTTCTAAAAGTTCGTGGTTTCAGGTCTTACATTCAAGACTTTAATCCATTTTGAGTTATTTTTTGTGTGTGGTGTCAGATAATGGTCTACTTTCATTCTTTTGCATGTGGCTGTCCAGTTTTCCCAGCACCATTTATGGAAGAGACTTTCCTTTCTCCATTGTATCTTCTTGGCTCCCTTGTCGAAAATTAGCTGTCTATAGATGTGTGAGTTTATTTCTGGGTTCTTGATTCTGTTCCATTGATCTGTGTGTCTGTTTTTGTGCCAGTCCCATGCCAGTTTGATTACTATAGCTTTGTAGCATATTTTGAAATCAGGGAGTGTGATACCTCCAGCTTTGTTCTTTTTTCTCAGCAATCCTTTGGCTATTTGGGGTCTTTTGTTGTTCCATATAAATTTGAGGATTCTTTGTTCTATTTCTGTGAAAAATGTTGTTGGAAGTTTGATGGGGATTGCATTGAATCTGTAGATTGCTTTAGGAAGTATGGACATTTTAGCTATATGTATTCTTCCAATCCAAGAGCACCGAATATCTTTCCATTTCTTTGTGTCTTCTTCAATTTCTTTCAACAATGTTTTATAGTTTTCAGTGTATAGGTCTTCCACCTCTTTGGTTAAGTTTACTCCTAGGTATTTTATTCTTTTTGTTGCAATTGTAAATAGGATTGTATTCTTATTTTCTCTTTTTGCTACTTTGTTGTTAGTGTATAGAAACACAACTGATTTTTGTATGTTGATTTTGTATCCTGCAACTTTACTGTATCCATTTATGACTTCTGAAAGGTTTTTGGTGGATTCTTTATGTTTTCTCTATGTAAAATCATGTCATCTGCAAATAGTGACAGTTTCAGTTTCCTTTCCAGTTTGGATCCCTTTTATTTCTTTTTCTTGCCTGATTACTCTGGCTAGGGCTTCCAATACTATGTTAAATAAGAGTGGTGAAAGTGACATCCTTGTCTAGTTCCTGTTCTTAGAGAGAGAGTTTTCAATTTTTCTCCATTGAGAATGATACTCACTGTAGGTTTGTCATATATGGCCTTTATTATGTTGAGTACTTTCCTTCTGTACCTATTTTATTCTGAGTTTTTATCATAAATGGGTGCTGTATCTTGTCAAATGCTTTCTCTGCATGTACTGAGATGATCATGTAGTTTTTATTCTTCATTTTGTTAACGTGCTGTATTGCGTTGATTGATTTGCAGATGTTGAACCATCCCTGCGTCCCTGGAATGAATCCCACTTGATAATGGTGTATGATCTTTTTAATGTATTGTTGTATTCGATTTACTAGTATTTTGTTGAGGATTTTTGCATTGATGCTCACCAGTGATACTGGCCTGTAATTTTCTTTTTTTTAAATGTTGTCCTTGTCTGGTTTTGGTATCAGGGTAATGTTGGCTTTGTAGAATGAGTTAGGAAGCTTCCCCTCTTCGATTTTTTGGAAGGGTTTGAGAAGGATAGGTATTAAGTCTTCTTTGAATGTTTGGTAGAATTCACCAGGTAAGCCGTCTGGTCCCGGACTTTTGTTTTTTGGGAGGTTTTTAATTACTGTTTCGATCTCCTTGCTGGTGATTGGTGTATTCAAATTCTCTATTTCTTCTTGATTAAGTTTTGGAAGGTTGTATGATTCTAAGAATTTATTCATTTCTTCTCAATTATCCAATTTATTGGCGTATAGCTTTTTGTGATATTCTCTTATAATCTTTTGTATTTCTGAGGTGTCTGTTGAATTTCTTGTCTTTCCTTTCTGATTTTATTTATTTGAGTCTTCTCTTTTTTTCTTGGTGAGTTTAACTAAAGATTTGTAAATTTTGTTTATCTTTTCAGAGAACAGCTCTTAGTTGTTGATTGTTTTCTATTGTTCTTTTTAGTCTCTATTTCATTTATTTCTGCTCTGATTTTTATTTCCTTCCTTCTACTGATTTTGGGCTTTGTTTGTTCTTCTTTTTCCAGTTCCTTTAGGTGCACTGTTGGATTATTTGAGGTTTTTCTTGTTTGTTGAAGAGGGCCTGTATTACTATAAACTTGCTTCTTAGAACTGCTTTTGCTGTATCCCATAGATTTTGGCATGTCATATTTTCATTTTCATCTGTCTCCAGGTATTTTTTAAATTTCTCCTTTGATTTCTTTGTGGACCCAATTGTTGTTCAGTAGCATTTTGTTTGATCTCCGCATTCTTGTGGCTTTTCCGATTTTCTTCCTGTAGTTGAGTTTTAGTTTCATCCCATTGTGGTCATAAAAGATGTTTGGTATTATTTCAGTCTTTTTAAAATTTATTAAGACTTATTTTGTGGCCTAATATGTGATCTCTCCTGGAGAATGTTCTGTATGCATTTGAGAAGAATGTGTGTTCTGCAGTTTTTGGATGGAATGTTCTGTATATATCTACTAAGTCCATTTGGTTATTGTGTCATTTAAGGCTAATGTTTCCTTATTGATCTTCTGTTTGGATGATCTATCCATTGGTGTAAGTGGAGTGTTAAAGTCCTGTACTGTTATCGTGTTGTTGTCTGTTTCTCCTTTTATGTCTGTTAATAATTGCTTTATATATTTAGGTGCTCCTGTGTTGGGTGCATAGGTATTTACAAGTGTTAGATCCTCTTGTTGGATTGTTCCCTTTATCATTATGTAGTGCCCTTCTTTGTCTTTTGTTACAGTTTTTGTTTTAAGGTCTATTTAGTCTGGTACGAGTATTGCTACCACAGCTTTCTTTTCATTGCCATTTGCATGGAGTATCTTTTTCCATCCTTTCACTTTCAGCTTGTGAGTGTCTTTAGGTCCGAAGTGTGTCTCTTGTATGCAGCATATATACGGGTCTTATTTTCTTATCCAGTAGGCCACCTGTGCTGTTTGCTTGGAGCATTTTGTCCATTGACTTTTAAAGTAGCTGTTGATAAGTATGTACTTAATGCCATTTTGTTACATCCTTTCTGGGTGTTTAGTGGTTCTTCTCTGTTATTTCTTCTTCTATTCCTCTCTTTCCTTGTGGTTTGATGGCTTTCTTTAGTATTATGTTTGGGCTACTTTGTCTTAATTTTTTATGTATTTATTGAAGATTTCTGGTTTGTGGTTACCATGAGGTTCATCTATAATAGTCTACATATATAGCAATCTATTATATTAAGTTGATAGTCTCTTTAGTTTGACCTCTTGCTACAAGCTCTACTCCCCTCTTCCCACATTTTATGTTTCTGATATCACATCTAACCTCTTTTTTTGTGCATGTGTGTCTGTTACCCTCTTATGGAAATAGATAATTTTAGTACTTTTGTCTTTTGATCTTCATATTAGTGTCACAGGTGGTTGCTGTGCTACCTTTACTGTATATTTGCCTTTACCAGTGATTTTCTTGCTTTTCTTTCTTTCTTTTTTTTTTTGATAATTTTCTTATTCCTATTTGTGGCTGTCTTCTGCTTTCCAGTTAAAAAGCCCCTTTAGCATTTCTTGTAAGGCTGGTTTCTTGGTGATAAACTCCTTTGGTTTCTGCGTGTCTGGGAAACTCTTATCTCGCCTTCCATTCTGAATGATAACCTTGTCAGGTAGAGTATTTTTCCTTTCAGTACTTTAAATATGTGGTGCCACTCCCTTCTAATCTGTAAGGATTCTGCTAAGAAGTCAGCTGATAGCCTTTTGGGGTTTCCTTTGTACTGCCTTTCTCTTGCAGCTTTTAGGATTCTCTCTCTATTTTTAATTCTTGACATTTTAATTATAATGTGTCTTCAGGTGGGCCTCCTTGGGTTTATCTTGTTTGGTGCTCTCTGTGCTTCCTATACCTGGATGTCTGTTTCCTTCCTTAGGTTAGGAAAATTTTCAGCTATTATTTCTTCAGATAGATTCTCTGCCCCTTTGTCTCTCTCTTCTCCTTCTGGCACACCTATAAAACAGATGTTAGTGTGCCTGATGTCCCAGAGGTCCCTTAGAATGTCCTCATTCTTTTTAATTCTTTTTTTCTTTTATCTGTTCAGCTTGGGTGATTTCCTCTAGTCTTTCATCCAGCTCACTGATCTATCCTTCTGTATTATCTAGTGTGCTATTTGGTCCCTCTAGTGAATTTTTCATTTCTAGTATTGTATTCTTCATTTCTGATTGGTTGTTTTTTTAATATATTCCAGTTCTTTGTTGAAGTTCCAACTGAGTTCATCCGTTCTTCTCACAAGATCAGTGAGCATCCTTATGAGTTTTAATTTGTACTCTTTTTTAGGTGGATGGTTTATCTTTATTTCATTTAGTTCTTTTTCTAGGGTTTTATCCTGTTCCCTTGTTTGGAATATATTCCTTTGTCTCCTCATTTTGCCTCTTTCTCTGTGCTTATATCTATGTATTAGGTGGGTCGGCTATGTCTCCCCATCTTGGAGAGGTGGCCTTATGTAAGAGATGCCTTATGAGGCCCAGCAGTGTGCTTCCCTCTCATCACCAGTTCCAAATGTTCCAGGAGTGACCTCTGTGTGGGCTAAGTGTGTCCTTCTGTTGTGGCAGGGTTGCTCTTGTTGCAAGTGCGCAGGGAGGCTAGGCTGTACCCCTGTCCAGCTGCTTGTAATGCTTGGCTTTGTGTGGCTGCTGTGGACCCTTCAGTTACTTTATTGGGCATGGAGTGCCCCCGCACAGTTGGCTGCAGGTCTAACAGCACATTCCTGCAGCAGCTTTTCTGTTAAGTGGGTATGCCCCAAGTGTGGCTGGTTGCTAGGCTCACGGACTTAGAGTGGCTGTAGGCCTCTGTCCTGCAAGGCTGTTGTCAGCTCTCAGGGTCGCAGCTGATGAGCCCGGCCCCAGGCATGGGAGCACCCAGTTGTTTCAGGCTTTGGAAGGTGGGGCTGATCCCCTGTGTGGCTGTTTGAGAAGTGCAAGTCTGCTGCAGCTGACAAGCCCCACCACCTGCAGGGCCACACCCTCCTTCAGCACAGACCTGCCCTGTGTGCCTCTCCTGACCCAATGAAGTGGACCCATTTGCCCCACTGCAGAGGCCCCACACACTCCACCAATGCAGGCATGTCCCTCATGCATGCCTTGCCCCACAGAAGTGGACCCACTCACCCCACCTGTATGGGCCCACAATTTGCCGGAGGGCTTGCTTTTGGGTCTGGCCAGTCCCTAGGATGGGCTGCCTGCCCTGGCTGAGCTGGGTTAAATCAGTGCTCTAGTGAGTGGGGCAGATCCTGGGCTAACAGTCCAGAGGACAAACCCCAGTGGCATCTTCCAGCATCTGTGTTAGCAATCCACTACTAGGTCACAGTAATGGCTGCCGCCAATGTCTCAGTCCCTGGGGAGGTCTCACCTCTCACTGAGAGGTACCCAGAGCCCATCAGGTAAGTCTCTGTTCACCAAAGGACTGTGCACCTTCCTTTCTGGTGATTTTAGGTTGCCTTCAGAAATGGGTGAATTTGTGTGTGGGCCCTTTAAGAGCAGGCTTTTTCCCCCCCTTCTGTCTGCTAGGTTTTCTGAGGATATTCCCTGTTGTGGTTAATAGCCAGGAAAGCTAGATATTATGACCCTTGTCTTGGTTGTGCTGAGTCCAAAAGCTGCTTATTGTTGTTAATGCTCTCCTGCTCAGATCTCCTGCTCCTCCAGGGAAGGCTGTGTGTCTTACTATTGCTCCCAGCTGTCTGTGAGGCGCCATGCTCAAAGGTGGCTTTTTTCTCTCCAGAAAGGAATTTCTCCCTCTTCCACTTCAGTCAGCACTCGCTTGTAGTGGGGGTTCTTTTTATCCCATTTTCAGTTCTCTCTCAGGGGCAATTATTCCAACAGTAGTTGTAAATTTTTTGTGTCTGTGGGAGCAGGTGAGTTCAGAGTCCTCCTACGCCGCCATCTTGACAGCATTTCCTTATCTAAGTCTTTTATAGAAGACTTTTTTTCCAGTAAAAATACCACTGGAAAGTCCTGTGTTTTTGGGAGGGCGTACAGTCAGGACGTGTGTTGGGGGGTACCCCTTCCCTTGGCTGTGAGAAGAACTGGCTGTAGGCTGAGCTGGGTGCAGCCGCTGAGAAGCAGTGGAATGGATTGGAAAACGCAGTAGCTTTGCAATCACACAGTCGAGTTGCCCAGGCCTAGCCCAGAGGGGCTTCCAGGCGTGCTGGAATATTGACCCCTGAGTTGGTCAGATGTGGCTTTCAGAGCTTCCAGCCTCATTGCCACCAGCTGCTGCCAGCTTCTTCTCTTTACTGGACCTTGCTGCACAAATATTATCATTTTCTGTGATCACTATGATGTGAAAAAGACTAAGCCCCAGGTTTGTCTCCTGCTTTGTGACCTTAGTTGAGTTTCTTGGTTTGTTTGGACCAGTTTTCTCAGCCTAGGTAAGGTTGCTTTGAGGAGTATGTGAAGACGTCTTTGTAAAAGTTGGGTGTTAGGCTTAGCAAGCATTAGCTTCATTTCACCCATTTCTCTGTTAGGACCTTCAGCTGTGGGCCACACGTCTCTTGTTCTCAGTTTCTTCTGTTGACAGGCCCTGTTGCCCCCTTTGCCCAGCCCAGCGTTGTCAGAGTGGGCTCCTGCTCAGCTTGACTGCCATTTCTGCTTCTCGGCTTGAATTCTGCCCCTTCCTCTTTGCTGATTTCCAGATTCACAATTTCATGGTGCCCACGTTAGAGTTAGTGTTTTTATGATTCTTTTTGGAGGTGGGGAGAGGCAGTAATCCCTTTCCTCAGGTAGGAAAAAACCACAAGAGGCTTTGGCAGGTTGTATTTTGGACAGCAGAAAATGAGGGTTGCAAAAAGATCCTTAAACTGATTTTGCCATTTACAATGGCAAAATTAAAACTCTTCTTTCTGGTGTACTTACAGTTCTGTTTTATTTTTTTGTTGTTGAAGTATTTTCCACAAATCCTCATATTTACCTGGCAGATTACCATAATTTTCATCATGGTCGTAACCATAACAAAGCCATGTATCTTGTATTATCTTTGGGAAAATTGAATAGATATGTTTATGAGAAATTGTTACAGTTCCAAAGTGTGAGGGATTCCACATTTTCCACTGCCTTTTTTATTTAACTGCTGGATCCTATATTAAAATAATGTGATATGTTTGCATACCATCATGAAGACACCCAGAAATGGACAGTAGGTAATTTATTTTAGGCAAATAGCATGTCCTTATTCCAAACAGTTTATTTCTAGGCATGGTTTCTTATTCAACAAATATGGGTAAATTGCAGGATATTATACAAGAAGAATGCGTATTGATGGATTGATTTTATGGAAAGAAATTGATGTTTTTTGTTTTCAATTTCTTATGGCAGTCTACAGATTTCCTTCCTTTATTTTCTTTACAGTCTTTGGTCTTAGAACACATATAGAACAGTATGGCGGCAGGTGAGGTATTCAGTGAAAACTGGCGTTTCTTAACATTTTCAACATACATCTAAAATAAAGGTGTTTTTGGTGAACATCAGCCCTGAGCTAACATCTGTGGCAATCGTCCTCCTTGTTTTCTTTTTATATGTGGGTCGCTGCCGCAGCATAACTTGGTGAGTGTTGTAGGTCCGTGCCTGGGATCCAAACCTGTGAACTTGGGCCGCCAAAGTGCAGTGCATCAAACTTAGCCACTACACCACCAGGCCAGCCCCTAAAATAAAGTTTTAATAAAGTTTCTACACTTGGTAAATTTTTGATTATAGAATGGCATATTGTTTTCAACTTCACTTTGTCATTTTATGACCTGGATTGTTTAAAATATCAGCTAACTGGTAAAGAGTTGTGTTTTATTCGACAGTTCTCCATTTACTCTTCTAATCATTCTCTCTTTTTTGTTAAGTAGGAAGGAATTTATTACATTGTACTTAATATTGTGTTTGATGATTGGGAGGGAGTGTGAGCGTCCAGCAAAGTTCCCCATACCAGGCCACCGAGGGAACTGCTGCCTCTTCTGTGATGAGAAAGCCGCCAGTATGGGACTGCACAGCCGCTGCCCTGAGCAGGACACAGCCGCAGTAAGGAAGGTGCTGCTCTTTGGGGCCCCAGCACCAGCCCTTGACTGCTGTGGTCCAGGAAATGGATGCTCTGGGCCCTGGCTCTTAACACCTGTTGTAGTTACTAGGGCTGCCCCAACAGATGTCCACAAACTGAGCAGGTTAAAACAGCAGAAATTTATTGTCTCATGGTCCTGAAGGTCAGAAACCTTCAGGTGTCCATGGGGTGGACACAGGGCCATGCTCTGTGAAGTCTTTAGGGAGAATGTGTCCCATGCCTTTTTCTTAGCTTCTAGTGCTGGCAGAAGTCCTTGATGGTCCCTGGCTTGTGGACGTATCACCCCAATCCATCTCTGTCACGTGGTATCCTTCCTGTGTGTCTGTCTGCCTCTCTCTTCCTCTTCTTATATACAGATTTTTTTTTTTTTCTGGGAAAGATTTGCCCTGAGCTAACATCTGTTGCCAATCTTCCTCTTTTTCAGTCTTCCTCCCCAAAGCCGCAGTACACAGTTGTATATTCTAGTCGTAAGTCCTTCTGGTTCTTCTGCATGAGCCGCTGCCACGGTGTGGCGACTGACAGACGGGTGGTGTGGTACCGAACCCGGGCCGCCTGAGTCGAGAGTGCCGAACTTTAACCACTAGGCCGCCGGGGTTGGCTCTCTTCTTATGAAGACACCAGTCATACCGGGTTAGGGCAACGTAATGACCTCATCTTTACCTCTAATCCGCTTAAACTTAAAATTTAACAAGAAAAATCTGTACTTTGCCTTTTAGATTCTTTACCCTGCAAAGCGTTTTTAGATTTCTGGTCTTTTTATTCTGTTCTGAACAGAACGTCTTCAGGTCGTTCAGAGATTATACCTGAGAGACAGAGGCACCAGAGCTGTCCTGTCCATGTGTCGTCTGTGCTCAGGGTTCTGTTGCTGCCACGAAACAGCTGTTCCAAAATCTAGTTTTCCGTTTACCATTACAATCTTGTAGTTTCCCTCAGGCGACCTTAAGTGCACAATTCACTAAATCCAAAACTTTCAGAACTGGAAGAAACTGATGAATTGTCTAAACTGGCCTTTTCATTAAATGTGTGAGTAAACTGAACCCCGGGGTTGGAAACTTGCTAATCCATGTTCTTCTAGATTCCGTGACCGTCATATTGCCTTGTGTGTTACCCTTGTACTATTCTGCACAGTGTTTTGTTTTTTTTCACACTTCGCCTGAATTAGCAGCATCCTGCTCGGTTCATGTTGCGTGCTCGACAGACTTGCTGTTAGAGCGATGACATGGTACCTGTGATTTCACGTCTCGGGGCCTGGATTCAAGTCGGCAGATATTGGCGTGCCTGATTGTGCAGTGGTGAAGTATTTCTCTAAAATAAGGAACATCAGGGTGTGTTGCTATATCCTCGCTCTGAAATAGGATCAAAGGAGAAGAAATTACCATTATGGAGGTTAGTCCCAGGAAGGATCCCTTAGTTAGAGGCAGTAGGTAGGATAGTAAAGGCCAGAAAGTTCATGGATGGTCACAGGGTTGCCTGATCAATATTTCATAAATATGTATTTCGTTATATTATATGCCTTGAGTCCTAAGAGCCAGCTTTCCTTGAGTGTTAATCGTTTTAGTATATCAGAAACTTACCTGCCCCCGTTCCTTCTTGCGTGTTTGCCTTAAGTGTCTGGGACCCCACTGATTTGCTTCTCCCTCTGCTTTCTTCTTCTCACTGTGACTCAGAGATCCTGTTGGGCTGGGTTCCCTTCATCTGGAGCTGTGCCTCTCTCTTAGAAGTTGGTTCTCGTTTGTTTGGTTATTAGACACGTTCCCTGTTTCAGTCAAAATCCTGCCTTGCCAAGCAGAATGGTTAGAAGTTAATCACATCAAACCAGAAGGGTTTATTTCATGATTCCTTGAAATAGTTATATCTCTTTATACATTGAAAATAATTTTTACAAAATTTGTATGTCTGTTCAAGAATATATAGGTGACCTTTTTGCCATTAGCAAGATAAGTTGCATTTTCAAAGCATTTGTCCTATTGCTCTGTTTCTCAGACTACGGTCAGCCTGTGTCAGCGCTTCTGGTTTGATAAGTGTGTGCATTGGCATTTTAAAACAAGTACCCTGGGTGATTTTTACACACAGGTTCGGAGAGCGGCAGGTCTGTGATGGGAACCTGCATTTGTAGAGTCCTGCAGGTCATTCTCACATAGCTTGTTCTCAGGCCGCACTAAGAAATGCCGTGTGGTCTTTTTAAAAAATGTTTTTAAATTTAAAAATGATTGTTTATGAGAGTCCATTTTTTGTGCTAACGTCATTTCCGGCCAGAAGTGTGCAGCCCTTCGGAGTACCTCACACCTGATAATCGGACTCTTGCAGCGCATGTCACCATTGTCCCAGCACAAAGGCTGGATTGGTGTTATTGAAATCACTGTTATAAATCAATTAAAATAAATTAGCTAAAGAAGTGTAAATATTTTATAAGTAACAACTGAGTAGTAACATGAGAAAATTTCACTTCAAACAAGTGAAAGAAAATCGTGCGTCTGAGTGTTAGTTTTAGTTCTGTCCCCGCCGAACGGTCCCGTGTTAATGCACTGCTTGTGCTGCCTGCTCTTCTCACCATTTTTGGCATTTCGAAGGTGTTTCTCTCGGCGGGGTGTGAAAGCTCACCACTTCCCGTAAGCTGAGAGAGTTTGCTCTGTGCTCATGGCACAAGCCCTGTGCCTCGCCGTCAGGTTTGGCCTCTCGTCCCCGCTGCCGGAGTTCTGCCTGCAGTTCTCAATCTTGCTCCTGGGCTTGGCTGCACCGCACTTTCCTGTCTTGCACATCTGGCCATGCTGGCAGGTGTTCAAGAACATCACGATGAGTCGATGAGTAACCTGTTCCTTTTCCATGACTGTCTTATTTCCATTGATAACAAGGGGCTGGTGCTTGAGTTCCTTTTAACTTCCCTCCTTGACAGGAGATACAGGCCTTTGCATGCATGGTATGTTCTCGAGTCAAGAAAGCCTAACTCGGTCGCTTTAAAAGGACTTTCTGTAAGTGATTTTTTTTTAACCTTTTTCTTTGATTTGGAGCTTATAATCAATCCAGGCCATTTTTGTTCATAACCATTCCTATTCCCCATCCTTTTTTTTTTTTTTTTTTGATCTAATAATAAGAGGCAGGTTGACATAGAAGGTTTTGGAAGTCCTGGATTAAGTCCAGGTGTTCATTTTTACATCTTTTCAAATGCCAAGCACGGATCTGACACTTAGTGTGCGCTCAGTTCATATGCACAGAATGCAGTCTTCAGAGTTAACTATCTGGCCTCTGAGGGAGCACTGATAGTGTGATTCATGGTCCAGATGACGAACAGGAGCCCAGGCTGTAATGATGTACTGATGAAGAAGAGTTAGGAAAGGCTGGGACCCTTGTCTCTGGGAGTGTGGTCCCTGACTGGGCAGTGCTGTCATTCTGAGGCCTTTTTTGTTTGTGGGGTGGGTTCTCATCCTCTGAATGTCAGTATTTCCACTGTAAGACACAAACACCCATTTTTCTTCCTTGTGAGCTTTGTGGGGCGTTTGCATATGCATTTGAGACTGTTGGAAAGATGATCCCGTTCATTGCACAGCATTTGTTGTTAAACTTGGTTTCCAGTCGAGGTGCTCTTTCTCTGAATTTGGAAGGCATACTTGCCCGAGAGCAGAGGGTGAGATCATCTGATCCCTGGAGATCTCCAGCAGCCATAAGCTGAGTGATTCCGTGATCCTGTTCACTTTAGGATCCTTTTTCCATTTGTTCCCTTCTTTTCTCCATTTTCCTGCTGGCTCTCACCTATTCGCAAGTTGAAGGAAGAGAAATTTGGGGGTTGTTGGTAGGTAGCAGAAGGTGAGTAAACAGATATTCTAAAGAAAGATCTAGCTTTATGCTTTTACACTCTCAGTTTTGATTAATTGAGAACATGGGAGCACAGGAATGACACCCAGTTTTAATGGCTCCACATTGGGACTTCCGCTGTCCGCCTGACCCCAATCAACCTTTCTGGGTTCATTTCTTTATACTCCCCTATATTTTAGTCACATCTGACAACTCACCATTTTTTTTGATAAATTTTGTACCCTTTCTGCCTTTTCTGCTTTATTTCTATGCTTTTCTCACTGCTTTTAATGCTTATTTTCTGCACTTCAAGTCTTCAATCTCAGTGTATGAAAATCATCTTCATCTTTTAAGGCACTGCTCGAATATTATACAGAAAATATGAAGAAATCGTCCTTCTGCTTCTTAAGGCCTTTAGTACTTCCTGACTGTCCCTGTGGTTCTGCTTGTCTTAGCTTCCTTCCTGGAATATAAACTTCTGGAAGATGTGAATCATGTCCTGTACATACTTGTGTTTCCTGCAGGACCTGGGACCATTCTTGTCAGAACTGGCCATTCAGGGAATGGCAGATGACTGCATCCCAGCAACTCTGTGGGGCAGAAGCTCTGGGCAGATCGTGGCACTGAGAGAATGTCCAGAGCAATTGAGCAGTTGCTTTCAGGGAAGTCTAGGGTGAATGCCAGGCACTTGTCCCCGCAAGGCCCATAGGCCCTAGTATGAGGGAGGTCTTACCATGTGGTACAGAAGAGGGTCTGATCTGCAAGTGTCACTGTCAGGCTATTGAGAGATCTAGTCTGAGACTCGGGCTTGGATTTGACTTCTGAATTTTAAGTTCTGAAAGATCTCAGAGTGGGGCAAGATGGGAATCAGAACTAGGAAAAATGAGTGTGGCAGACATGAATTTGGTGGGAATGGGGGGTGGGGGTGTAGGGTCAACACAGAGACCATTTGGTGGTTAGTATAAGTTGGAGGCTTGGGCAACAAGGAACAAAGTAAGAACTGAGTTCCTGGAATTAGGACGTGAGGCTAAAACAGGACCAGTCAGCTGAAATTGATTTGAAGCTGATTTACTGAACTGTTCGCTAGGTGTCCTTGTATTTCCCTTCCTTAGGGGTGGCCCTAAGTGGTCTGTAAAGGGGTAGGGAACTGCTCTGCCGGTAAAAGGCACTTACTATATATTTGCCAAATTAATTCCATTTAGACGTTCTAACGATCCCCTCATGGAGAAAATGTTGAGCTGAGTCAAAGAAAGAAATAACTAACTTAATACTTGAACTTATTCCTTTCTTAAGAATAATTGCTAATTCGAAATGATGGAAGATTGTCATTGGATTTGTGGCCATCAAATGCTGACATGGTGAAAGGTGGTTCTACTTCAAAACAGATAAATTTTGTTTAGTATCTTTTCATAGTTTTCACTGCCAGAAGTTTAAAAGAACAATCACAATGCCAATAATTATTTTAAAAAACGTTTAAAGTACTTAAAAAGGGCCTGTGCCAGATGGACCAAAGACAGATGTATGTTCATGAACTAATGAACACATAGGAAATTCACCTGGAAAGGTACCTGGAGATTGACCCTCTCCTCTCCTGTGGTATGATTGTAAAGAGTTACTTGTACCTTTCTGTTGTCAGATTTTGATTTTAATAGCAATAAAAGCTGTAGTGCTTTGAGATCTCTTTATTTGGTTCTTAGTTAATGGCCGATCAGGAGCTAGCGTCCAAGTAGAATCAAGATTATTATAAAAGGGACCTCAGATAGATTTGTTCAAAAATGTTTGGTCTATGAGCTGTATGAAGAAATTAAGTTTAGACTTGAAAATCCAGACTTCGGAGATAGTATAGTGTACTTTACCAACAAAAAGAGTTATTTATTTTTTTATCAACAGAACCCCCTTTAGTATCTTCTTTCCCCCTTTTAAAATTTAAGATTGAGTTAACCTTATTTATTTATCTATCAATGCATTTTTTTAAGAAATAGTCCCAACACCTACTCGCTTCTAGGCAGGTTTTTTTCTTGCTTAAAGTCCTTCAGTTATTGTCTTCAGAATAATTTCCAACCCTCAGTCTCTTAAAAATACAATTGGGCCCTTGGTTCTTGGCTCTGCTGCCTGCCGCGCTCCTGTCTTCCTGCACTGCGGTGGCTCCCTGGCTCTTCCATGCTTTGGTCAGGAATGGCCTCCTCTTTTTGGCCTGGTTAGCACCCACGCATTCTGTGAGACGCACCTCAGCTGTCTTCTCTGCAGGGTCCTGCCTGACCCGGCAGCCTGCTTAGGCACCTTCCTGTCAGCTCTTGTTAGCAGTTCCCTGTGACGGTGTCCGTCGGAATAGTGCTTCCTTATGTTGTACAGTATGTGTCCCCTGTGGACAACTTGAGGGACCGGAATTGCCCTTGTCCCTTTTGTATTCCTGGCAGCTAAGGTAGACACATTGGTTGTGCTGGAAAAAATGGCTTACGGAATGAGTTGGAGAAGATAGGAGAGATGAGGGGTCCAGGACAGCCCCCAGTGTTGGCAGGGGCGTCTGATAGATGAGGGTACCCTTCATCTCCAGTTCTAGCACCCTCCCTCTCCGCACTTTGAATAGCTGTGGCTCTTTATTGAAGTGGGATGAAAATAAAGAAATTAGAGACTCAACTTTCTTGCTGATTCTTAGGACATTTTATTTATGTCATGGTATTTGCTGCCTCTGGAGGCAGGGGTGTAGAGGTCTTTCACTAACCATAAAGAGGGATCATCTTTCCTTTTGGTGGAATATTTTCTCACTCGTTGGCGATTTTGACTGTCTTTGTAGTCTTTCGTAAGCAGGAGGAGTATGGTCATGAGTTAGGAAGAGCAAACTTAGTCCCAGTGTGGTTTTAGAAGTCTTCTCATATCTCTATACAAATATGCTTGCAGCTGGCCTTTACATGTCATTTTGGTGCTAAGATTGTCATCTAGGGCCTCCTGTGCATAGAACCTACAAATCTAATGAATATTGAAATGGTATAACTTCCTGTGCTTGGCTAGGGAAAGGGGGAGTTGAAATACTCTAAGATATAAGGGATTACAGGTTTTGCCTTTGTTATAGATAAAGTTCTCATAGTGTCTCATGGTGAAGAGCAAGGGAGAAGAAATATTAACCAGACCAGCTTAGAATTCAGAGTTCTACTGTTTAAGCAGCGAGTATAGAATAGCTTCCCCAATTCTCATTAAATCTACATTCATCAAAACTAACCAAGTTAAGAACAAACCACGGCTTCTTTGTGTGGTAGGGGGCAGGTGGCTCTCTCATGTCGAGTTTGGGATGCTGTGGGATACGTGAGTGACACTGTCTAACGGGCAGTTGATTATATGTAACTTGAATGTAACAGTGAAGTCTGGCCTGGGGTGGAGCTCTGATGTCCTGGGTATGGGAGGGGGTGATGGAGTACGCCTGGAAGCAGATGAGTCTGTCTGGGGAAAGTGTGTTAGGGGTCTTGTTCGTCCTGCTCACTTACAAGGGCAGTTGCATTAAAAGGCAAATAAATACTCAACGAATACTGGGAGACACTAAAAGTTAACTCGGGTATTGCTGCCTGACTTTAGCTCTAAGTATAATATGTAAGGTATTTTTTTGTGAGGACCCAAATAATACCATTTCCAGCCTTAATAAATCTGTGCTTTTATTTTTAAAATTTTTTTATTTTATGAGGAAGACTAGCCCTGAGCTAACATGTGTGGCAGTTTTCCTCTGTTTTTTGTGTATGGGACGCCTCCACAGCGTGGCTGATGAGTGGAGTAGGTCCATGCTCGGGATCTGAACCAGTGAACCTGGGCCCCTCAAGTGGAACATGGGGAACTTGAACCACTTGGCCACAAGGCCGACCCCCAATAAATCTGTGCTTTTAAAGCCTCTTACTGTATGCCATCTTTCTGAGATTTTATTCTTTAGTTACAGGAATACATTTTCATAGATTCAGAAGGTTTCTGAAAGCAGACTTTAATAGATATCAATTATATAGTTCCATTTGAGTGTCTGTAAGTCTATAGTCACTATTAATTAGATTTTTAGTTTTTTTGTGAATCCTTTTGTCTCATAAAATCCTAGATTGCTTCATCAGCATAACATTATGTTTGTTATTCCTGCTATTAATTTAAAATATTAATCCTTATGCTTTGGATAGTGTCTTCTTCGTAGCATCCTAGTTTCACATGATAAGTGTGCCAGAGAAAGCACATTTGTTTCTAGTCTCTGTGTGTGTTAGAAGACACACGCATGAAGTTTGGCATGATCCTGAGGCCCGTGCGTGAAGGAGCAGGAGAGGGATGGCAGGATGGTGCAGGTCGGGACTGAAATCCTTTGGCAGAGTTCGGTGAGAAAGTTTGCTTAGCCGCTGCCTTGGTTAGCTCTGCACGGTCCATTCAAAGACTAGTTCAGTTCTAGGATGTCAAGAAGAATGTAACAGCAATTGAATTGAGTTTCTCAGAAGGTACATTTTAAATCAAAGTGTAACCTAATTTATCTTGTTAAGTAAGTAGGTTGAAAAATCTTTCTATTAAAAGATAGAACAGTTTTGTGTAACTGTGAGCCAGTGGCTTCTACATACTTGCTTTTTTCCCCTCTTTTCTTAATTTCCTCTTTTTCCCTCCCCCCCCAGGAAGATTTGCCTTGAGCTAACATCTGTGCCAGCCTTCCTCTATTTTGTATATGGGTCGCTGCCACAGTGTGGCCACTGACCAGTGGTGTAAGTCCCCTCCTGGGAACTGAACCCGGGCCGCCAAAGTGGAGCACACCACACTTAACCGCTGGGCCACCAGGGCTGGCCCTTAATTTCCTCTTAATTTGAACTTGCGTTGGAAGTCTGTGCACAGTGACAAAAGAGATGAAGCAAACGCAGAGATCCAGGTATTATTCCTCTTTCTTCTTTTGAGGGGCGAGGACGGGCAGGAGGAGGGAGAAGGCAGGGGTTTTTGCGGAAGTAAAGTAAAACTCTTAGATGTGTTTTGTTAAACATTGATTATGTCCTGCTAACCTAATTCTCCCTTAAATAGACCCTGTTGTTGTGACTAACTCAGATCTTGAGGCTGTGGTGAGGACCTGGTAAAGGTGGATGCAGAAGTTCCCTGGAGGGGACCCCAGGAAACCTGAGCTGGGGAGATTGCTTTACTACTTAGCTCCAGGCCCCCGTTTCCGTGTCTAGTTTTTAGGAGCATCAAAGGAAGGAATTGATAGGAAATCTTGTAGAACTACTTTGTGGTTTACTGTAAACCGTAGCATGTAAAGAAAAGAGGGTTTTGGGAGTCGAATCATCACTGCATAGAGCAGTGTCTGTAATAGAGTAGGTGTGCACAGCGAAGGAAGAAACGGAGCAGGTTTCTTTACAGGGGTAAAATCTAAAATCATGTGTTAAATAGAGATTTAAATGAGAAGTGTTAATTTTTTTGTGATGATTTTTGGTTAGTGAGTACTTGTTACAAGACCAAAGGCTGTTAAGACAATGACCTTATAATAAATAATTCATGCAAATGAAAGTATTTCCAGCTACTAGCCTCTATTCCATAGGGCCTTATCAGCTTTGTTATGAAAGAATCCACTAGTCTGCACTATTTGGTACAAGGAATTCAGTAGGGTGTTTTTTTATAGTGAAGTTTGGAAGTGGGTCCAAGCTCTTTATCTTAGCTCCTTACGGATGTCCGATGTCCGTCTTTTGCAGCGGATGGTGCCGTTTGGTTAGCAGGCATTTTCTGGTGTTACAGCGGAGTGGCTGGCTTAGTAATCATGTCCTTCTGCCAGGCTTTAGTTGTTGCCAGGTGAGTAACCGAATGACGTGGCGGGAGTATAAGGGAAACTGTGTTTGTAACAGCCGTCTCTGCCCGCCATTCCCCTAAACAACTAGAAAGTCTACCCAAAGCTTTTTGGACACTCTTCTTGGAAAGGGCTACATAGGGATTACTTGTCGTTTAGGGAAATTCTTTTAAGCAGAAGAAATATTACTGTCTTGCATTTGAGTACCACTTAACACTTTTGAGCGGGATTGATACTTCATTCTTCCAGGTATTTGTGTGCAGTAGGAAGCGCCTGTCCTTGTTATTCAGAGATCACAGGGATTCGAGACCTTGCTCTGTCATCGGATGCTCCGTGCTCCTTATGAACTTTCTTTCAGAGGGAGGTGAGCGGGACTCAGGAGCGTGGCTTGTCTTTAGTCATTCAGAAGTAGATGCTCTTGTGAATTTGAACTAATCAGGTCCTGATGGTTAGACCTGTGTTCTTTATAACTCCTTGTTTTCTAAATTTGATTATTCAACAAGTATTTATTGGATCTTAATATGTACTGGAGGTAAAAAAAAAAAAATGAGGAGGAAACTGCTTTTGCCCTTAATTCGTAGTTGCTAGTGTGGTAAATGGGCAGGACCTCAGATGGACAGATAACTGATTCCTTAAAACACGCTAAGACAAATACACAGAGAGGTGTTTTACAAAGGGCTACCTGAGCACAGAGCAAGGTTGGCTGGGCAGACTGGCTGGGAAGCTATTTCATAAGTTGTGGCACAGCCTGTGTCAGAGGCACATGGGCATGAAATAGCATGGCATTTGGAGGAAGTGCAAGTGGCTCATTAAGGTCAGAGCATAGGATTTATAAGGGGGAAAGTGCTGGCAAATAAAGAGCAAGGCTAAGAAAAGTGGGTTTCATTCCTTAGAGGGTTTTAGGCAGGAGTTTGACCTAATTAGATTTTCATTTTAGATAGATCATTATGGTGAGTATGTATAGAGTAGGAATTATATCCAGAGTTGGGAAGAGCAATTAATAGGTTATAATAGCAGCAAGAATCATGAGAGTCTGAGATAAGCAGAGAGATGTGTGGGAGGTAGAATTAATAGGAGTTGGGGACTTACATGGAGGTGAGGGAGTCAAAGGGTCTGGGATGACCTAGGAACTGTGTGGGATGACGGGGTTGCAGTGCCATTCACTAGGAATGGCAATACGGAGTAGAAGGGGTTTGAGGTGTTCAAGATTGTAGACATGTGTGTTTTGCCTGTCAGGCAGAGAGATCCAGGGGAGCTCGAAATGAGGTTCTGGAGCTCCCGGTTCATAGATCATCAGTATGTAGGAGGCAGGAATGTGCCAGCTGAAAATGAGGTTCTGGAGTTCCCGGTTCATAGATCATCAGTATGTAGGAGGCAGGAATGTGCCAGCTGAAAATGCATGGTTATTGATTTGAATAATCAAGGGACTCACCATTCAAGGCAACCTGAATGAGAGGGTGAGTAGAATCCCTTATTGATCACACAGCAAAGGTGTGTTTGTGTGCAAATGAAAGAAGCAGATAGAACAGTTTCCTCACCACGCCCTTTGTGGAGCTGATTCAGGCTGCCAGCTTGATGTAGTTCTGGCAGGGCCTCAATTAAGTAATGGTGAGTACTTAACAGTGCTTACCCAGTTATTGATGAAAGTAAGTCATTGGAACTAGGATCTTCATCCAAGAAACTGGAAGGGATCAAAATGTTCTCTTTAGTATCACAAAATGCCGGAAGGAATGGAACAGTCACTTCAGAGTTCTGCAGAGAACAAAACAAAGGTTTGTGGCTAAAAAATTGTGTATACAGCCAAGTTACTGCTCATTTGTGATGAAAATGGAATGGTATGTTTACATTTTCAAGGGTTAGAGAAAATGTATCACATGTGTGCTCTTTAAAAAAAATTACTTGAACACGTACTATAGGAGAAAAATCTAAATTAAGAGTTTGGGAAAGGACGTCTTTGTACAAAAGCACTGGGAATAATAAGCCTTGAAACAAATTAAATGTAGAAGCAAAACTAAACAGTTGTTATATACGATTGGAAATAGTGCAAAAGGCTGGAAGTAACTTAGAAAGATAGATTATGGTTATAAAGTCTATAATATAAGAACTTGGGGATGAAGCATTAGGGGAGAGTAATGGCCTGATCTGGCCTTGGCTCACCTGATCGGATTGTGTATCATGAGGTGGATTTCATTTTTCCTTTGATCATCAGCCAAAAACTGGTTAAAGGAAGACAAAAAAACTTGGAAGTCACCATTAGTAGAATTTAAAATAGGAGAGGATATATGTTTGTTTTCTAAATAGCTGGACAAGATTGAAGATTACGGCAAGAGATGAAAAAATAAACAGCAAGGAAACAAACAGCAAGATTATAGAAGACAAGTATCAATAGAACAATTTACATACAGGGTATTAAATTTCCCTTTTAAAAGACTGACTCAGACTGAGAAAACAATCCTCAGCTACGTGCTGCTTTCAAAAGATATGCCCAGAACAAATAAACCTAGAAAGGTTAAACATAAAAAGGTGGACCAAGATTTATAAGGAAAACATAACAGAAAAGACAGAAGGGTAAGAGTGTGAATTCCAAAGTAGAATTTAATAAAGAAAACCACTAAATAAGATAAAGAACAGTTTTTTAAATTGACTCAAGATGTAGTAACTGATAGACCAACACCTATGGGAGATAAAGGTGTATGAACTGCCTTCACAACAGACTTCTAGGCCCAATTTTTAAATTCTTTTTAAAATTAAATGAATGGGAATCTTCCATTTCGTGCTCTTGAGTTAGTATAGTCTGAATACCAAAAATTGGACAAAAGGAGAACATTTAGATCAAATATTGATGAAACCACATTCAGCGAATTCCCAGCGTTCCCCAAGATAGTAATAAAAGTTCTGCGGGAGAGTTCTGTGGCTAGACATGTTTGGAAGAGTGTGCCCACGGTCCTGGTTAGGACGGTCACCGTCCCCTAAGAAAGCACATTAAGATCCCTGAGAAGTCTAGCCCAGGATTTGGTCAGCCCGGTATTTTGTAGATTCGTTTGACCGTGGACCCCTCTTTCTTTCTCTCTTTTTTTTTTTTGGTCGTAGAATACCAGTTCACAACTCTGGGTTGTGTTTTAAGGAGTAGAGCTTGGGGAACACTTATGAGTATTGGTGCACAAATCTGTAGTGAAATAAAGACTCATGGGACACTTAGAGAGTCATTAATCATGACCAAGGAAGGTTTGTCCTGAGCATATAAAGATGGTTTGATAGAAAAGTTCTAGTTATATGACTCATTACCTTATTTGGTTCAGTAAGAAAACTTGGATGATAAGCTTAGTACAGCAGAAGAGCGTCTGATAGCATCTGATAGCTCTTCCTCCCTTTTTTTTTTAATTAAAAAAAGCCTCTTAGGTAATTGGGAATATCATTTGATATGGAATATAGTCAATATCGTAACTTATTGCAATTCCGTAGAAGTTTGTCCCTATTACTTCTTATCTGCTGTATTTTAAGCTCTTTAAGGGTAGGAAATAAGTGAATTTTTATGTGTTTTGTGACCCATTCTAATATAAGACCTTACATTTTAGGCATTCTGTGACTGTTAAGTGAAAACATATATTTGGAAGCATATCCTTATGTAATTTTTAGATTAAAATGGATTTTAGAAAAAAAATGATTTTTCCTTTGTGTAAAATATTTTTTTAAGTGTAGAACATACATGATTTTTCGAAACTGAAATGGATACTCTTCAGGATGGGCCTTTATGTTTCCTTCACTCATTTATCCAGTAAGCTTTGAATTCTTAAGATGAATTTAAGTTGGTCTAACAGTTAAGTGACAGGGAATTTATAAAGATTCTTGAACAGTGAAGGAATATTATAAATACTATTTTTAAAAAGATTATTCTTTTTTATGGCTGAATAATATTCCATTGTGTGTGTACGTGTGTGTATATATATGTGTGTGTGTGTATGTGTGTGTATATATACACACACATACACACATACATACATTTTCTTTATCCATTCGTCCATCGATGGATATCGATTGTTTCTGTGTCTTGGCTGTTGTGAATAATGGTGCTATGACCGTCGGGTACAGGTATGTTTTCGAGTTAATGTTTTTGTTTCTTTTGGATATTTTGCCAGAAGTGGAATCGCTGGATCATGTGGTAGTTCTATTTTAATTGTTTGAGGATCTTCCATACTGTTTTCCGTGGGGGCTGTACCAATTTACATGCCCACCACAGTGCACAGGGTTTCCCTTTTCTCTGCATCCTTGCCAACTCTTGTTATCTCTTGTCTTTTTGATGATGGCCATTTTAACAGGTATAAGGTGATATCTCCTTGTGGTTTTGATTTCCATTTGTGACAACGTGGATCAACCCTTTAAGACATTATGCTAAGTGAAGTCAGTCAGACAAAGACAAATACTGTATGATGTCACTTATATGTGGAATCTAAAAAAAACCAAAAACAAAACCCTCAAGCTTATAGAAAAAGAAATCAGACTTGTAATTACTGCAGGCACAGGGGAGAGGGAGGAGGAATTGGAAGAAGGTGGTCGAAAGGTACACACTTGCAGTTGTAAGATAAATAAGTACTAGAGATGTAATGTACACCACGGCGACTGTAGCTAATACTGCTGTGTGGTATGGACGAGAGCTGTTACGAGAGTAAATCCCAAGGGGTTCTCATCACAAAGAAAAGATTTTTTTCTTCTTCTTTCTTTTCTTTTTATTATATCTATTTGAGATGGTGGATGTTAGCTGAATCTGTTGTGGTCATTGTTTCACAATATATTTCACAATGTATGTAAATAAGATCATCATGCTGTACACCTGAGACTTGTACAGTGATGTATGTCAAGTATTTCTCAATAAAATGGGGAGAAAAAAAGTATTATCCTGGCCAGAAGGATTATTCTTATATAAAGCAAGATGCATAAAGAGGACTCCTATAATGGCACAAGTGTTCATGTAGGAAAATCAAGGGATTTTAGGACCTGTGGCTGGCTCAGAACTCTCCAGGATGTGGTTGGATTTTGAGCTAAACACAGTTTTCCTATGGCCCTGAGGACTGCCTTGCAGTCCATGAAACCCTAGCCCTGAACTGTGGCTTACAGAGCTTGAGAAAATTTTGTTTATATGCAGATTTCTGCAGTCTTTCAATTTCCAGGAAGAAGCTGCAGTTATACAGGGCTCAGCATGTGTGTGAGTGTGTGTGTGTGTGTGTGTAAACACACACAAAATAGGCAAGACTTAATACTAGTTTATACGAGTCAGGAAACCTATGAGTTCTATTATTTTCGTCTTGTATAATCTTGGATAAGTCATAAAACTTCTCTCTTTTTAGTTTTCTCTTCTATAATCTGGAAGTTATTTCCCACTCGCTCCACTGTGATGTTTTGAGAAGATACCTGTGGAAACTTTTGGAAAAAATAAAAACTCTAACATGTCAGTAAAGCATACTGATACTCATTTTGGTGGAAGAGTGCATACAAACATAGAATTTGGAAATCCTAAAACTCATGGCATAGGGAAACTTGAAGGTCTTTTTTTCCTTGTTTCTTTTGGGTTTTCAGTTAAAATTAAGCATGCAATTTTAACTAATATTTAAAAGCCTTTGCTTTACAGGGAGAAAATTAATAATTCAGTTGCATTGCAATTCAGAATCTGTGTTTGTGTTGCTAACATTTTGTTACTTATTCTAAAGCAATTCAGGGTGTACACTGAAAGCTGTAGTTTTAACAGTGTAGCTAGATGAAAATATGACAAAAGAGGTTTGAATGAGGTTTCTTTTCTAACAGTTTGCCTGAGGAATGTGCAGGCTTTTCTTCACTTGACAGATGGTCTGGGAAGGGCATTGAGAAAGCAAATTGACTTCCTAAGCTTGCGTTTGCTGGATGGTGACAGAGTCAGGGCTAGAATTCATAATTTTTATTGTTATTGAACACATTTTCCCCCTTTGGGTACAGCATTTTCTTGCTGATAATTATGACCTTGTAATAGTTTTTGATATTTATCATAGTCTTTTAAGAAGATAGTTGAATGATGTGTGGTTTTTACTTGTTTAATTGAATAATCACAATGAGAACCTACATGGAATATTCTCAATAAGAGGATATATAATTTTTTCTTTGAGAAAAAAATTCTCAGGCTTATTAAATAAATTATGTTCACATAGTCATTTACTAAAAATAGAAGTGTGAATAAGTAATGGGCTTATAGCTCGCATGTTTTTCAATGTTGATTTATAATAGGAAATACTGTATAAAATACTTCATGAAATGTTGCTCTAAGTATGCATTCATAGAATGATTGACTTCTTTTTTAATGTAAGAGAAGTATCTATATGGAAATGGGTAAAAGGGGATAAGTTATGAAATTGAAAATGTCACCTATTTTATAGAGTTCTCCCATTAACTTTGAACATGTGATAGTTCCCATGGTACTCTGACAAGATAAATAATTATATATTGGAATCTTAGGGCATCGCATCGTCTTTAAATAGTTCAGAAAACAACAACAAATCCAGAAGCATTAACTTAGTTTTTTCATGATGTCAGCCATATGCTAAGCTATTCTAAGCAAATCAAAACTTTTTCCTTCTTGGTGTTTTAGACTTCAGATTCATTTAACCTGACTTTTCCAATAGTGCTCTCTTCCATGAAGATTTTTATTGAGATCTCTTAGGAGTTAATCATACACCATCAGTGGGGCCCTGCTCTGGGGAGGTAACTAATCTAGAGCACCCTGGAGTCCCGTGTTTGGAGCTGCTCCACTTGAATCAAAATGTCAGTAAACTCTGGGGCCTGGCCTGGTGGCATAGTGGTTAAGTTCACATGCTCTGCTTCAGTGGCCCGGGGTTCATGGGTTGGGATCCCGGGTGCTGACCTACACACCACTCACCAAGCCATGCTGTGTTGGCACCCCACGTCCAAAATAGAGAAAAATTGGCACAGGTGTTAGCCCAGGGCCAGTCTCCCTCACCAAGAAAAAAAAAAGTGAGTAAACTCTTAATTTCGACAATATGGCTTACTTATTTATTTCAGAAGAAGTTAGAATTGTGTGGACTTTTAAGACTGGAAAGGACTTTGGAGATCATGTAATCTAATACATTCGTTTCGTATTTGAGGTGACTGAGGCGTGTGTTACCGATGTTACAAAGAAAGTTCTTTGTGAAAATGGGTTAAGACTTGTATCCTCAGTATCATATCCCAGTGCTTATTTGTGTTTGTAAAAATCTCCTCGATAAAGTTACCGAAGAAGTAAACAACAAAAATAAAGTTCTAAACTTGTAGAATTGTATGACTCCTAAGTTTTGTTCAGTGCCAGAACAGAAAAAATGATTATTTGAAAAATTCCACCTAGATGTTAGACTAATCCGCAAATTGAGTTTAAAATATATTTTATCGTTTAACAGCATAAAGCAAATCACTTCCTTAAAAATGGTACGTCAAAGGGTAAATGTTTGAATTGGAGACCTCATAAAACTTTGTCAATTAATGAAATAATTGCATTTGTTAGGTACCAGGTTTTATGTTTTAATACAAACAAATGATAAAACATGTAATTTTAAAATGCTTTATAGGTTTGACATATTAACAAACAATGTGGGTGGGTGTTCTTCAGCTTTACTTCTTTTTGATGGAAACAAAGTGAAATAATCAAAAGATAGGCAACAGGGAGAAGTCAGTAGAAGGGTGTCAGAATAATCAACTTCTAAATAGTTGACTATAATGCACATTTTTTTTTTTTTAAAGATTTTATTTTTTTATTTTTTCCTTTTTCTCCCCAAAGCCCCCCAGTACATAGTTGTATATTCTTCGTTGTGGGTCCTTCTAGTTGTAGCATGTGGGACGCTGCCTCAGCGTGGTTTGATGAGCAGTGCCATGTCTGTGCCCAGGATTCGAACCAACGAAACACTGGGCCGCCTGCAGCGGAGCGCACAGACTTAACCACTCGGCCACGGGGCCAGCCCCTATAATGCACATTTTTTACTGCAAATCTGTAAATCCCAGAAGAATTAGAGATGTGCGTAGTCTGATGGTCAGTTTTCAGTTGGGGAGGTGTTTTTTGTTGTTAGTGCCGTTGACTGGATTCCGACTCCTAGGACCCTGTGTCCAACAGCGTGGAGCGCTGCCTGGGCTTTCTGTGCCATCCTCTCCCCTTCAGGCACTCCATCAGACAGTGCTCCGCCGCTCTTCTTAGGGTTTTCATGGCCAATTTTTCAGAGATGGGTGGCCAGGCCTTTCTTCCTAGTCTGCCTTAGTCTGGAAGCTCCGCTGAAACCTGTCCACCGTGGGTGACCCTGCTGGTATTTGAAATCCCAGTGGCATCGCTTTCAGTATCACGGCCACATGCAGCTGCCACAGTGTGACAGTTGACAGACGGGTGGTGTGGTTCCTTGACCGGGACACGAACCCAGGCCGTGATGCTGAGAGCGCCGGGTCTTAACTGCTAGGCCTCCAGGGCTGGCTGGCGTGTTCTTGGACATACATAATAGTAGTTTCACCATTCTGGATTTTTCTCTTTTGTTTAAATAATATATGAAATAATAAGTAGGTTTGTTTGGCTTCTCTTTCTAAGTGGACAAGGTTGTTTTAATCTGTTAGACTTTGAACTGGAAAGAAAGAGAGAATGGCGGTGAATAAGTGGGTGTGTGAGAGGTTTGTGTGTGCTGCTTTCGTCCTACAGCCCAGGATTATGATCGTGAATTAAGATGAGGCTGGTTTTTCTGGTTGGTATTCTTGCTGCCAGGCCCGTGGCTTTGATTCTATATGTATTACAAGTAATTAAGTAATCTAGAAAAAAACAGTGCAGGGATTTTAGGGTTATATTTTGGAAATATTCCTTCTTTTTCAAGATTTTAGAAACTGTTACTTTTAAACTCTTTGCTCTTTGTTCCAGGCTAACTATCTGTTTATGGACTTTCACATGCTTTAATGTTTCAATAAAATATAATCCAATTTATAATCAACAGTTATTTATTGTACCTTGTGAAGTGTATTGTGGAAAAAGAGCTGTGCCAGACATAATGGGAGATTAAGAGGAATCTGCTACAGTCTTTGTTGTCAAGGACTTCATAATCCTGACTGACAGTGTGGTTAATAATACAAGGAAGGCCCTTGGAGCCTCGGGAGTATAGCCTGGTGTAGGACTGCACAGGGCCATCACTGGGTGGGGAGGTCTCTCTGGTTTGAACGGGCTCCATGAAGGTCCCATGGGAGCGTAGGGCTTTGTGCTGGGCTGTGAGCGGAAGCCATTGCGGTGGGTGAAATCAGGATTTCTAAAGCTCAAGAAGGCGCTAGTTTGGCAGAAACAGTGGGACATGAGGCTCTGATTCATTCTCTTTATAGCTTCCAAAGTGGTGTTTGTAAAATGAAAAACCAACTCTCTGACTCCCCGTCTGGGAACCAGTCTTTGGAGGTTGCACCCAATAGCCTGAAACTTGGAGACTTTTCTTGCGTCTTCCCTTGGCTGTGTGTCTGGCAGATGCTTCTGAATAGTTCTTCACCAGGCTGTGAGCTCCTTAATGGAAAGGTCCATTTGTTGTTCCTCTCTTTATCCTTAGTCCCTGCCTGCTTCGAAGAAGGTATTCAGTACATTTCTCTGATAATGATTCCAGGCTAAGGAATTTGGACTTTATTCTAAAGATGGTGGAGAACAATGAGAAATTTTTAAACAAAAGAATGCTGTAGTGGAAGGTATTCTAGGATGATTAATTTAATTGCAGTGAATTGATTATTGTGAATGCTAGCCATCTAAACATTATGCTCTGAAATACTACCAACTTGAGTAAATTAACATTGGTAGTTAATGTCATCGCAGACTTGCGTGGTGGTCAGTTCATGGAGCAAAGGTTCAAATCCCACCTGCTTTTTTTTTTTTTAAACTCTAAATTAATGTTAGAGTCAATTTCAACCACTGTTTCTAAGTTCGCTAAGACAGCAGGAGTAGGTAGGTGTTGTCATTCATTCATCAAATATTCGAGTGTCTACTGGGCACCTGTTGTTTTTTCAGCATTGGAGGCCCAGTGATGAGGAGACAGACATGTGTGTGACTCTAGGAGGCGTTTGTAATGGTCTCATATCATTGGGAACTCTAAAGTGGCTCAAAGTTCATGTGAAGAAGATGTAAAAAAGGTTTTTCTTTCCTGTGTTCCATTTTTTCTAAAGGACATCACAAGTGGAGATCTGTGAGTGCAGGGGCCTCCCCTGGACTTCCTCGAACCTTGTGTGTATTGATGGTGCCTGGACCATTTAACAGTTTGAATGTGTAATTAACAATAGCTTTCTTTTCTTTTTTTTTTTTCCTTGAGGAAGATTAGCCCTGAGCTAACATCTGCTGCCAATCCTCCTCTTTTTGCTGAGGAAGACTGGCCCTGAGCTAACATCTGTGCCCATCTTCCTCTACTTTGTATGTGGGACGCCTGCCACAAGCATGGCTTGCTAAGCGCTGCCATGTCTGCACCTGGGATCTGAACTGGCGAACCCCGGGCCACCAAAGTGGAACCGCTGTGCCACCGGGCCGGCCGCAACAGTAGCTTTCTTTAAAATGGTTTTATAATGAGATATGCACATGCCAGATTTTAGTTTTTAAAAAATGTATTAATATTGCTGCTTAATACTCATTGATTCTTCACAGTATACTAGGCACTCTAGCAGTCTGCAAGGCCTTGACTTTATTCGCTGGGCAGTTTTCACAAGTGGTACAAACATTGTAAATAAATACATTGTGAATAAAGTACATAGTATTCCAATTAGGCATGAGAATTCTTGATAATCATTAGTTTATGACGTTATAACTCAGTGCCGTCTTTTGGAAGAGTAGATTAAAAAGCACTATACAGTTCTGAACTTTATTTCTTCAACTGATGGACTTGACTTCCTGTCGACCTGTTCTGACCGAGAGACAAATTTTACGTGGCTGTTGTTGGAAAATGCGGAATATATTTTCCATTTTAAATAGTCCAGTTGCTGATATATTCATTATTTATTATGTTTTTCATTATTTTTCTAGATCATTCAAAAATCTAGAAGATTTCTGACTAATGGTTGACTTAATAAGGATTCTTAAATGAAATTTGGATTGTGTTTAAAGCAGCTTTACCAACTTTAAAACATATATACACACAGTGTAACAGTGATGGCAACAGTAACAACAACAGGGTTATCCTTCCTTTCATTAATGAAATGACAAAATATTCTAAGCTAAAATAGAACATTACTGGTGGGTCTGGGAACATCCAGTGACAAGACGTTTTTGAAAGGTACTAGGAAAATGCGTATTAAAAACAGTGTCTTCCCTGGTCTCTTTCCAAAATACCAACAAGCATGCTGATGGAGACACTGGGTGCATTATTTTAGGTGTCCACTCTCCCTCTCTGAGATTTCTTTTACTTAGCAGGCACTGCCCACATTCTGTATTTTTTCTTTTCTCAGAAGAGAAGCTTTTTGCTTAGTGATTCTGTACTTGAACTTTGGTCTTTCATCAATGGGAATTGTGTCCATCAGTTGAGATAAGCCAGGTTTTCTGGCAGATAGTTTTGTTTTTAACAAGTCTTATCAGTGATCGCCTCCTTTTGTGTGTGGTCCAGTTTTGTGAAACTACATAAGGTGTAAATAACTCACTTCAAACTCCCCTGCGAGGGAGGAAATGAATTCTGCCAATTCAAAATGTGCCTCAGTAGATCTTCCTTGAGAGATCTATTAAGGTCTTGTTCTGATTTATAGAATTAAGAATTTCATTTCTTAACGTATAGTGGTCTAATATAAAAACATTAGAAATTTAAGAAATACCATGTTTTGACATATTGAAAGTTGCCAGCCAGCCTCCTCTGAGCATCCATGAAATATGACCTTTCTAGAAGTATACGTTGAGTGTGAGGAACAGACAGGATTCCTCCCATCTGGAGGCAGAGCTGCCTGGAATGCCTTTTCTGGCCCATTTCTTCCCTTCTCTTATTCCTTTACCAGATGAACTCCTACTCATCCTTTAAGCCCTCAGCTCAAAATCCCTTCTTCAGTGGGAAGAATGCCTTGACACCTCGTCTTCTCCCCAAACTCTGTTATATGCTCCCTTGTCACCTTGCATTTTTCATTTGTCAAGCATATCACACTTGTTAGTGCCCCTCCAAGTCACTCCTTCTAACTGGGTCGCGTGCTCTGTGAGCGCAGAGTCCACGTCAGCTTTGTGCAGGTTGCGTGCCCAGGGCTTAGTATAGCGCCTGGTATGTCATAGGCCCTTAGTAAAGAATGTTAATGTGGCAAGGACGTGACCATAAAAATACTCAAATGGGTTGAATTAAATGTGTCTAGCTTATTCTGTCAGTGAAGAGATCAGTGTCAATGAAATTGAGTGAAACTCTGAAGATAATAGAAGAAAAAGGTGGTGTGGTATGTGAATTTCCAAAAATTGAAAAAGACATTACATTAGAAGGTTTGGTCTATAATCACACAGTCGTATGTTGCTTAACGACGGGGATACATTCTGAGAAATGCGTTGTTAGACAATTTCGTTGCTGTATAAACATCACAGAGTGTCCTTACACAAACCTGGATGGTGTAGCCCACTACACACACAGGCTATATGGAACTCATCTTATGGGACCACTGTCGCATGTAGTCTGTCGTTGACAGAAACATCGTTATGCAGCACGTGACTATTACTGACTTGCCTCCTGTCGTGGATTTAAGCTAACCTGAAAATAAAGTGACCGGCTCCTTCCTCCAGATCCGCTTCAGTTGTTTTATTTTTGTGTGTCCTAACTGTGTGGCTATCTGTGCATTAAACATGCTGAGATGACGGGTAAATTGTCTTTCTCACAGCTGACCTTGGTATTTAGCATATATGGTTTTGCTCTGCCGTGCTCATCAGGCTTTCTTCAAGATGTTAACATCGTGGCGGATTTCTGTGTTTCCTTTCTTGGAAAACGTTGCTCTGCCCTCCCCTGTCCGAGGTCTAACGGATATGGAAACCGTTTTTGTAATTGTTTACCGCTTTGACGTCTACTGACCTGTGGGAGTAGGTTTGATGCTGTAGATAGAACAGGAGCATATCTCAAAGACGTTTTTTTCTTTGTTTTTAAAACATGCTTTTTCCTTTCCTTAATTATGCCCAAACTGATTTAAGTGTTAGAAACTATTATTCTGAAATTTTTCTTACACTAATGAGAGTGTTGTACCAAGTACAGAGCATACCGGTGAGCACACACTGGAGATAAGTTAATTTCTGTGTGTGTGTGTTTTCTTGTATTCTTACAAACTGAGCTCAGCACATTCCTGCTAACTGTGAAGTGTCACCTGGGGAAACAGCCTTAGAAAGCTGTGAATTGTTGAATCTGGAAGGAAACAGATACCTTCTTCACGTAGTCTGACGTGCAGTTGTTTTTCTGCACATTGTATGATAGATGCTTAAGTCTTAACTACACATTGGTGAGGGAATAACAGTAGATGACAGGGACCAGAGGGAGAGGAAAGATAGTCTTGTTATTTGTTTCGGTAGAGTTTGCAATAAAACATTTTATGTAAATATGTAAGTCTGGGTTTTATTGAAAGAAAGGACTCATTCGGTGATTGGTTTCTGATCATCTTCCAGATAAGTTGTCATTTCTGTTTCAATTTCCTGAGGCTGTACCAGTGGGTACATACGGAAATATTGAAAGTGAAAATGAAAATCTATCAATCATTTTCTTTGTTAAAACTGTACCCAGAATCCTGGCCCTGGAAGATGACCGAATCCCAAAGAGCTGTGCGGGGCAGGGGAGAGAGAACTTACGCGCGATTCCTTAACGGGCTGGAAGGTTTGTTACCAGATCACCTTTTTAATGGCCATTTCATTTAAACTTGTGGCAGATATGTTTAGAACAGCCAGATGATTAGTGGAAATTATTTTTAACTTGTGAAAGGAAGTATTTGAAATTGTTTCTGTAGCTGTTGAAACTTTCTGCTTAATTTTCTGGTGAGTAATGAATTCAGGTGATGTTTGTGATGTTTGTTTGTGATGTTTGGTGAAGTAGAATATTAAATGCCTCAAAGTAAATATTCTGATTTGTTAAACTTCCTCTTATACAGTTTCCTTTAAAGGCTTGAAATGCCAGGATACTGTGGAAATAACAGGTGGTGTTTTTTTTTCAGGATTGTTATTTGCCAGCTATCCTGCAGGCCGGCAAGGAGTACTGAGACTCTAAAGGAGATTTCAAAGCAGGCACGTTTTGCCACAGCTCCCCAGGTGCTGAGAACAGACAGTGAGACGCGTGATGGGAGCAGGCAGTTGATTCCAGCACAGCAGAGAGCAGGAGCATCAGCATTGTGGTGCTGGTTCTCCTGCCTGCGAGTCCCACTGTGAGATAAGATGGGCCTGCATGATGGCTCTGCTTGCGTTGAGTTGGGTCATGGCTGAGGAGTCCAGGGCTAGAGGCTCAGCACCTTTTGAGGCAAGCAGTAAGCAAGCCTGTCCCCCTCCCTGGGGAGCAGGCAGGGAGCACAGTCTCCCTGCAGTCACACTGTGGCTGCCTTGACCTCCCTGACCAGCTACAGAAATGGCTCAGGGACGGAGGATGGTGGGTGCACATGCAGTTTGGTGCACTTGGTGAGGATGTACAGAGACGCATAGAGCCCGTGACGGACAGCCTCTCCTAACAGCCCACCCTTTGGCCATATACATTCTTGGCTGAAGTCACAGTTTTACATTTTTATGCCACACCATCAGCAATTTGGATTAGATGTGCTGTCAGGCACTGAGACTAGATCCATTCAAATTATCTCATACAATGCTCTATAAGGATGATTGTCAACAGGATGAGGCCAGCCTGCTCTATTCGTCTCAACCGGGTACCCCAGGATTCTGGATTCAGCCAATTGAATAAAGGCCCGGAGAGTACCAGGAGATCTTACCTCAGATAATGAGTTGACTTCCTTTCTTACGGGATGTATGGCTTGCCCCACCTGTCCAGTGGTATTAATTCATGTATGTCCTGCCCAGCCAGGATGTGGTTTAAGGCTCGAATGTTATCCACTATGGCTTGTGCAAAGGAGTTTAGACTGACTTACCGGTCTTTGGAGCTTGCACAGTCTCACTGACCGTGCTGACTAAAGTTGAGGAGAGGTTCCTGACCGTTTGCTCTAGGGCAGGAACTCCACTGCCAGGGAACAGAACTTGCACTGCTCTCTGGAACCAGACTCTGTGTGACCCCTGGGTGGGCTAGCCTGCAGGAGGCACACGTGGTCTCCAGACAGTTCAACTAAGTCCCGGGCCTCCTTTTCGGTAGCTGGGGGCTGGAGGGTGAGGGGTTTTTCATTTACTGTCTCAGGGTAGCCTGCGTTGCTCCCAAGAATTTGACTTAGAAATGGCTGGTCCCTGGGTCTTATCAGAATTGATGCGCCACCCCTGGGCTTTCATGTCAGTCAGGTTCTATTCCAGAGTTACTGCTGCCTGTTCTTTGTTTGAGCCTGTAAGTCAGCATGGTTTCATCGATACAGTGGAACCAAGTCATTCCCGAAGGGAGAAGGGCTTGTTCCACATTGCATTGGTGCAAACAGCGAGAGAATTCGAGTACCCCCATGGCTGCTCAGTCATCCTGTCTTGGAACCTGCGGCCAGGTGAGAGTAAAGTGGTCTTGATGTTCTGGTACCAAAGGGATTGAGAAAGAGGCTTTAGCAGTGGCCAAGAAGGCATGTCAGTTGTCATCGGTTTCTGCACTTGAGTCAGTCCCAGTCATAGTGTCTGGAACAGCCAGAGCACAGGGGCAACAACTGAATTCAGTTGGTGAGAATCCACTGTAGGCTTCCAGCTCCTGTTAATCTTTTTTGCGGGCCATGCGGGGCGAATTTATCGAAATACTGCATCTCTCAATGTTCTTGCCGCCTTTAAGTCTTTAGTCAAGGTTGTGATTTTTTCTCCTGGAATTCTGTATTGTTTTTATTCTGTAACATGGGTGGGAACTGCCTCACTAGGTGGTCTGTGATGCACTTTTCCTACTTCCCCTTCCTACGGGCAGATCTTCCAAATTGAGGAAATACCCACTGGATTTAACGAGCGTTCACAGTACAGATGTGTCAGACGTCAGTGGCAGGTGTGCATTCAGCAGTGGGAGCAGCATTGGAGCAGCACATTGGGGCTCAGAAGGTTCCACCTGGGTGGCTACAGTAACTTCTGTTTCTTTTATTCTATTTTCAAACTCAACCAATTGAATGTGTGGCCTTTGCCCTTCAAGAGAAGCTGGCAAGGTAGCCGCTTGAACATCAGTATCCAAAAGAGCCATAAAAGTTTGTATGCCCCGCCCTCCCTTTCTTCCTGCGGTCTCCCTGGCGATGCAGAGACCTTGGCCCCATCTCCTGTCCCCCTTCTCTTTAAAGGCTGACAAGTCGGGGTTGGAGGGCACAGGGTTAGAGAGCAGAGGTACTGAAGGGTGCCACTCGGCTTCATGGTTCCTCCAGGAGTGGGGGATGGATTTCCATGGAGGAATCTGGTTCCGTCGAGGCACTTCCAGTTTCAGCCAGACTGCCCTGGTTTCAGCCGACTGCTTGCTTTGGGGCTTCCATAGTTCACTTTCTGAGCAAAATTTCTTTGGTGCTGATCCCATGCATGTCTTCTTAGGGAAATCCCGTCTTAACAGCCATAGTCACATCGCCTTCCGGCTGGGCCCTTTTGGAGGGGTTCCAAAAAGTCGTTGTCTATCTCAGCTCTCAGCACACTGCTTGCCGAACCAATTTCTTTAGGGAAGAACCTGAACCTCATAGAGAATGCAAGGAGTAACAAGATTCCAAAGGGAATGACTGAGTGGGCAAGCAGGTTGGCCTGCCACAACTTCATAGGGGACGGATGTAGACAGTGAGACTTGGTGATCAGAGCGAGCTGGAATGGAAGGCGCAGGAGACAGCAGGAACATCAGCATGGTGCTGCTGGTTCTGCTGCCCACGGTCGCTCCGTGCGATGGGTTGCCCGGATGGCGGCGGTGCAGGCAGTGAATGGGGCTGCAGCTGAGGACCCCGGGCTGAGGGCTCAGCACCTTTTGTAGCCTGTGGCAACCCTGTCCCCCTCACCCAGGGAGGAAGCCCTTGTACTGAAGTTACACTGTGGTTGCTCTGATCACTAGCTGTAGAGAGGGCTCATGGTCTGAGGAGGTTAGACCCTGTAGTTGGTGCACTCACTGAGGCCATACAGGGACACTTGGGGCCCATGGCACATGGCATTCCTGACATTGTTGTTATTAATACGAAATACCTAACCTAAAATATTATAGGTATAGGTGTTTTTCAAATAACATACGTGTAATAGTAGAGTAATATGTTACATTTGAGTTCTGCTTTCAGAGTTAATAAAGTACTTTTGTAATTTATGTCATTGAGTCATCCTGACTACTGTGTGAAGTAGGTCAGGAAAGTGTGATCATCTCCATTTTGCAAAAGAAGAAAACTGATGGTCAGAGAGGTTAAGTGACATGTGGTGGGTTATATATATGTGCAAGTGGAGGAACCAGACCTTGGACCCATGTCTGTTGACTCCCATGTTTTGTTTTTACTGCCCTGAACCAAGTATGCTAAATGAGTAGAAAATAATGATTTGTCAGTTATGGATAATATTTGTATGCCAATGGTATTTCAGTAAATTTATTACTCTCTTGAGGCTTCCTTCAAAATCCCAAGTTTGCAATTTGCTTGGGAAATGTATCTGTTAAAATTTAGTCCAGTTCATATGTGGCTTATTACATATTTTGGATATAACTCTGACTTAAGATTTTACTGGTTTCAGTGTCATACAGGAAGAGAGAGTGAAAAAGATTGTCATTTGAAATAGACATTTAAAATTCTGTTATTTCTGGTTATGACGTAGTTAGTCCCCGATTGTATGAACAAACATCTTATAACTTGATTAGTTACATTTAAATTACAGTTGAGAGAAAAAGTTACTATTTGCATCTTTCAGGTTGAAAGAACGAAGGATTCGTTCTAGCTCTGAGTGCGATGAGCAGTTGTAGGATCCTCCTGAGGAGAATATCCTAGCAGGCGGGCTGGTGTGAGGTCAGACTTTCCATTATTAATCTTTCTTTTAGTTTTTATAACTTCTGGTTGAAAATTCTTTCCAGGGAGCAATTTGTATACAGATTTTCAGTCTGGGAACAAATATCTCATGACCCACTTACAGGCCTCCTGAAACACTCAGGTTAGTGTTACGGGCTCTTAAGATGAAGGCTAATTTTATGTTTCAAAATATGTTTTCAAAATATTTATTCTTTAGGGACCGACAGCTTAAAGTTATTTTATTCATTCCTTGTGGGGCTGTGTTATTTTCAGTACTATACTCAGAATAGCCACTAAGCTCAGATGATAAACTATTAAAAATTGTAGAAGCTAACTACTCAAACAGCATTTAATCGATTTTAAGAAGTTGTTAGAATGAATAATGGATTTATGTACTAACTGATTTAAAAGTTAAACTTAACTTTAGGTTCCAGTGATTAAAAAAAAAATCAGGGGGATCATTATTTTGTGTTAATTATTTGATTTGTATTGCTGTATAAACAAATATATTAATTTAAGAATACAACACTGTGTTAGGGTTCTCCAGAGAAACAGAACCAATAGGATACACACACACACACACACACACACACCCACACCCACCCCCCCACCCCCCCACCCACCCCCTCTCTCTATATGTGGTTACCTTAACCTATGCAGCTAGCTATATATCTAGCTTTATATCCATCCGTCCACACACATATACAAAGAGATTTATTATAAGGAAGCAGCTGCTGTGATTACGGAGGCTGGAGAGTCCCATGATCTGCCATCTGCAAACTGGAGACCCAGTAAAGCTGGGGGTGTAATTCCAGTTTAGTCCAAAGGCCTGAGAACCAAGAGCGCCAGTGGTGTAAGTGCTAGTCCAAGGGCAGGAGAAGACCAGTGTCCCAGCTCAAGCGGCCCGTCAGAGTGACTCCTCCCTTCCTCCACCTTGTTCTGTCCCGGCCTCAGTGGATTGGATGATGCCCACGCACACTGGGAGGTCAACCTACTCTACTCCATCTGTTGATTCAAATGCTTATCTCATCTGGTATCACCCTCACAGACACGCTCAGAAATCATGTTTGACCGAACATCGGGGCACCCCATGACCCAGTCAGGTTTGACCCATAAATTAACCATTCCAAGTGCCATGAAAATTCTTTCCTATACTCTTAGTCATATTATTTCCCGAAGTGATTGTGTTATACTTGAAACAAATGAAAAGATGAAAATGTTCCGATGAAAATATTGCTTCAGCATTGTTTCCTTTTCCTGAAGATGTATAAAAAAATATCCAGGGATTCCCCCCCCTCCGCCCAATACTATCAGAGTTGCCATCAAAATCCTCTGTGAAAATCTGCAATGTAGTCTGTTTTAGGGTAGTCATCCGGGAACATGTTGCCAGTTTTCAGCGAGTTACAACAAACATAAACAGACTTTTTGACATTCCTCTAAATTTCAGCATGCCTCCGTCTTCCTAAATCTATACCCCAATATTTTCTCACAAAACAGGCAACCCAACTCAAACTGGGAGAGTGGTAGAGTTTTTTGCCGTTATTTTCCTTTAATGCTTTTAGATGACCTAAGCTTTAACAAAATATTTATTAAGAGTATGCTGTTGTATGGATTGCATATGGTTTTTGGAATGGAAGATAGTTTTTCTAAATGAGTAATTATTATTGGAATTATAGTATTAGTATTTTTTCTTAGAAATATTGTGTTTTGTTTTCCACCATTTATTTCCACCATTTATTAGGAGATTGGCTCAAGAAGAAAAGGATGGTAACTTTTATTATGTTTTATTTCCAACAAGTGGAATTTGTTAGAATCTTGACTGTTCTAAATCAGTAGAAGGATTTTGCCATGTTTTCTATTACATTAATAGTAAAGGGGTACTGATAAATTTTATGTAGTATTTTGTTTGGTCCCTCTGCTGTTATTTCCTTTGCTGTAACTTGTAGTATCATTTTTATATTTTCAAAGTGTTTTAAAACAGGTAGTAACAGAGACCAACATTTAAGTTTACAGATCATCTTTATTTTAACTCAGTGGATTAGGGACCCTCAAACTGGGAGACCAACAAATGAAGTGGTCCTGTAGGCCGTTGGTACCTCTGGGGGCCTGGGCGACGTGAAATGCTCTTTCCAGCATGTCGCTGTCATAAACGATGCTGCCCTGAGCATTGTTGTGCCTGTCTTTTGTGCACGTGTGAGTTTCTTTAGAGTATATACCCAGGAGGGGAATTGCGGGGACATAGGTACATTGCCCTCCAAATATTCTCACTTGCAGTGTATGAGAGTTCCAGTTGCTCCATACCGTGGTTTTATCTTGCCTGAATTTAAAGTTTTTAGCCTGTTTGATGGGTATGAAATGGTATCCTATTGTTAGTTTAGTTGTATATCCCTGATTTGTACTGAGATTATTTTTTCAGATGTTCTTCAGAAAATTGTCTGTTCATGTCTTTTGCCAATTTTTAAAAAATTGGGTTGTCTTTTGTTTACTGAATTCTTTACAAATCCTAGATACTAATTCTGAGTTGGTTGTATGTATTACGAGTATTTTTTTCCTGGTGTATGACTTTGCACCTTTTCAGTTGTCTCTCTGGATGGACAGACATAGTTGAGTTTGTCAGTTTTTTTTTTTGAAGAGATTGGCCCTGAGCTAACATCTGTTGCCAATCTTCCTCTTTTTTTTTCCCTCCACAAAGCCCCCCAGTATATAGTTCGATACCCTAGTTGCAGGTCATTCTGGTTCTGCCATGTGGGATGCTACCACACCATGACTTGATGAGCTTGTGTAGGTCTGCGCCCAGGATCCAAACTGGTGAACCCCAGGCCACCAAAGTGGCATGTGAACTTAAGCACTCGGCTGCAGTGCTGGCCCCCTCAATTTTTTATAGTGGTAATCCCTTATTAATGTGTATACGCATGTATGTATGTTTATATTTATTTAAGGTGGTAACCAGGTGTCCTGGTACTGCTTATTGAATAGTCTGTATGTCTGCCACTTGTCCTTGATGCCTCTTCTATCATATGTAAGGTTTTCATACATGAGTAGTTCTCTGGGTTTTTTCTTTTGAGGAAGATTATCCCTGAGCTAACATCTTCCACCAATCCTCCTCTTTTTTGCTGAGGAAGACTGGCCCTGAGCCGACATCCATGCCCATGTTCTTCTGCTTTTTTTATGTGGGACACCTGCCACAGCATAGCTTGACAAGCAGTGTGTGGGTCTGCGCCCGGGATCCGAACCAGTGAACCCTGGGCCACCGAAGCAGAGCACGCAAACTTAACTGCTATGCCACCAGGCCAGCCCCGAGTAGTTCTGTTTTTGGGCTCTTTTTCTGTTCTGTTGGTCTTGTTTTTTTCTGCTTTGGCTGCACTTTCAATAAGTCTTGGTATCTCTTTGGGAAAGACCCTTTACCTTGGAGGTGTTTCTCAAAAATTTCTTGGCTATTTTTGGCTCCTCTTTCTTTCATATTTTACAGTTAGTTTTGTAGACGTACAAACACCTGCACACAGTTTTTCATCTGTGGTTGAGGCAGGCCAGGCAGAGTTGGGAGTGCACATGGGCTTGATCAGTCTATGGTGTCTGCCTCAGTGGCCATGGGTGCCGTGGGCTTCCTGCGTTAGCCTGTTTCCTCTTGGGCACGGTAACAGAACCAGAGGGGAGAGACCTGGGCTTTTTGGGTACTACTGAATCCCTAGCATCTAGAACCATGCCTGACAGACACATTTGTTGAGAATTAATACATGAAGACAATTACGAGAATTACGTGAGTAATGTCTGTAAGGCATCTAGCCCAGTGCCTGGCACTTAGGAACCTATGAATAGTCTCTACTCTTGTTTCAATCTACTCAGTGATTAAGTATCTTGATTTATTATGCAAGCATAAATAGAAATTTCTACAATTTGATTATATTTGTAATTCTGTTACTTAACATATATTCATTTCATTTTTTTTCAATTAACATTTCTAAAAGGATAATTTTTAATCCATGTGGTATCTGCCTTACTATGTAGTTACAGCGACAGAGATAGAAATATATGAATACCAGTATTACAGAGCGCTATTACTATAAAGATCTGTGTAAGTTTCTTAATAAAGCACTTTCCTTTGAAAATGTAAATTAAATATAATTGCTTTTTTTTAAAAAAAAGCCTTTATATTGAAGTGCAACAGAGAAGAACAGTATAGTCTATTCAAGTGTACAAAAATAAGTGAACACACCCACGTGACCACTGCCCAGGTAAGGATATACTCGAGTGTTACCCGGACTGTGGAAGCCGTCCTTGTGCCCCATTCCTGGCCTTACTCCTTCCCTTGATCCTGGTTACTGGTCTGGCGGCTGCGAGGGGAGGTGGGAGTGGATCCTGATGGGCCTCGCGTGTCCTACAGGTAGAAGCTTCTGTATTGTTTTCGGGCGAGGGAGGGTCGGCCCACAAGGTTTTAGGTGATCTGGAGTTTCAAGGTTTTCAAGCCTGTTGACCCAAACATCCCTGCCTGAAGTCTCAGAGTCCTGGTTCTTCCCAGTCAGGATCCTGACCTGGATTAGCGGTCTTGACAGCGTTGACTGTTCCAGTTTCCGTTGGTGGTCTGCTGCCCCGATTGTTAGCTCCTGGGCTCAGTCCTCAGCCTGTTCTGCTCTCTGACTGCGGAAGGTGAAAGAAGCCTTCTTACTTTTCACATGTGACTTCAGTCAGTCTCAGTTTTTCATCCCCGCCTCCCCCCACCCCCCACCCCCACCCCCAGTTCATTGACAGCCCCAGCAGCAGCGGATTCCATCGTCCCTGTAATTACTGCTTCTTGTCACCTCTCAGGGGCCTGAGATTATTTCACCTGCTGATAAGTCTCCATCAACTGGTACCACATCCCACTTCGTGCCTAGTAGAAGTTTTGACATTCGGGCTACTACTCATGGGAGATGCTGGCCATACTCACCTGCCACCTGTGATCCAGCTGCAGAATCCCATCTCAGAGTCTGCTTTCTGGACCATTCCTTAGCAACTGTCCTTGGCTGAATTCTCCAGGAAACAGACTCTGAGATGGAGATCGGCATGCATGGCCTTTTTTTTTTCTTTTGTGTATAATGCATTTGGGAACAACACCTGGGAGGGAAGCAGGGCTGGGCAGAAGGAGCGGCTTGAATCGCATTGTAGTTGCAACAAAGGCTTCAGCCGATCCCCTGGGAACATGCAGGAGCTGGAATAGCTCTTCAGGCTTCTCCTAGGTTGGTGGAAGGGGTCTGGACCTTCGTACCCTCACATTGACCAGTCATTGGATGCAGCTGCCTGGAGAGGGACGCGGGTGGAGCCCTCAGCAGTTGTCGTTCCCTGCAGCTTGGGGACTGAGTGCCCAGTCCCAAGGTGCCACGTGGAGGGTGCACCACGGCATCCTCTGCCAAGGTGTAGATGCTGATGTGCAGACTTCCTTCTTTTCCATATATGTGCTTAATGCTATTAATTAGTTAACTGTGTGGTTTAATGCCTTTTTATATGTACTGGGTTGTTTAGTCTGCTTGTTCTCTTTGCTGCCGAGAGAGAGGTTTTGCAACTTCCAACTCTTGATTGTGGAATTGTCCTTTTTTCCTTTTAGTTCTGTCCGTTTTTACTTTACAGATTCAGGCTGAGTTATTCGAATGAAGGATTGCTGTGTCTTGTTAAATTGTAACTTTTGTTTTTATGAAGTATTCCTCCTGTTTTTACTAATGCTTTTTGTCTTAAAAGCTTTGTCTAATGTAAGTATATTTACACCAGCCTTCTTTCGGCCCGTGTTCACACAGTATCGTTCATTCTTTTAAAAAGTCTTTTTGTGTCCTACTATGTAAGACGTGACTTACAAGCAATTTAGAAGTTTTAAAAGTCTGGTCTGATAATTTTTGTCTTATCGTCGAAGTTTTCCATTCATTTACATTTAATGTCATTACTAATATATTTGAATTTAAGCCTGTCATCTTGTTAATTTTCTCTTGTTTCAACTGTTCTTTGTTCCTTTTTTGCCTCTTTTCCTGCCTTTTTGATCATTCCTTTGTTGTCGTTTTGCATCCCCTGCCCGTTTGCCCTGCTAGTCCTGTGTTCCCTCGCTGTTCTGTCAGAGAACACTCGAGAGACTTGAGCCCCTCTCTCATTAGAGCCAGCGTTAAATTAGGACTTCTATCACTCCGTGGGCAGTCCGTTTGTTTCTTTTTATAGTTTCAGTTTCCTGATAAAATTCTCATTTTCAACTAATTTATGCACCTTCTTAATCATAATTATTTTCGAGTTTGTTTCTGATGATTCGAAAATCTGGTTCTTCTCTGGGACTGTTTTGGTTTTTTTTCCTGAGGAAGGTTTGCCCTGAGCTAACGTCCGCTGCTGATCTTCTTCTTGTATGTGAGCCCCTGCGACAGCATGGCCACTGAGAGGCTGGTGGTGTAGGTCGGCGCCTGGGAACCGAACCTGGGCTGCCGAAGGTGAGTGCGCTGAACTTAACCACTAGGCTACCAAGGCTGGACCTATGGGACTATTTTTATAGTCCTCCTTCCCTCCCCCGCTTTTTACATCACATGTCTGATTTCTTGGCTAGCCTGGGGATTTTTTATTGCATACTAGATACTGTGTATGAGAACTTGGAGGGGCTCTGAATGGTGTCACCATCTCCAGAGGGGATTCATTGTTTTCTGGTGGGCTTATCACCTTCACCTTGATCAGGTGGAGGCTGGCCTGTCTTCAGGGATCTTGAGTGGATGCCTGGCGCTTTCTGTCCTCCACTTTCGTCTCCCCAGTGCCATGAGTCTGCCAAAATCTCTGCTTTGCTTTTTCTCCTGTTAGTAACTGCTTTCTCTTGGGTTTTTTGGGTCATTTGTGGTATAAGACTTACTGGGTGCCTTCCCCACGTTTTGTATTTATTCATGCTGAGATCTTGAGAGCCATAGAATATTAAATAGTGATTCTTGTGGTATGTGATGTACAGTATGTGTATGTTTTATTGTACGTGATGTCATTAATTTGTGGACTTTGTAGGGGGAGAGGCTGGTATTTGAGTATGGTGAGGAGAGAATAACAGAAATGTAAATTAAGGGGCCGGCCCCGTGGCGCAGTGGTTAAGTGCGCATGTTCTGCTTTGGTGGCCTGGGGTTCGCCAGTTTGGATCCTGGGTGCGGACATGGCACCACTTGGCAAGCCATGCTGTGGCAGGCATCCCACGTATGAAGTGGAGGAAGATGGGTACGGATGTTAGCTCAGGGCCGGTCTTCTTCAGCAAAAAAAGGAGGATTGGCAGTAGATGTTAGCTCAGGGCTAATCTTCCTCAAAAAAAAAAAAAAAAAGAAATGTAAATTAAGGAGTCCTGCTAGAATTTATTCCATAGGTCGTTCTAAATTTATAAAATAGTTAGGATAGCCACAAAACATTTCAGCCTTATTTTAGTATAAATTTAATAGGTCTATATTCTGTTTTATCTTATTGACTCATTTTATTAATCCCATTTGAAAAACCAGGAGCATATAGTGGAAATGGGCAAGCTCCAAGGTCAGTAGAGAGAGTTCAGATAACAGGGCCTATAAAATGTTTCTCAGGTCCCAGAATTTCACTGGGCCAAAATGTGACAAACGTTACTTCTGATCAAGGGTTGGCAAACTATGTCCTCTAGGCCAAATGTGGCCATAACTGTTTTTGTAAATAAAGTTTTATTGGAACACATCCACCCCTCTTGCTCTATATATTGCATATGGCTGGTTTGCTGTTGCAGAGTTGAGTAGTTGCAATAGAGATTGTGTGACCTGTGAAGCTTAAATTTGTTTACCACCTGGCCCAAAGAAAAAGTTTGCTGATCCCTGCTTAAGATGACGAAACTTAAGTGATTCAGTTCTTTTCATAGACTCCATTATTAATATTCTAAGGAATTGGCTATAGCTAAAAAAGTATTTTCCCCTCTCTCCTGTTGTCCTTACTTGATTTTTAAAGTTGCTTTTCTGCTCCTATTTTCTTCTCTCTCTGGAACCTCACCATGTTGATAGTCTATTGGGAAAATAAAGGTGACCTTGAGAGACACTCGGGGTGTCTGCACCGGAGAAGTGTAAGTGATGAGGAAGCGTAATGCGTGGGAGACGTGTCTTCCCACACGGTGACCGTAAGCAAGAGACACTCGAAGGTCACAGTCAAGCTGTATTTCAGAACGTCCCATATACTGAGAGAGATTTGAGACACACTCTCTGGTTCAGAGCCGTCAGACTCGGGGAGCCCTTTGCGGAGCAGAGGCTTTTAATAAACTGTATGGCGATCACCAAGAACACGGTAGTTTGGATTTAGCACCAAGCTAAAATTTCACTTCTGAGGATAGTTTATTGCAGTCATTCATCTCAGGGCGTCCAGTCTGCTGACTCTTTTTGGCTGTACCTAAAAAGTCAGAGGTACTTCAGCCACATCTGTTTCCAAACCAGAAATAACTCAGACGTGGCCTCAGCAGCGCCAGAGTTCCACATTAGTTACACTGGCTTAGGACCTAAATGTTCACAGGCATCAATCATCGTATTAAAGCTTCAGTGCTGTTGTAGGTGTCGTCAGGAACATGAAAAAATGTGACCCAGTCTTTGTTCACAAGGAGGACCGGAGAGGGCTGGTTTGGCGCCTCTGTCACTGCAGCAATGCCCTGTCAATCACTGAGGAACTTGCCGAAATCCCCGCTGTGGAAACTCGTTACTCTGGAAGGTGTTATTTTTGGGCCGGCAGCAAATGACTGTAGCACCTCTGTAACGCTGCGTGCACGGCCTCGCAGGCAGGCCATGCTCAGCTTCCGGGTCCTTCCTTCCGTTTCCACTGCATAGTCTGACCAGACGTCCCTGCGGTGGCTGGGCCGTGCTGGACCCTCCTGACTCTCCTCCTACCCAGAATGACTCCTGGGTCTGGGATGGAAAGGTCCAAGAGAAAACAAGCAAAAATTTCTGGGGAAAAAGCCTTCCTGCCACATCTTTTTTTTTTAATGCTAGAATTGACATATTTGAATTACAAGTGCTTTTAGAATAAAAGAAAATATTTAATATGAAGTTTTCCTGAATTCTCACACAGCGTTTATAACCATTTCCGCCCCCGCCAATGATTTCTAAAGTCTGTTAGTCTTTGTGGTTGGAATGACTATATGAAATTGAAGGGGGGTGAAATAGATGTTCTGTCACATCCCTTTGGATTCTGAGATGCTGCCATTCGATACGGAGGGTCAGATGGTCGCAGTCCGTGTCCACTCGGGGCTGCGCCTCTCAAGTCTAATGATTGAAACCATCCTCCTGGAGCTTCAGTTACAGTTGAAGATATTTTTGGGAAAAATGTGTTGTACACTGACGTGGAGAATAAAAACTGCTCCTTGTCCTTTAAAAGAAAAAGTAGACTTTGAATGAATTTCTCACTTCCGTGGACTCGTTTCTCATTACCCCGCCCCAGGTTCCACCCCCAGGTTCCAGGGGGGACTTTATCCTCACGCTCTTGGAAAGTCTGAGAAGTTAGACAAACCCTTCAGAACTCTGCTACTTTAATGCCCAGGAGAAGCAGGCATTTCGGTCTGTGGGGACTTCGGTCTCTCTACCAAAGAGGGCAAGAGGGTTCTCTTGTTGACTCTCTCAGTCCTACTGGCCTTTGGAGGATAAACCCGTGTTCAGAGAGTAGGGATTGTGAGAAGTAAATGACGTCTATGAAAACGCTCCCTATGCCAGGAGGAGTAGCGGCAGAAATAACAGAAGGACGAACCCCACCCCCATACCCACAGCAGGGGCTGCTGCTGATGAGAACTCAGAAGAGGAGACACTGGCTTCATCCTAACGTGGGCTGGAAAGTCACAGAGGTGGATTTCATCTGGCTTTGGTTTCCCCCGTTCCCTCCTTCCTTCCTGGATTCTCATACAAATTTTTTTTTCATACATCCTTTTCAGGAAAGTAGTAGCCTTTGTATTTAGATGGTATAATAGAGAACTCTAAAGAGGAGATCATGTCTTAACACTCATCTTTGCTGTGCTGTAACATTATTTGGCACATGTCTCCTAAACTGGCAAATGTCAAGATGCTTGCTTTCTCTTTTTAAGTTTAATAGCTTAGACCTATGTATTATTTTAAAAATCAAACTCAGATATTTCATTTATAGATATTGTCTGAAATAACTATTGCAAACATTGCAATTTGGGGAGTAAATTGGATTATATATGGATTTGAAACTAATCGATAACTTTAGATCTGTTTTAAAAAAGGAGGGAGGATGGGACTGGTTCTGTGGTCTGGTGGTTGGGTTCAGCATGCTCCGCTTTGGTGGCCTGGGTTTGCAGGTTTGGATCCTGGGCACAGACCTACACCACTCGTTAGCCACACTGTGGCGGCAACCCACATACAAAATAGAGGAAGACTGGCACAGATGTTAGCTCAGGGCAAATCTTCCTGAGCAAAAATAAAAAAAGGGGGAGGAGGAGATAATTCAGAAGAGACTTCTGTGGGTGCCTGAGAGATGTTTGTGTTCCTTCTCGATTTTCCTTCTTTTTAAAAAAATATGATAACGTGTAATAATCACAACATTAACAACAACAAATCCATTCAGGATAGTCCACAGCTGCTGCTCCCCTGCCCCTGCTTCCTCTAAGTCACCAGTCAACGTCCTTGAATAAAAACTCCATTGCTTATTTTTGTTGGGGTCCAATTTAGACTCAGAAAGAAGTTGAGCATGAACTGCTTCTCTCCTGTTCTCTGCCGGAGTCTCAAACAGCTCTATTGGTGGGGCCGAACGCAAGGCACAGTTTTGGCATCTGTTGCCAGAGTGCTCATCACTTGCAGCTGCAGTAATGCTCCTGGACGCAGAGAGCCACCCTGAAAATAGACTGAACCCACCGCCTGTTAAAGTCAAGTGCTGTGTGGTTCTCAAGCCTGGTACTGCACCATCATCATCTGTGCACCTTTTCGTTTATTTGTTTTTTAGTGGCGAAATCTAGGTCTCACTCCAGACCTGTCCAGTCAGAATCAGGGATCGGGATGTGGGGGCCCCAGCAGCTTTGGTTTTTAAAAAAAGTTGCTGGCCCAGTGGCATAGTGGTTAGGTTCAGGTGCTCCGCTTTGGTGGCCCGGATTCGCCAGTCAGATCCTGGGTGCGGACCTATGCACTGCTCATCAAGCCATGCTGAGGCAGCGTCCCACATAGAAGAACTAGAAGGACTTACAACTAGGAGGTACAACTATGTACTGGGGCTTCAGGGAGGGGGAAAAAAGAGGAAGATTGGCAACAGATGTTAGCTCAGGGCCAATCTTCCTCACCAAAAAAAGGCATACCTTAAAAACCACACAAACAAAAAAACAAACAAACAAAACCCTCCACAGGTGATCCCAGTAGCCAGTCAGGTCTTAGAACTACTGATTCATAGCATACACACAGGATTAATTTTGTTCAAAATGACATATTAGGAAATAACTCTTATTTAGGTTTAAATGACTGTTTGCTATGGGAGAGACATATTAATGTGTAATTAAGAAAAGAAGGAAAGGCATTTACTCACAACCTACACCGCACGCTTGTTTTGGCTTTCTCTTATGTATCCTCAGGTGCAGTCTTGAATTTGAGTTCATCCTGTCGCCTATATAATAGTGGTGTCTGGAGTCTGTTTCTTATTAGGTTTGCTAAACTAGAGAAAGAGTAAGAGCAAGTAAAAAGTAAGTAGAAAGGCAGCTCACTGTGGTGTTTATTTCCTTAGATGTTTAAGTTTTTTTTTTAATGTTAGGAATATGAAACACTAAAGTTTCTAGGCAGAGGAAAGTGCCACTTCTCTTGCATATTATTTTGTGCAAGCGGAAAGGAGGAGGGAGGGAGGAGAGTAAAATTTTGAGGACTTAGCAAGGGCCATATATTATTGTCCTATTTTACAAGTGTAAGATTTTGGATGTGCTAAGACAAACCAAAAAATTACCCTCTATAATATTTTTAAACACATCCATTTTTTGGCATTTTTGATTTATAACAACGTGACTGACTTGCTTTTGCAGTTTAAAATAAGTTAAAAAATGTAACTTTATTCTGAGAATTAAATAATAAGGCAGAACCAAAATGTTAGGTAACAGAGAGTTTGTATTAATTAGATTCATTGGGAAATGAGTTACGGTATAGTCACAACACTGGTTTCGGAAAGTCAGTGGATCTGGGAAGTGGTGAGTTGGCTGATGTGTGCTCATTTAGTTTTTGGGGCGGGAGTCCCTTGATTAATCTAAGGATTCTGTTTCATGTGCTACAAGCCCTGGTATCGAAGACTCTCAATATATCAATGTACATTAAAGAGGGAGGTAAAATTGAACCAGCAGGTGTCAGCAAGAACCGTAGTAAAAACATTAGTCCCGCTTATCTCAACCTTTATTTTGTTACTTTTCAGTGATGCTTCAGTGTAACACAACTTTACAATGATATTTCGATGGACCCTCATCTGTATTCTTTCGGATGTCTTAGAACACATGTCTGAAGTATAGCAACACCTCCAGAAAGGTTTAGTTCAAAGAAAAAGATGTTTGCCAAGTGCTATGAACTTTTCCTATTTCTGTGTCTTGAAAAAAATTTCCACATAAATTATCCCATGTCAAAAAAGCCTGTATTTAACAGTTTAAATATTTCTCTGGGTATCTGTGTTGTACTTTTCCAGTGTTCCATTCCTGCTGACTAGGTAACGGCCATGTGCATTTTATAGGAATAGGAGCAGGAATTCATAAACAGCTGTCCTCATAATGGACTTAGTTTTCCAGGGAAAATACGAAGTTTATATTCTTTCAGCATACAATTAGCTATTTTTATTTTAGACCTATTTTAATTCATTGAATAATGAGGGGGAGGTAATGTCTACTTTTTCACAAAATTGAAACGTTTGTTGTATTTCTTAATTTACCGTAATTTTTATTAGAAATCCTCTCTCTCATTTCCTTCCTTCTCACTTGATGACTTGACAGAGATACGAGTCCAGTAGACAAATGTGAAATCCAGGCTGTGTGATGCTCTCGTTAGAGCAGTAAACAAGGAAAAAGTAAGTGAGGAGAAACCTGCTGAGACCACAAGGAGGGCATGTGGGGTGCAGAAGGGTTTAGGAACTTTCATTGTCTATTATGCTATCATACCAAATAAAGACCTTCCATTTTACATGCATCCTGAACCTATTAAAATCTAGGATTATCCAGCAGTCCCATTCTTAGATATTTCCCCACATGAAATGAAAACTTACATGTGAACCTGTATGCAGATGTTTATAGTGGCTTTCTTTGTAGTTGTCCAAGACTGGAAACAATGCAAATGTACTACAGTTGGAGAATAGATAAATGGACTGTGGTACATCCACACAGTGGAGTACTACTCAGCCATAAAAATGCACAAACTGTGTGCATCAACATAGGTGAACCTGCAGTGCACCATGCTTAGTGAAGGAAGCCATACTCAGAAAGCTGTGTTCTGTATGATATCTGTTTATGTGAGATCCTAGAAAAGGCAAAACTGTAGGGATGGAATACACATCAGTGGTTGCCAGGAACTGGGGGAGAGTTTGAGTGTAGAGGGACATGGGGGAATTGTGCAGCCTCATGAGACTGTTCCAGTCTTGAGTCTGGTAGTACTTCCATGACTGTGCTTGTCAAAATTTACAGAAATTGCACACGAAAAATGGCAGTTTTACTGTATATAAATTATACCATAATAAAAAGAAGTGCTAAAATAAATTTTAAAAAAGATACATAGACTAGAAAAGTAACAAAGATAATGTTAATTTGTACTCTTCCTTTTCCCAGATATTCTAATAGGAACCATAGAACACTTTCACTTATCCCTTCTGTTTATATGTCAGTTTTCATGTTTTCAATTCTAGATTCATTTTTAACTCGACAGTCACTTTCATCTGTTGTTTTATGCAGATAGTGTTTATTTAAATTTGCCCTCTTGCCTTTATCTATTATTCCTTTCTGCATCTTCAGCCTTCCGTCTGAGGTCATTGTTGGTCTGCCCGTTCTCTCTGCTGATTTTTGTTCCTGTGGTCTTATTTACTAGGGTGCCTGGTTATTTTTTATTATGTGGTTGATATTATATGTACAGGACTATTGATAGGAATAATTTGAAGCCTGAGAGATTACCTTCCCCTGGAGCGTATTTTCAGTTTGTTTCTGCCGGGTGTCTGGGGGTGGTAGCTATCAGATCACCTCAATCCAGTTTCAGGATTTCACATGATTTAGTGACTAGAGAACTCTCTCATGTAATAGGTTTAAGGCTTTGAAGGTCCCAACCCAAATGATGGGGTTGTCCACCCGAGCCCCTTGTTGAGCCGTGGACCAGTTTCTGTTTCTCCAGTCCCAAGAGGCTAAAGAAACACTGTACAGCCTCTCAGCATCATGGCTGCCCCTCCACAATCAGTACAACACTTAGTGGGACAAAATGCTCAGTGTCAGACTCTCTTCTCCTGGTTTCTTGCACCCCTCAGATAGTGATCCTTTAATTCTTTACTATTTCCATAGCTCTGTGATGCATTAAAGCAGATTAAAAAATATTTATTTTGGGGACCGGCTCCGTGGCTGGGTAGTTAAAGTTAAGCGTGCTCCGCTTTGGCATCCCGGGGTTTGTGGGTTCAGATCCTGGGTGCGGACCTACTCTACTCATCAGCCATGCTGTGGCAGCATCCCATGTACAAAGTAAAGGAAGACTGGCACAGATATTAGCTCAGGGCTAATCTTCCTCACCAAAAAAAAAAAAGTTTATTTTGTGCACCTAGTTTTCTGCAGAGCAAGGGTTGGTCTGAATTATCATTTTGCCATTTTGGAAGCAAAGGTTACCTGTACCTGTTTTCATACCCATATACATATACAAATAATGCTTTTCTTAAAAACAGTGTTAAGATAATTTTATGCATTTTATCATGCAGCTTGCTGTTTGTGATTTCATATATGATGATTTCATATTAGAATCGTAGGCAAATTTTTGGTTGCTACATGTTTACCTCTGTGCCAGGCACTGTTGGAGTACAATGATGTAGAAGATAGACAATTTCCTACCCTCATTTGGCTTACATTTTGGCATGATAGATAGCTTAAACAAATAATGACACAATTAACTAATTGATAGTGTTAAGAATGGTATCCTTTGAGTACGTATGACATGGAAATTTGTCTCAGAGTCTTGCTTTTTTCACTTCACATTATATTGGGTACATCTGTAACTATCATTAAAACTCTTAATAAACATTTTGTCAGTCTAGTGTTCCATTTTATGTATTTACTGTAATTCATTTAGCCATTTTCCTATTGTTGGATCTTTACATTGTTTCCAGTTTTCCTTTATGAGAAGTGCTTCTCTGATAGACATTCTTGTATGTAATCCAAAATTCACTCATTTATTCCTTTAGGAGAGAGTGGCGGGGTTAAGACTACTAAGGAAAAGTGTATGAAAGATTCTTAATGTTTATTGTCATAGTACTTTCTAGAAAGGTTATTGCACTCAGGTAAGCATTATATACAATTTCTGTGTGTTTGTTTGTTTTGAGGAAGATTAGCCCTGAGCTAACATCTGCTGCCAATCTTCCTCTCTTTTCTGAGGAAGACTGGCTCAGAGCTAAAATCCGTGCCCATCTTTCTGTACTTTATATGTGGATGCCTCCCACAGCATGGCTTGACAAGCGGTGCGTAGGTTCATGCCTGGGATCGGAACCAGTGAACCCTGAACTGCTGAATTGGAACATGTGAACTTAACGGCTGTGCCACTGGGCCGGCCCCTACAATTTTTAAGTATGTGTCATTTTCATAGGCTATCAATTGTGTAATATTTGTTGCTTAAATTTGCATTTCTTTATCATGACAGTCACCATGTTTTGTGTTTATTTCTAATGTACGTTTCTTTGTGCCTATTAGACTGTTAACAAAGTTAAGACGGAACACCCTGCCTTATGAAGGAAACTGTGGGCAAGATTTAAGCTAGAATTTGATTTTCTACCAATCTTTTTCCAGTGCTGTAATTTTATTATTTTGTATTTGGGTTGTCATTTTTAACTGCTTCTATGTTGAGAATACTTTAAAAAAAATGTGTAATGAGTACCAGGGAATAGCTTCCAGACTCTTTAATAATACAAATTACATATTAGATAAGGAGCGATACAGTTGGTCATTGTCACGAAAGAGTGAAACATGAAGAGCCCATGCATAGCTCTCTTCCACAGGTCTCACTTCACGGATGACACGGTTTTAAATCTTCCTCAGATCCCGGGCCGTTCCTGGAATGAGCCGTTCTGATTTGTCAGCTGTGTGCACAGACGTGCTTATTTTTCATTATTTTGAGGTGTTTAGTATTTATAGGAACTTTTTTTTTTGTACCAAAACTAGTGTAAATAATGTTTTAAGAGACTAGTTTAGTACAGACTTCTAGAAAGGATGAGTTTCCAAAGTTGAGAAGTAATAGATTATTGAATCATAGTAGTGACTGAAGAGTTTTTTAAATAACATATTTCCTGGTAGTAATATTCTAATTGGAAGAAATGCAAAGTTTTGTCGTAAAGGTATGCCGCTGTTTCTTTGTAGACACTGGTATAGCATAACATTTTTTTATATTGTATCTTTAGATTTATTTTTCGAACTTTTAATTTTGACATAATTTGAGATTTACAGAAAAATTATAAGAACAGAACAAAGAATTACCATATAATTTTCACTCAGATTCCCCCAATGTTAAGATTTTACCACATTTGTTTTATCATGTGTATAACAGTATAAAAAATATATAAAATGAAACCTTCGAGATTTGTTGTAGGTGTGATGTCCTTGTTACCCCCCAAGTACCTCATTGTGCATTTTCTAAAAACAAGGATATTCTCTCACGTAACCACAGTATAATGATAAAACTCAGGAAATTGACACTGTTACAATATTACTACTAATATACAGACCTTATTCAGATTCCATCATTCATTCAGCTTGTCCCAATAATGTCCTTTCTAGGAAAAGACAATCTTGGGTTGTGTCTCGTATCCCCTTGTGTCTCTTCAGCCTCTTGGAGTCTGGAGAAGTTCTTCAGTGTTGCTTTGCCTTTAAGACGGCGATGGTTTTGAAGAGTAGAGGCCGGTGATTTGATAGGTGTCCTTAATTTCGGTTTAGTTGATATTTCCTCATGTTTAAATTCAGGGTTTGCCTTTTGGGCAGGAATAGCACAGAAGTTACGTTTTCTTTAAGTGCATCATATTTGCAGCTACCTGACGTCTCTATGTCCTGTACTGGTGCTGTTAACTTTGGTCATTTGGCTAAGGTGATATCTGCCAGCTTCGCTAATATGACATTATTCTTTATTATTTTGTAATTAATAAGTATTTTTGCGTGTGGGGGAGATAATTTGAGACATTGTAAATAACTTCTTCCACTAGTTTAGCATCCATTGTTGCCTCTTCCCTGAATCAGTTATTTCCCTGATCACTGCAAATGGTGACTTTTTAATTCCATCATTCTTTCTTTATTAGGTGACACTATCTTGTAAGGAATAGCTTGCCCTTTTCCCACTATTTATCAACTTAGATCTTTATGGACTCATGGGTTCTTATTTTATTCAGTGGATTATAATCCTTTACTCTCAGATTGTTCCAAACATGGCCAGTGGGAACCCCTTCAAGCTGGCTCTATGTCCTTTTTACGTGTCCACACTGTTCTTTGAACACTACTGTATTTTCTGGCACAAGATGTTTCAGGCTCAGCTTGTGCTTTCCTAGTCCCAGCCCTGGAATCAGCCATTTCTCCGAAGCACCCTGACTCCTTTAAGTGGAGAGTGGCATTTAGAAGCCAAGACTGGTGCTAGGTTAATGTTTTCAACTATGATTGTTGAGGTTGTGATGCCCAAGAAACCTTCATCCTTCTCTTCAAAGTTCTGGTAGTTATTGTATTACTCTTAAAAATGTCCTGGTAGTGAGACAGAAATGTGTGAATGAACTATTGACGCTGAGTACTCCTACTTAATTTTCTTTGTGTTGTCTGATACGGAAATGTCACTTGCTTGATGACGGGAATTACTGGATGACTCAGTTAGTTAAATGAAGACAGGAGGGTGAGGTCAGGAATATTCCTGCTTGAATGGTGACTTTGGGGCCAAGATAAATATTTAATTCTGGATTTGAGCATTTAGACCCTGCCAAGTATCAGTTACCCTAAAATTTCCATGATACTCTTTCACTTTTTTAGGTGTCACATATACATACAGTTAAGCCAGTGACTTTCTTTTGGGCACGAGTAATATGGCTGTTTTAATACCATTGATCCTCTTTATTGTTATTCCTAAGTTATTGCTTTTTTGGTTAATGAAATAATATTAATATTTTCTTATAGAGTATCTAAATGTTACATATAACTAGAAGGAATACTGGAGATTTTATGAATAACCTTGACGATTGAAAGGAAACTTCATTTTAAGAAAAGGAAACTATCAAGTGAATTTGGATTAGTATATACTCTTCAACTCTTAGAATTCTAAAAAATCAAGAAAAGAAAAACTTCTAAAACCATTATCTGAAGTCTCTCTTTAGTTTGGTATGTGCATAGTTACATATTTAAGCTTTAATACTGTGTCAAGAACGGCTGTAGAGAAAACGGATAGCGTGATGGAATTGTCAAAATATGTTTGGAAACAAAGAGAAAGTCTTTTTTTAATGAATAGAATCTGTACATACCCTTTGTTAGTCAAATCGGATTTACTTTAAGCTTTAAGTTAGAAGTTGAATTTGGAAGATTGCAAAATTGACTGGTCTTTATGTGTTTACTGTTAAATAATTTTTGTTGTAGAATGAAAGAAGTATTTTTCTTTACCTAAGCATTTTTAATATTAACTCTCAATTTTTTTCTGTCCAGTGGCTACTTATAATTTCTTTTGACTAAAAAAATCATGATCACAAATAAAATGTACCAAATGATTTTCTCACGAAGATATACATAAGCCTCTTTTAAAAAAATTCTAGGGGAACGGCCCCGTGGCCAAGTGGTTAAGTTCACGCGCTCCGCTTAGGCGGCTGGGGTTTCACTGGTGAGGATGCTGGCTTGGACATGGCACTGCTTGTCAGGCCACATCGAGGCGGCGTCCCACGTGCCACACCCAGGGGCACTCACACCTAGAATATACAGCTATGTACTGGGGGGCTTTCGGGAGAAGGAAAATAAAAAGAAGATTGGCAACAGTTGTTAGCTCAGCTGCCAATCTTTAAAACAAAAAGAAAAAAAAAAAATTCTAGGGGCCGGCCCAGTGGTGCAGCGGTTAAGTTTGCATGTTCCACTTCTCAGCGGCCTGGGGTTCGCCAGTTCGGATCCCGGGTGGGGACATGGCACTGGTGGCAAAAGCCATGCTGTGGCAGGCGTCCCACATATGAAGTAGAGGAAGATGGACATGGATGTTAGCTCAGGGCCAGTCTTTCCTCGCAAAAAGAGGAGGATTGGCAGCAGTTAGCTCAGGGCTAATCTTCCTCAAAAGAAAAAAATCCTATTGAGTTTTAATGCTATATTTTATAATTGACAAAGAATCAGGTTGGTGTTTTGAAATATATGTTGGTTTATATTAAGCCAGTTTCTGGAAAGAATATTAAGTTGGTTTTTTTTTTAAGATTTTATTTTTCCTTTTTCTCCCCAAAGCCCCCGGTACATAGTTGTGTATTTTTAGTTGTGGGTCCTTCTAGTTGTGGCATGTGGGACACCTCCTCAGCATAGCCTCATGAGCGGTGCCATGTCCATGCCCAGGATTCAAACCAGCGAAACCCTGGGCCGCGGAAGCAGAGCGTGTGAACTTAACCACTCGGCCATGGGGCCGGCCCCAAGAATATTAAATTTTTGAAGGTGAAATTTATTGAGGATGTCTATAGACAGAATAGATCTTCTCATTTTGATGAAGATTTTGGCTAAGGTGAATACATTAGTTGTAGTTATTCTGAAGTCAAATAGTATTCAAAAAAGTATGCTTAGCATGATTTAATTTGCTTTATCTCAGCTTTATAAATTTCGCAGATTTATTAAAATATGGTAGTAGGAAAGGTATTCTTTTCGTTTAGGGAATGGTGATGTAATGATCAGTGCTCAGGTTTTCAGATGGTTGTCATATGGGCTCACTGAGGACTGTATTATTTATTATTTACAATATATTGTGTCTTATTTATTAATTTTCTTACCAGGTCATATGAATTTTCTTCCTAGAGTCGTTTGAATTGTGAAATTTAATCCACTGATAGACGCAGTTTCTTAAAACTAACTAGTTTTGTCGTTGAGTTAGCTATTATATCTGAAATTCAAATTCCTGATTTTGTAGTTTTATTTTCTGCAAAAGATATGACTGCACACCAGAATGGGGAAGATTGTTTTACTTGAATGTGTACTGAACTTGTGGCTATATGTGAAACTATTTGTAGTATTTGGAAGATTTTAGGGGGACTGTAATGTGCTTAAGAGAAGAACTCTTTTCAAACACATTGAAAACCTTGGGCTAATAAAAAACTAATAGGTATGAAAACTACAAGACAATATATTGAACTTCCCTTACCCAAAGATTCTACTTGGCAGAATTTGGCTATTATAGAACATCATATATATGGTCTTTCCCTTAATGATCACCATGAGGTTTTCCTGTATCATTCTCATCCTGTATCCTGCCCTACCTCCCCTCCTCTGTTATCTAATTTGGATGGTGCTACCACCATGTACTGTGTCCCCCAAGCTAAAGATGACTTTTGGAGTCATCTTTAACTTCCTTTTCTGTCACTAGCCATATCTGATCTGTCGCAAGTTCTAAAAGTCTTAACATAAGCAGATCTCAAATCTCTCCTCTTTTCCTCATTTCCATCATTCAGCAGGTATTGGTTGAGGGCCATCTATGCTATGTACTTTCTGGGGAATGCAGCAGAGAACAAAATGACAGGTCCCTGCCTTCATGTCACTTGGATTATAGCAGAGGAAATAGACAATAAACAAGTAAAAAGTAAGATAATTACAGATTGTGATCATTGCTGCATAGAAACAGAAGTGATGACGTGAAAGATACCCGGATGGGGGTACCACTTTGGAGAGGCTGTTAGGGTAGACCTGATTTTGAGCTAGCCCTTCAGGGATTCCGGGCCTAGAGGACAGTGAGTACAAAGCCCTGATGCCAGGAAGGGCTTAACAGATTCCAAGAACAGAAGGGGTTCAGTGTTGATGGAGGATAGTCATGAGAGGACTGGGTTGGGTTAATGTGGGAGGTAGGCAGGAGATTATTTACAGGGCCTTGCAGTATCTGGCAGGGAGTTCAGATTTTACTCTAAGAACAATGGGAGTGTTATGAGTTGATTTATGTTTTTAAATCTGCACTGTGAAAAGAATGGTGGAAAAGAGAGACCAATTAGTAGGCTATTAAAATAGTGCCTGGTGGAGATAAGTGATATCCTGTAGGGTGGTATTAGTGGTGATAGAGGAACATGACAAATTTGAGATACATTTTGGAAACAGAACAAATGACACTTACTGATGCATTGGATATGGGGAGCAGGAAGATGAGGAAAAGGGAAGAATAAAGGATGAATTTTAGGGTTTTGACTAGACCAGCTCTTCTGCAAGTGTGGTTTCTAGATTTCTGGGGCTGGGGGCTGGGTGGGGTCCTTGACACACTTCCATGTGCTCTGCAAGGTCAAATGAATTTTGTAATAATACTAAGACGTTACTATTTGTAAAGCCACTGGTACCTTAGCTTGAATCAATGAAGTGACACCAAACTATACTAGTCTTTGTGTTCTTTACCTTCTGTGTGACTGTAATAAAAAAAAATGCAAGTTTCATTTAAAAATGTCCTTGATGAAGCAGTTAGAGAGTATCATTTTGATCATGTCTCGACCTGTGAGCACACATCTTTAAATATGTGTGATGAGATGGGAGCTATGCTTACAGTACCCATGTGGCAAATCAAAGTTGTCTCGAGGAAACATTCGTGCAGGTGTTGGAAGAGCAAGCTGAGGAATTCACTCTTTTCATGAAACAGTGTTTTTACTTGAAAGAATGGCTGACAGATGAACTGTGGTTATTCAGACTTTGGTGTTTTGTAGACCTTTTCTTGAAAATTAAGTGTCATTTAAAGGAAAATAACAGACATTATTTGTTACTAATGACAAAACTCGAACTATTAAAGTGAAAATTAGAATTTTGGAAAAATTGTATTCATCGCTATCGGCTTGACATCTTTCTGGATGTTTAAAAACTTTTCTGATGAGATTAGTGGTGATATTATCGAATGTGTTTTTTTTTAATATTGTATAGTGAAATGGTCAACATTAAGAAGATCTGAGTAACTCAGTGAACTAAAATATTTCAGATGACCAGTGCGTGATACTACAAAATCATGCAGGAGTGAAAAGATCTATTCAAAGGGCAAGAGAAACCATTGGATTTTAGAACAGAGTATGGAAGGAAGTTCACTGATAACATTTGAGAGTCCACGTTGCAGTCAAAGTTTCAAAGAAGACTATCCACAGTTGTATTCACAATGGATATTAAAATGCTCCTCTGTTTTTCAACTATACATTTGTATAAGACTAGATTTTTTTAAAAATATGCTTCAGCCAAAACAGCCTATCTCAAGAGATTGACTGTAGACGCTGCTTCTCTAAAGAGAGACATTACAGAAATTTGCAGAATGTGAAACAGTGCCTCTAATTTTTTGCAAACGTAACTGTTTTTCATAAAAAATGTTCTATATAACCATCAATGAGTTTATTGCTGTTTTTTTTGTAAATGAATTAGTATATATTTTAAATAGTTTTCAGTTTTAATTTCTAATATGGGAAATATTGATAGATATGGCCCACAGTAACAAAAATCTTTAGGATTCTCAGATAAAGAGGTCCAGAGACCCAAAAGTTTAAGAATTTTGTGTCTGGAACAACTGAGTACCTCATGGTGTGTGTAAGGAGATAGAGAAGAGTAGAGGAGAAGCAGTTTCTCTCTTTGGAGGGGTAGGAGATGGAATCCTCTATTTAAGGTGGAGATATCAGCTGGACGGTTGGATATTGGTGTTGTAGCTCAGAGCTCAGAAGAGATGCCTGTGGTAGAGATCTTAATTTCAGAGCAGTCATATACAGATGGTATTCAAAGCCATGGGACTAGGTGGGATGACTTGAGAGACTGTAGGTTTTGTTTTTTTTTTTTTTAAAAAAAAAAGAAGATTCAAGGCTTACAGCATTCCAACATGTATGTTAGATAGAAAAAGCAACTTAGAAATGTGGAGAAAAGCCAGATCACAGAGCATTTCAGGAAAGTGAGATAGTGAGTGTGTTGAAAGCTAGTTGAGGTCAGGTAAGAAGACTTTGGTGAGGGCCCTTATCATGTGGTTGTGAACTCTCTACTCTGTCACATGGCACAAAGTGTTGTCTTTCAAAAATAGTGAACTTCTCTCTCTTAGCTGCTTGAAACCCAACGTTAATTCTCTGATACCAACTGGACAAAGTAAATATCATAAAAAATTTTTTCATGAACTGCCACCTTTCCGCATTGTTAGCTTAATGTTCTGCTACTCATTCCCCACCACCTGTCTCCTACCACTTGCCAACTTTAATTTGAAACTACTTATAAGATGTTGTGTTCCGCATTTGGGTATGTTCGATGTGTTCTTTCCTCTTCCCTGAATTTCTCTCTTCCTTGGCTCATCTGAACCTTGTTAACTTCTCCTGTTCGTTATTTAAAACCCAATTCAGGCAGCACCGTCTTTCGGCAGCCTTTTTTTTTTTTTTTTTGAGGAAGACTATCCCTTAGTTCCCATCTGTGCCAGTCTTCCTTTATTTTGTATGTGGGATGCCGCCACAGCATGGGTGACAAGTGGTGTAGGTTCATGCCTGGGATCTGAACCTGCGAATCTGGGCCACTGAAGTGGAGTGCACTGAACTTAACCACTAGGCCACAGGACCGGTGCACATGGGCAGCCTTTTTTGATCGAAGATAGGTTGCCAGATTTTTTGAATTTGATCATAGTTTTTCTCGTCATTGACTTTAGACTTAATTTAACTGTAGCAATCATTATTTGATGTTTTTATGACAGATGTAGATGCATTCATTCATTAAATAATATTTGTTCAGCGCCTATTTTGTGCCAAGCATTGACCTCAGCCCTGGGGGTACAGCTGTGGGTGACACAGATAGGTCCCTGCAACATGCAATTTATAATCTATAAGACTGAATAGATATTTAACATAGTAAAATCTGTTTTCATTTTATTTATGAGGAGATTAGTGGAAAGAGAAATATCTTTGGCCTTTGAAAATATGATAAATCATTGTATTAAATCAGTGTATAAACATTGACATCTTCTTATCCTGTAATAGCATTAAGAATCAAGTGACACATGGAACCATGTTAGATATTATGCAAAGAAAATTTTGTGGCTTTTTATTCATTGTACTTATTAAGCTTACAGGCAATATGAGAATTTCATACAGACTTTTATTTTCTGAGCAGAGGCCCTGTGACCTCTGTCTGAGATACTGTAAAAGTGATTTCCCTGTTATGCATATGGTTAGATTAAATCACTTCTAAGCTTTCTTTGAGTTTTATGGGTTTTTTTGTTCTCACTTAGGCTTCTTTCCTTCTTAATTTTATTTGCTTAGACGTTGTTACACATTAGTAGGTATGATGAAACCCATTTTATTATAATCTAGCACAGAATTTTTCAGTGTGTTCTTAGGATTAGTCAAGCTGTGGGATGTTAAAAAAACATTACACAAAGAAAGCGTTTTGTGATTAAATAAGTTAAATATTTAAGTGAAGTTTTGTTTTTTTTTTTAAACTGCAGGTCTGCTTGGTTCCTTGAGTGTGCTAATATTTTTTGTGATTCTCTGAGTTCCATATAGTAAATCGTGTTTCACAGAGGTCTTTGACCAGGACACCCCTTTTTTCATGCCCTGTCATGTGAAAGTATCTGTGGGACACTAGATGTGAAATGCTGATTTTGATGATTTGGATTTCACAGTGAAAGGCATTCTGATTCATTACTAAGATTCTCTTTCTCTTTCCCTCACCTCCCCTCTCGGATCCATTAGTATGTAAAATCGAGTCCAACAATATATAAATATGATTATAAATCATGACCGAGTAGGGTTCATCCGGGAAATGAATACTGATTTAACGTTGAGAAATGAGTCCCCATGATTCAACATTTTAACAACTGAAAAACTGTATAATCATCTCAGATGCATAAAAAGCATTTGACAAAACTCTGACATCTATTCTTTACAAAATCTTTCAGCAAAGTAAAAATAGAAGGATAGTATTCCAACCTGATAAATTAGGGCATCTTTGAAAAATGTGTATCTTGCATTTTACTTAATGGTGAAAGACTGAATGCTTTTCTCTTGAGATAGGAACAAAAAAAGGATGTCTACTTTCTACTTCTGTTTATTGTACTGGAGGTTCCAGCCACTGCAGTAGGGCAAGAATCTACAGAAAAGCTGCTTGAACTAATAAGGGAGTTAGCAGGTTTGCAAGATAAGAGGTCAGTATACAGAAATCAGTTGTATTTCTGTACCTTATCAGAAAAATTGAAGTTAAAAATCCACCACTTATAATATTATCAAAAAATATAAAATACTTAGGAAATAACCTGAAAAAGGATGTGAAAGACCAGAACCATTGTTGAAAGAAATTAAACCTAAAATAAATGAGATATGCTATGTTCATAGGTTTGAAGACCCAATATTAAAATGTCAATTCTCCCCATATTGATCTATAAAATCAGTGTAATCCCAACAGGCTTTTTGTTTTTTAAATAGAAATGGGCAGGCTGATTGTAAAATTCATGTTAAAATTAGATCTGTGATTAAGCACATATCAAGACTTTATAATAAAGCTACACGAATTAATACAGTGTGTGTATGTGTGTGTTTGTGTGTGTGTGTGTATATATATGTTTGATACATGACAAGCGTCATGTAGTAGCAGTGTAGTCGAGTGTGGGGTAAAGGATAATCTTTTCAATATATGATTTGAAGTCAATTGGATATCCATATGGAAAAACAAACTAAATATTGACTTTACCTTATGTCATACAAAAGTTTAATTCCAGATCAATTGCAGATCTAAATATGAAAGGTAAACAATAAAGCTGACATTAGAAGATAATGTGTGAAAACTTAGAGTAGGGAAATAACTTTTAAATAGTACACGAAAGCATTAATTGTAAAGGAAAAAATTGATTAATTAGACCTTATTAAATGTATGAATTTCTGTTCATCAGTTAATTTAAAGATGCCATTGCGAAGGTTTTGAAAAAACAAGTCACAGGATGGAAGAAAATATTTGCAATACAAGTGACTCATGTCCAGAATATTTTTTTTTTTGCTTTTTAAAGAGTATAATGAAGTGAAGGTGTGTTTTAGTTTCTCCATCTGTTAATCCTGTTTAAGTGGACCCTGGTTTTTTAAACCACATGATTTTAGTTATAAAATAACACTTACAAAGAACCTGGAAGTACTTGGGGTTGTGTGGAATTGGTGTGAAAGTAGCTTCTGGACGGGCAATGGCTGTGTCTCGTTTGCAGTTCAGTTCTTGAGCCTCTTGCAGCACTTGTTGTATCGTTGGTCTTCAGCCTGTGTTGACTGAGTTATTGGCTGTCTGCGTTGTGATTATAAGCAAAGTATGCGTAAAAGAGTAAACACCCTCATGTAAGGGCTCGCCTTTTAAGTTTAAACCTAAAAATTGCAGTAAGCATTATAGTTGGACATACAGTAGAACCAAAGTACTATCATTTTTAGAATATGAAGGTGAGGGATGTAAAACACTGACCGTGATTATAGGAGATTTACTGGGGGAATTACCTTCTTTTGGGGAGGCTAAGGGAAGTGTCTTTGATCTATAAGGTCTAATGGAGAAGAGAGAACTTCGTCTCACCAAACAGGATTTTCTAGGCACATACGGCTACTTTGGAGAAGTGGATTAGTTGGGACTGAATATTTGTGTCAGTTAAATGTAGCTTGGATATAGCTAATGGCAGATATAAGACATGGGATTTCTTAATGGATACTTTTTGGAGCATTAAGTAAATCTCTAATATTTGAATGCATGCATCAGGCATATGATGAACAACACGGTTTGGTAATGGTTACATTATTTAAAGTTCAACTTTACATTTTTGCAGAGTTCTTAAGTTCCTGTTGCTTCAGACAATGGATGAGCAATCACAAGGAATGCAAGGGCCACCTGTTCCTCAGTTCCAACCACAGGTAATTTCTTCTAATAAATGCTGGAACAAGTATCCCTCTCTATACTCACAGTCACAGTATCTTTAGGAAATAAAGTAGCCACAAATGCTAATTAGAAATTTCCAAGGTTGTCAGAATTGTTTCTATTTTAAAATATTGTTTTAGGATACTTACTTCTCATATCAAACATGAAAAAAGGGGCACCTTTAGCCTTTAACTTTAATTGAATGACCATAGGCTTTGAGGGTTAATGTTAGGCTTAGGGAGAAAACAGAAGATGTGGCTGCACCGAGTGGTGGGAGAGTGTATTTTGTGCCCGTCTTCGTTTTGATGGGCTGCTCCTAGCTTGAACACAACTGCCTCCTGTTATGGTTACTTTTCTTTTCTTGATCTCTCTGACTAGTAGTGTGTTTCTCCTGTTCTGTAGTTGTTTGTTTTTGTAACATAAAATGAAGTAAAAAGAATGTTTCAGTAAAAAGAATGTACACACACTATTGAAATCCTCTATTCATTATGGATTTGGGCCATAAAGCTCAATATATAAAGCATGTTTAAAAGAACAAACACCCCCACACAGGGGCAGCACCTCAGTTTGTTGTTGTTATTCATTGAGGCTGCTTCTCAGGTTGGTGTTGGAGGCATTCTGCAATAAGTCTCAATTCTACAATACGCCTTGTCCCAGTTTTGCTTAGACAGTAATTCTGAAATTGAAGAATTGATAGATGTTGTCCCAATGGGTTCTTCAGTCAGCTAAGTTTGGGAGACGAGGGTTAAACAGTTACTTGATGGCAGTTCTCCCTCAGAGCCTTCCCTATGCTAACGTGCATTGTCAGTTTCCACGGGGGGAGGATGTAGGGTGTAGTGTTTTCCGAACTTAAATTTGACTGTGGGACCCTTTTTTTTGGATTTAAGCACATCTGTTAGCTTCTCTCAGAATCAGAGTCTGTGAAGCACAATTCAGAAAATACTGCACACAAATTTTGCACCTTCCATCTTCGTCTCCAATTTTTGAGATGCTGCACATCCTTCAAGGACCATCTAAAATGCCATCTGTACTATGGAGCTAATTCCAGTTTTCTAAATGTAATATGTTTTCTTGGAAACCTGATGATACATTCTTTGTATGTCTCCTGGTATTTCTGCCACCTCTGTCAGTTTGTGTGGACATTTTCCTTATCTTTGCTCTTGGGTGAAACTCTCCTCGAGGAAGAGGACTGTGTCCAACTTCCCTTCAGTGCTCTGTGGGGCAGCACTTCCTTGCAGGTAGCAGAGACTCAATGAGAACATGTCATCGATGCCAACCAGGGACTCCTTCAAATGAACATGTTTATTAGCCGTTTACCTAACTGGCTTGTATGTTGCTTTTCTTTGTTAGACCTATCTGAGGTCTCTGTATTCAGAAAAGAGACCCTTTAGCTTAGTGTAAGGCTGATATTTTAATTTCACGATGATTACTTTTTAAATCTACTGTCTATATTTTGTGTTATGGTGGTAAATTATTAAGCTTACAGTAAGCAACTTCTGTCTACTAGATGTAGACAGATCTTAGTCCCAGTTTTACACACATACACAAACTATCGTTTCATGTTATTTTGTTTCTAGCGAAGACAGTAAAAGATGCACCTCTAAAAATTACGTAGCTCGTGCTGTGATTTTGAAATTCACAGTTTTGAACAGCCCTAAATTTCAAAGGGAAAAAACAATAAGCACTTGCATTTTTGCCTCCTACTGACTCACCGACCAGGAAAGGTCGCAGTGGCAATAGGAGGCCAAAACGAGAGTCACTGTTTTCCTGTGACACTCTAGGCTGCCACATGGCATACATTTCAACATTATACGTATGGTTCTGCATCCCTTTTCCCACTGCTCCCTTCCTTTGTGCCTCCTGCTGCTGCTCCCATGTGGGCGGACCCCTTTCCCTGTTGGAAACTGGCAGGTGTCATCCCAGCTTCTAGCTGCCCGTGGCTGGTGGGGGAGGGGGAGGATGTTTTTCCCTCTCTGCGTTCAGACCTATGGTGTGAGACAGTGAAAGAGAGATTACCCGACAAGAGCTTATAGGCGTTATTGCTTATTAAGTCTTTGAAAAATGTTCCTGCTCTCAGTAGCATTATTTGAAAGGCTGGGAAAGGACCGCCTTTGCTTGGGGTAGACAACCTTCTTTTGTTTTGTTCCACACCATTGGCCTCAATAACGGGGGTGATGTGGTAACATCTGGTTCGCCGAGTGACTTCTGTCACTTCTGTAATGCTAATATCAGTCTGGACAGAAGCAGAAACTAAGGAAGTCGCTTTCTGAGTGTCAGATACCAAGACCCTGTTAGAATGATGGGGGATGTATATCCTTGGCATATCTTTCTTTTTCTTGTTCCAACATGAATACTGTAACCCCATAATGCATATGTATGCTCTCATTTTTAGTACAGTCTGAATTCCTTTTTTTTTTTCAGTTTTAGAATGTAAGATTTATGTATCTTTATTAGTTTTTTTTTGCATTACTGTCATTCTCTTGAACTTATGGAAAATCTTTTATATCAGCTTCTTTTGCCCTCCCTTTCTTTCATTTTCTTTTTTTCATTCTTTGACTCCTTCTACTGAAACCTAGAAGGTACTGGAAGGATGTTTTGACTAGATTTTTATCCTGTATATTCTCATTACTTTGGGAGTCTTGTTTGTGGAACTATGGATTTAGCTAAATTAAAAAAAATACAGACTGGATAAAAGATGGTGACAGAGAAGTACTAAAATATTTACTTTTTACCATGAGACTAATTTTAAAACAATGGAAGTTTACAACTAACGTTTTGTGAGTATTTTAACTTATAGTCACTGAATGAAGAGGGCTATGGTACATTCACTTTTTGTCATAAAGTTAAATATAAAACAACTATAATCGGAGTGCAATTCTGAGAATTTCTGGGAACGAGTAGAGGGAGGATTGATTTTAATTGTAAGAATCATCACGGCTTAGTTATAATTGTTGTTTGTAAGTTTGAAGATATCTGATGTAATGCTTTGGCTGCCTGTGAAAGAGCATCCCAGATCTACAGGTCAGAAAATAAGCATTCCGTATTTTTACAGCTTGGAGGGTATGAGAATCTTGTCTCAGAGTCTTCCAGCCCGAGCAGTAAGGTAGACTGATCATTCCTCTGAGTTCACGGCAGGCCAAACTGTAACTGAGCAAAATGGGGCTCGTTCTGCTCACCACAATCTGGTGCCAATCAATTGCAAACAAGCCGGTGGTTGAGAAAGGCAAATTTATATGATTATCTAGCATAATCGGAAGATGGCGGACTAGTGTCCTGAAGAACCGTCTTAAAATGATGCAGAATCTTGAGGCAGTTGCACAGGGGAAATGGGCAGGAAAGGAGAGGGGTTAGGGATGTCGACTATCCGGTGTGACAAACTTCAAGGCATCATGTTATCTCTTTCTTCTGTCATTTGTGATGGGTACCAACAGAATTTTTCTTTGTGGAGGTCATCATGTTCCTGGGAACTCAGAGAACAAAGTTGTCTTATCACAGCTGGGAGATGCACGTAAGCAAGAGTCATAGAACTAGCAGATCATATATTTTGTGAAAGAGAGAGGTGCTTAATCATCTAGCCTACGTGCAGGCTGGAATGTATTCACAGAGACTAGTGAGTCAGGGTCATAGTTACAATATTGCTTCTTTTCTCTAAGTGGCTTCCCTCATGCTAACTTAAGATCCAGCTGTTACAATTTCCACACTGTCAGTTGTAACTTCATAATCATATGAAGTGCTCAGGAATAAGGCTGTTGACATCTTCTGGCTACTTCCTGCTGATGAGGGGTGCTGCAAGAGGGAAGATTCTGGAAGCTTAAACCTGACAGTGTGGATCTAAGCAAGCCCTTTAAGTTGTGTCATTCTTTCTTGGAAAAGAGAGTTAGTTCTGACCTTTATTAAGGCTGTTTGGTCTCCTCATTGTTTTAATGCAGACCAACAACATTGTTGGAGACACCGGCAACATTTTCTACATTTCCAACAAAGAAAGAAGAGAAAAATGGTGGCACATACCAGGACAGTGGTTCCAATGGGGGTAGGTAGTGAAGTTGAGAGAGCAGAGGAAAAGCAGGTTATGCCACCTATGAATCCTCTACATGGACATTTATATTCATTGACCACTTGGACACTTTTCTTTCCCCCATTGTCTACTGTGATCTGTACTTTATGATATCCTTGACTAATTTGGTTTAGGGTCTGTGTTAAGTCTTCATTAAAGAAAGTTAATTCCTCTTCTCGCCAAGCAGTTTCTAGGACCTGTACTGCAGAGTGAGGTCTAAGTTCCAGCTCCCATGTCAAATAAGATTTTACGTCATTCTTGTCCAATTTTAGTTTTCAGGGCTTCAGGAAAAAGGGTGGTTTTAGTTTTCAATAATTCTAAATGAAAAAGGACAGAAAAAGGTTGAAAACGTTAATTTGGAGATCTGTAGCAGATACTTGAGGAAACTAGAAGAATTCAGGATACAGTCCAGTTTACAGCTACAAAGCAAAAACCTCAGAGACAATTAACAGAACCAAAATCCATCATCCATAGATGTATATTATAGCTTATATTGAAACACAATTTTTTATCTCTGAAATCACCCTCATTTTTACCAAAGATAGCCAAAGACTCATTGGTTTGTAAACTAGGTCTAGTTTAAAAAAAAAATTTGGCCCAATTATTTACATAAGTACAGTAAGAATAGCAATTGATCATGTATACTCTTTTGAATCTGCTTTGCTGGAACTTTTCATAAGGAATCTCAGATTGAACTTTAAAGGCCTCTTGAGGCCAGGAAAGGCAGACCAAGGACTCGTCCTCAGACTCTGCCTGCAGTTCCTACAGATTTGGGGGAATTCCTCTTTTCTCCAGGTCCCCAAAATATCCTGGGGTTCCTACAGCTACCAGGGAAGTGACCTTCCTTACTTACCTAGTAAAATTACTGGGAACCCTGTAAGCAATGTACCAGGCCAATATTTCCAAGTGGCTTTATTCTGTAAAGTCCAGTCTTTGTTCCTCAAAAGCTGTCTTGTCGTATCTGAGTCTATGTTTTTTTTCAAATATGACATTCCAGTCAAAGCCTTAGGTAATATAACCACTGTTTCCAATTATGTCCTGCTATACGGAGAACAGATTATTATTGAACTTATGCAAATAACTATATTGCCATGAATATAAGAATACTCATCAAAAGATTTCAAATTCTAGAGGGATCAGATAGGGAGAAAAAGATAAATGCTTTAATTTTGTTTACAAATTGTTATAAGTCATAGTTCCTTAAAAGAAAAGGGAAAAATTTTCCTTAAACCTGGACAAACAAAACATTAAAAAATCAGCAATATTTCGAAGAAAAAGTCATAAAAATTATAGACATCCTCATCAGTTTATTCAGTCCCATGATATCAACTTTTGATCTTCGCTTAGCAGTTTCATGAGGCTATCAGTTTCCCTATTGTAGTTCTTTAAGTTTTTACCCAGCTTGGTTTTATAATCTGAAAGTTTATCAGAAACCTTTGTTTTAGAGCAAATGTCAGAGTCCTTTCCATGCATCTCTCTGAAGATGAAATACATTTGCAAAAACATCAGAGTAAAATAACATCTGTCTGCATATAACAAAACATTAAAAAATGGCAATTGACAAGACATTTGGCTGTTTCTGTAACATACAACACTTTAAGATAATAACTAGAATTATGACTGACAACCAGGACAGATCAGAAGTTTTGGAATGTTGTATAATTTTTAAAACACTTACAGTAAGAACATTTACCCACACAGTATAATCTGGGAAGGCTTATTATCATTTATTTGATAATGTTTCCCATGTAATTTAACATACAAATAGGTCTGATTTGTTTAATGTTTTCCTCTTTATAGAAATCGAACAAGTTCTTTGAGAAGTCCCAAGGCTGATTGGAAATTCTTAAAGGTTCTTTTTTTTTTTTTTTAAAGTCAAAAGACCTTAATTTTGGCAGAAGTTCATCAAAAATATCAAAAGTTTGTAAAACACTTGGTCAAATAGGAAATAATGCTTGGTTATCCATTCAGTCGAGGTGACAACAGAAGTAGTCAAAGGCAACAGAGAGTTACAACAGTCAAAAAACCTTAACAGACCTCGGTTTTTTTGAACATAGGAAATTATTTTAACAAAACATAGATTTTCTGTCTTTTAGGTAGACTTACTCAAAGGAAAACCTTTTGAACTTCTATATCAAGAGCAGACCAAAAGTTGAAGAAAATTATTTTTTTAAGAGAGAAAGCCAAGTTCTAATTTTGCATCAGCTTACTTTTTTTATATTGTAACTCATTCATTTTAATCTCAGCCAACTTGACCATGCACAAAACTCCTCAGGGTATTACTTCCACAAACCTTCCGTCAGTTACTTTTTACATTTAAGAATTTGTCCCATGCCACCTTTTCTTTTTTTCTTTCCTTGTCCTTTAGGACAGGTTTATCTTTCTTAACAAAACAAGCAGAAACATCTCTATTCTTTATACTTTCTTTACTGAAAACATACATTTTACTTTCCTTGTATACAGACTTTCTAGAAATGCGTGCTTTCTCATAGAAAATGGCTCAGCATGCACAAAACATGCTTACTAACACACTCAAGCATTTTCCAGTTTCTTTAAGATAAGAGACCAGAGGCAGGTAAATCTATGCTTAGTAATCAGTTTTAGTAGTTTATCTTATGTGGAAATGACCTAGATACTCAACAGGTTTTTATTATTTAACTTACCAAAAAGATTTTGGAAGCTATTTTTCAAGTGTACAAAGCATAAAACATAATTATTGTACCCGAAAATTTGTACCTGTTTTTATCTATGTAAATTCTTTGTTCCTGACAATTATGTTTAGATTATTCTTAAAAACTTGATGTGACGTTAAAGTGGTTAGCCATCATCTTAAGTTGTTTTAAGTACATAGATTATAACATAATTATTGTTAAACAGTTTGTCCAAAAACTTTCATCTTTTTTACATCCTTTTAGTTTACTTGTTCCCAATAATTATGTTTAGATTGCCTACAAAACCCTCATGATACATCAGACAAAATCAGCTATTATTCTGGTTTTTTTTTTTTTTTTTGAGGAACATTGTCGCTGAGCTAACATCTGTTCCCGTCTTCCTCTACTTTATATGTGGGACACCTGCCACAGCATGGCTTGATGAGTGATGTGTAGGTCCGCACCCAGGATCCGAACTGGTGAAAGCTTGGCTGCCAGAGCAGAGCGTGTGAACTTAACCACGACGCCACCAGGCCAGCCCCTGTATTATTATTTTTGCTGACAAGTTTTGTAACAGAGATACTGTTTGTACCACATCTGATGTTGATAACTCTGGAAACATATTTATTCCAATCAAACCAACAAACTTAAGCTCTTCATTTACCAAAGATCATTTTATATTGTGTTAATTTGAAAGACATCCGGGCTAGTTTCTGTTACATTTAGAAATAACTTATAAGTTATTTACTCCAAGCCAATTAAATAGAGCTCCTTTACAAACTATATCATCTGGAGGCAGACAGGTACATATAGAGACAGATAGACACAAATAGAGATCTTCAAAATTGTAATCAGATATCAGGTACAAAATTCAGAAGAATAGTTGGGTCCAAATTATTTTTCTGGCAGGTGGACCTGCTCAGATGGCCCAAAATGTTTCCTAAGGATTCTTTTCTTTTTGCTCTAAGGATCCTTTTTACAGCTGTTTTTGAAATCCTTTTGTCTTTTAGAAGATTCTGCGTACTAATCAAAGACTGCATTCTATCATAAGAGGTTTTGAATTCTCTCTTGCAAGGGTGTCCCCTTAAGGTGGCCTCATCTGAAACAGAGGTTCCCCAGAATGACCATTATAATTCCAAATTATCTCAAAAGTTTACTTATTTTCTCTTGCATAATTTTGGATCAGGAGTTTTGGGGGAGTTGAAGTGGGGAAGCTTAGCAAGAGAGGAGATTTGGTTTCCTTTCACTAGCATGTTTAATTATTTATTTTCTTTTAAAGAGGCAGTAAAGTATTCCTGATTTCATTTAGAGGCCTCAACAGATTAAAATAGGCTCCCCATTGGTTGTTTAATTTTATACTGGCTTTTTCCAATTGCGTATGTAAATACACCACTTTGGGTAAACTGAAATTGTCCCGTTTTGGCCATTTCCTCTGTGGAGTCTAAAGAATATTGTGGCCGTGTCGTGTTGCAAAGGAAACCATCTTCTTCTTGGACAGGGGCTCATAGCTCAAGTCAGCCTGTTTAGCCAAGAGGCAGCACAGAGGGCTTTTCTTGGGGACAGATAGAGTTCCCCCCATTTCAGAATTACAAACACATAGACACGTAGACACAAACAGGATCCCAAACAGAACTGATACGCAGATGGGATCCCAAACAGAACAGACAGGTGCACCCGACAGATTCCAGGTAGTCCTACACTATGTCTCTCGTTAGTCGACACCCAGACTCGGATGGGGATATCCCTCTGGGATTTCCCCTCCAAGAGACAGGGAGTTCATGGCAGGCCTGACCGAGGTGACTTACCCTACTCCAGATTGAGCCCATTGACTCACCAGAAGCGAAAACAAACAAACAAGCAAACAAATCTAGAGCCTGTTTTGTTTCTTCCGCCACTGGGAAGCGTTGAAGGTGGTTGGCAGTCGGGAGAACTCAGGGGACAGTCTCCGGGAGAAAGAACATCCCAGCAGCTGCTGCGAGAGTCCCAAGATTTCTCCTGGATTTGACTAGCCACAGGCAGAGGCACGTCCCATCTGGGTCGCCAGAAATTTGTAACCGAGCAAAAAGGGGCTTGTTCTGCTCACTGCAATCTGGTGCCAATCAGTTGCAAACAAGCGGGTGATTGAAAAAGGAAAATTCATACGACTAGCTAGCATAATCAGAAGATGGTGGACTAGTGGCCTGAAGAACCATCTTAAAATCATGCAGAATCTTGAGGCAGTTGCATAAGGGAAATGGGCAGGAAAGGAGGGGGGTTAGGGATGTTGATCATCCGGTGTGACGAACTTCAAGGCGCCACATTATCTCTTTCTTCTGTCATTCGTGATGGGTACCAACACAGAATTTTTCTTTGTGGAGGTCATCATGTTCCTGGGAACTCAGAGAACAAAGTTGTCTTATCACAGCTGGGAGATACATGTAAGCAAGAGTCATAGAACAAGCAGATCATATATTTTGTAAAATCAAGAGGTGCTTAATCATCTAGGCTACGTGCAGGCTGGAATGTATTCAGAGACTGGCGAGTCAGGGTCAGAGTTACAATATTGCTTCTTTTCTCTAAGATGGCTTCCCTCACATGTACTTAAGGTCTAGCTATTACAGAACAGCAGTCCGCCTGTGGTTTTGCATCTCTGTGAAGTGAGCATGGAGAGATGAGAGGAAGTTTACCTTGTAGCATGTCCGGGGCAGTAATCCGGGTGCACTGTGGGTCAAAGTGAAGTAGCCCGCAGTGGATTCTGTTGAGTGGTGAGATTTTTGGACATGATAACTGTATTACCTTCCCCTCTCTTTAGCTTATCTTACAGAATTACTTTCTTTATGAAATAAGGGTCATCATTTAGCTTGTTTCTTTTGCTGAATTGATTTTGCCAAGGTACTTATACAGCATTGAATGGAGCTTCTATTTTGGGAACTCCTTATAGAAATTTAGGTGTAATGTTCTCCTTTTAACAGCTTACTTTGTTGAATAGCTTTGTTGATGTAGGTACAGGAGAATGAGCAGCAGCTGTTTTGAGGAAAGAGGACTCTTCCTATGTTTAAATTCGTGACCATGAACCTCAAGTAAACCTTAATACTATTCAGCAACCATAGCCTTAGTCCCTTCACTCCTCACTCTCCTCAATGACTATCGCACATCTTTTCTCTCCTCAAACACCCACCTCTTTCTCCCCCATCCTCACTCTCAACTGATGCCCTTGCTCCCTATGTCACTTAAAAAATGGAAACAATCGGAAGAGAACTTCCGCAGACTCCTGCAGTGGATAGTGGATGTCCTCCTCCCAGAATCCGTGCTCAAGGGATCTGCCTTTTCTGTTACCAGACCAACTAGCCACACTGTTCCATCTCCATCCCCTAATCGTTTTAGCCCCCTCTACCGGGTCCTTCCCGTTAGCATACGATTATGCTGTTATTTCTTCCATCTAAACAACACAGCAAAACAAAACCAAAAAACAGCTTTGGAAGTCCTTTTCTCCAGCTGTTAACCTGTATATCTGCTGCCTTTTGTTGCAGAATTCCTAGAAAGATTAATTTGTAGTTTCTCCTTTCACTTTCTTAATGCGCTTCAGGTGGGCTTCCTCTGCCCTGCTGCAGCCTAACCCGCTCTTGTCAGGATGTCCAGTTACCTTGTCAGAGGTCAGTTCTCAGGCCTCGTCTTTCTTGACTCATCTGCACCCGTTTGGTAGAGTTGATTGTGCTCTCTTCTTTGAAACCATTTTATCACTTAGCTTCCAAGAACCTTGATTTTCTCTCGTCTTCCTGGTCCCTCCTCCTTTGCTGATTTCTTCTCACCTCCTGGACCTCCCAACGGTGGAGTCTCCAAAGCTTTAGACAGACCTTTTTGCTGTCTGTGTCCCTTACTTGGTGATCTCATCCAGCTTCATGATTCTCTGTATGATCTATATGCTGATAATTCTAAAATTTATATCTCAACCCAAACCTCTGTTGTGAATTCCAAACTCATAAGTCCAGTTGCCTACTTGGCATCAAATTCGCGTATCTCAAACTTAATGTGTCAGAATCCGAACTCTGAGTATTCCCCCTCAAGCCATCGCATCTGTAGTCTTCTCTATCACAGTCAGTGGCAAGTCTCCCCTTTCAGTTGCTCAGGCCAAAACTCCGAGAGACATCCGGACTTCCTCCCATCTCTCTCATCTCATGTCTCATCTGTTAACAGATCCCATAGGGTCTATCTTTAAAATATATTTAGAATTGGAGTACTTCTTACCTCCTCTACTGCTGCCGCTCACGTCAGTTACTTTAATTTTCACACACCTTATTGCAGAGCATCCCAGCTGGTCTCTGCTTCCAGCCGTGCCGCCCCCTCCAGTCTGCTCTCAACACAGAAGTCAATACAAAATTATATAAAATACGAAATTTCAGTCAAATCACGTCTGTTGAAAACTTTCTAGTAGTTTCTCATCAGCTTGCTCACTGATCTTCTTCAAGTATATATTTAAATGTCCTCTTCTCTGATCATTCAATGAAAAAGGAACTTTCACACAACCCGGTATGGCTTTGCTGCCATATTTTTCTCCATAAAATTTATCACCTTATCACTTTTTATTTTATTCATTGTCTGTCTTCTTTTCCAGAGTAGAAGTGTTATCCCTAGTCCCCAGAATGGTACCCAGAGCACATAGTAGGGATTCAGTAAATATTTGTTGAGTGAATACAAACTTGGTGTCAAATCAACCCATTCTCTCTGTTTTCAAGCACCACCTTTCAAATGAATGTTAAAGTACATAAATATCTCCAGCACTTCTCTTTCCCTGTACAGGTAACCACCTACATCCTCCATTTCTTATTGAACTTTTTTGTCACCTCCCATTGGAACATACCTCTTTCCCCCAAGGACACTGCTTTCTCTGTAACGCTTTCAAGTGGAGGCCACTTGTTCTCTGACACCCATGTAGGTAAGGGTCAGGAGGTGGGACCAGCAGCCTTCTCCATCCATGGTGCCTCTTCCAAACCATTGCTTCTCCCTTTTCTTGGGGTTAGGGAGGGGTGAAACATGCTGCATTGGGGCTTCTGCCACCCACCCAACGAAAGGACTGTTACCTTTCTTATAGCTGTTACCTTCTGACCCCCTCACTACTCCTTCCATTAGCTGAAAATGTGGCCACTTGGCTAGTGTCGTATCCCCTTCCGTCCATGTATGTCCTACCAGTACCTGCTGATGATTGCATTCTTACAATGCACCTGCCCTGTGCTGGGCATTTTGGATACCCTGTTTCATTTAATCCTAGCAGAAACCGTATGAGGCATTATTTTTCATCCTTTACAGATGAGGAGACTGAAGCTCAGACTAGTTAACTGGCTTGGCCGTGCTCACATAGCTAGAGTGGTGGAGCTGGGATTTGACCCGGGTCTGGGCGACCCTGAGCGCTGATCCTTTAGCCTTCACAGAGAAAGCTCCTCATGCATTTCCTGGCCAGTCCAATCTCCTCAGTCACAGTGACTCCTGGTGTTTTCATAGGTACCCCAAGCTCCTAGTCTTCAAGATGAAGTTGATTGTTTCTGCCCGGGATTGCACTCTTGCTTGTAATTAGTACCTCAGTACCCGCATCCGTCTAGTGCCCAGACTGCAAACAAGGGACCTTCTCCCTTACATTTAGGCAGTTTCTATGTCCTCTTGATTTGACCCCCTGAAGAACTATTGAATCTGCTAATTCTCTACGTCCTGATTGTAACTACTCTAGGTGACTGTCATTTTTTTCCTGGATTATCGCAACTTTGTAGTTGATCTCTTTACTCCTTGTTTTACTGTTTCTATTCCATTCTTTACGTTGTAGTAAGAGTCATCTTTCTGAAGTGTACATTTTATTACATCACTGTCCGTATAAAGCTGGTTTTTTATTATTCTTAGGATGAATTCTCCATTTCTTACATGACTTAGAAGGTCTTGCCTCATCTGGTCTCCTTTTACTTCTCCAGCGGCGTTTTGTGTTTTGAATTCAGATTCAGCCATATCTTGCTTGTACCATGCTCTCTTTCATCTCCAAATCTAAGGTGATGAGTAATGGTTTCAGGTGGTGTTTAAGAAGATTTAATCACTAATGGAGCATAATGAGCAAGCGGCTCATTATAATGCATGTGGGCTGCATTTCATGATAGAGACTCTAAGGAAAATGTTATAGTGGAGGAAATAGGTAATTTGGAAGACAGCAGCAAGATTCCTCTCAGGAAAATAATGATTATTGATGGTAGTTCCTTATACTAGTGTGCTTCTAATAAATAAGGATATCCTCTACCAGCAGTGGAGCGTTCACTTGAATGCATCATATTTAACAATGAGTGGTAGATATGGGTGCTCAACAGGTGTTTGTTGGATGAATGGATCAATCTCTAAATGAAATTTAATTTAATTTCTCCCTCTTCACCAGCTAAATATTCATCAATCTAACTACATTGTGTTAATATCATGTAGATTTTAGTTACTTTAGAGTTGTTTTTGGAAGAGATTGTGTGGCAACATAGAATACTAAGAAAGCTGTCAAATGATTTCACAGTATTTAAAATTGGATTGAGTTTTGAATTTAGGTTGATTGTTCATGTTTACGTACTTAGGGATAAGTGTTCCTCAAATTTTAAAGGAAATACCTTGAGAAATTTAGATGATTTTGAATGGCAATGCAGTAAGGATTCTCTCTTCTGCTCTCTTGGAAATTTCTATTTGAACAGTCTGTTGAGAGTGAAGTGGGCAAAGATGAGGCTGACATTAATCTAATAGTTTTCCAACTTTATTTAAAACTATGTTCAGGGCCTGAAATAAAGTTTTAATAATTCACTGATGAGAATTATTCTATTTTTGAGGGTGAATTTGATATTTGGAAATATTCCAAAATCCTTTGGAACCAAGTGTTTACTTGGTGAATAAAGTAAATAGTCTTACTATTCTTCTTTTGACCAAAATGAGATATCTTCTTAAATGAGACTAATAATTTTCATATGGTTCACAAACCACCTCTGATTACAATTCAGGGAAGAATTTCAGACCTGTTTTCAGTCTCGGGAACCTTCCTGGCTAAGTCCATGCCCACCCGGGGCTCCTGTTCTGAGGAGCAGCCTTGAATGTTTGCCTTCTAGTGCGTTTGTTAGAGATCAGTCACATGATTTTACCTTTAGAATACCTTTACATTTTGTCTTCTTTTGTATCATTATGTGAATATTCTGATTTTTTTCATTTGACTGTAGTTATGTCTCACACAGCTTTCTGGCTAAAATATTCGTAAAACAAGTATTTTCCAAATTTAGAAATTGTGATAATTATTTCTTTTTTCAGCCACATTTATACAGAATAAATTTAATTAGGCATCCCTTTTTCTCCCTTGACTGGATCTCATGCCAGGTAGGAGAACGAGGCGGTGGAGGAGGAGGAGCTTCTGGAAGCGTATGATAGAGGGTCTGATTGAGGATGAGAGGAGTACCTGGAATAATTTAACTCAGCGCTAACTTGCAGAACCAACAAATGAGAGAGTCAGAAAAGTGAATTAGATTGCTCAAAGTGAGTGGGCAGAGTGACAAGAGAAGGCTGAGGGCAGTGCCCTGGGGACACCCGAGTTTCTGGGAGGAGTGTGGAGAGAAGCTGGGAGTAAACAGAGGGCTGGCTGTTGAGGATGGTGGTTAGAGCTTGGGCCCTGAAGTCAGTGCCTGATGAATTCCTGGATCCCCCACTTTCTGGCCATGTGATGGAGGGCAGTACACCTCACTTTTCTTATCGATAGATGAGAGGAATAATAGTTTTCAGCTCATAGAGTTGTTACGTGTGGAGCTTTTAGTGTGGTGCTTGGTACCTAGTTAGCGCTCAGGTGACAGTGATGACGATGATGACGATGACCACACTGACAACGTTCTGCCACTGATTGTCTTGGCACACAGATTCCTCTGCCCATTGCTTGCTTCTGTATCACCTAACAGCCTTTATTGCACTGTTATTACCAACCTTCTGCCCAAACTGCTTCTCCTTTAGCCTCAGTTACTCCCAGTAAATGGCTGCTCAAGCCAATAACCTGTGAGTTATCCCTGATTTCTCTCTGTCCCGCACTTCCCATATTCAGTTCATCAGCAGTTCTACCTCAAGATCCTCTCTGGAGTCCGCGTGCTGTCTGCGCCTAACTGGGCCCCTTGGGTCGGGTCTGCGGCCTTATTCTGCCTCCACCGTGCTTTCCGCAGTCTCCTCTCCAGTTCCTTCTCCACACAGCGTCACGAGTTCTCTTTGTCACAGTGCGGTGCTCCCCTGCCTAGAACTCAGCCTCTTCACTCTTGCCGTCAGAGCACCGTGTGGTTTTGTCAGTTTACTTCCTGAACCTCCTTCCTTCCCACTGTCCCCCTGTTCTCCATGCTCCAGCCACAGTGTCCTTCCTTCTGTTCCTGGAACACGCCAAGCTCCTCCTTTCCCAAAGACATTTTCTCCAGATGTTCTTTCCCCTTTGGCTGCTCCTTCCTTTCCTTCTGGTCTTTTAATCTCAGTGAAAGTGTCACCTCAGCAAGGTCATTCCTAAATTACCCAATCTAAAATAACTATCCACTTATTTTCTATTATATCGCTCTGTTTGTCTGCATAGTTCTTCAGTATGATGAATGCGTACTGGATACTGTTATGTATTTGCTCATTGTCTTTTTATTGTTTTTGTATTATGTGTTTAACTCCCTCCCCTGTTAATATTTGTGGACTAAATGAATACATTTTAGAATACATCTTCCCTCTATTTCTCTCTCTGTCTGTCTCTCTCTCACTCTTTCTGTCTCTGCTTCTCTCAATAAGAAGCTTTTTCTCTCTCTCTATAATTTTACCAGTGTATAGCTAGTGGTGTTCGTGGGGGGGTAGTGGAGATGGAAGAGTCTTTGTCATTAATTAACTGTTCTGCTCACGATAAGCTGGGAAAGATAATCAGTATTTTCGGTTACGTAATTTGGATATAGTAATTATGCTGGGTAGTATTGCTAATGATGATTAAATGGTACAGATACCAGGGTCTTATAAATGTTTAACCAGATAATAGGTTATGTTTGGCTACTCATTTTTCTTATGCTATAGTGAATTTCCTCCTTTGTTTGATAAAAAGCCAGTTATAATGATTAATGGCATGTTGTTCAAACTGATGTAAATCTCCGACACTTAAGTATCTTTAAGGATGGTTACTTTTGAAATACTTCAAAAAAATTGAGGAAGATGATTTTTCAAATGGGAAGAAGCATATATTCACTGACACATGTGGGTTTTTTTGTGTTGTTTTGTTGTTTTGGTTTCCAGTGAAGTTTGTGGAAAATAATGTATGTCAGAGTTGTGTTAGATAGGGTTAGAAGGGTATTCTAGTTTGTATAGTTTGGAGGTGAGTAATATATTTTTCAAGATCATAGCATGAGCTTTATTGCTAAATAAAATTGAAAGGCATTTTGAAGTTTTATTACTTTTAAATTTTGGAGAGATTCAATAATATTAATATGAAATATAAAGTAATTTATTAATGTACATAATTGAAAGATGAAAATCACTAGTAAGAGGCAAGTTTGCAGTAACAATGAAAACCTTATTAATGATGCTAAATATTGTAATTAATACTGGCTTGTATATTTGGCCATTGATAACAATGCCTCTGGGAATTATCAGGATGTAATTTTCTCTCTGGAGAGTCCATTGCGTGCGTGCTGTGGCTCCTCATTTCCCCAGAGAGAGTTATCATCGTACTGCTATCCGGAGTTATCTTACTGCTCATTAAATGTCGTTGCCTTAAATTAAGAGAAATCAATTTAGTGCTAGGAAGTTATTAATTGTTCAAGGAGTTTGCACCTGTGACAGTAAGAGCTAGTGGCAAAGCAGAATGAATTTTCTTTTGAGATGAAAAGTATTTCTGTGAAGAAAGCAGTAAACACAGACTGACATGTAGAAGTTAATCCCAATTAGTTAGTAAGATCTGGTGTTTTGTGATTTGAATGCATTCAGATCAACAGGAGATTCACTAAGAAGAACCGAGAACATTTAAGATGTTCCAGAAAGCCTCATTCGCTCTAGGGTTTGATTTCTTAGTTGACATCTGTGATTTTGAATATTTATGTTTCTGAGATTTCAGGATGCTTTCCTAATATAACCTGTTAGTGTATACATTCAGATATCTCAAGAGGCTAAACTTAATAATTTACCACAAAAATGTAATATAAATGCTTCCAAGAGCAGTTTTAATCAGAGGAGTTGTGGATGTCTTAATACTTAGTAAATAAGAAATAAATACTAAAAAAACCCTCTGTAGGGGGCTGGCCCCGTGGCCGAGTGGTTAAGTTCGCGCGCTCCGCTGCAGGCGGCCCAGTGTTTCCTCGGTTCGAATCCTGGGCGCGGACATGGCACTGCTCGTCAGACCACGCTGAGGCAGCGTCCCACATGCCACAACTAGAGGAACCCACAACGAAGAATACACAACTATGTACCGGGGGGCTTTGGGGAGAAAAAGGAAAAAATAAAAATCTTTAAAAAAAAAAAAAAAAAAAAAGATATACCAAATAACTGTTTAAAAAAAAAAAAAAAAAACCCTCTGTAGGCTTATAGTTTGTTATCCATTAATTAGTTTTGAGACTTCTTCCAAAAATGAATCTGTTTGAAAATACTTATATGGGGTGTATAGTCTTTATTTACTAATTTTGGAAGATATTTTGTGCAGCATTAGCAATGCCCTTTCTCAGTTTTCTTTTGTCATGAAGGGTGTGCAGTTTCCTACTCACAGGGGTTGTGAGCTTTGAACCAGCTGTTCTCCTCTTCAGTTTACCTGTGATTTTAAACTTTATTTTAAGCATGTTCCAACCATATGATGTAATTGCCACCCAACATGGTTTTATGTATTAAGCGCTCCCCCACAAGAATTATGAAGAGAACTTTGGGCAGAATAACTATCGTTAGATATGCTGTGTGCACCCGAATAGCCTCATGACCGAGGAGTTAGGCTCTGTTCCTTCTTGAATCAGGAAGATAATCCACATGGTGAGTGGGGTCCCAGCAGGACGGCAGAGCCCGTGACTGGGTGATTCTTAGAACCCTGGTGAGTATGCCATTGGCATATGGGGAGTCGAGCAGTAGGTAGAGACAGACTGCACTGTGGCTCAGAAAGAAGGACTAGAAAAGAAAATTAGGTGGAGACTAAAGAATTTCAGTCCTGAAAGCTGGAGGATGTGAAGGAGGGTCCACAAACACAGGACCCTGGTGGGGAGAGTGAGGTGGAAAGTTGTTCCGGCTGGCACTCCTGGGGAGATGAGTATCTTAACGGAGAGTATAGTGAGCCCCTGCTGTGTGCGTGGCTCTGTCGTGGGTTCTCAGATTCATTGTCTCACTCAGACACAGTTCTTTGGGTAGGCCTACCCCTGTTTCACAGAAGTAGGAAACAAGGTTTGGCTGGCTTGCCCAGTTCAGAAAGATTCTGAGCATCACAACTGAGATTTGAGCCCAGGCCTTGCTGACTGACTCCTGAACCTGTGCCTGTTCTATTGGGCTGTATGGGAACTCGGCGGCTTCTTCTGTCATGCCATGCCGAGGCCAAGCTTTGGAGCACAGTGTCCAGTGCTTCCCCTGTCACTCCACGGGGACGGGGCTTGGTTAGGAAGGAAGGTCTCCTTTAATAGCGGGGATGGAAGGGATTTCTCTTTCTCCTGTTGGGAAACCGTTAGAGGCAGAGGCATTCACCGTGCTGTGTGGGTCTGATGTTTTTCCGCTACACTACACTGCTTCCCCACTAGGTTCTGCTTGGGGCCTATCAGTGTTACAGTCATGCACTGTGTTTAAAACCTTTTGCATGCATTAAGTTGTTTCAAATACATTCACTTATTCAGTAAATATTTATTGTCTTTGTTTAAAAAATTTCTTTTTTTTGCTTGAGGAAGATTGTTGCTGAGCTAATGTCCATGCCAGAGTTCCTCTGTTTTGTATGTGGGGTGCTGCCACAGCATTGCTTGATGAGCTGTGTGTAGGTCTGCACCCAGGATTGAACCTGCGAACCCCGGGGCACCAAAGTGGAGTGTACCAACTTAACCACTACGCCACCAGGCCAACCTCTTTGGTGTCTTTTTAAAATAAATTTATAAAAAATTCATTTATATAAAAATTCGTGTCAGGCAACCTTCGTGGCATCTGGGTACAAAGATAAAACTTGATCTCTGCCTTTGAGAAGCTCAGTGTATGAAGGAGGAATACATATTTATAAACAAATCATTAAAATCCAGCCTGATCCAGAACCTCGCCCAGTGCCCGAATTGGTACAACTGTGCGTGGAGTCGAATGACGCCCATCACTTGCTGCGGAAGCAGAGAGGCGGGAGCAGCAGAGCTGCCTGAGTGAGCTAAAGACGGTTCCATAGAAGGGCTGGCAGCTGGATCCCGAAGATGAGTTGTGGTTTCGCAGGTGTGAGAGTGAAGTTATTCAGAAGGCATGGGACGAGCAGATGCCTTGCATGGAGGGGCCAAAGCTCAGTGTGCACTTGGGGAACAAATGGTGTGGCTGGTGGACGAGGCCCCTGGCTAGTTTCAAGTGACTAGAAGAGCCCTCTGCCATACGCAGTAAGGGGTCCTTACCCTCGTTTTAGAGTGGAAGAAACAGAGTTGGTTTTACTTTCATGAAAGCTGAAGGTCCTTTGAATGACTCATCTCAAATCCAAAAGCCATTTTGTGCAGCTCAGAAAAATCCCCTGGGCCTTAAGGGCCTGTAGGAGACTGAGACCTGAGACCCACTTTATACGCCAAACTGAGAACAGAGAAAGGGCAATTAAAGTGATTTCACTGGGTTTATATTTCATACTGATTTGAATCTCATTATTTTGCTGAATTATTTTATTCCCGGTATAACTCAAATGCTAAACTGAAAAAAATGGGAAATTGAGTATCATTCAAAAAAGAGAATATAGCTTTTTCCTCAAAATAGTTCTTTACTTGAGTGGGCACTCATTTGATGTCTCATCTTTTTATTTAAGGCACCTAATACAATTTTGCCTACAATGGAATATAACTCATGGACATGAAGTTTGACACTGAATACAGTGTAATGGGATCATTACCCAAGCAGGCGTATTACCTGTCTGATGATCTCCTAAAGGAGACCTCATCCAGCATGAGCTTATTTTTATACAAATTGCGGTGTGGCAACGAGACCCAAGGGTAGCTGGAGATGTGCAGCTATGCTCCTTCTCGTGTCAGCTCTCCACGTCTACACTGGGTGACAGGACATGGGAGCAGATGAGACAAGCTGTCACTCAGCCACACTGCCCTTTGAAGAAAGGCCATGGGGGGAAAGAGGTGCCGCAAATGGGCTGTGAAGTTTACATACACTGCCCACTGTTAAACAGATTACGTCTAATGAAGTGTCTAATGCTCAGGCCATATCAACCTAATCCTCGGTGGCAGTTCATGCCTCAACTGCCAAAAAACACCGCCCTCTGGCCTTCTCTCGCCCCTCTGGCCGCCAAGCACAGGGAGGTGCCCAGTCTTAATAAACCAAGACAGTGTGTGATCTGACATGCAAATGTAGGTCATTGCATATGTAAATGTGTGATTACAAACCTGCACGCCAAAACATATTAGCGAGACTCTGCTCTCAGCATGCGGTTGTCACACTGCTTTAGCAGTTCACGCTAACATTTGTCAGTTATTGTGCAGACAGAAGATGGAATTCCCAGTCAAATTGGAAGTATCTGGATTGTATGATAGTGTTCCTAATGATGAAGCTGTGTTTTACTCTTGAGATTGACACGTTTTCATCAGGAGAAAGAATGGTCTGTACATACACGGGAGAGGAAGGCATTCTGTGTCTTAGATGTTGGGACTCTGCTAGTGTGTCAATATCTTTTAAAAAAAGACTTCTTAGAAAAGAGAAGCAATCTAAAAAAATCTGTCCTCTTTAAATGAAACTTTTATTTAAACTAAAAAAAGTTGCTAATATCCATTGAATACATCTGAGAAGTGGTACTTTGTCAGTTTCCTTTGTTAAATAGATGCCATTTTGTAACAGCAACACTTAATTATAAATTAATCTCAATGACTCCAAAAGGAAAATCTTATGAATGAACAGCATGGCAAGCTGTCTCCCTTTATTTGTTAATTTTATTTTTCTTATTATGGTATATATTTTTGTTTTCTTTTTGACACATGTTCCTATTCCTGGTTTTTGGGTTTTTTTTCCCATCAAAAGACTTGAAATGGAAAGTATCTGTGAATCATCATGTAGGGTCCCATAGTGTTGGGTCATATTGTAGGTGACTGTTCAGTAACCATGACAGTAAAGCATAGGCTATCCTGGGAATCAGGGCTTGGAAGTCAATGAGACAAGTTTTGATAAACATCTACATTATAGGGTTGTCATGGGCATTGAATTAGATGGCATATGAGTCCTAATATATAGTACCTGTTAAGTTGTAGTTGCCAAAATGGAACCTTCTATTATTGTAGTAGGTGTTACTATTATTATTCTGTTGTAACAATTACTTTTGGCCTTATGTTTATGAAATGAATTTGTGAAATTTCTTGTATTCTCATTATTTTGCGTGTCTTAATGGAAGAATGGAATTTTTTGTGACAATGTTTTGGACCTTCAGAAGAAAGAAAAGCAATGTACACTAGCAAATTCTTGCTCCTTTTCTTGTCTTTTTGAGAAACACTGTGTTTGAATTCTAGTGAAACTTCAGCAGAATTTTATAGAGTTTTGCTCGTGAGGTACGTACAGGGAAATTAACGAGATAAAACGTACTGCTGGTTAATTGAAGTACTGCCCATATGACAAAATAGCCTTCTGCATAAGTCATGGAGTCACCAGCCTTAACAGAGGTTTATTTGGGGGTCTAAGAGATCGAGTTGAATGTAATCTCTGAACCAGTGCCGTCTCTGATTGCATTGATAAGTATTTAATGTTCAGTGTCATTAGGAGGTACACTAGTCAGGCCCCACAAGAATGTCATGTTTACTCTAAGTTGGCTTGTAGAGCAAGTCTGCAAAAATGTGAGCAAAGTGGTGAAAGGCTTGGAAGAGTGTACTTACCAATAATCTAAGAATCTTGAAAAGGCCCATGCATGTTTAGCCAAAAAAGTTAAGATATAAGGGCATATGATAGCTAAACTAGACTACCCTATCATTGTTTCTCTCATAGCACAGTGAAGAGTGTCTTTCAGGTATTTGAGTAGGCTCTTTGAGAGTTGAAAACATTTCTAATTCATCCATATTTCTCTAGCAGCTAGCACAGTACCTGGCACATAGTAAGTGCTAAAAAAAATTAGTTAAAAAAAGAAATGATATTTTCCATGAAGGAAAAAAAAATATTGTTTGAAAATGTAATTAAGTACTAAGAAAAGGAAGCCAGTCTGAAAAGGCTACGTCCTGTATGATTCCAATTATATGACATTCTGGAAAAGGCAGAACTATGGAGACAGTAAAAAGATCACTGGTTGCCAGTGTGAGTTGGGGCAGGGGGAGGAATAGGGAGGGCACAGAGGATTTTTAGGGCAGTGAAAATATGCTGTATGATACTGTAGCGATGGATATATGTCATTATACATTTGTCCAAACCCAGAGAGTAGACAACACCAAGAGTGAACCCTCAGGTAAACTATAGACTTTGGGTGACGGTAATGTGTCAATGAAGGTTCGTCAGTTGTAACAGAAGTACCACTCTGGTGGAAGATGTTGGTAGTGGCGGAGGCTATGCATGAATGGAGGCAGAGGGTGTCTGGGAAATCTCTGTACCTTCCTCTCTATTTTGCTGTGAACCTAAAACTGCTCTAAAAAAATAAAGTCTTTAATCATAAAAAGTAGTGATGGGGTGGGAAACTTCCTGCCACTGGAAAATCTTCTTTGTAGAAGTTAAGTAACTATCAGGAAGTTCAGAAGTTCCCCATGCACTAATTGGCAGCTTGGACTAAATGAATGTGTATGTATATACCTGATCCGTTTCAATTCAAAGATTCTTTGAAAAAGAAAAGAAATACCGAAGAGGTGCTAGATTGAATGGGATAAGTTTATGTTCTGTGAACTAAGGACAATTTATACAGAGTTCCTATCTAAAATTTCAAAATCCTCCTTATCCCTGACATTTCGTATGCCTCTTCCTTCATTTATTTTTTTCTAGTCCTTTCTAGCTCACGTACTGTCTCTCTCTATATATATTTCATATTTACCTTGTGTATCATTTTTCTTCCCCACCAGAATTTAAGTTCTCTGAGTGTAGGGAATATTGTCTAATTGGCTGCTATATCCCCAGTCTATAGAGAACAGTGTCTGGCATGAACAGTTCAGTAAATATTTGTTGAATGAATGGATGTCTGCAGCCTTACCTGCTTATGTGAAAACAGTCCATGATTGTGTGTATATTGTGTGATTGAAAACTTTTCTGACTTTTTTAATTACAGAAGGCCTTACGACCGGATATGGGCTATAATACGTTAGCCAACTTTCGAATAGAAAAGAAAATTGGTCGCGGGCAATTTAGTGAAGTTTATAGAGCAGCCTGTCTCTTGGATGGAGTACCAGTAGCTTTAAAAAAAGTGCAGGTAAGATGATTTTAATTATCTAAATCAATGTAAAATTATGCTATGAATAACAGCTAGAGAAAAGGATGTCCTGAATGATTGAGTAGTGACAGCCTTGAGAATGCTGAGAAAGAGTAAACGTTGTGCTTGAAAAGCTTGAATTGAGTGTAGCACACAGTGGAGATTCATTTTTAGTTTTAATATTACTTCTAGGCTTTAAAAATTAAGCTGGTTTTGTTCACCCAGACTCAGTGATGCCGGGAATAATCCTAGACATGCTCCCACAAGTCCAGGCTTTGAGGCAGCACTGTTGTTCCTCACTGGACACGGCTCCAGATGTTGTGTCCTCAGCTGAAGGCATCACAGTAGGAAAAATAGACTCAATGTGTATTGTCTAAGTTGACAAACGGCAGTCAAGATTAGGGCGAGGTATATTAATGTGGAGAACCACACTGGCAATAAATGAAAGAAAAATGAACTTTATTTCCTGGGAAATTTTCAAAAATGAAGTAGATAAGATGAGAGGATTGATATCCTGTTGAAAATCTCCGTGTCGTATTTGTGTCATTTTGGGGTCAGCCTTGCGCTCCCACCCTGACTCTTCTCTGTTTTCCTCAGATTCTCTGTCTTGCCCGGCTCCTCTTCCCGAGTCCCGCCCTTGCCCCGTGGGTTAGCCCCACTGGTCTGCCCTGCAGTGCTCGCTTGGCAGAGCCCTGGGAGTCTCACTTGCCCCAGCAAGTCTTGAAGTCTAATTTCACTTGCCCTCTGGTCTAGAAGGTACTTGTCCTTCTGCCTCAGAGTGTGTTTGACATCATACAGTTTTACTTCTCTTTATCAGATAAGGGAGTTAGTGTTCACACCTGCCGGTAGACCTCCCGTTTTACTCTGCAACCCTGATACCTTTCCTCTGTAGAGACTTGTGAAACCTAAGTTTCCTCTTACTTTTTTTCTAACTTCTTAAAGATCACTATACTTGCAACAGCCATTACAGAGTGAACAGTTTTCACTTACATTTTTAATGAAGTAGCAAATATTTATGAAAGATTTCATGTGGCATATATGTTAGAGATGAAGAATAATAGAGACACCCTCATATTCATCATGCAGCTTAAGAAATAAAACGTTAAAGTAATTTTGGCCCATGTCTGCCACTCCCTTCCCTCAGAGGTAACCATATCCTGAATTTTGTGTTTATCATTCCTTTGCTTTTCTTTATAGTTTCCCCTACATCTGTATAAATTCTAAGCAAATCTGCTGTTGGCTTTTGCATTTTTTAACCTTTATACAGATGTTGTCACATGTTGGTGCATGTGGCTGTACTTGGTCCTTTTCACTGCTGTATAGTATTCACTTGTTCTTGTTAAGTGTTGCTTGCTATTTATGTTGTTTACAGTTATGTGCTATTATAAAAAGTACTTCTGTGATGTTGATATGTGTCTTTCCTAGTGCACGCATGAAAAAATTTGTCTTTTATATGTGCCTAAGAGTGGAAATGATGAGCTAAAGGGGATGCACATGGTTCGCACTACAAGTTAACACCATTTTCCAAAGTTAGACCAGTTGACTTTCTCACCAGCAGCTTGTAAGAGTAGCAATCTTCTGTCTTTTAATAGGCCACTTATAGCTTAAGAAAATACAGTATAGAATGAGATATTAGTGTTTATGAAACAGATGACTTCTGGAATGATTATTGCCTTACAGAATAACTCTTTGATCCATTTTTAAAATGTATTTTTTGAATTTCCACTCTATCTCTGAGCACTGACCTAAATAAAAAAGAAACAAGTGGTATTATTTCTACCCTCAGGGTGAAACGAGTCTATCTAGAACATTGAGCTATTAAATCCTGTGATGGGGATTCCTGATTTAAATAGGTGGGAGTCCACAGAATGGAGAGGTCAGTTTGAGCTGCTGGTGTTGGTGGAATTGGAACTCAAGCCAGGCTGTCGATGTGAGACCAGATTCTGGAGAGCATTGAAACCAGGAACAGGAATTTGAATCGTAGGGAAGTCAGGATTCACTGTGGAATCTCATGTAGGGTCATAACCTTCAAAATTGGCTATTTTCAAAATAAAAGTGCAAACTGAACACACACAGAATGGACTGGAGAGAAAATGGCTGCTGACTTGCTGCAGGTGGTCAAGGCCAGAGGGTAGATGGGTTGAGACATCATTTGGAGGTCCCTGGGGCCTTCTTGGCCTTCTTCTCCACCTTCCCACTGATTCCATCTCCATTGATTACTTTTTAAATCACCGAGCCTTGTCATTAGAAATACTTAGCAAGAAGAGAAAAGGAAGAAGGGAAGAAAAGAGGGAGAGAGAGAAGGAACAAAAGCTCCTCCAGGTCTCTCTGAGTACCATCTGCATCTTTCTTCCTCCCTGTATTTTTCTTCCTTTTGATTGGAAATTTGAATGGACATGAGTTAATGTGCACAGTTGTGTTTCCATTCAGTGCTAGACGCCCCCTGCACTGCCCCCGTTTGACTCTGTGATAGACCTCAGACAATGTCTCCTGCTCTGCGGAGTCCAAGTTTGTCCTCTGGATTATGCCATTCCTCTCTGCCTTTTTAAGTGTTGACATTATTGCATCTTCTAGTTTAATTGTAAGTTGTTTATAGAAGAGAGATATGATGTTGTGAAGGTATTCTTAGCTTATTTAATTAGAGAGCTGTGTGTTAAACCTTTGTGAGGAGAAATATATTTGCATTTCAGACATGTTATGGATTTTTGTGATATTTTGCACTTTATTGTGCTTAACAATAAAGCCCATAGTTCTTCCCTTTTAAAAAGCTATCTTTGCACCTTAAAGTGAAAATGTTTTAAAATCTCTTTAACCAGAATATTTTCCTTTCTGAAGAATCCTAGCACTTTTTAAAAACATTCGTAAAGAGTGGAATACAGGACTTCCTCATGCAACTTGTTATTTAAAGGCTGCATTACTTGACTCAGGAGCTGGGGCCTTTAAAAAAGCAGTGTGCTAAGCTCTTGCCTTTCCTGTAAGTTTCCCTGCTACCTGTATGTGGAAGGAAGAGCGTGTGTACGGAAGGCATGTTACTTCTTTGAAATCATAAAGGGATCTCAGAGTCTGTGTATATAGCAACATGAACCAAGCTTGTTGAAAGTTTTCCCACAACCCATCATGATTCATTTGCCAAAAATTAAGATATTATTTAACTGATGTAACCACGCAATTCCATATGCCAACGTTGCTTCCCCCTCTCCCTGCCTGCCTCCCTTCCTGCTGCTCATTCACTTCATTCCACGACTGTTATTGATCACCTAGCATTCAATGGTCAGTGTCTAAGGCTTTGGGACTCCTGAGATAAACAGCATCACGGGACTCATGGGATTCCAATAGAAGTGCGACCAAGACACCTCTAAATTCATGAGATGGGTACTGTAATGGGAGCAGCCTTGAGGGGCACAGAGGTGAGATGAGGCTAGGAAAGTCTTTACAGGGGAAATGAGTTGGGTCTCAAAACCTCAGTTCTTTGTATGGAAAGATTATCAAAGAGTTGTTTTGATCTGGTACATGCAATCTGTATTTTATTATACTTAGCTCATTGATTAGACCTATGTAATTGGAATTGGTTTTTATTTCATCGGTTTTATGACATGGTGTTAGAGTAGTATGAGTTTGAGTCTTACTGTTTCTCTTGTGTAATCATAGGTGAGGTACTTTAATCCTTAGTTCATTAATGCTTCATTTCTCTGCTTACTCTTAAGTTATATGTCCAGATAATACTGTTTTACTGTGGGACGTCCGTTGTCAGTCAGTGACACTTACTGGTTTGGAAAGCACTTTTGTATCCCTAAAAGCAAACGGAAAGTTATATTTTGTTCAAAGTCACCTTTTTGATCCAGGCAACCTCACAAAAGCTTCCTGAAAGGACAGGATTCTTTGATGTTTAATGCTTTACTTATATTGCTTATATTTGGTTGTTATTTTAAAACGTTTGTTAAAAAATCACTTTTTAAAGTATGTTAATGAGTGTGGCTTGTTTTGTTACGTAAGCTAATAATTTTAGATTCTAGATTCTGCATGTTTCCTTGTGATTAGAAATTAGGATTGCATGCAATTAGATATTTGTAGACAGTGGTAGTTTCTTCCATAATGGATACAGGATTTTAATATATTCATAACCTCGTTAGCCATATATTCACTCTCTTTCTCAGTGTTCACTGTGATTGCTGAATTCATCCTGCAGCTTTTATCAACTTTATTATTTAATTTCTAGAGACTTCCTTTGAAACTTCCAGTTGTTATATGAGCAAATAAAAATCGGAAGCATTTGTAAAATAATCCATATATTACATTTTTAAAAATTGGAGACTAATTTAGTAATTGATATTAGTTTACTTGTCAAGAAGATATAGGCATTTTATCTTAAAAATTAAAGCTTCTTAATTTTATTTTACTGTGCTTGCAATTTTATTTTAGGGATATAAGGGATATAGTAAATTTTTAGTCTTGTTGAATGTTTAGAGAATAGGGCATTCTAGTTAACATTTTGGGGTTATAATGAATTACCACATATGGTATAAAAGGATTACTAACGTTAAAAATATTTAAATAATACAGTAGACATCAGTGGCATAATTTAGTCCTTTGTCCTTTTTTGATGTTTCGCATTTTATTTTCTTTAGCATCTTATGGTACTGTTAATAGCGCAAAGGGCACCATCTGCTTGATGCGAGACAAAAGCCAATTGTCAAGAGGCAAGATGGTGGCAGAGAAAGGACATTTTGTTACAGCTTGCTAGCAAGAGGGAACATGGCTGACTCATGTCCAAAAGAACCATCTTAAGGGGGCACAGAATCTTGAAGCAGTTATATAGGCCAGTGGGCTGTAGGGGAGGGGGTAGGAATGTTGACCCTCTGGTGCTACAGACTGGGAGTTGCCACACCAGATCTTTCGGTTGTCATTGATGATGGCTATCAGCATGGACTCTGTTTGTGGGTCATCACGTTCCTAAGGAACTCAAAAGAATGAAGTTATCATCTTATCGCAGCTAGGAGGTATATGCACTAGCAGGGGTCATAAAATCTACAGAACAGGAGAATCTCCTGGAGGGTGCAAGTCTAGCTGGGTTGGTTAGTCAGAGGTCATTCAAAGTTACACTATGGTCTCTTTCCTACAGTATGGCTTCCCTTATGTCAACCTTGTGTTGAGCTGGTTTCAGTACCTTGGGGTTAGCATTATGATAACACATGTTTTGATTGTATGGGTTCATCTTAAAAATTTAAAATTATAATTTCTTCTATTGGCCAGGCCCAGTGAGTAAGTATTGAAATAACTTTTTATTTATGATCTTGAGGATTTTTATTGTGTTCATTTAATATTTATTGAGGACCTGCTATATGGCGGACACTGTATTCAACACTAGGGGTTCAATTGAGTTCAGTATTTTTGTGGGGAAGACAGACAGTAAATCACATAATCCTGGCCAAGAAGGACGTGACCATGGTGTGGTCCTAGAGGCAGACCAGGCCGGGGAAGGAGGGCTTTTGAGATAGAGCATGTAGCAGAGGCTTCTCTGAGGATGTGAACTTTAAGCCGAGGTGGAGGACGAGGAGTCCTGAGCCCCAGGCAGAGCGGGTTCCAGAACAGCACACCTGGAGGCCCCAAACGGTAGGATGGACTCTGTGTCCTGACCACAGATCCTTGTGACCTCAGTAAATGGGCTGAAGGAGAGAAGTCGCATGGCTTAGAGAGCGAGGTGGGAACCAGATGTTGAGAGTTTTGTCTGTAGGCTGTGGAGAGGTTTATGTGTTACTTATATGTTATCTGTTGTTGTAAGGGTAATGCATGGCCATTGGAGGAGTTTAAGCAGGTGAGTGATAAAATCTGGTCTATCTTTTAAAGATTGCACAGACTGCGGTGTAGAGAATGTACTCACCCTCTTCAGTACACAGCAATAATAAGGCCAGCGTGATTAAGTGAAACATGTTCAGCTGTTAAATAAGTAATATTATTGGCCATATGAACAAAAATTATAAAATAGGGGATTTTTAGAGGTTTGTAAACATTAGAGCTAAAAGAATGTGTAAAAGCAAATAAAATGACATCCTAGCTTTCATTCAGGAGGCAGGTTTTAAGAGCAGTACGTCTGACCTTTTTCCCACAGTAGATCTTTAGTCATTGTTCTCTGAATGAATCTGGCCTTCCCACTTCCTCACAGCCCTCTCCAGTGTAAGACGCTTTTCCTTCCTTGACGTGGGGTACTGCATGAGAGCTTGCTAGCTATCCGCTGCACTTCCAGCCTTGTTCCACACCCAGCCAGCTGGCGCTCCTCCATCTTTGAAGCCAGTGCTATCCAGTTAAATATTTTTTTCCATCCTTGTTCCTTGTTTGCCTGTTGGCAATACTTTTTTTAAAAAAAAATAATGTGTTTTCAGCCCCTTACTCTCCTTTGCTCCTCTCCGTTCCCGGGCACCGTGTTGACTGTACTAGGATGCGGCCTCACGGTTTCTCTGCCTGCCTGACTCCAGGGCGCTCGGTCAGCCCTCTCAGTCCACACTCCTGGCTTTCTCTACACTCTTGTTCTCTCTCACACTCTCAAAAGTCTGTCTCTTAACTACAGTCCCCATTTCTCTCTCATTCCTCTTTCCAACGAAAGTTGTTCTTTGAATCATCCTGACACCGCGCACACTGTTCCATATGCTCCAAACTTCTTATTTGAAGTCCAGTTTCAGTTGTTTTCTTACTTTTCTTGGACCTTGTCAGCTATTCGAGCAACCTGGGTGCTTCCACTTCAGAATCTCCCTCATCATGGTTTATCTCCACTGTGTATTTCTTCATTTCTCTATTCACATGTCATCATTGCTCCACGTCCCATAGCACAGAAGGGCTCAGGTTATTTCTCTAAGAAATGTCCTCTCTTATACTTACTACTTGAATGTTTTAACCTCATTGTAAGAAGAACCCCAAGTCAGCAGATATATGATTATAATGTTGTCCACAATGAAAGTTAAAAACAACTACTTTGAAGCCTTAGGCACAGCCCATATGCATTCCTGCTCAGCAGAAAATGTCCTCTCCTGTTTGACAGAGACAGTTTCTACTCTCTGATGTGCTTTCACGATTGCCCAGCTACCCTGATTCATGTTCTCTGAACTCCACCTATGCTCCGGATGGGTTCCTCTTCTTTGGCCTCCTGTGGACTTTTTCACCAGCTGCCCCATTTCTCCCACGTCAGCCTGCCTTCTCCGGCTGTCATGTCATCACTTGACTTTCTTACCGACATCTCCGTATAATCTGTTGCTTCAACACCCACAGCTTTGCAAAACTTGCCTCTCCTGTTTTCTGTGATCTCCCATCTTATTTCTCCTACTTCTCTGGGAATCCCCCTCTCTGGTCCCTTCAGAGGCTTCTCTTCCTCTCACAGTTGTGATTTTGGATTGTCTGCTCCTCCTGTGCCCACGTTCTCACTCACTGCTTCCAGCGTTCCTCTGGAGGGTGGCTCCTTAACCTGTAGGACCCTGACTAAGCTTTGCTGAGCTTCAAGCTTCATAAAATCACAACAAAAGATGAATTTCTTGGGATGATTTTTAGAGGCTTTTTAATTTTAAGGAAACCTGTTGAACAGGGCCTACTGATGGACTGGAAGTTAGGTCACCATATACTAGCCTGTTGAGTTAAAAGGCATCCTTTGGAAACAGAGAGTTTTTCAGAGTCAGAGAATGGTTAGTGACACAATCACGTACCTAGTTCCATGCCATCATTTGCCAGGACCTGAACGAATGCACAAGAAGGAAATTGAGGCCTCTCTTTTGAGTTGCAGTTCTGAGACATGCGTTAAGGCTGGAAGGCTGACAGCAGCTGGATTGCCCGCCCGGATGTTAGAGGGAGCAGGTTTCTGAAACCAGTGTGGAACTCTTCTCCGACTCACCTTGCTGAAGTTCCGCCCCGTCCCCGCCCGCCCCACCCTTCAGAGTGCCTGTGTACTTAGACAGGGAAGGGCTGGTGGTCGAGACTATAATTAGTTGGAACTTTTCTTGTTCAGAGATTGTAATTTATATCCAGAGAGGTCACAGCCCTTCTGCTGTGGATTTCTAACCCCCTCACTCATCTTCTGCCCCTTCAAATGAAAGGGAGGCTCTGGAAGGGAAAGTCTCTGCCTGCCAGTCAGCGAGCAGGAGAAGCAGAAATTGCAGGCTGGTAGTAGCAAAAATGTTCCTTGTGGTAGAGTTGGGACTTAAGGGTCCCCTTCACAGACCCCAAAAACAGGTAGGAAAGGGTGTGTCTGCACAGCTGTCAGGCAGTTGGAATAGAGGGATGGAAACATTGTTCTGGAACCGGGGGTTCGAGGGGCGAGAACACTGGGATGAACAGAGGGGTGTTCAGAGGCGAAATCAGAAGGGGAAGGACAGAGGTCTTGTCACATGGAATACAGGACTCAATTTAGGGACAAGCTGTTCAGTGCATTTATTCGGGCTCTATAAAGCTGGGGAGGCCCAGGAGATACTTGGTTAAGATTTCTATTTATGTAAGATATACTTAAAGTGAGATATACCAGGTTTGTCAAACTCTCTTAGTATACATATTTAAATACTTTCTTTGCTACATTTTAAGTGTTTTTTTCTTCTCACAATTTGACATATGCTTTTTCAAGGACATTTCTAAGTTACTTGAAGGCCTCTTTTTCCTCTTGAAAAGATATCTAGTGTTAGCTTTTTCAGTTTCATTTGTCATGAGTGATTTTGGCAAAATTTGAAGAAAACTTTTAAAACGATTCAGAGAATACCAAGAATTTATCAGCCAGTACTTGCCTGAACACTGCTAATAACTTTTCTATTACCAAGTATAAAATAAGTTCAAAAACCCAGAAGTTCTGGTACAGCTGAAAAAGATGTCTTCTGAAAATAAGCTTGTAAATATTTTATGAAAAATATTTTTACAAAATCCAGATTTTTTTCCCCTATGTGTTGCCTTTTCTTGCTCATGAGATCAGACAGCTTTGACACTCTGTCTGGGAATGATTAATCTAAAGATTCAGTTTTTATTTTTGCCCTGACTTGCTGGCTAAAAGAAAAAGAGAGATAACATACTTCTGAATTCCCAATTAAAAATGTATTTGAATTTAGTTTTGCCTTAAATGTGTCAGCAATCCTTCTTTCTGTCAGCGTTTGAGGATTGACTTTATATTATTGGGAATTCAGTTAAAAATAGAAGTCAATTCGTGATTCTAAATTAGCTTAATTATAAATGTTGAATTAAAGAGTCGTGATTTCTGTGTAGCACACGTCTGTCTGGGTAGTTTGTGTCTGGAAAGGTTTCCTAAAGCTCTCTACACTTCTTATTCTCATCTTACTCGCTATCTTTTGGTTTTTAATATTGCTCCCATCGTAGAGGCACTGGTTACTGGGAGATTAGATTTATATGTGCCTTCAAGTTTGTGGTTTTCTTCGTTTTAATCGCTAGTACAAGAATTATCCTTTTTCTGTCTCCTTAAAAAAAAAAGTTTTCAGGAATTCCTTCAAAGGCATTTAAAATTTTGTTCTCCCTCACATTTCTTGGAGTTATATCAAGTCCCCTGTGACTTGTAGTTCCCGCGAGTGACATCAGCATCCATGATTTGGCAAGAATCAGTTATTTCTCTTGCCATTTTGACTTTTCAGTGTAAGCAATCTGTTTGTGTATGTGTATTTCATACCTGTAACTAACATCAGGCTCCGAATTTTCTGTTGACGTTAATATTTATCATCGTTTAACGTGTTATATAGTAACAACATCATTTTTCTGGCATTCTTTGGCATTTTGGGGGATAAGTGACTTTTCTATTTAAGATTGCTAAATGTAAAGCTTACTTCTTTAAGGTAATGAACTTTTGACTTTACTTATTTCTATGAGAAATCTTCTTGAAGTGTCCACACTTTCCTGCCTGCGATCTTCCGTGTTCCAGTCTGCGTTCTGTGTCTGACGGTGTGTATCTTAAGGACTGGAAGCCTGTTTTGTTATTTGCATCTATAATAAAATCTAATAATAGCATAGTTTTGATAGAAACTGTGAATGATGGAAAGCAAGACCGTGAGCAGGTTAACCTTATCTCTGTTACCCGTCTGTGTGTAGAGTGAAGCTAGATGCTCTTAAGAGGATCGTGGTGTGTAAGGTTTTCCTTCAGTGAGTAGGGTCACCCTGCTTGCTTTAATATGGGGAGTTCTTTTTTTTTTTTTATCTCTGCTATTAGTGTCCATTTAAATCTAATATTTTCTCTCATTTTACCAAAGTTTGTTACATACGTGGACTTGATGTTTGCAAAAACATTTCTTCCTAGATATTTTAGTTCAACGTTGTGATAGTGTTTGCCACTCCTTGTCCTTTCCTTTTTTTTTTCTTTTCCTTTCATTCCATTCTGTTCCCTTCTGAAATCATAGTAGTTAATGCAAGTTTGCCGTGGCTAAGATGATTAGGATGACTACTGGTGGAGGAAAAGGACGTTGCTATTTCTAATGCACGTGCTAGCACACACGTTTCCTTCTCTGGTACTTGAATTAAGTCAGGAGAACTTTGATACCATCCGGTTTCTCTCTCTCTTTTTATAAACCATTAACTAGGATAAGATTCTCTATTTTTTCAAATCTTAACAGTATACACTGCTCGGCTGTCTCACATTAAAAACTTGCAAGACATAAACTTATATTTGAAGTTTTCGTTAGAAACAGTAGAACCAAAATAAGTTGAAGACTGTGTAGAAATATGAGAAGTATTTGCCCGTAGTCTTAGGTGAAAAAGCATATAGCATCTTGTGTACCGCAGTTATTTTCACCACCTAAAGGACAGGTGCATCGTACAAGAAATGGAAGGGAGCAAGCAACGTTAGAATTCTTTAAGGCAGTGAGTTTATGGATTTTATTTTTGTTTTAAAATTTTTCATATTGTTTTTTTGATTAAGGAAAAATTAGAACCGTGTGCATATCTGGATATTAAGAATGATATTCAAGCAAAAGTTGCCTCCTATAAGCTGTAATTATACACCCACATTCCATGTAGACTTTTGTGCCTTAGACATCTGTCGTTTCTGGCTGGCAGAATCCTATAATTCCCCCTCACACGCATGAGGATTCCTTCTGTAGGTTTCTGATACTGCACTTTCTACACACGTATTTTTTGTACTTATTAGTTAGTTGTGTATGTGTGTTAGACTCCACAGCAGCCTGGGCCAATGGGGAAAACACAGACGCTGGAGCTGGAACAACCTAGATTCAAATCCTGGCTTTGCCATTTACCAGTTTTACAACCATAAGCGTATTGTTTAACCTTTGTGGGCTTCAGTTCTCGTTTCTAAATTGGAGCCAGTACTGCCTACCTTATGAGAATGTGCTGAAGATTACAGCAGCCTGTGTGAAGAGGCTGTGCCCTCTGTAGGTGTCCAGTGATTCCTGCCCGAGTGACAAGGACGTGGGTCGAGGCGCTACTTTCTGGTTACACACCTCCTTTTCCTGGAACGCATCGGCTCCTCAGTCAGGAAGCCTTGATCAAGTTGAGGACTAGAAATGTCATTAAAGTGGTTTTGTTATGTGACCAGTTTTAATCATCTTGTAGTATTGACTTATTCACATATTTTCTGTACTATTTAGTGTGTTGCTTTTTTACTTACTGTTTGTTTTCCGCAGACTTAGAACATTGAGAGGTTTCTTTGTTTTCAGAGATATACAATTTTGATTATATTATTTATTTTTATGTTTTTCACACTAGACTGATATTTCCTCACCTTTTCTTCATTGTCACCTTCCAGACAGCCTTTTGAGACATTTTTTTCCTAATTACCCTCCTCCCCCCATGAAATTTTAATTCCACTGATGGGAATATATTTGTATGTATATCTGTGCTTCATACTCAAAAAGTGTAGGATTTTGTACCCACCTCTCCAAAGAACCAGTTTTCAGCCTCCTTGGGGTGGTGTCAGCAGGTCAGGAATGCACCTCACATTAGACCTTGAGATGCCATTTGACCATGTAGATTAACGGTTCAGGACTTGGGTTGTAACCGGATAACTGAGAGTGGCTTCTGGCTGCCCCACTAATTAGCTCTGTGAACTTTTATCAGTTTCTTAAGCTTTCTAAACCTACTTTTCTTCATCTATGAAATGGGAATACCAATATTATCGTCCTCATAAGGATTAAATGAGAAGTAAATGACGTAGTTCATGGAATCTATTTAGCACATATTAATCGTTGTTATTGATTATTTTATTAATTATATTAACTGTTATTTCATTATAATAATGTTCATAACTCCCATTCTGTTCCATTTGAACTTAAGCCTTGAAATATCTAGCTGTTCTCTTTTCCTGTTTTTAGTTCTGACTGCCTTTGGAGGAAAAATGTAAGCTCAGGGGTAGCATGAGGTAAAATACCTATAGATCTCCACAGCTCCTAAAAGCTAATTGGAAAGGAAGTTCCTTCGTGTTTGTATAGTTATATGTAAAGTGTTATAATGAATTTATATGGTAGCTTGAACTGTAGATTATTATTTTATTAAATAGCTCTGGTTTCTATTTTTAGATATTTGATTTAATGGATGCCAAAGCACGTGCTGATTGTATCAAAGAAATAGATCTCCTTAAGGTGAGTAACAAACGAACTACTGGCTGTTTTGAACATAACTGAATATGTTGGTAGAAGTGATTTATTAAAATAATCATACTTATAAACAGAAAGGTTTTTAAGACTTATGCCATACTGATTTCAAGTAACATTATACAAGTTTGAATCTCAGTATATTGAAGAATATAGTTACTTACCTTTTGGATTCATTGTAAAATAATTTAATCGGAACATTTGATAGGATTAGTTTTTGGGGTTTTTTTTTTTTTTTCTCATTTCAAACTAGGAACTAGATAAAATGGGCATAAAACATTGAAGAAATTTTTTCTTGACCATCCTAATTAGACGTATTCTGAAGGTTAAGTAATATAAATGCACGTTAGTATTATCTTAAGATGTGATGTATTGAGAATGTGGACCTATCCAAATGGCTCACTTTTTAAAAAATAATAGTTCTGTATTTTTTTCCAGATTTAGAAAGGCTGATGTAGAGTATGTCAGAATCAACTTTTCAGTTTTTCAGCCACTCAAAGAATCTGATGAGATTTCACTCTGCCCGGCTTTTATTCTGGTGAAATTTCTTTTAGGGAATACTGTGGCTTATGTTCTATTTTTCACTTTTCAATAAGATTTGGATGTTTTTTACACCATCCATTGTTGTTCGTGTCTAAAATGAATCAGATTTATCCAAAAAAATGAGAATAAGATCAAAATAAGCTGTGCTTTCCAACTGTTCTGTTAGGTTTAGTTATTTCCTGGGGCATGAAGTAACTGCTTTTAAAATATATGTAAACTTATATTAGAGAAATAATATATCATCATTAGAGAAATGATATATCATCATCATAGGAAATATGGGGGGAAAACCTGTAAGTAGAAAAAAGAGAAGGAAATCATATATATACTGCCTGGGATAATTCTTGAATAATTTTCTTTGAGAAACTGTCTTGTGTTAACTTACTTAAAGATTGAACAAAAAGATGGTACAAAAAGACTATAAATATGTATAGACTGATGCATATATTTCTACAAGGTAAAATTTTTCATAGGATTATTTTGTGAATCAACCCTATAGGTAAATTCAGTATATTTATATTATTTCATGTAAAAGCAATATTTAGATACATATAGTAGATGCCAGTTTTTTTGTTTTTTTTTTTTACCACTGGCTAAGTTATTCTAGGATCAGCCCCAATTTCAAAATAGGAATAAAACAGGATTCTTCTCTTATCTTTGAGTGCCCTTCAATGACAGTTCTCATTTTAAAGGATATAATTTTTAGCAGTTGGTGATTTAATGTGGTCATTCATTTATAGCCATCTGTTTATGTATTTATTGGATATAGCAATACTTTCTAAAATTTTAAGTGCATAATTTATTATTTCTAATAAAGAACATTAAAATAAAATTGATATCTAGTTTTACTTTCAATAATTACAATACTTGTTTCAAAATTCACTAGATTAAAGAAAAATACACTGTCATGGTGAGGTTTCTGTAACTTACAAATGAAACACAGTAGCACTTGAGTGTCTTCTTAAGTCATGAAACTTTAAGTAACTCTTGGGAATTTACAGTAAGAAAACTTTTGATGCTTTTTGTTTTTTTCTCAGCAACTCAACCATCCAAATGTAATTAAATATTATGCATCGTTCATTGAAGATAATGAGCTAAACATAGTTTTGGAATTAGCAGATGCTGGTGATCTGTCCAGAATGATAAAGGTGAGTTTTGTCCTTTTTTTTTTTAAACTAAAAGTTACGCTTTTTCTAACAGAGTTGTCTGTTAAACATATAGGCACATCAGATACTTAAAGACCTCAGAGGGTTGCTTGGCATATGGTAGATCCGTGAGAAGTGGTTGGCAATGGTGGTGATTATGACTATGAAGCTGGTGTACCTGGCGAGGTTCACCCTGGTCAGCATAGATGTGGAAACACTTCAAACCCAACTTGGGGATAGACCGAGAGGGTTGTCTTCTGTGAGCTAAAGCTGAGATTTTGCAGCTTGATTTCTCTGAGCAGACCACCCTGATCCTGTGTCCTTGGCCATCAGGGGAGGAAGGCAGAAAGAGATTCCAGAGCAGCCTGAACTTTTCTGGGAGGGGTTCACCAGATAAGAAAGTGGGCGTTGCATTTGCATTCAGACCCTGCACATCAAACGCTGATTCGACCACTTAAAAGTTACTTAATGTTCTTTTCTAAGGGCATATTAATTGGGTTTAAGTTCAGCTACGAGTTGTAGAAATTTCTAAATAAGAGTAGCCTAAAAACTGCTTGCTTGTCTTCGACTTAACGTCTGTGTGCCACGTTTTCTCAGAAACAAAATACTAATAGGACCTACTTCATAGGGTTGTTTTAAATGATTAGCTGATAGTTATTAAGAGCTAAGAACACTGACACGTGGTAAACCTAGGTAAATGGTACCACCACCATTATTATTATTATTAATATTTCTCTATTACATAAAATTCTGGGGCTAATAAGGTAGCTCTGATCTCTCAAATTCTCAGAGACCAGGCCTGTTTACAGCTGATGAGATCGCCATTCCTAGGCCTGAAGGGGCAGAGGGCGCTTGCTGGCTGTATCTTAAGGTACATCACTGGATGCTGCTGCTGAGCGTCGTCAGTTTTATCCCATTGGCCAGAATTTAGTCTAATGAAAAGATCCAGCTGCAAGGGAGGCTGGAATGTACAGTCTTCATGTGGCCGACCCTGTACCAGGAGAAACTTCTATCACTCTGGAAGACGAGGCGAACAGTCTGGAAATCAGCGCAGACCAACCAAAGGAGAAAAGCTAATAAGGCTGTTTATTCAGAGCTTGCTGTAACAAGGGAGTCCACCGCTGTCGCTAACATCTTGGCAGGGATTCACGTGCAGGCAGGGGAGTAGGAAATCTTTACAGTGGAAAGGAAAGGAAAGGAAGGTGTGCCCTAATTGGACGTGCTGGCCTGGGAAACTGCAGGCGAGCTCACGAGAAGTGGGCATCCTAGGAGATTGGTAAGAATGCATATTTCGCTCTCTCTGATTGGTCCTGAGTTGGAAGCAGGGACGAAAATTAGGGAAACAGTGAGTTATTGATCTAGTCCTGGCCATTTGGGGCTGATTATTACAGAAGCGATTGTTGAGCTTCCTGGATTGTCACGGGAGGCAGCAGGCTGGCTTCCTGCGAGTCTGCCTTAGAGCAGGCTGCCCTCCTGGGTGGTTTGTTACAGATAAAAGGTTGCTTTCCTGGTCAGGTTGCTGCAGGTTGTGGGTCAAAGTTCTGTTTTTGTGTATGGTCTGGCCATTGTCCAGTTGTATCTTCAGTCTCTCAACAGATGCTGAGCACGGCCAGTAACCTGTGCTACATGGGCTTATTGTAAGGGGTTTTTAAAAGCAATGTTGAGTGCTTTATGTGCGTTACCGTATTTACTCTTCGCAAGGATTTGAGAGGTAAATTTGACATTTAAAGAAGATAAGTATTATTGCTAGTAATTGAAACACTGGTATTTGAAATTAGGTTTGTCTGATGCAAAAATCCATGTGCTTTTCTTTAGTGGCCCTTAAAGGTTTTTGTGTCACAGAATTCCTGGGAACCCTTGACCTTCTTCCTGGAAAAATGTTGATGCATATGCAATTTGCTTTCTGTTACACAGCTTTCCGGATTTTCTGATCAAGGCATTCACAGATTCTCTAGCAGTTAGTTAAGAACCCTGCTCTCCAGCTTGAATTCAGTGTGTCAGCCATTTAAACTGTTGTGTGTCTTCTGGATCCCTTCTGTCATCATTCGAATATCCTGAGGTCATTGTTGAATTACCCACGTTCACATGCAAACGCCTGCAGGCACACCTGTCCCTCATTCATTCATTCACGAAACTTACCTCTTGCGGGGAAGACAAAATGATAAGCACATGGAATATACAGTGAGTCAGATGCTGGAGAGCGCAATGGAGAAAAGTCAGGGAGAGAAGGGCAATGAGGAGCGTGGAGGAGAAGGGTTGCTATTTGAAGTAAGGTGATGAGAGAAGACACTACTGATCGAAGTCTCCCCACCCCCTCCGCCTGCGTCCTCCTCCTTCCTGCCCTAGTTCTGTTTTACCTCCACAGTAAGACACTCACTCCTGACCCCACTTCAAACACACTACAAGAAATGGCTCTCAAATGACCTCTGTCGTCAAATCGGTGGACCTCTTCCAGTCCTCGTTCTGCTTGATCTCTCAGCTGCGTTTGGCTCTGCGTTTCATATTCTGCTTCCTAAAATACTCCTCCGCTGGCTTCTTGAGTCCCAAAGTATCTTGATTTTCTCCCTGCCTCTCTGGAGACTGATTCTTCGTAACGGAGTCATTCTCTTCTTGGCTGAGTTTCTCTTCATGGTGGAGTTTTAAAAGTTTCAGTCCTGGCTTTTTTTTTTGCTTTATACTCTTCGTAGTTGATCTCATTCATGCCTGTGGATTCAATTACTCATTCAGTTACTCTCTATACTCTTGTTGACATGCAATTTTTTTATCTTTACTGTGGAGCTCTCTTTTAATTCGGAGCCCGTGTAACTCAGTGTGTTTGCAGAGAGGTTCACAGTCTACCTCCCGGACTACCCTCCTCTCGTTTTCCGGGTTCAGCGCCTATCGGTCTATCCAGCCACGCTCGCTGGAGACCAGGCCTCTCTTCCACGCTTCTCTCCGTTACCTCGAATTTTCAATCTGTCACCAAGTTCTGTTTATTTTTCTTCCAAATGTCTTTCGGATTTCTCCACCCAGCTCCGTTTCCATTTCTCTCCCTGTGGTAGGAAGTACCGTCATTGCGCAGCTAACCTCCCAGCGTTAAGCAGCCATTCCTCAAATCTGTTTCTCCATCAGTCTCTAAGGGAGGTGAGGAGGGAGAGGAAACGAGGAAAACCTCTGCCTTCAAATCCTTCTTGAGCTTCCCATTGAGGGTAAAGATGAAAGTGTTTGACAGGATGCTCTGAACCTTGTGTGATCAGAGCGTAAGCTCTCGGAGGGAGGATTCTCAGTGTGTTTTGTGTACTCAAGGATCCCTGGTCTGAGGCCAGTGCCTGCACAGAGTGGGTGCTTGACAAGTATTTGCTGAGTCTGGCCCTGCTTCCCTCTCGAGGGCTCCCGCACGCTGACCTCTCCATTCCTTGAGGGTACCATGCATTTCCCTCCTCCAGGGCACTCGTGCATGCAGTTCCATCTGCCTGACGTGCTCTTCTCCCCCGTTCTTGGCTGCGTTTATGCCTGTTATCCTTCAGTTCTCCACCCAGACATCACTTTCTCAAGGGTATTTCCTTTCACCCACTGACTGTTCAATGCTATTAATCCTCGCGGAACTCTCCTCCTTCACAGCACTCAGTAATGTAATCACGCCTTTATTTGTGGAATTAATTTGTTGATGTCTCTGTTTCCCATTTGACTGACAGCCCTGTTGAGTACAGGGACTGTGTCTGCTTTGCTCGCCAGGCTACCTGATAAGAGTAACTCAATAAATATGTGGTGAATATATGTACAAAGTTGATTCTTTGGCCTCTGTTACGCTGCTCTGTTCCAGGGGTCAGCGGGTGTGCATGGGTGGTGGTGTGACAGTCACAGACAGTTTCACAGTCTGGTCTTAAGAGCAGTCACTAAGATATTGAGTGTACGCTGCCATGAGAGAAGACAGTGTTCTGATATAGGAAGGGTTTTTGGCCCTAAGAAACTCTAAAATTGTTTTCTAAACATTCTTATTTGTGCTGTAAGCTATTCTTTATAAAAGGGACTACATTAGGAAAAAATCATAGGAACTTCTTTCATGAAGGAACGTGGTAGTGACTTAATGCTTTGTTAAGGACGGAAGTAGATACTGCAATTGTAAGGAACGTGGTTCATCTCTTTATAGTGAGTAATACTGTAAATCATTGTGCATCACAACAATGCATTTCACTGTCTCAGGTCTTCAGCTTAATTGGCATAGAGGAAATGTAGCTCCTGGTCTGTATTCCAGAAATGAACCTCTGGATAGCAAAGCATCAAAGATTTTTAGAAGTAAATAATTAATTGGTTTAGAGCAGGCTGACAAATATAATTAAGCAATTTATAGTTGAAATATTCAGTATTTCTCTAATTAGTGACAAAGGAATACCTGAGGCTGTGGTCAGATGAAATACTTCCCAGATGAGTTTTAGGATAAAAGGAAATCCAGAATTTTTCATCATGTATTTCTTTATCATCAGTAATTAGAATTTTAAAGGAAAATAGACTCTTACAAAACAGATTTCACTTTATCAAGTTGTGATCCATATGCTATACGTTTTCTTTACTGTACCCAAATTTGGCCAATGCATGCTCCATTTTGTAGTATGCCTTGTTAAAACTGTTTATTTCACTCTTCCAGTGTCAAGAAACATACTTGGTGATGGAAACTCAGTGTAGAGGAGTTGCGAGACTAATTTCAGAATTACATAAACAAGAGCTTTGTTTATTTCAGCTTGTCAGTAAAAATATTGCTAAAATATCTGTTAAATTTTCCTAGCCCATTTTGCCAAAGTGTAGTTTATTCATTGAACTATTTATAAGTTCCAATATTTTTAATTATCTATTAGAAAGTCAGTTTGAGACAGAAGAAAATATAAGTGCATATATTTCACGTTATTTTTTTTAAAACCTATATTTTGCTAAAATATCAATAAAACAAAATATAACCCCATGTAATAAATCTCTTGAGCAGAAACTGAGAAGTTTTTTATCTGCCAAAAGGATTTTCATATCACACCTAACTGGCTAAGAAGGAAGTATTTGAATATTATTCTTACAAATATTTTTTAGTGAAATACGCAATACGCGTGATTTCAATGGATATCTATTTTGTGCTAAGAGTTTGGCACAATTCCAAATAATTAGTTAAGGGTAGTTTTCTCTTTTTTTACCCAGTTTTATTGAGATATAATTAACATACATCACTGTATAAGTTTAAGGTGTGCAGCATAATGGTTTGACTTACATTTTGTTTTTACTTAAATTTTTTTCTCTTTTGATGAGAACCCTCTATAAACAACTTTCATATAAATTGTATATCATACAGCAGTGTTAACTGTGTAACCATCGTGCTGTGTGATTGTTTTTTCTTTTAGATTCCACATCTAAGTGCAATCGTACAGGACTTGTCTTTCTCTGACTTATTTCACTTAGCATAATACTCTCAAGGTTTACCCGTGTTGTTGCAAATAGTAGGATTTCCTCATTTTTTATGGCTGAATAATATTCCATGATATATATACACCACAACTTTTTTTAAATGATATTTACTTTTATTCTAAACTCACATCCATTTGTATCAGTGTATAGGCATAGATTTTTTTTATAGTTGTAATCAGTACGTACAGTGTATGGTTCTTGTATTCTTGAATAGCATCAGTATTTTATATTTACTCATTTATACCTCTCTGTTATTTTAAATCACAGTATAGTATTCTGTGCATTAATAACCATAGTTTGTGCAGTCTTTTTTATTGTTTCTTTTTTTCCCCTCCTTTTTATGATTATAAATAGTACTTCTAAGCACCCTTGTTCAGATACTTCTTTTGGATTATTTTCTTAGATTCCAACCCCCAAAAGTGGGTTCAATGAGCCAGGATATCTGTGGTTTCAGTGCCAAACTGCTGTCTGGAAAGCTTGAACTAGCTGACACCACCATTATCAATTTATACGGCCCTGCGTCCTGACACTCCAGCCAGTGCTATTGCAAACAAAGCGTAAAGTTTGATTTTATTAATTTAAAAGAAATGTATTGTATTTTGAATTAGGTTTATTTTAAAGACTTATTGGATTTATGCATTTTATTTTTTTAGCATTAAGTTTTGCTTTGTTTTCTTTTTTGCTGAGAAAGTTTCACCCTGAGCTGACATCTGTTGCCAGTCTTCCTCTTTTTGCTTGAGGAAGTTTCACCCTGAGCTGACATCTGTGCCAGTCTTCCTCTATTTTGTATGTGGGATGCCACCACAGCATGGCTGCTGAGAAGTGGTGTAGCTCTGCACCCAGGATCCAAACCTATGAACCTGGGCTGCCAAAGCAGAGTGTGCCAAACCCAAGCACTGCACCACAGGGCTAGCCCTGTAAAATTTTGTTTGTTTTTTATTTAATTTTTTATTGATGTAACATTGGTTTATAACATTATATAAATTTCAGATGTACATCGTTATATTCCAGCTTCTGTATAGACTACATTGTGTTTACCACCAAAAGTCTAGTTTCCATCTGTCACAGTACACATATTCCCCTGTACACCTTTCGCCCTCTCCCCACCCTCCTTCCTTTCTGGTAACTTCTCTGTTTCTATGTGTTTGTTTGTCATTGTTTTTATCTTCCACATGTGAGTGAAATCATACAGATATCCCAACTTCTTTATCTATTCATCTGTCAATGGACACTTAGGTTGCTTCCATGTCTTGGCTGTTATAAACAATGCTGCTGTGAACATGGGGGTACAGATTTCTTTTTGAGTTAGTTTTCCTTTCCTCTGGATATAATCCCAGAAGTGGAATTGCTGGATCATACGATGGTTCTATTTTTAACTTTTTGAGGATCTTCCATAATGTTTTCCATAGTGGCTGCACCAGTATTCCCACCAGCAGTGCACATGGGTTCCCTTTTCTCCACATCCTCAGCAGTATTTACCTCTTGTCTTTTTGATGGCGTCCCTTCTAACAGTGCTCTCGATTCTGTTCACTGGTTTGTTGTTTTTAATGCCAGTACCATACTGTCTTGATTACTATTGCTTTTTACTACAGCTTGAAATCAGGAAATGTGATGCCTCCCACTTTGGTCTTCTTAGAATTGCTTTGGCTGTGGAGTATTTTATGGTTCCATGTAAATTTTAGAATTATTTTTTCTGCTTCTGTAAAAAATGCCATTGGAATCTTGATAGGGATTACATTGAATTTAAGATGGCTTTTGATAGTATTGGCATTTTAACAGTATTAATCCTTCTAACCTTGAACACAAGATACCTTTCCATTTATTTGTGTCATCTTCCATTTCTTTCATCAGTGTCTTGTAGTATCTGAGTAGAGATCTTTTACCTCCTTGGTTAAGCTTATTCTTAAGTATTTTATTGTTTTTGATGCTAGTGTATATGGGATCATTTTCTTTCTTTCTTTTTCAGATAATCTGTTGTTAGTGTATAGAAACCTTACTGATTTTTGTACATTAGTTTTGTATCCTGCAGCTTTACTGATTTCGTTCATTAGAACTAACAGCTTTTTGGTGGAGTCTTTAAGATTTTCTGTATATAAAATCATGTCATCTGCAAATAGAGACAATTTTTCTTCTTCCTTTCCAATTCTGGTGGCTTCTCTTTCTTGCCTTTCTTGAGTCCTAGTTCTGGCAAGGACTTACAACTTTGTTGAATAGAAGTGATGAGAGTGGGCATCCTTGTCTTGTTCCTGATCTAGGCTATTTCTTCTTATTCCTAATATAATTCGGTATAGGCTGTCTTGGATTGTCAGCTTTGTATGTTCTACATTATTACCACTTGTGTGACATTCTCTTAAATTTGGTAGGACCTTTCAGACTCTTCCTTTATACAGACAAAGTTAATTGTATATATTGATTTTTACTGTGTTTAGAAATACACTTTGTATTAGCTTTTTATTGCTAATTACCACAAATTTAGCAGCTTAAAACAACATAAACTTATTATCTCACAATTTCTGTGGGACCGTGAGTTCACATACTGGTTAGTGGGTTCTCTGCTTAAGGTCTTAGAAGACCGAAATCAAGGTGCCAGCTGGGGCTGTGACCTCATCTGAGGTTTAGGGTTTTCTTCCTTGTTTACCGGTTGTTGGGAGAATTCAGTTCCCCATGTGGGGTCATATGACTAAAGTCCCTGCTGCCTTCCTGATTGTCAACTGGGGGCCATCCTCAGGTCCTAGATGCCACCTGCTATTCCCTGCCACAGGGACCTCTCCGCAGCCTGGCAGTCTGCTCCCTTAGGGCCAGGAGGAGAGTCTCTCTGGCTTTGAATCTCTGTTCTTTGAAGAGCTTGCCGGATTAGGTCAGGCCTGCCTGGGATAATCTCCCTTCTGATTAACTCAAAAGCAGCCAACTTGAAACCTTAAGTACATCTGCACAATCCCTTCTGCCGTGGAAGATATCATGTGATATGGGAATGATGGTCCGTCGTATTCACAACCCAGCTCACACGCAAGGGGAGGGCATTATACACCAGAATTGGGAATTTTGGGGAGTGATGTATGTCTTAAAATTCTGCTTACCACAGACGTTGATAAATTAGCTAAATACCAACAGTGTTTTGGAGATAATTATTGTCTTCAAATATTATAACTTATAAATCTTGTTCACCTTCTTGGTGTGGTTGTTTTTGGATTTGCAGACACCTTTGTATTTGTACTTATCCAAATTGAGAGGGTGTGTTAGAAATAAAATCTCTTTGAAGTGTCTTCTACAGTCTTGCCCTTTGGACTTGTAAGCAGTAAAATCTTCTCAGCAGTACCATCTATCTTTGATAACTTGATTTACAGTTTGCCGAGATACCTACACTTGCCATTTCAGCGTCTGGCATCAAGTGTGTAGCCCAAGCCAGACAACTCTGAGAATTGCCAGTGATTCCTCATGCAGGCTGTTTCCCACTGAGTCTTTTGTATAAGATTGTTATCTATCTTATATTATAGATCACCTGAGAATTGTTCAGAAGTCTGAAGGTTACAAGTTAATGGCACTATCTGGAAAAAACTCTATAGAACTGAATATTATATACATAGGCACATATACATAGGCCCCCACACATAATGCACGTACACCTATGTATCCATATAGATTTATGTCTACTTATGGTATGTACGTATAGGTGTGTTATACAAAATTATTTTTATAGAAGCAGTGTTACTGGGGAAATATCACTTAGGTTTTCTTTGATGCTTAAGGAGTTTGATAGTGAAGTAGTATAGCACTTAGAGATTTTAGTAACTTGCAAGTCATGTCCCATAATGACCATTCTGTAATTCTGTGAGCATAACTAAAAGGTGATGTAGAAGTTTTGATCTGTGTTTACTTGGGGAAAATCAGAAGATAGCTTTTTTGCTCCTTAAGTTTGAAGGTCATATTCGTCAAAAGCTGCCTTTTAAAAACCGTATGATACCACAGGCAGCAGCACTGGTGGCTCTAGACAGTTCAGTAAAGAGAAGAGATACACTCTTGTCCCATTTTTTTTCATTTAGGTTTCTACTGAGGGACTTCTACTGTCTCGTTATTGTCCTGCTGTGTTTTCCTTGTCCATCGAGAATATTGAAATATCTTTTAAGCTATGTTCTGTTGTCCCGTGTAACATAACCCGAAAGAATCCATGAAAGAGGCACCTGTTTCCGTTTATCTTCTGACCTTCTGTGTCTTCCAGAAGACTGACTGCTTCTCTCTCTCTCTCTCTCGCTCTGATGCAGTAGAGAAAGCATCTTAAGTATTTCCAAGTATTTTCTCTCTCCGTTTGGGTAACATGGAAGCTTCTCTTAAGAATTATCCATGTGGCAGTGCAGGGATCGTCCCTTGTAATAATTCTCATGCGTTCGTAGATTTTTTGTGGATATTTTTAATGTCCTGGGTAAGCTTCCTTGAGGTTGATACACCAATGTTCAGAAGACAACTTTTTGGGGGGATGAACATTGTGACTTTATAGGAGCTTGCGTTCTTGTTTGCTAAATCATGTAAGGGTTTTTTCCAAAACTTAATTGCTCAGAAAAAATCATTACCTGTTTCACATTTTCCACCCTAAGGTGAAATATGTTTTCAGTTTATGTTAATACACTATACAGTTTTGACTTGGGGAAATGAAAGAGCTTACATTGATATTCTGTTAAATTATAATCTAGAAACAGCTTAATACCCTTAACAGATTTTCCAGCATTACAGGAAAGGAAAAAGACTGGTTGAGCTTGGATGGGAAATATTTTATCAAAGTAGATAAAATGAGATGCCAGCGATAGGTATTTTCAGTGGTCTCATGGCTGCCAATCCCATTCTACTTCGCACCTTCTAAAGCAACTTAAGATTCTGAATTTTATTCAGGGTGCCAAGAGTGAAAATATTCACATGCTGCAAATTAGTTATTACAAAGCAAAATTCTAACGGAGGCGTAACTCTTTTACGCATTTATATAATTCCCAAAATGTGTATAGCAAATGTTGGTGCAGTTTAGTCTGCTAAGACCTCCTTACACCTTCAGAAGAAAGACGTTTCCATAGAAGGATTAATATCTAATAAAAATCACTTAGAACTGCCAGTTACACTTGCAGAAGCATCCCGTCTGTCCCGTCCTCCAGTCTCTGTGCATTTAATTCTTTGAAATAACCACTGCAAACTGTAGTCTTATGAAAATGCATTATAATTACAGAGATACGCTTGTCTGGGAATGTAACATCCCTTCTGATGGTAAATGTTTGACCTAATTACAAATTTATAACAAAGAACTCTAACTACCTGTCGTCCCACGTGAAGACCATTTATAGTATTAACTGGACCTATGGGGATCTCTGAGGTATTATTATATATTTTTTTGCTTTATTTTTATTAACTGGAGATTTGAAGGATACGACCTACTAGTAAAATTAAGTATGAAAACGTGCCAAGCAGGCATTTATTATTTATGTTTTTTTTGTAACCAAGACTGTAGAACCGTAGGTTGTATTTTAGAGGTGGTGGGGACCGCATAAGCCAGACTCTGTTTAATATAGTGAGGAAACTGAGGCCCAGCAAGATTAAGTGGCTTGTTCAAGGTCACACAACCAGCTACCATCAAGCCTCATCATCGAGTCTCTTATTAAAAGGTGAATATGGATTATGTTAGTGGCACATAAAACACTTGATGACACTCCCAGGCCGCAAATACTTCCTTAGATTTAACATAAATTACTTGCTTCCTCTTGTTAGGTACTTGGAAGAGATGGGGAACAGCCGGTGCCTGTAATTCTGGTTCTCTTATCACTTCATTATTTCTCATTATTTCATTATCGTTTTTCCTAATCTTTCAAGAATGCCTCGCATAGCAGAACCCCATTTGTTGCTCTTTGTTTTTAACTATGGCTGTACATTTCTAAAGATGCTTGGTATATGGTTCCAGAACCAGCTACATAATTGTGGGTTCCCCAGTTAAAAAAGTCTTAAGAATTTCAAGATGGCAACAGCAGAGCATTAAACTAGTGCCGAGCCCTGCTGGCTGCTCAGGTTGCATGCCCACGAAGCTGGCCCTGGCAGTTCCACGTGTTTTGTCTGAAAACTTTCTTCTTTAAAGATTAGCATACCAAACTGTGAACTTAAATATTTTGATATACCATGGAGGTTAATTTTATATATATGTATAAAACAAGAATATAATTTTTGTTCTTCCTCTGTGGATGAGTTTATACTGGGTAACATCATTGAAGCTTTTCCCAAGATTTCTGGAGGAGGAATGCTAGGACTGCAAAACTTAGAAGTAATAAGTAATGTATGTTCCTCGTGGAGTTGTAGCGGCTAGAATGCAGGAACCAAGAGATCCAGTTGAGTCCAGACAACGGCACTTTGATATTCAGTGTTCACTGTATAATTGCATTTGGTCTTGGGCATTTAATTTGTAGGAAGATGTTTGATGATTTAAAAAAAAGCTGTGACTGTTTTCCCAAAGTCTTTGACTGGAAGCAGCTTACACCAACTAGCCTCCTTTGTATTAATAGACATCACTTAAGTGGCAATGCAAATGTGTTTTACTAGGTATGCTGAATTTCACCTAAGAGAAATGCTGGTAATCTTTTTACACATAAGTGAGAATACAGTACAATGTGATATTTTATATGTGTTTTATATGCACACTGACTAGCTTTTTGTTACATCTGTTTTTATAATTTGAATATTGTTCAGTGTCTGTTTGAATAACGTTGATAGAGATAGAAAATATGCTTTTAAAACAATTAGTATTTGGAGCTTTGCATAGAGAAAAGACTAGCCGACTTACAAAGACTAAATAAAAATTATGTCCAAGTGATCAGGTATACCAAGGGCTAATTTCTGCCTCTTCTATTTTCAGGTATAAAAGAGTTACAATTCTATTTCATAGGACAAATATAGTAAAAGTGCTATATCACATAATCATCTTTTTCACATAAATCTTTATTGATACTAACCTTTAAAAAATTTGGTTGCATTATTTACTGCTTTATTAAAAGCCTACCACATGACATATGTACAAAATATTTTATTTCTGTAAATTTTGCATTAGATTTTTTTTTCCTAATCTAGAGCTAAATATTTAGATAGGGCTGTCTTTTTGTCTTTTTTCAGAAAAAAGTAGGATTTTTGAACAGTAATGCTATTTTGACTAGAGAATTAACTTTTAAAAGATACGTATATTTTAGAATAAGTTTCAAGAAAAGATTCTTCTTTTTTTTTTAATACTTTGGTATTATGGAAGTTCCTGCTTTATAGTGCTAATATAAATTTTACCAATAGTAAAAACAATTCAGATTTTCATTGCCTTTTTTCTGTTCATCCTCTTCTTAAGAGATAGCCAACAGTGCCACCATCAGAACAGACAGGCTTTTCTCATCATAAGTATTTGCTTTCTAAAAAAAAAAAAAATCCCTGTTCTTCAGGAATGGTTGAAAAACTACATGTTTAAACAGACATAAAAAATAATATTGGAAGATACCAATGACATAATAAAACTGCCTTGGATTTCTTTTATAATCAGATCAACTCCATAACATTATTCTTCAAAAACCTGTTATTAATGTGGATACTTACCTTTTGCCAGGTCGTTCTGTCTAGTGGCACTATGTTGATGTCACTCTATTGTCTTCATTTCTAATTTGTTGTTCAAAGAGACAGTCCCAAAGAAGAATATAAAAACCTGAAAATGATCGCACCATCTTGGTCCGATAACATCTTCCCTAATGTGCATTTTGAGGACAGTTTTTTCATTCTGCCTCTTCCTGTATAATTTATTTTTTAAATAATGGGGACTTTAAAAGTAAGCTGCCAAATTAATTATACTCGTGATGACTTCAGAATCTATATTAAAGCATAAAATTTGTCTTTCATGGTCTGATACTTACATGATACGGTATATTTATTTTTGAATGAAAAGAAACCTGGTCCCCATCTTCCTATTGACATCAAACAGTCTCTGATATGCTAATCCAGTGTCGAGGAGAGCACATAGACAGGAGTTATTTGGACTCCTTCCAAGTCTGAAAGAAAATGATGTGTGCAGAACTGATTTTGCAGCATTGCCCCTTTAGAATGAAAACTGATGTTGACACAGCCTGCAGTTAAAAATACTTAATAATGAAACACGGTATGGGAGGTTTTCAACATTTTAGTAAAATACCCTGAACTGCTTTTTAATTACCGGGTCATCCAATTGTTATTTGCTTTTTACTACTGATGGTATAGCCATTGAAATTGCTAATAAGTTCATTTCCATGGGATCTGTTATGGTAAAGATTAACCTAAAGTCATTAGCTTTTCCTTAAAGATTCATCCTTTGGTATGCTGAGTGCATGGGAGACATGGATGTGACTGTTGGCCCCGTATGAAGTAGGGGTATCAGCAGGTCTCCCTGTGTTGTGTTCCCTTTCAGCCTGCCCTCAACTGGTCACAGGGGTAAAAAGTGATGGAGATTTGTGTTTTGGAATTAGTTGAAGTGCAGTTTCTCCCTGTTCAATAACAAATAATCAAATCAGTTGAACTTCCCAAAATGTCAAGTTTCCACATAAAATGCATCCAAGTACATGTTTAAATGTTGGTATCTCTTAATAACTATATGTATTTTAAAAAGTTAAAATTATCAGAAAATTTTATGAAAACTTGTTTAAATATGTCAGTCATTTACAAGTATTGTTAAATAGGAAACCAATTGCATTTTTGTTTTTGAAAAATAATTTTATATAATGAATCTTATGACACTTAAGAATTTTGTTCTTGAGTGAGTATATTATTAGTATATTCTTTTAGCCACTATAATGTAGAAAAATGGGCATAAACACGGACCTCTGGTTTTGCAATTATTTTATCGATTGCCTCCTTCTCCTGCTAGCTTATCGGTGCTCACCTTTTTGCCCGGGCCTTCGTGTAATGTTTTTCTTCTGTGAAATTTTGTTTCATTCGTTCAAAGCAAAGTGCAAGTTCGACCTGTAACGTGCAATAGAAATATTCATGAAAACTTTTTACATAAATCCCTTTTCCTTATTTAATTTTTAATAAGTTAAGTGATATTTCAGATCACCAAAGGGATTCAGTATTTAAAAGGAATTCTATAGTGAAACCTTCTATCAGGAGAAGCATTGTCTATTAATGAACATAATTACCTTCAGGTTTCTAGACTATTTTATTCTGGCTTTTCTTGAAATGAAGTTTGACATCTTCCTTTTAGGATTAGAAATTATTTTATATGGATGTTAAGTTTTTGAAATAGTAGGACATTACACAGATGTAGCATGATATGGCCTGAGCTAACTTTAGATATAACAGGGAGAAACTTAAGCTGTTATGTCAGGTAAAATTCTTGGAATCATTTCACTGTAGAAAATGGTATGCTTTTTAGTTGGTAATAAGTAGAGAAAAGTAGATGTTTTTCTGACTAAACAGCTTTTTACATGTCAGAATCTAGTCTTAAGATACTTTAGTTCTTATAATCCTTACTTTTAATTTTTTAAAAAGCATTTTAAGAAACAAAAGAGGCTAATTCCTGAAAGAACTGTCTGGAAGTACTTCGTGCAGCTCTGCAGTGCGTTGGAGCACATGCATTCTCGGCGAGTCATGCACAGAGGTAAGAGAAGACCGTGAGTAACTTTCACCGTTGCTAGAAACAGCGCACGTTATTAGGCAGCTTAAGAATAAATGCCTTCCAGTCATTGCACAGTGTCGTGCTTTCTCAGGTAATTTATTTCCGAATTATAATTTTACTAAAATGATAACCCTTTAAGTAAATCCCTACTTGGTTTTAAATAATAATGAGAATTAGTTATTATTCTGCTTGACTCTTCTGAGCATCTTACTGATTATGTTGGTAAAGGAAAAGATAGATGCAGGAAAGCAATTGAATATGCATAAGGAAGAGAGTTTTTTTTTCCTTCAAATGAAAGATGTGTATTGTTTTTAGATTTTTAATTTCCAGCATTAGCTCTTAATATGTTCTTATCCAAATGGTTGGGCAGAGTATCTCAAAGTTACATCACTAAGGAATTGATCCACTGATTTTAGGGGTATGAAAAATTTCCATACAATTTATTTAAGCAATCAAGATTTGTAAGTTCATCTAAGTAGATAATTATATACATAGTAGTTATGATTTTATATTTTATGTAAATAAATATCAATTAATATTTAGTAAGATATCTTACTTAAAATTGATATGAAAAGAACACAAATTTATTTTGTGCTTTAAATTTCAAAAAAGTTTATTTGAAAATGGAAAACAAAGCATTTTAAATGAAAATTAGTAGCGGTCTTCATCATGCTGCATTGATGATTATCTATTAGGGGACTGAGAACTCAGAAGTATTTAGGATACATCAGAATTATTCAAAATAAAGTAATTGGTTCAAAATTCAAACTGACTTTCATTTTTAAGATATATGTTAAATTCTATCATGAAAAGTGGTTTTTAATCCTTTGAAAATACATAAACTGACATCATCTTTCACCTGATCCCTTCATTTTACTCACAGATATAAAACCAGCTAATGTGTTCATTACAGCCACTGGGGTGGTCAAACTTGGTGATCTCGGGCTCGGGCGGTTTTTCAGCTCCAAAACCACAGCAGCACATTCTTTAGGTAAGAGCCACAATATAATTTCATTCACTTATCCTTTTTTGTATATGTGGTTAAAAACATAAGGGATGTACCAATTATATGTCAGCTCTCACATTCTAAATAAAACTACTTTAAAAATCATCAGACCCTGAGCACATACCTGCACCTCTCTGTTAGGGATAAGGAATCCATCCATTCACACGACAGTTGGATACTTTTGTTGATTTGACCCCTTGCGGACACTTGGTAGAAGAAAATGCTCATGAACAAACGGGGTGTTAACTATTACCACGGAGCATTTCTTTTTATTCTACACTTAATAATATTAAGGTAATATGATGAACAAACCATATCTTGGAAGAGGACTTTTAAAAATACTATAGTAGTTTGTAAATGTTTATTTATTAAATAACACATCTAGTTGTAATTACTGCAGAGGGGAAAACCTAAAGATGGTCTGTGGCTAATGATGAAAATATTCCCCTGAGTTATAAAGTAGGAGATCTCTGTAGTTTATTCATGCTAGAGCTAGTGATGTAGCAGTGTCCTTTATACCTATAATAGAACTGAATGTAGCTATTACAACATTATATTAACGATGGATAGAAAGTTGTCCAGCTTAGAAGGAATAGAACTTACTAGGAAGAAATAATTTTTAGACTGAATAACCTAAAGAGAGAGATTTAGCTTCTCTTAAACCCATATTTTCTCCTTGTAAATATAAGACTTAGACGAAATGGTGACGACCGGAATAAAATAAGAATTAAGGTAAAATAAGTTGGTTTCAATTTAATGGTGTCCCATTTTTCGTGTCACAATTCCTTTGAAAACCGTTGATTTTTTTTTTGGTAAAATTATTGTTTTTAAATGTGAAATAAAAAAGTTTTAAATGACCTGATGAGGAATAAGTGAGTTACCAGCAGCAAAGTAGTGAAATGAGCATCTCAATTGGTTGACTAGACTATTTAAAGTTTTACTGGCTTTCTCACTGAGATTCTGTATAGCCTTGAGCCTGTCATTTAATTTTTCTGTATCTAGAACAGTATCGAGCACACGAGTAGGCACCCATCAATATCTGCTGAATGACAAAATATTGGGTCCTGGTGGAAAGATATTACTTTACCCTTTTCACAGAGTTCCAATTTTGTTAAGTACTTTAAGAAAATAAAATTTCAACTGATGCAGAGTAATACTGTTTTTTTTTCCCTTTCACTTTACATTTGTTTTTATAGAGCGTTACAGATTTTTCTGGAAAAGAAAATTTGGTCTGGAATTCCATAAGAAATGTATAAATTTGAGTTGCACTTTCATAAAGTTTTATTTGGTAGTTCCAGTGCTTACAATGCAAATAGTGGAGGATTTCTATGAAGAAGACCTCAACTGTTCAAGCCAGTGCCATTTATCGCAAGTGAAGATAACGTACTGTACTTCACCGGAATATCTTAACAGCATCCTGGCATTAATTTACTTAGAAATCCAGGTACAGTCGCACACACAGACCTGCACATGCTCATGCTCACGTATGTATTTTTTAAATACTGCTTCACAGACTGTCACTCTGAGCATGGAGTAGTGGCCTGACCCTAAGGATCCAGCATATGAAACCCAGATCTTAACAGTTTTGGAAATGGGCTTCTTTAACTTGCCTGCCACTGCCTCCTACGAAAGTTCTGCACAGGGTTACAAACCTAGGCATCTCCAAGTTTAGGTGATGCGTTAATCCAAATTATGTGAAATAGTAAAATTTTAATTTAGTAATCCATTAAGAATTTTTAATATCAGGTTTTATCTAAATCAGTTCACTTAGGGTCATGTAGTTATACGTGTGTGTGTATGTTTATTATATATAGAGGATGCACATAATTACAAAATATTCTAAGACACACGTAAAGTATAGCTGGTGAGGAAGTAACAATGAGACAGTTTCTTTGAATTAATCAATAGAAAAGTGATTTCTTTCACAAGAATTTTTATTCCCCATATTATTTTGAGAAAAAAATATTCTTAAAATAAGAAAATTTCTTTTATTCTTGCTTGTCTTCTCTTCAGAGTGAAGATTTTGATGGTTTGAAACTAAAGTTGACTAAGCAAAGTGCATTGAACATCGAAAATTAAAGTTTGAGCTCTAGCCTTCCCAGGTCATTTGGACACAATAAAAATCCTATTTACAAGGGTCAGGAAAAATTCTCTGCTAACAAAGAATATGTATAAAATATCAAGGATAGAAATCCTGACACAGACTTTTGTTTGTTGACAAGTTGACTCTAATTTTTACTCTTAAAGAATTATTACCCTCACGTGTCGTCATATGTTTTTATTTTTAAGAGCAAATTTAAAAGATTGATTCTAAAAGTTGCTTCCAAAACACAACTGAAAAATAAAAATTTACTTACAGAAAATATGGTAGAACTGTAGGTTTTAGTGTGTCTTGATTTGTGTTCTGATTTTACTGAGCATAAAATCTGTAGGGTGTGGTTTATCCATAGAGCAGGTCTAAATTTTAGTGAAACTACAAATAAATGAGATCTGTGTGTAGTTCATAAAGAGAAATCTGAATAATTTTACTTTAAATGAAGTCTGTCCTGGAGCCAAATTTTATTTAACTTTGTAAAGAAGATGTTAGGAACTTAATTCAAAAAGGCAAAAATATGCAGGATTTTAGAAAGATTGTAATTATGCATTTATATTTTCTTTTTTCCAAAATACGTTTTATTGTTCGAGAATCATAAAGGATACTGTTTTCACTTATTTTGATTCTTTAATAGGAACACACACTTGTAAAATTTGTTGTATTTAACAATGCTTCAGAGATTGGCAAGTCTGTGAATTTTTCAATTGTCTCTTCATTTTGCGTCTCTTATTTGAATCCTTTGATTCCATGATAACAAATCAACATGCAATAAAATCTGTAGTTCTCTCACATTTTCTGTAGCAAATGAAGTTGTGTAGGTGGCCATGTGTCCAGTCAGTTTTCAGAACCAACTTTTTAAATTGAAAGTGTGTCAACGTAGAATAGAATAATTCCTTGAATACAGGGTTAAAAATTACAAATACTAAATCTGATGTTGCTGGATGTTTAAACCATGTTCAGATCCTCCAAATCGAAAAAAATCTCAGAGGCGTTCACTTTGTCTTCACCCCCTCCCCACTCCCACCACACACATTGAATCATAATGTCTCTCCTTTCTATTCCCTCTTCCTTCATGGATAATCACTTCATGTGTGGATTGTGAGAATATCCTCTCTTGTTTCTAATACTCTTTTTTAATCAATTCTGTATATTCCCAGCAGAGTTATCTTCCTAAGAGATGTTATCTGATTATGTTACTTTTCCCAAATCCTTGATGGTCCCTTGCTGCCTAAAGGGTCTCATGCAGAGTCCTTGGTTAGCATTCAGGGTCCTCTGGAGTTGGGTGTCCTCTTAACTTTCCGCCCTGATCATTGACTGCACATTCCTTCCTCATTCTGGGCCAGCCACATTTTTCCTCTTGCTTAGTTCTGAGTGAGAACTAGCACGATGTTCTGGAGAGAATGGAGGACATCTGGATTTACATGCCCACTGTTCTGTAGGACCTTGATCAAGCCATTCATTAACTTTTCTAAGGTTCAGTTTCCAAATGTATAAAAACAGAGATGTGGGTGATAACCATCCTATGTTGTCCCCTTACCTCTAGCCAATCCCTAATCCAATAATAGAATGAATGTAAAAGTATTTTCTGAACACTGTGATATGCTGTATAAGTGTTAAGTTTCTTATGTTAACATGATGAAGGCCTTGGTGGCGCAGATGCAGAAGAGGGGAAAGGAGAGGGAATCCGTGCAGTTTATTTATTCTGTTAAAATACCTGAATTGATTCATTTAAAAAGTAGTTTTAGTGCCTTTTTTATGCAAGTGCTGGTTAATGGACCAGGAATGTAGCCTGAACAAGATAAGTCTTTTGTCTTTATGGATCTCACCTTGTGGTGGGAGGAAATAGATAATAAAAAAACAAAGAAAGAAATAAGATGATTTGGTAGCGACAGAGAGTGAGCGGTCCGGGAAGTATTTTAGCAAGGACGTGGTCAGACAAGGCCTCAGTGAGGGGGTGATGTTTGAACTAAGGCTGGAAGGGTGCTCCTGCGCACAAAAGGGCCTGGGGGCGTGATGTCTCAGGCTGACTGAGGAGGTGTGTAGGAAGGGGCGGGTGCAGGGTGAAGGAAGGGTCTCCTGGGAAGAGTTCACATCTCACCCCCAGTGCAGTGTCAGCCGTCTGCAAGGTCGTAATGAGGAGAGCACCATGACCCATGTGGTTTGGTGACAGCAGCCGTGACCCTCCTTGGTCTTCCTCAGGATCGTCATTCCCAGAGCTGGCTGCTATTTGCAGCTTCTTCTCTGCCCGGTAGTTGTCTTCTTTTGCTGTGAGTGCCTCTTTGTGCCACGCAGAACTTGGCAGAGTATACCCATGTGACTCATCAGTCCTTAGAAGAGAGTTTACCTGCCTGTCATCTATGATCTAGACCGTTCTTTGGTTTCTGTCCCTCTTCCTTGTTTCTTATGTGACAAGAGGCGGAATCTTCTTTTGGTGTACTTCTTTCCTTAATTTGCTCTAAAATCTCCTTTCAGCAAATGTGAATATTCTGACCCAGAGGCAACTTGCTAAGGGATCAAGTATCTTTGCCTTTGAATATTTAAAAATACAGCAGAATACACAGAATAATTGTTTTGTTTTGTTTTTTGGTGAGGAAGATTGTCTCTGAGCTAACATCTGTGCCAATCTTCCTCTGTTTTGTATGTGGGATGCCTCCACATACAAATGAGCGATGTGTAGGTCCCTGCCTGGGATCCGAACCCGCAAACTCTGGGCCGCTGAAGCACAGCGTGCAAACTTAACCACTACACCACTGGGCCAGCCCTGACAGAATAATTTTTATATATTCCAAATATGATTTTTAGGCAAATCATGTCAAACTGCCCTTATTTCCTATAATAATGACCCAGAGGAACCCCCTCTTGCTGCCAAATGGGAACAACAGCTGTAGCCATGAATATGCTTACAGCATTTTATAATTTACAGGCACTTTTAAAGCACCTCTTCTCCTCCGTTCCTCAGTATCTGTAGTGGGTAGAGTGGGTGTTATAGATTAGGAAACTGAGATCCTCTGTTTAACACTGAACCTGACCCCCACACCCACACTGTCTCTAGAATTTCTCATCCTTACCCTGTTTTAAATTTTCTTTTCTCCTTGGAACTTACTATGTTCTAATATGCTGTATAATTTATTTATTATGCTTAGTACTTTTTGTCTCTCTCCTCCAGCTAAAATTTAAGCTTCATGAGGAAAGGGATCTTTGTGTTTTTGGTTCCCTGATGTATCTCAAGTGCCTAGAAGAGGGCCCTGCACATAGTAGACACTCAGTAAATGTTGCTTGAATGGATGGGCTTAGAGACAGGCGACATATCAAAGGATGAATTTAACTGACTCTGTCCGTCAGTATAGGTAGGATTATGCTGCAGTAAGAAACAATACCCAAATCTCAGTTGCTTGGCAGTACAGCACAGTATGTTTCCTGTCATCCACAGTCCTCTGTGGACCTTGTGTGGCCCCCTGGGTACCTGCCCTCCCTCTGTGATGACTTGGCATTTTAAGCAGCTTCAATCTTGTGTTCTCTTCGTATCCACATACATCTCTGTGATCTCATGAGGGGAAGAGAGCATGCAGAAGCATTACTGGCTCCTAATTAAACCCTTCCACTAGAATGTAACACAAATTACTCCCATTCATGTTTTCTTGGCCAAAACAAGTCTTGTGGCCATGCTGTCTCAAGGGCCTGGAAAAAGGTAATTCTCTCACGTGTCCAGGAAGAGGAGAACCAGGCATAATGAAGGTGAGCATTGTCCATGGCCATGAGATGAAGGAACAAAACCTCATTTTTTATATAGTTGTATCCTTTCTCTACTTGTTTATTTTTGTGACATATTTGTAGCTGTTGCAACTCACTGGGTAGTTAACTCTTTTAATGAGAACGTGTGGAAGTGGTGAATGAAGGAGCCATCTACAGCCTTCGGGAATTTCCATCATTATAAATTAGGAAACTCTGAGCAGAGAATTATTTTTAAATTCAGAATGATTCATGAAGTTCACTAGAGTATTGATCCCTGGTGACTTTTCTCTTCATCAATAAATCTGTGGTTATCCCTGCTGGACGTGCTTGTGGTAGGGACTGTATTTGGGTCAATTTAAACATTTATAATAAAAAATTACTACTTAGGAAGTTTCACTCCCCAGCTGCAGACTAAGCGCCGTGTAGCACATGGACTGTTTTCTCTTGTGCGTCTCTAATTCACGTCTCTAAGGTGGTTGTGATTCCCTAGTTTGGAGTCATATCAGTTAGTGAACAGGCCAGGGTTCATTTAAGTTGCAAAAGTCCATAATTTTATTCTTTTCTTCTTCCTATGGTAAATGCATTACTTCTCCCACTCCCTTCCCTCCACGCTTCCCCAAAAGCCTCAAAAACCTGCTTCATCCCATCGCAAAACAAGCCAGGGAGCTCTTAGAGGTCAAACATTTTTTAAATCATAGAGTTGTGTACTTTTCTCTGTAGCCCCTCAATGCCTAATGTGCTTCCCGATGTGCACTTGGTCCTCAGCACATTGAACTGAATGTTTCACTCTCCCGTGCAATGCATACATCATTAACACATTTGTTACTAGTTTTCTATTGCTGCCCTAACAAATTAGCACAAATGTAGTAACTTAAAACAACAGAAATTTATTACTCTGCAGTTCCCTGGGCCGGAAGTCCAACATGGCCCTCGCCAGGCTAAGATCAAGGGGTCTGCAGAACTGCATTGCCTTCTGGAGCCTCTAGGGGAGGATTCGTTTCATGCTGATTCAGGTTGTTGGCAGAATCCAGTTCTTTGGGCTGTGGGACTGATGTCCCTGTTTCCTTACTGTGTGTCAGCTGAGGGCCCTGCCCACCTTCTAGAGGCTGCCCTCCTTCCTTGGCTCCTGGCTCCCTTCCTCCATCTTCAGAACCAGCGGCGGTGGGTAGCATCCCTCTCAGACTTGGAGTCTCTCCTGCCCCTTCTGTTGCATCCCTCAGGGACAGTCTAGGATAATGTCCCTGTTGTGAGTTCTGTAACCTTATGTCCCAAAGTCCCTTTGCCATGTAACATAACACACGCAGGTGTAACACGAGGTGGCAGAGATCATGGGGACCAAAATTCTCCTGCCCACGTTACTGTAGCAGGTTGACAGAGTCCTTTGAACCCTCCGCTAAAGCCTGGTAAGGTGAAATTGTTTCAAAGTCAGAGATTTTAATGGAAGTTTCTACATTCCTGAAATTAAGCACTTTCTTTTTTGGACAGATGTTTTGACATTAAAATTTCACATTTTTATCATAGACCTTTTAGGTGTTCTATTGCATTCTGAAGTACATTTACTTTCAAAGGGAGAAAATACCACACCTGGCATAATATAAATTCTACAACCAAGTCCTTTTCTGTCATTATTGTTGGTTTATTGGCAGTTCTATTTTTTTTACTATTTACAAAAGTTTATTTAATCCTCAAGGGGCTTCTCTCCTTAGTACCAACCCTGCTTCTGAGTGGCTTACTCCATCGTGGACTAGAATAAAGGAGGAGAGGAATAAAAGTAATTTTAACAACACTTAATTAGAAAAATCAATCTGCTATAAAATCTAACCACATTATTTACCGCAAAGGTTATGTAATTCGGGGTAGTTCCCTGCTCTTCAAGCAAATTTATTTGCATCAAAGTTGCATTTATTATATACAGTGACATGTTTCCTGTCTGACTCTTGCTCTAGTGAGACGAGGAAAGCAAATGAGAACAGTTACACTAATAATGTTTCAGTATGGCATTTCCGTGCTCCATGATGTCCCCCAGAAGAGGAAAGATGGGGAATTTTCTTCTGGTGTGTACGTGTGTGCGTTTAGTTATTGTCTGTGCTTATTGTATATCCTGAAGATGGAATAGATTTAAAAAAAAAAAAAGTTAACCGGAACTCTCTAATACTGATCCTTGTGCTAAGAAACATTTGAAACCCCGTGGTGGGAATTATGTTGTCGTCATTGTTACAGGATTGTATCAACCCCTTTACCTTCCAAAGCGAGACTAACGGCTCTCTGATTTGTGATATGGCCAGAAGAGTAAACGCATGGCCATCATTCCGACCAGATATCAGAATTTTCACACTGGAGTCTCTTGAGTGTACAATTCATGTTCCCCACAGTGTTTACAAGTGTGATATATCATCTGATTTCAACTTGGAAAATTAGTGTCCTTGAACCAGACATTAGCACAGTTTCATTTTTGGTGCCAAGTGCCACCTGTGGTCACATGCTTGTTTTTCCCTTACCTCCTCCAGCACCTCTTTGGTCTTTCCGTAGCTTGTACCCCTTTACGGTTCAGTGTGGTTTGGGGCTGGAAAGGCAGCATATGTTCAGTCAGTACTCTCGGCTGCTCTCACTGATTCATTTTTAACTTTCAGCCCTTTCTTGACTTAAATAATTGCTTTGGGAAGAAGCTATTACCTAATTTTAAACTGCACATTTAACCTCTCAGCCACCGTTAACAAGTATTTATTTAAAACAGTCGGAGTAGCTGGGCAGTAGCTAATTTTCACACGTAGCCCGTTGAACCCAGACCCTTATTCCTGGCTTTTCATGTGTATGTGCTGACTTTTAGAAAATTTCTCTGCTCCTTAATTTGGAGAGATATTTTTTTTTTTTCGGGTCAGATTTCTCAGTGGCCAGGTTTAATGAAATAACTACCTATTTAAATGCAAGGGGCAGAACTACCTGAATTGAATTCCAGGTCTACACTGTACCAGTGTTATGATCTTTGGGACATTTTGTAACTTCCCTCTGCCTCCTCTCCAAAACAAGATGATAGTAGCAACATCTCGGAAAGCTGCCTCACAGCGGTCCCCGTTTCACAGCCCGTGAGCTCCACAGGGTCAAGAGCTTCTCCCGTTTGCGTCTGTCTCCCCAGCACCAAGAACGGTGTGTGCTATAGAGTGGGGCCTGATAAACGTTTGTTAGAAGTTCAGCAGGATCACATGTGTAATGCAGTGCGTTTAACGCAGTGCCTACAGCAGGGGAACAGCAACAATACAACCATCTGGAGTTTTCTCCCTCAGCATTACTCAAGCCCTTAAATGTTATCAGTTACACTTAAAAGACGACAAATTTTATTTTATAGTTGTCTTTTGCAGAAGAAATACTGATATACCACTCAGCCATTCTGTATTGACCTCAGATAATACTCTCCACGATTGAATGAGTTTGGCTCCCTCTGTTAAGTCTGCCAGCATAATTTCTGGGCTCACTTGAGAGTATGAAGGAAAGAAGGAAAATTAATTCCAGTTCCCTAAACTTGTGTCTGGTTTTGGGGGTTTTTTTGTTTTCTTTTTTTTTGTTTGTTTAGTGAAACTGAGGTATAAGATGATTTGTGTCTTTTTAAGTTTTCCCAACCAGGAATGTTCAAAGCTTTTTTTTTCTGCAGTTTGCTCTGATTCCAAGAGAAAGAAGCAACTGAATTTGCTTGTTTGTACTCTCTGATGTAAAACACTTTGTTTAGCTGTCCTAGGTAATAGTTTAAAAAAGGAGTACGTTCCTTCTTTCCACTTCACTTCCATATGGATTTCTGTAGGATTTTTATGAGTGCTGTAGAATTTCAGCAAAAGGGATCTCAGAAATCATCTCATCTTTCTCATCACTGCGTTTTACAGATGAGGAAAGAAAAGTTGAGTGGTCCTTGCTGGTTAGTGGTAAAGGGAAGATGTGAAACAGATTTCCTGACTTTGGACTGGCCTTGTCGTGCTTCCCTTGTTTAAAAAAGCAAAGAAAGTGGCAACCCAAAGCTAACCATTGAAAAAGATGCTTCCGTGGTTCTATTTTTTTTTTCTCATTCAAGTCTTTTCAGAAATTGCAGTGCTAAATTTTCAGCTAAACTGTTGAAATTCTCTATGTAACTTGTTCTGATAAAATGAAAGTTATTAATTTAGTCATATATTCCATAATAGCAGCATGTTAGAGTTTTTTTGCTCTCTCAAACATGTTGTAGAAATTCCGAAAATCAGTTTTCGTTTTGTTCAGGATAAATTTTAGAATATGTTTATTGTTAGTAGAGTATATGCCATGTAAAACTTTTCTCCTATAGCTAGAATAAGTCAATTAATGTAATGAAAAATTTTTTATGTTTGAACGACTATCTTAGTACATTTTAAAGAAAGGTCAGAGAGCATTTCAGTTGTTAGCCATTTTCCACTAATATCAGAATGTTATCCATTTCTTACTCACTTCTACTCATGTCAGGAGGTTAAAATGACATAAGAATCTGCTACTGGAATACATATTCCCATTTTACCTACAGCCATAAATTCTCGAAAGATTAGTGGAATTATGCATCCTGCAGTCCTCAGGCTCCTCAGTACATAGGAATTTGCATGATCATTTTCATGTCTAACCGTGTCACTCCACAACTCTCCTTTTTCTTGTACAGCTGTTAAAAGAAGTCACAGCATTGTTAAGGCAACAGCAATATAGACCACAGCTGTCAGGGATTTTAAAAGAAGGTTTTTAGGAAATAATTACATATTCGTTAAATTTGAAATGTGGAAAACATATGACTGCATTGAAATGTCTTTCAAATTTTCCTGAGCTTCTGAGCTGTTGAGCCTCTGCCAGGGAGAGAGGTAAGGATGCATCGTTATATGATGGCCTCTGTCTCCCTGCTCGGTGTCGGTCGGTTGGCAGAGGAGCCTGGCCCAGCTCGAGGTGCACTGTAGGGAGCATGCAGGAGGGAGAGGGTGGACCTCCCTCTGTGGTCAGCAGTTAATTATGAATTTAACCAATTAATAGCTGTAGCGCAGGATGCAGACTTTCTACTTCTCACATAATGACTCTTGGAAATGTGTCAATCCAAGAGGTGAGTAGCATACTTAGATTTACCTCTTAATGTCTATGCAAGGTATATGGAATTTAAATATTAAAATAAACATGCATATTTGCTATAAAGAAGTTTGTTATTTCTAACCTGAAGAGAAGAGTCAGGGTCTCAGTTTAAAGGAGCAGCGTTAACTCAGTGTGTAACTTTGTGTAATGACCTCCAGCAGCTCCCTAGAAGAGGCTTTTTTGTACGTTAAATCCTTTTACGTTTTAAGTTGTGTTGAGTCTAATTTTAAGCATCCTTCTCCCTGCCTCCTTCACTTTGCGCGGCGTCCGTCCGTGAGTTGTTCGTGTAGCAGTTAAGGTGTGATGCTCCGGCTAATCTCTGTAAAATGCTGGCATTTGTTCTTTTTCCCTATCATCAATCTTTCACACTCATATCAAACCCCTAACGTATCAGCAGGTTTCCCAGAGCTCCTGGGTAAAATTACCTTTGCTGTTGGTAAACTCTGAACCTTCAAGCCTCAGTGTTTTCACTTGCCCCCTGTGGATTCCGTGAAGCCTCTCTCTGCACGTTCCTCACTGCCACTCACCTGCTTTCTGTCCTGAAACCGGGGGCCTGTGTTGAGCCCGCCCATCATTCCCACTGCACCTGCCAGCCCTGCTCAGGTGCGGGGAGGGTGTAAACAATCCAGGACTAATCGGCGTCGCCTATGCAGACTACAGGGGAGGGTGGCGGGACTCCCAAAGCTGGAGAGCTTGTGTTTGTTTCACCCAGTAACAGTACAAATTCTTTAAACCTAGGTGTTTCTCAAAGTTACTTGGCTTTTCTCACCCTGGCCGAAATTGGCAGATTTACTCGTTTGTCTTCAAAGTAAATGCTGCAGTTAAAGAATTTATTTCTTAAAGTTTGTCTGATTAATTTCATATCTGGATAGTTCAGATTTTATTTCAATTTCTTTTATCGTCCTGTTTCACACTCTTTTCTTCGCTTTTCTCCTTCACTTTCTTAAATACTTCCCTTTCATCCTTTCTGACCAGGACTATCCATTATTAGTAAAAATGGATTGTAGTGTAGATAGGATTTCTTGCGACTACACGGTTCGCGATGTTTTCACCTGTGGCACAGTATAGTTTCCGCACGCAACTATTAGGTTCTACTTTATTCTTTTGGAAAACTCACTCCTGCCTTTGAGGATGATGCTTTGATGGTGGGCTTGACTCTTCCCGTTGCCTCTGACCAAACCTCCCCCCATCCCCCCCCATACTGTGAGCCACAGTCTCATTAAGATTTAAGTAAAATCCTGGGGAGTTGGTGAAACTTGATAGAAAAAGGGGAATGCCTTTTTCTCTGTAAGTGGCAGCGTAGTTTTGGTAGCTGTTGCCTGAAGCAAGTAAAATTTCTAAATGTTGTTCTCACAGTTTTTCTATTTGGCAAAAAGCCTTGGGCTAATAATGGTGAAATAATAACCATCTAAGCTTAAAATTTAAGATATTCACTTCGCAAGTCACTTAAATGTTTTTACCCTTCAAAATACAATGTATGCGTCTTGTTTATTTTTAAATGTTTAATAAATATTAATTTATTATATGAGCATTTACTATGTTAGCGTTTCCTAAAATGGCCATAAAAAAAGAGGAAAAAGTATTCACACATCAAATCAAACAAACCCCCAAATTATCGAGAGTATCTTGTCTTTAAAAGGTCTCAGTAGTAGCAATCTCAACGTTTTTCTGGAGATGTCAGTGACTTTTCACATGTTCTTATATAACGTTTTGGTATTCTTTGTAAAGTGGGAGTAAGGTACTGAAGGTCAACGATAATATCGTTTGTAATTTTAAGAGTCACAACAATGTTCTAAGAGATGTTTCTGTAAAAGTTAGTAAGTATGACTTATTTATACACACTCGACTCAATTGTTACATATTAGGTATTTATTTTTGAATAAATTATTATATTATCACACTTAATTATTTGGGATATGCAAGCCGTGTTCAAAAAACTAAAGAAATGAAACCAGTGTGAGCCACTTAAGTAGATTTTCTTATTAGAATTCTTTTTTTCCCTTTAATTATGCTTCCTAGATTCTCCTTGAATTGATCAAGAGGAAATAAAATTTACCCCCCCCTACACACATACCCTTTTTAATCCAGGATAGATGTCAATGTGCTGTGTAAGGGTTAGGGAGTAAAGGGGTAATTTAAAAGTTTTGGGTATTCTCAAAAACAATTTTCTGATCCTAATGAATTATTTTAGTGACATTTTTAACCCAGAATTTTGTGTGTCACTTCTTACCACAGCTGCATCTTCATTTTTATCCTCCTCTTATTTTATTTGGTTTGTTTTTTTGCAGTGGGTACACCTTATTACATGTCTCCCGAGAGAATACATGAAAATGGATATAACTTCAAATCTGACATCTGGTCCCTTGGCTGTCTGCTGTATGAGGTAGGTAATTTGATAAAGTCCATATATTGATGTATTGCCACTCACTGTAGTGTTTCCCCTATCTTTATAGTATATACTTATTTTTTCTGGATGATGTTTAAGAATTAGCCTTTTAATTATGAAGAGTTAATTCACTGACTTAGTAATTGTTTTTATAATGGAATTTAGTGACCACACATTCCTACACATTTACTTCCCCTAGTATATTTTTGAATTGTTTCCTTTGGATGAGAATTTTATTTTTAAAATGTTTTTTATGTTAATGTAATGTTTTTCTACATATCTTATTTACAAAAATATGCATTTGAACACCTATTAAAAAACCTTTTTATGCATACATAGCAGGAGAGGTATAATGGAATGGTTAAAATATGAAAGCATGGGAAATATCTTTATCAAAATTTTTTTTCACTTTTACATAGAGTAATTCAGCTTTAAAGATGGTATGTGAACAGATAATTCTTCATCACATTGTCATTTAATTTAGTCTCCATGAGTAAGAATTTGTATTGGTAAAGTGCAGTGAAATACTCTCTGTCCTCTTCTGGTAATATTTAGCAAGGGAAAATGATATCATATAGGTGGATCCTCCAGCAAATATTGCAGTGCAGTGATTTGGATGTGGAGAGGAAAGTGTATTATGAGCACATTTTATGTCCATGTTATAGAATAATGGTATCAAAGAGCACTCAAGCGAGTGACTTCTATAATTTTATTTTTTAATCGAGTGGTAATTTTCCTAGGAATATAGTATTTGTGTCAAAGCTGTTCATTAAAAAATAGTCTACATCTAAGTAATTCTTTTAATAAAATAAAATGAAGGAAAGCAATACCTGGAATCATTTTCATATTTTAATATGTACGAAAGAAATCTAAAGTGGATGGATAGAAACCAATATAGTTTTTACTCTGTATTTTGTGTCTCTTGTTCTCCTGATTTAAATGGAATACATGATGACATCATCTATTCTAATTGCTCCACCATTACTTGAGAGGAGAGCATCAGAAGGGTTTTTTTAATGTGTATCACAATCTTTATTATTTCACTGATTGCTGATTCAAATTTCCTTAATTTAAGGAACCTGAGAATATTTGTTTTGTTCTTCCTGCGAAGGTGATTCAAGACCACTTAAAAAGAAAGGATTTTTAAATGTTGTTAAATGACATCCTTAGGATAATTTTTATTGTGAAAAATTATGAATTAGTGACATTACAGAATATATGTTTTTATGTATGCTCATGAGATTACAGGAGATTTATGTTCCCTCTATTATATTCTGTCAATAATTTGGTACAGTGTTGAAAAGAACTGATTTGATTAAGTCACTGTAGTGTTTAAAAGTCACTTTATACATTTTAAAATATTTTGTACCTATTTAGGGAACCTGGGATTCCTTCAGGCCACTGTCTAATATTATCAAAGCAGCGTTTTCCCTTTAAACACCTGAAAGTAAACAGCCAGTTGGGTTCTACTAATGAGATTAAATTTAGCAATGAAAAGGAAGAAGTTCACTTGAGATAATAAGTGTTTTTTTGGGGAGTTTGCGTAATTCTTCTAGGACCAGCAGACTCTCATGTCAAAACTGAAATCATTCCTCACGTTCTGGCTCTGCCTTTTGAAAGGCAGTGCCCCATTTTTATGTGTACTTAAAATGACCACCAAATAAAAATTTCTGCTTTGGACGCTCCTCCATCCATGAATTTTAGGTGTTGTGTGGATGATTTTGAATTAAAGCATTTATTATGTTAACATTAGTTCTCCTCTCAATGCATTTTCTCAGTTCCTCCATGCAAGTCATTTAGAAAAACCAAAATTGTTCTAAAAATTTAACTTACATTTATGTTGTATCTCCTTCCAGTTATGTTTTAATATAACGTTACTAGAAATACCCAGTAATTTAGCCTTAAAAAATTGGCCATAACATCACATAGATATTTTGTATCGTATCCCACTAAGAATTTTATTGTTAACAATGAAGGAGTAGGGAAACCTTTTTTTGAAAATGTATTTTAAACTCAGAAGATTAGACTTTCAAATATTCCTGAAACCTCAAAAAAAAAAAAAAAAACTAGCGGTACGGTTTTAATTGATATGCAACAAAGTAGACTTTCCTAATTAAAATCAAGATGCTGTGCTTTTGCTACATGGACCTTTACATGGAAAAGTAGGTTTTACACATTTCCTTTTATTGTTCGGCGCCGCAATCGCATCCTTACAGGGTTGTAGGTTGGTGGCTTACAGTTCAAAAAAAAAAAGAGCTGCCACCAGCCCCGCAGACAGACAGTGGGCTTTCGTCCCTCCGACACCCCCAGAATACTAATCAGGGAAGTCAGACCCTGGAGGTCAGGGAGCAAGTCAATCATCCTAGCGATCGCCTCAGTGTGGAGGATCAAATTAGCCTGAAAAATTCAGCTGCTGGGAGGAGAGGGCGAGCAGCTGTCAGGGGCAGCATCGAGATGCACTAATGAACCAGATGAATAGTGCAAAAGCTTGAAAATAAAAACAGGACAGTTGACATTTTTCATCTGTCAAAGCAGGAGATGCATGAAAATATACTATTCCTGTTTAACTCCTTAGGGGACGTTCGGATTTTTTTTTTTTTTTAACACTCTGCAGTCTTGAGACAAAAGTCCCGTAATGAACTCCTGGCGTATGGTAATGAATATGTGTACATTAACTTAGGATTTTTGCAAACTTGGAGAGACTATAGTTTGCATATACAGAATATTTTTTAAGGTGACATTTTTAATATTCTATTTTATCATAAAGTGTCCTTGCATTTTAAACAAGAAAAGAGGTTATTCTTGTTATCTCCTCTTGTAGAAATTTCCTCTCAGATGTGGAGGTTTTGTGTGTTTAGGGACATTCACATTGCTTTTTACCTTTTTCTCTTCGTGTGGCAGAACTCTTCCTACGGTGCTTTCATGCCGGTTTGTGTAGGTTTCCTGTGAAGCATCGGCCAGGTGCAGATCTGTTGGGCTGCTGGGCGGGTTGGTTTCCAGGGCCGGCCCTCCCCGTTCGGGCTCCGAAGGAGTTAAAGCCCTGTCTGGAGCACCAGAAGACAGATGAGAGCCATTTTCAGCCTGTCCTGTCCCCGCTGACGCTCGCTGAGTAGCTCAGCATGGACTAGCGTGTTTCACACACACTCTGCCTGTCTGGGGAATGTACGCATTGTCCTTCCAAAATCAAACTTATTAGCACATGTAGAAAAGGGTGACTGACTTCAGGGCAGCCTCGCACCTCGTGTTGTATCCTCGCTGCCGCGGTTCAAGGATTTAGAAGGTTCTGAACAGGATGCGAACATTTTCAATTGAATTTTTAGTTTGTACCCCTGCTCACCACAGTACTTGCTTGCACTTTAAATGTCAAGTTAGAACCTTGTCTTAAAATAAATTTAAATTCCATAATGTCTTTTTTAAAGTTGTTCATTCTTCCAGTCGTTTTTTTCCCCACATACAAACCTCATTTGGATGCCTTGAAGTAGCGGCTTTGACTCGTAAAGCTTTTGAACGTATTGAGTATTTCTGAGACATTATCAAAAGAGAAGAAGTTCTAATTCGTTGTAAACTACTTGAGGATCAGTTATAACGTTCAGATTGAGAAGACTTTTTTTTTCTCTCGAAATAACCTTTCTCTACAGAGACTATTATGCAAGGTGAAATACTATGCATTCTACTCCCGAAACCATTGCTAGATTACAATTCAGTTTTAACTTCAGTTTTACTCTTGTTTATTTTGAACATTACGTGGTTGATATGTAGTAGCATTGACGTCTGTTTCGTCATGAGAAATACTAGTTGTTTTTATGGCATTATATTTACAAAGAGTTACTTGATGTTCTTTTTCTTAAATATTGTTTTACGTTGCATATGTATATAAATAAAAAGTTATATGCCAACCATTTCTCCCTTTCAGGGAATTTTAAATGTTGAAAAAAATAACCAAAAACTGAAGTAAGATTTTTAGAACTTGCTAAACAATTCTCAGAAAGGGATAGTCATAAAAACCAAAATGCCCAGATAACTTGATTTAAGATATTTGTAATTATTTTCTACCCCAGTGTAAAATACTTGATGAAATCGCCTTTAAGGTTGCCCTGTAACTATATCAGTTTCATTGGGAGCATTTTACAGATGGCCGCGCTACAGAGTCCTTTCTACGGTGACAAGATGAATTTGTACTCGCTGTGTAAGAAGATAGAGCAGTGCGACTACCCACCACTCCCTTCAGATCACTATTCAGAGGAAGTAAGTTGTCTTTCAGCCCATGTGTTCCTCTGTTGTTCATTTGGCTAATGTTTGCATTTTATTAAGAAATTTTCCTTTATCCAGAAATACGAATGATGAGTATAGGTGACAGGAATAGCACTTTTCCTTCTGTTTTCATTCTCATAGAGACTTGCTGTTGAAAGAGTTGACTCTGCAATTCGTAATGTGGAGTGGAACACAACGCAGCATGTGGTGTGAAATTGGCCACTTCCTAGGTGTGATAGGAGCAGTAGCTGCCTTCACAGCACACTGAAGATGCGAAGGGCAGAGTTAGTGCTCAGACGCAGGCTCCAGGTCATCAGCATGTCCGCTCGCCCTTCCTAATAGCGCAGCTCCTCATGCTCACAGCCGCAGACCGGCAAACAATCAGAACTTTCTTTTCTTGGCAGAGCTTCCCTCCTGTTTATGTTTTCCAGAAATTGAAACGTACATCTCTTAGCCACATCTTTCTCAGCCTTATTCTTTCAGCTTTACCCTCCCTCCTTTGACAATACCTGTCCTGTCACCACCTCACTGCTGAAATCAAATTCCTATGGGGAAATGTATTGAGGTTATCATTGTAGACATGTTAAAAAGCATATGGGATGGGTTTAAAAATTTTGGAAGACTTTGCCTTATTAAGATCTAAGTCTGAAATCCTTTCTTGCTTTGGGAACCCACTGAGATAAATTGTTTTGGCTTTACCCAGCGTCCAGTTTTTCATTGAACAAAAAACATCTCCCATTTTAACCTAATATGTCATGATTTTGCCAGTATTTAAGCAGAAGATATGCAGAAAAGCAGTGTTTCAGGTTAACTGTTTCACGTAACTCTTTGGAAAGGTCATTGGGGATCTACCCAGAGAAAACACTGTCTAGAGCTAGACATCTTGCCTTCCCATGAGCAAGAGAGTCTTTTGCCCAAGGAACCTGAAAGGAGGAAAGGAAAAATACAAAACAATGGTAATGTTCACTCATTAGGTAGTCTTGTCGCTCTTTCTATTTTGAAGTGAATAGCAATCGGTTTTAGTTTTATATAAGGAAAATTGAGTCAGTGTAACTTGAATTATATCTCTAAAGAATTTTTCCATATGTAAAGCATTTGTGGCCCTAGAATGTTATAAGTACCTTTTTCTCTAGTGGTTTTGATACTGATAATCAATGATGCCTGGCTTTGTGTTTCATAGCGTTTGTATTCAGGTAATTAGAATAAACTCTTCCAAGACAGTAATGATAATTTAGAAGTATTATCTTTATTTGATGTTAATGCTATCACGTTAGCCATTTTTAATTACCATTTTGGGTGTAGAATATAAATATGGCATTTCACAAAACCACCTTCAGAACCATAGGCCTGGAAATACAGTAGGGTGTGAACAATAATGCAAAATGATAGCAAGAATGTCAGGGGCCGTTCTTTGTTGTGTCATTCATGCTGTCTTCTTTTTTCCATGAAGCGCATGAATATTTCACATATCTGCATCCTCATCCCCTATTCTTCTTGACTAATTTTCAGACTGTCTGCATTTGCATTTCACATGGTAGCTGATTAGGAGATGCCGAGTGCAGCAGTGAAGCCTCAGCAGGCGGTTGCCATGGTGACCTTCAGCAGGATTTTAATGATGATACCACTAGTGGTTCGTTGAAGTCGGCCTGCCTGCAGGGCTACTCACTGCAACTGAGTGTGAAGTCGGATCCGTGGATCCTCAGCCAAGGGGCAGATATCAAAGTCTGGCCCAGATAGAAGGTCTTGGAGTTGGGAAAGGAAAACAGATTCCACTTCTTACTTCACTCCATACAGTTCCCAGTTTCGAAAGGAGATATAAGCAAAACACGTTACAGGGTGCACTTTTCAAAAAAGACAGTACGATTCCTCATATTGCTGAAATCTGTTGTTATGCTGTGGTAAAGTAGAAAGCGGTCATGTCTAGGTAAACGCGGAAACTAATTCCTACTAAAGAAATGAGATACACAAATACAGACTAATAATGTTACTTTAATCTGTTCGTTTATGTGGGAAAGTTCTCAGAACCAGAGCTTTGAAATGCAGATGCGCTGATCAATATTTCTCTCTTTAAGTATAATGATACAGAACTTATGGTAGCAAAAAACCCAAACAGTTTTGGTGCTGCCATACGTTAACGGTACCTTAAATATTTCTTTATATATAGTAGGCTTTTTAGGTCTTTTAAAAGTCCAAATTGCCATTTGACTTTTTAGCATGGCAAAATATAGGAAACAATGAAAAGTGAAGTATTAAGTTTTTAAACAGGGAACTTTTAATTAAAAGACTCAATAAGTCAATTTTATAGCTGAAACAATAACAGACTCTATATAAGTGTCTGAAAAATGAAAATTTTAAGCAAATTAATTTCCCACCAAATGTCTATTTGAAAGCTTGTCAGATTGGTTTAGCTACTGCTGAATTTTTAAGGGTGCTGCCCAAGGAGGGTTTGAAGGAACGTTTCATGAGAATAGTAGCCATGCCTGCACACCAGCCTCGACCAATGGGAATCCTAAGGAACTCTATGATATTTATTTCTAGATATAGTCACTCCATTTAGAAGAACTCAGAGTTTAAAAGTTTGGGATTTTTAAAAAATTTCTTATATTCTAAAACATAGATGCACTTAAGCATCAAAAACCAAAAGTAGTATTGTTTGGGAAAGCAAATTGCTCTTAGAAATCTCTTAGATTTAGTTAAACTTGGTATTGTTGGTGATTATGAAATTAACATCAGTGAAGCACACATTTATTGAACATTTATTAGGTACAGGGAATTATGATTCCAAGGGCCCCTCGTCATCTGATCTGGGCTTCTCTCAAGACTTATTGATCACAGAGGACTCTCTTTTTTCCCTAACTCTACCCATGCAGGTTCTCCTAGAAGTTCCATGAATTTCTGTGTGTTTGTGGGTTCTGTTTCCTCTTTCTGAAGTATGCTTTCCCTGGTTCTTTAGCAGCGAACTCAGTCTCTTTAAACCAAAGCGTAGACGTCATCTCCTACCTGGCTGCCCTCTCCCTTCTCCCCTCCTGTACTCCCTCCCTTGGCATCACACCGAGTGCTGGTTGTTTCTTCCTACACGTTGCTCCCCTCCAGACTCTCCAGCTCCTGCTCCTGAGGAGCGGTACCTGTGTTTGATCCCAGTGTCTCTATGGCCCAACACAGTAAAAGATACAGTGATTAATTGATTGATTCATTGAGGGAGTGATGGAGGGAAAGAGTGAGATTAAAGGAATAAATAAAAAAAAGAATGAGTGAACCAATAAATGACAATTGAACCAGTGAGAGAAACTTCTCAAAGAGCTCTCTATCGGTAAGGCAGAAAGTTACTCAAAAGACAGGCCAGAAGCTATGATAGTTCCTTTTACTGATGTTACCTGCTTTATGATTTTTACATTCTTAGAAGCAAGCAGCATCATTTCTGGACTGTCCAGTGTCCGTTTACTGGGAAATAAGACAAATGGATTTTTCCCCCTCAATCTCAGTGTTTCCTTGAGAGACACCGGAGTGGTCATCAAAATTATGCGTTTTCACTGTTGTTCACTAAATTATGTCCTGAGATGCTAAGTTAAAGTAGTAGTTATAGTGATAATTGTTTAGAAAGTATAAAATAGGACTCTATTCTGAGTGAGTTCTTTTTAACCAACGTATTGTATTGAAGATCTGAGCATTAAAATCATGTAGAGTAGAGATTTTTGTCTCTTTAAATACTTTCAGTTTATTATTAAAAATTCATGGTTTAGGGTCAGCCCCAGTGGCCTAGTGGATAAGTTTGGTGCACTCCTTCGGCGGCCCGGGTTCGGTTCCTGGGTGTGGACCTACACCACTCTGTTAGCAGCCATGCTGTGCTGGTGGCCCACATACTGAAAAATAGAGGAGGATCGGCGTGGGTGTTAGTTCAGGGTGAATCTTTCTCAGCAAAAATAAATAAATAAATAATTTCCTAGTTTAAATAGAGAAGACACAAGAAAGTTTGAATAGAATTGTGCCTGAATGGTTGCTTTCGGCAGATTTCTCTTCATTTTAGGTTTGAGCAGATACATTTGGAAGGAAGTTCTGAAGAGTTGAGTAAAGGGTTTGCAGATGAAAGTGAAAAATGGCATAAGTAGGGAGCATCAGGGTGTTCTTGGTTTGAGAAAATAGAGGAGGGAGAAATTAAATTGAGGATTCAAAAACAATGCTTTGAGTGAACAAGAAATTTAAGTGCCAGTGAAACCTCGATGAGACGGTTAAAGCTTCTAATGAGGTGGATGTTACTGCAGTGGCGCTTGTGCATCTGAACTGATTGCTGTGGCAGGTGGGTATCTGGCAGTAATTTTAAATTTATTGTAAAGAAGAAAGACTTTCATAGGACCCAATGTTTGTGCTTATCTTCAGTTATATTTTTGAAAACTTGTTAATTTAGTAGGTTTTGTTCTTTTTATAGATGAAGAAAGCAAAATACACTTTTGGAATTAGAATTATTAAACCATTAATTAGTTTTCATGTTATTTAATGCCTCTCTGTTATACATTGTATTTATTTTGTGACTTTCTGCCTCCAGCCCACAGATAGAAAAGTATCTGTTTTTATTAAAAATTCATTAATGGGACTATTTCTGAAATATACAATTAGCCTTTAAAATATCAACCTATAAGTTCACATCCAATCAAAGAGCTAATGGAAGATGAATGAAATCTCATAAACTTTCACCTCGTAAGTGGTAATAAACCTTTTTTACTTGAACCTCCCTTTCGTTATTCAATGGCCCTGCCTTTATTTTTTATTTTATTTTTTTTAAGTTAGAGAAATGAAAGCCAGAAGAAGGGTTTTCTCCTTCTTTTGACCTTCCCAGGAGTAATTTAGCTGTGCAACCTGACGGTGTATGGTGTCTTTCCTATTGCTTCACTCAAATGTATAACAATTTCCAGCATCATTTTCATTATTGAGACAAGAAAAGTATTGATTTTTCCAGAGTATTTAAAATATAAGGATTAAAAAGCACAATGCTTTTTCTATGCTTGATTATATATAAATAACAAAACAATAAATTTTTAGTTGACTAAACTGATTTTTATATATTTATAGGTTATTACAGAGTATGAATGTATTTACATGGCTTTAAATAAAATTGGAATAGTGAGTTTTTTCAGCTTTGAAAATCACCACTTTTCTTTAATCCGTATAACAACTTTCCTGTTAAAGAAATAAAGGCAATAGCATTATTCCCATTTGGCAAATGAGCAAATAGAGACCCAGACAGTATTAGAGCAGACACTAGACTCCAGGCGCCTCCACCTCTCACATGCCACTGCTGGGCTGCAAGACCTATACTATACCACCCGAAGAAAACTCCCAGGTGCTGTGTGAGTGAGCCTTTCCTGATTTCTACCCTCGGACTTGCCAGTTCTTCATCTTTCTCGTCTCTCTTCTTACCCTCTCACACACCATGTTTATCTGGAATCTCCTGGCCTAGCAGGATGCTGTGGTCCAGGGCAGACACCATCTGGCGTATGCTCAGAACCCTCCTGCCCTTTGAGGACTCCAGGGCCTGTAGTGTTGAAAGGAAAGAATGAGGACCCTGTCTGCGGAAGGGTTGGAATTATCTTTACATATTACAGTATGTAAAAATTACTACCTACATTTCCTGTAAGATATCAGATGTGTTGATGTGTAATATGCTAAACCAAAAAATGTTATAGTTTGTCATAATTGTACTAATACTTATTTTCCAAATGGTAACCCTTAAGGAAAGGAAAATAATGAAAGCTTTGAAAACTATAACTGATTTTTAATACCTAACATTTATAAATAACTGCTGTTCATATTTAAATTCAGAATATGCTTAAAGAAGCTTTTTAAGAAAGTTGAGCCAGTAACAAAAAAACATGACCTTTGTTTTGGCTCATAAAAGAGCTACTTTATGTAAATAAGAAAAAAACCAAGATGAGAGTGTCAGGCACAGATTATTTTTGCATTTTTTAAAGTTACAGTTGGTTTATAAAACTTTTTTATTCATTTAAGCAGTCTGAATAGTTGTATTATTCATAGTTGCTAGATTCACAGATTTTAATAGAACTGTATAAATTCTCTGGAGTTGTTAGTGGAAGTTGACCAATGTTATTTAAATTGGTGCTGGAAGATTTTTCCTAATACACTGTGCCACGTATATTTAAAGGAGGGACATTATAGTATAAAGCACAAATAATGTTTGGAGGTAAATCTGTTTTCACAAATATTTCCGTAGTCCTTCTGATCTTATAAGATCCAATGCTAAGTGAGATGAGAATGTTTTACTTTAAAATGTAGAAAGAGATGCATAACATTAAGTATAATTTATAACTGTGCCATTATTTATTGAAATAAACTTAATGTTGAATGTGACCTCAAACACTCTAACATTTTGATTTTCCTTCCTAAAAATTGTTTTAGTAAGTTAGCTATTCTCGTTTGTAATATCAATTGACCATCTTAAAGTTGCCTCCGTATAAGGTGGGATCTTTAAGCTTTGAATGTTCCATTTTTATTTAAAAAAATATATTTAAGCAGGCCCTCTGTTCACTTATGCTTCTGAAGTGACACTGGGGACTTGCTCCTTGAAGACGCGAATCCAAAACGGTGCCCTATATTCCACACATCCTGTGGGATCCTATAAAACCATGTAACTTTCTGTAAGACTATCACAGTTTTCAAAAGACACTGAGTGATCTTCAGTTGTGTCATATAGACATTACATTACCTCCTCTCTGTGCGAGATGGCTTTCTTTCCCCGCTTCCGTCTACCCCCGAGTCACTCACTAGTGACACTTGGGTGTACAAGTTGCAGATACCTAATCATTCTGGATAAATATCTAAAGCTCCGAAATATGGTGTGCTTTAATGCATTAGACCCACTTTGGGGTGCTAAAATATGTCCTTGGGTAGATGGAAATTGGGTCTATCTGGGAGCATGATCTAACGTAATTGGTCTCAGAGGGATTAAGATGGGGGTGGACAAGAAGCAGTACCAATAGCACCAGTCTTTATTGTTCTGTTGAGAGTTGTGTTAGTGACCTAAAGCTATCACACACAAAGAGCCCTATTGTTATTACCTGTACGTGACTGCACTTGATGCGTAATTGGGTTATCGCCCTCACGACAATGACTGTTAACGCTCTCTTCTTTTTAGTATTTCTGGTTGCAACCTATATGCTTTGATGGTTCTTTAGAAATATATAGATCAAAATACATTAGTATTTTCTCCACTTCGTTGAAAACAAATACTCATTAATTCATGTAATTTATGATTTCGTAATCCTTTAGAAATGTTAGAATCCATTTTGTTTTTTACTTTATATGCTTTTTCTCGTTTAAATCTTTCTGTGTTGCTTTTAAATTTCCCTTAAGCATCTGAATTAAACAGTTTCTTCTTTGATTTTCTAAAGGCTTTTGCATGTTCAGACCTTTATTTTTGCCTTAAGTTTAGCTTCATATATAAAAACAAATTGGGAAAAAACCCGAAGTACACGTTTTTACAAACATGTAAAATAATGCAAACTAAATAAATTTTTTGAGATGACCTAAACCATGAAATGTTTCTTTACTTGCACCTGTTCACTTTTATTAATGTTGTAATATCTACTGATTTGGAATTATTTCTGTAATATCAAATAATAAATGGAAAGCTAATTCCTTCAGTTCAAACACACACACAAATTTTTTGAGCAAGTGATAACCTAGTAATATTTTTAGATGCTGAAGCCTGACATATACGAATATATATAAAATTCTTAAAGTTATTATGTGAACATATGTTTTCCTTGAACATGGTTAATAATGTAGTACTTAGGATCATCACAAAGTATTGGATGAATGTTAAGGAGTTTTAAAGTAACTTCCTTTCTTCCAGAGTTTTACAGGAGCTTTTTTAAAATTACAAGATTAACATTGAGAGAGATCTCTAAGATAATTATTTCATTTTGATTATTTAATGTCTCACTTTCTGATAGAAAACTTAAGAGAACATTCAAGTACATTTCATTTGTTCGAAGGGAGTTACTGTCATTTTAATGAGTGAGTCAGATTAGAAATAACATTAAAATTGTAACTCTCATCGTCTTACTAATCTGAACACTTTTGTGTCATCGTTTATGTGTCTCTCTCACGAATAAGGTGGACCCGTACCTCGTTGTGCAGAGCCCTGGAGAGAATTCTTGGAGGAAATTTTTGATCAGAGTTGGCCTGTGGAATATGAGGGCAGATCCACTGATTTTAGACACCAGATGAACCGGCGTTAGAGCTGGTATTCTTTTGAGAATCAAATAGCCTGACAACTGTCTTTGCCTATCTGGAAGGTCACCTCACCTTTGTGCAGAGGTGGCCACGAAGGAACCTGCAGACCAAGTAGGATTTTCATGGGGCAGCGTAACACGGCAACTTTGTCAAAGGCTGGGCTCTGAAACTGGACCGCCTGCCTTCGGTCCCAGGCCGTGCCCATTACTGCCTTTGTGACCTGAGGAACGCTGCTCCTCTGTAAAGTGTGTCCTAGTAATGCCTACCCCATGGAGCGGTTATGAAGACTGGGAAGTTAAATCGTGTAAAAATGCACAGAATGGTGCCTGCTTCACAGTGAGAACTCAAGACATGGCAGCTTTTAAGAAATGGTTTTCTCTCTGCTCTGGTACCGGAAATAGGATGTAGTTGAAGGCCCAGAGTTGCTTCCTGGGGCACAAAGAGATGTCTTTCGATCTGAGAATGCTCAGGATACTGTATTCCAGCTGTCCACTGGAAACTTAGAAAAACTAACCACCGCTTCCATGGAGCCTCTAAACCTAAGTCACGTGGCCTCCAGATGACATGTCCACCAGCTGCAGAAAGTGTGCCCCTGAGTAACCAAATGAATCAACCTGTTATGTGTAGTTATTTACAACTTGAAATTTGGAGGGGCCGGTCCCCTAGCATAGTGGTTAAGTTTGAGTGCTCTGCTTTGGTGGCCTGGGTTTGTGAGTTTGGATCCCAAGGACAGACCCACACCACTCGTCAGCCATGCTGTGGTGGTAACCCACATACAAAATAAAGGAGGATTGGCAACAGATGTTAGCCCAGGGCCAATCTTCCTCAGCAAAGAAAAAAAAAAAAAATTAGAGACTATATGGCAAAGGTATGAGTTTTTCTCTTCTCTGATTAATGACTTTTAAACCCTTTCTGCTGTCTCTTAATGTTATTCCTAGTTTCTGATGTGTAGGTGACTGTTTAATCCTCCTATTCATTATGGCAGGGGCACAAATACCTCTACCATCTAAAAGTGAGGTCATACTTTCTTTACATAAAAAGAAGAAAGGACGAGATGTGACCTTATTTATGTAACTCAAATTGTGATCTGATATGACAAGAGACTGTTCATGGATCCACATAAACTTGCATTTTTAACCAAATTATTAAAGTTAAAGGCATAAAACTTAGGCCATGGCTGTTTGTAACACGAAAGTAAGTTATTTGTTGTGATTGTTTTTCCCTCACTTTGCCAAAAGACTGTTGCAACTGATTCTCCCTTGCCCTGCCCCACACTAGGTTGACAATCTGTTTAAATGTATCTTTAGAACAATCAATAGACATCTCATATATATGAAGGAAAACTGCATCAAATTAAGAATTCAGGCCTTTGTAAATCTTTCATTTTCTATTTACAATCCATCTTTTTTCAAAAAGGATTTGAGATAGGAGGCCGGCCCCGTGGCCGAGTGGTTAAGTTCATGCTCTCCACTTCGGCAGCCCGGGGTTCCACCAGTTCAGGTCCTGGGGGCAGACATGGCACCACTCATCAAGCCACACTGAGGCTGCGTCCCACAGAGCCGAACTAGAAGGACCTGCAACTATGTACTGAGGCACTGTGGGGAGAAGAAGAAGAAGAAAAGAAAAAAAAGATTGGCAACAGATGTTAGCTCAGCTGACAAACTTTAAATAAAAAAAAAGGATTTGAGATAACTTACAACAAGAAACATGACTCACAGGTTACTAAGATAGAAATAGAAGTACCGATTCAGAACCGAGGGTGGAAGGGAATGAACTGTACCCATCTTAATGGCCAGCAGAGGTGCTGCGGTTGACTGGCTCATTTGGTTATCGCTTCCTGTCTGTCGTTGCTCAGAGGGAAACAGTAAGCAAATGGTTTCTGTTTTTAAGAAGGAAATATGCCAGTTCCTCAAAGATGGTTTTTTCCTACTAAATTATGACAGCAGGTTTCTTCCCTAAGGATCCGTGGATAGTGTGCCAGGCAGTGTCTTCAACAGCAGTTATGCAGCAGATACCCAAGTGATGTTTGATGAAATCCAAAAGCAGCAAAGATGACTTTGGAAAGGTGATTTGGCAGCAGGATAAACTCATGTGCTCCCAGGATGCAGCCTTCTGGTGACCTAATTTGGTTAAATTATCCAAAGTTGGGACGATGAATTTTATCCTTTACAGAGTCTTCCCTGAATTTTAATTTCTCTTAGCAAGAGTTTGATGGGAGCTCTGTAGCACTCCTTTCAATACTCTTTGAATATTCAAATCTTCGAACATTCAATACATTGTTAGATACTCTCTGACAAGGACCAGGAGTGATGGATTCTATTCTGATTTGCTTAAGGGAAAACAAACTAAGTCAGGTTGACATCCGTGATCAGAGAGGAAGCATCTCACTGCTGTGTTCACTGGGTAGAAACCAGACCAGCCCCGGAGTAGCTGAATGACGTCCCTGAGATGGTACTTTCTCCGCTCTGTGATGACCACCTAAGAACTAGCATTTCCTGGTTAAACCTAGTAACTCATCTCTCTCGGTTGGAACCCAGATACTACCTTAAACCAAGTGACATCTCTTTATAGTGGTAATGATTTGAAATTCAACCAGTTAGTGCTTTTTACTGAATGATCACCAAGCATGCAGAGTTAAATCAGGATCGTGAGGAATTCAAACCAGAAGGCCCGTGAGTAAAAGTAAGCAAGCTCTCAGCAGCGAGGAGTGGAGAAGACCTGATTAAAGATCAGCTGATGGGGTTCCAATTCAGGCTCCACCGTCGCTTTTTGAATTGATTCTTAATGTCTTCCTCTGTAAAATGAGATTGTTGTGGGGGGTTTACAGTGCTTTAAATATTAAGGGGCTGGCCCCATGGCCTAGTGGTTAAAGTTATGCACGGTCCACTTCGGCAGCCCCAGGTTTGTAGGTTCGGGTCCCAGGCACAGACCTACTCCAATCCTCAGCCATACTGTGGAGGCATCCCACATAAAAAAAATAGAGGAAAATTGGCACAGATATTAGGTCAGGGCAAATCTTCCTCACCAAAAAAAATAATAATAATAAATAAATACTAAAAGGATAGGGGAGATTTTGTAAAATATTAAATCCTATATAATTATGGGATATGTTTATAATCCAAAATGATGGCTGCCCTTAAGCAAGACTAAATGAAGACGTGCATATTTAAGAGAACCATACAGTTGAAAACTATGTTCACCATAGGTTGACAACTTTTCACTTGAACTGCCTCCTTTATTTGCATAATCTAGAAATGGGTAGTGTCACAAAAATTGTTCAAATATACAATTCAGTTATCTAGGTATAGATGCAGAATTAAACCTAACATTCCAAAATCATAGTTCCACCCAAATGTCAATATGGCGGTATCTCAAATGTGATACCTTCAGAGCTCACTGTCCCTCTTGCCCCTTCAAGGCCACTGCTCCTTCCTCCTCCTCTTAGTGGCAACACTGTCCTTTCACATATCCTGGTGAAAGCTTCTGATGAACAATGCTTCTTGCCTGAAATCTTAGAGGAACTTTACTGAGCGTTCTGCTGGTATTGCTCTTTCTTTGCTCTAACTTGGACTATTTCAGAAGAACGTGAAGTGAAACAGAGCTCTCATGATCTCTCCCTTGGGTGTAAGGGCCGAGTTCCTGTTGCCTGCATGAATAGATATAAACTCCTCGAGTCTTTCCTTTCTTGGGCCTCAGTTTATCATTTCATCCCCGTTGCTCCCCAGCCATCCGAGAGCCCTTGTCGTTGCTTTCACACGCCTCACGCCTTCTCTGGCTGAGCATCCTCATTCATTCTGTTACTCCTGCTTAGAATCCTCTCCGCCCCTTCTGTATATTAGAATTCTGTTCATGCTTCAGACCTCAGTTCAGATGCCACAGCCACAAAACCTTCCTTTTTTCTCTCACCCAGAAGTTACCTATTCGTTTTTGCATTCATTCAACACGCCACTGAGCACTTACTGTTTGTCCATCCTCCAGACCTTGCCGTTGGGAGAACACAGACACTGAGTGAAGTACAAGGAGGTGTTAATAAGGGCTTTAGTAAAAGTACGTGAAGGATATTATGGAGGCCAAGTAGAAAATACTAAGTTGTACATGGCAATAGGGTGGTTAGGAAAGACTTTAGAGAAGAGATGGGCATTGAAATGAGTAGTGACCGTCAGAGAAGAGAGCAGGGGGTTTTGAGAGAGGCATTCTAATAAGAGGAACGGCATAAATAAAGATGCGGGAACCTGAAACAGTTTGGTGAGCACAGAACTGTGATTTCTTATGGTTAGATGTACGGTGGGGCTGGAGGGAGGAGGGGTTTGGGGCTAAATGTGAGTCTGGAAAGGTGAGCAGGAGCCAGATTTTAGAAGCCCATGTTATCTTACGCTGAAGGTGTTCGACTTTCTAGAGGACGCTGGGGAGCCGTTGAAATGCTTAATGTTGAACTGTAGTCAGCTTGGTGTTTAGGCAGTGCTGGAGATTGGAAGAAAGCTGGGGACAAGAAGCTGCAAGACTATTCCAGACAGCGACAGTGGAGACCGTGACGCAGGAAGAAAGGCAGTTGTCAGCAGTCAGGAAACAGTAGGATGTGGTTGATGGTTGTTGGGCAAGTGGGGAGGAAGCATAATGAGGTGTCCTGTGTGAATTTCAGATTCCTCTGGCTTGAGAAATTGGAGACACTGTCCAAGATAGGACAGACTGGTTTGGGGTGAAAAATAAGTAAGACCTCAGTTCTGGACATGATTAATATGAGTATTTGTGGATAGATCTGCTCAGAGGGCAGTTGGAGATCCATGACTGGAGCCCATGCAGGGGTCTGGGCTGACAATCCGTGTCTGTGTGCCTCAGCCTGGTGGCGGTCGTGGAAGCCATGGAAGCAAACAAAGCTGTTTGGGATAAGAAGGTAGAGGGGCCGGCCCAGTGGTGCAGTGGTTAAGTTCACACGTTCCGCTTCTCGGTGGCCCGGGGTTTGCCGGTTCAGATCCCGGCTGTGGACATGGCACTACTTGGCACGCCATGCTGTGGTTGGCGTCCCACATATAAAGTAGAGGAAGATGGGCACGGATGTTAGCTCAGGGCCAGGTTTCCTCAGCAAAAAGAGGAGGACTGGCAGTAGTTAGCTCAGGGCTAATCTTCCTCAAAAAAAAAAAAAAAAGCAGAGGATAAGAAGGTAGAGTGGAAAAGGAAGAGATAAGGAAAGGAGAGAACTTTGGGACATACCAACATTTCAGGGATTGTCTGAGAAAGATAAACCTACAAAGGAAACCAGAGAGAACAGTGAGAGAAGCTAGAGGAGATGACCAGAGTGGTGGCCTGGAGTCCGAGGATGAGTGCCCCCCCGACGCGGTGCCAGCAGCAGCATCAGCCGCACAGAGAGGGCACGTGAGAGGTGGACAGAACAGAGTTCGTGAGATGAGCACCTGGATCACTGCTCATCTTTGCCACAGCAGCTTCAGTGAAGTCCTGTTGGGGTGGAGGGGGTGGACAGGTGATGGCAGTGAGCTTACAGTAATAGACTGAGGAGCTGGATATCATAACTACAGTATTTTTTTTCACCCTCAAGAAGCTTGGCTGTGGAGCAAATAAGTAAAATGTGGCAGTAGTTAGGAGGGGTTCCATGCATTTTTTTTAACGTGGGAGAGACTTAACTGTACTTATCTGGACTATGATGAAGGTGTCAGCAAAGGAGGAGAGATTGAAAATGGACAAGAGGAACCACTGATCATTGTTCACTCCTTAAATATTCATTCAGAGCCAGCTATGTCCTAGTTACCAGTGGATAAAGGTTCAGATTCTGGATGAGATTCCAGTGATGGAATTGAGAGTAGAAGAAAAGAAATATTCTTCTGATACTAGAAGAAGAGAGATGAGATGGCTCAGATACAGATATGTCTGGAAGTGTTGAGGCTAGACACTGAGGAAGCTGAGGTCTGATGGTCCTTATGTGTCTCTGCGAGGTGGGAGGCAGGGAGGTGGGTGAGAAGGAATGGAGGAGGACCGCACCCACGGGGTAGTAGGGGTTGAGACTAGCCGTTGTGGGGAATGGGCCTCGTCAGGTGTAACAGTTGGGTTGCAGAACAGCTTTTGAGGTCCAGCTGCAGTTGGAACCCATGAATCCGGTGACTCCAGACTACATGTTGTCTGGAATTTTCTCCAGCAGTCCTTAACATCCTGCTGTAGAAGCAAAGGAAAATTTTTCAGGATAGGGATAATGAAAAGACAAAGGATCGGTTATTAATGGTGCTGCCAAGTGAGTGGCTAAAGGATTGTGCTGAGAGGTCGAGACTGGAATCGAATGACGTAAACCCAAAGGGAGAGGATCGACTGGAGGAAAGGAGTTGGAAATGGTCTTGATGAAGGGCGGCGTGAGAGACCAGGAAGGACAGGAGCTTGTGCTTGCGTTTCTTCTGTGACACACGGCGTTTTAAGGAGTAGGTGTCCCCTGGGGAGGAGCGACTAAACTGGAATGAAAGTGAAGGGAGGGGGCAGGTAATCAAGGACTTTGTGTTGGAGAGGGGATCCAGATGGATGCCCAGTGACCCAGGATGATGGTGCAGTGGTTGGAATGGAGAGGAATACAGTCAGCTGGGGGTCCTCAGTGACTAAGGTGGGACCGCTCAGAGGTAAGTAGATTGTAGGAAAACGGGGAAAGCAATGATGGCATCCTCTGGGCAGCTGCTGTGTATGGTCTTCCCAACTCTGCCTCACAAGTATTTCTTGAGCTACCTATTGTTTTCTCCTTCACAGTAGAATTATTTGTGTGATTTCCTGAGTCTCACAGTTATTTCTTTGTCAGTCAGTCTTCCCTCACTAGACTGTGAGTCATATAAGGACAGGTACCATGGATGTTTCATTCATTGCTTTGTCCGCACCTCCTAGGAAAGTGTCTGGTTCAGAGTAAATACTCAATAAGATTTTATTCACTGGCTAAGTGACTGAATGAATGAATGAATGAATGAATGACGGGAGGAAGAGAGAGGCAGAAAGGAAGAGTCAGGATGACAGAAAGGAGAATGAGTCGTGTTCTCTCTTCCCGTCCTGGGCTGTAAGCCTTCCTTTGTGCATAGTTCCGTGTCCCCGTTCCCCTCAGTGTCCTCAGATGCCAGCACAGTGTCTCTTGCAGAGTGGATCCTCCAGAAAGATTGGTGTCGCGAACGAGTGAGAATCGCTGCCGAAGCATATTTTAATTGTATAGGGTTTTATTTTCATATTTTATTAGTTTATTACCATAACAAAAAATTTAGGGAAGAAGTTATTAAGAGATTGATTCATAAATATGGTGAGGTATGCCTATTTTATATCTCATATCTGGTTTTTATACTGTGGTGCTTGTTAATAGTCCCTCTGGAAAAGAAAAATCTTGATGATGAGATAAGCTACGTATCTGATGGAGATCGAGCCACATAAATGAGGAGAAAAAAGCAAGCAGTGCGTTGTTCTGGCTCTCTCTGCTGTAGGGTTTCTGGTTCACCTGTCCTCTCTTCTGAGGGCTTGTCCCTGCAGAGGGGCTAAGCAGCAGCTGCTCATGTGGCTCCCTCTACCTGCTCGTGCCCCCTCTTCATCTTTCCCCTCCATATTATTCCTAGTTCCCGTCTTTTACTTTGGAGAGCTAGAGAACCACTGTCGTCTCAGCAAACTTGTGTCAGTCTCTCTCTAATATTGGGGGCTCTTTCCTCATGGCAGGAGAGCGTCAGGGCCAGACATTTGCCACAGCCTGTTGGAAATTTCACCTTGTTCTCAATTGTTAGGCAGGAAAAGTAAGGTTTCTGGATCAGCTCGAAGGATGTGGCAGTTTTATTCAGTGAAAAAATTGCTATTGCATCCACTTGTATTTTGTTTAAATATAGTGAATTTTTGTACCACAGTTACGTTTTCCTATTATCCTTTCTGCTGCTTTTATCATTTTTATCTCTAAACAAAATATGTGACAACTAGATGATCTGTTAGAACACATTATCCTTTTAAATATAAGTATTATTATAAATGCTTTTCCCATTGTTGTCTGTATTGTGTATAACTAGATGTATATGTTTTTATATAATGGGTAAAATGCCAGCCTCTTTCTGATCTGAGTTTCTCTTAGATCACCATAATAAAATGCCTTGGGTATTGCTGTCCCCTTAGGGGTTTTTAAAGCTATTCCTTGCTCCGTTGCAAGGAGTACAAATTAAGGTCCTCAGACCCTCTCAGTGAGTGTAACATGACCATTGATACTGTTCAATTTCCAAATGTGAAGTTGAATCATGAAACGTCATTTTGGTAGAATTGTGTCATCTAAGGGATTAGAGCCAGGAGAACCCTTATAGGGCATCTACACCCTCCTTGCTGTGTAGACAAAGAAATAAACCTCCAGAGACAGCGCCTGACCTGAGGGCACAGGGCTACAAGGGCCTTCAGCAAGCCTGCTTTCCACCTCACTGTACCTGCCGTCTCCTTCCTCCGGCCCCACTCCTGTCTGGTGAGCTCCTCACACATGTCCTGGATGTAAGAATGACATTTCTCACTGGCGTTAACCTTCTCCATTGCACTGTTAAAAGATTCAGCCCACAACTTTTATCACCACTTCTATTTGCTCTAGATGAAAATTTTTATGGTTGAAGTTGAGGACTGTGAAGAATTTATAGTAATTTGATAAATTAAGAGCCAGTATACTGTCCAGAAAAACTTAATGCATGCTTTCAAAATATCTAGATTATTCCTAAAGACATACTTATAAAGCAAAAGAATCTGATTCTTCCTCTTCATTTGGCGCGCTGTCTATAAAACACCATCTCCAGTGTTACGAAGACACATAGTTTCATGGCAATTAAAATTGAGAAGGAAGTCCTACTTTCTTCCACTCAGTGGCTTTAGGACCAGGTCGGGGGATATTTTCTTAGTCTATTGCTATGTGCTTTCTTGTGTGGTGTAAATAAGTAAACCTCAGCCCCCTCATCTGTGAAATGAGGATGTTAATACTACTTCACACAGACAAGAATTAGAATGCAGTAGTATTCTCGTTATTCTTAGTTTAGAGGAGTACTCTTCCTTCAACATGAAACTGATAAAAACTTGATATATAGAAATATAATCATATAATATATCTCGGTTCATGATAAATCCATGATAGTCATCTACCCTAATTGCCTTATATAAATTTAGAGATATGGTAAACTAATTATGAACATGTAAACTTAGATTCAAGGCTAATGTGGTAAATTCTAGATCCAATCAATGTGTGTATATCTATAGTTAATCTGAAGCCTTACAGTTAAAAACCTGTTGTCTTTAGTGACTGGTATCTTCTGATTAAACTCCTCTGAAGAATCATAAGGTCGTCTTAAAGCCTCTGCGGGAAGTACTTCTTGCTCCACGTGTGAAGGTGCTTCTCAGAACATTCAGCTAATTATAAAATCTTTGACAGCAGTCCCGTAAATTTTTAGTCAAAGGAATATTTACTCAGAAAGTGTCCCTTCTCTGCAAATCTATAGCTATTCAAAGCTTGTTGATTTTTAATAAGTAACTGGAATGGCTCTCCTGAGTGTGTCGTGTTCTCTTTCTCCGTAGCTCCGACAGTTAGTAAACATGTGCATCAACCCCGACCCGGAGAAGCGACCAGACATCGCCTATGTTTATGACGTGGCGAAGAGGATGCACGCATGCACCGCCAGCAGCTAGACACGTGGAAGATTATGAAGAACGTAACCAAAATAATTTAAAGTGTTTCTGTGCAGACTATACCTCCCCGTTTTTGTCTGGGTGTTAAGATGAATATTTCAGAGCTAGTGTGCTTTGAATCCTTAACCGGTTTTCATATAAGTTTCATTTTGTACCAATTTGCGTCACCTGCCTGCAAACCCCAAAAGACTTTGGAATAATCAAATTGCATGTTAGGAGAGTAAACGAAACACGATGGTTTTTAATGGCTAGAGATTTTTTTAGAGTTATTTAGAGTTTTCTGCTGATAAATTGTGTTCAGATAGACTCTCAGTGCCAAATATTGAAGGCGCAGCGTGGCGCTCGTCAAGATACACTCCCAGCCTGGGGAAGAGTATCTAAACTTGGGACGTGTTCGCTTTACAGTCGGACGTGGACATTCGAGAGGAACGCAATTGTGTGCTTTCGTGATCATTTTGTTTTTAAAAGTTTGAAGTATGTGTTTTGGTTCTTAGCTTTGTAGCTTTCAAGTACAGTTCTCAAGATAAGTGTAGACAAATTATTTGAGAAGCATTTGGAATTCTTAGCTTATACGTTGAAAATGCAACTATTAAATGTGAAAAGATTCGGGGACAAAATGTGAGTCAGACACTGAAGAGTTTTTTGCCTTTGTTTTGTTTTAATATCTTTGATCTTCTCTTTGCATTAAAATGGTATAAATGAATCCATTTCAAAAGTGGTTAAGGATTTGTTTGGCTGGTGTGATAGTAATTTTGAAAGTTGCACATTGCCCGACGCCTTTTTTGTGTTTTTATTATTGTTTGTACATTTGAAAAATATCCTTTGAATAGCCTTACAGTACTATATTTCAATTTCTTTATAAATTTAAATGCTCTATTCATAACTGTACACCGTAGTGTCAGCATATGTTTTTATTCATAGATTTTATTGAAGTTCTGATTGGTCCCCTTCAGAAATTTTTTTATATTCTTCAAGTTCCCTCTTATTTATATTGTATGTGCATATGTGCATTTTTATCCATTAATGTTTCAGATTTGCTGAGAACATAATACCCTTTAAAAAAATATTTGTATTTGAAAGTTTTCCTGGATTGAAAACATTTTTTTTAATATTTAGAAATTTGGGCCACTCCATATGCATGCATTTTTATCTTGTTAGAGAGGAAGAAAGGATGTGTCTTGTGCTGTACCTGTGAATGTTGATGCCGTTTCAACTAATTTGACAAGGTTGTAATTTTAGAATATGTTTAAAGAAATGAAAACCGGCCATTACCACAGTCAGAATTTTTATGAGATTAACATTTCTGTTGAGAAGCTTTGAAACCAAGTACTGTATTCATGCATGAAGATGACCGACATGGTAACGCCTCGCTTAGTTCAAGGAGATGGGCAGAGTTTCCTAAATGCTGTCGTGGAAGTGTGTTTTCCCTGAATGCCTTCATGTCAGTGGTGACCAGTTCCTCACAGAATTGTGAAGCCAAGAGGCCGAGTCGCAGTCACCGTTACGGGACACCATGCCACCATGTAACCTTGGGATGGATAATCCTGCCAACGTGAAAACCTCATGTTCAGAGAACACCTACCTTTAGCCGATGTAATTGCTGGGTTTGTTTTTTCATGTAAGTATTTTTCTTACAATCATTTTAATACTTTCAAGTCATTTGTAAACTTTAAAACTGTATAAAGGGCAAAAGTATAAACTCTTCTTTTTTTTCAAAATTTAGTCAGTTATGGTATGTTCACTAGTTATGGTATCCGAAGGGTCGTTTTATCTCGCAATAGGCAAAGGAAACCTGATCGGTCCTTTATGAGGGCCAGATGCATTCTTTCTCCCAGATTCGAGTGACTTAGAACCTTTACCCTGAGCATCCATAGATTTATCGCCAGAAGTATGAGAGGAATTGTTTTTGTTGACGATTACTGTCATGCTCATTTTAATGCAATATAATTGATGGAGGTGAAATGTTCTGTGGTTGGAATAGATCTCTCCTCTTTCTTGCAATCTTGAAAAAATACCTGGATCTAAAATTCATTAGCTTGCCCCCTCGCAGTGACTTGCAAGCAAAAATTGAAGTTTTTCTTTCAGTGACTCTATCTGCTAGAAGGAAACAGCTGGGGAAAATTTAATGATCAGGGAAATCCACTATTATTTTCTACATGTGGAAACTTTTTGGATATTTTTTTTTTTATCTAAGTGTTCATATTTTTCCTGAAGAAACCACTGCATAAAAAAACAAATTCTAATTTTGAATGGGATCATTTTAAAGAATTATGAAGATGATTAGAAGTTTTAATTTTTATAATCACTTATAAAATGTTCTCTTTATATTCCTGTTTATAGGTAAACTTTGTGTTGATTAAGTAAAACATTTGGATTGATTTGGCAAACAGTAAAATGAAAGGTACATCCGATTCTAAGCCTTATTTAGACTTTGGTACCAGTTGCCCAGGGGAAAATGTGGGGTGACTTTGTTTTGTAAGCTGAGGTTTAGGAATGGTGGAAGAAGGGAATTCCTGTATAAAGTGCTCAACGATGTGCAATGATTGTAAATGTAGTAAGATATTACAGCCATTTCATGAATGCTTTACCATTTGCATAGTCTCTTTTACAAAACACCATTCTTGTATCATTATACTTCAGGTGTTGCTGTTAACATTTACATGATATTTATTTTAGCCAAAATGTTATTCATATTAAATGTTTTTTCTTTAAAATGAATGTATTGTGTTTATAACCCACAAATGCGTAATTATCCTATGCCTCATATTTCAATAGTACTGTAATATGGACTTCTTTTGTGAAATACTTTTATTTTGTTATGCTTCAAATACACCTACTAAAAAGATTCTGTTGTTAGCTTTGAAAATTGTATAATATCCTAATATAAATAAAAATATAAAATTTAAAAATGAGTACAATAAAATGTTTATGGATCTCTGATTTCTCTTCTCCCTGAAGTGTCCCATTGTTTATTTTCACTTGACACTAAACCTAAAGAAACAGTTCTTGTTCGTTTCCGTGACTTTACCACCTGGGAGAAGCGCAAGGGTTGGAGCCGTCCAGGGTGGTGAGAGAGCTCTGACAGACCCTAAGAAGGAGTTTTTTAAATACGCAAAACTCAGGCACATCTTCGCATGTTCCTCTTCTCTTCAGTACATCATTTTCTGTCTTTGAATAAGAAAAGTTTTCTAAAGTTGTAAAAAGAGTCTAGAATTTAGGCAGCAGATTCCATTCCCATGACTGTAATGTGCTGCTAACAGTGTAATGGTTGGAATGTTCTTTCCACATAATAAGTGAAGATCTTAATGGGGTAGAATCTGCGAGGCTGGTGGTGGAGGGATGGGAGTACCTTCCACATTCACGTTCCGTTAGATCGTGGTGAAGAATAGCTAATTTTCTAACCTGTGACTTACGCTGAAGAGCCTTCAGTCTGTGTGTGTGCGTGATTGTAAGGTAAGAGTAAATTTTAGGCACAAGATAGTCTTGGACTAGTTATAAATATTATTCCAAAAGTATGCTTCTTAATTAGAAAAGTCAGTACCAGGCATATGTGTTTAAGTGTCTTATCCATTGGTGCAGGTATAGTCACCACCAAATTGATGCGTTAACTTTTTAAAATCAAAATGACGTTGTTGAGAAAGACACCTGCAATGAAACCCTTATCAAAGGACTTTGATGGAATTGTTAAATTAGCTGTTTTTAATTACATGTGAATTCCTGGCACAATTAATAGTGAATTAAAACAGACTCTCATTATTTTTCAGCGAAAGATGTGAAAGTTAGTAAAGTGTATTTTACTTTTGGATGGAGACGTTTATCCTAGGAAGTTTCTTTCTGGTCTTCGTACATACCCATTTCACTGTTCACTTAGGTCTCTAGATCTAATTTTAATCCTTGAGATAAAAAAGTAAAAGGGAACTTTAAAGTTAAGGTTTGTAACCAGGGTTTTTTCTTTTTTGCTGAGGAAGATTAGCCCTGAGCTAACATCTGTGCCAGTCTTCCTCCACTTCACATGTGGGTAGCTGCCACAGCGTGACTGGTGAGTTGTGTAGGTCTGCACCTGGGATCCGAACCCATAAACCAGGGCCACTGAAGTGGAGCACATCGAACTTAACCACTTACCACAGGGCCAGTCCAAAACCAGGGGGGTTTTAAGTCAGTTATTTTCACTGTGAGTGTTACAATGCATAGAAAATCATTTTTTTCACTCCTTTCCAGAAACATGATCCTGTGGATAAATTATGTAATTTCACTAATCCTTACTTGCTCAAGTGTAAAGTAGGGATATAAATCCCTAACTCTTCAGGAGAATTAAATTACAATACATTGTATAAAGGACCAAGTGCAGTCCCTGGTACCAAGTGAGTGCTGGCTAAATGTCGCTGTTATCACACGAGTGTGACAAAGAATCCATGCACGTCTTCTCCAGCGACAGCTCCATCTGCTTTTGCCTTGCTCTCAGCATTCTGGTCCCACTGGACTGGTTTTTCAAAGGCCCTCAGCTCTTTCTCACGTAGGGCCAGTACAGCTTAAAGAACGCTTCCCGTTTGGCTAGGGAAAAAAACCCTGCTCATCTTTCATGGCTGTCATTAAATACACGTTTTCGGGAGCCACCCAGACTGAATCCTGTGCTTTTCCTCTTGGTGCTCACCCCATGTGGTGGTCAACACTTGACATAATGCCGTATTGGTGGTAGTAAATTTGTTTTTGTTGAATTAGTAAGCGAACATTGTAATGCTGTAAGTGGAGCCGAGCAGTCCAGGGGATTGTGCGTAGATGAAAAACAGCAAAAATCAGAAAGATGAGGACAAGTAAGGGGGTGAGAGGATCAAAAACAGGGAGAAGCTAAACCAAAAGAAAAATTTGAAGTCACCAGCTGCCTTAAATTACAAAGAAATGGAAGATAATAAGGATCGAGGTTAGGCCCCTGGATTTAGAGAGGAGGTCATGGTGATGTCCATGTGACCATCTCAGGGGACTGGAGTGGAAAACAAATGGGAGTAAACACGGGAGTTGTGGCACATAAAGAAAAATCGGGTGGTAACCAAAAATGGAAATAGCTCAATTTTTAAAGATAAAGTGAACTGAAACGAGAGTAGTAGCAAGGGGAGAAGAAACGGAAGATGCTGCAGAGGGAGTGCAGAAGGTGGTGAGAGGGAGTGAGGCCCTCAGAAGGGATTGATCCACCAACTCCACAGGCGTTTATTGCTCATCCCCATATACTAGACCCTTAGATACAGTTGAGCAAAATACCTCTTTTCACAGATTTAAAATCCAGGAAGAAACACATCTACAGAAATATATAAACGCAAATTGTGATGCATGCTATGGAAAGAGATGCTGAGGAAGCGACATCTAAGTCAAGACCTAAGGGTGGGAAGGAGTCAACCAGAGAACTAACAAGGGGAGATCCTGACAGGCAAGGAAGGATGCGAGGGCTTCAGGCCGGAAGTGCTTGGCGCTCTGAGAAACAAAAGATGAGAGTGGGTGAGCTGGGGGGTGTGACGCCAGGTGGGTTTGGAAATGTGTATTTTCCCTATATTTGCAATAACCAGTTAGTAATATAAGTGGGGAAAAATGACAAATAGAATTATGAAATGCTTAGAAATGATTGAGCAAGAAACATCTAAGATCCATATGAGGGAAATCATCAAGTCTTGTTGAGGAATGAAAGCAAATCCTGAACAAATAGAGAAAGAGGCCATGTTCCAGGTGGGGAGATTAATATAAATGTCAAGTATCTTATAATATTAGTAATGCAACATCGATCTGAAGCTCATCTTTTTTTTTTTTTTTTTTGAAGCAGATAAAATGATGTCAAAGTTCATCTGGAAAAATAAATAGACAAAAATAGCCAAGAATGTTTTAAAAAAACAAGAATAGACTGAACTTAACATCACATATGAAAACTTACCATAAAGCTGCTTTAATTGAAGCAGTACGGTGTTGGCAGAGGAACAGGTGAAGAGAGTCGGGGAACGAGACATGTCAAACACACAGTGAAGCAGTATGGGAACTTAGTATGTGAAAGAAGTGACTTCTGTATGGGGAAGTGTGTTTTATTAGGTAAAAGGCTCTGGTGCCACTCTTCACTGGATGAAAATGAAGTTAGATTCCTAACTCACACTATATAGAAGAAGAAATACCAGGTGGGTCAGTGACCTAAGTTTACAAAGAAGGAAGAGAAGGAAAGAGGGTGGGAGGGAAGGTGGAAGGAAGGGAGGAAGGAAGAAAAAATCAGGAGAAATTTAGGAGAATGCATAACCCTATAACCACGGGAGTGAGTGACCTCCATAATTGGCAATGGATATCTTATGTTAACATATACCATAAAATCAAAATACAATGGAAAACACAATGCATTTGACCACATAAACAATTGGCAATGGATATCAACAAAATTGAAATACAAATGATAAACTGAGAATCACATATGGGTAAATATCCCCAAGTTGCTAAGTAAAATTGATAAGTAAAAATGCAAGCAAATAGGAAAAAAAAAAACCAAAGGCTATAAACAGATAATTCACATCAGAAGAAATTCAATCAATGGTCAACAGCAAAAGAAATCAGTCAATGTACATGAAAAATGATGTCATTGGGCACTCCTCTTTATCTTCCATGACTTTGACATTTTTGAAAAGTGCAAACCAGTTCTGTAGAATGTCCTTCAATTCGGGTTTGTCTGATGTTTCCTCATAATTCACTTCTGCAGGAATATTCCTGAAGGAAGGCTGAGTTTGTCTCTGTGCAACATACCACGCAGTAAGAATGCTGGTTTGCCCATTACTGTTTGCCGGGAGCCGCCCACCAGTCAGCTAAGCCTCTACCCAAGGGCAACCGTCCGGGAGAGAGAGAAGGGAACGCACGGCGGACCCTCAGAAGATGGCGGTCGGCCGCTCTTGATCCTACTCATGCTGCTAATCTTAGCAGTATTGCTCTCGCTGTTCTTTTTCTGTACATGGGGATATCTGGGGAAAATCTCTCCAAGCAGGGGAAAGAAGATGATGTAACCTGGCCTTCTAGGGAGGGTTCAGGGAACAGCAGCCTGAAGGAAAAAAACGTGCTGACCCCCTCCTGGAAAGGTGGTAAAGGAATTTGGACAGCCCTCAAGGAGGAAGCCTTCTAATAATCAGCCTCAAAGGAGAACATTCCCTCCTCAGGTCCCTTCTAGGAGGCAGAGATTATCCTAGGCCTGTTAGGACAGGAGGTAAATGGTGGCACCCACCAAGGAGCAAAGATATGCAAAAGGTACACTCTCCTAAAACAACTCATGATCCTGATAAAGTTACAGAAAAAATATCATAATATATTGACACAGAGGAACTGGGATTATGATGAGGATTGGGAACCCTATAAAATAGTTAATGGTAAAAGAGAAACCCCAAGCACTGTGCCTGTGTGGCTTTTGATCAGACGGAGCTGGGGGCTTGTGTGTACTTGGTCCCCTTATACGTTGCAATACTTCTGCTTTCGTTGTTACAGGAATAAAGATAGAGGCTTAGGGCCATTCGACCCATGGGGAACTGAATCTAGACGTTACACCCCGTTTTGCAGTCAGTCTTAGACCTCTAGACGCCTAGTAGACATATAGAAAAGGTCAATATCTATAGTTAACAAAGGTTGCTTGCTTCTCGTAGACATACTGTGCTAATATTGTAACAAGATATGCTTATGTACCCGTTTTGTTTGCCAAAATTATACACTGGGATAGTTCCATGAAATCATAAACATGTGACCTGAACCATATGTAAATGCTTGAATGCTTTGAATAAATCAGACTTGGAAACCTCACTTCCAGTCTCGCCTTGCCTTCTTTCTTTGCCGACGCCGTCCATCCCTCAGGAAACCTGGACTCGGCTGGAGCTGGACTCCGGCAACTGTTGATGCAACTTTGATCACTTAGTAAGTTGGTGACCTTAATGATAAAGTTTGATTTTTTTCTTTGTAATTAATAGTATGTAGTGGGTAGATATTTTGAGAATATGTAAATACCGTGTTTCTCGACACACTTTTGTTCACTATATCGATCTTGCTTGTTTTAATTATTACTATGATGGTTGCCAAAAGTGACTTTGCAATTCTGTCATTCCTTCTACATTTGTTAGTTGGCATGCTACTGTACGGAATAACTTTCCCTTTTTCTCCAATTTATTTTTTATTTTATTATTTATATCAATATGGACACAGATTTTTATATTATTCCATGGGTCATAATCTGTTACTATCATTTATTTTGATGCAGAAATTGTCCCATATTTGGTTAGTAGGAGATCCTACAAGCCGGCTCCTGTCTTTTTGGCAAGTCTCCATAATTTCTCGAGTACTTCCTTACTTCCCGGCACAGAAAGAAATTACGTGTTCATCTTGTTTTCTGTTCTCCAGCCCTTGAATCAGTCATTTCTTCAAGGAGCCCTGGTTTCTTTCCTTGGGGAAGGGTATTTAGAAGTCAAGATGTGGGTGCTGGGTGTGCTTATTTCTATTGGGATGACATTGCTTCTGGGCCTTTTTAATATACAGAGCTAGGAAATATATGTGTGTGTTCAGACACACACACATGTATACAAACATGCGTATCTATTTCTGTATATATTTGCCTATATTTTTAAAAATTACAAGGTTACACCAATTCTTCCAGTTCTCACCCAACACCACAGGTTGTTTTTTTTTTTTCATTTTTCCAAATTTTAAATCTTATCTGACAGTAAGAAGCCTGTCAGATAATTCCCAAGAATGGATTCAACAAATGGCTTCTCTTTCAGTAATGTTCTTAATGTGTAGCTCGATGCTGCTGCTATCGGATATTTTCCCTTAACTTCAATAAATATCTACTCATTTAGTAATCAGCACGCAGCAACTATTCCAGGAAAGTTGTTCCAGCCTCTTGTGTTCATTATTCTTTATTTTCAGTGTCCCATTATTTTCTGTAAAGTTAAAATTTCATGTCTGTCCTAATATTAATTAATCTGCCATCACATGTTACCTAGATCATCAAACTCCTGTTGCTGTTTTCTCAACAAAACATTCTTCCTCCTTTCTCCGGCAGATCTTTGGATGGATCTTTGCTTGGCTGCTGTATGCAGAATCCCACCCCTTTGCTCACTCTGCACCAGCCCAGTAACCGGATTGGCAGGTAGTGCAGACGGTTATGAAGTTACTCTGACCTAAGAGAACAGAAATATTAATAAGAATAGACTATTTCATGAGAAAAGTATCCTAAACTAAAACCCCACAGTCTCTCAAAAGTGGGATGCCAAATTATTATATAGAGTAAGCAACCCCAGGGTAGGAAAAGGACCCTGGCCCCCTCCCCAGCTAAAAACACATGGGCCCCTGCATCCAGCAGCAGGGTATCAGATTGGACTTTAAATCCAAATACTGCCTGATGGGGAATCCTACAGTCCTTGCGTCTCTAGACTTTCTCTGTCCCCTTTACCACTATCCGAGTCTAAACCACTGTCGTCTGTCACCAGAATCTCCCAACTGCCCTACCTGCTTCCCCTCTTCTGATTCTTCAGTTTTCCATGCAAGAGTCAGCATGAACTATTTATAATATAAATCACGTCACTTCACTTTCTCTGCTTAAAATTCTCCAACAGTTTCCTGTTGCCCTTAGAATAAAATCCAGACTCCTTATCACCGCCTGAAAAGGCCTAAAGAACATTCCAGCATCTGGTTCTCTCTCCCATTCCCTTTGCTCCAGCTGCATTGATGTTCGTTTGTATTTCCAGGAGGCTGCTCTCTAAGCTACTTCAGGGACTTGCATTTTCGGTTTGGATGGACTGTAACCTTCTTCCCCCACAAACTTTCCCATCGCCAGGGCCTTCCTGTCATTAAGGTGTCAGTTCAAATGTTCTCTCTGCGAGAAGCCTTCCCAGACCACCCTATCGAATACTACGTCACCACACACCCTCCCACTGGCAGCCCCGACCTCATGAACGCAGCCACTCCTGTATTGCCCTCCTTTACTTCTTTGAAGCATGTATCACATTCTGGAATTATCTCACAGTCTGCCCATCTCATTGTCATTTCAAGTGCATACACGAATGACACCAGTAAGTACCTTAGCCCAGGCAACACCCCAACCCCAGTCCCAAGGCAGTTTGAGATGAGGGGTGGAAGGCAGGTGGTTTATTTGGGGAAGTGACCATAGGGAACAAGAGTGGGAGCCTAGGGAAGAGTGCAGGAGGGAGGGGGGAAAAGGCAATTCAAGGGCGTCTTCTCCAGTTCATCCCCGCAGAGGGAATCTGGACCCCAATCCCACTGGGACTTTCTAGGCCAGAGGATGCATCCCTGGAATTCTCCACCTGCAGAGTGGGAGAGGGAAGCATTCGTACACCAGGTCCTGTCCTGCGATGTCAACTCCCTCATTTATCATCCGTGCATGCATACGTACCAGGCAGATTCCCACAGGCATCCCTCACTGGAGCATCAGAGAACCCTGGGTGCACAGTGAGAGTCAAGCGCAGCAGCTGAGGTCAGGTGCTGTAGACTTCACCTGCGTGAAGCTGGTTGTCTCAGCAATGGCTGGAGTAAAAGGTGGTCCAAGGGCAGGTGAGGCAGAGCACAAGAGGATCCACTGCCGAAGGCTAACCAGGGTACTTTTCTCCTTGCGGTAGTCCACTATCCGGAGAGAATCCGACGGCATGGTTACTAAGGGATGGGTTGTTTGCATTTGAAAAGGGATTTGGCTAAATGGAATTCTTCACTGAAAGATGGCAATGCGAGGGGTTAGGAAGGACTGTGACCTGTCCGGAGGAGGCATGAGGGAACAGGAGGATAGGAACAGGTCTGAGAAATGCACAGAGTAAATGTTTCTTTGTGGTTTTGCTTAAAGCTAAGATGGAGATAACCTCAGTACCTGGCATAGAGTTGCTTAATACTTTTTTAGGAAATGAATGGATGAGTGAATGAAATATTGAAAGCTTCAGACGATCAAGTCTGCCTGATTAACAATGCCCAAGGAATGTGGGTTATTGGTTAACATTTATGTTTTTCTTTGTCGTTTACTTACATATTGTCAACTGCCTGAAATGTATGTTTGAATACCTGTCATCAGAAAGTAACGCAATCTCTGCCGCTGTTTCCAAGATCTCTGTGTGTTTGAAGCCATAGGCTCTTTTCACAATGCATTTTTGAATGAAAATGGAGTAGATTGAGTACTTAGGAGACATTTCTCCTTTTTAATGGTTATACGAGTCCCAGATCCAGATAAGTAAAACTCATTTCTATATACCTCACCTTTATCAGGTATTTACAATGAGGCTAATGTTATGCTCCTTTTTTTTACCCAGCCTTTCCTGACAATCCTAACCATTGAAACGTACTCTGTTAACACACTGTATGTCTCCTTTATAATCCCCCTTGTGATTGAATATTCTGTCATTATTTAATGTCTGCTCTCCATGCAAAGTTCTAAGCTCCCCGATAGCAGAGGCACTGTCCAGCATGATTCCTGCTGTATCCTCCGTGCTTAGCAGAGCCCCGGAACATGGTAAGTACCCAATAAATCCTTGTTGAACGAACGTTCACATACATGAACTCATTTCTATATATTTTCTCAATATGCCTGGGAAAGTGATGTCATTGCCCCCATTTAGCAGTTGGAAAACTCAAGGCAGGATCAAGAGTTTTCCCAAGGTCACTGACAGAGTTGGATTTTATTCCAGTTCTTCTGCTTCAAGCCTCATGCTGTTATCTGTTGACTGCAGAGGGATCCTCCGAATTGCATTAAAGAGCTAAAATATAGAGAAGGCCTTTGTTTTATTCATCATGGTCCCTCTCATTTGTGGTTTGCAGATAGGGACGCTTAGCAACATCAGAGGTGAGGACAGTCTGCTCAGCAGGTGTGTTAATGCAGAACTTGATTATGAGTGACCAGAGATTGGGAAGTGGGGGCTTTCTCACTAAGTCAGCGGTTGGGGGGAGGAGGGGGGGATTCGGAAGAAAGGCAAGAAGGCACTTCTCCAGCATCCTGCAAAGATCTCTGGGAATGGTGATCAAAGAGATAGAAGAATGGAGTGCTTTTACACTTAATTTGTATTCATTGGGGGCATTCTAAGCACCAAGCATGACACTTAGACACATTCCCTGTATTCGTTTTTGTAAATTGTCATTATTATTTTATTGAGTAGTTCTTAATATTATCCCCACTTTTAACGAGATCAGGCAAAGTAAGCTCAAAATGTTGACTTGCTCAAGTTCACAGAGCCCGTAAGGGGTGGGACAAAATAATCTCAAAATACATACTTGTGTGGAAAAATCAATGGATGAAAAAAAGTTAGGAAGACAAGAAAAAAAAGATTTTGGAAAGAGTATTGAGATGTTGACAAAAGTTCAGGAGAAGGGGTTCCTTTAAAAGGATAGTGGCTCTGAAGAGGTGATTGTGCCTTAAAGTTGTGACTTACGGTTTGGATGGCTGTCGATTTGAATTCACATCCTATTCTACCTAAATCGTAAAGACAAATACGATTCTCTGCTTTTCTACTTATTACAGCCATGCTGTTTCACTGCTAGTCAGCTCCATGTTAGTGATTTGTCTATATCTAGTAAAGGATTGACTTATCCTCATGCTTAAAAATAAGCATAATGCATTTTTTCATAATGTACTTTTTATCGGTTATCAGGTGGACTACAATGTAAAAATCTGAAAACAGGAGTGAATGCTACAGATAGAATCTGAGTTCCTTCATTTTCGGCTGCTTTGTGTTAATGTTTCAGAGAGACTGTGCTCTGATTTTAATCTTAGAAACACATCTTCAAAAGGACATAACGGCCTCGTAATTTTACTTGCCAGCACAAAAGCCGTTCAAGGAAATTCAAGAAAATGTAAGCATGACATGGGCATCCTCAGTGAGGCCTTTCATTTCCATTTTCCCTATAACTCTCAAGGTATGCCAGATACAGCATTTGGGGAAGGGGCCCTGCCGAGGCTCCCCCACCATAATGAGGCAATAATGAGATAAATTAGGTGTAAATCAGGGGGGTCTTTTCCTTCTATCGATTTGTCAAAATACCTTATCATGGAAAAGCACAAATGAAAACAACTCTTTTCTCTCTGTGATGGAGACAGCATGCTCTGGGGTGGCTGTTTGCCTGCAGAGCCTCAGAGATGCTTGACTGTAAAGCCCACTTGGCAATTCTCCTGGAGTTCTGTGAGCCGGACGGCCCTGCACACTCTCTTTCTCTCATGTTTTCCTCTGTGTCCTGTGCGAGGGTCTCTTCCAGTTAAGGATTTAAAGCCAGCTCTATGTACACAAAAATCAGATTTATATCTTTGTACCACAAAATGAAGCAATTATTTTGTCTCGTAATAGATTCGCCTGCCTCTGCCCCGGCCCCCGTGCTACCCACTGTTGTCAGCAAGGCGGGGACACTGGTGAGGGCTTCATTAAGGAGAGCCCCGCTGATACTGACCATTGATCCCGCAGCCAGCTCAGGTGCGTCGGCCACAACATTTCCTCCCCGTGCTCTTTACTTCTCTCCAGGGACAACCAATCAGAAGAAACGACCCTCATGCCTAGTGTTTTGAGAAGCAGAGAGCAGTTTGATTTCAATTGCCGACCTGTCCACTAGCTTGGTAAATCACATTTCAATCTCCTAAGGGCAAAAAGAACGTATAGCCTGCTTATGTATGTGTGTGTGTGTGTGTGTGTGTGAGCATTGCACTCTAAGATCCAGCCTTTCCATAGGTTAAACCACAGGACTTCACCTGGTAAGTTAAAAATGAGGAATTCAAAAGTATTCATGCTTTAGAAGTGAAATCCAATATTCTTAAACATACCATTATACCCTGAAATCTAGGGTTACACATCTAAGGCCAGCTAAGCAAAATGAGCAAACTTAAATTCTGTCCTCTTTTGTGTGTATTTGGTGGCAAATTGTGGAGAACGTGACTTTTAACTTACAGCTCTGCGAAGTCATCCATCTAGGGTGCTGATCTCTTTCAATAAAATTTCAGATAAATGCCATTTTTCCCAATTTTATGCTAACTGTGAGACTCCAGAATGATAATACATCTAGATGCTGGTCTTATTGCAATACGTCTAGGATGCCGAGGTGTGAAAATGGTAGCCCTGCACCGTCTGACCACAGCTTTATACCCTTCATCCTTTCCCTTAAATATATCATCTGTTCAAATAAGCCCAGATGTTTTCTTCCCAGTGTTTCTCACGCAGAGCACAGTTTAACTACAGAAATTTGTCAGCTCCCCTTTTGCTGGTTGACTCTCTGGTATGTGTCCTTAGAGACTTGAACCAGTTCTAAATTTTATATGATGATATTTTTCATTTTCAGGTTATGTTATTCCACTTCCAAAAAATCTAGAGAGTCTTTAATAATATTCCCCTTAAAACAAACACCAAGCACAAGTCACTGTTCAAACCCCTTGTCTTTATGTGTTGCAAATAAACCCGAAACACTTTCTGGTTGTAGAAGGAATAGAAATGATATATAATTCAGTGCCTCGTTTAGGAATCTCTTTTCATCTCCCCCACCGCCTCCCACTGTTCCCTCCCCGGGCACTAAGCATTTTGTAAATAAACTTATAAAAATAAAAACTGAATTTTGTGTGTCTTTAACATTTTATGTGGTATCCCACATCTTGTATCTCAGGTAATTTAACCTGTTTCGTGACAAGGGAATAAGTTTTGTCATCTTTCTAAATCTCTCTGCACCTGTTTGGTGATTTTTATAATCCTCATTCTTGATGATGTATATAAAATTTATGTAATCTTTGGGTTTCTATCAAGATTTTTGCCATTTTTGAATTCATTATATATGGATGTCCTTTGAACTAGAAGGGTGTCTATAAAATGATTGGGGAGAGTGGCTAGGAGAATATTATAATTTTTCTAGAAATTACCAGTATTTTTCAAGTTTTATTTCAATTCTGGTTATGAAGATGAAAGAGTCTGATCATTGCAACGAAAGCGCTGTCTGTGCTATATTAATGGTCAATATGTTGCAAAGTTAACCCTGAGAAAGTTCCCCATGTCCTGCTAATGACGTGTCTTCTTCACCAAGTTCATATTGGAAGTACAACCATGAATTACAAGGTGCTTCATGCCTCCAAAGATATTTTTCTGCTATTTTAGGATACATTAGTTACTAGTCGTCGCTTAGGCTGGTGATTCTCAGCCGAAAAGATTTTGCCCCCCAGAGGACACCGGCAACGTCTAGAGACATTTTTGATTGTTAAAACTAGGAGTGGGGTGAGTGAGGAGACGATACTAGTGGCGTCGAGTGGGTAAAGGCCAGAGATGATGCTAAATATTACCATGCACGGGACAGCCCTCAGCAGTAAAGAATTATCCAGCTCCAGATGTCAATAATGTCAAGGTCGAGAAATCCTCATGCGTACCAGAAAGGCACCATGGAATAATGAAAATGAGGAACTGAGCTGACTTCCTACATGAAGAGAGTGTCTATAGAAATTATCAGAGTGAGAGCCGTTAGTTATAGCATAGTTGTTCTCGAAAAACAATGTCTTTGATTTTATTAGGGTCAGATAGAAGGCTCATTCTCTAAGTCCACCATCTATAAGGACCCTTGTCTCCTTCCTAACTTATCTTCACGTAAATTAGGATGCATTTCTACAAGGAGACATGGTATAGTTGAGAAGGATAATCTTCAGCAAAAAGTTAAATGAAAAATAATCAGTTATTTCAATTTTTTAGTCTTCCCAGCTAAGCCAATCAGATAAGCAGTAGTAGCTTTGTGCATTTATAGCTTACCTTGCATTCTTGTGAGATATTAGTAATGACCAAAAAGAAGGTATTTTATTTCTCAGGAAATGGCATCCAATTTAATATTTTGTATTAAACCCAAATACGAAATATAATTTTGAGGTCAAATAATGAAAGGATATGCTTCAGTTCTTAAGATGGTTATGACCTAAAATCAACTAGTCAATGTATTATAAGTATATGCATTTATATTTCTGTTAATGGTTTGTGAATAACCAATTTTACTAAACAAGACAAAAATTGGCAGCCGTTTATATTTAATTCCACATGCCACTTGTTTTTATTACCTCTGCTAAGTTAATTATTGGGTATTCATCCCACTCATCCTCTCTGGCAGTTTTCACTAAATAATGTTGAAGAATTGTTTGCCCTTTGGAAAATTAGTTTCGGGGCTGGCCTGGTGGCTTAGCAGTTAAGTTCTGCACTCTCCGCTTTGGTGGCCCAGGGTTTGTTCATTTGGATCCCAAGCACAGACCTACACATTGCTTATCAAGCTCCGCTGTGGCAGGTGTCCCACATATAAAATAGAGGGAGATGGGCACAGATGTTAGCTCAGGGCCATTCTTCCTCAGCAAAAAGAGGAGGATTGGCGGTGGATGTTAGCTCAGGGCCATTCTTCCTCAGCAAAAAGAGGAGGATTGGCGGTGGATGTTAGCTCAGGGCTAATCTTCCTCAAAAAGAAAAAAAATTAGATTCGTGAGTACTACTTTATCTCAGTAGTAAAAGATTCTGAAGTTACTTACACAAATATATTTTTGCCAAGAGCATAGGAAAGCTAATTCAACAATTGTCTATTCTTACGATTCTTACGAGTATGGTTTGCAGTCTTAATGTAGTAGAGGGTAAGTGTCCTCACAAGACAGTCTCTCTATCGTATCTTGGAAGTATACTTATACTACAGATTTCAGCTGGCTTAGAACCCTGCAAACAGTCCACCGTCAGCCTCTTTAGGGCAGGAACTGGGTCTGCTTTGCATGCTATTGTAGCCTCAGTATTTCGCTCGGTGCTGGCCCAAGATGGAGCTCTGTAGATATTTGCCTTCATTTATTGTTGATGCTCTAACACATGACCTCAAACTTGGTGGCTTAAATAATACAACTGTATTATCTTAGAGTCCTGTAGGTCGGCAGTCCCACAGGAGTCTTATTGGTCTAAAATCAAGGTCTCAGCAGGGCTGTGTCGCTTCTGGTGGCTTTAGAATCTGACCACTTGCCTTTCCTGATTGTAGTGGCTGCTGCGTCCCTTGGTTTGTGGCCCCTTCTTCCATCTTTAAAGCCAGCAATAGCAGGTAGAGTCCTTCTTATGTTGCTGTCTCTCTGTGACCGGGAAGGTTCTGTGCTTTTAAGGATTCATGTGATCAGATCAGGTCCACCTGGATTATCCAAGAAAGTCTGCCCAGCTCGAGGTCCTTGATCTTCATCATATCTGCAAAGACTCTTTGCCAAGTAAAATATTCACGTTCCAAGGGTTAGGGCAGGGACATCTTTGGGAACCTACCACAATCTTTATCAACTCCCTAAGAACCCCTTGCCTTGGTGAGTCTGGCTCCCTCTTCCTCTGTGTACATCTGACGCTGTTCATTATCACTCGTCTACCATTAGGGGTCATTGTCACTAATGATGGGGGAGAATCTTCCAAGTGCCAGAGTTCAAGGTGGCCTGTGGCAACAAAACGAGAGAGAAGTGGAGGAAGGAGAGAACGCCCCGTCTCCCCATCTCGAGCCACACTTGGTGAGAGGCATACCAAAGTTGTGTTGCTGGTACCCGCTGTATAGGGCTCTAGTGAATGGTGTTGTCAATATTTATTTACGGCCCTGTAGACCCTGGCATCAGTCTGTGGGACTGGATCAGGATCAGAAGCAAGTTAGAAACATGAAAAGTACTGTCAAGCTTAATAAATGGATTCGCTGATTGTGTTTGATTCACCCTGTCCTGAAAATATGATTCTTTTCTTTATTTCCTAGACAAATAGATTTTTGGTGGTGTTTGGACGTCTGTATCCCAGCCCTAGACTCCCAAGTGAACCCGCTCACCTTGGGGCATTTGGTTGCAGATAACAAGTGACAAATTTTGTTATTTGGTACCAGAAGCAAGTATAATGGAGAAAGCAAGGAATGACAGTTTATTCGTCCTTTCAAAAATATTTATTGGGTGTATGTTGAGTTCTAAGTTCTATTTTAGGTACTGAGGATATAAAAATGAGAAGAAACAAAAAGACAGTTTGACAAACAGCCTGACTTATTGAAAAGAAATAAAATCTACAAAAAGCCAATAGCAGAATTCCAAGACCATAGCCATCAGACAAGGACGGTAAGCCAGCAGCTAAGGACATCTTCTGAATCTCTTACAGCATCGAGAAATGGAATTGTCATTGAGAAAAAGTTAATCATTTTTCTATGTACCGTTTCTCAGTCATATAAAAGCAAATATTATTGATCATGGATTATATGTCAGGAATGGTTCTAGGCACATTGATTCCTCACAACAAACCTACAAGGTAGTTGTTATTATTATTTTTTTCATTTTACAGATGAGGAGATTGAGAAAAGTTGACAGAAAGGTGAAGTGTCATGCCCAAAAGTCGCAGATGGGAAGTGAAGAGCCAGGATTTGAACCCAAAGCTTCTGGGACTAGAGTCTGCACCCCTACCCACCACGAAACACTCTAAGGAAGTGTGTAATATGTTTCAGAAAGTGTCTCATAAAATGGTTAGACTAAAAAGAAACGTCCTTACTTCGTGATAATTCATCGAGCTATAGACACGCGGGATGAGTGTACTTTGCTGTATAAGGCATGCTTCAGTTTTTAAAAAGATGAATATGATGGTACCTAAAAGGGTAAGTCTAAATTACCCGTAAATTTTATGGAAAACACATATTTTCCCAGTGGTGCCATTGGACTGTATTTATTCACAAGCAGATGGATGGGGTGGAATAAGGGAAAGTACGGAGAGAGGCAGCAGTGTCTGCGAGGAAGAGGCAGGAGCTCCAGTGGCCAAGAAGACCCTGTATTTGTCAGGCTTTTTAATTTTCTGTATTTCTGATGCTTTGCCATTAGGGGCTTTGCTGAGCCTGGAGAGACCGCCTCTCCCGGGGCTAGTTAATTCCTGGAGACAGCAAATGTCTCACCTGCTTCCGTGCCTTTCATATGCAAACTAAGCAATCCAGAGCCCACAGCCCCCAAACATCTTCTTCATCCCTTACACTCTGGGGTTGCCATTCTCTGCTCTAATCACCCCCTGGCCAGGGACCAGACAACTATGGGCAACCCCTACACCCCAGAGCCCACTGAGATTATTCTAACTAGCCTATCTTAAATCTGCTTAGCTGTTTATCCTGCCTCCTCCAACCTTTCCCCAAGAAACCCACAATAACAGTTCTTGCTCTTGATTTCCTCCTGTGCACCCCAGTGCTTCCCTGCGTGGCGTGGAGTGCCCCTCCTCTTGGGCTCCATGAGTAACCAACTCTGCTGGCCTCACCATAAGTGAAAAATAACACATTTTAAAACAGACCCTCTGCTCAATAGTTCCACCACATGTTTTTCTAATTCGTGACACACTTGAGAAAGTAAGTTTCAATTCAACATTTTGATGGGGTGGTAGTTGTTTGCAAAAAACTCTGGAGGTCTGCGTACAGCGCAGGATTTTGGGTCATCAGCGGGCCACGTGCGGACAAAACTGATGTAGAGGAAAGGTCATTAGCTTTGAGAGAGACCCACGAGGAGTTGTTTTTTGGCTTCGCTAATGAATCCCTCTCTCATCAACGTCGGTATGGAGCAGAGTTGTCTAAAGAGGATTCTGGAACCTTTCAGGGTTGCCTGGAAAAAGAACTGAGACTAGGCACCCCCACCTCGTCCCAGCAAGAAGGGGAGTCCCCAAGATCAAGCCCCCATGGTTTCAGGGCTTCTTCCTTCTGCTGGATGTGCAGCATCCCATGAGCCCAAAGTTCTTTTTTTTTTTTTTTTTGAAGATTAGCCCTCAGCTAACACCTGTTGCCCATCTTCCTCTTTTTTTCTTTTTCTCCTGAAAACCCCCCAGTACATAGTTGTATATCCTAGTTGTAGGTTCTTCTAGTTCTGCTATGTGGGACGCTGCCTCAGTATGACTTGATGAGCCATGCTAGGTCTGTGCCCAGGATCAGAACTGGCAAACCACAGGTCACTGAAGTGGAGTGTGCAAACTTAACCACTTGGCCACAAGGCTGGCCCCCCCCAAGTTCTTGAGTTGCTGGGCAACTGGGATTCTCAGATTACCCTGTAAGCAGTTGATTCCCACATCTAGACTGCCCGACACCACTGACACCACTCAGGCTGGCCTTAGGAAAGGCAGTGCAAGGGGGCAATGCCCCTTCACCAGAAGGGAGACCCACACTTAAGTGGCACAGAAAGATGAGAGACTTGTGCCTTCTCTTCTCTTGCTGACCCTAGTTTTCCAAGTTTTCTGTTTTCTCCATAAATCTTATTCCTTCCTCATACAGTTGTGGAGTTTGTCCTAAACTCTAGAGGACAACATTTGGTGACTCAGAAGGGACCCACCTTCCATGAAAGTAAATTAGCCAACCTATTCTCTGTGTTTCCACTGGAGGGTTACTCAATCTCTCTGAGGCTCAGTTTCCCATCTGTAACCATAATAAAGTGCCGTTTCCCTTGAAATGTGTCGCGGGTTTAGAGACACTGTGTGTAAAGTGCCTGGCAGAGAGTTTTGCACAGAGGAAGTTCTCAGTAAAAGGAAGCCATGATGGCGTGGAGGAGGTGAGGAAGGCGGAGAGGGGAGGGCACTTGAAAACCTTGGTCAGGCTTGAATCACACTGGGAATTTGTAGTGTTTACATTTCCACTGTGGGTCCTGGGATCCAAGGGAAAGCGGACAGAGAAAAGGGCAAAGGGCAAAGGTCTGAGGGAGCTGGGGACTGTTATGACGTGGTGAAAACTTCTTTCCCTGAGTGTGAAGACCGCAAGTTTGGACACACTGTTTCAGAACATACTTTCCATGTTCTGTGATAATTGTGACTAACATTCATGTTATCTACAGTCCACAAACTTGCACAATTCATCGTCCCATTTGACTCTTCTCCTAGTCCGGTGAGGTAGCTATCATTTTGAGGGAAAATGCGGAAAAAAGCAGACTGAGAGGAAGTTGACTTTTTTCGAGGCTACTCTGAAGTGAATAATAGAACTAAGCTTTGAACTCTGGTCCTTAGCCTTTACCTATGGCTAATGGACTCTCTATCGTCTCTCAACTAGTTAACAGAGACCCACCGAGTTAGAACAAGTCACTTTTACATTAACCCACAAGTTAGAGCCCTCCACCTGGGCAGCTAGGTCAAAGGAGCATGGTATTTTCTGCTCATAAAAAATTGAGGTCCAAGTGAACACACAGTGGCCCAGCTCCTCCGGGAGGCTCCATCAGTCCTGGGTTGCGCTTAGTGCCCCGGGCTGCTCTTCTTTCTCCCCCGGTCTGGGTAGCCATTCGTCTACAGCTGTCAGTCTTCGCCATGAAAATACTGACATAGAACTAGTGAAACAGCTCTAATTTTACCAAGTAGTACAAGATTATAATGAATAAATTTTATATTTTTCAGAGCGACTGAGCTTCAAATTTAAGTAAACACTTCATTATACCTCTTCTTCCCTCTTTAGAATATGCAGCTGGGAAGGAAGGAAACTTGTGTGCAATACAGGCCACTGAGCATGCCGACGTTGTTCAGTGCAGGGGTTCACATGGAGAGGGATGTGGTGGAAGGACTGAGAGTAGTAGGGATGCACAGAGACAAATGGAAAATGTTTGTGACTTTGTCACAGCCCAGCATGCACTGACACAAAACAGGCATCAAGTCCGTGTTATTTTAACAAACATGTGCTTGTAAGGGCTAAACTATATAATGGGCCAAAAAACTTCTATATAAACCCTCTCCCCCCAAATAATTGGCAAGACTAATTTAGGACCATTTTTTTTTTCATATTTTCTCAGAAATGGCAGCGAAAATCCAATAATTATACGATGCAAACAAACCCCTTAAAATATTGGGAAATCGATGTCTTCTTTCCTTGTTCCTCTTCTGTTCTCCTAATCAAATTCCCAATCAGGGAGTCATTGGCGATTTAACCAGTTCACACTTGTGTGGTCATGGCCGTGGCTCTCCTCCACACATACTTGAACATCCCACAGTCTCTGCCATGGAGTTAAAAATGGTCCACACTGCAGGATGTAGTAAGAATTAGGACAATCAGCGATGTGTTCTACACGCTTAGGGATGTGCTTGATTTATAAATGATTGACGGCTATTCCTTGCATCTTCAGGCTGTGATCCAGTTTAATTCCAGGGTTGTTTTTTCTTTCCAAATCTTCATATCCCCATTTTATACTGGTATAATTTCATTGCACAAACTATTATGTACCAGTTTCATTGTATCTTTATATAATTGCTCCGATTCATCCCTAAGAGCTTTATTACATGTGTTTCCGACTCCTACTCTAACATACTTCGGTCACAGAATTATTTTCTCCTTCAACTAGCTCACTGTCTCCTCGGATTTGCTCCCTTCTGCAGACGGAGCGAGCAAGCTCTCTTCTCCATCCTTTGTCCTGAAGCATTGATGGGCTTGTAATCCCCAGTAGCCCTGGTAAGGAGCCACACAGAACACCAGTATGTCGCTTGATTATGTTAAACTATTTCTACCCACAGTATTTAGACGTAGCTTTCCAGCCAAGAGCAAGAGCAGCTGCAATGTCCTGGAAGCAGCTGTGTGTTCTAGAACAATTTTCCTTCAGTTTTAAAAGGAAAAATACTAATAACCAAAGCTTTGCTAAATCCTCCTGCATTGCAGGATGAAAGGAAAGGAGAATGACTATACATTTAGCTGCCGACACTGAATATAGGAGCAGATGTTTTTGAAGGAAGTGCCAGGTCTCTGCACCCAAGAAGACATCTCCCTCTTCACTTTTTATTTACTGGTGCAGAGCAATGGTCCCTCTCTCCTCCGTAATTCACAAAAAAATTGACTTGAGGTTAAACTCAATTATACTATTTATTTTCAAAGAAAGAGTTGTTCAGAGGACCAGAGTTTACGTCTTTTTAATTAAAAGAGGAAGTGAGACTTGGACTCGAAGCACAATTCTACAGAGAAATAGGTCAGTTTTATAAGCAGTAGCCATTTGCTTTGGTGGTTGGCTTTATTCTGAAGCTTCTGAGAGCCACATGCTGGCAGAATATTCAGCAACAGTCAAAAGTGATTGTTGAGTTGGTCGAATAACCTGACAACATATCAAAATAAAAATTACTGCTAGAAATGCCCTCTTCCCAAATCCAAAAGAGAGCCCAAGATTTGCTGGCAAACCAGTGTGGTGGCTGAGATGTTCACGTGCTGCTCCCCCAGGTGAGGAGCCATCTCTCTGAGTCTGGCCCGCACCTGCATCCCAGGCAGGCGATGTTAGAGCCCGTCATGACATCCCCCTCACCGCGCTGTGTTGCTAAATCATCCTGTACTCAGCCACAGGGAATAGGGGAGAAATAACAAAGCTCCTGAAGAAAGAAATGCTTTTCTACCCATCTGCCCTCCCTCAGCTGTTAGAGCCAGCATGGAGGGGAGGTTTTGAAGCGACTGTATACCAAATTGCAATAAACAAACAGAAGAAACTTTATTGATTTCCTTATTCTTTGAAGAGTTAAGAAGCAGTATAGGAAATGGTGAAACAGCAATATCATAGAGCTCAATGAGGCTGCTCTTTGAGCAGGACCAAACAGACGGGGGAATTTACAGATTGCCTGCTGCCCAGAGACCACTGGGCTTTGTGTGTGTATTTCTGAATGCAGAAAAGTTGAGCCAACAGGCATTCATCCTTTGCCTTGCTGGGTGGGAGGCTGGAATGGACCTTATTTCTTCTTTGATTCCTTCACCCATTTATGTCTGTGGTACAATGCTGGTGACTGGCATTCTGAAGAACAGCCCGGGGGCCAGTCAACCTCCCCTTATTGCAAATCACATTTTTTAGCATCTGTGTCTCCAAAGACTCATTTCATTTAGAGATGAGATCAAATGGTTTGCCAGATACTCCCCTACAGTTTACATTCTTTTCTAAAGTGTGGAGAATTTTGCTATGATGAGGCTCACTGATGTAAATTCTTTAAATTCACAAATGCAATCTGATTGCTTGGGACATCATCGTTCGGTGACAGGATCTGAAGCAGAGTCTACTCTAGGGGGCCAAATCATATGTTTTATTAAATTGTTAGTAAAAGTGGCTGGCCTCTAGAATTGCAGGATCATAAATCGCACTTTACAGGAGTCTCAGTTATTGTCTTCAGATCTACTCCAAAAGTCCTATGGAGTTGAAATGCAATATTTCATTTCTGACACTTAATCTATGAGGGTGTCCTTGGAGATCTGTTATGCCTTTAAAATAATTTACGTGTGTTCTCTAACGATTGCGCTATACTGAATGTGCTATCAAAATGCTTTGGGTTTTATAAATAGATTCAATGGGAAAGTTAGAGTAAAACTTCTATGGTTGGGATTTACTGTCGAACTAGAGTTAATCAGGAAAAGTAAGCAGTTAATTCAGATGGTTATAAGACTCTCAAAGTGTTGCTGATATAGGAATGCGACCCTTTTTTATAATCAGCTAAACTTTTCTAATAGGATGTAATGGGAAGAGCATAGGTTCTGTAATCAGACAAGCTTGGCATTTCTTTCTTTCTCTGCCACCTAGAACTGTTTGGCTTGGGTAAACTCTTTGAGTTGGTTGGGAGGGCAAAATAAACCCCCTCACACAGTACTTGTTATATTTTCGGTAAAGTTAGAAACTCGTTTGCTTTCAAGATATGTCATGCAGAATACGGTCAACTTACCCCTCCCCCTGATTTCTTACTGTGTAGTATTTTGGGGACTGTGTCCAGATGAATTTCCTACACTGGTCTCCAAACTCCATCTCGGGGACAGTCTCTGAGCAGTTTTTCCATCCACAGAAGATGACTTATGTTCTGTGGTATTTAGGTAGTAGAAAGAGCATAGAAACAGAGCAGGTTTTGGCAACTGCTAAAATGACCATATCCTTCACTTCTAGGAGGTGACAGCTATAGTCATCCTCAAAGTACAAAACTAACCACTCAGATGAGATTTCAAAATACTCACGTGGAACCTCAGCACCTCTTAGCAGAGCCAGCTGGTGTTTACAAGTCATGCAGTCTCCACTTGGCCCCTCTATGCTTAGGTTTTGAGCATGAGACACTGAGGGTGTGTTTAGTAAGTAAAGGGTAGTGATGAGGTGTGACGTAGAACCAAGGACTGAAGAGACCTGGAGAAAACCAATAAACGAAGATGAGTTGACATGAAAGAAACTTGTCAACATTTCCAATTGTAAATTCATTAGTCAGACTCCCAAACCCAGTGATTTAATGATAACATGTCTTGTCATCTTCTTATCTAGAAAGGTCATCATCCTCAACTCCCTTCTCTTCTTAAACCCCACATCATTTCCTTCATGGACCTTACATTTCCTTCAGAAATATCTCTCCAACCTTTCTAGTACCGCTGTGCCATCGCTGTGTGTGAGTCAGGACCTAACTGTCACTTGAAAAGGCTGCCAACTTGTTCCCTTGCTATCCCATTTCCCACACAAGCTCCTCCTCACTCATTCAATAAATAAAGAAATAGTTCTTGAGCAATTACCAGGTACCAGGTTCTGTCCCAGATCTCAAAGTCTTCAATGTCCATTAGTAGAGATAGAAAAGTAGAAAAAAAAAAATGCTTACAATTCAATTAGATAAATGCTAGACCAACCAACAGAACAAGGTGCTTTGTACAAAAAAAGTGCTCCTTGATACGGGGAAGCAGGAGTCCTGGAAGACCATCCAGAGGTGATGACTCTCTTCAATTGAGTCATGGGGGTGAGGATGGGAACCAGCAAAGGAGAAAGAGAATTTCGGGAAGAGTATGGGACTATTCAAAAGGTGCAAAACAGAGCAAGGGCGCAGCGGTTGGCTCAGTGCCGTTATAGCAATGACATCTGAGGTGGAATGTAGTGGATGAGACTTTAGACAAGGCTGGGATCTGATCAAGAAGGACTTAATATGCCAAGTTAAAAACTTTCCATTTCCTCCTCCAGGGAAGGGGAGCCACTGGATAATTTTAAGCCGATGAGTGATCTGACCTGACGTGCATTTTGGCATCACTTTGGCAGGAGGTGGAGGATGGAGTGGTGGGAGATCAAAGTACAGTACCTAAGAAAATATCAGGAGCTCTCAAGTGAAATGAATGTACAGAGGTAGGTTTGCCACCTATCTGCTTACAAGATGCCGCTTCTTCTGACTCCAGCTCAGTAAAACAGGATGAAGATGATTAGGAAGGAAGAGGGTGGAGGAAGCTGGGTGAAGCTCTTGTGGTGCCTCCTTGCATTGCTAGGCACCTGCCAAGTCCCAGGCAGCTAACTGTTCCTTTAATTAAATGTTCTCTGCTATGGTAAGATCTATGAGGAATATGGGAAATCCCAAACAAAATGGTGATGCTTTCCTTTCCCTACAACCTGTTCCCCCCAAGTCCCCCCAAACCCATAGGCTGGTGCTGATTACTTTCTGATAACACCCCAAGAGTTAAAATATTACTTGTCCTTATGTTTGAAAACCCCCTCTCCTGCAACTCATCTTTGTTATGGGTGACCCCAGTTCTAGATTAGTTACTCACTTAGGGATCAACTTATTTTTTAACATAAATTTAAGGTAAATAACAAGTAGGTAATTTTTGACCACAGTCCTCTTGCTCCCTCCTGCTTAGACAGCGATCAGGCATCCAGTGCCGTGCTTATCTCTACTTCTAGTCCAAGCTGGTGTGTTATTGTTTTCTCTTCCCTGCTTGCATAGACGTAACTAGATGGGAGCAAGACATTATACAGTCTTATTTTTTTGTCCACTCACTGTCTCCAAATGTGTTCCGTGGAATCTTCTTTTCTGAGTAGGTAATGGGTCCCTTAACAACATCTTGGGCAGATTCCACAACTTTTTGGTATCTTTCTGTTATTAAAAGTCCAGCCCAATTGAGTTAAGATTATACTTTCATATTTGATTCAAAGTCATATAATTTTTTTTTAAACTCCATCAAGGGCCAGGCTGCAGATACAGCAGATCTAAAGAGGGAGGGAGTGTGGTCTGCTCTTTCTAGCCTCTTGCCACTCCTGCTCCTTGGAGCAGAAGTAGGTGGGGCCATGAGCTGGTTTGAGGATACATCCTCCTTATCAAAAGCAAACTCTTATGATGTTGGATGCTGGGACTGGGAACTTAGCGACTCATGGCAGTGATCTTCTCTGTTGGTTACCACTTCTCCTCCAACACTGACTGGCCTTCAAGGCTTTTATAGGACAAGCCAGTGGGGTTCCAGGTTGAATGGAGCCTCAAGCTGAAATAACTTTGCAGAGCATCTTTAAGGAAAAGGATGCAAAGTTAGATAAGAAAGTAAATACTTATTCAACGTGAGAAAAGAAATCACAACAAATTGTGACAATTAAAATGCTAATGAATACCAAAAACATGATAGATTTCAGAAAAAAACCTAATATTTTTTATTATTAGCTGCTTAACACATTTATAATATTGCTTTTTTTCCTACTTTTTCTTTGGCTTCATATTCTTTTTTTCACTTCTTCACTTAACAACAATTTTGTAATTTCATTTTCTGTAGAAAACAAGTTTGCTCAGTTTTTAAAAATTATTGATGGTTTAGAAAAGCTTTCTTTAGCTTTATAAATTGTTGTTAGTAGTATCAAGTACAATTTTAGGGTTGTTATCTATTTATTCTCCTTCAAATATGAGCTGTAATATTTGGGAGAATAAGTCTACATTTAGCTTCTGGTTCCAAACATTTTAAATTTCATTTCTCTCTCACTGATTATATACTTTCCATGATGTGTGCTTAGGACACATGCGTATCATGACATGACCCCTCACCTTGTGCCTTCTGCCACGACTCCAGATGAGTTGGCACACTGGGTGGTAGGAATATTTCTGGAAGTCTTTCCTACACTAGAGGGCCAGCCATAACCTAACAATGAGCAGAAGTGACTGAGACCCACGTAAATATATCCCACTAACCCCAAACTAATATATTCCCAACTCTATTTCTCCACATCTGCGTTCCAGCACCACCCAACCTGAGAGGAAATGAGAGCAAAGAGAAATCGAAGTAGAAAGAGACAGTGATCTCAAGAAATTTTAGTTACAATATCTTACTTTTGTAAGTTTGGCAAAATAACCTCCCCACCTCCCCCGCCCCAAAACATGAAAAGCCATGGTTATGTCAATACATCGTTCAGCCGCTTCTCAGACTTGGGAAGATTCAGCTTCCTCAGCTTTATGGACAAGGGGCTGCTGGCGATAAGCATCCGGGTACTGCCTCTCTCAAGGGGCCCTGGAGGAGCAAACCAATTGCCAAATTTTACATCCTCAGAAAGCTGATTCCAGCTTGACTCCACCCACTCCTCCGCCCTCCCTCCCTGGTCCTGCCTCCCGTGGGATATGCACCTCACAGTCCCCTACCGCAGTGGTCTCTTCGCCTGCTGGACAGTGTTCTCAGGGAGGGCTCCTGCAAGACTAGCGAGACTTCCTCACTGTCCACTCGACCCATGGAAAACTCACCTCATGAAGCTGCAGATGTGCCGGCTGCTACACAGCTGCCCTGCCCCTTCCTCCCGCTTCCCTTCACTGCTCTCTAATTCTATTTTTTTCCATGCTCAAATAGGTACAGGGGGCAGATTAACAAAACCATTACGAAGAAAAGATCCAACCAGCAAAGACAATGCTCATCTCCTCTTCTTGAAGGCACCCCAGGCTTCGCCAGTCATTCACGGTGTATTTCTCTTGTGCTTTGGGTGAGGCGGGAAGAGAAGCACCCATCTCCCTCGAAACTCTACTAGACTGAAAACACACGATGCAGACGGGTCTCTCCTTCCTCTTTCCTCAAGCATCCATTGATGAATGTAAGAGATCAGGGTGACAGTGGGGGACAAGGTGACTGTGGTAGGGCTGGTTCTGAATCTTTTAGTACATCCTTGAGGTGGCGTCTTGTCCCCAGTTGTTGGTGTTTATCTTAGAGCATGTATGTCCTTCATTTGGGAGCCTTGGTTGCCAATTTTGGGGTAATATAAGAAGATAATTTATAAGTAGTAGCCTTGTTTTCAACCCAACTTAGCACATTAATCAGGAATTTATAGACCCATCACTCTCCATAATTTGTTCCACTTTCACATCAAGCTACAGATCTCTCTGCTTTCATCTCCTGTTCTCTCCTTCTCTTTTCTCTACTTCTCTCTCTGTATGTCTCCTTCCTTTAAGTGAGGCCATATTGTATTCCAAGAAGCTCCTCAATGAAAAAAAGGGAACCCTAAATGTCATATGGTTCAGTTGTTTCAAACCAAGCAGTAATAGATTGCTCTCCTATCCACACAAATGTCTCTAAAAGAACCCTTTCTGGACCTATGGCATGCTGAGCAACCTCTTGATTTCAGCCCTCCCGGAGCTGCCTTTAACAAGTAGCCTCTCATTAAATCATTCTCCTTCTGTCTCAAAGCTTTTCTAAATATCCTCATTTTCTTGTTTTATCCTTGGACCCTTTCCTGCCCACTGGCACACAGGGATGCCACTTGCATTCACATTTCTAACTACTCTGCCCCTTTGATTGCTAACAGTGAGGAACTAAGCATTTCTAAGGTGCTTTTACTTTGGATGACTTTTTATTTGTTGGGAGAGGTGGGGCCACATTTTAATAGGTACTAGTCTCTGGAGGGAGAAGATACTTATTCACAAGGAAGTCAGCCTGATTTAGTAAAACCTCATATGTGGCTAAAGCACTTGCTTCAAATCAAAAACCCAAAGGGAACAAATAAAATAAGCCTCTGCAAAAACCCCAAAGCACCCCCCCCCCCCACATAGACACCAGGCACATCCTAAAAAGACAACAACAAAAATTCACACTTTGCGTAATGAGACTATAATAATGGGAGTGGTGGATTATTCCAGAAAAATATATATTTTTTGATGTTTAAGAATCTTGTGTGGTGTAGAATCACAAAAGAGCATGGGGAGAAGAGAGAATTCCCCAAAGAAAGTCTATCTTATTGACTGACAGGTGGAATCAATGGCAAATAGATTCTTTAAACTTTTAAAGTTTTCCAGTCAAAGATGAAAATTAAGTACAAACAGTCTAATTTGTACCATTCTTAGATTTTAAGACACAAGGAAAATGACTTAACAAGGAGGAGCTCCCCTGTCAAATATCTTTAATGTGGATTATAATGCTTTTTGGTTTGAAACAAGACTTTTTATTCTGATCTGTCAAGTACCGCAGGCCAGCTAAAGCTATATCAAATACGTGGGCATCTTAAGCAGCTAAAATAATGGAACAACTTGCATTAATCTTCAGTTAAAAGAATAACTGATCAGGCACATCCACTCGTGATCTTTTAGTTAAGGGTGATGTGTAAGCCTTTCCACTATTAAAAATCATTTGTTCCTGTTTCCACTTGATGCTATTCTCAAAGCTCTCAGCTGCACGCTGCCTCTTCAGTCCCACCTGCAAGCCAGTCCTGCTGTTCATCAGCTTTGGTTTTTAACTCATGTTCTCTGAGTACTTAACTTCCCTGCCTACCGTGATACTGTAGAAACACTAATTTTTATAGAACCATCCATCCATTCTTAACATATGAAAATTCTGGGTTTCTAAAGCACATTTAGAATAACTATATTCCTCTAAGGGTACATATAGTCCTACACATATATATTTGAAAAGGAAGACTAGAACTTTCCATAAAACCAGTAGCAGGTCCAAACTGATATCATGTTTAGATCACATTGTCTTGAATATTTTCAACCTTATCCAGTGAATGTTTTGGTTGGGAGTTACCAACCATGAGTTTAACAGATTAGCTCTTTTGCAAAAGATGTAGTAACTTGATCCAGAAAAATATGCCTCACTAAGGGTAGAAGAAGATCCTCCCCAAAGAAACAATATGCTGCTGTCAATATGTGTCCCCTTTCCTCCTCCAGATTATCCCAGGGTAAGATAATTCAGTGGATTTGTAGGTTACCAGGCTCGGGGAATTACATTTGCATTTGAGTTTTAGGTTAGAATTCTCATATAACTGAAACGGGTCAGCATGGCCATTGGACCATATAGCACCTTTGTCTAAATCAGGAAAAAGAATCCTTGTCCTCAAGACATTTTATTTTCATCTGTCAGAAATTGTTATAATAGACTAATCGATTTAGAATGAGACCCTTTACTGCCACCTACTGGAAGAAATAACACATATGCAAATCCATAAATAAATGGTACCCAACCACTTGTGGGGGCTTGGAGGTGCATGCTCTTGGATTTCCTCTTCAAATGACAAGTATTTTGTCACAATTCTAATCGAGAAAATAGTCAGTCTTTTTTTTGTACATAGTTGATAAACATATTTTTATTATTGTTCAGTGAGGTGCATAAAATGTGATTTCACAGACAAATGTTTTTGCTGTAGGCAGTACTGCCACAGGTTCATGCTCTACAAAGGGATTCTTATTGATCCTATTTCATTTTATTCCCATCAAAAAAGAAAAAAATGGTGTGAGGCTTTATAATAGTATACGCTTCATTATCAAATAATAAAGAGAACTTCCATTTTGTGTTAGTTTTTATGAGACCTGAAGCCTCTACTTACAGATATACGTTTGACGACTGTGAGAAATTTCCGCCATTAGCTTCTGCCTTTGCTTATTTTATACCTTGTTTCTTCTTCACTCCTCACCACTCACTCACTTGCTTCCAGTAGTGGTTGCCAAAGTTCACATTTTGTGTGATATCTAGCCATGCGCTTTCCTGTTACAATGCTCAGTGAACAGGTATGGTGTGTCTTTTATGTGGGTATATATATATATACATAAATTTATACGAATGATTGACAATAAGCCAACTGTACACGCAAGTGACTGAAAACCACATAAATATCTCTAGATATTGCACAAAACATCACCTGGTTCACTACATTCCCTGGATTGGATTCGATGAGCAGAAAGTAGTAAATACGTTAAATGCCTTAATAAAACAGACGCAAGTGAGAGGGCAGAACCCCATAAAAATTCAGGGCCCTCCCACCTCGGTGAAGTTTCCAGGAGTTTGGTAGTCTGGACCACGCCAAGATGTCCTCTGCAAAGTGAGGAACAGGTTGCTGTACCTTGCACCACCTGTGACGCACAGAAGCCTTCCTGAATTTTGGAGGTACTGTAGAGCGCATTTGAATTTGGTGCTTCAACTCATCTGAAGAGTCATCCACACAGCTGCCAGTTGTGAGCAGCTAGTGAAGAAGAAACCTTGAGCTGTGCTGGTTTAGAGCTCTTAGTCTTCAAGAGGGAAATGCTTCCACCAGGGAACATGGCAGTTCTGCCACTGAACTGGAGGGTGAAACTGACACATGGCCATTTGGGGCTCTTTATGTGCTAAACCAGTAGGCAAACAAAAATGGGTCAATTTTCTGGCTTAAATGATTACACCTGATTACCAAGGACAACTTGGGTTGCTGCTACAGAATGGGGGCAATCTGGAACCCTTGGAAATCTTTAGGGTCCCTTTGGTACTTCTGTGCCCAATAGTAAAGGATAATGGAAGACTACAGTAACCTAAAAACAGGCAGGATAACAAGGACTCAGTCCCTTATGGAATGCAGGTTTGCATGACTCCACCGGGTGAAGAACCCAGAGCAGCTGAGGTTCTGGCTAAGGGCGAGGGAGATGCAGAATGGGTATTGAAGAAAGAAACCAGAGATCGCAACGACAACCTCAGGACCAATCACGGAAACAAGGACAGCAGCAGCTCTCCATGCTTTCTCTTCTTTACATGTGTGTTTCTTTGCATGTACTTACTATTTTCTTCTTTTCTCTCCTTCCCATTTTTACTTCATGCACAAGTTGTTGGATGTCAATTTTATACTTTAGTCTTTAGGCAATAGAAATTGCACCTGGAGTGGGACTGAATAGGAGCAGTAATTAAAAAGGCAGCCATGGATACAGTGACTGTGGGGCTATGATTCTTATTTTGGGGAAGGAGTGGAAACACCTTTACTTATAAGATAGCTCTTGTTGGGTGGAAATAGATAATTGTTTTGATGATGTTCAGGAGTTCAAATATGTGTGCAGAGAAGAGTGCATATAGAAGCTGAATAGTCAAAGGAATTGACTGTGCTAGTTATCAGTTTATTACTTCTCAGCTCCAAATTCATTGTCTGCTCTGTAAAAATGCATCTGGGCCCTTTATTTATATTTTCTTTGCCAGCTGGCCCAATGTTAAGCTTTGTCAGTAGACGGCGCTCGAGAGACACTACAGGAGGAAAGTGTTTTGCTTCCTGGTTCTGGTATGCTCCATGGGCAGCTTCCTAGTGCTCAGCTCCTGCAGGGCAGAGGCCTCTCCACACAGGCTCCTACAGCTCTTGCAGCTTCTCCAGCAATAGGCTGCTGCAGGGCACAGTGACCAGCACACCCAGCAAGTTGGTGGCTTCTCCCAGCGCTCCCCCTGGGTGGTCTCACAGTGGAGTGCTCCCAGCAAGACGCCCTCCCATGAACTGTCTTCCCCAGCACCCTGAGGGTCGATTGCTTGCAACTTCCACCAGCGCTGAAACCTGGTGAGTTTTCTGCCATTCAGGGAGGCATGACCATGCCCATTCCAGCACAGTCTGGATCTCTCTCGTGGGGCGCTCTGCCTTAGGCACCCTATCTCACCCTAGGGGGTAGTGACTGTCCCTTATATCTGCTATTCCTGTATGTTTTAGAGTTCTCTTTCTTTCCAGCCAATCCCTTTCTACTCCAATCCACTTTTACAGTTAATAATTCATTATATTGTCTTCTCACCTTAAATTACTGTAATTTCATCTCCTGATGTGACCCAGACTGACTCCAAATTAAATGTACCCTCACTTCACCTTGCCCTCAGCTGTGTTAGTATACGGCCCGCAGCCACTCCATGCTAGCACGAAGGAAATAGAGGGAAAGTTGGACTAGAAGAAGACCATAATCTTAACCGCTTGTGGTTAAAATAGCGAACTTTCACAAATTTTACAAAATTCTATCACCATGTGAACACATTTCTCGTTCACCAGCCCAGACCTAGGAAGGGTCCATGCAGTGAGGGGTCCTGAACGTTAAGCTTCACGGTGAATCTAAAGCTGTATATATAATGTCTTCTTTGGTGGATTTTCCCTCAGAAAGCATTTCTAATTTTCCTAATTATTTCATCTCTGCCTCATCCTTACCCCCCATCCTCCTCTTCCTTTTATTGAATTGGGTTTGATCTTTTCTCATATTTTCCAACCAGCTCAAAAGTGGTGTCTTGGCGTAAGAAGTCTAAGGGGTGTCCCTATTACCTGTAACTGGACATGACCTGTCATCACAGAACTCGGTGACATCCTGGGAATCAAGATGGCATTTTAACAAATCCCATTGAAAAGGAAAAGTTGCCTTTCCTGCTGCTACCCCCAGCCCCAGCCCCACCCCTACTCCCATTTCTCATTTTTTCTGGATCTCTTCCAATGAAGAAAACAAGAATATCAGGTTTTCATTTGCAAAGTCTTGATCTTCAATTTGTTTTTCCTCTAAGAAAAGTGTTTTCCTCCTGAGGTTTGTGTGCCTTGGGGAATATTCTTTTTTTTTTTTATTAATGTTATGATAGATTACAACCTTGTGAGATTTCAGTTGTACATTTTTGTTAGTCATGTTGTGGGTACACCACTTCCCCCTTTGTGCCCTCCCCCCACCCCCCCTTTTCCCTGGTAACCACCGATCAGATCTCCTTATCAATATACTAACTTCCACCTATGAGTGGAGTCATATAGAGTTCGTCTTTCTCTGACTGGCTTATTTTGCTTAACATAATACCCTCGAGGTCCATCCACGTTGCTGTGAATGGGCCAATTTTGTCTTTTTTTATGGCTGAGTAGTATTCCATTGTGTATATATACCACATCTTCTTTATCCAATCATCAGTTTCTGGGCATGTAGGTTGGTTCCACGTCTTGGCTATTGTAAATAATGCAGCGATGAACATAGGGGTGCAAGGGACTCTTGGGATTTCTGATTTCAGGTTCTTAGGATAGATACCTAGTAATGGGATGGCTGGGTCATAGGGTATTTCTATTTTTAACTTTTTGAGAAATCTCCATACTGTTTTCCATAGTGGCTGTACCAGTTTGCATTCCCACCAACAGTGTATGAGGGTTCCTTTTTCTCCACAACCTCTCCAACATTTGTCGCTCTTGGTTTTGGATGTTTTTGCCAATCTAACGGGTGTAAGGTGATATCTTAGTGTAGTTTTGATTTGCATTTCCCTGATGATTAGTGATGATGAACATCTTTTCATGTGTCTATTGGCCATATTCATATCTTCTTTTGAGAAATGTCTGTTCATGTCCTCTGCCCATTTTTTGATCGGGTTGTTTGTTTTTTTGTTGTTAAGCAGTGTGAGTTCTTTGTATATTATGGAGATTAACCCTTTGTCGGATAAGTGGCTTGTAAATATTTTTTCCCAATTAGTGAGCTGTTTTTTTGTTTCAATCCTGTTTTCCCTTGCCTTGAAGAAGCTCTTTAGTCTGATGAAGTCCCATTTGTTTATTCTTTCTATTGTTTCCCTCAACTGAGGAGTTATAGTGTCCGAAAAGATTCTTTTGAAACTGATGTCAAAGAGTGTACTGCCTATATTCTCTTCCAAAAGACTTATTGTCTCAGGCCTAATCTTTAGGTCTTTGATCCATTTTGAGTTTATTTTGGTGTGTGGCGCCTTGGGGAATATTCTTGATAGGAAAGTGTTCTGTCCGCCACTGCATATCAGTTGTCATCACGTCAACAAATCGCTCTTGGATTTGAAAACATACCAGTGAGGTATTCAAAGTTAGATTACCATTAATGGCTGACGTGTTTTCTTGGGTAAATGAAGGAAATGATTATTATTAATTAATAAGTGTTTATATTTGGACATGAATTTATTTAAAATGAATCTTTGCCTAAAAGATTTATTAATCTTAAGAGTAGAGGAGTTTATTAATTAAATATGGAGCTTTTAGTGGGAATCATTAACATCCCTTGTTGAAATTTACAGCTTCTCTCTGTGTTTCCCATTTCTACCTTCTCCCAATGACCCTCACTATTTTTATTCATTCTTTGAACTGAACCATCCAGAATACATTCTCCAACTTGTCATCAGATTGTGGCTGAATTCAGCCATTTTCCCTCTCCAACCACTTGAGCAAGTTCAAACCCTATTCTGACTTACATTTTTTATGCCTAAAGCTGACATCAGCAAACGGAAAAAGAGGTTTCTTTGGGTAATGTTTAGTAGTTACTGAAAATCCATAGGTGTCGACAATAGTGTTTATGAAAAGTACCCTCTTAATTATATAGTCACATAATGATTGAATACCGTGCAAACATGCCAATCCAGTAAAATGTAAAGTTCTGGGTTTTGTTGGACAAATTTTAAAATATTTTGAGTGTTTACTTTTAAGGGAGGTACAGACTCTGTTGTCTAATTCTTTTGTGTATTATAAGCCATAGATATTTAGATGACAACACAAAAGTGAGCAGTTTGAACATGGATTTGTGCCTAGTTTAGTTGCTTAAATGTTTTCCCAGCCTTTATTCCCAATCTAATTTCAAGAGGCTTTGCTGTCAAAACTTTCAGAGGCTGAGGACAGATCAGTGTTGGAAAACAAGAAATGCCACCTCCTTATATGGTGACGCCATGTCAGACACATGGGACAAGAACTGAACAGAAGGGAAAATGATTTATTTTATTACATAATGTTTAGGGTCTGGTTCTTGTTACCTCGCAGTTTAGAAAGGACTGCATTGATTTGACCGAAGTAAATACATCAATGAAAACTTGAGAAGGAGCTGAAGGGGATGGATACGGCTTAATTAGGACTGTGTGGATGGTTCAAACTCTGAATAATTCCACACCGTAATACCAGTTACCTAGAAATGATAACCACTTCCTGTATGCATGGAAAGGACCATAAGATTTGCTGCCTTAAAGAAGATAATCTATGTTTTTAATTTTTACAAATCATTTAAGTATTGTACTATAAGTATATTTTTTACATAAATAACCACAAAAAATGTTGAATTGGAGTAGAAGAGTTAAGTATTAAATAAAGAAAATGTTTTCACAAGTAAGTTACATCCTAATTTACTTGGAGGGGTCAAGAAATTCTTTTTCTTTGCATATCTTGCAGAGTTGTTGGGAGGATTAGGAAAAATGTGCAAAGCACACAGTCCCAGCTCAATAGATTCATTGCTGATATGGTATTAAAGAGAGAATGGAAGTCGTAGAAAGAAGAAAAGTTGGAGTGATATTAGAAGGAATGAAATAATTCTTCTTGAAATAATTAAAGAATATGTAATATTCTTGTATAGGCAATAGGCAGTCAATTTATGAGCACATTAGGAAAAGTTCTGATGTGCCAGGAGAAAGTAAAAGCCTACTTTTGTTTATCCTAAGGAAGAAATGCTCTGTCCATAGGAATAAATTGGATTCTTGCAACCATTGAAGGTGAGCTCCTCAATGACATTAGATGGCATCGTGCCCCACCTCAGCATCCCTGCTAAGGGGAAGGCCTGCCTGCTATGGTCCAACCAGGCAAAGGGATTGCACTTCTCCAGAGGGAAATTCAGTCTGCACTTGGATGTTTCTGAGAAGGCTGCGGGGCTCCTAGTGGTCTTTAATGGGATTTTTGTGCTCATGCTCTGGTGGACCAAAATATTGTTTCTTTCCCAAATCCTCCATCTCAGAGTCAGATGTCAAATCTGTGGGCACATTTTCCCCTACAGGATGGAGAAGAGGAAGAGGCAAGAAAATCAAGGACGCGGTTACCAGTTTTCTTTCTTCTCATCCAAACGTCAGGTTCATGCTGGTGGTACCTGGAAGCACCGGGAGGAAGAAAGATGGGAAGTGTGCAGGCGGTCTGGGAGTGCATGCTCCACTTCTCTGTGATGGATGCAGCATGATGTGAGGGGAAGACCAGAACGTTTGGAGCAGGTCGGAGCTGAGTTCGAATCTTGTCACAGCCACATAATAACTATAACTTGGCCAAGTTACTTGGTATCTCCAGCTTTTATTTCAGTTGCATAACAGAGGTAATAATACCTTCCTTAGAACATGATCATGTGTAAAACAGAGATATTGTTGAAGTGCCAAGTACCAAAGTGTGTTCTGGAGATCACTTACCTCCAGGAGACGTAAATCTGTGCTCTCAGAACTAAAGTCCCCATGGTCAAATAAATGTGGGAAAAACCACTTTATTAAATTCCCTTCTTGGAAGTTCGCAACACACACACTGACAAGTGCATTAATAGCTCTGAGAAATTCTGCAGCAAAAAAGGAAACCTGGTTAACAGTTAAACATACCAACTTATTTGTTTGGGGCTTTTTTTTTTTTTCTCGGATCATCTCACTACATCCCATAGAACATTTTTACCTTATCATCGTTTGCCTTGGGCTGATACGGCACATGGAGCATGAGAGGTTTGTCAATAGCTGTTATCCGTGGATTTCTAAGAGAGCAACTTGAGGGTACCTAAGGATGGAAGCGTTGTCTTTAGTACAATGTAGAGCTAATAATTAAGATGGAAAGTTCCTGCAGGGAACAAGGCTAACGTAATTAGGTCATAGTTAATCTATGTGGCTATTTTCTTCTTGTCTCTTTATAGTGAAGTACGTCAATACTGGAAGTGCAAAAATTTGAATATATATTTTGGAATCACATAAATGATCTTTGACAAATTAAACAGACCCACATTCCTCTTAAGTTAAAGATAATATACTGTATTGTCTCAGTTTGTTTTGATTAATTTTAAAATAAGCCAGTTTAAGAACTCATTTGAAGCTTACCATTAATCAATTCCCCTAGTTCTTCAGTGATGAGATTTCCTTCCTGTATTTAGGAGAATAATTATCTGTTTTCTAATTAAGAACGGGAGCTCTGAAGCCAGATGGCCTGGGTGGACTCTCAGTTCCACAGTTTATCAGCCACGTGACCTTGGGCGAGCTATCTCATCTCTCCGACTTGAGTGTTTGTATCTGAGTAGTACCCACTCCAAAAACTTGCAAGAATTAATAAATTAACCCATGGAAGGAACTTGTTTCAGCACATAGTAAGAAGGCCATACATTTTAGTTTTTATTATCTATAGTTGAAATATTTCTATTTAGACATGCAACTAAAAATATTTATTTATCAAAAAACTAATCTACTCTGGGCTGAGCGTGGTTCTAAGTGCTTTACAAATCTAATCCTCATTCTTATCCCATGAGGTAGATACCCTCATTTTCTCCATTTTATGAATTGTGGAACCGACCCACAGAGAGGTTAAGTGACTTGCCACAAGTGACACATCCATGAGGGCAGAGCTGGGACCCGACCCCACACAGCTGAGACTCTGCTCCTCCTCGTGTGAAATGAGGTGATGGACAAGGAGCAGGAGACAGGCAGTGACTCCTCAATTTTCCAGCATAAAAGGGATATTTTCATCCCCTTCTCTTGGCTCAGGGCTTGAAATACAAATAATTTTCTATCTTGTGTCACGAAATCAGTGAGTGAATTTTCACTCCTATTGATGTTGCATGTGTAAGGGATTTACCATGATAGATCTCTGGTTTTGTAAAGCTTTAGGTTCAAGCCATCTTATTGTTTTCACTGTGACATTCCGGAGGTAAGTTGAACTTTCTCTCTCCTCATCCTCCTCCTTAGTGACATGAATTCCTGGCGTACTCTGTTCCTGTCATCATTGTCTACTGTCCATACAAAACTTACTGCACATTTCAAGTTTTTCATTTTTCTTGTCTTTGACGTGCATCTTTGATGGTAGTACATAAAATTGTGGGCATGCACACATACTGTCCTCTCTCTCATGGAAAAATGCCAGATACTTTATTCCAAAAAAGAGGTTTTTTGGAGATGTCTGAGTTGTTCTAATCTCATAGAGACTTTTTAAAAAGGCTGGTTTCAGTAGCCAGCCTGGTGGTGTAGTGGTTAGGTTTTCACGTTTTGCTTTGGCAGCCCAGGGGTCATGCATTAAAATTCTGGGTGCAGATGTGGGCACCACTCATCAGCCATGCTGTGGTGGTGTCCCACATACAAAAAAGAGGAAGATTGGCACGGATGTTAGCTTAGGGCCAATCTTCCTCTCCACACACAAAAAAGGGCAGATTTCAGAAGCACATCTTAGGCTGAGGAGGTGTCCGTTTTGTAATCAGATAGACCTGAGGTAAGGGCAAGCCTCTTTATTTCTCTTTGGAGCTGTGAGATTTTGGCCAAACTATTAACTTTTTTAAACTTCTATTTCCTTCCAGAGTTGTAGACTCAATAAGACGACGCATGAAAAACGCTTAGCTTGTGCCAGACACATAGTAACTGTCCCCAAAACATTGGCAATTCTGTTATTTTAATAATAATGCAAATAATGTTCTTTTGTATGTAAGGCCTGTTCAGATAATTTCACTTGAGTACTGCGTAGAACACTTGGGTGATAGTAACAGTATTTTTTCCTTTAACCAAGATTTTTAGTGATTTTTGTTTTGTTTTGCTTTTGAAAAGGTGCTAATTCTCTTTCCCACCTCTAAGTTGTTTCTATAATACCCCAGATAAATCAGACCTAGCCAGAACCTCTTAATCAGAACATTTACGGAGCATGACCCTCCTTGTTCTCAGAGAAGTCATTTGTTCTTCCAAGTCCTTGCTGTATAATTTATTTGTATACAGAGGCTTTGGAAAATTGAACACACAAATGTTTCACTTTTATGTTATATAGCCATGGTCAAATATAAACTCATCATGGGGGGGGGAGGGGGTGCACGTGCATGCGCACACACGTGTTTCTAGCTCTCTTCTGCTCAAAATCATGAGGCTGAAATTTTAAAATAATGCCTGTCAATTTAATCTTTACATAGTGCCCCCTACAGGAATAACAGGACTCTTAGTGAGCTGAGCGATCACCAGGCACTGTGCCAGCTGCTTTTCCTAAATTACCTTGATTCGCGCATCTTATTTCCCCAATCTGACAAATGAGAAAACGGCAGTTCAGAGAGTTTAAAGGACTTGAGCAAGTCTTTAGAACTTACAAGCACCAGAACCAGAATCTACATCCCGATTCTTACGTCCACAGCCTGTGCTGTGACCACTTCCGCTTCTGTGCAGCATCTCCGCCCATTCGGAACGGGCATTGCGCGCACGCTCCGAGACGGCTCTGCTCTGTGGTACCAGAGGGTTTCCATTTTTCCTTATTAAAAGTTTGCTGGTAATATTTAATATGTTTGTCTTTTAATATCACGTGGTAATAAAAGTTAAGGCTGTTTTAAAGCCTAAATCAATGAGTGATAAATATGGTGCAATAAAAGATAGATGTAACTGATAAAATAAGAGGAAAAGTGATTACAGTGAAGCGGCAGCACTCATAAAGTCTTTCAATAAGTAAATCATTCAAATAGCAGCAGACTTTGCTCTCTGCATTAATGCCGTATACGGGAATACTTGTGCCCCGTTCTTGGCCATTATGTTTTCCCTAAATTAATTCCTAGAGAAATTATAGGCAAATAGCACCCTCCCTGCAGCGCTTTTTTTTTTATGCTGTAAGATAAGGATTAAGAAACCCTGTGGCCCAGTAAGAAACCTATTTTGTAGTCTCTTTGTACTGATAAAATTTCTTCTGGCACTGAACGCCCACTGTCAAAAATACTATAACATTTTACTAGTTTGCAAAAGATGAAAATGTTACCAGATGTTAAATTCAGGGAGCAAGTTAACAACTTCTGTTTTCAAATGGGTAGATTTCCATCTTAAAAAGAAATAAAAAGACTCCGTTTGCCAGGCACAGTAGAAAAAAAAGGCGAGTCATTTCTGACTTGAATTTTATAATTATTTAGTCTCCCAGGATTGAGCTTTTGAATAATGGGATATGTGCTAATTAGCTTAATTCCCAATAGGCTTTCTAAATGCCTTCTTTTGAACCCAAAAGGCTTGGGTTTCCAGAACAAAGTAATTAAATAACTTCCACCCAGTGACATTATGGCCACAGATGGGACATGCCTTAATGCAGGAAATCTTACTATTGTTCGTTTGTTACATATCTTTGGCTCTCCCGTGACGATGTCTCTCCCATCGCGGCCTGGCTACTTAGCATAAAAGGTTTATTAAAAGGAAAGCATCTCAGAGGTCATTTCCTCACCTGACTCGTTAATCAGGGCTGGCATTTTCACCTAGTCCTGCCATGCTCCACCTGAGTAGGACTAGTATATCGCAGCCACACAGAAAATGTAAGAGAAGAATAGGAAAACGAATACGTTCATCAAGTGAGTGTGGGCCTATGTTTTTATTTGTCTTTTGATGGATTGCACAGGATTCTTGGGGAAACACACGTCGCATTTTTCATCTGTATCCCAGAAGGATCTTTCAATGCTTCACCTTAGGTTCTTCAAAGAATAATTCTTCGGTTCAGTAATAGCCATAGAAACCTTCTCCTCTGATATCCAAGGGTAGTGAGGAACTCTTCTTTTGATTAAGAAATGCTCAGGCGATTAAAGACTGTTACAATAGATGAAATAGGGAGAGCATGTCAATCGCTTCATATGAAGTCAGGCCTATATTATAGACAAAATTGAGTTAGGTGTAAAAGAATATTTGACTCCACATATTAAAACATGCAGAGTGTTCTTTACTCACTTTGTGTAATTTTTCCTCTCCGTTCTTCCTGTGATATGCTAATAATTTCAATCCATATTTGAAACATTGTTGGTGGAGACAGTATCAAAATGATCAGAGATGAGCTCCATATTGAAACATCAAGTTGGTAATGTGAGAGTTGTTGCTTGAATACACGATGGGTGGTTTTGTTGTAAATCCTGAGAACTTTGGTGTCAGGGATTTATTTTTCTGATGGTGTCTGTTAGAATGTCTGCAGTTTTTTGAGTACTTGTATCTTATCATATGAAACGGGACAGTGAAGATGTGGTACTGAAGGCATTATCATACTCCATGTGGGGATGCAAATAAAGAATCATTAATCTGCTATTACTCTTTCAGGATGCTTTAAAATTAAGATAGAATAATATTTCAGTTAAAGGTACTACCTTAAAAATGAATCATGCAGGTGCAACTTCACTGGAAATAAACATAAGCACATGTGAAAAATGCCCTTCAGCCAGGAAGTAATTTGTCGATTTTTCAATCTATATTGCAATGGAGTTAAAGCTGCATTTATACCACACTATTCATTCAATAACTTTCTAGTGAAGTTTGGGGTCTATATGAGGGATCCTATTGCTGACCCGTGCGCGTCTCTCCTGAACTCTAGACCCACTCCTACTACCGTCTCTCAATTTTCTCCTCTCTCCCACCATCCCTCCGTTCTTTCTTCTCTAACTAGAACTGAGCACTTACTCCCTACCAAGCATTATGTCATGGGCTGTGTGGCATCCTTGGAATTTAAAACCTAAAGGGGAGACATATTAAACATATAATTTCATAAACACATGTACCGTTACAAAAGGGTTAGTGACACACTTAGATTTTCTCACAGAAACTTGATCCTTGTGTTATCTTTCTTCTCTCCATTATGGGTACCACCATCCTGGGAATCACATACACGTGAAATCCAGGACTTCTAGACTCTTTCCTCTCTCCTTAACATCCAACCTCTCAACTGATCAGGTCAATTACACCTCCTTAACACGAGTTGGACGGGTTGCTCCTGTTAGTTTCCCCTGTTCCTGCCTATAGCATGTCATTATTTCTCTCACCTGGATTTCGATAATCATAAAACTAGTCTCTTTTCCTTCAGTGCATCTCCCCTCCAATACAGCCTTCATATTCCTTTTCCACTACCAAATATGTATTGAGTGCCTATTTGTGCCAGACATTGTGCTAAAATTCTCTTCTTAGCACATTTATCGGATAACATCTCCCCTATTCCCAAATTTATAAACTTCTGATGGGTTATCATAGCCTCTGGGGAAAATGTCTGACTCCTGGGCATGGTATCTATAGTCTTTCAGACTAAGCTCCAGTATTTCCTTTATTCTTCTTTTTCTTTCTTTGTTTCCCTCCCTCCCTCCCTTCCTCCCTTACTTCCTTTCCTCCTTTCTTTCTTTTTTGCCTCTCTCTCACTAATCTTCACCAGTATCCTTTACCTTACCCAAACTTTTCATTACTCTGGGTCTTTTCAAGTATCTGTTTCTGTGCTTCTCATCTAATCTCCAATTGACGAGTTTTTACTTATCCTTCAAAACCCGATTTTAATTCTTCTGTCCTCGTTGAAGTGTGTGCTGACTTTCCCCCTTGTTTATGCATCTGTTTTGCACTATCACATTGTATTTATATGTACATCGCTTGCATTAGACACCAAACTCTTTAGGGTCTGAGACTGTGTCCCATTTATTTTTGTGTCCCAATGTCTGTCTCCTCATGCACATGCTAGATGCCCAATAAATACCAAACATACCACTCAGAGACTTAAGGAATTGGCATTCAGTTTGTTTTCATTTATCAAACAATCAGTTGTTACATGTTTGGCATAGTCACTACTTAACTGGTAAAGGGGATTATTTTATTACTAATATTTAAATAAGCATCCTATGAAAGTGGAAATGTCTAACCAGTGTCACACATAAACCCTGAGACTATGGAGGTTTGTCTGGGGAGGCATTCCTGTCCTAGCCTGTCCTGCTTGGAAGGGACAAAGGAGCTAGCAAGTATCCGATGTATCTGGGAGAGAGAAGATGAAAGCAGACTAAGAAGAGGTAGTTTTACTTGCACAGCTAAGTGGGGAGAAGATGATCTCTGGGTACACAAATCTTAGAATCCGTATTTTCTTCCCATGATGAGTGCCTTCCCAAACTTGCCTGTCTTCTCCTTCGAAATTTGGCACAGTGAGCTTAATTATTCTACTACAGTTTACAGATTAAGTTGTCTTGTTGTGCACAATTTTCCGCCATGATGCTCTCTATTAAAACACTTACTTTGTGCTGTATTATTTGGTACTTACAGCTGTGCCACCCTGATATTGTTTTCCTGATATAGTTGTGTGTGTGAGTACTGTGTGCACGCTTGTGCTTGTAAATAGGGGAACAGAGATGCATGGTGCCCTGTCCTGTCAGTGACACAGCAGAGATTTACTGCTTGTAGAAGCGGAAGGTTCATCTTCCTGCTTCCTGAAGATTAGCCACGCACTTGATGATGCATTTTCGTTGGTCTGTCTGAAGAGTCTCGCTAGTCTTTTCATTTGGCAGTTGAACATCACAGTTGTTTATTGTCTCTTGCAATGAAAAGCATAGTTAGATTTCATTAAATAATAAGTGTAGGAAATGCAGGATTATGTTATTATTGCTCAGACCTGTCACTGCTTAGCCTGGTTGGCATATCGTGTCTATCTTGTTCTCCCAAAGCAAGGTGATTGACAACAATGAGGATAAGTCTGTGGCTGAAGCATCAACACTCAGACCAGGAACAATTTCTCTGTCCTATAGGATTGCTCTCTAAGGTCAATATTGCATCTGAAGGCAGCTTCACTTTGAATATGACAGAGAGGTTACGTAGAAGACCACAGGGGATCCACTGGTTCCTGGAATAAGTAATAAGAACTGAAACAGTAATCTTTTCCTCAAGTGCAAATTTGACAACTGAGCTATGTCTGACTAATATTGAACATCCATATCGACCTGTTGAGGTCGATAGTTGGGCTTAGTTATGCTCTGTATTGACTGCTTACATTTTCTAAATGAGAAAGAAATGGCCAAATGGGAAAATTCAATTGCACCTGGAGAAAGGTTGGTTTCTTTCCCATTTTTTTTTTTTGAAGAGTGGTTTGATTTTATATGGTACATGAAGGCTAGTTTTTGAAAATTTGGTCTTCGGTTTATTTTGCTTGCATGAATTAATCCTATAGAGATCAATGTATTTGTAGGGGAATTAGGGTGCAACAGTGATTTTCATAGAACTGTAAATCTTGGTCTAAGTTGTTTTTATAAACCAAGAGATCATGCAGCGTAATGAAAAGAGCCTTTGGCTTTGGATCCATAGAGATTTGAGGCTGAGCTTTGGCTCCGTTTATGCTAGAAGACGTCCTTGGACAAGTGCCTTAAGCTATTTGGTTCTCATTTTCTTAATTAATAATAATATAGCAGAAATCTTCTGATCTAATCCAATTAGGACTGGTTGTTGATTAATGAAAAAAATGGTTTAAGTTAAAATGACATCTGTACAATGCAAAATTTTAATTTTACTTAAAATGTCTAAAAGTCCGTTCATCCAACAATCTTTTGATGCCAGACCAATGTCAAGTCTTTGATTAGGTTTTACCGACTAGCGTGAAATATCTTACCTAAGTTTTATCTATAATGTATTGTATAGACTTCTCGTTTTTATTTATGTAAGGTGGGAATAATAAAGAGGCTCACAGAAGAAACTCGATAAAGTGCCTTTTGATATAGGTTAGAATTTATCTCAATTCTTTATATTTATCACATCTACGCCAAATTTAATGGTAATTTATTTTAGCAACTAGCCTTGTTCAGGTCTTTCCTAGAAATAACAAGCCTCTTTTTCTTCATATATTTTAACATTTAATCAGGTTGCATAATGACAATAACAAGTACGATGGGCAAGAAGCGAATGTGTGTACAGATGCAGCTGATTCTTGCTAAGCATCCGTCTCCATTGCTGAGAGCTGACAGCACCTCACCAGGGCAGACGCAGAGCTGCTGTCCAATTGCAGGTGTGAGCCACAGATATAATTTTAAATTTTCCAGAAGCTACATTAGAAAGGAAAGAGAAAAAAGTGAAATTAGTGTTAATAATACATTTAACTCAATATATCATTTCAACAAGTAATCAATATAAAAATGATTGACATATTTACTCTTTTTTCATATGAAGTCTTCAATATGTGGTGCATAATTTACACTTGTAGCACATCTCGATTCAAAGTAGCCACATTGCCAGTGTTCAATAGTCACCTCTAGGTAGAGTCTACCATATTGGAGAGGACAGCTCTAGAGGCTAGCCCATTATTCACAAGTGGTGAGTGCACCGTGGGCTTCGGTCCTTATTTGTGCCAGAGGGATGGACAGCGTGGGCGATCCAATGAGCAGTTCAGGAATATCTGTTGAGGCAAGCTATACATGACCTACCTCCCAGGCTTGTTATAAGGATTGCTAATATCGAGAATCTACTTTAGGCAATCAGTGCACTCTGCACATTCCATATGCCATGTCCGTTAATCCTCACCACGGCACTAGGAAACAAGTATTATTAGTCACATCTGAAAAACTGAGACTCAGAGAGGTTAAGAGACTTGGTGATTATAAGGCTAGTGAAGAGTGGAGCCATTGAAAAACTAGGGTTTTCTAGCTCTAAAAGCATTGTTTTAAGAGAAGGTTGGTATTATTTATTGTAATAATGTTAACGATAATAATATTAACTATGATAATGATGATGTATATCTGACCCGTAGTCGTCAAGTTCTCCATCTGTCTCATGTTGTCTTTGATGACCCCAAATTGTTTTTTTTGCAACCACCAATCCACAGTAACTGAGTGGAGAGCATCATGGAAGCTGCAGTTGTTCAAACACCTTTCTGCTCCCAGCTGGGAGTATTTGCTAGTAGTGTTCCCTGGTTTGGCATGCCTCCCATCATCACCTTCCGTCTCCCTAGTTCACAAATTCAGGTGACATACTGTCTCCTGCCTGAGGCTGTCCTGAGCTCTCTGCTTACAACAACCTCCTTATTTGCTCTTAGCAGGAATTGGACTGTTAATTTTTTTCCTTGGAAATATTGGTTGGCTCCCCTCCTAGACTGTTGTCTTGATGCCTTAAGTGTCTTTAACATTGTACCAGTTTCTTTATTGCCTCCTTAACAAATTACCACAAACTTGCTAGCTTTTAACAACAGAAATATATTGTCTTATACTTCTGGAGGCCAGAAATCTGGACTGAGTCTTGAGGGGCTAAATCAAGATTTCAGCAGAACTGCTCTCCCTTGGGAGGCTCCGGGTTGGGGGAATCTGTTTCTTTGCCTCTTCCAACTTCTGGTGGCTGCCAGCATTCCTGGCTTGGGCCACATTACTCCAGTCTCTGCTCCCTTTATCACAACACCTTCTCCTCTTTGGTTTGGAGTGAAATCTCCCTCTGCCTCCCAATATAAGCATGTGATTACCTTTGTGCCCATCCAGATAATCCAGGGTGACTTTCCCATCTTGAGATCTTTAATTTAATTAAATCCACAGAGTCCTTTTTGTCATATAAAATAACATACAAGGATTCCAGTGATTAGGACCTTGATATCTTGAGGGGCCATCACTCAGCCTACTACAAGCATTTTGAAGGAAGGGAACAATGGTTAACACCTCTTTTTATCCATTTGGCACCTTGTTTAGTGTTATGCTTAAAATAAGTGCTTGGTAGATAGCTGTTGCTTGTCGATTTTGCTATGGATCTTTGGTAATAAGGTTTCCATGTCATTAAGAGCGAACGTGGGCTTGTCCTGTATGTAGGCAAAGGTGTGGTTGATGAATAAAAATGTAGGATGACTGAGTTTAGGAAAGAAATTAACTTCTTTTCCCAAAGAAGTCTTAAACCTCTTGATTTTTCTTCTTCAAAAACTGGGTGGTGAGGGCACAGTCAAGCATTCTGTGCTGCCCAACTCCAGAGGGCCTTAGGCACGTCAAATTTTATGCTTCTGGTGTGTCCTGGAGAACACATTCAATACACCGTTGTTACAGTGAGAATGATGCTTGCTGGACTTGCACAAAGGGACAATGCTGTCACAGGGAAATGTAATCAATGTGGCAAATTTTCTGGTACTAATATTTAATATTAATCTCATAAAATATTTAAGGTTAAGGAGCAAAATTATTTTGCAATTTCTTTGTTTTTCTGATGTGCTAGCTCCATTTCCCAGGACTGTAGTATGGGACACGTTTTGAAAGAAAATATTTCTATTATGCATGAGACCTAAATGTTGGGGACTTGTATGGATTTGGGGTTTAGGATTATGATTTCAGGAGAGAATGGGGGTTGAAATCCTGACAACTGTCATGCTGAAAGGATATTATAGTTAAATTTCCCCCCAGAGGAAGCCTGCCCTCTGTCTTCTGGTCCCATGACCGGTGAGTTAGTGGTCCCTCTGTGGGCACCCATATTATGCAGTGACTTCCTCCACTGTGGCACGTTGACACCCACCCTTCCATGGAGCTCACCATCTAATACAAACAGCAATTCTAATCAAGCCTATGTTTTCTGTGTTTATGATGTACCAGGAGCTGTTCTAAACACTACATGAGTTCACACACTTCACCCTTTCCACAACCCCACGAGGTAGGTACTATTCATATCCTTATTTCACAGATGAAGAAACGGAGATACAAAGAGGTTAAGTAAGTCCTACGAGGTCACACGGCTGGCATTTGAACCATGGTGATCTGACGTTAGGACTCGTTCTCTTAATGTTTACATTATCGTGCTTCTTGGCCAGTGATTGTGATATCGGGATGTTGTGATACACACGTGGGCCTTATGCTGATGAGTGAATTTAAGACTGGTTTTGAGAAAATGGGACAGGAATGGGTAAGCACTTTGTAAATGGGAAGTTCAAAATGCTACTATAATTATCTGAGTGTATGTTGGAATATGTATTGTATAATTAGATGAATATAGATGAATATATAGCCGAAAGGAATAATAAAGGAAGCTCAGTGGAACCTATCTCAGTTCTGAGATGCTGAGGATGGCATGCACTGTATGTGTGTGTGTGTGTATAAAGGTATATAATTTTTAAAATACTTGTATATGCATAAAAAATTTAAAAAAATATGTGTGTATATATATATGTATATGTGTGTGTGTGTGTGTGTGTGTGTGTATGTCTTTTGTACCAACAAGCGGATCTAGAAGTATGAAATGGAGATTTCCATCTACCTGGCAAAGCCCCTGACCATGCAGGGAGAGGTGGCAGAAGGGAGCTCCAGGCAGAGATGATGAAGGTGATCCCGTCTGGAGAGAAGAGAGAATCTGCCAGGGTTAAGATGGAGTGAACTATCGGTGCTAGAGATGAGATTACGAAGGTGAAATGAGGATGGAGATCTTTACGTTTAAAGCTTTTAACCCAAAGCTTACCATAGAACATACAGAAACATAGCCATTTGATTCACGAATAAATCAATATACACACGATACATGGGATGTTTTGTTGTTGTTGTTTGTGGATTTTTCCAAAGTTTCTGAACCTGTGGACAATGAAATTCCATAAAGTTCTCACCTACAGCATCTAGGGAAAACTAATTTTCAAGGAATTAGGAGCATCTTTGTGAACCTGGGCTGCATGTAATGATCTTTGACTCCTCAGACAGCAGCCCGCAAATTTGCAATAGCTCAGACCCGTCATTATGGTAATGGCTTATCAGTGTACTGAGACATGTGCGCGTCCTTGTTAACAGAGATCCCTAGCTGATAGAATCCTGGGTGAAAGTTTACTTTTTGTTTTTCTTTTCTCCATTTAGTAACGTTTCCTTTCGATATCCATATCCAGGACTGTGCTGGAACCAAAAAAAATTCTTGGAATCGGCTTCTAAATGCAAAGCACAGCAAATAAATAAATAAATATAAAAAAATAAATAAGAGATGCTTGGGGGCCTGTTTTGATTTGTTTTTAGCCGTGGCGGTAGCTGATTTTGTTGGGTTCTCGGGGGACCGTGGATGGGAGCACATGAAAGCTGACTTCTAAAGTTTTCCTTAAAGAAGCCTCAGAGATGTGATAAAATTGCCTCAGAAGAGGATGGTTCTCTCCAGAAAGCACAAAAAAGGTAAAAGGGGATGAAATCAAAGCAGAAAGAAGTGAAAACATTACAATAAAAGGCTCATATGTTAAGGAATGTCATTTGGGCTTCGGGGATGGGATATGAATGAAATGGAGATGCAATGTTGAAATCTTGAGGACCACGGAAAACAAAAGGCCTTTGAGGAAAGAACTGGCATCCTGAAGGCTGGGGGGCTGTTTGCTTAACAAGGAGGATCTGTGCTCGATCTAAACACTCATTTAGACTGGATGAAATAGTGAAATAAGGAATTCATTTCCGCTGTATTCAGTGCATATGCCCTTTAGCCTTACCTCTGAGTCTCTCCATGTACCTCCCGCACAGAAAAGGCTCAACCTGGAACCACGGTTTAAAAGACCTGACGTGAACACAGCATTAAATTCAAATTCTAGAACTGACTTTCCGAGAGACCTTAGGTGAATCACGTCGTATTTCTCCCACTTCCAATTCCTTCCTTCCTTTGGAAATTGGGACTTGCACGGATGCATGAATTAAAACTGAGTTTGAGAAAAATGGGCGAAAATTTGTAAACACTTTGTAAATGAAAATTGGAAAATTCCTCTGGCTTCAGTTCTACAAAGACCACATAGCGATGTGGAAATGTCAAGGTAACAAAAAAAAAATTCAAATTATACATATTCTAGGACTACCACTCAGAAAAAAGAGGAAATAATTGCTATGATAGAGACAATGACTGCTTTTTCTTTGTGTTTTTTTCTTTTTAAAGATTGGCACCTGGGCTAACAACTGTTGCCAATTTTTTTTTTCCTGCTTTATCTCCCCAAACCCGCCCTGTACATAGCTGTATATCTTAGTTGCAGGTACTTCTAGTTGTGGGATGTGGGATGCTGCCTCAACGTGGCCTGACGAGCAGTGCCATGTCCGTGCTGAGGATCTGAACCCTGGGCTGCCGCAGCAGAGTGTGTGAACTTAACCACTCGGCCACGGAGCCGGCCCCTCTTTGTCTTGTTTTAACATGACTTATAACAATTTTCAACAGGTGATAGAGTGAAAAATAAATTGACACATGGATGCCACGATGGAGAGGTGGTGTCTTCCTCCTTCAGTTTGTCAAGTCCTTACCCCATGCACAGTTTGGAAATACTGAGATGATAGATTTCTTGTGCTCACAATATGTCAGAGGGAACCTCTGCCCCAACAAGGGAGAGATGAGATTCTTTAGAGGAGAAACGATGGGCAAAGCCACTACCATACCCATGGCTTTATCCTGCTTATTTATACCCATTTCTAATAACAGTCCTACCACCCTCAATTTCTGTGCACACGGGATCTCCTAAGGAGGATATTTTGAGTAGCACCGAGAAGATGCCTTCCCACGTTATCTCCCCTGTTAAGGAGTTTTCTTTGTCTTAAGAACTCCCTTTCTTAAAGGTTCTCTTTGAAAATGTTAATAATCCCAAGAGTGGAAATGTAGCAAATTACCAAGCCCTTAGTATGAATTAGTTCTTCACTCTGACGTGGGGAACACTCTGCTTCTTGCTATTTCAACTCTAGATCTCTTGCCCAGACCTCTTTAGTTACTGTCCTAACTAGGACTTCCTGACTCCAGCAGCTCCGCTTTCCAAACCATCTTCCCCTCTGCTACTAATCTCTTTCTAAAACTCAGATTAAATGTATTATTCACATTCTAAAATGCGTTGCCTGTAGCAAATTTTCTTCTGTTTTTTTATTTTTTATTTTTAAGGAAGATTAGCCCTGAGCTAAAATCCACCACCAATCCTCCTCTTTTTTTTTTTTTTTTTTGCTGAAGAAGACTGGCCCTGAGCTAACATCCATGCCCGTCTTCCTCTACTGTATATGTGGGGTGCCTGCCACAGCATGGTTTGATAAGTGTTGCATTGGTCCACACCCAGGATCTGAACTGGCGAACCCTGGGCTGCCAAAGTGGAGCGTGCAAACTTAATCTCTGTGCCACTGGGCTGGCCCTCAAATTTTCTTTTAAATTAAGTTTACAGTCAATTTGATGGGTCATAACAGACTTTAACAAAATGAAATAGAATAGAATTAAATAGGATAGAAATATCAGTGTTTCACAAATTGAAAGCATAGGTTTTGCTATGTAAAACTTTAATTTTAACTATTACATGTATATTTGAACTGGGCTGCCTGTAGAAAGTATTTCTTTTGTGCACTGTGGTTGGAATTTTGAAAGCCACTGGTCTATAAGATATAGTCCACTTCAGTGTGGAGTATAGGGCCTTTCCCAGATGGCCTTCCCAGCCGTCTCTCCCTTGCTCCCCATTCTTTTAGACATATTATCTAACTGCCTTATGCCTCACACAGACCCATGAATGTGTTCTATATCTTGGTACCTTTGTTGATGCCTCTAGCCCATTTCTCTGCTGGATGAACCTTCAAGGTTTGGTTCAGATGTCATTTCCTCTGTGTTCCTCCCAGGCAGAATTAAGTACTTCCTGTGGCATTTTGGGCCTCTCTCTCACAGCACTTCTCACATCCTGTTACATTTCGTTGTCATGTCTCTGCGATGAGAAACTTACCAGAGAACAACCAACTATAATGTCAGGCTCTCAATGTCTATTAAGTGAAGTAGAAAGACAAACGAAATAGTAACTCTTGTAAAATACAGAAAAGCTATTTTGACTTCATAATTATGGATTTTGAGGAAATCTTGAAGGAAGCAACATGTTTAAGGCAGGAGACTGGCAGGGAGCTTCCACTCACCTAATGGTGGTGGAGAGTTACATGGCGGAGTAAGGTGTAAAGTAGACAAATGGTAGATGGTTAGTTCTGAGGGAGAAAACTTTTACACAAACTGCTCATTTTTTTAAGTCCAAGTCAAAGATACTTGTTATTTTTCAATATTTTCACTGAGTGGTAATAAAAATGTCTGTGGCATAAAATAATTGGTAATAATTGCAGATGGATTATCCAATGAACCTTAATATCTCAAATATTTTGTCACTTTCTTCCTCAGTGACTTGGCTAGTTCTGAGGCATTTTTTCTTTAAGTTACAAATGTTATTTTGTTTACTTTTCTTTCCAATTTTTATTATTTTTGGCATAAGACAATTTTTATTTCAAAAATGTGAAGAATTTCTACATTTCGCAGTTAATTTCTTGTGAGAAAGGAAACTGCTCACAGAGGGTTAACCAATAATCATTTCTACACCTGACAAACTTCCTGCAAATCGAGCTTTAGTTCACTAATCTCTGCGCTTACTCTCATTAACGCAGTTCACTGGAGATTTGTGTGTTTATTTAGGTGTTTTCTGTTTTGTCACTGAAATGTGTTACTCTTTCCATTCCTTGCAGATTGATAATCATCAGACCTATGGTTGATCTAATTTGAGTTGAATGAAGCAGAACTAGATTAATTCCAGAGGGAATTAGAATTAGTAAGGACAAAAAGCTTGTGTTCAAATTTTATTTTAATGAAAGCCTGACACAAATTAGAATATAGATATTGCATGTTGCTCAGTTCGATTCATTTTAAGGGAAAAAGACAGCCCTGGATCTTTGGTAGAAAAACAGATCTCTTTCTCTTTCTTGAATGTCAAGAAACATTTGTAAAATATGGCTGCACGTTTGTGGTTAATTTTCTTTTGTGTTTTTCATTCATGATGAATTGCTTTCCTCATTTGTTGCTGTGGCTCTTCAATTTTCCCCCATTTCTTTCTCCTCCTTTTTGCTTCTCTCCAATTTTCTCCCTTCCTCCCCTTTCCTATTTCCTCGGCTCTCCCTCTTTCTCCTTTGCTCGCTTTCCTCCATACAGTGTTGTTTAAGCATGCTGTAAACTTACTCATTCCCCAAAGGCAAAAATAGCTATCTGAGCAACACTTTGTCAGCATAATACATTTACAGAATGCATATTTATGAATCTTTGAGCTTTTATTGTTCCACAGGGCAAATAAAAAACATGAAAAGTAGCAATATAGTGTTTCAAAGGTCCCTCAAGGAAAACAAAAGTAGCTGCAAATAAATTTGGAAAAAGGTTCTTCTGTAAAAACAGGACCTTGAATTTGTGCATGCAAAATGTTGAATAGTGGAAACCATTTTTGCTCTTCCTTCTAAACTAAGACTTAGGAAATCTTAAACTTTTTAATAGGTCTAGCCTCTTAAAGTTTGGAAAAGAAAATAATTTTAAAAGAGGATTGGACATAAATGTTTATAATCCAGAGAATCTTAAAAGAGCATGTTGCATTTGACTGTAATAAACAAAAAAGGGGGAAGGCGGGGGACTGAAATTGAAAAGCCCGTCTTATTTCCAAATTGCAAGTTTGGCTTCCAGCATGGAGTGGTGTACTAAATTAGCCAGATTAAAGAGCTTGGGAGTAGAAATGAAAATCTTATAAAACATCTTCTGATGGTCTTATTTTAATGGATCTTAGCAGGGCAATTAAATTCTTATTGTGTTCCCCAACTCTGCAAAATGAATAGATTATTAATATTTAATGTCTGGTGGGGAAGAGGCCGCATATTCCACTGACTATGTCCAGACAGAGTGGGTTAAACTGGAGAAGGTGAGAAGCATAGAGATGAGAATTGGGGTAGGGGCACCCCTAAACCCCAAATTGATTTAGTTATCAAGACCAGGGGGTGGGGTGGTCTTTTCAGGATCGTCTCTGACCTTCAATACATTCTGTTATTGATGCAGTCAACTTCAAGCTCTCAATAAACGAAATACCGTATCGCCAAGATCTGTGTCTAAAAAGCATCAAAATGGAGCCTCCAATTTTGAGGGTCCTGCAGTTTGAACAGTTAGGAATGGAAGATTCTGTCTATAATAATTACCCAAAAGTCAACCTTCAATCACTGGGCAAACAGGTCTCGGGAATGAACTGTGCCTAAATTAGGGACTGAGTTTCAAACAGAGAATAAACGGAAGCTAGGTTCTAAATTTTATTTAAAGTCAGAAGAATTGTAGACTTCTTGGATTGAGGGTGTTTATAGTATTTGATGTCCATCGAAGAAAATGTGCCAGAGATTGGCACATCCCTGATGACCCCATTCATCTTGTCATCGAATGCTTTCGGTTTAAGTCCACAATAACACTCAGAGAGAGATTTTTTCTGTAGAGGACAGAAGGGAAGCCCTAGTCCCCAGCCTTAGTCCATACCTGACTTCAGTAGTTATCTGGGCTCCACCTCCATCCAATCAGGTCGTTGCCTTCCATTCCACACAAAGAAAAAACCCCAAGTAGCGACAATGTCTAAGTCCTAACAGCTTCTTAGCCAAGACAAGGTAAGGAGGAGATTTTCTTAATTCTTAAGTTCCCTAGGAAAAGTCACAGTCCTTCTCTCTCACTTTGTTAGTAAGAAAATAAAGTCTTGGCAATGAAATTACAAAGCTTCCATCAAACACCAACTGGGAGAAGAATAGTAAGAGCTAAAGAGAGCAGATATGCAGCCCTATATAGCTCCCATCTACTAATGTACCCAGGACCTCACTGGTAGACAATGGGTATGGCTCATGTTAATAATGTAAATTAAAGTTTAGTCTTTATGAATTGCCCTGCCCTGATTTCCGTTTGGCTAACTCATTGAACATCTTATGGTTTTTCTGTTGGGGTGTCAAACAACTGTCTCTGTATTTCACTGAGTGGAACAAAGGAATTGGTTTTTATGCCTTTGACATTAAGGCATGTCATATTTCCTTCTCCGTCTCTCTATTTCATCTATTTCTTCCACGTTTTCGACCAGCATTGCACTGATTCCGGTTCTATGTGGGGCGTTAATAATCCTAACAACTGCCTTCAGGAAGACCCACACAATAGGGTACTGTGCGTAAATAGCCACAACGTCCCCATCACCTAAAACTCAGATTTAGGAAAAGGTTTTAAGGAGCAGTAATTAAATATCCGTTATCATTAAGAACCATTTAATCTGCTATCTGTATAGTGTTATTCACTGGAGGGAGACACTAGAACTGGTGGGGCTCGGGAAAAAGAAAGAAACCATGACCTTAAGGAATGGGTTGCTGGGAGGTGCCTCTTCTGCTTCAGTCTCTCCTTATGCACGCTGGTTAAGATTCGGTCCCCTGGAATGACATATGAAGCCCTGCTTCTATCTCTAGCCTTATCATCGATTTATTTCCTATGCATACTATGTTCTCTGTTCCTACTGAACTACTCTCAGTTTCCTGAGCATGAAATTTTTTTCATGCCTCCCTGCCTGTGCATGTGTTCTGTGCACCCAGTAAACTCCTACTCATCTCTCAAAAGATGTCTCATGTGCTCCCTAGGGATCTAATCTAACACCATGGCCTGCAGAGGCTGAGGTAACAGCCCTTTTTCTCTCTGTTACGTCTCTCCTTAACTTATGTTGTAATTACAGAATTGTGAGTTTCTTGAAGGAAATGACTGTGTGTTGTTCATTTTTTATATCCCTGGACTGTAGTACGTGTAAAAGGTACTAAAAATGTGTGCTGAATAAATGGATGAATGAATGGGAAAGATGGATTAATGAAAGAGTTAAGGACCTAGTGGGATCTTGTTTCTAGGGCGAGAGAGGTTGGAACATTCAGCAATGACAATGTAGAGGAAAAGCAGAGTTGGAGATGGCTAGGAATGCTCTGTTTTGCCTCCTGCAGCATTAGCTATTTCCTATGTGTGTATTTTTCTCTTTTTTTTAGGCCTTTCATATCCTGTCGCCATCTCTTTGTATGATGTCCGTCTCCTTTTTACTTATAAATGTTGCTAAAATTGATTTTTGAGGTGCTCAGTTGGCCAGCATTTCAGAGAGAGTAGTCATCTCTGATGCTAGTGTTTTCCAGAGACAGAAAAGTATACTATTTTGTTTAAAAACTCACGTGGCGAATTAAAGATGGCTGTAAATTCTTGGTAGCTCTTGCCATTGGAAATCAATTCTCTTTCCCATTCCCAGGAATGTGGGCAGGCATTATGACTTGTAGTCATGAACAGAGTGTGGTGAAACTGAGGATGTACCAATTCTGTACTCATATCCTCAGAGACCTGGCAGCTTCCAGCTGTATTCTCTTGGATCCCCAGGCTACCACATAGCGTTCTGGCTACTCTGCTTGAGAGACCCTCTGGACAGAGAGAAATGGTCAGCTTATTCCTAGCTGTTCTAACATGCTAGCCAAGTTGACAGACACGTGAGTGAAGCCATCTTGGATTTCCAGCTACAGTCAATGACTCCGGATGACTGCAGGCACAAGAGTGACCTCAAGTTAGACTAGAATAACCACCCATGTGAGCCCAGCCTAGATTACAGAACTATGATCAAATAAATTATTGTGGTCTATAGCACTGGATTTTGAGTTGGTTTATTTCACCGAGCAGATAGTGGGAACACTCAAGAGCCCATTTGTGGTTACTTACATCAGCCTTAAAATGAAGTCCCAAATGATGTATTCTTTAGCAAGGAGTCTGCCAATACATGATGCATGTAAGACATTCATTATAATTTTAAAAACCCTATTGTCAGACACATTGTGTAGTTTGCCCTTGCATGCCTTTGGATATGTTTCTTATTTCTCCACTGCCCTGCTCAGCAGCTCTCTTTTAAGCTTGTGTCAATGCTCCAAGAATAATGTTTTCCTGGAATTTATAACTTAGCCATAAGACTTTGACCTAGGCTGAACCTTGGCATCTAAAGGGCCAGAAGGGGGCATTTTTACGTTTATGTTGTAATCGGCTCAGAGAAGTATGTGCTAACCTTATGTCTTTTTCAATGTGTGTGTTCTCAGTAGAGCGGCTTTCAATATCCAAGGACATGTGAGAACATCTGAGTTTTATCGAGTCACGGATCCATTTGCCACGGAACGACTTTTTCATCACAGTTCAGCTCATTCTATCAGGTAGGTTGTTGGAAATTTTGATGAAGAGGCAAGTGAGGATGGATGTGATTTTCCAAAGTGAGTATGCAACTTCTTCTAAGGAATCGGGTTAAAAATAGTTTCTCAACTCTTGGCCCCCATCCGTTCCAGGGGAATAAACCAGTTTTGGTTGATGAATTTATAAAGAGAATTTGTTCAGAGGGAACTGGGCTGTGAGGTCTTCTGATGGAAGGGAAGAACAGGAGATATTTCGCACTGCATATCAAGCTAAGTGAGGGGACTTCAGTGGATCACTCGGAGAGGGTGGATGTGTCCCCTGTAGTCTTGGGGCACAGTGCTGCCTGACTCCTGTTAAGGACCCGTGACCAACAGTGAGGGCTGCCGCTGGGAGTGCATGACATGACCTTCCAATAACAAGTTAAATGTGGGAGAATATCTGGGACCATGTGGGGAACTCTCAACCTGATTGCCGGTTCCTTTTGAAAGGGACCCTGCCCAGGAGGGATTTCTGGGTGCATGGTCTCTGGAAGGGGTGAAAAGAGTGAATAACAGGAGTAGTCAGTCAAAAGAGTCACTCTCTGTTCTCCCTGCATCAGAGTCTTGTACCCCAGGGAATGCAGTGGGACTTGGCTGAGCTTGTGAGAGAAAGTCAACTTAGATGACCGGCTGAGATGATCAACCAGTGGGGTCTTTTTAAATGAATTACTAAGTTTAAAGTATTTAAAATATAATTAAAAATCTCTTCCTATAGTCTTTCATTCACAGCAATACAACTTCATTTATTCCCCACATCTTTACTTTTCAAAAAAATGTGATGAATGCAGGGAACGGGACAATTTGGAATTATTTGAACAATAAATGTTTTTAAAAACCAGCTATTATTAATCCTACAATAATATGCTAGCATTTTTTCCTACGCTACTCTTGGTCAAAAATCTATTGTGACCTCACATCCTCACTTCTTAATTGATGTAATTTATTGGTACATTCTCATCAGTGATAAAACTTGCTTTTATGCATTTTGTGTCATAATGTGGTAAATAGTATATAGATCATATAGACAAAAGAAGCTTCTCATGTTTTCAAAAAATGTTGTAGAGGCTGCCAATTGATTTTTCAGTTGGATATGACTATAACCATGATAGTAAAACTTCATGAATACACACATTTTCTGTACAAATATGATATAATCAATGGGGCAGCTGTTTGATACAGTATCCTTCAATAATAATTCTTCTCCAAAGATTCCTAAATTCTCTCCCAAGATATATTATTTTTACTTATGAGAGGAGGAAAGAGTTAGAGCAAGGCTAATTGACTTGCCCAAGGTTAGATACCAAGTCAATGACAGGAAGCCCAGAATCCCTACCTGGAAGCCTCATACCACAAGACTTAATGGTAGGTCTGGTTAAGATGTAGAGAACAGCACAGTTTCGTGTGAAATGGGGGGAAACATGTGTACCCCATGGGGGAACTGTTCAGTCTTTTCTATTTCTTGTTTTTCAGCTTATTCAAATCTTTATGGAATTCTAAAAATAGATATATCTGATATGTATCTAATAAACTGGTCCCTGGACACACATTTTGGCATACTGTGTCTTGCTTACATCATCTATAACTGAGGGCAAAAGACCTATCCTGAACTTTGCCAATGGAAGCAAAAGAAATAAAAAGCTCTCTTGGTAGTAAAGCACTCAGATTTACTGCATAAAGGGGAAGTCTTAAAATAAACATAAAATATGCAGAAAATGGAAGTAATGGGGGAAGCAGTTCTCAAAATATAGTTTAAAAAAATATCATAGCAAAGTGGTCTGTGTTGAGGCAGAAACACCCTCAAGTTGAGTCCTAAGTCTGATGTTTTAGTCATCTATGGCTGCGTAACATTACTCCAAAATTTAGTGACTTGAAAGAAGGAACATTTATGATCTCATGATTTCTGCCAGTCAGGAGTCCAGACGTCGCTTAACTGACTTCTCGTTCTCACAGTCTTTCATGAAGTTGTCATGAATGTGTTGACTTGGGCTGTGGTCTCATCTGAAGGCTTGACTGAGGGAAGATGTGCTTCCAGTCACACGTGTGGTTGTTGGCAAGATTTAATCCCTCATGAGCTGCTGAACTGAGGACCTCACTTTACTACTGGCTATTCTCACTGCTTCTTTCCACGTAGACCTCCTCATAGGGAACTCACAACATGGCAGTTGGCTTCCATCAGAGTCACGTGAGAGAACAAGAGAGGGTGAGCAAGAAGAGAGAATGAGTAAGACAGAAGCCAGAGTCTTTTTGTAACCTAATCTCAGTAGTGACATGCCATCACTTTTGCAGTATTTTGTTAAGTTGAAGCAAGTTACTAGGTCCAGCCCATACTGATGGGGAGGAGATTACACAATGGCATGAATGTCAGGAGGAGAGGACCCTTGGGAGCTAGGTACCATACCAAATTCTGCAAACTGATGAGTTATGTGGGTCAAACAAGTGATACCTGTTGCTAATTATCAAGAGTAGAAGTCTGAGCACTTCTTCCCACTGCACCTTGGAATCACAGCTGCCGAGAAAAATACAGTAGAATCAAGCACTGGATATAACAATGCTTTACTCACTGAGCAGGAAAACAAGACCAGCTTCAGTAGTGGGCATCCCCCATGGCAAGTGGGTCCCTCTGGGCGACTGATGCAGGGTTATTGTCTTGCACACATTCCTCTTGTGTTGCAGCAGAAGGACCCTGTCCCCTCCCTGCAGAGAACAGATAGAGTAGTGGAGTTGGCCAGGTGCCTTATGATGCACATACTTAAGCAGGACAAAGGAGCACACACTGAGTCTGAAGCAGGGAAAGATGCTCTACACAAGGTGGTGAACCCAGCGCAGGCTGGAAGGACTGCCTTTCCTGACAATGGGAGTTCAGGCAAGTCACCTCAAAGAAGAATTTCAGCTTCCCCATCTATGAAATGAGGGGTTTGGGATAGCTGACTCCTAAATTCAATTCCAGTTTTCTAGTTATTGTTCTTTTACCAGATTAGTTAAATAACAAGTGTGTGTTGAGGGCTGACTTCATGGTGGGCGCTGTGCTGGATCCGTGAGGACAGTCACTGCTCTTGCCCTCAAGAATCTCAGATGCTGAACATGGCACCTGCCCCATCATTCTGGGGGCTCTGACTCCACCTTTTAAACCAGGTTAAATCCAAACTCCCCCTCCAGCATCTGCCCTGGAACATTCTGTTTCATTCAGAAATACAGTGTTGTAGCCGTTTGAGATGGATTTTTCTAACTGATAATAGATTAATACAATAGAGATCAAATAGTTCAGGTGTATCTGGCTTTCAGGAATAAATATACTTCTGAAAATATTGAACAGACTTAAAATTAATTACTCAAGCCAGAACTTTATTAGTACAGCAAATGCTTTGTTCTAACACATATGCTCTCTTCTTTTAACAAAAGAGAGTGAATGTGTCTGTGGAATTAATTTTGTACAGAAATGCCACTGAGGTGTGGGTGCACGGTTTTTAGGAAAAACAGAAGGGGTTTCATTCTCTGCATATTTTTAAAGGAGAGGGATAAAGAAGAAGAGACAAAATGAGTCTGTAGAAGGCTCAGATGAGGGGAGAAAATCCCCAAAGGCCGTCCTTCTTATAACTCCTGGATCTTTTGCTAACAAGTTCCCACCTCTAAGAACTATGGATTTAGATCTTTGGACCATCTCTGCACTCACAGTTCCTGAGCAAATTGTCATGGTCCACTTGATCCAGGGACTGCTGGAGAGAGGGGGACGGTCTGAGAAGCTGCAGGAGTAGTGGCCGCTGTGCCGACCAGGAACTGAGACAACAATGAACACACACATTCATTGAGGATGTGTGGTGTTCCAAGCGCTGAAGATGCACTATGTCATTTATTTCTCATATGATGACTCAGATAAATAGGTACAGTTATTATCCACATTTTACAGCTGAGAAAATGCAGGCTTGGACAGATTAAGTTCTCTGCGGATTATTGACTGAGCCAGGTTTGGAAATCAAAGTCCGAACCCAAAGCTCTACACATTACTAGAATGACAAACTTTTAGGCAACATATCACAGGGAGGGTAAGAGAGATATTTGATGGCAACTCTGCCTCCTCTCTCCTGAGACTCTTTGGAAAGCTCTGAAAATTGCCTGAGTTTCCTTTGCTGAAAACTTGATTAAAAGAAACAATTTATTGAATACCTACTATGCATCATGCATTTTCACATACATTATTTCACTCTAATCCTCATAATTAGCCCAAGCGGTATTCATTCATTCATATGACAGATATTTACTGAGTACCTCCAATGGGCCAGGCACTGGGGGATACAAAAGTTAATAAGGTACATACTGTTCCTGCCTGGGATGCAAACAGGAAAAGGAACAGACATTTATAACATTGTGTGATAAATGATATACTTGGCAAGGCTCAAATGCCTAGGGAACATGGAAGGAGAAATTCCCAAGCGTTGCGAGGTCAGAAAAGGTCATTAAAAATATCATGTTTTCATTTTCCATATCTGCAGATTTAAGTTATCTGATAGGGTTTCCTTTGCATGGTGGGTACCTGTAATCAGTTGTAATATATCAGCCAGAGAATGCATAATGCAAATCCTTACAAACTCATCCAATAAGGCCAGATGGTACTTGTGGAAGTTGGGTGGTCATTTCCTCCACATATTTGGATCAAGAGCCTTCATTTTCTTAAGAGGATGCTGAAAATTCTGCCCACTCTTTGGATGATTGTCAAAGCTCATGGGTTTCCTATTACAGTCCCTCCTTGGTCTGTGCAGAGGAGATTGGTTCCAGGACACCCTTCCCATACAAAAATCCATGGATGCTCAAGTCCCTTAGATTAAATGGTGGAGTATTTGCTTATAACCTATGCACACTCTCCCGTGTACCTTAAATCATCTCTAGATTACTTATGATACCTAATACAATATAAATTCTATGTAAATAGTTGATATACTGTATTGTTTAGGGAACAATGACACGAAAAAACTTTGGATGTGTACATGTTCTGTACAGATGCAACCATCGTAGGCCTTTTGATCCGTGATTGGTTGAATCCCGGGACATGGAACCCATGCATACTGGAGGGTGACTGTAATGGCAAAGGAAATGTCTGTGCTCCAGGGTTCACTTCTGGCCTAAAACCTTGAGCTGTTCTCTATTTTTAGGAAGTTTGGTTGTGAGATTGTGAGGCCTACCTAAAGCACAGGCAATCTATTAATTCAGGGTAGTTGAAAATTTATTCTTGAATCAATCCAGTTCATTAGAAGGCTACAGATAAGATGACATACACGTATCTTCATGAGGAATTCTTTTACTGAATGGAACTTTGGCCCTGTATTATCGGTGTTTATGGAGAATGTTGCACAAATAGGACTTTTGTGACATTGTGGAAGATGTTTCTGTGTCCCATAGTGTCCTTTTTATGAGGGTTCAGGGAAGGAATTTTTCCTAGTCCTTCTTTGGAAAATCTATCCTTCCGAATGGTGAGCAGATTTTAGCTGATGCAACTTTGCTTTGGATGCTAGGAAGCTCAGAGTCCAATTCGCAACGTAATTCTGGAAATTACTAAGACTGCGCGTGATTCACATGATGTATTACCTTGATACTGGTTTCATCTTATTTTTCTGCCTTCATTTTCTCTTCATTCAACTTTTTCCAATTATTTACTTTTTTAGCTTGACTGTATTTTTAAAATAAACCATCTCAGATTCTCTTTGGAAAGATAAGAGCTAACTCATGAGGATCATAGAACAGTTACATTTTTAGGACAACTTCCTAATTTAATAATACGTGCAAAATGTGCAATGCCTTAAGTTTATCACAAACATTTCTAATGATTTTTAATTTTACTATCCCAAACTGACATCATTTTCCATAGTAGTGGAGAGGAAGACTGTACAAAGCTATCTCAAATTACAAGCAGCCCAAAAATAATTTATTTGTATTTGGCTTGAAATAAACTTTGCTATTTACTTATGATTATGAGTTTGAGTTCTTATTTAAAATTTTTCAGAAAACAACCTTTAAGTCATTGTACATCCCTGACTTAGGAGGACTTGCAAAATTATCCTGGTAATTTCTGCTGCCCTCTGCTTAGCACGCCATCCCCTCCTTCCCTACAAGGAAGGAGCATGGCTCCTTCTTTCCATCTGATGCACAAGAGCAGCCTGAACCGAACCGACGTCTCTTCTTTTGTTTTTTTCTCTGCTTCTTGCAGGTGTGGTTTAAACTTTCCCTGGTTTAGGAATATTTTGCCTTAAAATTCTTGGTGAACTGCAAATTGCTTACAGGAATAAAACTTAAAAATGAAAAGTATTGACAAAGGACAATCTGATTTTATTACACCGATAAGAACTTGAAAGAATCAAATTCATTTTTAAAAGGCACATAAGCAGAAAAATTATTTCCCCAATGTGGTTCTATTATACTTGACATGTGTATGTGTGTGTGTGCGCATTCTTACGTACATTTAGGACAGTTTCTGCTCAAGTCATTCAAGTATATTTAGAAATTAAAGTTGGATTAGAATATAATATCCATGGCTGTGCGATCAATAAATTGCATGCACAGCCAATTTCCCCTCTGTTTTCAAATTGCTTTAATTTATTTACCTCTTTTCACACAGAGTTCATATATTATAAATCACAGGGATGTTTCAGGGCATGACAGACCCTCATTCCTGAAGAGAATGGTCTCTCATGCATAACTTTCTTTGATCAACAACTCACGCCAAATGAGTTTAGGGTGAAAGAAAACGGAACATATTGAAGCCAGGAAAGACAACAGCATAAGGACTGCCTGTCGTTTGGTGTTAGAGATATAATTATTGTTAGCCTACTGCTTTGGTTTTACTCTTTATGAAAACAAGTGGATTTCTCAATAGCACACATCTAATGCAGTTTAAATCTTGAGAGATTCGGTCATTCTTTTTGTGGTTCATAAAAATAAACTTTTGACCTGAGTTTTAAAAAGGTGAAGACCCTGAATTGCTTTTTGATTTAGTTCCTGGAAAATAAACCAAATTGGTATCCATCTACAATTCTAAGTCAAAGGTGAATATTCTTTTGAAGGAGCTACCTACGGTGAGATAAGTGAATATTTACCCACAAAGAAATCTTCGGCTGGAGATACTATAAAATCTACTTTTACAAAAATGTTATGGATAATCTAATCCTTGACAATTAGAAGAAATTCCATATCTTTAGATTAAGATAAAGAAAGTGATTGACTGCTTTACTGTTGATTAGAATATAATTTCAAAAGTTGGATCCAGCGCTATGATAAATTTAAGTGTTTTGGGTTGATCTGATTTTTTTTATGCTTGTGAGAAGAGGTTTATTTTTATTTCATCACCAACTATATAATTCTTATGATTCATTTAATATTAGTTGGGTCTTTTTGGTAGTAAAGTTAGTTGATGTAATGTTTACCAAATTCTTATTAGCCTAAAACCTAAATGGCATCTCCTGTGTGTTTTCACTATATTTAATAAGAGTTTTGGCCAGAATTTTACTGGAATGTCTACAGTTTGGTTATATATTGGCATGATAAAACAGGCATTTTTTGTTTGAGTGCATGATCCTCATTTAAAGAACCCTCCTAATTATGTAATTACATGGAGAGTTTTGGAGTCATTCCAGCATTTCAGGTAAACAAGATAGTATAGATGTTTAACAAGGGTAGAAGTGCTAAATATATATTCATCAAAGAGGCAAAGTTTTATTACAATTACTGTATTTGAGCACCTTACGTAAAATGTCTTTTGTTAACTAAGCTCCAAGAGTTGAAAATGAAGATAAATCTTAACTTGAATATCAAGTATCAAATAAAGACTGTATCATTCCAGGAATGTTAAAGTTAATTTTCTTGTAAATGGAAGGATATGACTTAATCTGTTTGAAATAATTCTCTTCCTCCAACATATAAAACATCCCCAAAGATTTTCAACTCTTCGTTGTTATGAAACTAATTCTTCAGTTTTAGTTGAGAATTCCATTGAAGGACAAAATCACTTTCACCATAGTTTTAATATATTCTATTCAATATGTTTACATTTAAATGTACTTATACCTTTTGGTCGAGATATACCTGAATTATGATATATTTAATTTTGAAAATAATTTATGTGGCCATAGAAGCAGGGTTTTCTTACTGCCAGTGAGATTCACTTATCTCATGGTGATTATGCTTAAAATTTCCCCAAACTAGTTCAAGATTAAAGCTAACTCCTAATATTCAGGAATTGATTTTTCAGTTATGGATTATTCAGTGCTTTTGGCACAACTTATCATCTTTTTTGATGACTGCTTCTGAGCTCTCTGTCTGTCTATCTAGCCATCCATCCCTTCATTTCACCATTCCTTCTGCAGTATATACACTTCTGCTATGCCATGCTGGAGATACATTAGTGCTTAAGACAGACATACTTCCTCTCTCATGGATCTTTCATCTAGACATAAGCAAATAAGCAATTATACAAATAGTTGTTTAATCTCCATTGACATAGAAGGGGAAGAGTGCTCTGAAAATATTTAACGGGAAGAACTGAGTAGCCTGGAGGAAAACGTAGTGGTGGGGTCAGGGGAGCATCCTGGAAGACTGGCATTAAAGTTTAGACTTGATCGTTGTTGGTCCAGAGAATGGGGATGATAGGTTGGTGGGAGAGCATTCCTGGCAGAGGGAACTGTATATGCAAAGATACAGAAATGGAAAGGAGATTGGTACTCACCGTACAGAAAATGCAGGAGTGCAAAGGGAGGCTGGATAAGAAGCTGAGAAGCTTACTGGTGGCCTGTTGCTTACATCACCTGTCAGAAGGACAAGGAATGATGGTGACTTCAAGTATCAGTTCTTTGTATTTCTCATGGTGACTCTGACAGAAGCTTTGGAGGAGGAAGAAGAAAGGAAGGAACCTAACATTGGGGCAGGGCTAAGTGCTTTCATAAAGGCAGAGAAAACTATTCTGGAGCTTTCCCTTTCCTCTCCTTTTGCAATGGATTTTCCACCCCTCTAGTCTAATTCCCCCCCTCCCCACCTCGCTGTCTTGTGAGAACATCACTGTCAGGAAGAAGATACAAAGAAGATGGCTGTGAACAGTTAGCTCTAGGAAGACTTAGGAATGGATTGCAGCTCTCTCCCTTCCTTCACATTTTCCTCTCATTACCTTCCTCTCTTCTCTCTGTGCCCACGTCTCTGCTTTCTGGTACCCAGACCTCTCATGACACTCATCTCTGTACTATCCATCTTGGACCCACATTCCCTCCCATTAATACTTCCTGTGACCCACTATCTCAAGATCCTACACTCAAATGGTTGAAAATGGCTTAAAACAACAGTTATCAACTGTTGTTTGTTTCCAGGACACATGTAGTGGTTGGTATTTGAATGCATGGCACATACTCGTGGATATGTACCCAGATATCTGTCTTTCTGGGCTGCAGCCCAAGTGAGGCAGGCTTCATGGTATAGTCAATTTTAATTGTACTCACTATAACTCAGTTCCCAGTTTACAGAGTTTCCACAGGTGTCTATGGACATTGGAAATACACATGCCCTTTTACCTAGCAATCCCATTTTTAAGAAATTATCTTTCAGAAATACTTCCACATGTACCCAAAGATATATGTGCTGCGATATCAATTGCAACTTTTTTGGAAATTGTGAAGATCACGAACAAATGAAATGTCCAACAGGGGACCAAGTACATTTTCGCAAAAGTCTAACTACTTATTTAAATTCAGAGAAAAAAATTTGGGAGGACACGCTTCAATCTGTTAATAATGATTACCTCTGGAAATGCCTGTGGGTTTGGGGTGAAGAGATGGCAAAAGGGATTTTTCATGTTCTATTCCATAAATTTACGTATTGTTTGATTTTTTTCCAGTCAGTGTACATTATTTTTATAATAAATGTCAATAAAGGATCCTTTTGTCACCCCAAAATGGTGACATTTTAGACATTGAGATGAGCTAGTGAGAGAAGCATTTTTGGGGTAAGGACTTTTGTGGGCACCCCTTGTATTACTTGATGGGGCAGCCACCTACTTTGCCCATGTGTAAGGCAGGCCCTGGCCAGTGACATGGTATAGGGGAAAAGACAGAGACTGGATGGGGTGAAACACCATTAGAACTCTCATTTGCAGTCTTGAAATTATGGCCGCCTGGACAAATAAAGACTCCATCTAAAGGCCTTGCCCTTGCCTCCATTTGTGAGTGATAAGATTAGCTTCTATCTTTTATCACTGAAAGGCAGACTGACAAGATTTTAGGTTCATCAGTCCAGTGAACTGCATAAACTTTCTCAGTGGCCCTGGGAAAAGGATTTGCAGAATCAACTTGGTTATTTGAGATGGGGCAACGAACATGATTTTTATCGGCTTTAAGTGTGCCAGTGTGAATTAGTTTCAGAAGTGCCAAGAAGTCCTTCTTGGAGCCCCTGTGTCCTATGTCTGCCTCCTTCACTCCATGCTCTCTCTTCTGTCTCTATTCCTGTGCCGGACACAGCACAGCATGTAATAAAATACCCTGAATTTATTGAAATCATCTACTCTAATTTAGCCTAGAGCAGATTGAAAATATAGCTACCATAACTTTTAATGATCTGGCTGAGGTGGTAAAGTTGAACGTGTGTATGCTTTGCCCTAGTCGGACCTAGGTTCAGAGCCCACCTAACATGCTTACTAGTTGTATGTCCTTGGTCAAATGAAACCCTCCGAGATTCAGTTTTCTCAGATGTAAGGTGAGGCTATTAATACCAACTTCAGGGCTGGGATGCCTATCAGAGATAAGACGTATAAAGAACCCAGGACCTAGTAGAGGCTTAATCAATGGAAATTGTCATGAGGCACTCAGTTGAGGGGCAGAGAGACATCACAAGTTATTGTGAAATTATAAATAATGTGCCTTAAGTTCCTGGCATAGGCCCTGACATGTCTGCCTCCATCCTTCATTGCCGTGTCTAGCAAAGTGCTGCTCTATTTAAATCAGTCATTATGGCTTGCTACTGAAATTTTGGTTTGTGGTAGAACATACACAGTCTGATGGAAGAGGTAGGCCTGCTGCGGCAGTGTGATTATTAAGGCTTCGGAGATGACAAAACTTTGAGGGGATTCTTTACACACAGGCGTGTTCTCTACCGCAGGCATCCCCCGCTCTGCCATGGCTTCAGATCTCCAAGGGACCTCAAACTCATGTCGATTTTGTGAACATCTGAATCGAGAATGACCTTTTGATGCAAGAGAAACATGAAAGGAGATTATAGGACCAAATCCTCAGAGCAGCCACACTCGAAAGTCCCCATTCTTGAAAATGGCACAGCTGCTGGAATGTTGCCAGGAGAACCCCACCGAAGCAAGGGGCATGAATAAATCATGACGATGGGCGTCTCTTCTTCCTTTGTTTGAGCTCTTAGGGGCAAAGACAGCGCCACTGATTACAAAAGATTTTACATTTCTTTTGACTTTTGAAAATGATTTTGCTCTTCCCTGTCCATCTCTTTTCAACTTCTTTCCTTTCATATATTATCTACCCTGTCTCTTCCCTTGGCTCCACTGCTTTCAATTTGCCCGTTTTTCTCTTGGTGGTTGCTCATTTTCTCCAGTTCAAACATCTCCCTTTTGGCCCTGAGTACCTTTTTCTTCTCTTTTGCAGGCAGGGTAGTCCCTGGTTTAGCTCAGTTATCCTAACTCCTTCGACTGGGTTTTGCCACAAAATGCGCCTTGTGTTTAGCTCTTCTGTGACCCCACCTCCGCTTCCTCCCCTTGCCCACCTCCTCTTTATTTTCCACGTTAACATTGTCTTATTGAAGTAAAATTTATGTAGTGAATCAAGAGATCTTAAATGTACAGTCCTCATTCTTTATTTCTTGACTCCTGCTTGTGGATTCTCTCTCTAATTGGTGTGAAGATCTCAATCCTGCTCCTGGAAGAGTTGCGTCAGTTTGCCTTTTCAGGGTGTAACAAGCCTCAGGAGCAAGGAGACCCTATAAATGTCAGAATGTAAAACCACTTCAGGGTGGTCTGAGAGGCCTGTGTGTGGTTCCAGGACTAGACGTTTCCCTCATGTTTGTGACTCTTAGGTGATTTGCCATCTAAATCCCTACGTTCCATTCAACATTCAAAATAAATAAATAAATAAAAGGCTGTGCAATTTTCGTAAAATCTTGATAATCTTGCCATTGCTTTTCTTTACCTTTGAGGGTTCAAGTAGCAGTTCTGTTCATGAAAGCTGACGTAGATTCTGTCCTTGGTCAGCTTCGAAGTATGAAGTGCGCCCTGGGAGAGGCTCATGTTTACTGCCTAGTTCCCAATTAACCTCCGGATTTTGCAGCATCCCTCATGACTGCCAAGCAGACTATGGCTTAGTGATGGTATGAAACTCTGCCAATGCCAATGTTTTGCATAACAGACTTGTGTTGGCTCAGTGGGAGGAGCCCCCTCTCCTGCAGATCCTGTGTGCCCAAGAGCATGGGCTTGCGTGCACGCGCGCACACACACACACACACACAGAGCTTTTCCTCTGCACAAGTTTCTCAGTTATCAGAGACTCCTGCTCACTTAGGTGATTCTATCTGATGGTGAGTGAGTGAATAGGAGGATCTTTTTGCCTTAGCTGAGCTTTTAAAAATTCCCACCCGGAAGTACAGACATTCGTACAGACCTAAGCACAAAGAACATAAACTCGTCAGCCAGAACAGCACAGTGCGCTTCAAACCCAGAGTCCCAGAATTGGAAAGAGGCTTCAAGATTGGCCTGGTCAGCCCGTCTGAAGCTGAAGTTCCACACCCCCCCCCCCCGACCCCACAAGGTCCCCCTGCAGCCCTCCTGATGCTGTGAATTGTGAACGCTGCCAGTGATGGGGCGCTCACTGTGCTCTAGTTTGAACAGAATTTCAATCCACTAGTTGGTTCCTAAACTTTTCCTTGGGAGCATCTCATTTTTCATCCAGAGGCTCTTTCAGGAAAGGAAAGGCTGAGACTTGAAGGTCTCTAGACACAGTTTATTGTTTCTTCTCCTGCTTTGTGTTGCTCTAGACTCCGAGTTTATGGTGATGGGGGAAAGGAATAGAACTGGCCACCTGGTGCAGCCACTATGACAAACAGTATGGAGCTTCCTCAAAAAGTTAAAAATAGAACTACCATGTGATCCAGCAATTCCACTTCTGGGAATACATCCAAAGAATATGAACACTGGCTCAAAAAGATATCTGTACCCCCATGTTCATGGCAGCATTATTTACAACAGCCCAGACATGAAACAAGGTAGGTGTCCATCAATGGATGAATGGATAAATAAGTTGTGGTATATATATACAGTGGAATATTATTCAGCCATAAGAAATGAGGAAATCCTGCCATTTGCAACAACTTAGATGGACCTTGAGGCCATTGTGCTAGGTGAAATAAGTCAGAGAAAGACAAATACTGTATAATCTCATTTATATATGGAATCTAAAAACAAAAAGCCCCACCAAACTCATAGAAACAGAGATCAAATTTGTAGTTACCAGAGATGAGGGGTGGGGTGGGCAGAACTGGAGCAAGGTGGTCAAAAGGTACAAACTTCCAGTTACAAGAGAAATAAGTCCCAGGAAGGTAACGTACACCACGATGACTATAGTTAACATCGCTGCATGATATTCAGGAGAGCTGTTAGGAAAGCACATCCCAAGAGTTCTCATCACAGGAGAATTTTTTTTCTTTTCTTTTTATTGTATCTGTATGAGATGATGGATGTTAACTAAACCTGTTGTGGTCATCATTTCACAACATATGTAAATAAAACCATCATGCTGTACGCCTTAAACTTATACAGTGATGTAAGTTAATTCTTTCTCAATAAATCTGGAAGAAAAAAGAAAAAAGACCTGGCTACGGGGTGCCTTTGTCAGTTTGGTGTGCCGGTGAGGGAAGGATTCCTTCAGGGTGGGCATCACAGAGCCTCCTTGGATGGGGCCCGTTTTCCCCTTGGCTCTGTGGGGCCACTGTTCTTCCGTCCTGGTTCTCTTGTTGCTCCCTGGAGAATTACAGAAAACTTTACTTTGGGCGCTAACTCAGCTCTTAATTTAGGCTTCACCTTCAGAACATATTTCGCTAATGGCCCTTCTAATGTCCTCTTCTGAAGGTGGATGTAGAGAGGTCAGTTTTCACGTATGCAGTATCATGGATGCTGAATAACAGCTTAATGTACAATTGATACACAAGATCCGTACTCAGAAACAAAATCTCCACAGCCCTCCTGAAACAGAGTTAGAGTTACAACGTGTCAGATGCAGTATGAACGTTGAGAGAGAGGAGGCAATGGCAAATTGGGGTCTCCCTGAGTTCTCTCTCCCACACTTACCATTTGCTTATATGGATGGCTGGAGAATCACTCCTATATTGCGCTGAAATTTACCTTCGTGAATTTCCCCACATCTCTTTAGGTTTACACAGAGCGACTTCGATCCTTCTTGCAAGTAATTGAAGACAATGGCTGTGTCCCCTACTTCTTTTCTTCTTCAAGCAAAACAACCTCAGTTCTTTCTATCTTTCCCCTTATGACATAATGTTGAGTCACTTTGACCATGGGGTTCCTCTTCTCTAAATGTACTCCTGTTTGACTATATTCCTTCTTTCAAACTGTGACACTCGTGTTTCCTATTGCAGCATGTCACTTATTCCCGATACTGGGCTGAAATTTTAAAAAAAAGGTATATTGATTCATACTGAACATGCTATCATTGAAACACGCATTCTCCTATTCTACCCTCATAAAAGTGGTGTTGGGTGTTCAAACCCAGGATCCTATTTCATCCTGCAAAATTGTACTTTCCTAGATGCAGGTCATCATTTCAACCTAAGAAGATCCTTTTGGATCCTAACTTAGTAATTCAAAGAACTAACAATTACTCTCAGGCACAAATTTGACAGGCACGCCCTCTCGATCTTCGTCTAAATCGTTGAAGATGATGTTGAATGAAGCAGGGACGGGACACTATGACACTGAGAACCTAGTTTAAGACTGACATCAGCACATTAACTAGTCAGTACCCTTTGGAAGTGACGGCTTAACCTGTTAGTTTCTTAAGTAATGCTTCTTGCATCTAGTCCATATCACTTCATCATTTTCCCCCAGGGATGTCATCTAAACCATAACAAATGCACCACTCCAATGTTAAGTATCTACCAGACTGCGAAATCTGTGAGGGTGAGGAATATGTGCTAATTGTCTTTGTATCCATAAGGACCAGCACACTGTCTGAAACCCAGTAGATGTTTAATACATTATTATTCAATAAATGTTATGAGAAAGATACTGCTAGAGTCAATGAAGAATTCAAAGAAATTTAAGACACAGCATGTGTCTTGAGGAATCTTATGTAAGAATATTATGCTATCCACACTACTATTTAAGTACCTACACAGTGAAACAGGCAATATTGTCAATGGAGAGAGAGACTGGAGTGGCAGACAGGCATTCAGAGGAAGGGAATTTGAGAAAATTAAACTTGACCAACTCGATATTCCCTTCTAATAATTGTGCTAGACTAAAAGTTCTAAAAATAGTTTAGTTCTAGACTACAAAAATGTCTAGGAATAAAAGAAGGACTCCATCAGAGGGGAATAGAATGGGTAAGGAGAGGCCAGCACAAGTTGCCAAGTTGATGTTAAGGGATTATACTTGATAACTTATGTTGACCTGAAAGACCCCAGGAAATATGTTTTTGTTGTTGTTGTTGTTACCAAGAGCAGGGGAAGTTTCCCTCAGGATCCACTTTTGGTTGTATTTGAGGCTCTGGCTTCTTCCTTCTCATGGTTACAACAGCAGTGGGGGTGCGTATATTCTGAGTCACCCTTAAGTCCATCAGGAGTCTTAAGATTTTCATCCGGGTGGGATTTAAGAAGTCATCTCTACCGACCTCATTTTACACACGAGACGACTGAAATGGAGGGAAGTTACGTGGATGCTCCAGGTCACGCTGTACTTGCAGAGCCTGGGGTAGATCCACATCTTCAGAACTTGTGTTCCCATCACCTGGAAGAGGAGCTTCCTTGCAGCATTCCTTGGAGAGCTGAAGTAATAAGGTCCAGGTTGCCATTGGTGCTTTTAGAAGGGGTACTCTCCCTGTATGTTGTCCATGAGGATCAACTCACTTAGGTAGAGGCAATGCCTTTTTTTTTTTTTTTTTTTTTTTAATTTCTCACAGTCCTGAAAAATTTAGGAGCTTGGAAAATCTTTGAAAGATGGAATTGAATTGAGTGGGAGCAGGTAAGTGAGTCTATTTGAAGAAGATCAGCCAATGAACACATTGTCTAGCCCTTGGTCCTTGAAACCTGGGAAGAGATTCAAAGGGAAAAGTCAAAGGAGCATGGGTTGTTCTTTACCTCATTTGATCAAACAATGTTTTCCAGAGAAAGGCAGTCAGATGACCTTGTTTTTTCAATAAAACTTGGGAACCCTGGAAGGAAGTAGATAGAAAGTCCTGAAATGGTTGCCAAGATGACAGCCCGGAGAAGGTGTCAGCTTGGAGGCTGGCTCTGCTAGAGAGCTGGCGTACCTCTCATGCAGTTTTAGAAATTGATTTCCATTCAGATGTTTCTGAGACACACTGTACTCTCAGATCAGTGGCACTCCTTGTCCCTCTGTTTTCTAAGCCTGCCTTAGTCTCAGTTCTCTTATTTCTGAGACACACACAGGAGCAGCTACTCTTAGAAAACTGGCAAAATTCACCTTTTCAACCCCCAAATGTCTCAGTCATGAGAGGCTTGTATTTACATATTAGGAATTTCTTACAAGGCTTATAGTTCAACACTAGACTCTTGCTTTGGGGCAATAATAAAACACATGATTGACATTAAACGTTCGGATTTTTTTATAGAGGAATCTAAAATTTGTTTCCTCTCGTTTTGCTGGTGTGGACACACAGCTTCATTCCTGGTTCTTTATTACCACCCACAGGCTGGATCTCAGACTGTGAAGCTTGGCTCCGTAATTAAAGGAGGAGCTCACTTCAGTCACAGATTCAGCAGAGGCTGAATCAGGCAGGCCCACCAGCTGCGGGTTTGCTAACCCAGGGGGCGACTGTGATTGTGGCGCCCGGAATTTCTCCCAGTCATCCCCATCTTATTAATGCTGCAGTGTAGCATAAAGCTTCATTCATTATTCATAATAATCCAGTCAGAGGGCACTGGGAGACCTGATAAATTCTCACCTAAGTGACAACGGCTGACAGGGCCCAGGGTTTTATAACCCTCCTCCTGCCATTGCAAGGTGCTGTGGGCAAAGGTCCAGAATGATCCTCCACTAATGACCAGTGTGATATACGAGCAGCTGCTGATTTCCTGACACCAAGGCTCCTCGGCTGGGGCTCCCACCTGCAAGCTGTGAGCCGGAGATGAATATCTGTCAGACTATAAAATTCAGGAACAGACCCCGCGTGGTATATTCTTGGGCATGAACAGGTTAACAATGACAGCGGGGACATAAGCATTAAGCCTGAGAAGAAAAGAAGCAAAACCTCCAGCCCAACTCTCACAACAGAATTGGAGTAAATTTAGGATCGTGTTCGTGGGCTCCACTGATGGAGGCCCTCACTTCTGAAACCCTGCTTTGTGGCATCCAGAGGGCCGAATTGTCATGCTATTTAAGATCTGGTAGATTGCTTTATAAAAATCAATAATCAGATTTTGGGGAACATTCATTGTAATCTTCATAATGGGTAAAAACTTTGGAATACTTGTTAGTTTTTGAAGTCATTTTTGTTATCACAGGATGTGAGGGAATTTTCTTTTGTTCAAACCAGACCTACTCTCTTAAAAGCATAGATATACACACATACACTGTTCACAGGGACAATGCGTCTCCATCTCCATTCATCAGACTTCTGTAAAGAGGGACTTTTCTAAATACAACTGGCCTTTTGCTCTGCCCTCTCCGTTCTCCCTGAAAGAGTGAATTGATGGTAATTTGGGAGGTGGACGCGAGCATGCTTTACTCAGCCCTGCCTTCTTCTCTCCCTCCAAGAGCCGGCCTATCTCAACAAGCTGCTGTCTGGTCTGGTCTTCCAGGCAGAATGCTTTGCAGAGGGCAGGCCTGCACCGAGAGGCCTGAGGTTGGGTGAGCAAGTTCTGTATCAGGAAGTCTATGATTGCAGAGCTAGGCCACATCTTCCGACATAGTTTCCATCTATAATAAAACTTATATATTCATTTCTTGGTGCATTACTTTTTGTCTACCATTGAGCTGACTTCAAATTCAAGTGGAGAAAACAGTAGTATTATTTATTGATTCCCCTTAAAACCCCAACAGCCTCTATATTAATAATGGTCATTCACAGAGATTGGTAAGGTACAGGGCAGAATGTGTGGGACATAATTCTGTCCTTTTTGTTGATAATCTAGAGTTGCTGCCATAGAAACATCTTCGTGACAATTGGTAGACAAGTGAGCTTGGATTTAAATGTTTCTTAAATTAAGGTAACTGGGACTCACTGAGAAGCTGAACTTCAAAGAAAATATCTCACTTTAGGGAAAATAGAAACTTTAAGACTAAAATCTCTCTCTAGTCCTCTGTGTAGCTATTCTGAAGGCCACTGTTTCTTTCACTTGTCTATAGCCTTCATGTGTCAGGTACCTTCTATTATATTCTTGATTCTACTTGAGGATTGAAGGCTTGTTTTCTGGTTATTTATTTATTTTTTTTGGTGAGGAAGATTGGTCCTGAGCTAACATCTGTTGCCAATCTTCCACTTTTTGCCTAAGGAAGATTGTCGCTGAGGTAACATCTGTGCCAACTTTCCTCTATTTTGTATGTGGGATGCCATAACGGCATGGCTTGATGAGCGATGTGTAGGTCCATGCCTGGAATCCAAACCCATGAATCCGGGGCTGCTTAAGCAGAGTGTGCAAGCTTAATGACTACGCCACCGGGCTAACCTCAACTGGTTATTTTTGTACTGGATCTTATTTAGAAATAAGAACCAACGTGAAAAACACCCAAGTGCCACAAAAACAAGAAAATACCTGAAAGCTCTTTGAATTCTAGTGCCAAGCATAGATTTCTTTTTTCTTATGGTTGGCATACTGCTAAGCACACAGAAAACCTCTTAAAAATAAAATCTGTTTGTTATCCTTAGAGGTCAGTATACAAGAAACTATCTGTATTCTATCTCCTGTCTTTCTCTGCTTGTGGTGGTCTCCAAAAACAAAAAAGGGCACTATCAATTTCTTTCCTCCTGTATGCTCTAACAACGAAGAAATGGAGTCGATTTCCTCTCTCTTTGAATCTGGGATAGCCTTGTGACTGTCTTTGACCACAGAATGTGGCAGAAGTAAAGTTGTGCCATTTGTGGACTAGACAAAGCAGATTGGCAGCATTCACTGTCTTACTCCTAGGAGCCATCCACATAATTACTGTAAAGGGTCTGGGACCACCATACTGTGAGGAAGCCCAAGCCAGCCCTGTGGAGAGGTCACCTGGGGAAGCACCAAGGCATCAGCCATGTGAAGGAAGGCTTCTTGGATTTTCCAAGCCAGCCCATTGATCAGCTGAATGCCACTGAGTCAGTAACTCCAGCTGATATTATATAGAGCAGAGCAAGCTTCTAAATGAGCCCAGTCAACCTACGGAGTCATGGGCTATTTTAATAATCATTATTATTTTAATCTTCTAAGTGATGAGATGGTTTTCACATAGGAAGAAATAACTAAAGCACCTCCTAGCTTATGCCTGCTCTGCCTTTAAAACCTAACTCCAGTTCCATCTGTTACACAGAACGTTTCCCTGGTCGGTCCATATGGAAGGAATACCTTGCTGTCTTGACATGCCATCACACTTACAGTTAATATGCTTTATTTGACATTATTTGTTACAAAGGCTAGTTACTTTTCTATGTGTTCAATTTTAAGCCACTAACTAGGTCATACACTTGTTAACGGCAAGGACTATTGCTTTTCCTTTTTCTGCACTCTTCAAGTCCTAACTAAATAGGCATTTGTGTACAGTAGACATTCAGTAGATATCACTATTAATCATTGATTGTTGGACGTATTTTATAATTTTTTCATCTGAGAAGGATCTCATTGACTTTATCACAATTATTGATAAGAAATTTGAGAACAAGTTTTTTTTGTATTTATTTTTTTTCAGATGTACATCGTAATATATTTCGAATTCTGTGTAGATTACATCATGTTCACCACCCAAAAACTAATTATAGTCCATCACCTCACATGTGAGCCTCATCACCCCTTTTGCCAGACTCCCTCCCCCGTTCCCCTATGGTAAGCACCAATCCAATCTCCCTTGCTACGTATTTGTTTGTTGTTGTTTTTATCTTCTACTTATGAGTGAGATCATATGGTATTTCACTTTCTCCCTCTGACTTATTTCACTGAGCATGATACCCTCAAGGTCCAGCCATGTTGTCACAAATGGCTGGATTTCATCATTTCTTATGGTTGAGTAGTATTCCATTGTATATAAATACCACATCTTCTTTATCCATTCGTCCCTTCCTGGGTACTTAGGTTTCTTCCAAGTCTTGACTATTGTGAATAATACTGCAATGAACATAGGGGTGCATGTATCTTTATGGATTTGTGTTTTCAAATTCTTCTGATAAATACCCAGCAGTGGGATAGCTGGATCATATGGTAGATCTATTCTTAATTTTCTGAGGATACTCCATACTGCCTTCCATAGTGGCTGCACCAATTTGCACTCCCACCAGCAGTGTACAAGGGTTCCTTTCTCTCCACATCCTCTCTAACACTTGTTGTTCCCTGTCTTGTTAATTATAGCCATTCTGACCGGAGGGAGGTGATACCTCACAGAGAAGAATTACTAAAACATCCAGAAAAAAAAGTATTCGCGACAAGAAGATTTTACTGCTTCTTAAAAAAGATAGATAAACAATGGCACACTATAATGGAGAAATCACTGGTTTCTTCTGATAGATTCTTTGTAGGTTAATGTTTTGTATGAAATTCTGGAGGCTTCTGGTCCTTTGGTGGAGGAAGGAAACCATGATTGTTGGCGCACATGTGTTTTAATTCCCTTAAGAATTTTTATAGACTCTACGTCCCCACAGAGCCTGAATAGATGCATGAAACAGGGATAATTCTTCTTCTCATTCTGTCCCCTTCCCCCATTTATTAGGCCAATTCGTTTATTTTAATAAGGAAAACTGCATTCTCTTTCAGTCGGAGCCCCAGGCCCTTAGGGCTGGGAATTCTTGTTTTCTACTGTTTCCTTGAGACTTGCTGGCCTGGCCACAACCCCTTTGGTCGTTTTCTGAGGAGGAGGCAAAAGTGTCTTACGTGGAGAAACTTTACCCCTTCACAAAGTAGGTAGAAAAAAAAAAAATGACCCTCCTCTGGAAGAAATGGCTAAAAAGGTTCTAGTAGGAATTTTTACTGGGAATTTTCTTGAGAGAATGTAATGCTCTTTCCATCTTAGTTTTAGCCCTGTGCCTAGCAGTTGCTGCATTTGGAGAGGAAAACCTTTGAGCTGAAGCTAAAACTCTGAAGCAAGATCATTTCTTGTTCTCAAAACTCATAGTATAATAATTAGATATGAGGATTCCAGCCAAACAAACAAGGAAACACTTGGGTGGCAATGGGTTGCTTTCTAGGCATCTGTCCCTGATAGACACCACTTCGGTGGGTCTCTACCCTTGATGATGGGTTGAAAATGGCATGGGCACAGTGCATGATACACAGTCCAGCCTTGTCACAAAGCACCCTCGATCTGCTGTGTTTCTTCTCCTTGTCTTGTTTATTGGGATCCAACTTTCCCAGCTCATCACTGATGGCAGAAAATGGTCTTTTGTGGGTACTGAGTGGACACAGACTTTCATTTCAAATACCATAACACGGAAAGATAAAAATAATAGAAATACTTCTTTTTGGAAGTCCCTGGGCCTGCCTGCAGGTGCAGGCGGTGCTGGTTTCATTTTACTTGATCAAGTCAACTGCACTATCTGGCCGTAAATTCACGCGTGAGTTCCTTTCATGGCAGGTCATAAGTACAGTTGTTCGCATTTTGTGTTTGGGTGTGGGGGTCACTTTCTCAGCAAATCCTCATTTTCCCAGTCCTTGCTTTGGGCTAATAGTTAGTTACAAAGCTCAATCTCAAAAATGTCAAACCTAATGAAAAGAAAGAGAAATCATAAAAGAGAAGGATGGCTGCCGTTACCACCTTGGGTCCTTCTCGCTCAGGCTTCATAGATCCATCAACTAGTTAGAGGGCCAGGCTCTGCCTCCACAGATCTGGCTGCCTTTGCCTCCCTCGTTTCACTGGGGTCCTATTCATCAAAGAACACTTCTGGAAGAACAATATAGCGAGACCTGGCTGCCGAGTAGCAAAAGAAATCGAACCATGTTTCCACATTCCTTGGTCTATTCACAGCAGCATTTATATCAATCATGAGTGTTAAAAGCTCTGAACTTTTAATTTATAGAGCAGATGGCTTTTTCTCCTTCTTTGCCTTGTAGGCTGGGATACCTGTATTTAGAGGAAGCCCAATGCAATGGGATTGGGAGAAGGATGATGAGAACCTGTTAGAGTTTTAAATATTCAACTTTTCTAACTCAGATTTTGCCATGATGAGGGGGTTGACACGCAGAGAAAGAATCCAGTGGCGAAGATCTCTGGGACTTGAAGGAAATCAGCTATGGTTCTCTCTGATAAGAAGACAACAGGATTATGCAAGATTCCTTCCTTTCCTTCCTTCCTTCCTTCTTTCCTTCCTCCTTTCTCTCTTTTCTCCCTCCTTTCCTTCCTTCCCTCCTTCCGATTCATATTTCCTGAACATCTATTATGTACCAGCCACTGTACTATGTATGTGGTCTGTAATAATGAGAAAATAGAAATGGTCCTTGCTCTCATGGAGCTTACTTTTTAGTTGGGGAGACAAATTTAAGAAAACATTTACAAATGAATATAAAACCATTCCTCTAGTAAGTGCTATGAAGAGGAACATGATGTTATGCACGTATATCATAAATCAGGGAAGAGCCCTACGTGTGGTTATTGAGACCTGCCTGTAGATGTCCCAGTCTTTTAGAACCTCAAAGTCATGCCTAGAGATGAGATTTACGAGAGGAAATGTGTGTGTGTTCATTGGTAAAATGCACAGTGGAATAAGACCTAGTGGAAGTGCCCCCATTGCTCTCATGGAATCTCCACTAGCCTTCTGTCTCACGTGTGATCCCTAATCTCAATCTGTTTAGCAACAAATGGTGTTTAAAGAAAAACTTCATCCCTGGAGACCACGCCTTTCTGTGACAATGTAATTGGAAGATAATAATTATCTGGTAAAGATAATCAGTGGTAATGAACAGACATAAACTACACAGGTCAAAAATAATTTTAAATTATGACAAAGAGGGGCTTGGCAGACCTAATTTATGCAGCTAATCTCAATTCTTTTCCATGTTTCTGTTTAGATAGACACAATCCCAGAAGGCTGTTAGTGGCTTCAGGAAGTACAGTAATCATTCTTTAATACTCAGTGGTGAGTACCACCCGCTTCATGTCACTTCCTTTCATGAATACACTCCACCTGGTGGTGGTCAGGTTGCTGTCCTCTGGAGGCTCAGTGTGGACAGGTGGAGGCCCCAGGGTATCTGCTGACCTGTGACTCAGTCTCAGGCTACTCTCCTGGGCATTGGTAAGCGGCCCTTTGCAAGATTTTATTCATTCATTTAACAAATTATTGAGTACTTGTATGTGCCAAGCACAGTTCTAGATTCTGGACATAGAGCAGTGAACCAAACAGACGAACCACCTGCCCTCATGTAGTTTATATTCTAGTTATACCATAAACAAGACCGATAATAAAATGTATATGTTAAATGTTGGCTGTCAGGAAACAATGCTCCATGAATATTTTCACATTTCTGCACAGTCAGGGCTCTCAGCAAAAATCACTGGCAATCTGGGTTGAAGGGTGATGGGAGGGCAACTCTAAACACAGAGACTTCTGGAGAGATCTAGAGCCACTTATCCTCTCTCCCCAGAGCCACTTATTTACATACTATGGACAGTGAAACCAACTTGGACCCATTGCTTACACTCTAGGGTGGTAAGAACCTAAGGGTCTCCCCTCTGGCTCACCAGAGGAGATCTGCTTACATTCCGGAGCAAAGACTGCTGACTCTCCGTTTCTGGAGGAGAGAGGGGCAATGGTGCCCATCATCCTCCATAAGCTCCAATTTTCATAATTTCTGAGCTCCTCTATGATAGAAACCGCTAAGTAGGAGAGGTGACTCAAGACCTCATCATGTCTCCCTGCGGGGAACAAACGCAGCATCAGCGTGTAGTGGGCTCTAAAGTGGAACGTCCATGTCCTGATCCTGGACCCGTGAATCTTCCCTTTTATGGCAAAAGCGTGAATGCTGTCTTCTATGAAAAAAGACGTGATTGAATTAAGGATATTGAGAGGTGGAATTCATCCTGAATTTTCCGGATGGGCTCTAATGCAATCACGTGTATCCTTCTAAGGGAGAGGCAGAAGGAGTTAGAGACAGACACCAAGGGAGACGAGGAGGGGGCGAAGTGACCAGGAGGCACAGATCATAGTGATGCTGCCACGGGCCATGAGCTGGAAGAGGTAGGAACAGATCCTCCTCCAGGGGCCTTGCAGGGATGCTGGCCCTGCCGACACCTTGATCTTGGACTGACGGCTTCCAAAACTGTGAGAGAACACATTTCTGTTTTGTTTAAGGTGATAAATTTGTGGTGATTTGTTACAGCAGCCACAGACAACAAATAGAGTGAGTAATTAAAAGTCTGTCTCTAACCCAGAATCTCATTATTCTGCACACGTGTGTCTCTGTTTATAAAACTGTGTGTCTATATATTTTTATATATATTGTGCAAGTAGGGTCACATCTCAGATCCTTTACACTTTTGGAATTAATATTGGCAAGCTATGGAGAAATAAAACAGGGAAGGAGACTAGGGTTGATAGGGGTTATAATTGTTAAGCAGGGTGGGCACAGATGACCTTCCTGAGGAGATGACATAATGACCTGAAGAGTTTGTGTGGGCTTCCGATGGGAGGCGTTGTGCCATGTTTCTCTAATGCCAGAGCATTTTAATCCCAATCTGAGTCTCATGCTGGCAGATTTACGGTCTCTAGTTTCCAGTGCCCTTTGTCCCCAAACCCTTGGTCCTATAAGCAAATCCCATTTTCTAAATCCTTCAGAAATGGATAAAATGCATGCAAATCTTTTCACTGCCAGCACAAGGTAAATTGTCACTAAAGATTGGTAATAATGATTTGCTTAAGCCGTGGCTTCAGCATCCAGCATTATCTGTATAATTGCAGCTATTCCTAAGAAGTGGAAAATTAAATATTGTCCATCAGAAATTTCAGTGGAATGAAATAGTTGATGAAATTTCTTTCTATGTGTTAGCAAATTCACGTCAGGGTTGTTATAGAATATAATTGACGGTTAACAGGTTTTGATATTGGGATAAAGAGGCAGGATATGCCTGGAGCATATACCTGGGCGTGGAGAGAGCCCAGAGACCCAGCATATGTGTGGGGCAGCAGAAAAGCACCAAAATGAGAGGGTCATAATTTCACAGTAAGAAGAAAAATCATTGAAAGAGGATGATGCCAAAACAGAAATCTTTACCTAGTCTATACAACTTTGAGCTGAGCAAGTTTTCAGTGTCACAAACAACGTCAAGGTTTGTACAAGCTGCCTCTGGCATAATGTCAAGAGTAGTTTTTCCGGGGGCCTGTTGAATAAAGGACTTTTGGACTTGCCGTGAATTTTCAGGCATACTAGTAGCAGCTACTAGGATTAAATGTAGGATTGTCAACTGTAAATGCTTAGGACCTGGACTGGAGACTCGGGAGAAGCACAGCGTGCCTCTGTGGTGGACGCAGAGAGAGCATCTCTATTAATTCAGTGCACACCATGCTAGAGAGTTGGTGAGAAGGCAGCCTGTGCAGAAGTCTAGGACCTGACCTCTCGAAGGATTGAGTTTGGATATGATTATCGCCTCGTCCCTGCAGCTATAATCTGGTCAGATAATCAGGCATACTAAATTACTTAATTCATGTGCAAACTAGCCCACATGGTTGTCAGTCTTGCTAAGTGTGCCCACAAACATAGACACACAACTGCTCACCTCCACTAAGGCCTTCTGTTGAGACCTCTACAGTCTGGGGGCAAGAAGGCCTTACAAGTATTTAACAAGACATACGTCCCTCCTCCAGGAAGCTGGGAGATGCTCTGCTGAGCGTGCCTCAGCTGGAAGGAGCTCTTGGCAGAGCTTCCGTTTAGGTCTTCCCTGGGCCACCTGTCACAACCACAAGGGAACCTGTGACATGCTCCCTGGCTTATCCACCCCCTGGCTAAGCCAAAACTCTCAAAACTCCCGCTTGGGTCCAGGATCATCAGCCCGGGGCCAACAGTTCTGATGAAGCTTGCCTTTGAAGCGGATCTGGCCTTCTTCAGGCCAGGGTAGGGTCTCCAGAGAGCACTGCAGGGCACTTTTCCAGGCAAGAGCACAGGGAGAAAGCCGGGAGTAGTCTGGAAGCACTCCTCGTGCTTCTGTAGCACAGTGCGACTTTTGCAATAAAAATGCCATATTCTACATTGGGGTCAATGAAGAGGGGGGAACGACACAGCTAATGTCCAGGCACATGGGCTGAGGCCTTCCTCTAGTTATCCTTTGCCACTTTTCATTACCTTTATGGGAAAACACCTGTGTTCCCACCTTAAAGGCACATTGCAGCAGCAGCCCCTGTCCTCTGGAGCACAGCCCTGTGTCAGAGGCTGTTCACGATTGTGGAGTTTGCTGTTTATGACAGCATTCTTCTAAGCTCTCCACTTATGAATTCACTTACCCCTTACAGAAGCTCTAAGAGCTAGAGATCTTTGACATTAAATCTTCTCCATTTTATAGATGGGGAAACTGAGGCATGGAAAGGTTGAATGACTTGCCCAAGGCCATACAGCTGGTTAGGGGTGGAGTGAGGATTTGAGCACAAATCCATCTTTCAAGCTACTATGAGTGGCAGTGTAGCAGGTGAACAATATGCATACGTGTTCGATGCGTTAGTGAGTTCTTGTTCTGAGTGTCTTCGTTATTTTTAAGTCTGGTCCTTATCAAACACTCCTATTAAAGTTGATTAAATGGGAATGGACTTTATGCACTGTGAAAAAAAATAGGCTATTAGGAACTCCAAAATTGAAGGACAGTGTAATACTGCTGTATTTAAGTACAATGAGGTTGATATTACCAACTCTACTGGGTTGTTGTGAGAATACACATTACAATGTTTAACCAAGTGTCTGTCACATAATAGATGCTCAATAAATATTTCTTCCCCCTCTCTTCCCATAAAGAAGACTCAAGAGTTTATAAACTATACAAAATAGCAATATCTGCTTAACTTGTGAAATTAGTACATTTTACCAATATTTTCTCCTAAGTAGATATTCATCTTATCTTTAGCTCTGTTACATACTGAAGACGATGGGTTTGCACTAAATTGGCAACGTAAGATGTCTGTGCTCCTGGGTCTTGACAGAGTATAACCTTGAATGTTCTGCTGCACAGTATTCAGCCAAAGCTCAAAAGCTCGGTTGTAAAGAATGATATGTGTCCTTGTAGGATTAAAGTATCTTTGATGCTTTCCTTTAGCCTATATTTTGTGAAATTACAAATAATAGCAAAGTGAAAATCATTTTTTTTAAATTAAATTTGTTGAGGTATAATTTACAGGAAGTAAAATGCACACATTCTAAGTGTACAGTCTGATGAGTTTTGACGATTGTACGAACTTGTGTAGTGACTCCTGAAGTCGAGACATAGAATACTGACTTTGCCCCCAAATGCTCCTTCACGCCCCTTGGCAGGCATTCTCCTCTGCCCCAGCCCTCATCTGCTTTCTGATACTAGAGGGAAGTTTTGCTTTCTCTGTAATTTACAGAATGGGATCATATAGCATGCATTTTTTTGTGTCTAGGTGGTTTTATTTTCACTTAGCAAAATATTCTTGAGATTCATCTGTCTTATTACATTTATCAAGGCTTGTTCCTATTTACTGCTGAATAGTATTCCACTGTATGGATGTGCCATAATTAGTTTATCCATTCACTGGTTGATGGACATTTGGGTTGTTTGTACCTTCTGACTGTTATGAATCACATTGCCTAGAATGTTTGTGCAGAACTCTTTATGTGAGCTTATATTTACAAATCTTTGAGTAAACACCTAGGAGTGATATTGCTGAATTTCATAGCAAGTTTGTGTTTAACTTTATAGGAAACCGCTAAATTGTTTTCCAAACTGGACGCATCATATTATGTTCTTCCAAGCAGTGTATGAGCGTGCCTGTTGCTCCACATCTTTGGGAACAGTAGGTAGTGTCAGTCTTTTTAATTTTAGCTGTTCTAGCAGGGGCGTAATTGTATACTTTGTAGGATTGCTGAAGCCATTGTCTGCTACATAATACAGTGTCTCCTTTATGAAGATCCATGAAGAAGCTTTTTCTCTGTTTTCTTTCTAAGAATAGATATGTTTCCCTCAATCAAATGGTTTAATTTTTTTGGGAGGGGCAGAAGATTAGCCCTGAGGTAACATCTGCCACTAATCCTCCTCTTTTTGCTGAGGAAGACTGGCCCTGAGCTAACATCCATGCCCATCTTCCTCTACTTTATATGTGGGATGCCTACCACAGCATGGCATGCCAAGTGGTGCCATGTCCACACCTGGGATCCTAACAGGCAAACCCCAGGCCACCGAAGCGGAACGTGTGCAAATAACCACTACACCACCAGCTGGCCCCTAAATGGTTTAATTTTTTTTAATGAAAGTTGGATCACGTAATTATTTCTTGGCTGTTGAAAAACTCAGAGCCAAATTATAACCTATCTCTTGGATATGTAGTAGACCAGATATTTTGTGTAGGCAACTTAACATTGTCCTTTCCTCAACCTCCAACTCCTGTTAATGTCATCTTATTATGTCTTACACATTCTTTTTACTGAATTTTCTCAATTAAAAAACATTTTGTAGTCTATGAATCGTCACGATATCTTCAAACTAATTTGTTTAAAAAATACAGTAATGGCTTACAGAGTCTGAGAGTATATCAGGTAGTTTTCAAAGCAGAGCAACTCAATTAAGCAAATATTTATTAGACTCTAGGTGCTATTCTGCTGAAACAGTAAATACACAGGGTTTCACTGACCTACTTAGTTCCCAAACTAGTTGTTACAAGGAATTTGAAACAGTTAAGGTTCTGTGTCAGATAATAAATAATAAAGTATTTAGTTGAATGGAAGTAGAGCTCGAGATGCATTTTGAAGGAACAAATAGTTTCCTGAGAGGAGAGCATTTCAGATTGCAGAAACAGTCAGATAATCTGCTTTACTAGAAGCCTCTTTCAGAGAACTCAGTTACTCTCTTCTCTCAATTGTTTTCTTGGATAAAGCACCAAATGCTTTGTTTTTCATTTTCCTTTGAGAAAAATATACTCTTCTTCTACATTGTACAGAAATATAGTATGAGAAACTGAGGAATAAAGATGAAATGTGTAAGAACTTAAAATAAGAACTTAACCAAAATTAGGTTATAACTCTTAATGGTGAGGATAATTAGCAGATGTGGATTCAGTCGAATTTACCTGCTGTCCATCAAGTGTCTGCTACATGTCAAGCACTCTGAACAGTGCTTGGCCCCCACCTTTAAAGGGGGAAAGAGGTAGGGAAACAAGCAAATGATTTCATTTCCTTTGGGTGCATATCCAGAAGTGGAGCTGCTGGATCACAAGCCAGTTCTGTTTTCAATTTTTTGAGGAAACTCCAGACTGTTTTCCGTAGGGATTATGTCAATTTAAATTCCAGTACAGTATTAGATTCTTGAAATTTGCTAAGGGGGTAGACCTTAAGAGTTCTCATTAGAGAGACAAAAAGAAAGAAAGATAATGGTGACTGAGCTGGGTAGAGTGGAAAGTATAGAAGAAGTGTATAGAAGATAGTCTTTGCCCTGAAGTTGTTTATAATCAGGTTGTAAAGATTAGTCCTATAGACACGTGAAAAACCAGCAAACTACATCTTTGAAAGGACTTAATTACATATCAAGCGAATGCAATGCATGGACTTGGATTGTAACTCAAAGGAAGCAACTATAAAAAGACGTTTATAAAAAGCAGGAGAGACTACATGGAATGCTATATTTTGCGTAAGAAGAGAGAGCAAATATGAACATGTATATCTGTCTGCATTTCAAAAGGAACAATGAAATGACAAACTGAACAGCAATAAAGCCGATTATCTACAAATCTAAGGAAAAACAGGAGCTCTCTGTGCTTTGTTTTGAAGCTTTGAGCACGGAACTGCTTGATGTTTTATAGAGTTCAAATCAAATCAAATCCAAACCGAAGAACTTTCCCCAAATCAAAAATCCATTGAAACAAATGAACCTAAGTGTATAGCAAGTTAGCAGAATAACCTCACAGAGAATATTTACTTCAAGTTATTTTAAAACAATATTTTGACTGAATAAATCTAAGACCGAAAGAAAAAGAAAAACCCAAGAAATCTTAAACTATACCCAGGGGCTTATTTTTAGTGGTGGTGTTGGTATTATTATTTCAGAAAAATACGTATTATGTAAAGCAAATTAATAGTTATTGTGATATTTTTGGGAATCATGGCTTTTAGAGTAAGAGAGAGAAAAAAGACCAAATATAAAATATAGTATTTAAGTCAAATCTCTATAATCCTTAATACGAATTGGAAATATTAGAGTGAACTCAGGATTTATTTTTGTCTTTATCAAAAATACGTAATTCTTATTTCTGTCCATTGAAAAGCCCTAGAATTAGTAACAAACTCATAGCATTAATATCTCTAATGCAGAGGTTATGGTCCCTTAATATGATTTCTCACTAAAAGAAACAGGCATTCCCGGAGAAATGGCTGATTCCAAGCCAGGAACAGGAAATGTGCAAAATAAGCCTGGGTGATATGAGGAAGCTATCAGAAACGATCGGGATAATGAAAAACGAACAACGCCAAACAAAGAACACGTAAGCCAACTTGAACGGATGCTCCCTAGCCAAAGATGAGCAATCTCCTCTTCAGGAAGAAAAATGCCTGTACATGACTGATGAAATCAAATATATAAAAGTCCATGAATTTATAATAATTCTCAAAAACAAAACAGAATCTAATTGGCCAAGTTTAGTGCTGGCTGGGATACCAACTTATAGGGTAAAGCTGATGAATAAAGGGGAAGTTGAAGTAGTTAGACTGGTTTCCCTATGGGCTGTCTTCCGAGTGAACAATAATTGGGGGTGGGGGGAGTTCTTATTTATAGAACGATAGCGGCTAAAATAAACAATGTAACACTAAAAACAGAACACTCAGACGTTAGAAACCTCCTGAAGTAATTTTTGCCAAAAAGTTCAACCTGAATCCAATCAAGTTTCTAGATAGAATCCTAGTTTACAAGGAATATAGGGACTAAGGAAATGTTACATAACACCACGAGGACGTAATCAGCCCAATTCAGAACGTGGGAATTACTATAGGACAAATGAACCATTTTTTTTCCAACAGAAAAGCATTAATTAAAAGAGATTGTTAAGGATTTAAGAAGCATGTCAACTAAATGCAATGTGTGGACTTTGGATTCTGATCCAAATGAACCAAGCAGAAAAAGACCTTTTTGAGAAATTGGAGAAAGTGGAGTACATGCATTAGATTACATTAAGAAATTACTATAATTTGGGGGATTTGAAAATGGCATTGTGGAAAAAAGACTTTATCTGCTAGAGATAAAAAAGCAGATGAAGAAAATAAGGCTAAATGTTAAGAATTGTTAAATCCAGATGACGAGTGTTTGGAAGTTCAGCATACGGCACTCTCATCTTTTCTGTATGTTTTAAATTTGCCATAATGAAAGTCTAAAAATAAACAGAAAATGGTGTTATATATCTATATCCATACATCTATTTAACAATGATAGACTAAAATAAACATAACATCATTTGAAGGATTTTAAACTAGCAAAGGTTAATAAAACAACAATACTTAGTGTTGGTGACTATGTTGCAAGATGGGCATTCTCTCTCTTATGCTGCTGGTAAAAGTCTACGCTTACTTGTAGACAAGCAGAGCTTCCAGAAATTGGAAATGTAAGTCTTAAAAACGTTAATACTCTCACTCTGTGTGAATAGATGCTAATATATACTTTCCTAGTTATTCATTTTGTCGGGTCCATATAGTCACATATAGGTTTAGAGTAGTACTTTATTGAGTCAAATTCCATTGATGTAAAATCTGCAATGTCTTAAATACCACCAGACTCAAACACACTTTCTGTCTGCCTTATACAGATTTAATAGATTAACCTATGGTCTAAATAAGATGGTAAATCTTATTTAATTTTGAAGGCAAATAAGCTTAAACAAGCTATTTCTTTTTTTAAAAGTTAAAATGTTAAGATCAAATGATTCTCTCCTATTTATGCGCTTAGAATTTCATGCTATAGTAGTTTGATTCATTCTTCTTTTCTGGTTGGAACAAATGTGTTTGAAACCAGGGAAATTTTATTTATATCTTTTCAAACACTCTGTAATGCATAGTTAGAATCAATTTAAATTTGCAGAAAATTTGCTTGTCTTAAGGAACGTTAAGTGGGAGGGGGTTGTTTGTTACATATATCCAATATTCTATATTTCTTACCTGGCATTTTGGTACTCAGATTCAGTTATTCTCTTATTACGATTTTATTTTAAAAATGAGGCAGAGAAGAGAAAGCTATATTGCATTTATTTCCCAACTTGCAATAAGAAATGATGGCTCTGCTGTGTGGCATTATTAAGAGAATTCTCGCCATTCTCCACCTACAGGGGCATAAACAGGTCACTTTATTTGTTTTGTATGGTGATTTGAATTCTATATCAGTGCTATATTCAAAATCCCTTTATTATAGTTGCATTTTGGATGTCTTTCTCTTCTCTCTATTCCATTTTCTCTTCCTTCTTGTCTTAGACTTCCCTCCATGGTAGCAGGAAATGGTTCACAAGGGAGAAAGGTTATTCTGTTCATTAGGCAAACTCAAAAAAACAGAGAGAAAAAGGCTTCTTTATGTTTCAGAGAAGAGAATTTCATTCTGCCTTGGGTAAATAAAAACTGAATCCCATAACCTCATATCGTGTTTTTAATTTAAAGCTTTGAATAATTTTCAAACTAAAGGACTCATTTCCCTAATTTTTAAGGGCTATAGAGATGGGTGAAAATATTTCTAGCATCCAAAATATTCTTAATAAACATTCCAGACTCAAGAATTGGAAGGTTCTCATGGGTTGAGTGCGTTGAGCTCATACTTCCAGATTTTTAAAAAGCGTTATGAAAAGACAGCGCAGTATTCATACAGCCACTCTAGAGAGAGCTTTTTTTGTAGAAAGAAAATACTTTCTTTTTCTTAAGGCCTAGAAATAGCATTAAACTTGGATTATGCTCCAGCTGAGGCCTGAGTAATGAAATGGAAATAAGCAGGTCATCATTGCAGTGACATCCCACTAGAAATGTCACCACATTTTGTTGAGATACACAGAAAAGACTGCAGTTTGCACGAGTACTTCACCTGCCTCCTGCAGGCACTGTGAACTTCCTGGGACATTTTGCATATTTTTTTCTACATTTTCCCTTCAGCATCGTTTTTGGAAACTCAGCCCAAAGGAAGTAAATTTCAGAGCTTGAGAGTGTGAAAGTCACTGTGCCAGGAGGAAAGCCAGCCTGTTCTGAAATCCCAGCCACAAGCTGGTGAGGTGAGCCTCACAAATCCAGAGGTCAGGCTGGTGAGCTCTTGCCTTTGGGCCTTCGGACAAATTTAGAAACATGAGAACTCTGAGGAATGCCGACCCAGGGTCTCTCTTCCAACTCCAAATTTTGAAAAAGAAAAAAATGACAAGTAAATGCCATCTCCAGTGTTTGCAAACAAGTTAAGTAGGTGAAGTTTGACTCTGTGACTCTTCACTTCCAGGTGAAGACCTCCCACCCCCACGTCATGGGGACTCTTCTCCATCCTCATGCCCTAGAGCCCCTGACTTCCTGTTCTGCCCACCCCCTCACCCACTGCCTGAACTATTCTTTTTGCAAACAGTACATAGCAGTCTTCTTGGAATTCTTCCAAGGTGAAGGCTGACATAAAAATAAGTCAATAAGAACAAATCCTGCTACACAAACCAGTTTCCTTTTTTTTTTTATAGGGTTATTCTACTTAAGAATAGGAAAATACTTTAGACATTATGTTTCTATGTTTAGATATTTTGGTAGATAAATTGGAGAAATACAGATAAAATGATAGCGTAGTCACTTAAATTGACAATTTGTTGAACACTGTACCAGAATTATGGTTGAATAACAGATTTATATCAAATCAGGAGAGTCTTTCCTAATATTACTAGAACTCTGTACTCATTTAGTCCTAGTCAACACTTTTATTAATGACTTGAATGAAGATAGAATACTTACAACATGTTAAGAACCTGCTATGTATTAACTTTGTCCTAAGCACTTGATATCTGTTTAATTCTCATTCCGCCCTGAGAGTTAGACATTATTATTAGATATTATTATTCTACCCATTTACAGATAAAGTCTACCCATGTGTGGATGTTTTTAAACACTGCTAGAGCATCCTTTGGAAATCATGATTCTCAACTGTAAGGAAGATGAACGGCCGAGAGGAAGTGCTGGTGGCTTGTGGGTGTGAAGGAGACTTGGCAGCAAAGCTTCTTTCCTCCCTGACTATTAGAGATAATTCAGTTCACCTGGCTATCTATGCACGTTAACGTTTCCTCTCCCCTTATTCCATGTGTGTCTCTCAAAACTATAGGCACGATTGAAGTGTTGAATGCTGGCTCCACAAAATATCACCAAGACAATCTGTGAAAAGACAAAGCTGAGTTTATTCTTCCTTCAGTATGAGAGAACACTACCTGGACAGAGCTGACCATCAGTACTGTCTCAGAGAGGGGAGGGTAAAACTGGACATTTATCGAGCGGTTGAAGTCTGGTTTGAGGCAGATCTTTCTATGTAGATGCTTAGTTAGGACCATGTAGGGACTATAACATAATAGCTTATGATTAGTGAGCATAGCTAGACAAGGCTTTGAGGCAAGAGTTCAAAGGGTTTGGAGATGTAAACTATCATTTGAAACTTTCTATGGAAAAGTTGATTAGGAAGCTTGGGGAATAGATAATGGAGTTATTTGCACCTTATCCTTCTGAGCAAGAGATTCCTCAAGTGGTAAAGTTATGTTGGTTTGGACAGTGGAGTAGTAATCATTGATATAGACAATAAGCTGTGTAGATGATCTTGATTCTCAAGCTCAACTGTCTATAATATATTAAATGAAGAAATAAAGATATGAAAAAATTCCTTAGGCTTGAATGGAAGCTATAAAGTGAAATTTAACTAGTCAAATGCAAAGTTAAGCAAGCATAGAATGAAGTTGACCTGGCTTAATACTAATTCATTTGTTGAGGTTGGAGAAGGGAGAAACCAAGTCAAAATCTTGATGTTTCATTTGACTGTAAGTCAGAAACTCAGCAATGTGTGATGGTTCCCTGGAGACTAATCATTTTGGGTTGGGCAAAGGAAGTATATTATAGAGTATGCAAAATAATAGCTCAGCACTCAATAGTAAGAGGGGCTCATATTAATTCATCCATCCATCCATCCATCTATCCATCTATCCATCTATCCATTTTTCCATCCACCCATCCATCCATCCATCCATCCATTCATCCATCTTTCTATCCATCCATCCATCCATCCATCCATCCATCTATCCATCTATCCATTTATCCATTCAGCCATCCATCTATCCATCCATTCATCCACCTAATAATTAATTAAATGGATTATTTGACCAAACTGTTTTGTGGGGACCCATAGCTCTCTGGAATTGGAGGCGAGGAAAGGGAAAAGTCAATCTTGTTCTGGTCCCTTGACACTTCAAGCAGTCCCATTCTATTGTTTGCCAAAAGGCATGTGCAGCTAAACTCAATTTGGAAACAATTGCCTCAGAGCTTACATGTTCTACTTCAGGCCAAAAGGATGTCTTTCTTACCAGGGGAAACAATTTAAAATGGCTGCTTAGTGTAGGCCAGAAGGTAATGTGGTGATAATGTGAAATTTAAAAGAAAGAAACTGTGTAAGGCACATTTTTATGTTTGATAGTCATTGGTAATCATTTGACTAAAAACATGAGATTTGAGTCCTGCCTTCAATTAAACTGTGACTCTTTGGGGAAAAGGGATATATAGCATTTATTGCAGTGCAATAGTATCTTGTACAGGCTTAACATGCCTCAGGTGTGCAATAAATGGTCTTTAGTTGACTGAAACTGTAATATGCACTGAAGATATCGTGGCAAAGTGAGCACAATCCTTCCAAGGATGAGCGTTGTATTGGGACAGAGAGATTTGTAAACAGCAATGCCATATAGTGTGATGAAAGAATAAAGAATGCAGAGGGCATTTACCTCTGCTTAGAGATGGAAAGGGCTTGACACAGCAATAGGAACTGATGGAGTTCAGCACAGGCTACCCCAAAATACGGCACCTTGCCATACTGAGTATCTTAAACTTAAGCTGAAGGAGTTTGAGAAAACATCAGAAGCAGGAAGGTCCCTCTGGCGTCCCCTCCCTCACCCTTCTTCCCTGAACAGGTCATAAAACTCCCATATGAAAGGACCCTCCCTGTCCCAGGAGGAGGAAAGACATTCTTATCACCAGAGACAGGGAATTTGGGACCAAGAAATCTGTACAAACAAACCTTGTCAAACTAACCCTTATCTTCTTAGTTATCTTCAGCCATGACTATCCCTAGCCTAAACCCCTTTGTCTTGTCAATTCTTCACAAATGTAATGTTTCTTCTTCTAAAAGGTATAAAAGCCTCCTGCTCTGGTCACTTCTTCGGGTCTTCATTCTCTCAAGAAGGCTCCCGTGTACATAGAAAACTTGAATAAAATTTGTGTGCTTTTCTCCTATTCATCTGTCTTTGTCAGTTCAATTTTCAGACCCAGCCAGGGACCTTAAGAAGATCGAAGAAAACTTTTTCCTCCCCTACAGGATTCCAGACTGAGAAGTAGAGGAACGCTATGGGAAAAGTCACAGCATTAAAATAGCATTATACGTCCAAGGTGCGGCAAGTAGTTTAGCTGGAGCGTTGGCTACATGAAGCAGCGGTGGTGGGGGAGACTGAAGTGTCAGGTAGGAGGTAGCTTGTTGATCCCCATAGATGTCACAGTAAGGAGTTTGGACTGGATCCCATATGCCCTAGGGACACCTTTTAAGCAAGAAGTTAAAATATAATTTTCAAAAAAGGGTAGAATCGGGGCCTGCCCAGCGGTGCAGCAGTTAAGCTCATGTGTTCCACTTCAGTGGCCCACAGTTTGCCAGTTCAGATCCCGGGTGCGGACATGGCACTGCTTGTCAAGCCATGCTGCGGCAGGCGTCCCACGTACAAAGTAGAGGAAGATGAGCACGGATGTTAGCTCAGGGCCAGTCTTCCTCACGAAAAAGAGGAGGATTTGTGGCGGATGTTAGCTCAGGGATAATCTTCCTCAAAAAAAAAAAAAGGGTAAAATCATGACTCATACAGGTATAAAAGTGAGCACATGGTAAGGATTTATTTAACTCATGATGGAAGAAGGCAGATGCTAAAACAGATTCATAAAAGAAGTCAAGAAGCACAAATTTATATGGAGTAAAGAAATGTTGAAGTGAATGTGTAATGGAGACAAAACTGGCTTTTCCACAGCTGGGGAAGGGAAATAAACTGAGCTACTACCAGGCAGGCCAGAATTTCTGTATCTATCAGTTACCTAAAGCTTCCCATGCTTGAAAGTAATTAAAAGATAATGAAGGACTAGCAGTGGATAGTCTGGAGAGATGTCCTTTAGGCAATTCTGAGTTTCTCATTGAAACACAAATTGTTTTTCCTACAAGCAACTTCTCTAGTTTGTGTTTTGAAGGATGATTCAAGCTGCAGGGTGAAGAAAAGGCATGGGGAAATAGAGAGACAATGTCTGAGAGATAATGTTCAAGGTGGTGAGGATGCAAAGGAAGAGAGGGGAATTGAGAAATGGTAGAGATTGAAATTACGTGACTTTGAAAGTGACTACATGTGGTTGCTGAGGAGGAGGAAATTGTCTATGTGGGTCATTATGTAAACTGTGATGCCAAGATCCGATGTAAGAAAAGAAATTAGAATAAGGAGGAAGAGAATAATAATAGGTTTAGTTTTAGGGGTTCATAGAGTTTGAGGTGCCTTTGAGACATCCAAGAGGAGATTCTCAGTTGCCAGGAAACAGATCAAAACTAGAAATAGAAATTTGGGAATCATCAGTGATTCAAAGTCTTGGGTATAAATAGGGACTTTCAGAGGTAGTAAGAAAGGGAGAAGTCTGCTATAATATTTCTGCTCAAAGTTAACATTTAAATAATGGCCAGAGGAAGAGGATGCTCATAGAAGGTTAAGCCAGACCTTAGAGAAGTAAGTGGAGAATAAGAAGATAATATGTCACAGTATTAGTTACCTGTTGCTTATCTATTACTGCAAAAATTACTTCAAAACTTAGCAGCTTAAAACAGTCAACATCTAACCCAGTTTCTGAGAATCAGGAATCCAGGTGCTGCTTATACGGGTGGTTTTGGCTCAGTACCTCTCCCAAGGTGGTAGTGAAGATGTTGGCCGGGGCAGCAACCATCTCAAGGGGCAGGCCTCCGTTCCTCACTGGCTGTTGGCTGGAGGCCTTTGTTCCTTATCCTGTGAGCCTCTCCATGGGTGGTTTGAATGACCTCACAGTCTGGCAGCTGGATTCCTTAAGAGTGAGTGATAAGAGAGAAATAGAGATAGACATAGTGATAGGGAGAGAGAGAATGGAGAGAATGCCCAAGCCTGAGACTGGAATCTTTAAAAACTTAAATTCTGTAGTGATTTATCATTGTTTCTGCCATATGCTATTCATCACACAAACCAACCCTGGTCTGATGTGGAATGAGAGTTCATAAGGGTGTGAACATGAGAAGGCACTGATCACTGGGGGCCGTCTTGGAGCCTGGACACCAGAGAAGCTAAAGAAGAAGAGTTATAAGAAGAAAGCACTCAATAAATGTTTTAAAAAATATTCCAATCATACTTTATTTTTTAAGAATGACATTTACAAATTGTCCATCTACAGTATAACTAGATGGTGAAGATTCTGGAAATCCTTCTGATTCTACAAAGAGCAAATTAGGGGTCTATGGATATTTAAGTTGAAAAGAGAAGTATTAGGAAGGGCACGCTAGCTGTATTCAAATATCTGTGGGTCTCTCAAGTAAAAGGGAGCCTTTATTTAAAACTCTAATTTTTAAGATTTTCAGGTTTCAAGGAACAGACGTATACTCAGATGATTCATGAGAAAGATCCACAAGACTAGGCAACAGTCTTAATAACCACAGCATTTAAGCCTCATGGATAATAGAATAACATTCTAGTTACAATCACAGTTGCCTGGGCAAGTTTCACGGAGGATTGGAACTTGGTTCTGGGTACATCATGACGTTCTGACCTAATCTGGTCATCTCTAAACGTTAAGAGGCAATTGATCCCAACCATTACGGTGACCTAGAAAATCTCAGTGTCTACTGCCGCATCCTCCAACAGAATCCTCTCCTCTCTATTTTTCGAATCGCATCTGCTGCCTCATAACTTTTGCTTATTCTTGACTTACCTCCTTTATGTTCTTCTACTGCCTTCCGCCAATGAGTCTACAGGCTTGTGTCCACCACGCTATCTGGATGTCTCTCCCTCTCTATCACCTGTTCCCCTCTCCCCTATGGCTCTCTATTCCCTCACCCTACTTTATTCTTCTTTCCAGCAGTTATCTCTACCTGACATGGCACTCATTCATTCATTTATTATTTCTTTAAAGGTTGCTCTCTACTGGAACGTAACCCCATGAGATCAGGTGTTTACTTTTGCTTACAGCTGTAATCCTGGCTCATCAGGTACTCAATAGCTATTTGTTAAATTAGATAACGTGACTGATATTTTAGTAACATCAGAAACACCTTCTCTGACCTCCTTATCAGGAGGTAGTTTTTATGAACATGTCAGGGATCCTACTGGCCCAGTGCATAGTTGTCTGAATTGCATCATGGGAGGTAAGATAATTACAGAATGTGACCCCTTTTAATGGAAAACATTATTTACTTTCAGCAGTGTTTACTATTTAAAGAAACATATTATAATTAAAGGTTAGAAATGTAGACTAGTAACTTATCTTTAATGACAAAACTTCAAACATTTCAACTTCTATCAAAGAATACAATCTTTTTTATTCTTTGTCTACTGAATGAAAGTAATAATCGTTTCCCTCTGTACTAGTAGAACTTTGAATAGATTGTCTTCTTTTTTCTTTGAAGATTAGCCCTGAGCTACCATCTGCCACCAATCCTCCTCTTTTTGCTGAGGGAGACTGGCCCTGAGCTAACATCCGTGCCCATCTTCCTCTACTTTATATGTGGGATGCCTACCACAGCGTGGCTTGCCAAGCAGTGTGTAGGTCTGCACCTGGAATCCGAACCATTGAACCCTGGGCCACTGAAGCGGAATGTGTGAACTTAACTCCTGCACCACTGGCCCCAATAAATTGTCTCCTTGAAAATTCAAAATAAAAGACAACCAGAAAATAATAAATATGCCCAGAAATAATGGCTCGCTATTAGCTATCAAATTCCCTTCAAGTTCCACTTCCCTTAGGAAACTTCTATGACCTCTCTAGCACAGCATGGGGCATTATTTTTCTAAATCTATATTCCTTTTCTTTTCTTTTCTTTTTTGCTGAGGAAGCTTCACCATGAGTTAACATCCATTGCCAATCTTCCTCTTTTTGCTTGAGGAAGATTGTCACTGAGCTAACTTCTGTGCCAATCTTCCTCTATTTTGTATATGGGATGCTGCCACAGTATGGCCACCAACAAGTGCTGTAGGTACACACTCAGGAACTGGACCTGGGCTGCTGAAGTGGAGCACACTAAACTTAACCACTAGGGGCCAGCCCCTTTAAATCTATATTTTTAAAGCTCAATTCCACTGAGATAAAATGAAATGAAATGAAATGAATTAATTTATTTTTTAAATCAAAGTCTTATCTTCCTAGATAAACCTAATGGGATTTTTTTTCTTTTTCTTCTTTTTGTGAGGAAGATTGGCCCCGAACTAACATCTATTGCCAATCTTCCTCTTTTTGCTTGAGGAAGAGTAGCCCTGAGCTAACATCTGTGGCCATCTTCCTCTTTTCGTATGTGGGATGCCACCACAGCGTGGCTTGATGAGCAGTGTGTAGGTCCATGCCTGGGATTCGAACCTGTGAATCCTGGGCTCCCGAAGAAGAGCATATGAACTTAACACTATGCTGTTGGGCAGGCCCTGGGATTTTTTGGTGGTGTTATTTTTTTCAAGTCGAAGACCATGTCTTATACTATTCTGGCTATTACACCTCAGTGCCTACTGCATAATTGATGCTTAATACAGAATAATAATGATAATAATTTATAAATACTCTTATTGACACTGTTTAAAAGGCTATGAATTTACTAACTTTTCATGGAAATCCTATGAATAAGTTCTGTTGTTATTCTCATTTTACGAATAAGGAATCCGGGCCAGAGAAATTAGGTAAAAGGCTCATAAGAGCCAAAGCTGGACGCTGAACTCTTGTGTACCCTGTTGATTGATGTCCGGGATGTTCAAAGTACATGGGGTGAGGCTGATTTGTCAGGAGAGAGTGTTCCTGTGTCTGCTTTCCTCGTATAGTCGCACACTATTTGCCATGACTTTGAGGCCAAACTCTTCAGATAGGACACTAAGACCAACTTGGATGTTCTCCAGCTGCTGACCTGGCTTTGCTTTGATGACACAGTTGCTGTTGATGCTTTTCTAAAACACACACGTATTTTGGTATAGTTCTTAGTCATTTTAGAGACAAAATGTTACTTCAGAGTATGGCCTCTGTTAACTGAGCACATTCTAATAATTCATTCTTGAGTAAAATTTTTATTTACAAGTATTTACTACTTTAGGTATCTTACCTTCTTTTGAAATGAATCGAAGTGGTGTATTGATTAAGTCACAATTTAGGATGAAAGGTTTTACTTAAATATAGAACAGTTCCCCAGGAGAGCACCACGCCTAGAGGCTTTTAAGAACCACATGTGGGCAATTTGGCTCTAAGGTTTTTAGCCACTAAAGCCAAAGGGAAACCCTCTTGAGTCATTTGATTTTTATTTTTCAACAACAGAAAGAAAGTACTGAAAAGTTTGTAAAAATAGTTATTTTCTCCCTTTGACTTAAATATTTGTCCTGTAAAATAAGGACATTAGAGAAGCTAATCTCTTAGTTTCCTTCCTGCCCTACGATTTTATAGTCTTCAACTGCAATATTGCAAAATTGGAGAGAAAAGCGTTCCTCACTATAACCATTCTAAATCATAGAACAGGGGAGAGTGACAGGCTTCCTCTGAGGGAATAATTTCAGCCAGTCCAGATGCTTTGAATTCTGATGTCTCTAAATTGGTACAGGGTTAAACGATCACAAGTAAATGGTGGTTTTAATAAATTCAGCCAAGGCGTTCATACAACCAGTGGTTATTTAAAAATAGCCTGTAGTTTGAACAAATTTTTTTTTAACTGAAGATTGGTTGCATATATTGTATGTATAGAAGTAGCTTGATCCAGTTTTTACGGAAGGCAAAGTTTCAACTTTTCTGTATATTTATTTTTTTCCGTGTTCTTACGAATCTGGACTGTTGGCCTTGTACAGTAATAAAAGGAAATGTGACAGTGAGGAAGAAAATATTTTCCTTCACTTGCTTTCCTGATCCTTGTCTCAAGAATTTCTGCCTTCAGCAACTTCTCAACAAACACATATTTAATGTCTGCCGTGAGTCGGGTCGTGAACGTCACAGAGGAGATGACTCCTAGATCTGTATCCAAGACTCCACCTCTGACCTCTTTTTGGTTCCTGAACAAGTGTTACAGCAGCTTGCGGGGAATCTTCACGTGGTTGGTCTGCCTTCATCTCAAATTCTACGTACCCCCAATTGAGCTCTTTCTGAAATGTGCTCCCATGTTCTAGTTGCCTATAGTAGTCAATTCATTAGTCCATTTATCTCATATTGATTTAGCTCCTTGTACATGACAGGCAACTGGCTGGGTGCTGAGCACAGGAGAGAGAACAACAGCGGCAAACTCCTGCTGGTATGTAAACTTCAGACAAGGAAGAAACAAGGAAATGTAAAAAATACATAAAGTACTTACAGTGTGGTGTGTAACAGGGAGGCCACCTTAGTGCTATCAAGGAATGCTTCTCTGAGACCTGAAAGATGATCGTGTGCCCTATTCTCTGAGTATCTCAAAGTAGTAGGTGTGGAGTCATCCTTATTTCTCCATTCATTCATTAATTCATTCCTATTCATTTCATATGCCTTTACTGAATACCCACTAAATACCAGGCATTGTGAAAATGCTTGAGATACAAAGACGAGTAAAACACATCCTCTGCTGTCCATGGATGTTAAAGCCCAGCGAGTAGACAGATCAATATGCCAATAAAATCAATAGAGCATTATAGTTTTTTGATAGATACCTATATGGGGCTCAGTAGGGGTGAAGAGGACAAAGGGGCTGATGAGAATATAAGCTTAAGGACACTAAATATATTTTATTCCTCTTAATATGCCCAGCACGAAACCTGGAAACAGGCACTCAGAGGAATATGATGAATGGATGTATAAATGGCATCACACTGCTATTGATGCTGGAGCTGAAACCAGAGAAGAATCCTATTGATTTGCTTCATTTACCCATGATTCCATTGTCCCAGAAATGGTATACTTCTCTCAATATTAATCTATAAGTATTTCATTATTCATAATGCCATACCTGGCATCTTAAAACTCTTTTCCCTCTCTGGAGATTCCTTTCATTTTTATACAAGTTTCCTCATGAAAAGTGTTTATATCCACACTTCTGAAGCAATGCCTAAACATTTTTGCCCCAAATACTATAGTGGTCCATGTCCAATCCAGAATCCTAGTTTCCTGATGAACGTCTCAATGTTTTCTCCAGATCTCCAAAAAACGGCATGCCAGCTGTGCAGAAGGTTTTAATGTTTTAATCCTGAGACATATGAAGGTTTCAGTGGTGCAAAAGGTAAAAGATTGTGTCATGTCTCAAAAGACCAACAAATAGACAAGACAGCAAAAGCAAGCCCCCCCCCCCCCAAATCTAATGAAACTCTAATAAACTGTTTCATTGGTATGTCATGGATTCCCAGGACTTACAACTGACGTTAGCCCTTGACACAGACTAACAAAGACGATTCTTTCCTGTCCCCGCTACATCTAACACTTTGCAGAAAATTAAAAGTCTGAGTCATACCTCCATTTTCAGCCCCATAAGTTCTAACACCGTTTATCCCTCACTCTTAGCAAGTTCCTAATTGTTTTTAATTTTGCTCTTGTTGCTAAGTATAACTGCAGTGAGTTGCATCTTTCCCTGGCCTTGGCGTGTTGGAAGAACAGCAGGTAATCTTTCATTTCTATGAGCGTCTCACAGGTGGAAGGATGAACTTGTCATTCCAATGTCTGTGCACTCAGTTGAGGAATCCTTTCTGATGTTTTTGGTTCACTTTTTTAGCTATCTATTTTGTCTTGAAGATGGTTAATTATTTCTTGTTGAAACAAAGGATCTCTACTTAAACCTTGTGCTAGCAAATAGTTTCACACAGAAACCATGTCTGTTGTGAATTTTCCCCATAAGGGTTCATGTTTGGAGGAAATCATTTATACAGTTCACTGGGAAATGATTACTGATGATATTCACACTTTTATTTGTTTGTCACTTGAGTTTTATAATGAGCTGGAAAGTCAGTAGATTTAGGTTATGTAAAAATACAAACATTTAAGGGAGTGCTTTATTTAATCCATGTTGTTTGCAATAACCACCCATACAAGTATTTTCAGGATGTACTTTGTCTCTGATATGTTTCGTCTTCTAGCACAACAAACTAATACAAAAGTTAATAGGTTTTTTTTTAAAGCTACTTTTAAAAATTTCAAACACCTGGTTTATTATATTCATTGTAGACTGTCAACTTGATGGTTAGGGATGCAAAAACCTCTCCAGAGATCTTAACACTTTCATAGATAAGAATTTTTCAGTTGAGTTTGTGAACAAGAAATTTTTTTTGATAGCCTTGCAAGTTCATAGGCAGTTGATCACTCTGACAGGAAATCTCGATTTTTTAAATATGACAAATTGAGCAAAACTCTACAAAAGATGACAGTTACTCAGCCTGTTACTCTCGGAAACTAAGAGCTAAGTTGTCTGTTAAACATGAGTCTTGAGGGGCAAAAAGACATTTTTGCAGGATGGAACCTGAAAAACAGCTCAGGATTCACTCCTTTTTGTGTCTTCCTTATATTTTGAGGTCACAAAGTCTGAGGGCATGTCAGAACCATTATGATATTCCTACAACTGTGAAGAGAGAGCATTGCTAAAAGGAAGGAGATGCCAAATTGGAACTAATGATAGAGGAAAAGTCATAGTGAGAGAATCCCAAGAATGGAAAGCAGAAACCTAATTGCAAGGCCCACAGCCACAAGCACGCACAGAAAGTACCTCAGGTCTGAGGTCCTCTGGAATAAATCTTTGGTGATAACAACACAGTCCACAACAGGAATACTTTTATATTTATAGTTTATTCTCCATTATTGCCAGAGGCCTCAAATCCCACATAGTCAAAATCTCCATTCATTGCTGCCTGCTGGGCATTTAACAAGGGCTCGTGTAACAGGACCCAGAACAAGTCTGAACATGAATAAAAAGTGCAGGGGCCAGCCAGGCACCACAGGCTGTGAGGTAGCCAAGAGGAGGCATTGGAGAGAAACAGAGAAAGCACACAATGACCCTTAGTGCCTCAAGGCATGGCTTCAAAAGGTGTCAACACCAATTAAATTGTAAAAGCTCTGTCAGCTTCTGAAAAGTCATCCAGACGGGGACAAGACAGTACATAATCAAAGGGCTGGGATGAGATTCTGTATGGTCCACGCTAGACCTGGTACACACATGCATGCCTGGCAATTTGTGATCCCCATACATGAGCTGTCAAGTTAAGGGGTCCTTATAGGTGTAAATACCCTTCCTCTGGGAGCTCTCCAGGTTTACCTGGGGGATCTTGAAAAGCTTTATTAGCAGGTAGCTACTGGTGGCTCCCATAGGTAAGTCACCCCAAAATATAACTATAACTAAAATATGTACCATTAATTATGCCCATAGATAAGCCAAAGGATAATTGCCCAGTCTTTTGGCTTGAGCTAGGCAGTGGCAGATAAGCTATCTGTAACACACAACATCGTTCAGAGCTTTCTTTGCTGGCAAAGGATCTCTGGGATCTACCCTTTCTGAGGAACGGACATGCTGACAGTAATGAATTTGCAGGGGGCTTGTTTCGAATAGTTCACCAATAAGAAGATAATTTTCCACTTCCTATTTGACCTTGGAGAGTGTTAATGTGGCCTTATTGGTTCTTGGCAAAGGTACCCTAATCTGAATTCATGAAATGATGTCTCTCTCTTTCTCTTTCTTTCTTTCTCTCTCTTTTTCTCTTTTTTGCCTATGGGTAACTATGATAGATAGGACCAATTTGTTGGATGGTTTTCAAAGCGACAGCAGAGTTGGGGAGGAGAAGAAATGTGTTTTATAGCTAGGGGGCAAAAGATACAGAGAACTGTCAGAGTATTTCTCACATATTTTATTGCTAAGTAATTTTCTTGGTCTGCAGAACTTTTTCACTCACCAGATCAAGTGAAATGCCTGGGGTTTGAGGTAGATGGATTCGTGCTGAAAAGTAGACTCCAATGACATTAAAGTTCTAAGCATGGTCATTCTGAAAAAAATAACTCAAAAAGATTACTCTTATCTACCTTTTTGAGAAGGAAACCACTTAGTATAAGGATTTAGAATTCAGTCCTTTTTTCAATCAAACTATTTGAATGCTCTTAAGGTAGCGAAAATTACTTTTTTATTTTGAAGGAAAGATTAACCAGACATAAAGTAATGTAGCTTGTTATTGAGTATCAGCTTGAAACTACAATTTGTTAGATTATCTATTAGATACTTTCTTTCAAAATGTAATAACTCTTTAGAAAATGAGTTCAACAACTACAAGGAGATAGAAAATTGAGGAATGCATTCATTCAGATTTTAGTGCTGATCCCGGGTCAGTCAAGATGGGCTAAGCTGTGCTACAGTGACAAAGAAAGAAATCTCACTGGCTTAAAACAGAAATGATTTCTCTCCTATATAAGTCTTCTATGGGTCTGAAAGATTCTGCAGAGCAGTGTTCCTCCACTTGATTTTTAATATGGCACTTTTTTAATCAATATGTGCTTCTAAAATTGTCATGAAAGGGGACAGGCGTTAGAGAGTCTAATACCTGCAATGAAAGACTTCTATCCAGAAATGACAAATCATTTCTGCTCACATTTAATTTGCAAGTCACAGGGCCACACCGAACTTCCGCAAGTGAATACAATTACCTTGTGAACCTGAAAAGAGAAGGAATTGGTATGAATACACAGTTGTAAAGTCAGCCGCAGACCATTCTTTCTACAATCAAATGTTCTTTCCTCTCTTCTTCCCCAGTCCTACATTCATCTCCTCCAGAAGAGAGACAAACCAAAAGCTCCTCATCCAGTGCAAAGTGCACCCACGATCTCTGACAAAAAACGTGGTTCCTCTTGGAGTGGAGACACATAAACTTAAAAGAAAAGTCGTTTGCTCCCTTCACAATCCATAGACCATGAAGGAACAAGGATGATAGTGAAACTTACAGTCAAGGAAATGTTAGAGTTCAGACCAGCCGATGGGCAGTCGTTGTGAGGACTTCCCAGACTGGGGATGGGCAACGCTCCTCAACGAAACCTACTTCTGTTCCCTGAGAGGAGATTCTCTGTCTGTTGTTGTTGATGACTCCCAGCTCCACACTCTGGAGGCTCAATTCTTCCTTTATTCTCCTTTGTCACGTCTGAAATGGGCATGGGGGGGCCGGGGGGCGGGGGGTGGGGGGGGTGGGGGAAGTCCTTCTTGAGGATTAAGCAACTTTCTTAGCCCATGACCTGCCTGAGAAGTGTTAGGTACCGAGGGTGATTTTAAGTCACAAATAGCTACAAACCTTTTGAGTCCAGTCGTGGGCTTCCTTTGGCAGTGAAATTCTCTCAAACATTTGATAGGCTTCATATCTGTTGGATTCTGCACAGCTCCATGTACCAATTCCATACCCACAAGGTTTTTTGAGGTTTGGTTCCTGGAATATTTGCTTTGTTATTTTCTTCCTCTCTCTCTCTCTCCTTCTCTCTCTTCCTCTTCCTCTGCCCTCCCCTCCCTCTCTCTCTCTTTCCGTATTTGTAGTTGCTTTTCCGGTAAGCCTTTTGTGGTTCTGGGGAAAGTTATACACTCAGTGTCTTTTTCTTAGCTATTTTTGGACAACTGAAGGATGGGTGAGGTGCCCCATTTTTAATTATGTCTTTAATCTGAGATACCCTAACCCATTCCCAGATTTTAACATGGTGTGGTAGCCACACCCTTGATTTGATCCTTGCCTTAAAACAGATTTTATTTTTTGTTTTGCACAAAGTGGCCTCTGAGAAGCAGTTGCTTTTTCTAACCCTTCTAATCTCCAACTTTCTGTATTCTTCTATTTATTTTTACTCCTGCTTGTAAACCAGTCTATTCTTTTCTGAGATCATCTTTTTCTCTTTTATGATACCTTGCCCATTGCAACTGACGTCAATCTGCAGACACTCTAATTTTCTATTTAATCTTTCTTCCAGAAGAGTAAGTTTATTTCGCATAAGATCTGCCTTATAAATTTTCATAGGTGATAATATTACCAAATGATTTGCCACTGGGTATGATTAATTGCCATCTTCTAGCCTCCGCAGGAGGTGGCCATCCACAACCACCACCCCCTGTAGGATCAACACTAAGCCTATGCCACATATTTTTGAGTTTTTGTCATGGCAGCATCTAATCCTCATATAAATAACTGTTTTAGTCAGCATGGATTAGATTAGGCTGTACTAGCAAACAACCTAAAATTTCAGTAGCTTACAACACAAAGATTTATTTCTCTCTCATGCAAAGTCCACTATTTGTTCAGGGAACTCTCAGGGCAGCTGGGCTGTCCTCCATGTGATGGCTCAGCACTGCACTTCGTTAGCAAGGTGGTTTTCCAATGGCCATAGCAGAGAAAAAGTGGGGGACAGAGCTGGGCACCAGTAATTAAAATGCTCCTTCCTGGAAGTGACACATATAACTTCTACAGCCCTTAACTTCTAAGAGGCCAGGATGTGTATTCTTCTTTTGCGTCCAGAAGGCAAGGAGGACTGGGTATCGGGAAAGAGAGGTTCTGTCCACCACACATCCTGACTTTGTGGCTTGATGAATGGGAGCATGAGTTTAAGCAGTAGTTCCTGAACCCCTCCTATCGTAAGCACTTTATTTCCACTTTTTCAGAATCCATGTTACAATCCTAGCTGGCAAATGTATACATAGTAACTTTCAAAAATATTTAAAAGGTTGTAATATAACTTTTGTGAATGGCTTATATCTTGTACTTATTCAGATTCCAACTTGCTTTCCAAATGGGCACTATAAAATGTTAAATACTCAAAATTTTCCAATTATCAGGATCAGGTATTGTGTAGGATCACTATATGTCCTGTCTTACTATAAAAATACTCAGGGATGAGCATCTGTACTGGGTTGAATGGTGGTCCCCCAGAAAGTATGTCCATGTCCTGGAACCTGTGAAGGTGACCTTATTTGGAAGAAGGGTCTTTGCAGATATAGTTAATTTAAAGATCTGGAGATGAGGAGATATCCTGGATTAAGGTGGGTCCTAAACCCAAAGGCAAGTGTCCTTATACAAAAAGAGGAGAGAAGACACACAGAGCAGAAGGCCCTGTGAGGACGGAAGCAGAGACTGGAGTGAGCAGCCACAAGGAAAGCAGACGGGCACCAGAAGCAGCGTTCTCCTCTAGTGCCTTCCTTCAGAGGGCGCGTGGCCCAACCAGCACCCTGCTTTTGGACTTCTAGCCTCCAGAACTGTGAGGCAATGAGTTGATGTGGTTTTAATCTGCTGCCTTTGTGGCGATTTGTGAGAGCAGCTCTAGGAAATGAATACAGTATCCATCTGAGCTTTAGGCTTTTGAGAATAACAGATGCCATGAATACATATTATTGATTATTACATTTATGGAACTAAAAGAAGAGTGAAGAGTGAGTCAGACACTATGACCAGAAAGTCACATAATTTAGTATAAAGGTTTAAATTCAGATGGTTTGAATTCAGATGATCTGAGTTCCAGGTTTAGCTTGTTGAAGTGGTTACATCTTTTAACCATTAAAAATTAATCAGTTTTCTCATCTATAAAAGGAAAATTGCAATAAACCCTGCCTTGCCAATCTGGGGTATTGCTTTATGAATCAAATAAGATTATTGGTGTAGAGGGCCTTGAAATCAATAATGCATCAGATAAAGGAAATCTTAATTACGATGATTGTGACCCTCAAGATAACAATAAATAAAAACAAATCCTAGATTAGATATTAAATTTCTAAATATTTTCTGTTTCAAATGGATTCCTTTTAGCGAGCTTCTTACATGTGCTGCAAACGGGTAAAATGGTCCTTTTGCAGCAAAATGACAAAATGGTTGCTTTGGGCTAACAAAAGCCTTGCCCTCTTTCAAAAAAGGCCCATGGAGTTCAAACCTTTGACTGCTACTTATTATTGTAAACTGGATCTGAGGCGTGGAACAGAACTGGAGAAAAAGCTCACTTCTTTGGTCAGGTACTCAAGGAAAAGCTGGTTGGGAATTTCTTGTGAATTTCAGCACATGGAAATTATTCCTAGAAGATTACCTTCATAGTACAATAACTATATTCCAAGAACAACGCTACTTTATTTCTAGGGTTTCCTTTCTGTGACTAATTTCAAATAAACTGATAAAGATTAACTCATAAATTCTCATCTTACTTCTCAGACATTGTTTCCATCTTATGGATCATCCAGAGAGGGTACCACAAATCAGAGACCCAAATGAAAATAAGATTTTTATTGAAGTGTGATTGACATACAATATCCTGTAAGTTTTAGGTGTACATCTTGGTGATTTGATCATTACAAAATCATCTCTATGATGTCTAATTACCATCTGTCACCATACAGAGTGGTTAAAATATTACTGACCATATTCCCTCTGCTGTACATTACATCCTCATGACTTATTTTATAACTGGAAGTTTGTACCTCTTAATCTGCTTCACCTCTTTTCCTTGCCCCCCTCATCCCTCCCCCCTCTGATAACCACCGGTTTACTTCCTGAATCTATGAGTCTATTTCAGTTTTGTTTGTTCATTTGTTTTGTTTTTGTAGATTCCACATATGAGTGAAACCATCCAGTATTTGTCTTTCTCTGTCTGGCTGATTTCACTTAGCATAATACCCTCTAGGTCCATCCATGTTGCCACAAATGGCAAGATTTCATTCTTTTTTATGGTTGAGTAATATTCCATTAGATATTTATACCACATTTTCTCTATCCAGTCATCTGTTGACGGACATTTACGTTGCTTCCATATCTTGGCTATTGTAAATAACATTTCAATGAACACAGTGGTGCATATATCTCTTTGAATTAGTGGTTTTGTGTTCTTTGGATAAATACCCAGAAGTGGAATTGCCAGATCATATAGTAGTTCTATTTTTATCAACTGAGATTAAAACTTTGTGATGCAATTTTGAGGTAATGGCAGCATCGTGTGTGTGTGTGTGTGTGTTTTCCTAGAAGGTATTGCTTTTTTGCTTTTATAAATGGAAGGTTAAATCAGTAAGGGTGGAATGTGAATCTTTTTCTTTTTTGGTGAGAAAGATTTGACTCTGAGCTAACATCTTCCTCTTAATTTTTTTTTTTTTTGCTTGAGGAAGACTGTTGCTGAGTTAACAACTGTGCCAATCTTCCTCTACTTCGTATGTGGGTTGCCACCACAGCATGGCTTGATGTGTGGTATAGGTCCACACCCAGGATCCGAACCCATGAACCTGTGCCACCGAAGTGGAGTGTGTTGGAATTAACCACTATGCCACAGGGCCTGCCACTGGAATGTGAATCTTGAAGGCATAACTTTCCCCTTGTTCAGTTGCTCCTTGGTTACTGGTGGCTAAAAGCTGTGGCTATGGAGGGTGCTTGATATTTTGTCTACATTCCTGATTAATTTGGATGGCTGAGTCACACATGTGCCCTCTGAGCAAAGATTATGCTTGTCTTGTTACCAGGGGGCTTTTGCCAACACTGGAAATCTAATTTCTCTCTACCCCTTTAGTCCTGTCATGAAATATGCCTCCACTCTTTGGTGGAAATTTTATCTCTGTGGATTTAGTATTAAAACCCATGCATTATTTGTGTCATCATCTTCTTCTCCAATAAAAGTGCTAAGGAAGATTTATATGCTGATGCTGCAATCTAAGTTTCACCAGATCTCTAGATGCCTTTAAGGAGCCAGGGGCAATTGGATTCCTAGAAATTCTTTGATACTGCACTTTAAAAGTCTTGGCAGGATTAAAAATCAGTGCTATAAACTTTAGTTGGGATAAACCAGGACTGAAGGCATATGATACATCCTGGGAGTTTGAAGGGAATGAAAGAAAGATTGCATTATAAGATGCCTGAAGCTCATGACATTCGTGACTAAATTATAATGACCTACTGAATGTTGATTCAGTTAGGCTTCTTGTTGCCAAGAACTCATCTCTCTAAGCACCTCCTCAGCCTCCTGCTGCTGGGTGAGCCACCAAGTCTCACATCTCTGTGCTCAGAAGCTCAGTGGTACCCACTGATCCATTATCACCGGGCCATTCATTTTCACTGAAGCTCTAAACCTCCACATCCCACCCTGACTAACCCAACCAGTCCCCCCACTTTTCCTCCCTCCTCCCAAGCCTTCCAGAACTCCACCTCTGTGATTAGCAAACCCATCACACCACCAGCTTCTTCTATGAATATTCCCTTCATTAACTAAAACTTGGCAGCCTCCTGAGCATCTACTTTCCTGGAAAATCTATCAAGGAGAGGCTAATTTTCCTCTCATACCTCTATATATTAAGGTCAGGTGGTGGGATAATTGGTCCCCCATTGTTGTTTCATAGCTATCTCCTTCCTCTTTCAAAACCTTAGCTCTTGAAGCTCACAGTAGTCTTCTCTACTGTCTCTTCCCATGGTTTTCATCTACCAACTATGGGTCATCCATCCTTCCTCATAATGACTTTAGCCTCTCATTCACTGCCTTATTTTTCAGTTCTGCTGCTGTCATCGCTCAGAAATTTCAACCTCTACATAAGTAATCCATTCAGCTGATTCTTCAGTCCCTAATCTCACCTTCCACATTCATTCTCTTATACTCACATTATTTTCCAACTTCCATGACCAAACCTTGAGCTTGTCATCAGTGGTACTTGTTCTCCCTTCCAAACCTCCGATTTCAAGCATCCGGCTCTTTGTCCACCAGCTCCTATTCTAGCTTGCTCACAAGATGCTTAATTAAGCAGATGGGCAAAATCTGTAGGAGTTTTGGAATGGAGACCCTGGATACCAAGCCAGGACCAAACCCAGAAATGATCTTTGATATGTGAGCAGAAGGAAGGCCTTATTCCTATTCCTCACTGGCACCCCCAAGTCCTCTGCCCAAGTAGATTTGAAATCCACTCTTGTTTGGGCAGAAAAGAGTTTCTCTTTTTCTTGTTTGTCTTGTTTTTTTCTTCTTACCTCAGACCTCCCTACTGGATAGAAAGGCAACCAAAAATGTCTGAGGAAAAATATGAAAATATTTTCTTTATGAACCCATTCTTGTGTTCTGCATATGTTTTGCTTTACTCCATTCAAAGTCACTGATATTGTAATAGACATATAGTAGCAATAATAATAATAGCATATAAATAATAATGATATGGAAAGTCATCTTTTTGTTGTTGCTGTGGATTCTGTTTAAAAGAAAGCTGATGTCTTGTAACAATGCACTTTCTCATTTGAAGATACTTCCTATACTGAGAATTGATGGGGAATTAAATAATATGTAGCGAATGGAATCTCATGGTTTCCATAGTCAAAAAAGCATGGATCTTAAAGTGTTTTAAAACTTAGCACTTTAAAATTCATTTTTAAATTTTCCAGACTGAAAGTTCATATTAATACCTGTCGAAGAACTAAGGCGCTCAGCGGAAGAAAACTGCGAGAGTTAAAATGGCTGCATCACCTACCACTCTACCTCCATTGTTCACTTTCTGTTCCTTCCTCCTCTCCATCAAACATGCCCCTTTTTTATTTTACCATATCTGTGTCGCATTTTCGTATGAGTAGCAGCACAGCCAGATGAGGACCAAATTAACATAATACAAATGTAGAGAAAATGCTATAACTTGGTTTCTTACAAACAAAATATGAATATGATATGCTGTCACCTTGACTGTCAGATACTAGCATCAAGCCTGTGTGTTTTCCATTGACTGAGTTTATATTTTTATTTTCTAGCTCAAAAATGACGTAAATAGAGAAGTATGAATGTGGACCAGTTTTGCAAGGGCTTAAATAAACCCAAATAATTCACAAAATTTTTACATGGCTTATAAAATCTTATTAGCTAATGCCGTCATAAATCTACCAAGTTATCCTAATTTCCTGATGGTTATCCATGCAATCAGGTCCAGAAGACATAAGCATCTGTCAGAAGAAGTCTACATTGTCCGTTGACTTAATTATCAGGGTTATTTTGTCTTCTGTTTCTGCTTCAAGTTCTTGTATTCAAAGGGCTTTTCAGTTGCAGGTGATAGTAAACAATTCAGACACTTGTTAGCAGAAAAGGTAATTTATCAAGTCCTGTAATTGTAAAATACAAGGATAGGTTCAGATATGGTTTGATACAGGAGCTCAAACAACACAATCATCTCTCTTTTTCTTTCTTCTTCTACCCTGCTCCAGTCATAGCCTCTCCCCCATTATTAGTCTTCTCTTTGGCTTCATTCATGGTTCCTTCTTTGTGATGCAGCAAGAAGTTTAAAAGTGCTAGGCTTATATCATCTGAAGGTTGGCAATCTGACTAGAAAGTTCCATTAACTTTCCAAATAGTTAATGGAAGTCTTAGGATTGATTTTGATTCACAGGGCTTGGGTTGCATGCTCATCTGTGAACCAACCCCTATGGCCAGGAGATGAAATAGTCTCATTAACTAGGCCTGGGTTACAGGTCCATCTCTGGAGCCAGAGGACTGGGTTCAAATCCTGAGACACGTGGACCAAGAATGGAAGATGGGAGTTTCCTGATGGCAAACCTGGCTGCAGTTAAAAAGGTGAGATTAGAAAGCAATGCTGTGTACTAAGGAACCCATTTGTGGGCAACAGCAAATAGTTATGGCTTTATAGATATATTCCCTTATATATGTTAAGAATGTTTGATTCATTGATCCCACTTCCCTGAGTTCTGAATAGCTGTGGAAACTGCACAATTGCTTAGTAACATGTACTCCATTCAAATAGTCATCAGTTTCGTGTACAAAAGTTGAGTTTCTAATTAAGTAGGAAGATAGAAGGAAAAAAAAGAGAAAAGACTTCAGATTGGTTGGAGTTTTATTGGATAAGAGGAATAGTGGTGTTGGTAGATTGGGTCAAGGTTGAAAAGGAATGTTCTTTGAGAAACTCTGAGCAACTGATCATTGACTTCTTTTTTTCCCCCACTTTCAAATCCTTGAGAATTTTGTGTAGACAGTATTTGTCCACAAACACCTAATAAAAAAGGGAATTTTAAATAGATCTTTGAGCTGCCACCTGGTTTTTATCAAACTCACACTCTGATCTTCATTAGCTGCCGTAACGTCCTTTAGTTCTCATGAACAGAAGATAGCGCTTCTTTTAATGACTGCTGAAGACAGGGTTGGTTTTGAATCATTTAAGTTGAATCTCGTGTCTTCTCTGAAGCAATTAAAAGATTTGTTCAGTTCAGCTTGCCATTGGCTGTCGGTATGAACCTGAGAGTTATGAAGACACATAGAAATAAGAAACTCAAGTGAAAAAATTTTTAGATGTGTCAGATTTCTCCCTTTATGCCAAAGAGCAATTTTAATTATTCAGCATAAATTGTGCATTTTCAATCTATAATGACTGATTTCACTAACTTTACATTGAACAAGAACTTACGTAGTAAACTTTCTAAGTATAGCTGGTATTTTAAAGAGATAAAATAATAATTATTGTTTCTTTTAAGGTATGCCTAAATGCTTTACAAAGAGATTTAGTCTTTTCTGTTTGTGAAGTCTATTAGTTTTTATAAACAAATTAAACACTAACACCTAGGATTTTAAAAAGAATCCCAGTGCTTACTATTTAATTGGAACATTGGATATAATCACGATATATTTGTTGAACTAATATATTTTTAGTAGAGTTCCATTGAGTGCTACAATAGGGTTACAGGCAAGGTACGATCAAGGTGGTGGAAGGAGAGACGGGGAGGTACTAGTAAGGCAGGTGCTTGAAGAATAAATTGGAGTGAACTCTCTGGACAAGAAGATCAGGGAGAAGAGAAGGAAAAGGGTGTTCCAGGAAGAAGGAATATCATAGACAAAGGGAGTTGAACCACAAAATAGCCTGAGATGCCTTGAGAACTTCTAGAATGGTGAGGCTGTGGAGCTGAGAAGTAGAACCGCTAGCAATGGTGGGTCAATTGATGATAGCGCTGCGGAGAGATGAGGAAGGCAGGGCAGGATGCCCTGAGCCTTGTAGGGCATCCTTTAACTCATTTTTTTCCTTCAGAGATTAATAATAAGAAGGAGTGTGTTGACTAAAATCCCTGAATTACCTGATCATAGCTCACCAGTCCATTCTAAAAGCCTTCATTGGTGCTTCCTTATTTGGACGAAATAAATTCTCACCTCTTAGCACAAATTTTATCCTCTATTAGGCTCCCTCAGGACCCGGTGCTCCTGAAGTCACTGTTTTTCTGACAGTACTATATTTTTTATTGTGCTGTGCCCTCTTCCTTGGAATTCCTTCCTCCCCATTTCTAGCAATCAGACCCATACTCAATTTTAAAGACAACTCAGATGCCACCTTCTCCATAAAGGTTTTGCTCATTCCAACTTCTCTAGCTTGCTCCCAGGGAAAGCATATTCTTCCTCAGTCATAGTTTTAAAACATTTTATTTTTCTATCTTTCTCATAGCATTTCTCACTCCTCTCTTGAATTTTGACTATATATATACATATATTCCTATATGTCCATAATACATAATATGTAGGTAGGTAGGTAGGTATTTAAATCCCATGACCAAATTTTAAGATCCTAGGCAATAGGGCTTGTCTGTTTATATGTCTTATTAATTTATTCTTCTAGTAGCATCTAGCACAGTGCTTTGTAGTTAGCCAGTGCTCTAGTTGAGAGAGAGAGAGAGAGGGAGAAAGGAGACAGGGACAGAGAGAGAGGCAACAGAGAGAGAGAGGGCTATATCATGAGAGAGTATATGCAGATACTCTCTGCAAACAGATTTTTTCAGGGAGCTCACCAACTTGAAAGAACCATTTTGGGCTTTTCAGAATGTATGTGACATGTGAAATAGATCGGTTAGTAAGGCCATTTTCAAGTTACTGTTGAATAGGTGTCAGAACCAAACAGTGGAACTTTATATACCCCTTTTCAAAGTGCAGACCCTTAAGAGTTTTCTTTAGAAAAAGGTCTTATTTGGCTAAGAATTTGGCCAAATGTGGTGGGAAAAAGTCTACAGACCTAATGATTTTCAGTAACTGTTTCCTCACTATTGAAAAGCTTGATGGATCTAATGTGATCTTTTTCGGGATGAATTCGTAAAATTTGATCTACTCAAATGTCTATACATCTCAAATTTTATTACACATTGCCCACGTATTCTTGGACTACTGAAGTTCATCATGTGTTTTATTTTTTAAGCCTACAGGCATATTTCAATCTCTACTGTGCCAGAAGAAAAAGAGCTTAGGCAGTAACTTTCAATGGAAAAATCCATTCTTGGATATGCCCGGACGCGGTCGACACACGGGACACGTGTGAATTTAACAGACAGATTTAGTGGGCTGTGCAGCAGTAGAGAGATTAAGGAGCTGAACTCAGTAGTTTCATAGACGCTGACGTTATGCAACTTCTGGTAAAAGGCATTGCATATGTTAAAAGTCTGGTCCATTTTTAACCATGTACGGTAACTTGGGCACTCATTTTCAGCAGTTTCATAATCATAACCACATTCTCTGAATACTTGGAAAAATTTATCAGAAGAAAAACATGATCGAATATGTTTAGCTATTTTCACCTTACAAAACAATGTTATAAATTCCCTGAATTGCAATCTGAAAGAGATCAAAGCACGTACTATTTTACTTTTTTAAATATTTACTTTAACTTGACCTGATTTTTGAAAGGAGTATTTTTGGACAACTGTTGGAGACAAATGCTCAAAGTCCTATATTATCTTTAAGGAATGTTCTGGCTCCGCTGACTGATATTGGCATCAGTGGCTATGACAGTTTTCCAGAACACACCACCTTCCTTTTCCCCATCCTTTGTCGTCCTTCCTTTCCTGTTTGCTAACTATCCCTTCATCTTCTTTTCTCGCTCCTTCTCCTTCTCATTTAACTATTTTCTCTTCTGCTTTTCATCCTCTGGCCTAAACCAATCACACTTAAATATCAATATTAATTCTGTTGGAAATACTGAAAAGCAAAGCAGTTGTTTTGACATTTCAATCTTTCTCTGCTTCCTTTGCTTCTTTTCTTCGCTTTCTTCCTTCTTTCTTTACTTTTAAGGAAATTTGGTCGTATTCTTTATAGGTTTGATTTCTTTAGGCTTTCAGGTAATTTATGGTATTAAAAATATTAGTTTTTAAGTCAGAGGAAACTTTTATTTAATCTCAATAAAAATAATATAAATCAACATTTGCTTTTATAACACTGTATATATTTGTATATATGTGTGTATATATATATACATGAATATTTTAATTTCCATGGGATCTTGGGGTGGAAGAGAACATAAAAGCTTTCCTTTGATGTTTGAATCCTTTTGTACAGGATTTTCTCCTTTCCTACCATGGGTTGATACCCAGCCTACTCCGGAAGATCTCCAGTGTGAGGGGGATTTCTCTTCTATTGAGAGACAATTTGCATTTCGTTTGCCTCTTGCCTCTTCATCCTACCTTTCCGCTTTGTGGCCATTTAGAAAAGGCAATTCTTCTTCTTCTTCTTTTTTTTTTTTTAAATAAGAAAGCACTTCAGATGTTTTAAATATATTATCATAAAATATCCTAGAAGGGTGCAGAAAAACTACTAAAAATGACCACTTTTGTGAAGTGGGACTAAGGATGGGGGATGACGGAGAGATTCTAGAAATTAAGACTCACTGGATTGAAAGCATACACATTCATGTGTTAATTTAGATTAACAATTGTTATAATTATTATTTTAAAAGAACTTATGTTCTTTATGAGTCTCTTTCTCAAAAACATAAATCGTAAGTCATTACAGTTTTTTCAACTTTTTCTCATATAATAATTATTTTGGGGCCCTGTGTCTTCCTTTTTATCTTCTCTGCTCATGCTTCTACTTTCTTTTGAAAGGTATTTGAGTGTAGTGGCCAGAATGGAACAAAAATGAGGAATTTATTTGATGGTGATTTAGTTGTGAGTATGTGTACAGATCTCTAGGCATTTAATCATGTGTTCTAATTAGACAGTATTTAGCATACAACCCGTAGCATAGCACAGTAGAGCTATCCAACCTTAATAGATGTGCAGGAGACATTACGACAGCCACTAAAAATTGAACAAAAAAAAGGGATTTTGGTCGAAAAAACTTACTTAGATAACAAAATAATAAATTATTTCTACACAGAATGGAAATGATATGATCCTGATTTTTATGTTGTGGGTTTTCTGACCTAATTGTCTTGACTGAATGGAGAAAAAAAAATCTAGCGTATTATTCTTCTAAACAGGACAAAAAATAAAATACAATATGCTTTTAAGGATATTTATTATTTTCAAATATACCATTTTTTTGGATACTGATTCTATAATAAAAAAAGTGTACTTTTCTTAAGAAACATCCTGCCTATTTTAATTTTTTCATTTGACTAACTTAAAAAATATTGTCTTCAGTGATCTTGAGATATCTAAAAAAGTAGCATTTTTAGAGGGTCAATAACGTGCTTCCTCCCCTCGCCCCAAAAGACCAGTGTTTTCTGGTGAAATAATGGCAAATGCAGAGTATATATAAAAGCAGTATAAGAATGTCATGGTTTTTCACAAAGGTAAAGAATAACATCACCATGTCAGCTCAGGTTAAGAATTCGACATCTTCATAGGTTGACACTGAAGTAAGCAAGATCTTGGAGCTGGTGAAAGGGTTTTGTATGGCAGGATGTTGCAAGGCATAGCTTTTGTGCTATTTGTTGCCTCTGTGAGTCAATTCTATGAGTCAACTCCTGACAAGTCGATGTGGAATTTAATGAGAAAGTCTAGTGGAATGGAATTAGCCTTGGAGAAGTTTGTTGATGAGAGAATTCTGCACCTTGAGTTTCAGTTCCAGTTCTAGCACTGAAACCAATTAGCTGAGTGTCAGTTAACCTCTCTGGGCCCGTTTCTTCATCTGTAAAACGAGAAGATTAAACTACACCAATAGGAAGCCTTATGCTTCTGACCTTTCGTGATTCTGCGGACTCATTGTGGAAAATCATTGTGGACTACCTTCAGGAGGAAAACCAAACAAAAACATTCCATGATGGGACACCAGCAAACTTGTGCTTATGATCATTTTCTAAAAAGTGTTAAAACTGTTGTTACTAGCTGATTTCTTCTCTCTCTTAGTAGGAAAAAGACAGTCATAAACTAAGAAGATATAAAGTGATTCAATTAGAGGTCAGCTGCTCCAGCAGTTCAGACACTACATCATTCCTGTCTCCCTTTCACTGTTATAAATCTGTTCTATGAAAGAATTCATACTTGCAAAATTTCTTTTTTTCAGTATCTGCAGAAAAATGTATACAGAAGAACTAAAAAATGATCAGCCTGTAAATATTCATGATTGAAAATGGATGAAAACAGTTCTAAATATCCATTCAATCTGTTTGTTTTTAAAATAGTTTGAAATTGTTGTGGAACTCAGTTAAGATTTCAAAGCCGGGCAGTGTTATGGGGCATTGGTTCTTAAGGGGCCTGTTTTAAAATGTGTGATGTTTTCTGCTCCATTCAGCATTTCTACAGCTTTGCTTTCACTATTAGAAAGAAAATTGATATACATTATGCACAGAAGGAGTAAATATCAAAGAAGGTGACTATGAATCGAACAGCTACTTCCCTGCATTATAGTTCAAAAATAGTATACTTCAAAATGGAATGCTTCAGAATAAAGCCCTTCTTCAAACCATTAAATTAGAAAGCTTCTTACTTTTGCAGCAGAATTCTACCGGGTGTGGAAGAATATTAGAAAAAACAAAACAGGTTTTGAAATCCTTGGGACATAATCTTTCTTTGTATTTTAAAATTAAAATAATTAGCAAGTTAAATTTATTGAAGCCAGACTTATGAAACTTGAGAGGGGAATCTGTTTGCTGGAAAATTCTTGTGAAAAATTTGAAAGTTGAAGAATTATTCTTATTAAGAAGGAGCATTCAAATGGAGAGTATAAAGAATGCTTGGTGGACCATTACTCAAATATTGTAGGGGACAGTCTGTTGGAATTAAAATCGGTTCCTTCATTCAACCTATATCTTAGAAGAAAAATCCCAAGTTTTGGAATGTGAACCAAAGAAAAGTATGACTACAGAATAATACAACTGATTTTATCATTCTGCCTATTCAATGAATTCTTCTCATGGTAGAAATTATTCTGAACTAATAGTTGAAGAATTCGCCGTGGCTCGGTGTGCATCCTTTCTTGCTTCCATAGTTGGAATCAGACTGCCAAGTTCATGAGATTAGGCTCTCCCAGAAGACTGCAAGGGCTTCCTGGCGTTATGCTGGCCAGAAATAACAGCACAGACTGTTTTTACAATAATCCTGCTTTTGGGTAAAAACAGGAAAGGGAGAGGCATGTTAAAATTAAATATTTTATAAGATGAACAGAACCAAAAGAAAATAGAGCAGTTTCCTCTCAGTTTGAGGAAAATTAAAATTGACTCTGATTATACAAATTATTTACTTACCTATTTTTGAATAGGAAAATTATCCTGATATGCCCTGAAAATGTTGTAAAATTTCTGCTCATTTTTTTTTTTCTCTGAATTTAGGCTACCAAGCTAAGGTGACAATATTTAATTCACCACTCTGCCCTACTTAGAATATTCACTTTGCTGGGAAGATACACCATTGCCTGCTGACATCAATTCTCAAGATCAGATCCAATATTTGTGTACTTGGGGAGTTTTTCCAATATTTCTTAGAGCTGAAATAGGTTATTAATACCTTTTAATTTTGTTATTTTATCTCTCATCATCAGCAATCAATATTTACCAAACATATATTGTTCAGCATTAACTGCATAGGTTATTCTAAAGTCCTAATTCTAATAGTTTCTAAACGGCAAAAAAGTCTCTATTGTTAATAAATACAATATTATTTCTCAAATTTTAAAGTGAGACCATTATTATCTAAACGGATTCTCAGGAACAGACGATCTTTTGCTTTTTTGTGTTTTCCTTTTGGGTATCCGTTCTTGGGAAGGACGATAAACATATTTCCTGTATCTAACTATCAAGATATTTCCCTCTATTCCTTTTGAAATGGCATCAATTCTTCTGACACTACTGTTATTCTTTCCAGCATGGCAACCCTGGGCTAACAGCATCCATCAGTAAATGCTATGCTTTTTCTTTAAGGCTTTTCTAATTTTTAATTAAAAAGAAAAGCTAGACTCTTGCTGATCACCTACAGGAGTGTGACTCTCCATGGTTACCTGTCACTCAAAAGCTCCCGCTCTGAGGAATGCTAATTAGCCCGCTAAAGCCCCATAATTGAACTGGAGAGTCGCCTGCGAAGGCGCGGGTCCGCCTTCATTCAGAACCGTCCTGCCATCTGAATGGAGGGAGCCGTCCTGACAACGTGAGGGAAGAAAGGGAGATGGGGAGGAAAAAAAGAAAAACAACAACATTCCATCTGCAGTTTTTTCACTCGCAGTTCTAAGAGTGCTTATCTAGATGTAACCTGGATACCATGTCGATACTAAAAAAAAAAAAAAAACATGTTTTCTTTAGCCGGAAGAGAACGAGCATAGCATCTGCTTGACAATGATCTCTATGATGGCGAATACGTTTGAACTGTAGAAAAATGGATCATCTAGGATATCAATGCAGATAATCATAGTGATGATACTAGGTGTATGTTTTGGGGGAAATAGTCTTTTATTTAAAGGAAGGTGGTGTTTGAACCCAGACAACTGACCTTAGAGGAATGCTTCTTGGTTACTTTTTGGAGAATAAGGGAGAAAGTTCTTGGCATTGCAATGTCCCCCAAACATAGAATAACATGTACATTGGTATTTAGACAATTTAAAGGAGAGATAAGCTTTAGCGGATAAAATATTAGACCATCCTTTATAGTAAAAGATAAAAACTGAAACAATTGTGTTCCAAACAGTTTTTATCTTCTCTTTCACTTGCTTCTAAATATTAATGTGGGAAAAAATAAATTAAAAGATAATATATGACACAACAGAACAGTAAAGTCATTAATCTTAAGGAGCGAAGTGGTTCTTCACTGCAAGCTTCCTAACCTCAGATTTTTTTTATAGTAAAGGTAATGTTTTGTATAATCATGAAATCATGGTGTTTTGGAGCTGTAGAGACCTTAGGGGGAACCATGTACATCTTAGAAAGTAAGGCTCAGAGAAGCTGTCGCCAGCCCCAAACCACACAGTGAATGATGGGTAGAGCTGGAAATAGAATCCAATTCTCTTGACCCCAAGTTTATGATTTGGAATAAAGAGCACAAGGCAATAGATAACATGTTATTTGATTCTAACATGAGGCGGTTTACACTGCAAGATCCACAGGTCAGAAAGTTTTGTCCTGTTCTTTGTTATAATGCAGTGTCTGCAGCATGTGGATCAATGCCTGGTGCCCCATATGTGTTTGTTGAAGCAATAAGTGAATGAGCACATGCTTATATGATTTGAATACTTCAAATTACTTTCATATTTAAAATGCTGGACCATCCAATAAGATTATTCTGCACCTTTTTCTTTTTTGTTCATATTGGATGTGACTCCAATCTAGAAGTTCAACTGGGTGTGGTGATTTTGACAAATATCTATTAATAACTGGGAACCATTGTTAGCATAACTAAGTACTTAACCATGTGTTACCAGCTAGTCACTTTTTCCTTTAGAGAAGCAATTACAACATACTTAAGCAAAATACATAAAAAGCCTAACATATGAGAATAAAAGAAACAAATGAAAACAAAAGACAAGTCTCATTATGTAGCTATTATATTCCAGGTACATGCATTTATGTAATTCTTACAACAAATCCATACTTTTGATATTTTATACATATTTTATAGATGTGGAAACCAAGTTTCAGAACATGTTAAGTAATTTTCTCAAGGTCATAAAATTTGTTTAACCCAAACCTGTGCTCTTTCCACAATACCATGCTTCATTACCACTTCCAACCCAATCTCCTGGTCTCTTTAACATGCAAGTCCACCTGTCTGAAAGTCAATTCTCTTTGGAGTTCTGATAATTTCTATCATAGTGTAGGGGTGACACTATCTATAAAGTGTGACTCTTCTAACTCTTGACCATCCTATTTTGGCTGGGGCGGTCAGGGAAGACTTCCTGAGGTGTTGACCTTAGAGCTAAGACCTGAAGAAGGAGGAGGGGCCTGCCAGGCTGCCATCTTGAAGAAAAGAGCTCAGGGAGAAGGAACAGGTGCAAAGTCCCCAGGAAAGAAATAAGCTTTGTGTGTTTGAGGAATATATGGAGGGTCCAAGTACCTGGAGCGAACCGATTGGGGTCAGGGGGTGACAGAAGATGAAGTCAGGAGGATAGGAGTCATTCAGTTCTTGCAGGATCTTGTAGGTAAAGTAAGCAATGACAGGTTTTTTTTATTCCAATTTTAGTGGGAAGCAACTGCAGAGTTTTAGGCAGGGATGGACTCTGATACCATTTATGCTTTAAAAAGATCACCGAGAGGATCATACATTGTAGGGAGTAGAAGGGAAGGTGAGGGGCCCCAGTGGGAGCCTGTTTCAGTGGTTCCAGACAAGAGATCAGGATTTGAGCAGGGGAGAGGGTGGGAAGTCCTTGGGTTCAGGATCCACGTCACAGGCTGTGCTGAGTCAATTTGTGGATGATCGGAAGTGAGTGTGAGAGAGAGAGAGAGCACTCAGGATGTCTGTAAGATTTTTGTCCTGAGAACCAGTAGAAGATGTTAACCAGGTGATAACTGAGGTAGGACCAGTTTGAAGGACATAGTAAAATAGTACTTTTTGCATACCACATTCTCAATTCACGTTTTTAAAAAAAGAGTAAAGCATGGTTGGAGATTTAGGCTGTTTGATTTGTGGCCACTCAGTGAATATTTCACCATGACAAAAAACAAGGATATGACCTAATGTGAAATATGGCTACTATTTTAAACTAAACAAAACAAACAAACAAACAAAATAACAAAAAAAATCCCAGAGTCATAATTAATGGTAGAGTACGTATCATTGTACCATTCAAGAAGCAACGTATATTCAGAAAGAAGTGTTAAATGGTTGTGAAATTTCTTCTTAGGGTCATTTAGATAGAATTCAGAAAATAAAAACAGAAAAGGAAAAGCAATAATTAAAAGCATGTCAAGTAGACTGTTTACCACACCTTTTCCCACCTGGTAAGTAAAAAGTCACGTCTTGTCAAATCTGCACTGTTCATGCCAATGGAATGTTCCGGGGAGACCAGCCCTTCTCTACACCCTCAACTCTTTCTTGCATTCTAAAGTAAAAATATATAAAATAAAGTTTGACTTTTGGTAAGAAGAAACTGACCATAGCCTAAGAGCCTGTAAGACCATTATTATTAAAACTATTCTGATTTTGCTGAATCCTATTTGTAACGTGTGTGTGTGTGTGTGTGTGTGTGTGTGTTTACAGAGACTTTTCCTTGCCTTCCAATAACGTCTTCTATTATTTTTATTAGACACAGTGGGTAGAATTTTTAACCTCTTTATTGAACATGAGCACCAACACATACAATGTTGAGTAACAACCAAAAACACCAGAATTTTAAGTTTGTTTTAAAATCCGTAAAAGGTCTTTTGCTGAGGTTACTTATTAAGAATATTTCCATCAGCACTGAAGTTTGACTCCTGGTATTTTGCCAGAGAATTGCATAGCAATTACTCACATTCATTCCTCTTATCTAAACTGATTGTTCTTTCCTTCCTCTTGCATTTAACACTTAAATATTTAATTCTACAGAATTCATTTTTCCTTTCTAATACTTTGCTTTTAAGTGTTCTTTGCGTGCATTTTTATCTGTTTCTGAGCCTCCTCAAATCTTTTCCAGAAATGTATTTGGGGCAAAGGAGAGGGACAAAGGTAGAGATTTCTACAACAGAGGAATGTATGAATAAATGTTACTTTAACATGCTTGGTTTCTCTTTTTTTACGACTCAGATGTTAAGACCTCAAGCTGGGCGATATGCATCCTCAGAGTTCATGCCGTTTCTTCAGGGGCATGAGTGTGGACAGAACATCAGGCTATGCATGAGCAACAAAATGTTCTACATTCAAAATGTATACCCAATGCATCATTCCATCACCTCTTTTATGTCTTTACATGTTGAATATGTCTAATCTCTTCCCTTTCAAATTCTTAACTCTCATAAACTGTTTTTCTGATCTTCACTATTTTAAAGGAAATTGGGACCCAATGAAGTAACTGATCCTCCAATGGATGAAGAGGTTGAGACACACAAGTGATACTAAGAAATAAACCCAAGACTATTGAAAGAAATGGGCCAACAAATCTGGTTTCTAAAATCGATAACATTCAATCTAACCACTTATTATCTCCATGCATTCCACTCCCATTGTGTTTGAGGTTAAAAAACCCTGAATAATTGTCAAAATAAATTATTTGGGAAATTTGATCATTTTGGTTGCCATTTGTCTCTTGGCATTTGAAATGGCAGAAATGCTGAGTGGCAGACACTGTGGCTGTCCTTTGACATCTTCTGTAGTAATAGTGAAGATTATATTTCCAGCTCCCCATAAGGATTGAGTGACAATGTGACTAAGTTCTGGTCAGTGAGATGTAAATGGAGGTAATGTGTGCAACTTCTAGGTCATGCATTAAGGAGATGGGGCATGTTGCCCCTTCTTCTCTACCCCTCCTGCTGGCAGGGATATGGACCTGATGGTGAGCTATCTTGGACCACATGAATGCAGCCAACAACCTAGGAATGGCAGAACATAATGAGAGAAAGGGGTCTGAGTTTTTCATGGCTTTCTGGAAAAGAGACATAAGGTAGCTCAGACTCATATGAGAGATAAATAATCCATCTTGTGTCTTTGTCACACATAGATCAGCCTATATTCTAAGACAGGCTCTATATATATCATATCAAAATATTCTGTTCAAAGTAGAAAATTCAGACAAATTTTGAAATTACACAAAAAAGCTATAAAATGTTGAGTTTCGTCTTATCCATTTGTGTGAGTAGCCCCAGCTTAAGCTATGTTGCCTTTCTTATACCTGAAGGATGCATTTCTATTTAGGTGAACAAGAAATGCCTTATTTTAGTAATACTTTATAGATAAGTTTAGATTGTACATTATAACATTAGCAATGTATTGAAGTCAATACATTAAAACAACAAAAAAATTATTCTAGGTGACAGCACTCATGTTAGAATTACATATTTCAATTTAGAAATCAGAATTGTTTTTCAAAGAGTGATTTTGTTTTGTCTTATAAAGTTCCTCACCTTTCGGAAGATGGAATATAGTAGATATTTGATATTGCTAAGAATATATCCCAGGCCTTCCTGGATCTCCTAACTTAGGGATATAATTTCTACAAAAATTTATATAAACCTGAATAGCCAAAAATAGAGAGCAGTCTTTTTAGATCCTTAATGAGAATAAATGTCTGCATGAGGTTGGAGAGAGAACAATACAGCCAGGAGATGCTGAAGCTACCATGAGGCTCGCTTGCTGGTTAGGCAGCTCAGTCCCACACATGATTCTCAAACAGTATCAGAGTGAGCAAATTTGTGCAAGAGAGCAGTCACAAATTGCTTTATATCCATGGCTAGAGGTTTTTGGAGAATTAAAGCCTTGCATCTTAGATTTGTGAGGGTCAAGTTCTGCTCTACAGCATTTTATGCTTTGTCTGTTTGACTCTCTGGGGAGCATTTTATGGCAGATGTTACCTAAACACCCCTTGAGTGATTAGACCATGCATACCCAGGAACCATGCTGGGTGTTCATTGAGCCAGAAATCGCTCTGTTAATATAATAAAAGATGACGATGATAGTAACTGGTTCTAGGTAAACACTATGCTTACAAATAAAACATCTTACGTAACTCTAGAAATGCACTAGTTAGTTTTAGCTGCTAATTGGAATCCTCAGATATTGACGGGAAAATCACAGTGGATAAGGATTGTGGTGGTGACCATTCAACAACGGTAATGGCAGAAACTTATGCTAACTACTGTTATTATTTTGGTTTTTTTTGAGGAAGATTAGTTCTGAGCTAACTACTGCCCATCCTCCTCTTTTTGCTGAGGAAGACTGGCCCTGAGCTAACATCCATGCCCCTCTTCTTCTACTTTATACGTGGGACACCTACCACAGCATGGCTTTTCCCAAGCAGTGCCATGTCCACACCCAGGATCCGAACTGGTGAATCCCAGGGCCGCTGAGAATCAGAACGCGTGCGCTTAACCGCTGCGCCACTGGGCCGGCCCCACTACTGTTATATGTTAATCAAAGGGCTCCAACCAGAATTATCTTGTGAAAGAAGTCTTCTAGGGAGATTGGCAGAGGTGTCCTAATGTGCCCATCATTTGCTGAGTATTTACCAAGGTTCAGAAATGTGCTAAGTACTTTCTACGGCTTATCTCGTTGAATCTTTAGAGTAATCCTACAAAGTAGTTTCTGTTATTGATTTAAAAAGGAAACAAATTTAGAGAGTTTAAATACGTTGCCCCAAATCACGTAATTAATAATTGACAGTGCCAGGATACAAACCAGGTTTGTCTGATTCCAAGGTTCATGGTCGTAATATGAAATATCAGTCTGTTTATTAAAAGAACAAATAACCATATTCCATTTATTATAAGAAATTGAGTCAACGTGATATATATTTTTAAGACAAAGTAGATCAGTATCTTGTACAGCAAGGAGCTTTTCCAAACATGCAGTTGAATGTGTTTAATATATAAGGCCTCTATTGGAATCTCCCTTTTTTTCAAAGGCTCTACTCTTGTTATGGAGTCTTCCAGCAAAATGCATTTGGTCTTCCAAACACATTGGTCAATATCCTGGGATACTTTGCTGTTCCCAGGGAGACATTTGGACCCTTGTTTTAGTACTTCTTTTAGCAGTGAAGCCTTGGACAATTCTGTGATGTCATTGAGTGACTGCAGGTGTCTAAAAGAGAAGAAAATGCAACCGGTTTCACCTTATCCCCTAATTGGATCAACATAATAATAAGTTAATAAATAATAAGTCAATAAATAATAAGAAGTTAAATCCATATTTGAGAAATAGAACTTGGAATTGAAATCTTATCTCCAGAAGTTGAAATAATGTAGCTAAATCAATGTTTAAGATGGGACTTATTTTGGGGTTGAAAGATTTAGAATAGAAACAGAGTTGGAGAAAGAGAAGAAGAGGAATCTTCACTCTATCAGATGTTACGGCACATATAAATTATTTTGAAAAAAACTAGATGAAAAAGATTTGACATTTTGAATTTTTATAAGGAACTCTCTATCAACAACAAACCATTTAAAACATAGTCAAAGTGATATTACTGTATGATATTGTCTCTCTCAATCATTTCTAACAAATCCAAATTCATCTGTATACTGGATTCTGACACTTTTTGTTTAAAAATAATGTGTGAACAATTTTAGGATTGATTCCACAGGAAAGTTGTAGAGAGAACTGAGATAATAGATATGAAATCGAGCTTCAACAAAGAAAAATCTTATGAAATTAAAACTAAATCACATCCAATTATTAAAAAAATTTCCTTTCATAACATTTATATGTTATGAACATACATTTTATTATTATAACATTTTGTAACATTTAGAATGTAAAGTTTTCAATCTACATTTCCGAGTTATCATAACAATTCGGAGCGTGCATTTATTCTCGTTCTGTTAATGTTCTGGGGAGAAGATGTTGTCCTAGGGTACTGAGGTGACGAGACTTTTCTATCCCCTCCCATATTCTCTCTCTACTGAAGCCAGCAATTATACTCCAGGGAATAGGAGCGCTCCTTCGAACTCGGACGTGGTCGGTGGTGACCTTTCAAATTCAACAGAAACAAAACTCAAAACAAAAATCTCCACCAAAAAAGAAAAACAAAACCAAACCGTGAGAGACTTGCATGAGAAATAAGCTACATTATTATCTTATTAACTGATAACATATTCAGTGTCATGTGGGATACTGCTAATGGGAATAGCAGAGATTACTTCCGGTTGATATAGATAAAGAAATTGATGCTCAAAAGTCTGATTTTTTTTTCTATAGTCTCTCAAGGAACAAGTAGAATGAGTCATAATTATCCTGATCAAGCGCTGGAAGGTCCATCCTTGTTCAGCGAAGCTCCCTCCATAAACGTGAAGCTGTTCCACGTGGTGGTCATTCACTTTACAAATCAGGCACCAGGAAGCTGAGGTAGAGAAAAAGCTATGCCATATTCTCAGAACTGCACTCCAGCTACAAGTCGATAGCACAGGAAAGGACTGATCTTGTGTTTTCTTCTGCTTTCTGTACAGCAATCACTAAATGTGCATTCCCAGAATGCTTAGCTATCTCTATTCTGACCCTTGTTAATTATTTTTTTAAAAACCTTCCACGTGGGTCTGTAGGAAAATTCTTCATAATTACATTATGTTGGAAACCTGGCCTAGCTAAATGCATTATGCCGTGTGGTGTGAGAAGGAACAATCTGTTCAGCTAATAAAATTTCTTCTCGTATGATACACGTATGACTTCATAGATAAAAAGATACCTAAAGACATTTTTCCGGTTTACAAAGAGAAGGCAAACCATCTTGGAAAATATTTGTCTACACTGACTCACAATTTCCCTGACATCTATATCTAATTGAGTGATGTCCACTAACCTCAGCTATTTAGCAATCTGGAATAACAGCTCTCCTGATTTCAAAATATTGCTTATGGTTTTTATGCCAACATCTAGCACAACAATATTATTAACTATGTTGAGTATTTTTTTTTCTTTTGTGTGGAAGATTGGCCCTGAGCGAACATCTGTTGCCAATCTTCCTCTCTTTTATTTTTCTTATCCCCAAAGCCCCAGTACATAATTGTGTATTCTAGTTGCAAGTCATTCTAGTTCCTCCATTTGGAATGCCGTCACAGCATGGCTTGATGAGCAGTGTGTGGGTCCATGCCCAGCATCCAAACTGGTGAACTGCAGGCTGCCATAACTGAGCACGAGAACTTAACTACTTGGCCACGGGGCAGGCCCCTAACTATATTTAGTATTTAGTTCTGGATTATGATCTTGGAACTTTTACTTATATGGAGAATGTATATTATACATACACACATATATGTGAAAAAATATAGAAATATAGAAAAATATAACCTCCATTTTTATTTATTTTTAAAAATTGTATATATTTAGGTTGTGCGACGTAATGTTTTAGAACCCCAAATGCTAATCAAAGTATTTCAGGTAATAAATAATGATGATTTTCAAAGGAAAAATTGATTTTACTTCTGGATTGAGAATATGCTATTCTAAAACTGATACAATTTTATCTTAATTCAATTATCACTTTAAGAATTCTTTAAGATTCTTCATTTTTTCAAATCACGATGTTATTACAATTGTTTTTGGTACAAAATTCATCTAGATTTGGAAATTAACTCAGTTATAATTATGATAGATTGCGTTCACGTTGGGAAGGAGTGTAGTTGGAAAACACATCCAAGAGTGCCAGCACGCAAATGGAAACCTACACTTCACCTTGGCCTCCTGACCCAGGCAGTATTTGTGTCTCAGAGCCAGCGGAGTTGAATGTATGCTGATGTTATGGTCAGCAGGTGGGCTTCTATGAGGACATTCAGAAGATGTCACCTGAGTATACATCAGCATAGTGACATGTGCAAGAAATTCAACCATCTGAATAAATTGACGGGAAACTGTTGACTCAGCCATGATGGTGGGATCAGTTGTGTGGTCAGCAAAACCTGAACAACTCGGCAGAGATTTATGTTTCAAAGGATACTGTGGACCTCACTGTCATTTAAACGGCCACATTTTTATATAGAAATGGCAGTGGAAAGGAGCAGGATAGACAAAACGTCTTTTACAGAATGGGTAAAAAGATTGAACAGAGGTTGATGAATATCGTTGGCTTTGTTTTCTGGAAATGAAGGAGAAGGTACCTTCCAAAGTCCTTCTGGCTCCACCTGAGTTCTCCCTGTTTGAAATTTTAACACATCTTGGATATGCATCACACTTGGCAATGAAGCATATATCACTTTGTTGCACTTTTGAATAATTGTAAAAATTATTATCTAACTTTTGTGCCATTTAATTTTTCCTCATTGGTGCTGAATTTACCTCTTAAATTGAATTGCAAATTTTTCTAGTTATAGGGCTCTGCCCTAACATTTCGTTCCCTGGAGCACCTTCCACGCACCTTTACAGAAGAGGAATTCAGGTAAGAGTTTTTTAATATATGGTTTGATGCTTTTATATTGGCTTAAGAGTTTAAGTAAAACATATTTGTAAAGTTTCAGATACTGTGTGTTACTGAAACTAGCATGTTTCACACATGTTTGAGATTAGATATGTAAGGAACATGGGCAAGGCAAGGGACTTGAGTTTTTTATGTATTGGGAAAACGACTTAATTTTTAATTAAAACTAAAGTCCTATTTAAGAATATTGATAGATATTTAGGAAATAGGACTAATATAGTATGCTTAAAGAATAGAAACATAAGAAAAGGATTTGGGCCACTAAATATTGAATATCGTTTACAGAATCATTTTTGTTTCTGTGTGAAATCTTTGCTACAAATGTAGAGACTACCTATTGTTTCATTCAGATAACTGCGTCTTAATATCAGTGGATTTGTGACAGATTCGCGAGAGTCTCACACCTTTTGCTAAAAACACTGTAAAGAGACTCTCTGAATTTCAAAATTGCTTGCTCACATATACGTGATCTATAAACACTATAAAAATAAATGAAGGGACAAATGGATTCGTATCAAAAACTTTCTTGAATATGATCCCCAATTATAAAGTTTTGGCTGACTAGTGAAAAGTAACAACTCAGTTAAAAATGTTTACCTTAGTGGAAATTAGAAAGAAAAGCATATCTTTTACATTCTTTCTTTTTGTTTAGTATTTGATAAGTAAAATAGGAAATGTTTTACATTTATAGATGGCAAAAAAGGAAATTTTTTAGTACACAAACTATATACATACATATATGTGTGTGTATGTATGTACGTGTGTATGTGTGTGTGCGCATCTGTGCTGAGCCAGGCACATATCTCAAATTCTAACCATACCAGACTCTTTGTCGGCTCCTAAACTTGCCATTGACTTCCAAGGCTTCCGTGTCTGATCATGGTTCTTCCTTGACACTAGAAGTCTTCTCCACTTGTCCACCTGGAAAGCTCCCATTTCCCCTCAAATTTCAGCGCAAATGTAGTTTCCTTTCTGCGTCTTTTTCTCATCCCTTGGAGAGAATTAATGCCTTCTTTGGATATATTCCCATACCAAATTTACAAGTGGCTGATGAAATGCTTTTCATGTAGTGTCATAGTTCCTGCTATGTGTCTGCATCTCCCACCGCACTACACGTTTCTCCAGGACTGGGATGGGAAGCCACGACTGTTACCTTGAGGTATTGAAGTAGAGGAATATAATGCTGATTAGGATTAGTGAACTCAGGAAATGAATATAAATTTTTCAAGAGATATAATTTCCAAAGAATGCTTAGAAAGGTTACAAATAAGTTTTTAAAAAAGAAATATAAGAAGTCAATAAACATTTTTGAAAATGCTAAATCTCACAAAAATCAGATTATTGTAACAAATAAAATTACAGATTAAAGTCACTAAAAAATTAGAAGAGCTTATGTGGAAAAGGTGTGGGGAAATAGACACTCTCATGCTCTGTCAGTAGGAAGAAAAATGGCTATGATGTATCGGGAGGGCATTTTGGTAATAAATAACAAGATCTTATAAATGCAATTTTTTTGTTTCAGAAATTTCATGTCATAAAGAAATAATCATGAGTATATGCAAAGCATACATATTTAGTAATGTTTACAATGCAAAAATATTGGACACACCCTCAATATCCAAAATTTTGAGATTGATTAAATTAATATGGGGATTAGCATGTAGTCATAAAACAATACCATAAAAGAATACCTATTAGTGTAAAACTTTAGGAAGTATTATTAAGGATAAATGATTATAAAATATTATTTAATAATGTAAAATATGGGCATTATGAGCCCACTTATAGCATCTCCCCATTTATCAAGAGTAATATTAAAAAGATTGGAAGTGTTTATTATACACTAAAATGCTACAGTTAATTCTTGATGGTTCTTTCCAAATTTTGCAAAGTTTCTGTCATAAACAGTTGTCTCCATCTCTTAACAGAGATATTTTCTAAAATTCAGATTAAAACAAAGATTTCCCAACTAAATGATAACATGCTGTAGGGGAGAGTATCCATCCTTTGGCTTGGAGGAAACAGTGAGGCTGTGGACTAACCAGTCTGTGAGGCTGAGGAGACCGCGGCGGGGCTGGGACAAAGCAGGTGACTTGGCTTGGTGACAAGATTGGTTATATATGGAGGGATTGAGCCAATAAGTAAATATATTGGATCTTTCTAATGATTATATTCAACTTTTGCATCTTGGCGGGAATGGAACAGAAATGACAGGAGTTCTTCTCACTGCATCTTATCTGGGGGCTCACAGCCTCAGTTCATCTCATTATTGGTGATGTCCACTGTGATCGCTTGATGGAAGGGGGTCTTTCAGGCTCCTTCACAGTAAAGTTATGTTATCCTCTTTGTAACTAATAAGGATTTTGTGATGTGATACTTTGAGACTCGTAAATATCCTGTTCCTTATCAGTCTGTCAATTTAATTAATATCGGCATAAGTTCATGAATTCCTATTTTATTTGATGGGTTGCATTGTCAATTATGATCATGTTTTTATGCTCAAATTATCTCAGATTTGCCAGTGGGAATCTCTTCAAGCTGACTTCGTGTGTCCTTATGGCATATCCCTATCATTCTTTGAGCACTTCCTTGCTTTCTGGCAAAACCAGGTGTTCAGGTTCATCTGCTACTTTCACTGCCCCAACCCTGAAACAGCTATTTTTGCAGGAAGACCTGGAGGAGCATGGTATTTAGAAACCAAGATCTGGGGTGCTAGATGTGCTCATTGCTACAAGGACAGTGTTATTCTTTTCCGCCTCCATATTTCTAACTCCTCCAACATTATCGCTAGTATTCTTAGTATGTTTACTTGTTTAATCAAGCATGTAACCAGTATTCTGTCGCCTGCCTTCACCCTGGTGTGGCTACCCTCCTCATTCTCTTAGGTCTAAAACGCATTGCCCCTTGTCAAACATATAATTTGCAAATATTTTAGCCCATTCTGTAGGTTGCCTTTTCATTTTGTTGCTGGTTTCCTGTGCTGTGCCGAAGCTTTTTAGTTTGTTGCAGTCCCACTTGTCTATTTTTGCTCTTGTGGCCTTTGCTTTTGGTATCAGATCCAAAAAATCATCACCAACACTGATGTCTAAGAGCTTACTGCCTACGTTTTCTTCCAGGAGTTTTGTGGTTTCAGGTGTTACGTTCGAGTCTTTAATCCATTCTGAGTTGATTTTTGTCCGCGGGGTAAGACGGTGGTCCAGTTTCATTCTTTTGCATGTGGTTGTCAATTTTCCAAACACTATTTACTGAAGAGGCTATCCTCTCCTCATATATTCTTGGCTCCTTTGTCATAAATTAATTGGCCATATATGGGTGGGTTTACAGAGAACAGATTTGTAGTTGCCAGAGGTAGGGGGTGGGTGGTGGGTGAAATAGGTGAAGACAGTCAAAAGGTACAAACTTTCAGGTATAAGATAAATAAACTTTGGGGATGTCATGTACATCATGGTGACTATAGTTAACAATACTTTAGTATTGTTACTTAAGTATTGTAATATTGTAAATATACAATACTATGAAGTATTGTGTGTTTGAAAGTTGTGAAGAGAGTAAATCTTAAAAATTCTCCGCACAAGAAAAAAATTGTGTAACTACGTGAGGTGATAGATGTTAACTAAATTTACTCTGGTGATCATTTTGCAATACATACATATATTAAATAATTATGTTGTATACCTAAAACTAATACAATGTTATATGTCAATTATATCTCAGTAAAAAAATACTGTGGGAAAAAAAACCCCAAACTCCTTGCCCAACTACCATTTCAGGTGACCATGACCCCCTCCCCCATCATAGATGTTTTCTCCCCTCACTCCTGCACCTCACTCTGGGCTCCTGCAGTCCCCCCACCCCACCCTCACCCCACGCAGATGCCTGTCTTCCTGGTTCCCTGGGCTTTTGGATTAAAGTGTTTGGAAAGAAAAGGGGAAGAGAGGGAAGAAAATATAAAAAGAAAAGAGAGAAGAGAGAATAGGGACAAGACAGGATGGAAGGAGAAGAGAAAGGGAAGTTTAGACATTCTTTTTTTTTTCCTGAGATCACACTGGTTTATAACATTATATCAATTTCAGGTGTACATTATTGTATTTTGACTTCTGTATAGACTGCATCATGTTTACCACCAAAAGCCTAGTTTCCATCTGTCACTGTACACACGTGCCCCTTTACCCCTTTCAGTCTCCTCCCATCCTTTCCCCCTCTGGTAACCACCAATCTATTCTCTGCGTCTATGTGTTTATTTGTTTTTTTTAATCTTGCACATATGAGTGAAATCATATGGTATTTGTCTTTCTCCGTCTGACTTATTTTCCTTAGCATAGGACCCTCAAGTTCCATCCATGTTGTCACAAATGACTGCATTTCATCATTTCTTATGGCTGAGTAGTATTCCATTGTGTATATACACCACATCTGCTTTATCCATTCATCTGTTGATGGGAACTTAGGTTGTAAATGCCTAAGATGAATTCCACTGGTGTGCTTTCAATCGTCCCACCAGGGAAAAACATGAGAAACGCAGTCCACATTCTGTGGTGAATATTATGTGTATCTATTACTCACCTTGGTCCATTGATCATGGGATTGACAATGACTCTTTTCCTTTAGTTATTTTATAATCACTTTATTGTGCCAAATGGGTATGTTATGTGGCGCTCACAATGTGTAGATATTTTTGAAGCTAGAGTCCAGGTCAGTTTTCTTTCCTTCCTTCCTTCCTTTCTCCCTCCCTCTCTCCTTTCTTTTCTTCCTTCCTTCCTTTTAGAGGGTAGATAGAGGTAGAGAATGTTACCACATTTACAAATAATTTTGAAAAAATAGTACATCAGTTTTATTCAAAATGATAATTTTCTACTCAGAATTTTAAAACTTTTTCTTTTAGAATAGCTTTATATTCACAGAAAAATTACAAAGACAGTACAGAGAGTTTTCATGTACCCTTCACCCAATGTCTCCTATTATTAACATCATATAATAGTATGATACATTTATCCCAATTAATGAACCAATATTGCTAGGCTGTTAAGTAAAGTTCACACTTTTTTTCATATTTCCTTAGTTGTAACCTACTGTCCTTTTACCGCTGCGGAATCCCATCTAGGATATCACAGAACACTTAGCTGTCACATCTCCTTAGGCTTCTCTTGCTTGTGACGGTTTCCTTGGTTTTGATGACCATGACAATTTTGAGGAGTAGCGGTCAGATATTTTGGACAATGGCCCTCCACTGGGCTTGGTCTGATATCGCAGTTAGATTGGAGTCTGGGTTTGTGGGAGGGAGGCCATAAAGTGCCATCAACGTGACTTGCTACTGTTACTGTTAATCTTGACCACCTGGCTGAGGTGTGTTTGTCAGGTTTTTCCATGGTGAAGTCACCGTTTTTTCCCTCCTTCCATACTGTGCCCTTTGGAAGGAAGTCACCATGCTTAGACCACGTTGGAGGAGTGAGTTACGTTCCACCTCTCTGAGAGGGGAGTAGCTGTATAAATTACTTGGAATCCTTCTGGACAAGACATTTAACTAATCTCCCGCATTTAACTTATTTATTCAATTGTTTCTTCATATGAATAAGGACACATGGATATTTATTTTATACTTGGGATTTCATAGACTTGTTTTAGATTATGTAAAACTTGTCTGATTTAATTGGGACCCCCAGTCTTACCAGCTCAACTCCTGCCACCCCCCACCACGTACCCCAAATTCTAGGCACAGGAAACACTTCTGCATTCTCAGTTGTGTCTCTCTTTCGTGCATCTCTCTGTCTTTACACACTATTTCTTCATCTGAATGCTCTCGTCCACCTTTCAAAGTTGAATGCGTGTCAATCCTTTAAGATCCAGCTTATATGATTGTCTGGAACTTGGACTTTCTTCTCCTTCCTTGGCAGTTGGAATCTGCATCTATTATGATATTTGTCACCTTATCTCATATTGTTTTCCTGTTTATCTTCCTAATGAGATCGTGAAGTCATCGTGATACTAGCTGTTTCTTACTCACTTCTGTATCCTTCAGGATCTAGCCCCCTGCTTGGCATAGAGTAACTTCTCCACAATAGATTTGAATGGATAAACAAGAAATATGACTTTGCTAGTTAACAGAGTTGATTTTAGAAGCACTCTCTGAGTCCTGTCTAGAGGAAAACGGCTTCGCAGATCTGCTGTTAATAGGATATACATTTTGAGTTGTTTTTATCTTCTTGTAACAATGTGTTTATTCTGATCATCTACACTTCCGTGTGCAGTAATCTTTGAAGATCAGGCATTCGTAAGATGGCTGGTCAGAGTTAAGGTCACAGTTCCTAGCCAGGGAACAGCCATTCTCTCTGTGAGGAGAATGAACCCCCCAGGCAAGGATGGAAACGAGGGTGACCTTGGTCTCATTAGTACAGTGCCCTAACCAATGGAACTAACCAGCCAGACTACAAAGGTGACGGGAAAGGAATCTAACAAACACAGAAGTTCACTTTGTAACATAAAAATTGCAGCCTATAGTGACACACACAAGCTGGCTTGACTGTCTTGATTGTCAAGTACTCAAGAAAATATTTAAGTCAGTCAAAAAGCAGTCAAGTTAGCCAGCAAGCATGTCTGGCTTTTTTTTTTTCCCTCTCTGACGAGAATTTGAGTGCTGATTTGACTGGTTTGTGTTTGCAGAAACAGTCACATTTTCCTTGCCAAAAGAGGATGCTTTTTTTTTCACCGAGACTTAATGAAATAACTGTTACATCATATAAATTCATTTCCTTAAGAATATGTGTCAGACTATCAAATCAGTGAAGGAAAAAATTCTCATCTTTTTTTCTCTTTGAAATTAGGGATGGGCTAGTTTGGCTCCAAATTAAGTGAAATCATAGTGCCATCTACTGTTCCCAAACAGAATGATCAGTGCGACTGTGGAGGAATTTTAAATCCTGCCTTGGCTGGAAACACAATATCCTCAGTCCTCTGTCTAAACAAGTCACTTCACTGACTCAGGTTGGCATGTTCTGTTTTCGGATTACTACTCCCAGTTGATTGGGTACTGACATTTTACCGCAGTTAGGGGTGTGAGAAATCATTGACTAAAGTACAACTTGAAAATAATGTCCAACCAGTAACAAGAAACACATCCCTTTTATTTTAAGAGTATTAAGCACGAAATGAACCCATAAATAAAACCAAGATGATGAAAATCGCAACCTTAGATAAATTTAGTCTCCTCCCACTCAAACAGGGTGAGATAAAATAGAGTGATCCGAGGGCAGGTGTTATTTTATTCCACGTCCTTCTGAAAACGTATATTCTCTGAGTCTGTTTGGAACTAAAATAGAGAAGAAGAGAATATTCACTGAAGAGAAAAAGCAAATTATTTTCCTTCTGCTTCAAGTAAAGAAGCAAAGCTCTATTTACCACATAATTTCTGCCTTGATTGCCTTTTCCCTTCCTACATAAAATTGTGCTGGTATTTTCAGAACTTTATTTAAAATTTATAAGGGGAACAAGCAGAGTGAAGACCCTCTTGATTTGGAACTGTTTCTGACGAAGGAACAAAATGTGACATATTTACGTCTTTTTCCTTTGTCATTGAAATGTAATATATTTTCTATTTCTCCGCACATGTGTGTGTTATTTCATCTCCCAGCAGCCATGAGAAGTGTGTTTGGTCCTGTTTTACAGTAAGCAGCAGAGTTGGCATTCCAAACCTGTCTCTTGCCTTCCACTGGCACTGCCTCAGCTATGTGTGTCTTAGTTCCTTTTTCTTTCTGGAGTTTTGAGAGCTCGGATGAGACAGTAAGGAAAGGAGTAGGGAAAGAGAGGAAGAATTAAGTGCAGTGAACAGGGAGAGAGGAGGGTTCCCACTGCGTCAAGAGAGGCAAGCTATGCAAGCTTTATGCGACATTTCATACAGGGCTTTGTAAGCCTTCAAGTTATAGTCACTAAAGAATGGAAAAATAATTATGAATATTGTAAAGACATGTTTCTAAGTGGAATATTAATGAAAATTGCTAATGTAACGAATTGATGAAAATTCAGAACGGAGGCTCCTCAAATAGTGATCGCCACCACATCAATGGCGGCTAACCACATACAACAAGTTTTTTCTTTTTTGCTTTTTCTTATCCATTCCGATTCATTTCAGATCATTCACTTTTCGGTTTTAATGTTGCTAGAGAAGCAAAGTTGTACTTTATAAACATTTCACAATTAAAAAATACTTAGAACAGATTTTTTAAATTTTTAAAATAAAGTGTTAAGTAGTGTTTCGTTTCAATCATTATACATCAGCCATTTAATGTCCTCCATTAAAAGTAATTTTCTTAGTACCATGAATTTTCTAGTAGTTTTTCCCACCTCTCCCTAATTGCCTGTCCTAGGGGACAATCCTTTCCCATTGCATATTATGTCACTGGGGATGAGAAACATACTTAACTGCTAAAATATTTATGATGTAGTTCACCTGCATTATCAACTCATTGCGACTTATTGGTAAGCAATCGCAGTGCCTCATGGCTAAAAAAGCAGTGCCAGAAGTCCTAAGGCTCCTGCTGACAGCTGTGATGGGGCAATGGCTAGCTACTCCAGTGCTCCTTGCCCTTGGCAAAGAACTTAGCGAGAGAACAATAAAACATACTGTAAAACAGTAAAATGGACCCAGTTTGCATATTTCTCCGCAGATGCCCACGATCCAGGTAGCTGTGGGCAGACCTCGAAGCTTTGCCACCCTGCCTGGCTTTGAACAAAAGTGTTTTGTTTCAGGCCATTCTATTGGGTGGGCTCCTGTGGGTATTTTGAGGAAGACTGGGGAAATAGCTACTTTTTGTTTGGCCTTTGTTTTGTTTTTTTTTAATAACAACAAATCATGAATTAATTGATCCCACACAAAACCTAAACGAAGGAAAAAAGCCTTTGGGAATCTTCTTTGACAGAAGCTGGCAGCAAAGAGTCTTTTGCCACGGCAGTTAGAAGAACGTATTTGTTGGACTGGATCGACTTTTTATCATCCACAGAAAGCCTTCCCTTGACGCAGCTGTCATGTTTTGTGGCACAAAGCAAGGTTTGCCCACTCCACCGCCGACCAGCCCTCCTGCCGGGAGCCGCTGCCCACTGCCACCGCATGCCCTGGCATTCTCAGTAAATGCCTAGAGTACCTGGGCTGTGCTGGCAGGAAAAGAGAGCTGACGCCAAGTGAGCTCCACCCACAAAAAATAAGACAGAAAGAACTTGCAATGCAGAATGGTATAATCAAGTCATAATTTTTGTATGCCTCTGGGACAAAAAGTGTGAGTTCTTTAAATTGTATTTTCCTGCTGTCCTGAAAATATCAACCTTCTGCCTCCTTTCAACACTCCCAGTGCAGGACCAGAAGCATCCTTGGCATTGAACATTTTGGAACTGTTCTATATTGATGTCATTCTGGCCTCTGTGGGTCGATTCTGGGAGTCATTCTTCTTCTCTGCATCACCTGGGGGTCAGCACTGTCTTACTGCAGTGTCTGCCGTATGGTATTTGTTGAATGAATGAATTTACAAAATACTCCAAAAATATAAGGGGGAGACTTTTTGAAATTAAATTAAGGTGAAGACAGGAAGGATAATGTTATATACTGATTAAGCATATTTCAGAAGTGGCATAGCGTAGGTAAATATGTGATTTCTGTTAAGTGTCACCATGAGCACCCCACCAAGTTTTAAGCCTATACTCATCAAGCAATCTCTTCTTCCTTAATCATGTTTTAGTCTTTCTGTAAACCATCAAAAATAGCCAACTCTCTGTTTTTTAAAGAAGATAGTTTTTTGTTTTTTAAATTATAGAATGAAAATCTATTTCTAAAAGTAGATAGTAAAATGTATTTTTTCAAAGGAAATTGAAAATTAACATTGGTACAGCTCTAACTATGTTCAAGGAACTTAATTTTCACATGCCTGTATTGCCTGTAAATTGGCACACAGTGACTAATCAGCAAATCCAAATGAATTAATGCAGATTGCTTTAACGATAGCTGCTGTAGGTGTAAGAAATATTTAATGGTACAAAACAGGAAATAACTGTTTATTTTTCTTACCCTTCCTTCCTCCTTCCCCTCCTCCCTCCTTTCTCTTTCTTTCTGTCTCTCTTTTTTCCTTGTTTGTTCGTTTGCTCCTTCCTTCCTTCCTGTTTCGTACCATGAGATTTGTGGAGGCAGCATCAGTCCAGAAGTTGTTCTCTTCCTGTCAAAATTCATGGCAATGTATAAAATCATGCCAAAAATAGTAGTGTGTGAAGAAGTAATTCCAGTGCATGTCTAGAAGAACATGCCATCTTTTCAGGTTTCCACGTGTGCATAAGTCTATGCAGTAGAACGTACAAGAACAAAAATAAAAAGCTGAAGTCATGGAAATACCATAGTTGAAGAACATTGATGATGGCAGACTGAAAGATTGATAGCATTCTGTAATTAACATGTCCAAGTAGACACAGCAAAGTGTCCAGCTGAGATGAAACAAGTTGTTTAGCATAAATACAGAAGAACAGAATGTGTACATAATCATACACACACACACACACAGAGGCGAGAAAAGAGGAACTGGACAGGACAAAACCAAAACAATTTTTCTTAAATACATCTGGCTAAGTGTTTCATCTCAGTGAGGAAGGATTGACATCTAAGACTAGTACTACAATGTAGTTATATCTGAACAGTTATATAAAAAACAATTACTTTTTGGTTGGCATATGGACATATACTTAAGCTTACAATTTAGCACACATTCTACTGTGTGAATTAAGTTGTTCTGTACAAAACTATTATAAATTTCAGAATTTAACAAACAATAAAAACTAAAGTCAAGGTGTATGTTAAGAAAGGACCCCCATCCCAGTAGGATCCAACTGATAAGTCAAAGCTCTCCCACTTTGAGTGGGAGCCAGTTAACCAGGGTCTGTTGACGGCACTTTGCAATGTAGTGTCTACATCCATTTACATCACTGACATCTCTTGAATCTTCCTGCTTCTCTCTGTTCCCAACCCTTGCCCTGGCTTGGCTCAGGCTCATCTCATCTTTCATTTATTATAATACAATGCAAATTAGTGTAAGTGTGAAGATGCTGGGGCCCTCTGACATCAATTGTATGCTTACTTTCTTTTCTCATGTTCCATCCTCGTATACCATATTTTTGCTCATTGTGGAAGTATCTCTTCTCTTCCTCATGCAAACGTCACTCTTAGTCACCTTCTGATTATTTCCTCTACAGACTTTCAGGCTTTCAGTGAAGAGGAAGGAGCACAAGCTTTGGTGTTAGAAAGACATGAGTTCAAGTGCTACCTTATTCCTTGCTAATCATGAAACTGTGATGTGGTTCCTCAGTTTTCTCATCTGGCAAAGGAGGATAATAAAACCTCCCCTACAATCTGGTTTGAAAATTAAATCAGACAGAGGATTATGTAGTGGTCCTGGACTGGTGCTGGATAGAGAGGAAGTTCCAAGTAAATGCTAGTTCCTTTCTTGCAAAAGCACCCCACGTCTGAGACATTGTGTTGACTCTCTGGGTCAAATGAGTTACATGAATCACATTCATTACTCAGCCCAACAATTGGTGAGAGAGGAAAAAACAAACATGAGTATGGCTTGTCAACTGTGTTGATGGTCATTCTCTGTTACAAAAGCAAAGGATAACTTTATGCTGTAGATCAACTCTCTGATAGAGAGTTCAGGAAATTCTGTGATTAGGGAAAGATGAGGGAATCCTTGTAAATGATGAGTTTACCATGGCTATCAGAATAATTGCAGCCAAGTAGAGAGATTCAAGAGGACATTAGTGAATTATTAACTCTATTTAGAAAGATTATATTCTATTCCCCAAAACACTTCATGGGTTGGATGTAGAATAAGAAGAGGATATTTTGAAAATAACACATCATGAGGTCATGTTCTTATAAATTATTTTAGAGATTGACAGTATCATCTCCTTTCCTCTTTTGTATCTGTGATATTGTGATTTACAATAAGAAATATATATTTCCTAAGTGATGAGAATGATAAAGGTATCCTTTGGAATGCCCTTAGCTCGCCTAAGGTTGGGAGCTGGTCACAGAGGAACAACACCCCTCATACACTCTGGGAAGGGGAAGGAGGATGGAGGTTGAATCAACTGCCAATGGTCAATGATCTAGTCAATTGCAACTACCTAATGAAGCCTCCATAAAAACCCAAAAGGATGGGGTTTTGAGAGCTTTCTGCTTGGTGAGCACATGGAGGTGCGGGGAGAGTGGTGTGCCTGGAGAGGGCATGGAAGCTCTACACCCTTTCCCCATACCTTGCTCTGTGTATCTCTTCCAGCAGGCTGTTTCTGAGTTGTATCCTTTTATAATAAAGCAATGCTCTAGTAAGCAAAATGTCTTTTTGAGTTCTGTGAGCTATTCCAGCAAATTAGTGGAACCCATGGAGGGGGTCACGGGAACCTCCGGTCTATAGTCATTAGGTCAATAGCACAGGGGACAAACTGCATTTATCCAGCATCCAAATGGGCACACAGTCTTGTAGGACTGAACCCTTAACTCATGAGATCTAATGCTATCTCCAGATAGAGAGTGTCAGTATTGAGTTGAATTGCAGGACACACTGATGGTGTCTGAGAATTGCTTGGTGGCGTGGCAACACACTGCCCATCAACACATACTAGGAATCGATCCCAGACCTTTAGTATCTCTATCTAGGACAAAATAAAACAAAAGTATTGCAGGTTCTCCAAGGAGCAGATATTGGAATACACTAATATATGATATATACCATATATACTAATGTATGATATATACTAATATATACCTTTGCATAGGTGTATTCATTAATGGTCCCCTTTGGGGAGATGGCCAATAGTATCAATGTCATAGTATAGTATTTTGAAATATAAGGATATATTTCTCCAATATTTTCTTTTACTTTTTGCTTTCGTGGAATCACTAGTTAGACATTCATTGCCTCAAGGATAGAATAAAGCAACAGAAAGACTTAACATTGGCATTTTTACCTGCCTGTTGAGTCTACAGAGCTAAGACCACGGACAGAAAAAGATAGATAGGGCTCATGGAGCAGAATACACAATGGACTGTGAAGAATACATGATGTAAGTGCAGTGCGCATCACTAATTCTAGACAAGGAGCCTCAGGGGAGAAAAAGAGAAACTAAGAGGGGAAACACCAATTTTGTGGGCCTTTGAGAAACGGGGAGCACCTTGTGTTGACCAATTGCTGGCTGATTTCCCAGGTTAGAGCATAACAATCCCTCAATAGGTCTGGAGGAATTCAATTGCAGAGGAGTTCAGTGCCTCACTTCTCCATCTGGGAAGACTCCAGACTACAAATGGCTCAGGGGTATGCCCAGGCTCTGGGTCACCTCATAGATTTCCCTAAATTCACAGTGTTAAGGATCAGATGTATGTGAAAATGGCCTTGAATGGCACCACTCTGCTTGCTATGCCCGTTAGGATGTAGGGGAGCAGAAGACCCCCTTGCTGTCATGTAGGAGGTGTGAGCAGGTGAGAGAGTTGCATCTGGAGCCATCTTGGGGGCTGTAACAAGGGAGGACTCAGTTGGAACTCTGTGGGCTGCTGAGGAACTGATGGAAATGGAGTCATATTGATGGATGTCCTTTGCTCTATTGCCTTGAAGCTCAATACAACCTCTAAAACTTAGCCCTAACTTCAGAAAAAAGGGAGCACTCCAAGTTGACTGAGCCTGAGATCCTGCTAGGAAGACAGGTGGCTCAAGTCAGGTTGAAATTGGATTGTAGAAAAATAAAGTTGTTTGCACACTTTGGGGGCTAAAATAGGTACCCACAGGTCTATATAACCTCTATAGAAGGAGCACGACCTGGAAAATATTCATTTTATAAACAAACATGTCATCTGTAAGTTCACTCAATAACTGACTTATCTCTGGACATTCAGGGTTCAAGACAGAGTGAGCTCATCAAGGATTTAAAAGATGCAAGCAGACAATTGCTTGCGTTCCAGCCCAAGATATCCCTGTTGGAGGCTGTGTGACCTTGGGCAAGTTTCATAAGCTTTCTGTGCGTCGGCTCCCTTGTCTACAAAATGGGAATATCAGTGATTTATACCTCATAAGACTGTGCTGAAGATTAAATGAGAAACCCTGTAAAGTGCATACACAGTGTCTAGCATAGAAGGGCTCACTAAACATTAGCCAAAATACATACTATGAATGCTAGTTTAAGAATGCAGTTACAAGAATAATCATCTATGAAAAAAGATACTTAAGAGCAGAGTTTAAAGTTAAAACCAGATGAAGTTCGCTTGGGGTCAATGAATACATTTAATAACACTCGTGCTTGTTTTTGTAGGGCATGTAGTACCTGATATGAATGACAGTCATGTTTACATGACCAAATCAGGTATTTGTAGCTTTTTTTTCCTTGTCTCTGATGCTTTTTCAACATCTCAACTCACCACGAATTAGTATTCACAGCTTTTTTTTTTCATGCATAGTTCAATAATTTTTATGGACATTCATACAAATTAAGACAAATGTCTTAATATGTTCCCAGCAGCCTCTCATTTCTTTGTACTTATTTGCATTTAAGAAAAGTAACCAGTTGAAACAGATGGCTACCAAATATAATTGGCCAATGATAATCTCTTCTTTGAAGGAAGGGAGTTGAAAGTATGAGGAGGGTAACTATGCCAAGGTGGGGAAGTTGAGTTTTAGTGTCATATTTGGATTATGCTGGCCTGTGAGGGTGGACCCTTTGCGGAAGGAGGGGCTCTCCTGTGAAGCTCCTCTGAGGGCCGGTGCTGGACTGCGGCTCCACTCCCTGGGAGTGTGCTGTTCTGAGGAGAGCACGGACGATGGAGCTGGCCAGCCAGGCTCTCGTTAAGCTTATTTGCCTATCAGCTCTGCAGCTGGTGGGAAACCTGTTTCTCCACCTGTAAAATTAGTATAAAAATGACTACATCCCAGGGTCATCTGTGTCATATAAGAACATATATGTAAAATACTTTGTAAGTCATAAAGAATTACACAAATAGGAGGGATTAAGTTGTTGCATATTTATATTTTCACGTAATGTTCACATTCCTTCTTTTTGTGACTTAAAACTTTCGTATTGAAAAGCAAGCATAGTAAATACTTTGTCCATCTAGAGTTTATAATGTAGTTGGCTTGTCTTTTGTCTTTCTCAAAATCCATATTTTTTCAAGTGCAATGTTCTGGAAGCTGCATGGCCCACAGACAAACACACTCACATCTTGCAATGTAATAAAGTATAATTTACTGAGGCACCCCGGCAACAACTCCAGGAAGCATATGGATATACCACATGATTCATTCAGACATGGGTTCATATTCTCAAAGCACCATCCTGATGGAGCATTCCTTTTCTGGTTTTCATATTCTGTGGACTAAACTGTTGACAAAAATTGTAGTGGGTGAGGCCCATCTATTTCAGGGATCAATCTTTAAATGGACTTAATGCAAAGAAAATCAAAAGGATGAGTTCAGAGTCCCATATTGTGAAATTAAATTTATGTGGTTTGCCAAACAACTAACCTAAAGTAACAAATAAGTCTATGCAGAGACTTGATCTTGAAAAACGACATCTCTTCACTAAAAACCTGGTGAAGCCCAGAGCCAGCTGTGGTCAAGGTGCAGTTTCTCTGTCTCGATATTACTAAAGCACCTTCTTTTAGATCTCTGGTTCTGATTCCAGTACCTCACCTCCCATGCTCTGGGTATCACACTGCAGTGTAGTGGTTTAGACCATGGACACTGGGTTTGAATATGGCTCTCTCCTTACTTTACAGTTGTGAGACCGCAGACAAGTTGTTAAACCCTTCCAGGCTTTCATTTATGTTCTGCACGCTGTAGCGGGATGAATGGTAATCCCCCCCAAAACATCTCCACATCCCAATCTCTGAAACGTATGAATGTTATTTGGAAAAAGGATCTTTGTGGATATAATGAAATTAAGGATCTTGAGATAAGACCATCCTGGGTGGTCCAGGTGGGCCCCAAATCCAATGACAAGTGTCCTTGTAAGAAGAGGAGAAGATGTAGGGCAGAAGAGGAGACGCTGATACGAAGAAAGAGGCGGAGGCAGGAGTAAAGAGGCCACATGCCATGGAAGCCAGGGAATGCTGGCAGCCATTCTGCTGGTGGGTGTGGATGTGAAGCTGAGTTTTATTGCCACCATTTTGATGATGCTGGCCTGTTAAGCTGGATCTGGAAGAGGCAAGGAGGATTCTGCCCTGGAACCTCCAGCCCTGCTGAAATATTAGTTACAGATGTCTGGGCTCCAGAATCATGGGAGAGTAAATTCCTGTTTGTTCAAGCCACCCAATTTGTGGCAATTTGTTACATGGTCTCAGGAAACTGATGCAAGCACCTGCACCTGAAATTTGTTGTGAGGATGTAAATCAATTGATATAATGCCTGGCACAGAGTAAGTGCTCAATAAAGTTGAGCTGTCATTGCTGTTGGAATTATTGCCTTCTGAGTGAGGTCTGTCATTTTTGTGGCTGGCATTCATTCTTCTTAACATCATCTTGACTTTCCTTCAAGGAACTATTGAGTTTTAACGTCGAAGGAATGATGCCTGGACACAAAATGACTGGTACCAATTCATCGAGGAGCCCGAGAGTGACTGTCCATTTTCTCCTGCCATCAGACCCGGAGATGCCCCGATTCTTCGCCTTGTATTCCACTTTATGGGCTGCGCCATAGTCTTTCTCCTCTTAAGTCATATCTGTGTGCAGTATGTAGGTAATCTCTGGAAAGTACTTGCCCAGTAATTGGCACATGGTAAGAGCTAAATAAAATAAGAGCTATTAATATTATTTTCCTACTAAAACTTATAATTTCACTTACCTAAGAATAGGAGATGACAAAATAATTAATGCAGTAGTTACAGAGTAGAACATTTGCAATTGTGAACAATGTGTGGATATGCTAAATAACAAAGCAAGAAACAAAACTGTGCAGGCAATATGATCTCAATTTTGCTAAATACAAATACTCATATAGAAAAGGTTAATGAAGTACATCCAAATGAAAATGGCAATTATTTTTAATGTCATTGGAGTAATTTAATTTTTTTATATGTTATTTTTTTCCCCAGATTTATCTACAGTGAGTGTGTAAACCTTTTATAATTAGAAATAGTAAGTGTTATACATTTAAAACATATATCTAGTGGCCGTTCATGCTCTGTAATAAAATTTGAATCTCCTTGGCTGTCCTTCAAGACCTTTTATGATCTGACCCAGTCAACCTTATTTCCCACTCTATCCTTAGCACAGAGATCTCTGTGTTTCAACCATAGCTGCACTGACCTGCAGGTACCCAGTGTCCATTCCTGCCCCAGTGCTCTCAATCATCCTGTTCAACTCACTTGGTCCTCCTTGCATCCAAATTCTACCCATCTCTCAAAGCCTACACCTGCCAAGACCCTCTGAGACAGCCCCATTCTTGATCTCTTTTCCTTTGAACCTCTTTGTCCTTCTTTAGTGTTAAATGACTTGGCTCTGATTTCTATACCACCTCAGTACTATAATCTACCACTTTACATGTGTAAATCATAGCACTTTAAAGATATTGCAGACTCCCTGAGAGCAAGGTCATGTAGCCCCTGTGGTCTCCCCAGGGAAGTTCAAAGCACATCGGAGATGTCTCAGGTAAACATTTTTAGGTTGTAAATAAGGGAAACCAAACTCAAAGCAGTTTCTAAAAAAGGGGCATTTGTTGGTTTACATAAATGGAAATCCGGAGGTCAGGTGAGCCTCACGGTGGCTTTGACCTGTTCCTCTGAGGGTCTCCTGGCTTTGCTCTCCCTTGTGCGTTGGCTTCATTCTCAGGCGGGCTTGCCTCATGGCAGCAAAAAGTGCTTGCTGTGATTCCAGGCATTATGTCTGCTGCAACAGGCACTCTTCAAAAATCCTGATTCACTCTGATGGGACAGGACTAGGCCACATGACTACCTGGCACCAGGATGTGTGACCAAGAATTGAAAGCATAGGTTGGCTGACTTGGGTCAATTTCTCCTTCATTGGAGTGGAGTCTGGAAGGGCTCCCCTCAAGCGCATAGGTCGATGGAGATCAGGGGATGGTGGGGAGGCAGAGGGCGCGATAGGTAGGGAGAAAACAGGTCCCACTCTGTACGAATTCAGCAAACACTGCCTGTTTGAACCATATCATGTCTGAAAAATTGGCTAATGCCATCAGTTCATCCTAGCACGTAGCCATGAAATTCAACCAAAATGTGTCATTGACATCACTAAAGGAAGGCTTAAAGGACTGAAATGTTTCGTATATCAAATAAGTGCCTAGTTAATATGTTTTCAGGACATTTTCTTCAACAGAAGTTCCAGAATGAGACTAACTAAACAACTGTTTGCTAAACCAACCAGCTACTTTCAGAGAATAACCCCACTAACAGGTGGCACATTAAATTATCATTATGTGTAAGTTTTTATACACTAAAACTTGACATTTCTTAAGAAACAATCGTGTGCTCAGGACTGTTCCAAAATAATAATTTACCAGCATCCTATCTTAAAGATTTAATAAAGACTTTTTGTTAAAAAATCCACAAAAACTCATGTAAAATAATTGTCAAAATATAGTATAAATTAGAAACAGTTTAAATTTTATGGAATTCTAATATCTTTAAGTTTTTGTTCCAGTGTTTTATACAAGCTTTAATAGTTGCTGCCAAATTCAAAGAAACTATTATTGAATGATAAATACTTGAAAATCTTTCATGTTCAATTTTTGTTTTCTCATTTGTAGCCTCTTTAAAAGACTAGCTTATTAAAAATTGCTGTATTATCACTTATGGTTGCCACAGAATAACGTTATACCTTGAGGTCACATTTACATCTTTGCAATTCACCACAATATCAAGAAACATTTGGGATGAGATAGAGAACTCAGAAATTTTACTCTAAAAAGAGCTTCTTAGGGGCTGGCCAGGTGGCGCAGCCGTTAAGTTCGCCCGTTCCGCTTCAGCGGCCCAGGGTTCCCAGATTCGGATCCCGGGTGCAGACATGTGGTAGGCGTCCCAGATATAAAGTAGAGGAAGATGGGCATGGATGTTAGCTCAGGGCCAGCATTCCTCAGCAAAAAGAGGAGGATTGGCAGCAGATGTTAGCTCAGGGCTAATCTTCCTCAAATAAATAAATAAATTAATTAATTAATTAAATAAAATAAAAAGAGCTTCCTAGACATTCTCTCCAGGAAACAATAAAGATCACTTTCAGCTGGAGAAAACTCAACTACTATTCTATCCTGCAAATTCTATGCCGTTATTTCCTTCCTTTTTCTTTCTCTTTCATTAGAACTATGCTTGAGACTCCATATTCGATGATTCACAATTCTTGGTTCAGATCTTCCTGATTTCTGTGCCAGCCCAGTCCTGTGGGATATGGGGTAGCTGACAAATAGAAGAGAAGAGCCTGTGGATGGTGCATTATCACTGTTTGGCAGGGTATGGAACGAGACAGGAGGCCCCAGGAGGAGAGCAGGAACCCTAAAGCATGACAACTCAATTCTCAACAGCTCTTCTGGAGCATAGAGATGATTTGGCTAACAAGTTCCTCTTTTAACCGTCAAAAGCCCCCAAGATTGGTTAAATCCGTTAACATACAGCTGGTATCAGCTGTAACCTAGGAACATGGGCAGAAATTTTGCAGGACGGCAAGTCTGAGGATACAAAAAAATTTCCACAACCTGGAGCACTCAGTTTGTTGGGGGCCTGGGAGAGAAACCATCAAGTAGGGGAGGTCTTAAGAAAGAGATGGGAAGTCGCACCAGCCGAGGGGGAGGAATGGGTGCAGGAGCCATTGCTAATTGCAAGCCACTTTTCAGCTGAGAAAAGGGAAGGGCTGTCTTTCACAGGAGGAGTGAGGTTATTATCACTGGGTTGCTGTGCTGTCAAGAAGTGATTTGGGTGTGGACAGCAAGAGCATCCTGAGTCCCTTGTCATACTGTCTGTAACCTTCACGGTGAAGAAGGACACATTTCCCCATAGCTTGTTATAATAAAAGGGATTCAGAGGCAGCTGTGCCCTCTGCAGACTCTGGGATGAAAGGGTCTGATAGAAAACGCTAGAGCAAGTTATATCAACCCACCTCAACGCGTGGCGGGGGGCGGGGGAGTGGGAGAGAACCCAGAAGAGGCTCTTTGAAGTGACAGAGAGAAATAAAGAATATAGAATTCTGGTTGTGCTGGGAAAACAAAGGAAAACAGATACAATATCTGAGGGTAAATAAGAAGTTGCTCCAAGGGAGCAGCCAGGAGAAGATGGCTCCTGGAGACAGAGAGCACTTCACGAGAGCCAGCTTTGTCTGAGTCCCCAGATGAAAAGCCAAGAGGAGGGAAAGCATCGTAGCATTGAATGGAGGGAAAAGCAAAGGAAAATGAGAATAATAGGTCTTCGGTAGATGGGACCCAGGCTGAGATTGAGAGAGGAAGGGCTCTCTAGCCTGAACCAGGGGTAAAGCTTCATGCCTACGAAGTGGAAAGGAAATGAGCCTTCAAAGAATTGAACCTAAAATTGTACGAATATGGAGATCGTGCAGCTTAAAGTAGAAATATATCTTAATACTTAAGAATATGGTAACTAGCGATACAGCCTCTGAATCTCAGAAAGCAGTAAAACATAATCTTAATAGAACATGAATCAAAAGGCTGGATACAAGGAGTAAAATTTATTTTCCTGAATTTAGGATTTCCAAGTGGCCAAAAATAAAAGGCCCCTTCTGGGCAGGATTTCCATCAGAATAAGGGCTTTTCAAAATGTGCAGACGTAAGGCACTTAAGGGACGGCAGCTGAATATCCTGGCTCCTAGCGTCTGTCAAACAGGGGATCTTCCCAACTTTAGGGAGGAGGAGAGAGCTGCTGGGGGTGGGGTAGGCTGTGTACGTCAGTTTTCCAAATCAGAAAAGTGAAACTGCAAGGTCACATAGCTAATGAAGCAACTTAGGTGGTAGTCTCTGGAATTATGCATACTTGGGGTTGAGCTCCTGTTTCACCAGTTACTGCCTCTGTGACTTTCAACAAATTACCTAACCACTCTGGGCTTTAGAAGTCATCCCTAAAGTGGAGGGAATGGCGATTTCTCTATATCATTGTTATGGAGATTGAAAAAACTAATGTATAGAAAGAACTTGATTCTGTGCCTGGCAAATGGTAAATGCCGTAAGTAAAGTTGATGCTATTGTTGTTGCTTATGAATATTGTTGAAAATGTGGGGTCAGACGAGGCCCTGGAACTTCAGACTTCTACTCCAGGGTTCTTCCTACCAGACTGGGCAGGGAAACATGAGACCTGGATCGGAAATATGTTTATGGATGTGATTTAAAGATGAGAGAACGTCAGACCCTGGAATGTGAGATGCGGGTTTTTGAAAGATACAGGAAGATATTTCAAATGGGCCCAGGAAAAAGTGAAAAGAGTCCTGAAAGCCATCAAAATGTTATCTGTGCATTTAAATATTTCCAAATGTATGAAGTAGGGCTGATCACTACTAATTTACACGTATATGTTAAAAATTTGGTGCTATACTTGTTCCAAATCACTCAACCTATTTCGTGTTTGTGTTTATTTAAAAAAGCCAAAGAATTGGGGGGGGGGGGGCGGGAGGGGCTGTGTGTTGATGGGGATGAGCAAAATGCAGCATAATTGTTATAAATAGGCAATGGCAATTTTGCCCAAATTACCCAATTTTTAAGAACAAAGCAGAAGACAAACAATTACTATTTAAAATGTGAGCAGGTGTTACAGGTTAGATGTAGATTTTTAACACCTAAGTCCCTCTGCTTACATTAGAAAGGTAATAATATCCATTTCATTTTAACACTTGAAGCCCTGGGAGCCTCCAAGGTTTTTCTGATTCTTCTCAACCTTCTTCTTGACAAGCTGCACATTTTCAAAATGTGCTTTTAAATTCCAAGTCCAGTCATCCCTGGCTCATCTTTTTGGTTATGTCTTAGAAAGATACATAAAAGACAAGATAATCACTGACAGCCCCGGTATCCTAGATCATAAATCACTGTTGAACGTGCAGAGCCAAACTTGTGATTCATTAGATATACGTGGCCATCTATGTTATTAGTTTCAGTGTAATTTAATAGTGATATTAAGGTAGAGTTTAGGTTGAGCTGTTGCACAAAGATAAAACTCAGGATTTCAGAAAATTTTGAATAAAGCATTGTATTTTAAAGGAAAATGTACTGAGTAAAGGAAAACTTGATATGACAGGGGTCCCAAAGAAATACTAACAATGAGACCTATTCTTACCAAGGAGAGAAGAAGGCCTTTGAATTGATGGGAGTAATGGGCCAGACGAAGAGAGATGGTAAAAACAGTGGAAGATTCTCCCCTCTCTAAAATTAATGTTTCAAAACTTAGAAACTTGGTAGAAATCTGTGGACGATGAGGAAATTACTGCTGAAAGGGGAAGACATCAAAAATAAATCATCCAGAGATGAGAAGTCTTGCTCATTTTCCCGTGATACCAGAGAATACTGGTAGGGAATGGGAAGCTGTAAATAAGAAAATAGAAAGCTTTCTAGAAAGGAGGAAAGTTAGACTTTAAAGAGCAAAATAAACATGAATAGCTGCTGAAGTGATTAATAGACTGCACTGGTTTAAAAACACTCAACACATCAATTGTAGCAGGAAGAGCAAAATGAGATAAATACTTGTAAGACAAGGTTAAGGAGACACATGGAGATAAAGAGCAGGCATTTCCTTACCCTTCAGGCAAGGATGAAGGCACAGCCTCCAGGCATCCTGGAGTATTTGTGGTGGTTGGTTTATGGGATTAAAACTGACAGATGAAGAAAAAGAAATTGTGAATAATGGAGATAGTTCTTTAGAGCCTTGTTTAAGAGCAAGAAAAAGGTGCTCAGAGAGGGGAAAGAATGTGGGTTAATACCACATCAAAGCATGGAGAAGCAAATGAATTAACAGAAGGTACAGGTCAGAATGTGCAGCTCTGATGGGCCTGATGGAGAGAGATTGTTCTCTGGTCTGAAGTTCTCACCTTGGATTCCATGTACTTTGGAGCACCAATGGGGGAAAACTTGTTTTGGTTGCACTTTTCAGTGGCAGATAAATGGGGTAAAGGCAAAATAATTGACACAGGTGGTAGACAATCACGTCTCTAAAAGGAAATGAAGAAAATATAAAAATGGAATGTCGATGACATGACAAAATATTGATTTTTCAGTTTTCTGTTGGATCTTGCTTATAAAACTTCTACGAAGAAGAGTTAACGTGATGACAAGGTCTACCCTCCATTTGACGTATCTTCCCTTTGACGGCAGCAAATTCCTCCTTAATCTTTGAGGGCTGCTCACAGGCTACCTTCCTGGGGGGGCCTTTCCTTTCTCGCTGGGGCGCCTCCACGTCTCTGCGATGGTAGCACTGCGCCCTCAGTTCCCCTACCCTCCCAGGGGCTATCATTTTCAGTTCACATGCTGGTTTCACTTTGACGGAAAACTTCTCTAGGCAGATAGATTTATTTTTTCTTGTTGATATTTTTAATCCCAGCTCCTAGGCTGGGATCTAATTATAGTTGGCATGCAATACTTGTTAACTGAATGAATGATCTTAAGAGAAATAGTGAGCTTCCCAAAGAAGGATGTCTATAAGGACGTTTATTTCGCTTGAGGCGAGACAGACAAGACAAGTCACATGGGGTGGGCCTGGACCATCAAGCTGCTGAAATATGCTCAGGGACTTTATCTGATTCCCAGTAGCAGAGCTGGAATCTAGACCTTTTGTAACAAAGGCATCTCAGTGTCCTGTGGGATAGGTGCATCCCGGGAGGTGTAGAGTGTCCTGGAGGGTGTGAGTCCTGCGCATGTGTATGCCTCTGAATGCAGCTTTTTCTTAGCTCTCAAAATAAGTGGCACTTCAACCCTAGATGCTTCTTCCAGTTCCTGGTTAAAATTTTAGGTTCTTTGTACCCTGAGCATTTCCCTGAGCCCTGGACCACCTGCCTTGCCCTTGACATTGACACCTCTTCACTGTGTCCACATAGGCTGGGTGAGGTCCTGCTTTGTTCAGCCCTGATAGACAGACCCTTATGGAACAGCACAGCTGTCGTACAGTCTCTGGCTGTCAGGTCTCCTCTGAGCAGGTTACATTTTTTGAATCCTTCTCATCATGTCCTTGGCTACTGCTTCCATCCTGGTCCGAGCCACCCCATCATCTCCTCCAATAGTCTCTTAAAAGTTCTCCTTACATCTATCCTCATCCTGCTTTAGTTTATTTTCAATACGGTGGCCAAAGTGATCCTTTGAATACTGAAATTACTACTCAACTCTGTCAATGACTCACCAATTCATTCAGAAGAAAAAGCCAAATTCTCTGCCACAGATTGTAAGGCCCTACAGGATGGGGCCCCTCCCTGATGCTTCTGCTAAACTTTACCTTGCTCCCTCTGCTTCTACTTCCCTGGCCTCTCTCTTCTCCTTAGTGGCACTGGGCATGATCCTGCCTCAGGGCCTTTGCTTATGCTGTTTCCTATTCCTGAAAGCTTTCTTATGTCTCAGCTTAGGAGAGCTCTAAATCTCAGTGGCATATAAAAACAAAGATTTATATTTTTCCACGCCCAATGCCTACTCTACAGTGTGTTATTTTTGACTCAGGTGGAAAGAGCAGCCCTTATCTAGACGTTACTGATAGCATGGCAAGTGATAGCATGGCAAATGAGAGGAAAATATGGGAACAACATTAAAGACCATTGCTTTTTTTTTTTAAAGATTGGCACCTGAGCTAACGTCTGTTGCCAATCTCCTCTCTTCTTTTTTTTGTTTTTTCTTCTTCTCCTCAAAGCCCCCAGTTCACAGTTGCATATTCTAGTTTTAGGTCCTTCCGGTTGTGCTATGTGGGATGCTGCCTCAGCGTGACCTGACGAGCGGTGCCATGTGCTGCTGAAGCAGAGCGCATGAACTTATTAACCACTCTGCCACGGGGCTGGCCCCAGGAACACGGCTCTTAACACTTAGAAATAGATACATCATTCCACTCATATTTCTTTAGTTAAAAAGAGTCATGGCCAATCCTGCTATCAATTGGTCAGTGATTTATAACCTCAAAAAGAGACGCAAGATCTATTTGGGACAAGAATGCAATCGATCACACCCCAGATATCATCTTGCCCAATTCCCTCACTTTCCTCAAGTTTTGCTTAAAACTCACCTTCACCATCAGGCGTCCGCATTTTACTAGTACAACCTGCTCCGTCTTAGTCTACTTGGTTTACGGTCCTTCCACCTGCCAGTTAATCCCTCTTGAGCTGCTTCTCAAATGAATCAACAAGAAGCAGTTCTACCTAGCTTGCAGACCTGAACTCGGCATTCGAATGCCCTCAAAGAAAAGGTGAGGTAGGTTCTTCTCTGTACTCCCGACGCCTGAGGAGCCCTCCTTGGGAAGAGCTTTCTTCTGTCCCTGTGCCCCAGGCTTGCTTTCGGTGGAGTTCCATGTCTGAAGCTGTCTAGCATAATGGGCTCTGGGTTATGAAATCAATGGGCATGAGTTTAAATTCTAGCCTTGCGAATTTAATAGCTCTGTAACTTTATGCAAGATATTTAACCTTTTGGAGCCTCAATTTTTTTGTCTTTAAAATAGATGGACTAATGACTTCCTGAATAAGGGTTGCATTTCTCCAGCAAAAATAGGAGATGAGGAGTAAATATGTGAAGCTCTCCAGGGGAATAAAGAAAACCCAGTGAAAGTATAAATCTAAAACAAATGCCGAAAAATGAAAATATTATTAAAGTAACACTTGGCTATTAAAGTTATATACTAGACTATTAAAACCATAAAAATGAGGAGAAATGGAAAGATTACGCTGTTAAAGATATTAATGGAGGCTTTGATGAGACATTTTACTATTTAAATTACAGAGTAATAAGATGCAAAAGGAAATTAAGAAATTGAAATAAAGGAAGAACCTATTACTTGTCTAAACAGAAATTTGAAAACAATGTAAGGTGAATATAGTAAAAAAAAAAAAGGAAAACAAGATGAACCTAAATAATAGAGAATTTCATTTTTCATTATAGAAAATAGAATTTTTTTTTTTTTTTTTTTTTAGCGAATTTCCCTGTACATTTCTTTGTGGCTGGCTTCGGTTATCATTCTGTATGGTGTCCTGATGGGGACATTTTGGTGCTCCTACACGGCTATAGGAATGTCTTAATGAGGAGACATGTCTGGCAGGAATGCTGAGCATAACACGCAATTGCTTTATCATATAATGTGATTCCCCTTTAAGAAAGGAGAGGATCCCAATGCCCTGGGGTTGAACTTTGCCTTCTGTGTCTTAGGTAATATGACCAGCGGAAAGAGAGTAATCTGTTGAAAACAGTGTTTTGAAAAGAAAAGGGCATTTGGCAATCCAGGAAAGTGACATGGCCAATAAGACAGCAGAGTAGAGGATAAAGTCAACAGTATGAAAAGGAAAACCTGGACAGCTACGAAGAATAACCAAGGGACTCGATACTTTATAAGTGTCTGTAGGACTTGAGGATAAGGACCTTTAGAAGATGTTCGAAGGGTTTGCAGAAACAGAACTCAGAGAAAGCAGAAATGCCTTGTGGAATGGTTTCCATAAACTGCCGGAAGCAGCACAGCTCTGAGGGAGGAAAGACACTGCCCCAACAACGGCAAGTGAAATCGAGGGAGTAATACATCTTTTGAGCTTCCACTATGTACCAGCTTCTGTACTGGGCTCTTGGTTTACCTTTTACTTTATTAATGTTTACAGCAAATTTGTGAGTTAGACATTACATATTATTTTTTTAAACAAACAAACTGAGTCTTGGAGAGGTGCCCTAGCTTGCTGAGGGCTAACGTGTGTGGTTTGACAGAGCTAGGATTTCAACTAAGAGATTTCTAGCTTGAACATTTTCTTCGCTTCCCAGTTCTCTGCTGTAGCCCTCTGGTGGAGGAAAGCAAAGGGAACTTTGCAAGTGAAATGCTGCATGCTAGGACATGAGCAATCCCTTTGATCCAATCAATATTCGGGAAAAGTACAAAACCCATAATATGCTAGGAGAGATGAGCTCTCTTGAGAAAGGCAGTGATGACGTGAGATTGCCTCCAGGTAATCACAGGTCAGAACAAAGTGCACGCACATATGTGAGTTGATGGCTGTACATCATGTGGAACGATAAGTACATAGCAGCTACAAGGATATTTCACACATCCACCGTCCCTCCCGGGTCTCCAGGCTATCATATTGTTTTGTACTGTTTCTTTATTTTTTTGGCTGAGATGGGTTGTGGGGGCAATGGCCTGGGCCGGAAGACAGAAGGGGAGTGAGATGGAAAGAGCTGGATAAAAACTGGGAGTCAACCAAAAAGATACAAATTGGGTTTGTCTGTTTGGTGTGAGTCAGCCAGTACGTATGCTCAGCCCACTTCTGCGGGACTGCTAAATTCTGGTCCTCCCCTTTCTCCTCAAGGACTACCTCCTCTCAATGCTCAGACTTTTTCCCCTTGAATTCTCCTTAAAATTTCATGTTCTTTAGCATTCTCTCATATTCTTTTTTCTTTTTATATGCAGCCAGTTCTGAGTCAGCTCAGTTCTACCTCATTATCTGTCCATCTACCCTCTTATCTCTGTTCCTCTGTCAATAAGGACCTACTTATCACTCACGTGGATTCCTACAATACCCTCCTAACAGATGCCTTGGTCTCCAGTCCTGTCGCTCTTTCGAATCCACTGGATGCACTCTGATGGATGCCTGCACAATTCTCATTATGTTACCGTGCTGTTTATAGCTGCTCAACAGCTCCTTATCCATTTCAGGCAAAGGACAAACTTCTTAGCATGGCCTAAAAAGCCCTTTGTAAAAAGCGCCTGTAACCTCTCCAACAGCAATTTAAGGCTTCTTTCTCCCTAAATGCAATCCTCTAGCTTTCTACACCTGCATCATATTCTCTCCACCTCTGGGCCTTTGAGCGTGCTCTTCTCTCTAGTTGTAGCATCCCCCACAGTCCTACATTCACCAGGCTGGCTCCTGCTCAACCTTATGTTTTGGGGTTCCTTTGTCTTTCTGACAGACCAATAGGAGATTCTAAGAAATGCTTTAAGTTCTGATTCTGTGAGGTTCCTGTTGCAATGTTCATGAGAATCTCTTCTCATATCATAACAGTAATTGTTAATTAGTATGAACATTAAACTTGTGAATTAATCATTAACCAATACAATGTGCCAAGCATTGAGTTAGGCCTTAGGGGAAAAAGGTGAGCAAGACATAGCTTCTGCCCTGGAGGAGTCACAGTCCAGGGAGGAGACAAATTTGATTAACTGTCATACAACGTGGGAAACGCCGCAACAGCTATAAAATTCCCAAGGAGATGATGGCCACCCTGCCCAGGGAAGTTGGGGGAGACTTCACAGATTAGACAAAACTTTAAAACCCTACCTTGAAAAACTTATAGGACTTGTCAGGTAGAGAAGGAAAGAAGAGAAATGCTAGGCAAAGAGAATAGCATATTATTATAATAACCGGACTTAATATTATTATTTCATTTGCTAATCCTGCTATTTTGACTTTTTTTTACCATTAGCGAGGCCTTAACTTGAGGTAAAGAGAGTGGACTTGGTGAGTTTTTACTAGACACATCTACTCATTTCCCAGTTAGGATGGGGAATGGCATTGTGTTGGTGTATATTTATTGCCTGAGGGTTCCTCTTTCCTTTTGGTGGGGTCGCAGACAATTTTGAAAGTCCTTTCACAAATGACGGCCTATGTAAGTTTCAATTAGCAAAATCACAGCTCTTTTGAACCTTGCTGACTCGGGTATTGACCCCGTGGGAACCTTCTTGCCTCTGGTGTAGACTGAAATGTATATAACATTTGGTGCTAGTGGTTTTATTTGGGGTATTTGGACATATTTACATTTTTGCTTAGGAAAGCATCTTTCTGAACTGTGACTACAAACTGTGAATTCCACTAGAAAACAGGTCTTTAGAATCTTGGCAAGGTTCTCATGCTCACTGTAAGCTCGATTTAACCATCTTTGGGATTTGTCTGTGGAACACATATGTTCTTATTAATTGATTACATATTAATAAAAATGATAACAAGTTGACAGTTGTGGATGCTTTTCAGTGGAAGTGCTAGCATGATGAAACAGGCTCTGGTAAACTTCTGTTCCATTGGCTTCTACTTAACCAAAGATGGAGAAATACTTTAGACTTACTTTACTTTAAAAATGCGGTAATGGTCTATTCAAACTTGCTGCAAAGTAAATTACAGTGAGCAATCTCTGCTCACCGAAGTTTCTGCCATTTCTCACCTCACCACCCCCTTCCACACTCATTCCATCCTTAGACGAGCTTATTTGGCATAGTTCTGGTTTCAACTATAATAATAATAATAATTGTCATTATTATTATATGCACACATATCACTCATTATGTGCCAGGTAACATTCTGAGTATTTTATGGGTATCTAGTTGTTTAATCCTTCCAATAGCTCTTTGTGGTGACACTATTACTATTTCATTTTATAGGTAAGGGAGCTAAAGCACAGAGAGGATAGTCACATGCTCAAGGTCGCAGTTAGTCATTGATGGTGCTGGGATATGGACTCAGACAGTCCAGCCACAGGGATGGTACCCTTAAATACCGTGCTACACGCCTCTTTAAAAACGGTCAAAGGAAATGCGCTTTCATTCACAGCTTCATAGCAGGAGGTTAATTGATTGGAGGACACAGGGAACCCCACGCAAGCAAGTGAACCTCATCTTAAATTGGAAGTGAGAACTTGGGTCACTGGAGGTGGCAGGAGTAAGAATATGGGACCTGTTCATTCTGGTAATGGCCATGGCTGTATTTCCAGTACCAGTCTCAGATGTGTGATGTAACAGAATTCAACAATCTTAGTTGAATCAGTGAAAGATTGAATGAATGATGAATATTGCACAGGAAGTAAGATCTTCCAGTTATGTCATTGGTAAGCAGCTCCTCCGGGCTACTCTTTGAAGTGAGTAAAGAGACTCACTACACTGGTCACTCCCTGAAATGCCAAGGTCCGGCAATCCCAGGAGAAGGGAGATGGGAGAAGAGGAACGAGGACAACCACGTACAAATAGCAGCAATTACATTTATTCTAGTTGATAAAATAGAATCATTAAATTTTTAATGATCTCCATACTGAGATTCCTTTCTTTCTTTTTTTTTTCATGCTTTTCTTCTGGTAATCTTGTTTTCTTTAAATTTAGGGCTACAGTGGCCATTTTGAGAAGAATTGTCCCAGTCAACTTTAGAGCTGATGGAAACAGGTTAAGAAAACTGATCTCAGATCTTTGTTGTTGAGTCTAGAAGTGGAACCAGACTGTCTTCCTACCCCCTTCCTGCACCTGAGCAGCTCACCATCTCCAGAGGAAAGCACACAATTGACTTCATCTCATTTTCCAGGTACAGTCATGTGCTGCATCACAATGTTTCTATCAAGATGGACCACATACGTGACGGTGGTCCCATGAGATTAGTAGCATACAGCCTATGTATGTATCAGGCTATACCATCTAGGTTTGTGTAAGTACACTCTATGATGTTTGTGCATCCATGAAATCGCCCAACAATGCATTTCTCAGAACACATCCCCGTCATTAAGTGATGTGTGACTGTTGACCATATCTCTCATTTGAATACTCAACACAGCTTGGCAATCCTGCTACAATTCCCTAGCATAGTCATCTTCTTACTTTCTAAAAGGACCACTTTACTCCTCTTGTCTTGATAAGTCTTCTAAAATTTCTGTTCACTCCCAGCTGGTCATTTCCCTCATATTTATTTCGAAAACAGCAGTAATCAGACAGGACCTTTCTTATCTTCTCAGCGCTAAATCTACTACCACCTTGTATGTCAACCCCACTGCCATCTGCCTATTAGTCAAGGTGTCCCTACTTCTATGTAAGGCTGCTCCTCTACTTGTGATTGGAAGCCCATGTTTCTTGCCTTCTCAAGGACTTTGCTTCTGCAATAGTTTTCTTCTATTTTTTTAGAAATATTTTCATCTCTAGTGGAATTTTATTTGACATATGAATATGCTCTAATATGTCCTGTTTCAAACAAAAGCCACATTTGACACCTATCTCCCTCAAGCTACAGCTCCATTTCTCTGATTATTTTCATGGTTTTATAGTTCTCTGTAGCTGGTCTCTCTCACTCACCACACATCCTGTCCTTAAATTCCTGCTCCACACATCCGAATCTAAAAGTCACATCTCTGTCTTACTCTGCTTGGACTGACAGTAGCATTCAAAACAGATGATCACCCTTTCTTTTTAAAAACAATACCTAATGGGTATATCAGTTATCAGTTGCTTCACAACACATCACACTAAAACTCTGTGCCTTAACATAATGATTTATTGTTGCTCATGAGTTTATGGGTCTTCTGTGTGGGTTATATGGTTTCTTTCCTCATCCATGTGTTTATGGTCAGCTGCAGGTAATGTGGTTCTGCTGGTCTAGGCTGGATTCTTGCATTCTGGGTTGACTGGTTCTAGGATGGCCTCATCTGGGTTATTTCAAAATTGGCAGCTTTGCACACTTTGACCAACTCTATTCCACTAGCTCTGTCTATGTAGAAGGTAATAGTGCTGATTTATTGGTGGCAATCTTTGACTTTCTGTGTGTTTGTGTGAACACACAAATCTGAAACCTTTTTATTCCTCTACATTTCTGTAAATTGCATGGTTTTGTTTTCAGGTTCAATAGAAATGAGTAAGAACTTCATGGAGCCGTTTCTCATTTTGTAGTTTCTGATTGTGCAGAGGGTCAAAACAAGGATAGAGGAGAATTAAAAACATCCTTAGGTTATTTCATTTCTGTGTGAAGACCTGTGTGAACAGAAAAAGCATTTTAGATAAATACTTGTGCAAAAAAAGTCAACTTTTCTGTGACTGAGAAGCTATCAAAAATAAATGAGCTATCTCTGAAATACGTAAAACCTTTTTCATATGTAAATAAGGTAAAGTGGCAGCTCTGCCATCTGTGAGAGCATGAGAGTTCTTGGAAAATGACTCATTCAGTTAGGCAAAGATATGAAACCATATTTGAATGTAAAAATATGTGAGTTACAGAGAATCTAGGATGTTACGGATCAGCACAGACTCCTGCCAATGTGGTGTTTAGAATAGTTGTGGGGGTCATTGAAAAATTCACAAATACTGCAAAAGTGGATGAGAAAACTATAAGTAGTGAACACTGCTTTTTGAAATTGGTCTGATTTAGGATGTAGAATTAAATATTGAAGGGCCTACACAGATCATTTAGTTCAACAGCATTTTGTCTACTGAAACACTGAAAAAGAAGCTGAGGCCTAGAGGGATTGAGGGAGTTGCTAACGGGACGGAGAGAACTTTGGGCATAGCCAGGACTGGATGTACAGGCTGTTGACACTCAATCTTCATCCTCACCTTCCAGGTGTGGCAGCTCTTTACTGCTGAGAAAAGTCCTGCACTGATTTTAGTATGTTTCTATAATGTTGAAGGCCTAAAAACTAATGCTATCTCCTGTGCAGCCTCAGGAATTTATTAACTTGGGTGTTCCAGACAATATATTTGAGCTTTTTACATTAAAAAAATCGACATCTTGATGGTTTTCATGAGATAAGGTGTTTAAGGCAAATCACAAGGGTAAGTTTTTCAGAAGTATATCTTTTCACAAGAAAACTTTTCAAATTTGGGGTTTTACTTACTGCTTTGCATGTCTCACTCCGTGGGTTAGAGTAATTGAATCTCCAAATCTGTTTTGAGGTGGAGATCTTCTATGACTAACCTCATCTTAGAAAGGCAACTTTACTAGATACTTTCCCCTCCTTTTCCCCCTCAAAATTGAGGGACAGTGTTCCTAGGAAAGGTTACTACCCTTCTGATCGTTAATTGGAGAATCAGTTTTCTTTCTGGTAAATGGAGAAATCTTCCACATAAAACCAATAAACTAACCTGTTTGGTTTTCCTTGCCCAAAATGATGGGAAAACAAGCGGACTTCAAATTTTCTTCCTTTGACCTAAGGCGAATGTAAAATGGAATATTTCTGAGATTTAAAACCATGTGGTAGAATTTTAACTTTGTCTGCTAATGAGAAAGAATGATGCTAGTAATCTAGAACAGTGAGCAATTAGAGTCATTTCACTTTATATTTGGAATTGAGTATATGAAGTTTGGTAACAATGAAAATTTACTAATTAAATTTTGTTTGGACTGGAATTAAAATTTGTCTGCATGTATTATTGGAAAATCAGAATCCCTGGGATTCTTAATGATGGAAGCATAGAGAATTTTTAGGGAAGCAGCATGGTAAGTAATGAAGAGTGGACACATGGAAGTCATATTGCTAGATTGAAGCCCAGCACTGCTGCTGTTACTCAAGAAACTCCAGGCCAGTTCCTTAACCTCTGTTTCCCATTTTGTACAATGGGAATGCTAATGATACCCTCCACAATAAGGTTGAGATCATTTATACATTGCACTTAAAGTACCTGGTACTTAACAAGAAATTTAGCTATTCCTGTCTAGGCAACTGGGCTAATGACATAGTGTCTTAGTCAGTTTGGGGGGCTGCTGTACAAAGTACCATAGACTGGGTGTCTTATAAATGATAGACATTTATTTTTCACAGTCCTGGAGGCTGGAAGTCTGAGATGAGGGTACCATCGTGGTCAGGTTCTGGTGAAGACTCTCTTCCAGGTTGTAGACAGCCAACGTCTTGCATCCTCATGTGACAGAAAGAGGGCTAGCTAGCTCTCTGGCCTCTTTTTATGAAGGCACTAATCCCATTCACAAGGGCTCCACACTGGTGACTTAATTACCTCCCGAAGGCCCCACCCCCAAACACTGTGACCTTGGGGATTAGATTTCAACATGCGAATTTAGATGGAGACACAAACATTCAGTTCATAACACATACTAACCTACTATATCTCCTGCGAGTGTTTTCTTCTTTTTAAGCCTAAACATCTATGCTAGCAGCTCAATTAATTATCATTTACGTTTTTCTTTTAAAAAACCGTACTTGAAAGAGAAGAATATCTGGTTCATTGAGTTTAGGCAGAGATGATGGTTATGTAACCCATTTCTCTTTTTCTATCTAGCTCTCTAGCCATCCGTTCATCCATCTGTCATCTATTTATATATCCATCCATTCATCTATCTATGTATCATCTATCTCCATCCATCTGTCTATGTATCATCTATCCATCCATCCATCCATCTATCTATCATCTATTTATCTACTTATCTATCCATCCATCCATCCAGCCATCTATGTATCATCTATCCATCTATCTATCCATCCTTCCATTCATCTATCTATGTGTCATCCATCTATCTATCTATTTATCTTTCTATCCATATAGCCATCCATCCATCTATCTATGTATCATCTATTTATCTATCTATCTCATCTCTCTTTCTATCTATGAAGTTCTTAGTATTCTTCTTTGAACTAATGGTAACATCTTACTGATTTTCTAAATAAAACCCTTGACATGTATACATTTTATATCTGCATAAGAGTCATGATTATATCCTCTTTAATAATGATCTTTTAACAACTGCAACTAAGAACACATTTTAAATTGATAAAAAGGAGAAGAAATTGAAAAAAACCCCTCATACCCACTGAAAAATGGCCAGGTCCATGTATTTCTGTTATATGCCCAAAAGTAATTACTCCAAGTTAAAAGACAAGATCATACCTGTTACCAGGAAAGCTGTAACAACTTTTTGTTTGTTTGCTTTTAAATTCAGTACGCATGTATGACTTACGTCACATTAAAATCTGCAGATGTCTCGTAAATTTCAGATTTACATGTCAAATTTCTTGATATAAACATGAAACCATCAGCAACCAGGTGGCACGCACGCACCATTTATTGGACAATAGGGTGCACATTTAGTTGGTGATTCTGTAGTTCATGTGGATTTCTGGTTTCACGTCACAGACAACACTCAAGAGCTGGTTCATCACATTCTCCATGTACTTGCTGTAACTTCCATTCAGTTCTTTTATCTGCCCTTGTGTTTGTTCTTCTATTTCTTCTGAGAGACTGCTCTGAGATCCCATTATCTACCAAGATAAAACAGACAGAATTCACTGCACTGTACATCATATTAAAATTTAATGGTTTTATAAGTTAAATTTGTTTGGGCCTATTTATCAATGATGGTTCTATGGTGTACACATTATGTATTATTTTTCCAGAATTTTCTCAGAGAATGGGTAAAATTACCAACACCATGAGTGGGGTGGATAGACTTTCCTAAACAATGGAAGCTGACCATGGCAGTGCTTCTCTTCTAAGCTGACCCCCACACCGTGCAAATGGAACACAAGTTCACGATCCTCATACCATACACAGATGTTTTTCATCACATTTTTCATATATTTATAATAATTTCTATTCAGTTCCTGCATCTTGCCTATTGCTTACTTTCTGAATTAAAAGTAGAAAATAAAGTTGAAAAACATCGTGAAACCCATTTTTAATGGTTTTTAAAGGACAAATAACTGGTTTGACAATTTTTAAAGTACGTCATCTGAACTGATTAAGTCTTGTTTTTCAGGAAGATAAAGCCACCATATGCCCAGTAAGATACTCTTATGTGCACAGGTGTATCTTTTTGGCTAATAGATATAATCTTGAAAATTTTACTATAATTTGGATTTCTTTCAAATTGAGATATATGCATCCACTTAGTTACATTATAGTTTCAGACACGGTTTCATGTATCTTTCTGATTGCTTTTTCATTGGCAGGGGTGCCCAGGATTTCCATCATCTTCTCTATCCTCTTTGCTTCTCGATCCTGTAATGATTTGACTAATACATAATTTCACCAGGGGAGTGACCAATTTAAGGGGATTCTGAGGTGAAACCCTTTGTAAAGTTATCCTTTGCTAAAGCAAACAGACAGCTCCCAATTTACCTCCTTGGTAAACTCAGCCTTTCTCAAACATGGCAGGTTCAGGTGACATAGCTGGTTTTTGTTGGTTTGTTTTTCTGTTCTGTGAGTGTTTAGGGAAAGTATGCATTTAATTTAATCCAAGAGACTCCACTAATGAGAGATTCCTACTGCAGGGCTGATGGACTGTTCTAACTTCTAGACTCCGCATAGTCTTTCTGGGTCCTAAACTTGAAATCAAATGCAATTGGGTCTATAAGGTCAAGTCCTTTTCTGTTATATAGGGGCTTCTGCTAATAGGGGCTTCCCAGTTCAAAGAAAATCATTTGGAGGAGATATAGCTTCTAAGACATCAAATAACTTTTATAAAATAACATTTTGATAAGTGAGAAGCAGAGACATATGCACTAAATTTCCCTTGTTAAGAAGTTTAAAAATAGAAGGGATCTGCTTACCAAAATAATTCTACCAAAATCAAACTTTTCCTTTATATCCAATATCTTAACTGAGAAATTCTATCAAACTCAAAAAAATTATTTTTCCTAAATCCAATGTCTTAAGTGGTGAAGAATTTAAAAGACAAACTGTTATGAAACAATTAGCCATTTTTCTTTGGAGTCATGTTAAAAGTAGTTATTATTAGGCTAGATTACTGCAATTATCTTGTGGGACTTTGGAAAAGTCCATCTCAAGCTTAGGTTCTTTATGTTTTAAATGTTTTATTCTTTATGATGAGGCTGTTGTAAAAACTCAACCAGATTCATGAACGCAGAGTGTGCACAGCAGTGCTGTTTGATAGAAATGTCATATAAGGCACAAGGCAAGCCATATAAACTATTTTATTTAATTATTTAATTAATTAATTAATTAATTCTTTTTGAGGAAGATTAGCCCTGAGCTAACATCTGCCACCAATCCTCCTCTTTTTGCTGAGGAAGACTGGCCCTGAGCTAACATCCATGTCCATCTTCCTCTACCTTACATGTGGGACGCCTACCACAGTATGGCTTAGACAAGTGGTGCCATGTCCGCACCCGGGATCTGAACCGGGGAACCCTGGGCCACCTAAGGGGAACATGCAAAGTTAACCACTGCACCACCGGGCAGGCCCCCCATATATAAGTAATTTTAAGTGTTCTAGAATCACATTAAAAAAGTAAAAGGAAATAGGTAAAATTAACTTTAACTATATATTCTGTTTAACCCAAGATATCCATAATATTATTATTTTAGTGTACAATCAATATCAAATTTGTTGCATTATTGTCTTTCATACTAAGTCTTTGTATTCTGGTATTTTACACTTTGCAGAACACCTTAATTTAGACGAGTTACATTTCAAGTGCTCAGTAGCGACAGGTGAAGAGGCCACCATTTTGGACAGTGCAAGTCTAGGGCAATAGATGCCAGCTACTTATCAGTTGTATTCTTTTTTTTTTTTTTTTTTTGGTGAGGAAGATTGGCCCTGAGCTAACATCTGTTGCCAATCTTCCTCTTTTTGCTTGAGGAAGATTGTTGCTGGGCTAACATCTGTACCAATCTTCCTCTATTTCATGTGGGATGTCACCACAACATGGCTTGACAAGCAGTGCTAGGTCCTCACCCAGGATCTGAAGCTGTGAATCCTGGCCTGCCAAAGCAGAATGCGCAAACTTAACCACTATGCTACCTGGCGGGCCCCCATGAGTTGTATTCTTAATGTGCTTTTCTAAGACAGTATGATAATTTTCTGAAGATATTTATTATAAAGATGGTGTTTAGCACAGAAGCTTAGCACTGAGGAGTTATGAGTAAATGTTAGAGATTATTATGATGATTTTTCATTGCGTTGCTTGTGATTTTTAATTTTTATAATCTGTCTTACCCTTTCAGAAACATTGGAATGCCCTTGTAAAATAGCCCATAATCCTATGTCTCATATCCTGCATAATTAAATATAATATTATTTCTGAGTTTATTTAATGTGCAGTAATTTGAGTTTCTAGATAGTACTATACCAATGACTAACCATACACAATTTTAAATGGTCTTCCTTGGGAAGATTCCATATGTTTGTATCTGCAGATAGTGTTGATTTCAGCTATGTAGGAGCTTAAATGAGTGAATGTAAGCTCCACAAGCCTGGTGCACAGGAGGTGGTCAACACACATTTGTTGAGCAGATCTCCAGGTATCACTGAGAACTTATTACTGTGCTCTGTTGCTCTTGTTGGCAGAAGTCTGCTGCCTGAATGTTTGGGACATTATCTAAATTAGAAGATGATGGTCATGTGACATGTAATGGTACATTTGGTCAAAGGGTGCCATTTAAGGACTTCTCCATGTTAATTTCAAAACTTCAACGTTCAGACTGATGTGTCTAGCTTTACAGCATAACAACCGATGGTGCTGGTGAAATTTTTCAACGTTCAGTAAGTTTCTTTGTAAGTTATTCAAATATTCTAGTTTAAGGGAAGGCAAAGGTTTGGGTCCCATGCACAGTTTTGCATTCTCAACTGGTGGTTGCTTCGAGGAAACAAAATGCTTTCATGATATGAATTCAGGAAGAGAGATTAAAGATAGACAAATCTTCCATAAATCCAAGGCAACCATTTGCAGGTCTTCTATTTAGATTCATGGTCCATCGAACTCTTAGTTGCATTAACGACAGAGTTAGTGTTTCCACTGTAGTCCAGATTGCTTTTTAGCAGTGTCATGTCTTCTTCAGTAGAAGAAGGTAGGTTGGATAGAGATGATAAGCAAAGGGTAAGTAAATCTTTGATAAAATAGTATTGATATAACCCACTTTGGCTTACCTGCTTCTATTGATAAGTCATGGGACTTGAAAAAACTCAAACATTAACAAGCGCCAAAAGCAACGCAAAAAGTAAGGTGAAGGGGCAACACCCACAGCAGGCAGAATGCTGGCTTCTTGGGTCTCCTCCCAGATCTCTCACTTGCCCTGGGTTAATGATGATGAGACTTAACTGGAACAGCAATATGTCTGACATATGGAGGTCATGCCAAGGAAAGAAGATCTGTGCTAATGGTGTTACAATATGCTTGAAGTAACAGAGTTCCAAACTTGTTGACCCTTCTATGTGAGCTTTTGATCAACTAGCTGGAAAATTGGCTTAGAGCTCTAATTGTGAGAGTGATGAGGGGTTTTAATTATTCTCCAAAGTGGAGAACAAATGTCCTGAACCAGATTTACATCTTATGAGATTCTTCTGGAGAAAAAAAATATTTCAAGAAATTTAACCCAATCTTTTTCTAAAATTATGGTCCATTTTTTAATTAGTTTAAAAATAGCAATATACATATCACAAATATCCTACACAAGATAATAAAAGCTGATTGATATTAAGGCTGATCATTTTCTCAGGTCCAAATATGCCATGGTTATGACAGGACTCAATAGGAAAAATAAAGTCACAGAATAAATGCTAGTTATTCATTCTTTTAATGAATGTTTATTGTGTACTTACTACAGAGCAGACGCTATTCCAATGTTTAGGAAAACAACAGACAACAAAACAAATAACCCGCTATTTTTGGTGCTTACAGTTCAGAAGGAAAGATAAGCAATAACCAAAATTGTGAATATATAATACATGCAGTAGTGATAAATGCTATGACTGCAATGGGGAATTACATCCTTATTTTATGAGAGACACAATTTTAGATAAGGTGATCAGGAAGAGAAGTTAGCAACTGAAGAGAGATCAAAGAAAGATGAATATGTCCAAAAGAAGAGGATTCCAGGGAGCAGATATAGCATATGCAAAGACCCTGTGGCAGTGGCACGTTCAGTCCATTTGAGGAAGAACAGGAAGACAGATATGGCTAGAAGAGAACAAGTTGGGAGACAAAGCTAGTAGAAAATGTTACCAGCAAGCAAAGTAGATGTTGTATATTGCTCAAAAGTCATCTGGTATTTCCTTATGATTTCCTTTGCAACTGGCTGGCTTCATTCAACAATATTTTCATGAAAATATAAAGAAATGCTTTTTCCTATACTAGCATTTAAAAAATATCTGCAGTTTGCAGTAAACAATAAGTGCATGAAATTTTCAAGGCTGATAGGTTAGAGAGATAGCCAGGGGCTGATCATGGAGGGCTGTATACGCATATATGGACATATGGTTTCATAATTCCTTGTTCCAAATATTGGTAGGAAGATTTATATTTTCTGAGTGGTCCACTTTATTCTAGGAAAGACTTTTTATTTTAAGAAACAGCCCACTGGAAAAGTTTTTCCTACCATGGGATCCAATTTATCAGATCCCACGTAAGCTCTGTGCCTACCCCCACTAAAATCGAAGCTGTAAACGGAGAGATTCCCAAACTGCTTGTAGTTCGTCTTGCAATGTCAGGCTTCTGCACAGAGCTGTATTTATATTTTTACTGAGGCAAAAAGAAAATATCACATAAACTTCAGTTATGGCACCTGGAATTTAATAATTTCTTTTAGTCCACGTTGCAACACAGAAAGGAGGATGTTGGCTCTGAAAATTTCATCCACTTATTTTTCGCTATAAACAGCAGATATTTAAAAAATGCTAGTGTAGGAAAAAGCGTTTCTTTATATTTTCCTGAAAGATTTGTTGGATGAAGCCAGCCAGTTGCAAAGGAAATCGTAAGGAAATACCAGATGACTTTTCAGCAATAAGCAACGCAATCCACTTTGGTCATGTGTAAATCTTGAATTCATCACAGGAAACTTGGCCTAACATGCTCATTCGGTAGCATGAACAAGACTTTTTATTGATTCTACTAGTAAACATTAACAGATAATACGTTTTCTGAAGTTTTTTCCCTGCTGAAGCGTGTTAGTCAATCTGTAGTAGGAATAATACTTTGAACAATCCCTTCGACTTGTGTATTTGAGAATAGGATTTTTAAGATACACTGTGCATTAGATAATAGCTGTCGATTGACAGTTTATATGACAGTTCAAAAAAGCTTGAAAGTGAAAATGTACAGTCAGTACTAATGGTCCCCAAGTTACAATGGTTTGACTTATGCGATACTATTCAGTAGAGACCATGCTTGCAGTTCTCAATTCTGATCTTTTCCCGGGCTGGCGACATGCTGTAGGATCCCCTCTCAAGATGCCGGGCAGCGACAACCACAGCTCCCAGTCAGCCCCACCACCACGAGGGTAAACAACCCATCTGCTTACAACCATTCTGTCCCCATCCAGCCATCCTGTCCTTCACTTTCGGTACAGTGTTCAATCAATTACATGAGATATTATAAAATGGGCTTTGTGCTAGATGATGTTGCCCAGCTGTAGGCTAAGTTTTCTGGTAAGTGTTCTGAGCACACTAAAGGTAGGCTGGGCTAAGCTGTGATGTTCGGTGGGTTATGTGTATTTACTGCATTTTTGACTTACGATATTTTTGAATTACGACGGGTTTACTGGATGTAACCCTATCAGAAGTTGAGGAAGCTCTGCAGTTCTGATAAGCTTAAGATTTAGTTTGATGTTCAGCCTTGGTTGAACTAGATGTGCTCGATCCAGTGCATTCCCTCACTCCCTCCCCATATTCTGCATTAAACCTTATGAATATTCATATCCTATAGACTATGCAGCAGAGAAATCAGTGCTGACCTTCTTACTTACCTTAGATTGTTTTAGTCGAAATTCCTTATCTCTCTGCATTCTGTACTGGTCGATTTCTGCCATCGCTTCTTCCTTAGCTTGCTTCAATCTCTTCCCTTTTCCTGAAAATTAACAGAGGCATAGAAGGAAGGATATTTCTTTTTAATATATGTGGAATTTCACACTTGATTTTTTAAAATATGGATGAGATACACATTATTTTATTTTATTTTTTTTGAGGAAGATTGGCCCTGAACGAACATCTGCTGCCAATCTTCCTTTTTTTACTGAGGAAGACTGGCCCTGAGCTAACATCTGTGCCCATCTTCCTCTATTTTACATGTAGGACGGCTTGGCTTGATAGGCAGTGCTAGGTCTGCACTTGGGATCCGAACTGGTGAACCCCGGGCCACTGAAGCAGAGTGTGCTAACTCAACCACTATGCCACCAGGCCGGCCCAAGATCCACGTTATTTTTTGACCATTTTTTTTCTAAAATGGCAAGCTTCATTAAAAAAAAAATAGATATTTAAAATTGCTTATTTTTTCGATTGGGTTCTTTAAAACATGAAAATGACGACCTTCTTTCACACTTCCATGTTTAAGTAAAATATCTGCCCATTTACTCACAGCAGTAACAGCCAGAGAACAGATTTTAGCTGTCACTTACTCCAAAAGACATTATTTGGTCAGATTTTCTGTCCTGATTTGCTGCCAGGAATCCTTCAGTCCTCACCAACTGGATCCTATTTAACACTGGCAGATCTCCAAAAGCACTAACAAATATGCAACTCAGACTCTATCAAACCGACTTACAATTTTTTACAGCATTTTATTGGGATTTTTTTTTCTTACCATTTGTTGACTCTAGAATGTCTGATTAAGCCCCACAGCACATCAAAGTCAATATTTTTTTGCAGTAGCTTTCTCTGAGGGGGACATGAAAGTGGTTGTAAAACCAATTGTTTTTAATGGCTGGGAGCTCTAGTTAAGTCGCTCTCTTTTCTTTTATTAAGAGCAAAGGTGTAAACCTTAAGCCAGCAGACAGTAATGTAGATGAAAGTTGCAGACAAATACAATGCTGTGGGGGTCATTAGCTAAGAACAGGACTTTTTGGACAAGCAGAGTAAGTTTGGGGGTTATAGACTAATATTAATTGCTGTTCTGTCCCCACCACCCCCAACCTTCAAGGGGTTAGGTACTAACGCTTTGCGATCATTAAAACTTTAAAGAAACTCTGAACTGTGTTAAAATGCTTTTTTCTCTGAGTCTATTGTCTTTCTATTTCAGTTAAATGCCTTCATTCTTTTGCCCACTTAATATAGTTTCTCTTCTCTGAAAATGTCTCTTAAGCTTTTGTTTATAATTTTTGTCGAGTTTGTTACATCGTGTAGATTCTGAACTGAATGTGTCCTCATTAAGCAGCATATTTGACATAAACTTTTATCTACCTGCTATCTACGTATAGGTTTTTATATGCCTTTGTTTTTAGGTAGCTTTGTAGCATTTGAGTATAGCTGGTTTCTCAATTTCTCTCTCTGCTAGATATGAGTCGCTTTGCTAGTCCCGTGTATAAATGGAATAAAGATAGATTCACTGAGTTATAAATTGAAATGTGTCTCTTTTAATACTTTTTACCCTTAGATAGGGGGAGTGCGTAGACCTCATTCAGAGCAGATATTTAGTTCTGTCTTTACTCCCTTTAAAATCCAAGGTCTGGTAAAAGTTAGCACTCTTCTGATGCTTGAGGCTCCACGGAACATTAACAGCAATGCCTACCTTCTTCCTACTTAATTAACGCTCATAACCATTTTGTATATACAGATTCCTTCATTCTCTACAGTTCTAACCATTTGGTAGCCACGGAACACATACTATTCACGGAACAAATTGGTGATATGTTGGTAGGGGGAAAACTATTCTTTGATCCCCAGCCCTCTTTCATATTACTGCTTCTCATTCCTATTAGGACAAAAGTATGTTTAAGATATCTTAACATTTTCTTAGTAATAATGGGCTGTAGGATACATAACTATTTTATAAAAAAATCACATAAAACATCATTACTCTCCACCTTAATTACACAATATGTAAAAATATTGGTTTCAAAGTCATGACTGTAGCACATAAAAAAATAACAATAACAGGCAAAGCTCTGCGCTCCCTACCCCTGAGCAAAATCCAGCGCTCCACTTACGAGGCTGTATATTAACTCCATCACACAGTGACAGGCTCAGAGTGTGTCTGTGATTCCCCGTCATGGCACCAGTCACCTGCTGGTTCTCATTCAATTAAATAGGAGAGCCACAGGGAAAATGCTGCTGGCACAGCAATTTTCTGGATCGACTCAGCAGCTGCCGCCGTGTGAGAGCCCGCATATGCTACACCTGATTTAATCCAGTGGAAGAAACTGGAGCCTGAAGGCCGCTGTTTTGCTAGAGGTGAGGCAAAATGAGTGTACCGAATCCACTCCTATTAACCTCCAGCCTGCTCCTCTGTGTACGATTTCCAAATTTTAAAATTGTACTTCTTTCTTCTTGAGCGTTTTTTAAATGCTACTGGGAACCAAAAGATGTTCATATCCCTGTTTTTCAATACTTTCTGTATCGAACATAAGGGTGACCACATAGCACCGTCCAAATACGACCATCAACTATTTGGTTCTTAAGTTCCTTCAAGGTCAGGCAAGCTTATCAGGACAAATGTTCTGGGTTTTGGTTTAGAAAATGTTGTTATCTTATGCATCATGATTTTAAATCCTGGTAAAGCAGCTGCTGCAGAGTGATGCCGGAAAGGATGGTTTTAATTTACCATCCATTATTCATTCAATAATTATTGAACACCTACTATACATAAATTATGCATGGGCTTAGACACAGAGGATAAAGAAATACATTTGATATGGTCCTTGCCTCCAGTTGGCATAAATACAGTGTATTTTGGAAATATGTACACGCTGTTCCAGCTTCCAAGAGGAAAATTACAAAATACATGAAATTGTGAAGAATGCACAAAATCAACTCTGAAAACAGAGGAACATAAATCTTGGTTCTATTTGTTCCATAGCAGTCAAAAATCACAACATTTATGGAAACTTCTGCTACTAAAATTCTAGAGAATCTGTGCTTGCCCTCCACTCCAATAGTCATGTTATGTCTTATGCTAACAGATTAAGTCGAAAACATAAACAAATAGACCCAGATATACAGAACTGGACTCAGAGTAGGCTGCCAGGGGAGGTCAGGCAAGATCTCTATGGAGGGAACCATTAAGCTAAATAGACTTATAAGCCTGGACAGAAATGGGGATGGACAGTCCATTTTGGGGATTAGAAAAAGGGCAAGAAGATCTTTTCTAAGATATTTTTGGGACCTCTTTGTAAATGGTTCCACCTTAATAAAGTCATTCATTTTTCGACATGTGGCTTGTTATGCAGATATGTTCTATATTCAACAAGTCATTACTGAGATATATTCCGTAGGATGTTTCTGGGAGGAAAAGAAGAGAAAGATGTCTGGATTGATCTGCAGTTGATTTGTGGAGAAAGGATTAAAAAATCAATTCTGAGCGGGTTAAAACTGAACTCTGTGTGGAAGGCAGAGGGCAATGCTTAAAGATGGACTCCTGCCGGCTTCTTGGCTGGGAAAGGCCAACTGAACTGAGTCTTCCAACAAGCAAATGAGCCCTGGGAACACAGAGAACCCTACTCTGTTGCTTGGATTGCTAAATTGGTTCTGGAACCTTCTCCTGATGAGAAAGATGGGTTTTCATTTATCATTTCAGAAAGGCATCAAAATTATACACTAGGCACTAGTACAATAAGGTATTAGAGGCTTTGTAACCTTAAGCAAGTTATTTAGAGTTTCTGAACCTGAGTTTTCTCATCTATAAAACAGACCTAATAATCTACTGCAAAGAGTCCTTAGAAGGATTAGAAAAACATGTTTATGAAGTGCTTGATGAAGAATATTCAGTAATTTCTAATCATTATTAGAAAACAGGCCCATTTCCTGGGGCCTTTTGCTAGGAAGGAAGGCAGGGTAAAGAGTGAGTTTGAGAAGACCTCAGGCCGTCACCAACAAAACCTCTGTAGGCTTCCGTGAGGACACGCAAGTGGAGGTATTCATAGGACAGCTGGACAGACAAATTTGGAATCCAGAAGAAAGGTCTGAGAGGCAGACAGAGATTGGCATGTCAATCATCCGGGTTTGTGTACATGCCAGTCATAGTGATGGGGTTTGGGCTGAAATCAAGGGGGAGTGTACAGAGGAGGAGAAAAGAGGCCTAAGGTCTCCAGCTTGGGGAATGCCAACATTCGAGGGATGAGAGAAGGAAGAGGAGCCTTAGGAGGAGCCTGAGGTCAGAGAAGTAGGGGAAACCAAACGAGAGGAGAGAACACTCAAGGAGGATGTGGCCAACAGTATCAAATATTACTCGGAATGTAAATAAGAGACATTTAATCAACCAATATTCCTGGATGTCAACTATGTGCCACACACTGTTCCTGGTCTATCAATACAACTGTGAAAATCGTGAAGAGACAAACTGTCAGCTCTCGTGGGGCTTGCATTCTGAGTGCAGTCGAGGGAGATGGCAATAGAAAGCAGACAAGAGGTGTATGATATGACAGGGATGATGAGTTCCATGAAGAAGAAGAAAGAAGCATAAGGGATAAGGATGTGGTGGTGGGTCCTCATTTAGATCAGTCAAGTGTCTTGGAAGAAGAGATAGATGAGCAGAGACCTGAAGGCATAAGGCAACTAGCCATGCAAATATCTGAAAGGGAAGAACATTCTGGGAAGAAGGAACAGAAAATGCAAAGACTCTGAGTGAGAGGGTATTTGATACATTCCAAAAACAGTAAAAACACTATCGTGACTGGGTCAAAGAACAGAATGGGTGAAAGTTAGATGCTATCAGAGAGGCAGTACTGGGGCCAGGTCACATAGAGCTCATGGGGCTTGGAAAGGATTTTGGTCCTTGGGATGCTAAATCCGTGAAGGATTTTCAGCAAAGGCGTAGCATAATACTACTGATGATTTAAAAGGATTTCTTTGGCTGGTGTGGTGAAAAGAGATTGTAGGAGCAAGGGAGAAGCAGGAAGATCAGTTTGAAATCTATTGCAATGGTTCAGACAAATATTAATGATTGCTGGAAATAGTAAAGTAGCAGAGGAATTGGCAAGATGTTATCTATATTTGGAAATCAGAGTTGGTGGATAAATATGAGAGACAGTGATGAGTCATGATGACTCCAACATTTTATTTTGGAGGTGGAGTCAAGAATGCAGTTTAATTGAGATGCCTGTTAAACAGCTGGTTGCAATGGTGAGAAGGCTGATAAATTTGGACATCAGGGAAGCAATTAGAGCTGGGAATATCAAGTTTGGGATCATCAGCAGGAGCCGGTATTGGAAGCCATGGGATTAGATGTGATCACCGAGGAGGTGGCTGCAGATATGGAAGAGAAGAGGTCCAAATTGGGGACCCAGCTTTAGAGACTGGGAAGATGACAGCAAGCCACCCATGACAGTGGTGTCAAATGAGAGAAGACTTTCAAAGATGAAAGAGGGATCCAACTGTGACTGAGATATTGAAGTAATATTGGGTTTAGCAACATCGGTGGTCTTGGCAAGAGGAGCTTTGGTGGAGTTGTAGGGACAAAAGTCTGATTCAAGTGGGGTCTGGAGAAAGTGGAATAGAAAAATGTAGACATGGGGAATACAAACAACTTCTTCGAGAGGTTTTCACTGACAAAGAGGGATAAGGAAAATAAGGGCTCAAGACGGTCAAGTGGATTTGACAGTCCTAGGATGCTGTGGGTTGAATTATGCCCTTCAAAATGATGTGTTTAAATCCTAACCCCAGGGACCTGTGAATGTGACCTTATTTGGAAATAAGGTCTTTGCAGATGTCATCAAGTTAAGGCGAGGTCATACTGGATTAATATGAGCCCTATATCCAATGACCAGTGTCCTTATAAGGAGAGGGAGATTTGGACACAGAGACATAGAGACACAGAGCAGACACACAGGGAAGAAGGCCATGTGATTACAAGAGGCAGAGACTAGAACGATGCAGCTCCAAGCTGAGGAATGCCAAGGATTGCTGGTAATCACCGGAAGCCAGGAGAGAGGCAGGGAATGGATTCTCTCGCAAAGCCTCTGGAAGGAGCCCACCCTGCAGGCACCTTGTGTTTGGACTTCTGGCCTCCAGGACTGTGAGATAATACATTCATGTTGTTCTAAGCCACCCTGTCTGTGGTAATTTGTTATGGCAGCCCTGGGAATCTAATACAGAGCTCGGTGAGAAAGAGAGAGACACGATGTCAAAGAGTAGGTATCCAAACGAATGCACCACCTGACAAAAATATGCATCAACAAAACAGAGGCCATCTTGATTTGGTATGAAAACAAAGGGCATATTGGGAATTTTTGGAGATTTTTCTCTGTTAATGATAACCATTTTTATTCTGTTCTACCATGCTGAAGGAAAAAAAAACACCTTTCTTGGCTTTTGGGGGTTGTTGATATTATAAAACCAACCTGGTTCAAAGAATGCTATTATTTTGCTCACCTATTACAAACATTGGAAAAAGTAATGTTACCAAGAGAACAAAGCAGCAGCCTCTCCTGGAGCCTGTGACTGTGACACAGTTTCTCTGCTGACCCCCTTCCTACCCTGTTTCTTTGGTGTTGCCTTTTCCTTCTATGTTCCTTGTTAAAAAAATCATAGGTAGTTTTGTGTAGATCCCGGACTGAATATAAGCAAATGCTATTAATAGATGAAAATGTTCTGTGGTTGTTATTTTAACAGGACCCACTCGAAGAAATAAAAGTCCAATAAACCTACAAATACCCCATTAGTCTGTGGACTATAAAGAAAGAGGAAGAATTTACAAGCCTACAAAACACACAAGACAGGGCTGTGAAATTCTAATAGAACAACTTTGATTTTATTAGTTTATTAAAAGTCATGTCTTCATGAATCAGAACATTCCCTTGCATTGTGAAGAATTTATTAAATCAAGGTGCTTGGGTAAATAATTTGGAAGATCTGAGTGTTAGGAAACAAATAGGCAATTAGCTATTTAAAAAAAATATTGGTGGTTGGCATCCTATAGACTGACAAAAATCAGCTGCATTACTTTATTAGCTGCATTATCTAAGTAGAAGTATTTTCTTAAGTATTTATTTTGCACCAAAGTATAATTCAGAGGACTTCAAGGAAGACCAAGCTTAAGAAGTCAAGGGGATTCCACCATTTTGTTGTATTCTTTGACAGAATTCTTTTTATTGAGTAGTGGGAGAATATTCATAGCCAACATTTGTGGAGCAACTGTTATGTACCAAGTGTTTTTTTAAAGTCTTTTATAAGTTTTAACTCATTAGTGGTGACAACAACACCACTAGGTAGATACCGTTATCTCCATTATGAGGCTAAGGAAACTGAGGCACAGTGAGGTTAAGTTAACCTGCCCAACGTCACCCGGCTGGTAGGAGGCAAAGCTGGTTTGAACCTAAGCAGAGCAGCTCCAGGAAGTAAGCACTGACCACACTATCCTGATGGAAAACCCTAGGAGTGTCTCCTCCATTTTTATGAAGATGTCTATAGCTTTTAGAACGTGTTTAACATACCTGCTTGTTCGGTTTTTCCCATATCCAGATTTGAACATTTACATTATTGACCACGTCTTTGATCTCTACCCTGTAATGCAATTCCTCATTCTGAATTAAACGCAAATGCTATTTTCTGCAGCTGCCAAAGTGGACAGATTGAGTGTTGATTTGTGGGAGAGGCTGTGGTGTACCTTTGGAAATAATTCGGAGATGTGGGTTCTTTACGTGATGTTTTCTTGCGTGTATTTGAGCATTTCAAAAGAACAGTGTCAATGCAGAGCTGTAGGGTTTTCTAGGCTTGCAATGGGTATAAATGAAATGAATCCTGCTCTCATAGAAAGTCATAACTAAATGTAAAAAATATCAGGTGTTTCAGAGAAACACAAGTCTGTTCCTCCTGTTGATGCTGGTATCTTGAATTTCTAATCTAATTCTGACCGAAGATACAATTCAATTCCCCAAACCTGGAGTTGCGGGGCAGGTCTGAAGTTCTGCTGTAAAATTGTCACTTGTCTTGGATGAACACACACACTTTTATGTTTTGATTAGTGAAGAATTTTTCAGGCAAAATGTGTTAACTTCAAGTTAGATAATTTAAAATAGTGCCAACCTAGTGTGATTCCACCTAATTTCAACCAAACAGTAAGGATGTGTTGCACACAAAAAATGTGTGAGTGTCTTAACTAATAAATATAATTTAATCCGTAATCAGTGAATAGAGGGGAATATCTGAGCTTTTCTAGGCATCTCACTAGGAGTAGTCCAGGTCTCACCCATCATGGGAGAAGTTGACCCAGAACTTGCAGCAGTTGTGAACAAGAATGAAAATAAGTTGCTCTATTTCACCCTTCTATTGTTATTACTTATAGTAATATGCGAGTATACATGTTATGTAAGTTAAAAAGAAAAATAACTATTTAGTTCGTACTCACTATCTTACACATCGTTTTCCGATCATTAAAACATCTTGGCCATATATATACATAACTTATGTTTTTATTTTAAAAAAAAGGAAGGTTGAAGCTCAGAGACGCTAAATAACTTATACAAAGAGATTTAAGAAAGAGCCAATGCTTTTTCTACTCCGCCACCTCACATCCCAACTTTTCAAGCCTGTTCACAATCCACCCCACTCCCCCAGAACACTCTCTCCCAGGAGATGGAGAGTGTCTTGAGAGTAGGGACCTGTATATTCCATTTCCAGAGACCTAACAGCCTTCAGGAGGGTTCCTGACACATTAAGTCCACAAACCCTTATCTGTAGCCCTTAAGGCAGAACCTTTATACCACCTACCGTACTATGTAACAACTTCACTGGGCTCTGAGGCTGTCCTCCTTAACGGGATATATTAACATTTTTGCAGCATACTATATAAATACTGCCACCTTATTAATCTTGTGTTTTTCTAAAACAATTAACGTGAATTTCTGTTTCTCTCTCTCTCTGTCCTTCTCCCTCTCCCTCCCTTTCTTTCTTTTTTGAATACATACTCGGGAGTCCTGCTCTAGCAGAGACTGTGGGCAAGCTTCTGAGAGGCTTTCAAAGAAATGGATTTAGGAAAGAGAAAGTGCTCATAGACCTTCGACAATGGTGTTCCCTAGTGTGATTTTTTCGGTTCTCATTCTGAATCTCTATTCTGCCTTCATATGTCAGATTTTCAAGTGAATCTCTTTAAGGAAAAAAATAAAATGAAATACATGGGTTTATAAAAATGATGCCTATCTGTACTTCTCAGGTCATTATTCCTTTCTCTTTTTTTCATACTCACTTATGCATTTCTCTCACTGAAGAATTCTTTAAGGAAGAGACTAGGTTTGCTCACTCATGTGTATATCAAAGTGGCTTGGACATAGTCGGCACCCGATAAGTACTTATTGAATTAAATAAGTGAATGGAATAAGAACTAGCAAAATATGAGATGAGTTACAAAACTAGATATAGAGATAATATTTTATTTTGCTATAGAATGCTTAAGAAGTGAGTACGATGGGTACTGTCATTCACGTTGTAACTATAAACTGCTGACTGCTGATGGCTATGTAAGAAAACACCTCCTACCCAGTGAAAACTGTCCTCGAAGGCTGAGCTTTCTGAGGCGAAGAGGACAGACTGACATTCTCTGTAAAACTGAGTGCAGAGGTTAGTTGTTGAAATAACATGTGGAAAAATATTTTCCAAAATGTTTTTACAGACTGAATGTTTACTATTACTGGTTGAGTATTTGCTTGCATATTTATGAACAAAGACCAAGAGAAAAAGTACACAAGTACTTTAAGTTACTGGCAAATATATTGAACATTTTGTATACAAATGATACAATATGTAGTTTCCAATACTGACTTCTGAGGAAAGGTTGTCCAAGGACAGCGTATTTGCTAGAGGAAAGGAAAAGAAACTTGGCTTTCCTATTTATTATGAAATCTAAGGCTAGATTGTTCTGAGGAGTTCCCACCTCCAACCTACCTCCATGATTTGCAATACTTTTCTTCTCTAATGTCTTTCAAAAAGGAGAGAGAATTGGTAAAAATCATTCAAATCATATGATAATATTGATTATTTTTTTTTTTGCTCGGTATTGTCATTTTGTTTCTTCTATAATGAGGAAGCAAAGGTAATATAAATATCACAGCTTAAAATAAGTTGGTCTTTTCTGGAAGTTTTAAATGTAGTTCAAGAAATTTGAATAAAGATAAGGGAGTTTTCTATACTGTTTTAACCAGCAGTTCTGGACTGCTGTGTTTTTTAAAATTACTCTGCATTCATACGTTTTGCAATCATTTGCACGGTTTCTTGTGGAAAAAGAAATTGAGAAGTAGTTCAACTTTGTCTTCATTATCTTCCTGCCTCCTTTCCTCTTCCAGCACCTCCATGTGGAGTCTTTCCCTTTTTTGTCGTTGATGCCCACATTTCTGAGTGTTCAGGAAATCAATTTGTCTTAAGAAAAGAAAATTATTTGACCTGTGGTCAAAAACCCCAGTGGGCTGAGCATACTTCACTCCCGACTTTCCTCTTCCATTACAATGTGCTGTTCCCGCGTCTCACTCAGTATATTTAATCAATTTTTCCAGCACCTACTCTATTCCTATCACTGCATTCATCCGAAGATTTACATATGCAACACTTTTAAGACATGACCCCCATCTTGCTCGACTTCGAATTAATTGCAGTGGCAGGACATGTAATTAGAAAGAAGGTAAATGACACAAATTATTACAGATTAATGATATGATATGAAATGGGATAGTCCAGGGAACCTGAATTAGAGTTGTAGATCTGTAACATCTTAGTTTATTTATTATAAAAATTACACAAATTTTGTATTGTAGTTGAGATCTTGGCTTGGGAATCAGACTCCACCCAAACCCTGTCTCTATCCTTTATATGAACTTGGGCAAATTGCATAATTTCTCTAAGCATCACTTTCCCCTTTTGCAAAAAGAGTTGGTGTGAGGAGTAAATAAGCATTAAGCATGTTGCCTGACACAATATTTTCTGTTTTTAAAAATATGACCTTTGTAAAATTATAAAAAACTCTCAGTTTCTACATACATCAAATAGGAGTAACAGTAACACTAAATCCATATGGATGTTGTGAATATCAAAAAGGATAGGAAGAACACTGAAGTTTATCGAGAACATTCTATGTGCAAAGATATAGATCATGACTCAATAAAAAGTTAGAAAATGAGAATCAAGTAGAACTAGATAAAACATTGGAAATTAAAAAGCCATCAAGAGAGGGATGAGAACGAGCTATTGGCTATTATCACAATTTTACGGAAACAGAAACTGATGCTTACAAAGGATCAATAACTTGCTCAAGTTCACTCACCAGTAAGTAGATTCAATCTGGAAGTTGTCTATCTCTTAACCATTTCACAATATTGAGAAACTGAGGCGTGGCGGCCTTAAGGAAGTTGCAGAGAAAGGGCCTAAGCTTCTGTCTCCATCGCTTCTATGTCCATTATCATCCCACTTAGCATATGACCTCTCAAAGGAACTTGAGTTAGGGAACGTCGCCCCCACTACAGTGATGGGGATCCTAGGACTGTGTAGTTTAATGAACTGGCCATGGTCTCACGGAGAGTGAGGTGGAACCAGGGTGTGAACCAGAGTCTGCCTGCTCCTGAGGTCCGTGCTCATCCCACTGCATGACCCTCATCTATTTTGTGACAAATCCCTCACAAGTCAGACAGAATGGAGACTTACTCTTCTTGGCTTCCTCTAGCTTGTCCTTTGCCCTTTTTTCTGCCTGAAGGAGCTGTTGGATCCCCTGAGACTGGCTGGTCATGGCAGCCTGCTTCAAGTCGGGTAGCTTCTGTGAAATCTGCGATGCCACAGTCCATTTATCCTTACAGAAATCACCACATAACTCAGACTGTTGTGTCAACAGTGAGTTCTAAACACAGCTGTTCCAAAATGGCCTGATTGGGCCAGATAGCTGGGCCCAAGGAGATCCCAAGGGTGGAATCCAGAAAAACAAGTTCAGTCGTTGTGAGGAAGCTGAGAACTTATCATTTCTGCCAACTTCAGCTCTTCTATATGACATTAGGTGACTTGAATGGGCTGTTGAGTCTACTTGTAATAAATGAGTAAGATCTCCTTCACAAGATTAGCTTCCCTCTTCTTCCAAGAAATATTAACTTGATTATTAACTGAATTTTTCTTTCCATTTACAACATCTTTCTCTGTTCTTTGTCCAGGCCATTCCAGTTTTAGGTCTTTTTTTCTCTTTGTTTCCAGTGATTCAATTATCTGCTTGGAGCAAATTTATTAACCATTTGCTAGGAAGGAGATTTCCTTTCTTTAAGCACAGAAGACAGGCTAGGAATCCATTCTTTTCTTTTCCTAGGCCTCAGGTGACAGGAAGGAAAAGATTTCTTTGGGCATTGTGTTGATCTCTAGTGATGCTGCGATGCCACAGTCCCAGGGAGAGCTTAGTGCGGTGACTAACTCAGCATTAAGGGAAATTGTAACTGCAGCATTTGAGGTTAAATTAAAATCACCTGAACATGCATTTTTTCTATTACTCTGTCCTTGTACCGGGTGTCGTCCTGAGACAGTACAGTAAAATCCGTCTTCCTTGATTTGCTTTGATCCCATAGTGATCGGACAAATGAGAATGTTGGTCACAGTGGAAAATCATAAAATATCATTTATATGTATCGAAATTTTTATTTGAAGTAAAAAACTTATCTTTTGACTTATGGCCAAGGCTTTTTTCCCTGAAATGACCTGAAGGTTGGAGTTTCACATATCATTGCTTTCATAAACTGCACCTCTAACTGCCTCATCTATAAATAGCAGGTTTGATTTTTTTGGAGAGGTGCACAGATTTCAAGATAATTGTGAAACAATCTGAGAGCTAAATCTTTTAAGGTTTTCATGATAATTTCTCCCTAATAGTTTAGAGTGTCTCATGGTTCATACCTATATCACGACATTATACACACATCACATTTAGCAAATCTTTCCAGAAGGAACAGCTCTTTTTCATAGGTACACCTTTCTTTCTTTTTGCCTTCATATTTAATCAGTTTATAAAATTTGTTTTTTATTGCATAATTACAATAATTAGTACGACTGGCATAAACAGATATATGAACAAACATGGCTCTTGGGAAACACGCTTCAACCCTAAGAGCAGAATTGTGAAGGTGACCTGAAAGGAGTCCATTAGCCTCAAGTTCAGCCTGTCTCAGCATCAGTTAGAACTTCCTTACTAACTGAAACAATGCAGAACGTTAGCGATTTCTCTGAATGGTTAAGTGGGGATTGTTATAAGAAATTTGCTGTAATCTTGTACCAACAGTATTTATTGAATATCTCCCATATGCAGTCCCCTGAATGAGGCCCAGTCGTGAATCACACAAGAAGGATAATTCAGGTGGAGCGAGACTGTTGGAGAGGCATTAGGTAGGAAGGACTTGGTGAGAAAGACGATTCTTCCTACTGGAACAGAAAGACACAATGTCTCTTAAAAGCTTGAAGAGACAGATATGACTTTGTCTTGATCTGGACAAGGTACTTAATTAGATTTCCACTAGCAAAGGTGTGACTAGTCCACAATAAACATCTTCCTGCCCTAATTCTAATCCTTTCCTGTGTGCTTCACTGTTTTCATTCAAATCAGTTTGCATAAGTAATAGAATATGGATGTGCATGTATTTACATCATCTTAGAGGACGTTATACTTTGAGACATTTATTTAGAACAGAAAATATATATTATGTGAAATATAAACATCCTTCCTGCCACTGCCACAAGGTCATGTACATCAGTGATTCACATTGCGACTAATTGTACTATAAGCAAATTCGAACCCTCAGAACTCAGCAATGCCGTGATTAAATTTTGGTCTGACGAAGTTCTCAATCTCCTACTGGAATCCTGTATGTAAACTCTGATGGTAGTTATGACGCCTTTTGAATAACGAAGAGGTTCAACTGGAACAGAAGAATCACCCATTCGGAGTTGCCACTAATACAATAATATTGTGAGGCCCTTTGTAAATACCTGTAACTAGCAGTAAACATATCAGTGGCAGAAAATTTTAATCATAGTTCCTTTAAGATCACACACAAAATTTTTCATTTTATGACAAAATTTATCCTTCTCTTTGTTTATTTAGTTCAAGAGTCTTTTCCTGGCACAAAAATATAGACAGGACATTCCATGATTCCACTTGACAAAAAGATGCAAAGTAGAATATTTGGGAAAAATCTCTACTTACACAGGGCGAAAGTCCTGGGGCATAACTCAAAGTAGGGAGTTAGAGTGGCTCTGTCTTCTCCTGACCCTCCAAGGATTACCCTCCTCGTGAGAAGGAGGGATAGAAAAATCCACCCACAGGCAGAGAAAGATGACAAGGAAGCTTCTCATCTCAGCCTGGGATCTGGATGATAAAAAATGTAACTACAAGTCTACACTTCTGTGGGTTTCAAATTATACTACCAAGGTCATCAGTAGAGATAACCACGCTGAACAGGACCTTAGGACCCAAACTGCAAACGAATGAGAAGGTAAAGCAGAGGAAAGATGGGCAGTGTAGCGGTGGGTAGAGCCAGAAGCCTTTGAACTTTCTATGTATGCAGCGGACCATTTTAATACTAATGGGTTACTTACTATAACTGACTTATTCCTTTTTTTTAATCAAAGCTAATTCCTGATGTGACTTTTTGTTCATAAAAGTTACCCTTTTAAGGATAATCATACTTTCAAAAATCTTATCTGTTGGGGGGCCAGCCCCGTGGCGCAGCGGTTAAGTTCACACCTTCCGCTTCTCAGTAGCCCGGGGTTCGCTGGTTCGGATCCCGGGTGCGGACATGGCACCGCTTGGCAAGCCATGCTGTGGTAGGCGTCCCACATATAAAGTAGAGGAAGATGGGCACAGATGTTAGCTCAGGGCCAGTCTTCCTCAGCAAAAAGAGGAGGACCGGCAGTAGTTAGCTCAGGGCTAATCTTCCTCAAAAAAAGAAAAGAAAAAGAAATTTTATCTGTTAATAACCTAGATTTTGAGTTTGTTCTTTAAATATTTGGTATTGTTGAGGCACCAACGAACAAGCATTTCTTTTACTGTTTGCTAACAAAATACCAACTGTGTTCCCAAACTGGGTCTAATACTTTACTATTAAAATACACATTTCCATCTGTTAACTTGTCTGATTCTCCCAGGAGCCCTGGGCATGGGCATTATTAGCACGCATCACATTGGTTTTATCAATAGGACTCCTATAAAATAAGAGGGCTAGTGGTCAGGAAACTCTGGCTCAGGAAACCCGAGTGACAGGCTCAAGGTCAAGTGGCTCCTAAGGGAGAGGACGGAACCATCTCAAGGTCAGTCATCTTTCCACTGCACAATGCACTCTCTCGCCCTGGGAACAGATTCTCTCCATATTTCTTTGTTCTTGATGAAAAAGATGAGAAGAAAACAAGGAATATCAATTGGCATTTCCCTCTGTGTAAAACACTATTAAGTTTTGGATCAGTGAAAATGTGAGGTGCTCAAACAATCGATAACAAAAATATGAAAAGAAAGTGAGATTTGGCTTAACGTAGGTATCCTTGACTATGGAAGATTCCTCCTCAGGAATGCTCATTTTAAGCAACTAGAATTCTTCTCATTCTTTTTCTTTTTTAATGCTTTTTGGTGAGGAAGATTGGCCCTGAGCTAACATCTGTTGCCAATCTTCCTCTTTTTTTTTTTCTTCCCAAAGCCCCAGAACATAGCTGTATATCCTAGTTAAAGGTCATTCTAGTTCTTCTATGTGGGATGCCACCACAGCATGGCTTGACGAGTGGTGTGTAGGTCTGCACCCAGGATCCAAACTGGTGAACCTCAGGCAGCCGAAGCACAGTGCGTGAACTTAACCACTCAGCCATGGGGCCAGCCCCAAGTTCTTCCCATTCTATTTATTTGGGAACGCTTGGTCCAGTCTTATTGTTTATAATATTCTATTTTATCTTTCTCTTTTATAACTAGAAATTAAACCAAATAGAATTTTATTGAATTTGAGTGTTAGAGATCATTTTTAGTTTCTATGTTAATGGAATCTTAACATTGATGATTTCTACATGTTGCCATATGAGACACAATTTACTGATACTATTATTTATATTCTTTATTATGGCATATGATGTTATTTTGTTATTATTTTCAAAGATAAATTGAGTGTTTAGTTATACATTTCTATAAAAATTCCAAGGGGTGGGAGGGACTTGGTTTTTCAGATGAGTTAGAGCTATAGATGTATTACTTATAGTAACTGTAAAAAGGAAGTGTAAATCAGATGGTGTATATTTGGGTCCATACTCTTTGATTCTTTTTTTAAAATACTTTCATATTTCATTTCATTAGTGCAAAATGCAGAAGAAAAGTTGCTAAAAATAACAAAATCTTAAAAATGAAATCTGTGCCCTTGGAAAAGTTTCATTTGTTAAACATAAAAGGATTACAGCCAACTGCCTCTTGTTTTTGCTTGTACTTAACTTGAAAAAATTTGACATTGACTGTTTTGAAGGGCTATAATTATATATTTAGCAAGTGTTCACTATATATTTTTTTGGCTTCTTTTGTTTGAAGTTTCATTTCTACTCAGACTTCCTCTTATAATCCATTCCATCATCACTGCCGCATATTTCAAAAAATCATGTGATCCTTCCTCCTTTTGCCCATGTTGGTTTAGCTCTTGAATCCGAATAATAGCGAAAAATAGATTAATTCCTGGTTTCCTGAAGGCCTGGAGCTTCTAGGTATTTCAAAACCATAAACTTCAATCTTTAAGCATAACTGTAAGCCTTGATCTGGGTGATTCTACAGGCACAGTATCATTGATCACTTCACTTCTTCACTGTAGCTGAGCAGTAATACATAAAACAAATATGGATCAAATGTTGATCATCTTCTATTTTCTTATCTCTGTTGCTAGATGAGGAAAGGACCCTCCTAATTCCCATCTCCCATACTCTGACTTTCCTCTTCCCTCTCTCCTTCCAGCTTGCTTACCATACTTAACTCATTTTCTCTTCAACCCCAGAGACATTCCTGTACACCTTGATTCAGACCCTTCCTTCTGCCTGAAATAGCTTTCTCTTATTTTCCTAGAAAATAAATCATTCAAAGCTCATTTCCAACCTCTACTTTAAAGGATAAAACTTTCTAGACCCTCCCAGACCTAACTGATCCCTTCTCCGTCTGTAACCTACAGCACCTCATGCACACCTGTCGGAGGCATTTCCCAAGCCTCGCTATCTCTGCTTCCCTCACAGGCTGTGAGCTCTTTGGGAAAAAGATGGCACTTGTGGTCATCTCTGGAGCAGTGCCTTGCACATAGTGGGCACCAGACACTTTAATAAAAATTATATTGACACTTCCTTTCAGATGAAGTGCAATAAAGAACTCTATTTACTGTGAGAAACAAGTGAGGATTCTGCTAGATTTCAAGCTGTCATTTCAGGAAGGGAGGTTCTTCTTATGACAAAGGAACAAGTATGTAGATAGCAATTATTGTGGCAAAAAGGTAATAAAGGTGAAGATATTTTAATTAAACGTGGTAGTTGCTTAGAGCTGAAAGAAAATCTTTGTAGCTATGGTGAGATTATGCAAATTGTTTCCTAGATAGATTCTACCTTTGTCTGCTCCCAGGATTAGCTTATGCAGACCTTTCATCTTTCTTTCTGGTTTTCTTGATGAATGTATAACGTCTTCTTTCTGTCTGTATTTTGCTCAGTGCCTGCAAAACCTGACACTCATTTATGCATTCAACAAAGTGTTTTAAATACTCATGCTCTGCTAGATTACATGATGATGACTTGAGTAAGACTTCCCGTTTGTTCCTTCCACTGAAGTCTTATAGAAATAACTGTAATAGAAGGCAGACTCTGGGTGATTATAAAAATAGTTGGACTGTGCCAGTGCTGGAAGGATGCCATCTTAACTGACAGTATTTCCTCCTATTTCTGTAACAGTGAGAGAAGGCTGTCACTTTAGGTCTCAGTTTTGTGTTTCTTTTGCAGTATTTGTTGGCTTCCCCATCCCTGGCAAAGCCAATCTTGCTTCTTGGGATGGATTCTGTGGAAAATCGAGATAGTTCTAGCCTCAGGAAGTTGTCCTGAGATTGTTGTGGAATTGTCAACAATTGCTTCTACTCCCTATCTGCTCCATATTGCTACAATAAGTTCCACTGAGGTATCTGGGTGTTTATTCACAAGGATGGAAGCTATAGTCCTACATACCCCACGTTGTTTTGAAAGGTGGAGTTTCTGCTACTCCATCCCATTACTCCAGTTGAATCACTTGAAAGGCTCTTTTCACACACCTTGAAGGACACGGACGTTCTTGATTTTCGGTCTACCTCTCTGGCTGCTCCATTTCAGTCTATTTTTCTGGCTCCTTCCCATTTTCTTTTTTTGTAAAGTTTGGAGTTGCCCAGGATTCAGTCTTTGGACTACTTCTCTTTTTATGGATATTCATTCTCTGGGTGATGTCATCCTGGCTCACGGGTTTAAAGGCCATCAGCATGCTGATGACTCACAAACGGAATCTCCATTTTGCGCCTCTCCCCTGAATTCAGCCTCATATTCACTTGGGTGTTTAAAGGCATCTTGGACTTAATATGTTCCAACCAGAGTTCCTGAACCCCAACAAGCATGCTCCTCCTACATTTTTCCCCATTTAAGAAAATGGTAGTTTGGGGCCCACCCTGTGGCTGAGTGGTTAAAGTTCTGGCAGGCTCTGCTTTGGTGGCCCAGGTTCACCAGTTTGGATCCTGGGCATGGAACTACTCTACTCATCAGCCATGCTGTGGAGGCATCCCACATAGAAAAAAATAGAGGAAGACTGGCACAGTTGTTAGCTCAGGGTGAATCTTCCTCACCAAGAAAAAGAAAATAAAATAAAATGGTAGTTTCATTTATTTATCAGCTCAAAGGAGAGCCATTCTTTCTCTCATTTCCCATATCCAATCCTTGAGCAAACGTGTCAGCTCTCCCTTCATATTAAAATCAGAATCTGACTTCTCACTATCTCCTCATTACCACTCTGGTCAAAGCTGCTATCCCACTGTCCTCTCTTGAGTACATGATTTGTCATAGTCTGTTAACTGCTCTTCTATTTCTGTTCTTGCTCCACTGAAGTCTGTTTTCCATAGAGCATAGGAATAATCCTATTAAAACAGTCAGAACAATGCCATGCCTCTGTTCAAGGACTTATAATGATTGCCCAGTCCACTTAGGGTAAAAGTCAGATCCTCACCAAGGCATCCAAAGGCTCCCACCATTTGTTCCACGCAAGTTACTCTCACCTCCCTGCTCCTGGCGTGCCACTGCCTCAGAAGCTGTGCACTGCTCTTCTCTGTCTGCTGTACTTTCCCCTAGGTATCCACACGGCTTGCTTCCTCCCCACCTTCGTGTCCTGACTCAGAGAGGACTTCTCTGACCTCCGCACCTAAATGTGCAGACTCTGCCTCCGTCCCCAACCCAGACACTCACTACCTTGCTTCTTGGTTTATTTTATTCCATAGCTGTTAGCACCATATCACATTTTATATTACTGTTTCTCTTGTTTATTCTCTATCTCCTCCCACTAGAATAAAACTTTCCATGAAGGCATAGATCTTGCCTGTTTAATTCATTTCTTTATGCTCAGCATCCAGCACACTGCCTGGTAAACAGTAGATGCTCAAATAATGTTGCAGGAGCCAATGAATACGAGGCTCTCAGGGAGAGTATGACCATCGCCATGAACCCATCTGGTAATAAATATGAGTGTTTGTGTGTAAGAGGTCTGCGGAAGCCTGTTCATAGAGACATTCACCATCATGTTACCCCTTTGCTCGTTTCCTGTAGGTGTTAATCTGATATACATTTAAACCTTAATGAGTCAGAAAAGAAGGAGGGGAAGAAAGAAAAGAGAGAGAGAAAAGGAGAGGGAGAAAGAAAGATTGTTTTTAATAGACTAGTTAGATCAAGGTTTCTATTAATGGGGGAAAATAATCTCTTAAAAACTTTCTGTGTAATTTATTCTTTGAAAGGGCATTCAGCTAGATTTAAACTGTACCACAACATATTCCAAAATTATCCGGCAAGTCATTAAGTGAGTAGATCTTAATTCCCATGCCCTCACTTTCTAGTTAGGATTATGCATCGTCACCAACAAAAACAACATAAATTAGTCAAGAGAATGGACGCAGGAGCAGAGCTTACACGTGAATCCCCGCTCAGCCCTTCTTCCTTTAGCTGTGCGCCCCAGAATCTTCATCTGAAAATAGGAGATAAAACCAGCACCTACTTTACAGAGCTGTTGTGAAGATTAGAGCAGTTAATATTTATAAGGTTCTTGGAGTAGTGTCTAGCACTAGTTAGTGCTACGTTTTAAAAAATACAGAGTTAAATAAAAAATATCCAAAGCCTTATATTTGGTCCCCTCGCCCTGTCAGCCTCACTGCTCACGTCCTTCTGATTTTTCCATCTGCCGCCAGAACTCACTGCTCTTCCTCTGCCAGGTCCTTTTTTTTTTTTTTTAAATCAAATGTGTTATTTCAAGTAGCAGTTTTGTTTTCAAGACCAGCTTCTATGGTTAAAAGGAATTGCCTGTGGAATAGTGATTTGAAAAATGCTTTATTTTGTGACTTACTCTCACATAAGAAAATGTCCTGTCTTTTGGCCTAATTTTGTGGTTAGACCCTCTATAGATTTATAACTATGAAAAATTGTGGTTGGAATTAGCTAAAATAGACAGCTGAACTTTGTTATCAAGCAAGAATTTCCACTATCAGACAGACAGTTCAGGCACATAATGTAAAAGGATTTGAGCGGTAATCCAGGGAATCTCTGAAATAAAAGCAAAGGCTTTTATTAAAGATGCTTTCTAGTCCTCAATGTTTAAAATGCACCCTTACTAAAAGGCAGATTTCAGTGTGGTTCCTTCACTCAAGGATATGCTTTATAATTTTTGCTCAGAATTCCTTTAACAGATTCGCAACCTAAAGAAATTACGCTTGGACCCTACCCTTGGAAGAGACATTAGATATTTGTATTTCCTCTGCTGTTTCTCTCAAAAGGCTGAATGTCTGGCAGCTCAGCACTGGTGTGTTAGGATGTAGAGTGGTTTGGTACTGGGGCCCATGCATCCTAAAGCTTGAGAACCACTGACATAGATCAAGAAAGGAACAAAAGAACAAAGTAGCTGGGTATTCCAGTTTTTCTGGCTTTCAGATAACTATCAAATGCCGAATGGTGAATGGGTGGGTTGGACAATTAAAAAGTGTTCCTGGTTGCCTGAGTCAAACTCCCTGTTACTGATAAGTTGGGTAATCCTGGGCAAGTTGCTTAACCTCGTCTATAAAATGCTACAGATGAAACAGTGCCTGTGTCCTGAGTATATCACAAAGATTAAATTGGATCAAGTATTAAAAATGCCTGTCATACAGTGTGCTCAATAAATGTTAGCTATTATCGCTAGCCATTGGATAAGGCAGAGATCATGCCAAAAAATGTTATGTAACCTTCCTGCCTGTTACACAGCATCAGTTACACAATGATTTTTGTCTAGCCCCCTGCTTTTTTGTACTTTTTTTCTTTTGGGGAAGATTAGCCCTGAGCTAACATCTGTTGCCAATCCTCCTCTTTTTGCTGAGGGAGACTGGCCCTGAGCTAACATCTGTGCCCATCTTCCTCTACTTTATATGTGGGATGCCTGCCACAGCATGGCTTGACAAGAGATGTGTAGGTCCACACCCAGCATCTGAACCAGTGAACCCTGGGCCGCCGAAGCAGAATGTGCAAACTTAACCACCGCGCCATTGGGCTGGCCCTGTCTAGTTCCCTTCTGAACTGTGCAGCCTTTTTCTCCTGGGTCAATACCACATGGTCTAAAATAATTTGTTTCACAGCATATTCTGAAAAGCAGAAGAAAATCTTATTGAGTCCATGGAGATTGTTCTTGTGAAATACTCCGTTTGTTCATATTGACCGTGTGACCGACTAGTCAGTTCCCGCTAGCAGCCTGTGAGGACCCCCACCAAAAGCTTTAACCTCTTTCTTAATCAATGTCAGTATAATTATAAACACAGCCCTCTCAAGCTTTCAGGCCCAGTGATCTCTTCAACCAGGCAAACAAGCAAACAGAAAACACCACGTGGGCCTGCTTACCGCAGGAGAGATGTTTTCAAGTCCTCACTATTGTGCTACGTTGTGGTGGAAAGAGTCACATCCATGGGATCCACACTGGGCTTAGGTTTTGACGGCACCATCTCCTGGCTGTGTAACCTCCAAAGTATTGCTTACCTTGGCTGAGCCTCTGTTTCTTCTGTAAATGGTTATAGTTACACCCATTTTTTTCTGCTGTTGTAAGCATCAGCCATACTAAATAAAAGATGCCTCTTGTAATGACTATCATCTAGAAAGTTCCCAATAAATGATAGCTCTTAGTGCCAGTTGTGGAGAGGGGAGAGTGAAGAAGATAACAGTGGCAGCAGTAAGTAGTCTTCTGGAAATTCTGGGGTCACCTTGCAGCTTATCAAGCCATTTTATGTCCTAAACTCCAAGGCTTGCTCATGTCAAGATACGAACAAAAATACTTAGAAGCCCTGTAAAGTTTGCTTTACTTGAATTTGCTTATTAAAAAAACCTGTTTATAGTAACTCCCTGCATCCTAAAGCTTGAAAGCCACTGACATAGATCAAGAAAGGAACAAAAGAACAAGTAGCTGGGTATTCCAGTTTTTCTGGCTTTCAGATAACTATCAAATACTGAACGGTGAATGGGTGGGTTGGACAATTAAGAAGTGTTCCTGGTTGCCTGGAATATTTGCTTTATTCTGTTTTACTACTAATTTGTAACCATAACATGTGCCATTAGATTTGCTTGTTTTTTCGAACATTAAACGAGATAATGGAGTAGGCAAGTCATTCAGTTAGATTTTAATCTCAGCGCCATAGCTGTATGTTAAAACTTCACCCTTGACCTTTCAGATGTAGCTATATCAAAGGAAAATAAATGGCATAAAACTGCAGTTTTTTTATTTGACACATCTTAGGTCAGCCTAGAGGTTATAGGATTTGGAAAATCAATATATTCTCCACAGTACTTTTTTTTTTCTTTTGAGGAAGATTAGCCCTGAGCTAACTGCTGCCCATCCTCCTCTTTTCACTGAGGAAGACTGGCCCTGAGCTAACATCCATGCCCATCCTCCTCTACTTTATATGTGGGACGCCTGCCAAGCAGTGCCATGTCCTCACCCGGGATCTGAAGCGGGGAACCCAGGGCCGCCGGAGCGGAACGTGCGAACTTAACCACTGCGCCACCGGGCCGGCCCCTCTACAGTACTTTTTGTGATACAAATTAGTTGACTTGAACGCCATAAATTTCACAGTGCTACTGGCACCTGCAATGTCTGTGCAGCGAAGGATACACACTCATGTCATGTTAAAAATAATATATGGCACTTGACACAATTTTATACATATATATCACTTGACACTTTGCTAAGCACTTTCTTCTTATAAGGTAATATTGGTTTACAATATCATATAAATTTCAGGTGTACATTATTATGTTTCAATTTTTGTGTAGCCTATATTGTGTTTACCACCAAAAGTCTGGTTGCCATCCGTCACCTTGTTTTTTTAATTAAAAATTTTTTTGAGGTTTTTAGTTTTTTTAGCTAAGCACTTTTATATGTATGACCCCATTTGAGTCTCACAATTTTGCCCATTTTATAGATGAAGAAAGTAGGACACGGGGAGATCAGGTAATTTGCCTGTGTTAGTTGGCTCTTAAAAGGTCAAGTTGGGACCAGGATTTGACATTTACCCTGACTCATATTCTTTCTGCTTAGTATTCTGTCTTCTTCTTAAGGCATTTAGGAATAAAACACTCCTGGATTTGCATGGAAAAGACTGAATATTCTTCAGCTAAGGTGGATTGTTTATATATGTGGCACGGGTGGTTGGAGGAAGGCAGTGGATCCAAACTTTTTTGTGGACATCTCTCATCCCCCACAATCCCTGGTTCTCTTCTCCCTGACGTTTGCCATCTTCCTCAGAGAAAGCAGCAAGGGAGTTTGAGATGGAATCTGAAAAGGTGCAGCTTCTGAGGCCCTTCCTTAAAATGGGATTGAGATACCCCAGTGCCAGAACCATTGTGAAGGTGGTGATGAGGCTGCCCCTTGGGGGCCCATGCTCTTGGTTGGGGTACAAATTTCTCCTGGGTGATTTAGGACATCACAAGATTAGGGGAAAGTGGGTGTTTCCCAGCTTGTTTGATAGAGAACTGAGAATGCTTTGCACGCCATCTGCCCATAACCTCCCTCACTAGAAACCCTGTCAGGGAGCATGGAGGGGGCCGCGTTCCTCTTTCCTTTCACCCTCCCCCCAGGCTGCCCTTTTATGAGCTTTCTTATCTTCTAGGATTGCTCACATGCTCCCTTAACCTAGTTTCCCCTTTCTGAGTATACGGGAGAGGGAAAGAAGGAACACTTATTGAGCTACCCATTGGTGACCCTGGAGAATGTCCAGGAAACCTCAACAAGGGCAGTAATGTGTTAAAGAGAAAGTGCCAAGAACCAGACCTAGAAAAAGGGTTGCCTAGCGTAGCCTTTTCCCTGGGCTAGGTCCCATACTCATGCAGTCTCTCTGTGTTCTGGGACACTCTCAGTTTTGTGACTTTGGCTCCAAAGATGTCATCTTGGCCAAAGATGCACCTCACCACAGGGGATGGAGGAGAGCCTTAGGACAGGAGAGTGTTCAAGGATATTAGGGAACTTGCAAGGACCACTTGAAGGTCAAGAAGGTCTCTGTTAGAAACTCACAGAAAGAGCGAAGGGTTGGCTGGAAGAACAGTCTAGATCAAGAGGAAGCTGCATGTTCAAGCAGAAGGAAGTGAGTGGCAGTGGGGGAAGGGGACCTGATGTTGCAGGGTGGAACCAAGGCATGTGGTGCGATGTGAGCAGCTGGGGGAGGCTGGGCTCATTTGATGAAATTGGTTCCCATCTCATCAAATGTAGGCAATATTTAAGTCCCACTTTGTGCTCATGCTGCACCTTCTGAAGTCAAAATAGACATATAATGCTGCGTTATTATTTAGAACTGATGTATATTTATGTAAGCTAAATCCACTAATCCAACTTTAAAACTTCATCATTTTAAAGCCTGAGATTGATCAATATCAAGCATCAAAAAAAAAAAAAAAAAAAACAGCTCAGACTCTAGAGCTGCCTTGCGCAAAATGGTAGCCACTTGCCATACCTGCCTATGACTCCTCCAAAATGAGATATGCCATACGTGTAATTGCATACTGGATTTTGAAAATATAGTATGCAGAAAAGAATGTAAAAATACCTCAACTATTTTTTGTTACTTGAATGTTGAAATCATACTTTGGATATCCTGGGTGAAATAAAATGTATAAGAATGAATTTAGTCCACCTACTTACATTTTTTAATATGACTATTTGAAAGTTTAAAATTACATATGTGGCTCATGTTATGTTTGTATTGGACAGTGCTACTCTGGAACCTACTTCTGCCATTTATTTGCTCTGCGTCCTCCAGGAAGTTAGCTAACTTCTCTGTACCTTCAATTCCTTAGCTGTAAAATAATTGAGTTGTAAAGATGAAATGATTTGATATATGAAAAGCACTTGGAAAAAAATCCTAGATATAGAAAATTTAGCTATCATCTATCTATCTATCTATCCTCTATCAGCTGTAACAAATACATGTGTATTTGTATATGCAGAACCAAAGTGTCATACAAAAGTATTAACTACTACAAAGTGCTTTTTATCATGGCTTTATTCCTTTTCTTTCTCTCTTTTTTTTTGGTAAAAGAGTTTCAGTGAATTACAGTTACAAATCAGAGAGAAATCCTAAAAAAAGTGTGGAATAGGGCTGTTTCTGTATTTTCAGCTAACTGTTGTAGCTACAAAAAGCATCTGAAGTATTTTGCTGATAGTTGGAATAATAATAATTTAATTACTTTTCAAAATAGCTTCACAATCTTTTAAAAACGTGAACTCCTATAAAGCGTCCTTGTTTTGCGATTGCCGTGACAGGAAACACACAATGTGGGATCCAGTCGTTAAGGCAGGTATTTCGGTAGAAACAGACAAATATTTTTGGTTGTTTACTGTAAGTACGAAGAAATTACACTGGAATTAGTGACTTGTTTAATTAGAAGCTGCAGCTTGTTTGTGAGCTCGTTTCTTCTCCTAAACTACTTTTAATTTGCTTAGATGTGAGCCTAAAACCTGTAACATGTGGACACTTCTAAAAGCAGGGAAAATCCAAAAGCTGTGGTGGAATTGGAGGAACGTGATCAAAAAGAGAAAGGGGAGGGGCCAGCCTGGTGGCACAGCAGTTAAGTTCGCAAGTTCCACTTCAGTGGCCCAGGGTTCACCAGTTCGGATCCCAGGTGTGGACCTACGTGCCACTTGTCAAGCCATGCTGTGGCAGGCGTCCCACACATAAAGTAGAGGAAGATGGGCACAGATGTTAGCTCAGGGCCAGTCTTCCTCAGCAAAAAGAGGAGGATTGGTGGCAGATGTTAGCTCAGGGCTAATCTTCCTCCAAGAAAAGAAAGAAAGGGGAAATGGAAAAATTGCACATGGTGTAATTTAAAGGACTTGATTGTACAACAAGAATATGGTAAGTTATTCAAGAATTGCCTGCACAAATAGAAATCTATCCATGTAACTCTGGGACGTAAAAACAGAAGTAGAATAGTGGGAGCATTCCTATTTTATGTGATATGTGTCATGGTTCCAATGCTTTTTAGGGGACTGATTCTAATTTTTAGCTCCATAATTTAAAATGAATGTACTGGGTATAGAGAGAATAGCAAATATGATCAAAAGATTAGAAAATTAAATATCTGAGAATAGAGAATTTTAACATAGAGTTTTGAACCCTTAAAAAAAAACCCCCACAGGACAGATCATTGCCTAGTGGTTAAGTACAGTGCATTCTGCTTTGGCAGCCCACATTCAGCACCTGGGCACAGACCTACACCACTCGTCAGCAGCCATGCTGTGGCAGCGGCCCACAGACAAAATAGAAGAAGATCGACACAGATGTTAACTCAGCGCAAATCTTCCTTAAGAAAAACAAAGAGGAAGATTGACAGTGGCTATTAGCTCAGGGCAAATCTTCCTCAGCAGAAAAAAAAAAATGCAGAGTTTTTAAACTGGAAAAGGGATGAGTGACAGTTCACCAAGATTAGAAAGGACAAATGAGACTGAAGCAATGAATATGTATAACACCTGAATGCAGATGTTGTCATAAGATAATCTCAGTTGAATCTCTGCCTGAGAATCTGCCAGAGTACTTTCAGCCTTGTGCTGTCTTAATTCACACTGTTTGTTTGACGTATTTGGAAGAAGGGGGATTAGATCTCCTTCCTCTGAATGCCTACAATACCCTACGCATCTCTCTGCGGTGGTGCTCAGCCCACTGTATATATTCTGATCTTCTACTTATGTGTGGGTTTCCAGCTGTCTAAGGACAGGAACTCAGGTCTTCTTTGTCTCCACCATCCCAGAGCCTGGCAGTGTCCTTGGCACATAGTAGTAGAAACTTAATAAATATTTGTTGTCTGAATGCATGAATAAGCATAGGGAAATTTAATTTTCTTGAAAGAATATTTTAGAGTAACGTGAGTTAATTATTTTGTCACCATTAGGATCATTATCAAATGGCTCCGTAATAATCCTTGATTCTAAGACTGAGGATAAGATGGGATGATGGTGCATAGCTAGAGGAGTCTTAGAATCAGACAGCTCTGTCTCTAGCTTGTGCAAGTTGCTTGACCCCTCTGAGGCTCATCTTCTTACTTGTAAATGGAGAGAGTAATACCTAATACCCTGTAGGGTGATGGTAAGCTTGTAGATTAGATGTGATGATGTACAAAAAGTCATTAAGCTAAGTGTCTATCACTATGCAAGCACTACAGTCATTCATTCAACAAGTATCTATTACTACCCGATAGGCACTATTCTAAGTATTAAGAATAAAACAGTGAACACGGTCATTATAATTATTATAAAATACAAAGGCTTTAGGTAAAATTATCTGTCCATGATGGCTCCCATTACAGGAAGCCCATTCCTGGGGCTGCTGTTACAGAGCAGAAAATAGCTATCTTATGTAGAATGTTGGGAATGCAGGTGACCCTGTCCATCAATCTGCAATCTTAAAGATTCATGAGAACAGTGTGGTCTCAAGACTGACTTGTGGACTTGGGTCTCTGCTTTAGGACTCTTGCTGTCGGCCCTGAGCTTCCAGTGCTGAATAGTCCACCTGACTCCAAAGAGCTTCCACACTATGCAAAAGCTTAAAATTAAAGCTCAATTTTGATTGCTGAATTATCTATGTGTTGCCATTAGGCTTTACCACAAAAGAGCTGGGAGAAACAAAGTTGTTAGTAAAAATGAAGGCCAGGAAGCAGCCTAGGGAGTGGTCTGGAGTAAATCTTTTTCAGAATTGGGGTGCCCTGGTGATGAACTCTAGAGGATGGAACTGACTTTTACTTCCTATCAGCATCACCATCATCACCATCACCATCATCATCACCATTATCATCATCACCAAGTAGTGGACCCATAGTAACCCAGAGAGTAGCAGAACACGGCTGGTGGTAGAGATCATGGGTAACTCCAAATCACTGGCTAGTCTTCTGTTTTGTGCCTGTTGAACTTAATTTTCATTCCCTTTATAGATAGAATTTGAAATATTCTATCTGAAATTTCTAGCATTAGATTTGGCAGAGAAACACTCAGAAAAATTTACCTTAGCCCTTTCTACAATCTGCTATAGCTTTTTAAAATTTAAATTTATTAAGGAAAGTTAAACATTTAAGAAACGGAAAACAGACGTCTTGACTGCGGTAGATGCATCGATGGTTTCGCTTTCATAACCTAGTTCCTTCTCAACTTTTGGGTCTGTTGCCAGAAGGGACCTTAATTTCTTTTCATCTGCTTTGGGTTCCTCTTCTCTTTACTGTGGTCTCAGTAGAGACAAGGAGAAAAACTGAAGAGCATGACTCTTCATCACTCAATCTGGAAAATTCAGTACACCCAAATTCAGAAACTGAGTCCTAAAAGAAATCAAGGAGCCCCCTAAACCAGCAAGATAGAAAAAGTAGCAGGTCCAAAGGCAAGGTTCCCATCTTCTTTGTTTCTTTTTAGATCTCTCCTTGATTTCTTATTGAGATGAATCTATCTGGAGGTCTATTTCTGAGTATTTTCTTCTGGCAGAGATTTTACTTTCTTAATTTAGAGAAAAGAAGAGTTGGAGAAAGAAATGGTCACAGAGAAGAGAAAGAGAGTTTATATTAAAAAAAATACGATCAAAAGCAGATTCTGATTGTTTTAGTTCAATTAGAAATCTTGTTTGATAACTTTGAAGATTATTGAAGCCTAAATAAAATAGTAGAAGTAATACTATTTTGTTAGGGAGATTTGTGTCTCTATAGATTAATGGTTTTATTGGATGTGTAATACAGGATTGCAGGATGCCATAAGGTGAACATTAATAGAATGAGTTTTTTTTTGTCTCTCCTCCAAGAAATTCAACTGGTTCTATCCTCTTTCTTTCCCTTTCTCTGTCTCTCTCTTTCTTTCTTTCTTTTCCTTTCTTTCTCTCTCTCTCTCTCCTTATTTTTTTTTTGTGGTTCAGTTCCAGACTGGGAGTGGTCCATGGAGTCTTGGCTGGGCTGGGCTTGAAAGAGACTTGAGGAGATTCTTTCTTATTCAAGAAAGTCAGATTGCTTCTAGGAGCAATTGGGTGTTTGAGTCTACCCTCAAATTGCCCTTAGATTAGTCCCAAGAAATTCTGGTGTCACTGGAATGCTGGACCACCTGTTGACAATTCTCATCTGAATTCTTAGGCAGTACAATATTTTTCTCCCCCCAATTTTTGGTCTTGGGGCTTTTTCCTTTTAACATTATGGCTGACATGTGACAGATTAAAAGATAGTCACTGTCAAAGAGCGGGCGCAGAGGGAAGGCGGCAAACCGCCACATGCCACTGCAGTCACTATGCTGGGAACCGGCTGCACAAGGTCTCTTTAAAAACGCAGAACAGCTGTATTAGCTGATTAGAATCCCATTTTTAGTTAAGGAAATTAGTGTTCAAATAAGCTAATAATTTTCTGAAGGTCGTACAGCTAAGAGATGGCACTGAATGAATTTGAGTGCAGGTCTGTCTGAGTCAGGGCTAGGATTATTCCTGTTTATGCAGACGCCTCCTCAGCAAGTCGGTCCCTGTGCACATTATCTTGGCTTCCTTTAAGGTCTCAAGGACTTTTTGACCTCATGTGAGTTGCATTTTCTGGAATGCATAATCCAAGTGACCACAGAATTAAGGAGGAATAGTCTAGGAAAGCAAATCCAAAGTCATGTCAGAGAACATTTGTGCACCAAATCTAGGAGATCCCATTCGGTGGAGTCTAAGATGCATCCCGCCCAATCTAAAACTGGAATTAGGATCTACAGCCTGAACAAAAGAATGTCCTTTTCCAAGGACCAACATGGGGCTAAAGAAAAAACAGCCCTTGGATGGGGCAGAATAAACCAGCCAAAAAGGAATGAGACCCAACGAGCTAGGATTAGACGAGGCAAGAAGATGAAAAAAGTAGTTCATAGAAAAGACTGTGTGCTCTCTATATGGTTTGTACCTATTACTACGTCTTTAAACTGATTTTAAAATAAACTTTTTTTAGTAATCAATCTCGTGTGCTGTATTTTGTTGACATGGAACCAGAATTTTAAGTAACAGGGTGCTAAAGAATTGTAAGGGGAAAAGTCGATGGATTTCAGGAGGATGGTCTTTGGGAGAGAAATTCCCAGTTGCCTGGATGGTGGCATTGATGAATTACTCAGAGAAAAATCCCTGGAATTTGGTTACAGGATTATCTATTGTCCTCTGGCCCCACCACATCTCCAGGACTGGACTAGGAATAAATTTCTCTCTCTTGATGGTTTTACTGGAAGTAAAGATGGGAGTGGGAATATGGAGGCAGGAGAGGGAGACGAATTATCCAACAGGGAATTTTTTTGACTTAAATTAGCTTGCCCAGCACATTAGCTTGTGCCAAAGCCTACCATGTGACAACAAAGGACACAGTCAAAACTATCCATAGCCATGCAGACATGTTCATAAAAGTACTGGGTGTGGTCGCCTGTGTTAATGATATATAGAGCTTCTTGTCATCTTAAGAAAAAGGAAGTGCAAAAGTGAGTATCTGTGTGTGCTGGTGTGGGAGTTTCTCACTGGGCGTGTGAGTTTTGATGTGTGTTTCCGGGTGAGAGAGGGGAGGATGGGCACAGGGCAGAGATGTGAAGGAAGTACAATAAATGTGGCATGTCTGTCCTCCTCAGAATCAGCGTGTGATGCTGCCCCAGTGCTAAAGGTCACTCCCCGTTTCTCCCGGTCTGGGAAAGATTGTCTGCCATCACCTGTTTGGTTTTATGCCTAGATCTCTGGGCCACCACAGCTGTTTTTAATTTTGCTTCAATTGCAAAAGCAATATATAGTCAATGAAGAAACTTTGGAAAATATAGAAGACAGGGAAAATAAAATAAAACTGGCTCAAAATTCTGTCGCCATGCCATAACCGCCATTAACATTTCATTGTGGATCCTTCCAACTATTTAGTTGCCCAAAGCTGGGATGATTCTCTCCACACCACTGTGAAACCTGCTCTTCCCTCAGGACTTGAAGCTCCATTTGGGTGTAATGAGTCCTCTTCAATTCTGCTTGCTTCAGGGTCACACTCGGGCAATTCTCCATCCTCACGCAGACCACGCCTCTGTTGACTTCATCACATGCTCTTTCTCAGCGATGTCCCCCGAGTCTCCTTTAGATTTCCTGATCCTTCCATGAAGTCACTTCTTTGCTTGTACGTTCAAACCCCTTTTTGTAATCACCTGGGGAAACCTTGAACCTCCAAAACTCCAACTACCTGTCCATCCATGTGAAACATTGCTGGAGAAAAACAGACGTCTGTGCGGACTCCTCAAACATGGTATCCCTCTAGCTAATGAAATGTGCCCTGCTTTGAGCCTCTTCGTGTCCGTTCTGCCCAGAAATCTCTTTCCTGAGCTATCTTCCGTGCTTTATTCCTTACCCCTCAGGTCTTCCCTCCTGTCCTCACTACACTCAGAGCAAACATCTCTCATTGGCCTCTGGGCACTGTGTGGAAATGACTGAGCCGTTCATCTCTCTTTTCTTTTAGCCTGGAGGCCCCTTGAAGAGAACAACCACACCGAGTGGAGTTTTGTCTCACAGTAAGTGCTCAATAGATGTCTGCTAAATAAAAGAATAAATAAATGAAAAAAAAATCTACTTCTCCAGTTCATAAAGGGCTTTTACCTACTTTATCATATTTGATTCTTTTAAAAAAAATCTCTGTGCTGGGTTGGTGACAGTATTTCGGCCGTTTTCTGCAGATTTGGGGCAGGCTTTGACGAGGTTCACACTGTGAGCAGGAGGAAAACCAGAAGCTCAGTGTTACTCCTGTTCTGTCATACTTCTCACACTTCCTCACCAAAGTGGTCCCCAAAGCAGAAGAAATGGACGGTATGGGATGCTGTCGCTGAACACGTCCTGCGGAAGCGTGACATTTCTATTAAGTATTCAAAATTTGTTTATCTTAAAATGTGTGCAAATTTAGTGTATCATTCCATTACATATTTGCTTCAATATTATCTTTTTAAATAACCTACCTGCCAATTTACTTTAAATTATTTGACTCTCGCTCTCCCCCTCCCTCAAGTAAAACTGCCACTACAGAAAATGCCGCATGTTCATCCTATGGCCTTCCAGACCGTCTTGCATCCCATCCGTGTCCTCAGAGGTATGTGTCAACCCAACTGGAGGAACAGCCAGCTGTACCACACAGCCTTGCCCAGCTGGGGGGTGAAGGCACAACTTGCTAACATTGCTATTTGTATATCAGTGAGTGAAATGAGAAGCACCAACTCAGTTAAGCAACAGATATTTTCAAGGCAAATTTGCTGAGCAATATCCCAGCTTCAAGAGTTATCAGAGGTGAATAACATCTGGACAGGCTTTTAAGACATTTCACAACTTAGATGGAAAGAAACTCTTCTTGACTTTCCCAAATATGCAACCACACTCCACCCTCCCCTCATCTGAACGACTAATGTACCTCTTGCGGATGACTGTGACATTTATTGCACCTATTTAAAGGATATAATGTTCCCTAGAGAGAAAAAAATTAATAAATGCTTGTATGTCCAGCATGAGAAACAGTAACTAGAGAAGACAAAGTTTCATGTTACCTGACTCCTAGATACACCTGCTCAACCTTTCAGAGGCCTGAGTCTGTAAGGATAAAGAATGCAATATGAGAAATAGCAGTGCATTACCCAGAGAGTTCCATTTTACAGCTCAGAAAAAGACAGGAGATCTTCTATTATTTATGGCAGGTTATTTATGGGGGATAGAATTCTCAAAAATTTGGCTTTCTGCTTTATAAAATTATCTCCAAATGCAATAATCATACATAAATGCTCTACTTCCTGTTGCTACTCATAATGGGCTTTTTGGTAAATATTTTCTTCTATCACCAAAACAATCTAAATAACTTGTTTTGATTTACTTGCTGAAAAATCATTGTAAAATAGAAAAATACTGTGTTCTTGCGAGGACATAAAATTCATATATGTAGCAAGAAGGTGAGCTTTAAAAGTACAGTTCAGAAACTACAGACTTGAATTCCTTTTGATATATATCTTAGTTTTAATTATCTTCTCTTTCCTTGAATTTTGATATCTAAAAACTGAATCCCTCTCTTCTGGAGACAGTGCACATACTGCAAAGCTGCAAGGGTGTACAGAATTCCAAAACTGTAGAATATAATAAAAATTAAAACCAGTAAATCAAATGTTTAAAATTTAATATATCATTATCGGGGTCTATGAGCCTTCATGCTTAGGATGGACTCATGGGGAGATTCAAGATTTCAAGCGAGAGTTTCATATCAGAATTATCTTCTCTAGACTAAAACCATATTCCAAGAGTTCTGACTTGGCAGATCTAAATTTAGAACTGTCTTTTAAAATACTGATTGTACAGCAAAGTATACAAATAAACAGACTCCAGGGAGGCAAAAGCATTCGCTCCTTTCCTCCAGAATCAGCTTCCTTTACACCACCCTGCTCTGGTGGCTGTAAGCCAATTCCTGTGGCAAGACATATTAAAACAGCTGTGTGGCTCTGTGCTGATCTGCAACGTGATATTTGGCTCCGTCAAGTCTGGAAAATGACTCGGGAGCTAATGCTGTTACCTGCCTGACTTCAATGTATCTTTGTTTGCTTGCCACAGGAACAACAATGTAATAACAGGCTGTTTACTGTCTTCATTATAGTGGACTGGTGAGGCTGAGTTCTAGAGGCGCTGGCAAAACTCAGCCAACAGATTGGTGGTTTTATTTATTTATTTTTTTATAAAGTTAGCTTTTAATGGCCCATTTGTGATTGAATCCAGAACTTCATAGTCCATACTGCTGACCACTGTTATAGCTAGGAGTCCTCGATTTTGCCAAGAATTACTGGCTGTGTCCATAAGACACCAACAGGACCAGATGCAAAATGCCATGTACTAGTTATTTTGTCTATATTACAATTCTGATGGTAATTTTTAAGTGACCCAACCAATTTAATACAAATAGGGAGTGAACACAGACATACCACCAAGTGGAATTTTGCACTGTGGGGTATGCTTGTGTGAGTGGTTCTTTTCTCACAGGTTCTATTGTGAAAGATTATTGTTTGTGTCAACTTGTCAGAGCTACAACAGAGAGTAAGTCATCTCACTTACTTGAAATCCAAGTCTTAAATTTAGTTAGAATAAGCAGATTTATTAATGATTATTATAATGTGGGTCATACTAATTGAAAATATCAATTTATAAATTCTCATTGAGTATTGAGTTTTTTCTACTGTGTTAGGTTACCATTGTTTATATTCCTATGTTTCTATTAAGTTCAGGGTGTGGCTGACTGTTTTGATGTTAGGGTGATAATAGAGAGAAGCAGTTGGTTTTAACTTGGGGGGATTTCAAAGAAATTAGAATCATCTCGGGCCATTTTATTTATTTTGATAATTTTTCATCCTAGTCAAAAGAGACAATGGCTATGTCTGACTCAGGGAAAAGCACATAATCTAATTTGTACCAGGATTTAGGAGGATTTATTACACCACAACAAAAAATGAAATAGAAGCAAAACATAAAACATAGGGACATTCAAACCTACCCCTTCTGTCTCCCAGTGTTTCATTTTCCAGGCATCCCCTGCCTTTCTTCCTGCGTCTCTGTCAATCACAGGACTTGTCTGGCTCTCTGTCATGTTCTCTTTCTTTCTTTCACACCAGCAGCATCTACCTTTTAATACCAGCCTCTGGTACTACTCACCTTTTTCTCTCTTTTAAATGCCTTTTCACATTAAAAAAAAAAAAAAGAAAAGAGGTTGAGAGAAATCTAATTATCTTCTGCCATTTTCTCCCTCTCTCCTTGCCTCCTCCATCCCTGGGAGAAAATAGATTCAGATGCTTTAGGATCAACATACCTTTTTAACCTAAATGAGATTCTGATTTTTCTACTCCAATTTGGGAAAATGATATAACATCCTTGTCTCATTTGGGATTCAAGGAGGAAAGCTTTTAATATCTCTGTTGTAATATATGAATATGTGAAACATAATGCTTGCTGTGCATTTTTTAATCAGATTAATGAAATTCCCTTTTATTCCTAGTTTAGTAAGTTTATTCCTAGTTTAGTACTGTTTTGAATAGATTGAATTTTATCAAATGCCTTTTTGTATCTATTGTAATGATCACACAATGTTTTTCCTTTATGACATTAATATGGTGAATTACTTTGGTCTTTGAGTATAAATACCTTTCTGGAGTAAATATCTGTAGTGATGACCTCTTTTTTATTTCTGATACTAGTTATTTTTACCTTTTAAAAAAATTTGTCTGTCAATATAGATTTATCACTGTTCTTAGTTTTTTTAAAGAAACAACATTGAATTTGTTAATTTGTTTTACATTTTTTCCTTTCGTTTCTTTCTGCTTTTATATTTATTACTTCCTTTCTTCTACTTTGTTTGGGTTTAATTTGCTCTGGCTTTTCAAGAATCTTCAAATGAGAACTTAGATTAGTAAAAATCATTCACTATTTTTCAGCCTTTCTTCTTTCCTAATATAGTCATCAATGCTATAAATTTTCCTCTAAGCATGGCTTTAGCTACCTCCCAATGTTTTCATGTCATATTTTAATCTTCATTGATGTTATCTACATTTTATTTAGCTATTTGACTTATGCATTATTTAGAAATATATTGTCTAATTCTTAAACATTTAGGTATTTTCTTGCTACCTTTTCACTATTGATTTCTAGTTTGACACTATAACCAAAGAACATACTCTAATGTAAATCTTTTGCAATTTGTCCAGCTTTTCTACTTGGTCCCTGTGGGAGGTTTGCTTTGCAACCAGCTCTGTGCTATTATAGAAGCAAAATCATCATTGTGTTTATTTGCATTTTTTTTATTACTGGTGCAATTTTTAATTTGGGCGGATATTTGTCTTTTGTTTAGAAATTTTACATATGACAATTGTATTTAACATTTTTTCTTTATAATTTGTATCTTTCATTTCATGTTTAAGAAAATTATTCCCTATCTTGATATTCTAAAGATATTCTAACACATTTTAATTTTTTAAGTTTCTATGATAGTGAAAGAGCATACTAACCAAATAAGATACCAAGACAACATATATAAACCAGGACTGATCTAAGCAAACTGATAAATGCTGTCACTCTACCTAGAACCCATATATATATATTTTTTATCTCTTATTTTACCTCATCTGTCCAAATTGAATCATAACCTCCTAGTAACAATAGCTAACATTTATTACCGACTATGTGTTGGGAACTATGCTAAATGCTTTGCAGACACATTTTATTTAATTCTCACACCAACCCTGTGAGGTAGGTATTATTGTCATCCCTGGTTTACAAATGAGGACAATGTCCCACTAAAAGTCAAGAATCTGGTCATCAACTGAACCAATACTTGCACTCAATAGCCCATCCAGGATCTGAGTCAGTCACTATGCAGTGCTAAGGTCTTACCAGTGAAGCTGAGTACCAGAGGGTTACTGTAAATATTTAATAAGAGCATGGTTACCCTTCAATCTTGTTTCCAACACAGACACAGATGAAAAGAAGTTAACCCATGCACCATTATAAGCTTGTTAATTTGCTGTTTTCTTGTTTAACCTGAGGGGTGATTCAAGGGTGATAAGGATTTATGAGCTTGTTTTGCAGAAGAAAAAGAATGCCTTTAAAGAAGTTGCAACCACCAGGTAACCAGCCCCCAGCTGCTGATTCCCCAAATTCTAGTTGCCCAAGGGCTTATCTGGAGTGACAGGAACACAGATTTCCCCTTTGCTTCTCTGAAACTCCTCCTCCCAAGCCCCTTAGCTCTATAAAGTCTTTCTGCTTTCTTCCTTTGTTAAGGTGAATTTGAGAGAACTTATCCTTCTGCCTTCTCATTTTGGCCAATTTAAATAAAACTTTCTCTACATCCAAGTGCTGGTGTCTCAGTGATTGGCTTACTGTACATCAGGCACATGAACTTGAGATTAAGAGCTTTAGTATCACCAGCATACAAAGAACTGAGTAATTACTCTCTTTACCTTTGGGATTTCTCTTGGTTCTGTTTCTCTTCTTTCCTCTGATCTCCCTCATTTCCATTCCTTTGCTTTTGACTTGAATTCTGACTTTTTGCTTAGGCTCTTTGGATTGACAGCTCTATTTTACTCATCTGCCTAGCTCTGATTTAGTACTAAGTTTTTATTGCTACTGTATTGGGATTTCACTCCATCCAATGCTCAGGGTTGAGTCTATTGCATGTCTATCAGGGGATCTTAAATGAGAAATGTGCTATGCTCTTTCTATAACTCTAATAACAACTTGTGACACACCCAATACCCCCTCTAATACCATTTATCCATTCATTTAACCAATATTTATTTTTATTTCTGTCTTTCTCTCTTTTTTCCTCTCTCTTTTTCTCTTTTTTTCATCTTTCTTTCTTTCTTTTGAATTTCTCAGACATTTATCAATGTAGAGCTGGTCTGTTCTAAACATTGGACATATGGAGATGAATAAGGTGTATGCCTTGCCTTGAAGAACTCATATTCCAACTGAGAAAACAGGATTTTAAACATATTGATGACAATCAGTGAGATAGCATTGCATAAAATATTCTAGGTTCATCATGGATGTTTCCACAAAAGAGACAACAAATGAGCAAAAAGATAAGTTTTTCAGATGGATGAGGAGGAGGTGCTGGGAACTAGGGCACAAAGTAGAATGCTAGATCTCCGTATATTCCTTCAAAATTGAACGGAATTAGCTTGAGGCAAAATGCTGAGATGATCCTGGTAAAGGAGTTTATGATCTTAGAAAGATCACAGAAAATAGGATGTTTATTATGTTAAAATTTTTCATTTGGGTCTTTAATTTCTTTACTCATTCCCTCTTTTTCTTTTTCATATTTCTCAGGGTGCTTTTCGTAACCACAGAAGTGGTGAGAATTTTTCAGTAACACCTATTTTAAATATAGTATACTGTAGCAGTCTATGATCGAGTGCAACCCTAAGAAGCCACATCACCTGCAAGATCTGAGAGCCTTCAGGTCCAGAGGCCATTTTACTTGCATAATCTGCTGTCAGTGACAAGTAGCACAGTGAGCCATTTTAAATGTTTTTATCTTTCTTCACTTTCTAAGGACTTTTTTTGATAAGTCGCCAAAACATTCATAAGAGTAGTTATTTTAGAAAACTCATTTACTTTAGCTAGATTGAAAATAAAATATGTGTAAGTTTTCTGTACGTATACATCATTTCCACTGTCTCCTCCTACAAAGGAAAACGACATTCAACAATAAATTTAGACCCCTAAAATATTTTCCTTAATTTTCCTGTAAAATATGGCCTAAAGCATTGAGACTATTTTTCATTTGTCATGAAGTTGTTAATCTCTATCTTTTCTAAGTTAAAGAAGGTTTTTAACTTTATATTATTGAGACTGAGCTGCCACTAATAGAGAAGTCACATTTATGCATATTACTAGCATTTCTAGTCTAATTATTTCTTTTCAGCTCTTCCAGAGTCATCTCAGTTTTAAGGAACCCTAAGTCATCCATTCTTTGCTCCATTTAATATTTTCTGAATTTGTTGGTTAACTTTTTATTCCCAAATACAAAAATGATTGATTTTTTTAATTGAATTACTTTACAAATGCATTATTTTTTTTAAAAAAATAAGCAAATTAACAAAAGAGAGCAAGAAAAAGAATAAATAGCACTCTCTTTTACCAAATTAAAAATGACAAAGCTATTTTTTAAAGGTCAGAACATAGCAATCATCTTCAAACTCAGAGTTATAACTAATTTTGGGGGGTAGTTATAATAAAAAGAAATAGGTTTAATCTACAGTAGAAATGGCTAAATTAGATATTAAACAGCACTGTTGAACTATGTATTATAAGAAAAGATAAAGATTTACCCAGGTTTCACTAAATTTTGACGCAAAAGGCAGTTTAAGAATAGTTCCGGCCTGAGTCTCCAAATTAAACTTTTTTTGCAAAAAAAAAGAGACTGCACACTTCTCCAAAAGGAAAAGCAGTTTTACTTGAGATAATATAGAACTGACGAAAATAATAAACTCAGCGTGGAAGAAAAAAGTCACAAAACGTAGAGTGATTTAGAGTAAATCCCCAACCTAATTTTGGAATGTCTCCTAAATATCTATGATAGAGAATTGCGCAGGCTGCTGAACATATATTTTACTACACAGCTATCAATAGAAGTTTTTAAGTGTACATCTCTGATTTCTGGATATTATTCATTTATAAATTATTTGAATTTTGAAACAGTCAAATTTAAAAAATTTTTTTAAAGGATGAGGTAAAGATCAAATGAATAACAATTTGTAGTACATTTCATTTTATTTATGAATGATTCAAAACATTTTAATTTCCCTGAAATATTATTAACATGTAAGTAAAATATCAAAACTGCTTTGTTTTCACAAAGAAGATATATAAGAATATTTTCATATGTGAAAAATATCATGGCAATGCTTCACTATTGTCAAAAAATTTTATGATAAAGAAATTCTGATACTTGGTTATAATAGTTGTCAAAACTGAATAATATATGCCACATTGATATATAGATCCAAAAGAAAAAATGCATTATTAACTGTACTTATTAAATTATGGTACTAAATTTCATCCAGCCAAGCAAGCAAATGTTTTTTGTTGCAATTTATCCACTAAATTCCTGCCATCGCTGATGTCTCCTGTTGCACAATAATTGGAAGATTTGCAGTTTTATTATTTTTGAAAATGAATTTAAACTTTGCAGAAATTGCATGGGAAAAATCTAAGTTTTCAAAATGACTTTTATAAATGTTTGTAAATGCCATGACCTTTGCGGCAAAACAAAGCACTAAAACTGTAAACGTTTTCATCTGTCCGTTTTCAAGGTGCAGAAGACTAATATACACATTTTTCTGTTGATTCCGCATGTTGTGAAACCATCACAGGTCTTTCTGGATACCTGACTCCTGACCAAGACAGAGAGGGCCAAGCTCAATTTTTCTGTTAAATAATAGTCCAATACTTCTTTCTTATTTAAAAACTGAATGTTCTCGTTTTTTTCTTCCTTACCTCAATGGACTACTTTGAGTATCTCCTATGGTGGGCGCATCCCACTTTGTAGACCACTAGTTTCGACTCCATTTGGGTCATCCGATGTGGTGATGGGGTGCTAACTAATGGATTACAATTTGGGGTACAGCTCAACTTATGATTGGTGAATTTCTTCATCTATTGAATCACTATCTTCCCTCTCTTAAATTTTACTGTTTGGTGTTACTTTGTTTTACTGGAAATGGTAAAATCATGTCTAGATTGAGTATTTCAGGGGTAGATAAGACTTTAGAAGTCATATAGCTCAATTTCCCACTCAGTTGAGGTGTAGCGTTGCCAGATCTGGCAGTTAAAAGCACAGGGTACCCAATTAAATTTGAATTTTGAATAAACAACACATTTTAAAGTCTATGTATGTCCCAAATATTTGCAAATACTTGGTGTCCTGTATTTTATCTGGCAACCCTATGGAGGTGACCACTCTGCAGGAATCTCGGCATGTGGGTAGCCAGTTTCTCCCCTCTCTGAATGGAAGGAAGCAGTTCTTGGTACAGAAGAGAGTAATTGATTGTAAGTGGAGTATACGTGTATGTAAGCACTGAAGTCAGCTAAGATGACATTTCTATTTTCACTTGCTCTTTGTTATGAGATGTAAATTATCTAATATCCTGACATGACATGGCCTCAGAAGCTTTGCAGGATGAGAGCAAAGGTAATACAAAAAGTGAATTTTCAGTCTTGATGATCCAGACCTCATGTGTCACCGATGAGGAAGATGTACTGAGTTGATTAAGGGCACAAAACAATGGTGGATAAACTGGACAGGCAGCATGTGCTTCTGGACTCCTGGTCAGAGAAAGTCTTCTTTACTGACCACAGAATATTCTCCAAGCTTCCTAGTGGGTTTAAGCTCTGAGACGTCTATAGGCCCCCACGGAAAGAGCAACCTTGGCACACAGCTTGCTGTCTAGCATTTCGGAGCTCGACTTCATTTTCAAAGCAGCTCCCAAAATGCAGTTGTAGACTTGAGGCATGGAGAGAAGCTCACCCTCAAAAGGCATTCTCCGTGACTGATGGAGAATGCCTACTGCCATTCTCTCAAAACCTTAAATGTAAGTTGGAGGGAGAAAACAATAAGAGCTCCTTTAAACTGAAATCATCATCGCGGTACAGCTGTTTATTCTATGTGTCAGGTTTGGAGATTAACAGAAATGGGCTATGGAGGCATGTTAAAAAGTTATGACCCCAATAGAAAAAGCTCCTTAATTATCAGCATAGTGAAGCCAGTCCACCGTGGGAAAACATGCTTGAAATCCACCAGTCAAAAGGAACACGACTAGAGGTTCAATTTTGTAAAAGTAGCGTGTTTCTGGAATGACAGTAGCTGACCTACCCTGAAAGATGCCAGGCTGGAGACAGGGGCAGGCCAAATTCACGGTTCTAGGACCTGTGTGTCACACATGGCCCAGTGCTTAGAAAGGCTCTGTGCTTGGCGTAATGCTCTGCTGTTACTGTGTTGAAAACCTTAATGATTTTGAACAAGGAGTCCTCCATGTTCACTTATTTTGCAGTAGTTCCCGGAAATTATGCAACTGGTCCAGGATGGAGGTGAGAATTTTGGTCAGGGCTCCAGTTTGTGGCCAGAAAGTAGAGGTTTCTCATGTACTAGACTCTCTTCAGAGGTAGCTCTGTGGCCACAAGTTTTCTCATTATTGGTGGGGGAGTACCGCATGCGCACATCACCCAAGTCAGATCCAGCTTTTGGATCTTCGTTATCATTTCTTCCTGTATCCAGCGGGTCACTAAGACCTGTGGTTATTCACACAGGTATTCAAAATCTTTTCCCTCCTCTCTGTTTCCTCTGTTAATGGCTTCCTTCAAGTCTCAGCATTTCTTGCGGTCAATTCTGCCAGCTACCTCATTGGAATACCTGACTGGTTCTGTCTTATCCTCTCCCATTCATCCTCTTCAGCATCAAATTCTGTCTGCTACCACTGCCTGTTTTTGTGAATAAAGTTTTCTTAGAACACAGCAGCACGCATTAATCTACGTATTGATTATGGCTGCTTTTGTCCTATAGCAGCAGAGTTGAGCAGTTGCAAAAAGGCCTGCAAAAGTTAACATACTATCCGGCCATTTACAGAAAAAGTTTGCCAGTCTCTGTTTTATAGTTGTGATGAAATTATCTTCTGACATGCATGTTCAATCTTTTTTCTTTCCTGTTTAACTCTGAAGTGCCATTCTATTGCTTGTAACATAAACTCTAAGCTGTTCAACCTGACATACCCGGGTCTTCATGGGCTCCTGCCCCCATCTCCAGACCCTTTACTAATGCTCTTCCCCGAGAACCAGTGCCTGGACCATTGGTTCTCAGCAGAGTGGAGGGGGTGGGTAGGTGGGAAGGAGGGGGAGGAAAAGATAAGTGGAAGATTTATCAGATTTACTTCAGAAGCTATTCCAAATGCCACCCTTTATTCAAAGGTCGTTTGTGGGACCATGACTTTCTCAAGATTTTTAAAACTAATTTATATTTAGCCTGCAAAATATAACTTACCCAACTGGATATTATCCAAACAGAAGAAATATTCAGTGATTAAAAAATATTTTGCCCCAAATGCAGTGTACTTCTATTAAGAATAACTAATATTTATTACTTACGATATGCCAGATGTTATCTTAAGTGTATTCAATGCATGTGCTCGTTAAAATTTTTTAAGATGCTATCTTACTGATGGAGAAAGGGAGGCTGGGGGGTTAAGCTGTAATTAGTAGGCAGTGGGGCTGGAATTCAAACTCGGGTGTCTCGATTCCAGAAACTTCATACTTAACTACTGTTGTCTAGTCCTTCTGAACTAAAGCACACTTTTTCCTTGAAGTGAGGTCAAGTTTCTCTGGAAAATATCATGAAGGTAAATAGTTTAGAATTTTATTTCTAAAATAAAACTGTGCATTTTGCTTAGGATGGCCTGTGTGAAGCCAGAAGGGCAATTCTGTCTCTGTGATTGAGGAGGACCAAGTAGCCAGATGGCTGCTTCTACCTTTATCTGTTGGAAATTAAGGGTGACTGCAGGACTTGATGAAGAGTTTGAACTCCCAAGGTACAGTGGCTTGGCAGTTGACTTTGGGCTTTCTTATTTATTTATTCTCATCCGCTGATGAGAATAGCATATTTTGTTTGGGATTAAAAAATTTGGGAAGCCTCAATAAACCAAGGATGCTATCATCTCTGGAATTGAAATAAAGATATTTAATTTGACCACATTAGAGCTGTATCAAACTTTATGGTGGGCACTGAGGCTCAGCAAGGCAAAGCACCTTATCCAAGGTCATGGGACAGACTCACAACTAGAACCAAGGGCTAGTTCTCTGTGAACCAACGTACTTAATAACCAGGTCCCTCATTTCCTGGTTGCACATACATGGTTCATTGCTTCCGGCTCTTGGCATCAATATAATTACGTTTTATAAACAAATTAAAACTCTGAGTATGTAATAGAATCTGTTGTCAGGTATATGAGATTGCAATACTCTTTCTTTCTTTAAATTCTTCGACAAATATGTGTACAGCACGTCACAGCATATGTGGTAATAGTAAACTTTTGGTAATTTTTACCATTCTGGTGTCAGCAGTGTCAGTCCAGTTATCTTCTCTTTTTGATCATGACCTTGATAATTACTATAATGAAGCAGTTATCAGCCCAACGATACCAGAGACCTCAACTTTCCTCCTCTTCACCTCAAAAGGTCTCTGGTCCTCACTCTTCCTTGCTTCTTTCCAGCTTCCATAACATGTAAGGTCTTTGGTATTTTGCGAGACAATGGTATGTGCTCTATTTCCTGTTCTCTTTTATGTCTTTTGAAACCTGGCTTTGAAACAGTTCACTCGTCTTTTCTCTTTTTCGATCCCTTGTTCTTCACTGGCCTCTTCCCTATGTCCTGAAAATATGCTCAGGTAGTCCTTAACACGAGAATATTCTTTGCCCTGCTACTGCCTACAACTGTAGCATTATTTCTTTTTTACTTATTTCTAAATTTCTTCAAAAGTTGTCTGAATTAATTTGCCAACCCTTCCTAACCATTCTTTCACAGCCTCCTGTCATATGCCTTGCTTCCCCACCTCTCTGGTAAAATTGTTCTCTCAAAGGTGAACACATTAACAAGACTACTTGTTGTGATCATTTCACACATATACAAATATCAAGTCATGGTGTTGTACACCTGAAACTGATATATATGCATATCAGTTATATCTCAATGAAAAAGTCAACACAAACTCATTATTGTCAAGTCCAACAGATCTTTCTTATATTTGAGCTTCTTTCACATGGCTGCAGAGTTTGATAAATTTTTTTTTCTTGAAAATGTTTCCTCTTTTAGCTTCTGTGACCTTGTCATTTCCTGGTTTCCTCTCACCTCTTCATTACTTCTCAATTTTTTTATCTGGTTTCTCCTTTCTCTCTCGTCCTTTAAGTTCAGATATTCCGTCAAGCATCTGTGCTCATTTTTCTCATCCACTTTGGCACCCTATCTTTGAGTCATTTCATCCCCTTCCACAGCTTCAGTTATCAGAAAAGTTGTTGACTTTCTAAGTTATGGACCTCTTTGAGCAGCTGACCAAACCTATGAACCCCCAACCCCAATTTTAACATAAGTTAGCATTTGTTGAACACTTACTATGTGATTTATGAAATCCTCACAACAATTTCATGAGGTTGGATGAGGGAACTTGCCAAAGATTCACATGTCCTAAGTTAACTTGGCTGTGATTCAAACCCCAGCAGTTTGACTGTAAATATGTGGTGGTACTCAAATTCTCCACACATTGTCAGCAGGATTATTGCCCTCTGACTCCCTTTTAAAGGACTCCTAAACTGTTGCCATCAAGATGATGGCTACAAAACCTCTCTCTCTAGCTACAACCTGAATTCTGTGTACTCCTCTTTTAAAAATTAATTTTATTGGGGCTGGCCTGGTGGCATAGTGGTTAAGTTCGTGTGCTCCACTTTGGCGGCCCAGGGTTCATGGGTTCAGATCTGGGTGCCGCCCTACATACCACTCATAAAGCCACGCTGTGGCATCATCCTACATATAAAATAGAGGAAGATTGGCACAGATGCTAGATCAGGGACAATCTTCCTCACACAAGAAGAGGAGGATTGGCAACAGATCTTAGCTCAGGGCCAATCTTCCTCACCAAAAGCAAAAAAAAATTTATTGAGATATAATTGCCATATCATAAACTGCATGTATTTAAAGTGTATAATTTAATCAGTTTTGACATTATGTATATACCTGTGAAGCCATCACCACATTCAAGATAATAAACATATCTATCACCTCCAAAAATTTCCTGAGTGACCTTTCTTTGACTCCATCCTGCCCCTCTTCCCCACCACTCTGCCTAGAGGCAACCACTGATCTGCGTTCTGTCACTGTAGAGCAGTTTGCATCTTATAGTTTTATATTAATAGGATCAGACAGTATGTATTCTTTTTTGCCTGGCTTCATTCATGCAGTTTACTTACTTTGAGATTCATTCATGTTGTTGTATGTAATGATAGTTTATTCTTGTTTACTGCTGAGTAATATTCCATTGGATGGATATACCAAAATTTACTTATCTATTCACCTGTGATGGGCATTTGAGTTGTTTCCATATGGGGGCTGCCACAAATAAAGCTGCCATGAACACTTTTGTATAAGTCTTTGTATGGAGTGGATTGATTAGAATATATAGTATATATACGTTTAGTTTTTTTAAAAGATGCCAAATAGTTTTGCAAAGTACCTGCAACATTTTACATTTCTGTCCGGATGTACAAGAAGTTCAATTGTTCCACAGCCTTGCCAACACTCAGTATGGTCAGTATATTTAATTTTGGCCATTCTAATAGGAGAGTACTGGTATCTTGCCTTTTAATTTGAATTTCCCTAATGTCTAATAAAATTGAGCACCTGTTCACAGGCTTCTCTGTCATCCACATATAGTCTTTGTTGAAATGTTTTTTCTATTTTAAAAATTGGGCTTTCTTTCCTTATTATTGAGTTTTGAGAATTCTTTATATATTCTGAATACAAGTCCCTTATTATATCTATCATTTGCAAATATTTTCTTTCAGTCTGACTTTTCGTCCTCTTAACAGGCTTGTCAATATTTTAACTAATTTTTGAAGATCAGAAGTTTTAAATTCTGTTGAAATCCACTTTATAAATTTTTTTCTTTTATGGATATGGTTTTGGTGTTTGATTGAAGAAATCTTTATCTAACACAAGATTATAAAGATTTTTTTCCTGTTTTCTTCTAGAAATGTTAGAGTTTTGGGTTTAGCATTTTGGTTTTGAATCCCTTTTTGGTTAATTTTTGTATATGGTGGAATCAAAGATCATAATTTGCATATGATTATCTAATGGTTTGATCCCCATTTGCCCAAAGATTATCATTTCTCAATGCAATTGCCTTTTCACCTTTGCCAAAAATCTGTTGTCCGTCTATGTACGGGTCTGTTTCTGGACTGTTTTGCTCCATTGATCTAATGGTCTATGCTTATACCAGTACCACACTGTCTTTTTTACTTTAGCCTTATAAATAGTCTTGAAATCAGATAGGGTTAATCCCTCTTTGCTCTTTTTTCTCAAAATTGTTTTGATTCTCCTAGGTCCCTTGAATTTCCGTGTATATTTTAGGATCAGCTTATCAATTTGTACAGAGAAGCCCACTGAGATTTTGATTGGGACTACATTGAATCTACAGATCAATCTGCGGAGAATCAATATAAAAAATCTGGTCTTCTCACCCATGAACGAGAAACATCTCTCCACTTATTTAGATTTTCTTTAATTTCTGTCAGCAATGTTTTACAGTTTTCAGTTTACATGGCATGCACATCTTTTGTCAGAGTCACCTCAAAGTAGTTAATAAAAAAATTATTTTATTAAGGTCATAATAGTTTATAAAATTGTGAAATTTCAGTTGTATGTTATTGTTTGTGAGTCATTATATATACGTGCCCCTTTATCCCTTATGCCCAACCCCTAACCCCTTCACCTCTGGTAACCACTACTCTGTTCTCTTTGTCCATGTGTTTGTTTATCTTCCACATATGAGGGAAATAATTGAGTGTTTATCTTTCTCTGTCTGGCTTATTTTGCTTAACGTGATACCTTCATGCTCCATCCACATTGTTGCAAATGGGACAATTTTGTCATTTTTTATGACTGAGTAGTATTCCATTGTAAATATATACCACATCTTCTTTATCCATTCATCAGTTGATGGGCACTAGGGTTCCTTCCATATCTTGGCTATTGTGAATAACGCTGCAATGAGCATAATGGTGCATAAATCTCTTTGAATTGTTGATTTCAACTTCTTTGGATAAATATCCAGTAGTAGGGTAGCTGGGTCATATGATATTTCTATTTTTAATTTTTTGAGGCATCTCCATACTGTTTTCCATGGTGGCTACACCAGTTTGCATTCCCACCAGCAGTGTATGAGGGTTCCCCTTTCTCCACATCCTGTCCAACATTTGTTATTTTTGTCATAGTAATTATAGGCATTCTAACTGGTGTAAGATGACACTTCATTGTACGTTTACTTTGCGTTTCCCTAATGATTAGTGATGTTAAACATCTTTTCATGTGCCTTTTGGCCATCTGTATATCTTCTTTGGAAAAATGTTCATATCCTCTGCCCATTTTTTGATCAGGTTGTTTGTTTTTCTATTGTTGAGTTGAACAATTTCTTTATATATTTTGGAGATTAACCCCTTGTTGGATATATGATTTGCAAATATTTTCTCCCATTTGGTGAGTTGTCTTTTTGCTTTATTTCTGGTTTATTTTGCTTTGAAGAAGCTCTTTAGTCTGATGTAGTCCCGTTTGTTAATTTTTCCTTTTGTTTCCCTTGCTTGGGTAGACAGGGTATTCAAAAATATGCTTCTAACATTGATGTCAAAGAGTGTACTGCCTATATTTTCTTCTAGGAGTTTTATGGCTTCATGTCTTAACTTCAAGTCTTTAATCCACTTTGAGTTAATTTTTGTTTATGGTGAAAGATAATGGTCTATTTTCATTCTTTTGCATGTGGCTGTCCAGTTTTCCCAACACCATTTACTGAAGAGATTTACCTTTCTCCATGGTAGGTTCTTGGCTCCTTTGTCAAAGATTAGCTATCTATAGATGTGTGGCTTTATTTCCAGGCTTTCGATTCTGTTCCATTGATCTGTGTGTCTGTTTTTGTGCCAGTACCATGCTATTTTGATTACTGTAGCTTTGTAGAATATTTTGAAGTCAGGGATTTTGATGCCTCCAACTTTGTTCTTTTTTGTCAGGATTCCTTTAGCTATTTGGGGTCTTTTGTTGTCCCATATGAATTTTAGGGTTCTTTGTTCTATTTCTGTGAAGAATGTCATTGGGATTTTGATTGGAATTGCATTGAATCTGTAGATTGCTTTAGGTAGTACAGACATTTTAATTATGTTTATTCTTCCAATCCATGTGCATGGAATATCTTTCCATTTCTTTATGTCATCATCAATTTCTTTCAATAATGTCTTATAGTTTTCATTGTATAGGTCTTTCACCTCCTTGGTTAAATTTACTCCTAGATATTTTATTCTTTTTGATATGATTGTAAGTGGGATTGTTTTCTTTCTGTTACTTTGTTATTCGGGCATAGAAATGCAACTGATTAAGAAAATTTTTTTTTTTAAAAAAAGGCAATGAAATCACTAATAAAGGCAAAAATATAGTAAAAATAGCAGATGAACCACCTATGAAGATAATATAGAGGTCAAAAGACAAAAGTACTAAAATTATCTATTTCAATGATAAGAAGGTAATGGATACACACACACACAAAAAGAGGTTATATATGATATCCAAAACATAAAATGTGGGAAAGGGTAGCAAAAGAGTAGAGCTTTTAGCAAGAGGTCAAACTAAAGAGACAATACACTTACTATAGATTGCTATATACATAGCTTACCAGAAAGCTATAATAAATACACAAATAATTAAGAGGAAGGAGCCCAAGGATAACACTAAAGAAAGCCATCAAGCCACAAGGGAAGAGAGCAAGAGAGGAAGAGAACAGAGAAGGACCGCTGAAACACCCAGAAACAAAATAGAAATAAGTACATATTTATCAACAGCTGCTTTCAATGTCAATGGGAGAAATGCTCCCATCAAAAGGCGTAGAGTGGCTGACTAGATAAACAAACAAGACCCATATATTTGCTGCATACAAGAGACACACTTCAGACCTAAAGACACTCACAAACTGAAAGTGAAAGGATGGAAAAAGATACTCCATGCAGATGGCAAAGAAAAGAAGACTTGAGTAGCAATACTTACATCAGACAATATAGACTTTAAAACAGAAACTATAACAAGAGATAAAGAAGGGCACTACATAATGATAAAGGGAACAATCCAAGAAGAGGATATGACACTTATAAATATGCACCCAACATAGGAGCATTTAAATATATAAAGCAGTTATTAACAGACATAAAAGGAGAAATAGACAGTAACAAAACAATAGTAGGTGACTTTAACATTCCAATTACACCAAGGGTTACATCATCCAAACAGAAGATCAAAAAGGAAACATTGGCCTTAAATTACTTGTTAGACCAGATGGACTTAGTATATAGAACATTCCATCCAAAAACTATAGAATTCACATTCTTTTTTAAATGCACATGGAACATTCTCCATGATTGATTACATATTAGGCCACAAAAAAGTCACAATAAATTAAAGATTGAAATATTACCAAGCATCTTTTCTGACCACAAAGGTATGAAACTAGAAATCAACTATAGGAAGAAACTCAGAAAAGCGACAAATACGTGGAGATTAAACAAAATGCTACTGAACAACGATTGGGTCAATGAAGAAATCAAAGGAGAAATCAAAAAATACCTGGAGATAAATGAAAATGAAAATATGACATGCCAAAATCTATGGGATACAGCAAAAGCAATTCTAAGAGGGAAGTTTATAGCAGTTCAGGCCTACCTTAACAAACAAGAAAAATCCCACATAAACAATTTAACAGTGCACCTAACGGAGCTGGAAAAAGAAGACCAAACGAAGCTCAAAGTCAGTAGAAGGAAGGAAATAATAAAAATCAGAGCAGAAATAAATGAAAAAGAGACTAAAAAAAACACAGAAAACATAAAAGAAACCAAGAACTTGTTCTTTGAAAAAATAAACAAAATTGCGAAACCTTCAGCTAGACTCACAAAGAAAAAAAGAGAGAAGGTTCAAATAAATAAAATTACAAATGAAAGAGGAGAAATTACAATGGATGCCTCAGAAATAACAAAGATTACGAAGGAATACTATGAAAAGCTATATGCCAACAAATTGGATAATCTAGAAAAATGGATAAATTCTTAGAATCATACAACCTTCCAAAACTGAATCAAGAAGAGAGAATTTGAATAGACCAATCACCAGTAAGGAGATCAAAACAGTAATCAAAAACTTCCCCAGAAATAAAAGTCCAGGACCAGATGGCTTCCCTGGTGAATTCTACCAAAGATTCAAAGACTTAATACCTATCCTTCTCAAACTATTCCAAAAAATTGAAGAGGCAGGGAAATTTCCTAATTCATTCTACAAAGCCAACACTATCCTGATACCAAAAACAGACAAGGACATCACAAAAAAAGAAAATTACAGCCAATGTCACTGATGAACGTCAATGCAAAACTCCTCAACAAAATGCTAGCAAATCGAATACAATACATTAAAAAGATCATACACCATGATCAAGTGGGATTCATTCCAGGGATACAGGAATGGTTCAACATCCACAAATCAATCAATGTGATACACCACATTAACAAAATGAAGAATAAAAATCACATGATAATCTCAATAGATGCAGAGAAAGCATTTGACAAGATATAGCACCTATTTATGATAAAAACTCTCTATAAAATGTGTATAGAAGGAAAGTACCTCAACATGAAAAAGGCTGTGTATGATAAACCCACAGCTAATATCATCATCAATGGAGAAAAACTGAAAGCTATCCCTGTAAGAACAGGAACCAGACAAGGACACCCACTTTCACCACTCACTTAACATAGTATTGGAAGCCCAGCCAGAGCAATCAGGCAAGAAAAAGAAATAGTAAGGATAGACCTACCATATGATCGAGCTATCCCACTGCTGGGTATTTATCCAAAGAACTTGGAAAGACAAAGGCATAAAGATACTTGCACCCCTATGTTCATTGCAACATTATACACGGTAGCCAAGACTTCGAAGCAACCTAGGTGCCCATCAAGGGACAAATGGATAAAGAAGATGTGGTATTTATACATGATGGACTACTACTCAGCCATAAGAAATGATGAAATCTGGCCATTTGTGACAAGGTGGATGGACCTTGAGTGTATCATGCTGAGTGAAATAAGTCAGAGGGAGGAAGTCAGATACTGTATGATCTCACTCATAAGTAGAAGATAAAAACAACAACAAATAAACACATAGCATTGGAGATTGGATTGGTGGTTACCATAGGAGAAGGGGGTTGGAGTGAGGGCAAAAGGAGTGATTAAGCTCACATGTGAGGGAATGGACTATAATTAGTTTTCAGGTGGTGAACATGATGTAATCTACACAGAATTCAAAATATATTATGATGCACATCTGAAAATAAGCAAATAAATGAAGAAAAAATGAAAAAGAAATAAAAGGGAAATTGGAAAGGAAGAAGTGAAACTGTCACTATTTGCAGATGACATTATTTTGTATATATATATATATATAGAAAACCCTAAAGAATCCACTAAAAAACTTTTAGAAATAATAAGTGAATACAGTCAAGTCGCAGGATACAAAATTAACATACAAAAATCAGTTGGGTTTTTATACACTAACAACGAAGTAGCAGACAGAGAAATTAAGAATAAAATCCCATTTACAATTGCAACAAAAAGAATAAAATATCTAGGAATAAACTTAACCAAAGAGGTGAACGATCTGTACACTGAAAATTATAAAAATAATTGAAACAAATTGAAGAAGACACAAAGAAATGGAAGAATCAGCATAGTTAAAGTGTCCATATTTCCTAAATCAATCTACAGATTCAATGAAACCCCTATCAAAGTTCCAACAACATTTTTCACAGAAATAGAACAAAGAATCCTAAAATTTATATGGAACAGCAAAAGGCCCTGAATAGCCAAAGGAATCCTGAGAAAAAAGAACAAGGTTGAAGGTATCACACTCCCTGATTTCAAAATATACTACAAAGCTATAGTAACCAAAACAGCATGGTACTGGCACAAAAACAGACACACAGATCAATGGAACAGAATTGAGAGCCCAGAAATAAATTGACACATGTATGGACAGCTAATTTTTGACAATGGGGTCAAGAATATACAATGGAGAAAGGAAAGTCTCTTCAATAAATGGTGTTGGGAAAACTGGACAGCCACATGCAAAAGAATGAAAGTGGACCATTATCTAACACCATACACAAAAATTAACTCAAAATGGATTAAAGACTTGCATGTAAGACCTGAAACCACGAAACTTCTAGAAGAAAGCATAAGCAGTACACTCTTTGACATTGGTCTTAGCAGAATATTTTCAAGTACTATGTCTGACTGGGCAAGGGAAACAATAGAAACAATAAACAAATGAGACTAAATCAAACTAAAAAGCTTCTGCACAGCAAAGGCAACCATTAACATGACAAAAAGACAACCTAACAATTGGGAGAAGGTATTTTCAAACCGTATATTTGATAAGAGGTTAATATCCAAAATAGACAAAGGACTCGTACATCTCAACAACAGAAAAAACTAATAACCCAGTTAAAAAATTGGCAAAAGATCCGAGCAGACATTTCTCCAAAGAAGATATACACATGGCCAACAAGCACATGAAAAGATGTTCAACATCATTAGCCATCAGGGAAATGCAAATCAAAACTACAATGAGATATCACCTCACTCCGATCAGAATGGCCATAATTAACAAGACAGGAAACAACAAGTGTTGGAGAGGATGAGGAGAGAAGGGAACCCTCATACACTGCTGGTGGGAGTGCAAACTGGTGCATCCACTGTGGAAAGCAGTATGGAGAGTCCTCAAAAACTGAAGAATAGGTCTGGCATATGATCCAGCTATTCCATTGCTGGATATTTTCTCAAAGAACACGAAAACATGAATGCATAAAGATTCATGCACCTCTCTGTTCATTGCAGCATTATTCAAAATAGCCAAGACTTGGAAGCAACCTAGGTGCCCATCAAGGGACGAATGGATAAAGAAGATGTGGTATATATACACAATGGAATACTACTCAGCGGTAAGAAATGTTGAAATCTGGCCATTTGTGACAACATGGATGGACCTTGAGGGCATTACGCTGAGTGAAATAAGTCAGAGGGAGAAAGTCAAATACTGTATCATCTCACTCAGAAGCAGAGGATAAAAACAATGACAAACAAACACATAGAAACAGAGACTGGCTTGGTGGTTACCAGAAGGGAAGTGGGGAGGGAGGAGGGTGAAAGGGGTGATTAGACACATGTATATGGTGATGGATGGTAACGAATCTTTGGGTGGTGAACATGATGTAATCTACACAGAAACCGAAATATGTAACAATGTACACCTGAAATTTATATAATGTTATAAACCAGTGTTACCAAAATCAAAATAAAATAAAAAATAAAGGAAACACATGCACACACACAAAGAAATACAACTGATTTTTGTAAGTTGATTTTCTACCCTGAACTTTTACTGTAGTTGTTGAATATTTCTAATAGTTTTCCAATGGATTCTTTACTGTTTTCTGTACATAGAATCATGTCATCTGCAAAGAGCAAGAGTTTCACTTCTTCCTTGACAGTTTGGATACCTTTTATTTCATTTTCTTGCCTAATTGTTCTGGCCAAAACCTACAGTACTATGTTGAATAATAGTGGTGAGAGTGGGCACCCTTGTGTTGTTCCTGTTCTCAGAGGGATGGCATTCAATTTTTCACCACTGAGTATGACGTTGGCTGTTGGTTTGTCATATATGGCCTTTATTATGTTGAGGTACTTTCCTTCTATACCAATTTTATCGAGGTTTTTATCATAAATGGGTGTTGGATATTGTCAAATTCTTTCTCTGCATCTATTGAGATGATCATGTGATTTTTATTCCTCTTTTTGTTAATGTGGTGCATCACATTGATGGACTTGCAGGTTCTGAACCATCCCTGCATCCCTGGTATAAATCTCACTTGATCATGGTGTATGATCCTTTTAATGTATTGCTGTATTCAGTTTGCCAATATTTTGTTGAGGACTTTTGCATCTATGTTCATCAGTGATATTGACCTGTAATTTTCCTTCCTTGTGTTGTCCTTGTCTGGCTTTCAGATCAGGGTGATGTTGGCCTCATAGAGTGAGTTAGGAAGGGTTCCACCTTCTTCAATCTTTTGGAATAATTTGAGAAGGATAGGTGTTGAATCTTCCTTGAATGTTTGGTAGAATTATCCAGAGAAGCCATCTGGTCCTGGACTTTTATTTTGGGGGAGGTTTTTGATTGCTGTTTCAATCTCTTTACTTGTGATTTGTCTATTCAGATTCTTTATTTCTTCTTGATTTAGTTTTGGGAGATTGTATGATACTAAGAATTTATCCATTTCTTCTAGATTGTCCAATTTCTTGGAGTATAGTTCTTCATAGTATTCTCTTATAATCCTTTGTATTTATGAGGTATCTATTGTAATTTCTCCTCTTTAATTTCTGATTTTATTTATTTGAAACTTCTCTCTCTTTTTCTTAGTGAGTCTGACTAAGGGTGTGTCAGTTTTTGTTTATCTTCTCAAAGAACCAGCCCTTAGTTTCATTGATCCTTTCTATTCTTTTTCTTTTGGGGGGAGGTTCTATTTCATTTATTTCTGCTCTAATTTTTATTATTTCCCTGCTTCTACTGACTTTTAGCTTTGTTTGCTCTTCTTTTTCTAGTTCTGTTAGGTGTAGTTTAAGATTACTTACTTGAGATTTTTCTTGTTTGTTAAGACTGGCTTGTTTTGCTACTAGTTTCCCTCTTATGACTGCTTTTGCTGCATCCCATTTGAATTGGTAGGGTATATTTTCATTTTCACTTGTCTCCAGATATTTTTTTATTTCTCCTTTAATTTCTTCATTGATCCATTGGTTGTTCAGTAGTATGTTGTTTAGTCTCCACATATTTCTTACTTTCCCACCTTTTTTCTTGTAGTTGATTTCTAGTTTCATAGCATTGTGGTCAAAAAAGATGCTTGATATGATTTCAGTCTTATATTTATTGAGGCTTGGCTTGTTTCCTAAAATATGGTCTATGTTTGAGAATGTTCCATCTGCACTTGAGAAGAATGTGTATTCTGATGTTTTTGGATGGAGTATTCTATATATTTCTATTAAGTCCATCTGGTCTAGTTTTTCCTCTATTTCCACTACTTCCTTGTTGACTTTCTGTCTGGAAGATCTATCCATTGATGTAAGTGGGGTGTTGAGGTCCCCTACTATTATTGTGTTGCTGTTATTTTCTCCTTTTAGGTCTGTTAATGGTTACTTTATGTACTTTGGTGCTCCTGTGTTAGGTGCATATATATTTATAAGTGTTATATCCTCTTGGTGGAGTGTCCCTTTTATCATTATATACTGCTCCTGTTTGTCTCTCTTTGTCTTTTTTTAATCTTGAAGTCTACTTTGTCTGATACAAGTGTGGCAGCACCTGCTTTCTTTTGTTTGCTATTAGCTTGGAGTATCATCTTCCATCCCTTTGCTCTGAGCCTGTGTTTGTCTTTAGAGCTGAAATGTGTTTCCTGGAGGCAGCATATTGTTTGGTCTTGTTTTTTAATCCATCCAACCATTCTGTGTCTTTTGATTGGAGAATTCAAATCATTTACATTTAGAGTGATTACTGATATATGAGAGCTCACTACTGTCATTTTACCAATTGTTTTCCAGCTGTTCTGTATTTCCCTTGTTTCTCGTCCCATTTATTTCCAACTGCCAGTTCAGTTTGGTGATTCTTTATGCTGGTTTTCTCAGTCTTCTCTTTATTTATCATTTGTGTCTCTGTTCTGATTTTTTGTTTAGTGGTTACCATGAGGTTTGTATGAAAGGTCTCATAGATGAGATAGTCCATTTTCTGGTGACCTCTTATTTCCTTAGTCTAAGCATTTTCCATCCTTTCCCTCTTCTCCATCTAAATTATTATCGTCACAACTTATTCTGTTTTGTGTTGTGAGTTTGTGATTGAGATGAAGTGATTATAGTTATTTTGGATGCTTTCCTTCCCTTTATTGTTAATGTTTACTTAAGTGTTTGCTAACCTGCTCTGATAGAGAGCTGAAATTTCTGATTTTGTCTGTCTATTTAACTCCTTGCTGAAGGCTTTATAAACTCTTTCTTTTTTTTTCAGGTATGAGGGCCTTCTTGAGCATTACTTGTGTGTGTGTGTGGGGGGGTGTCTTGTGGTGATGAACTCATTCAGCTGTGTTTATCTGGGAAAGTTTTTAATTCTCCATCCTATCTAAAGGATAGTTTCACTGGATAGAGTATTCTTGGCTGAAAGTTTTGTCTTTCATAATTTTGAATATATCATTCCATTCTCTCCTAGCCTGTAAGGATTCTGCTGAGAAATCCGCTGAAAGCCTGATAAGGGTTCCTTTGTAGGTTATTTCATTCTGCCTTGTGACCCTTAATATTTTTTCTTTGTCATTGACTTTTACCAGTTTTACTAATATATGCCTTGAAGAAGATTTTTTTACATTGATGTAATTAGGAGTTCTATTAGCTTCATTTATATGTAATTCCACCTCCTTCCCCAGGTTTGGGAAGTTCTCAGCTATTATTTCTTTGAACAAGCTCTCTGCCCCTTTGTTCCTCTCTTCTCTCTCTGAAATACCTATAACACGTATGTTGCATTTACTAGTTGAGCCTGATATTTCTCAGAGAATTTCATTTCTTCATTTATTTTTATTCTTAGTTCTCTCTTCCATCTGCAGCATTTCTATATTTCTGTCCTCTAAATTACTAATTCTGTCCTCCATAATATCAGCTCTGTTTTTTAAGGATTCCAGATTTTTCTCTCACATTCATTGTGTTCTTCATCTCCAACCTGTCTTATTTTTTTTAATAGTTTCAATCTCTTTTGTGATGCATTCCCTCTGTTCATTAATTTCTGAGTTCATTGAACTATCTTTCTTAGTTTTCTTGTAACTCTTTGAGTTTCTTTATGGTATCCATTTTGAATTCTCTGTCATTTACATTGTAAATTTCTGTGATTTCAGGATTGATTTCTGGGTACTTGTCATTTTCCTTCTGTTCTGGAGTATTAATGTCATTCTTCATGCTATTTGATGGGGTGGACTTTTGCCATTGCATAATGGTAGTATCTGGTGGCAGATTCCACCTGTCACCATCTAGGGGGGCAGGAGCTGTGTTCTGAACCTGCCATGATCCCTGGCAGTTGTGCCTGTCTGTTGGAAGCTGTGCCAAAAGGGCCTGTCTGCATTTGCCTGCTGGCTTCCAGTGCTTTTGCACATTTAGGTGCATGCATTCTGCCAGAGTTTCCCTATTCTGGCCAACTGGTAGAGCTGGTGCACCAGGCAGGAGAGGGGAAGGGACCCTTTCTTTTGCATGTTCAGCTCCTGTGCGTTCCTGCTCTACACTCACTGTCTGCCAACCTGGGTTGCTCGGCTTGGTGGGAACACCCCCATGGTTATTTAGCTGCCTCAGCATTGTGTCTTCTTGTGGGATGGGAGGCAAGTATGAGAGTGAAAGCATTCCTGTGGAGTGCTGCCTTGTCCCCCTTCTCCTCTCAGAGTCACATGTAGGCTGTCTTGTAAAGTCCCATGCCCTAGATCACTGCCACTGGAGAGGGAGAGGAGATCCACTTACCTCCTTCCACCACCTCCCAGTGGGATCTAGCACCCCACCTTCAGATATATGGCTGTGTGGATCTCTCAGATGTCTGTTGTGTTGTTTGAACGTCCTCTGTTGGTTTATGAATGTCCTTTTCATTGTATCTTAGAGGGGAGAGACTAAGGGAAGAGCTCACTCCACCATAATGCTGGCATCACTCCTTGGTGGTTGATTTTTTTGATAAATAGTATTTTTTACATTTTCAGTTTCTGATTGTTCACTGCTAACATTCAGAAATACAATTTTGATTTTTGCATTGATCTTATATTCTACCTCTCTAAATTTTCTTTTTTCCTCTAGTAAAGTGTGGTCTATGAGATTTTTTACAAAGATGACCATGTTGTCTTCAAATAAAGACAATTGTGCTGCTTTCTTACTGGTCAGGATGGCTTTTATTTAGCTATTCTTGCCTTAATGTCTAGAATCTTTCACAAAATGAAAAGAAGTTGAGGGAGTCGTCATCCTATCTCATTCCTGATCTTAAGGGGAAAGTATTTAGTTTTCATCAGTAAGAATATGTTAGCTGTAGGATTTTCATAGATGCCCTTTATCAGGTTAAGGATGTTTCCTTCTATTCCTAGTGTTGCTGAGAATTTTTATCAGGCATGGATGTTGAATTTTGTCAAATGTGGTCTCTTTTTTTGTCAATCTTGTCAACTGATTGAGAATGTTATATGGATTTTAGTTTTTAGTTTTTTTAATATGGTAAATTACATTTATTTTTAAATGTTAAACTAACTTTCTGTTTCTAGGATTAAACTCCACTTGGATTTAATTTGTTAAAATTTTGCTTAGTGTTTTTGCATCCAAGTTCATGAGGAGTTTTGGTCTGAATTCTTTTTGTGTAAAATTTCTGAAGATTTCGTATCAGGGTATTGCTAACTTAGCATAAAATGTTGAGAAGTATTCCTTCTTCAATTGGCTTGAATGGTTTGTGTACAATTGGCATAAACTCTTCCTTAAATATTGAGTAGAATTCACCAGTAAAGCCATCTGGACCTAAAGTTTTCCTTTCTAGGAAGATTTTTAACTTTAAATTTTATTTCTTTAATAGATATGGGGCTGTTCTTATTATCTGTTTTTTTCTTGAGTGAGTTTGATTGCTTGTGTCTTTCAAGGTATTTGTGCATTTCATCTAAGTTTCCAAATTTATTGGTGTAAAGCTTTTTATAATATTTCCCTATTATGCTTTAATAACTAAAAATTCTGTAGTGATGTCAACTCATTCATTCCTCGTATTAGAATTTTGTGCCTTCTGTATTTTTTTTCATGGTCTAACTGGCTAGAGCTTTATCAATTTTATTGAGCTTCTCAAACAATGAACTCTGGGTTTCATTGATTTTTCCCTATTGTTTTTCTGTCTTCTGGTTCAATAATTTCTGTTCTGATCTTTATTAATTTCTTCTGCCTACTTTGAGTTTACATTACTGTTCTTTTTCAAATGTTTTAAGGTTGAAGTCATCAGTTTAAGACCCATCATTTTCTGGGGACTCCAAGTAAATGAATATTAGGGAGTGACGTCACCAAAATGACAGAATGTGAGATCCCAGCTGCTGTTCCTCTACAAAAATCAACAACTAGACTGTCATTTATGAACAAAAATAGCTCTGGAACTTTGGCAATACAGTGGAACAAAAAATTTGAGAATAACCACACAAAAAGGGAAGGAAGAACAGCCTCACTTTGCATATATTATCCCAACCCCCAGGCTGAAACTGCTCAGTGCGAAGAGGGAACTCCCTGGGTCAGAAGAGTTCCTCTTGCCGGGAAAAGGAGAGTGGGTTGGGCAATCAGCTTCCCCAGCCTTTTGGGGGCAATGCACAAAGGACTACTTTGGATTAACCTCACCCAGAGGCCAGCAGAGCTGAGACAAATAGAGACAGCTTGGACCAAGGAAGAGGGCAGGGACAGACAGTACAGCCATGTGCTGGGAGTGACTGTAGTTCCCAGTGGGCTGCTCTGCAGAGTATCCCAGCAGCTTTTGCCACTGAAGAAACCAAAGACCAGCAGAGCCTCTGCGGTACCCCTGAAGATTTCACCACTGACGTTTTCTTGCTACTGGTTTTATGTTCACAGATGCCAGCTGCCTGAATATCTCCCCATTTCCTCTTCCCTAACCCCTATCCTCCACTGGAACTCAGGATTCACATTAGCAACCAGCCCTGACCTCTGCAGGTGCACAAGTGCAAGACACCAGCTTAGACTCCTGCAGCTGACCACCACTGCTGTATGCATACTCTGCACTAGCCCTCCAGCTGTGCACCCGAATACAATTAGCCTGATTCCCATGATAGGCTTCCATTACCATGTGTGTACCTGTTGTGAGACCCTGCAGCCATAGGAGTGCACGCTGATACCCAGGGCCCCAGAGCTGTTTAAGGGCCCAGATCCAGCCTTATCTCCTGTCATTAGCATGCACCATTGGGCTCACCTGCAGCTAGCCCATCGATCTGTGAACTTTCATGCTCCTGATATGACTCCCATTACAGGCCTTCACTGCCTTACTCTGTGCCAGTAGGGGCACCCTGCCACCCTGGGAGTGCACTGACAGCCAGGGCCCCCACAGCTGTTGTGCCCCTGCAGTTGACCACAGCCCTTGCTTCCGGCCCTGGCCCTCATCACCACGTGTGTGTCTGAAATCAGTCTCTGTAACTACACAGCCACCTGCCGCCAGCCCTGCAGGTTTGTGTGTGCACAACACCACTCAGGTCACCACTGCTGCTTGCCCTGATCCCTAGCTGATGGACATGGAGGTGCTCCTGAGGACCCCAACAGACCTTTCAGCCACTAAAGACCCCCCTGTAATGCTCACTGAAGATGGTGCAGTTGTTGATGTTGTGGACCCCAGCAGCCTGAGCCCTCAAGACATCACATACCCTGGATCCAGAACTACCACATGCTCCTACACTTAGCGTCCTGCAACAGTAGACCCAGGGTCACAGCATGCTCTAGTGTACCCCCACCTGCAGATGAAGGTATTTCATTTCTGAAGTCAGTCCTTACAAACTGGAAGAGGTGACTGCTTCTTCAAAGGTGCAGACACCTACACAAGGCTACAGGGGTTGCAAAAAATCAGGAAAACATAGCACCACCAAAGAAACAGAGTAAAACTTCAGTAATTGACCTCTTCAAAATACAGATACATCAATGACCTGACAAAAAATTCAAAATAATTGTTCTGAAGATGCTCCAAGCAACACAGATAAACGATTTAACAAAATCAGGAAAACAATACAAGAACAAAATGAAGAGTTCAACAAAGAGATAAGAACAGCAAAAGGAACCAAAATGAAATTTTGGAGCTGAAGAATACAATGACTGAACCAAAGAATTTAATAGATGGCTTCAACAGGAGACTGGCCCAAGTAGAAGGAAAAATCAGTGAAACTTGAAGATAAATCTTTTGAAATCATTCAGTCAGAGAAGCAAAAAGAAATAGAATAAAAACGAATGGAGAAAGCCTAGGGATGTATGAGATACTATTAAAATAAACAATCTATGTTCTTAGAGTGCCCAGAAGACTAAGAAAGAGAGAGAAAGGGGTAGAAAGCTTATTTAAAGAAATAATGCCTGAGAATTTTCCAAAACTAGGGAGAGATTTGGAATCCTAGTTCATGAAACTCATAGATCCACAAACACATTCAACTCAAACAGATCTCCTCCAAGACATATTATAATAAAACTGACGAAAATCAAAGACAAAGAATCTTGAAAGCAGCAAGAGAAAAGAAGCATGTCATGAGAATTCTCGTAAGTCTATCAATGGATTTCTCAGAAGAAACCTTAAAGGCCAGGAGAGCGGGATGATATATTAAAAGTGCTGAAAGAAAAAAGCTATCAACCAAGAATGCTATATCTGGCAGCGTTAACCTTCAGAAATGAAGGAGAGAGAAACACTTTCCAGATAAATAAAAGCTGAAGAAGTTCATCACCACTAGACCTGACTTATAAGAAATCCTGAAAGTTCTTCAAACTGAGATTAAAGAATGCTCGTTAGTAATATGAAAACATACAAAAACTAAAACACACTGGTAAGGCAAGTGTATAGTAAAATTCACAATATTCTAATATCGAAAGATATTGGTGTGTTAACCATTTAACTCTAGTATAAAAGTTAAAGGACAGAAGTATTAAAAATGGCTGTAGCTAGGGGGCTGGCCCTGTGGCAGAGTGATTAAGTTTGGTGTACTCTGCTTCAATGGCCCAGGTTTGTGGGTTCAGGTTCCAGGTGTGGATTGACACTACTTGTCAGTGATGCTGTGGTGGCAACCCACATATAAAGTGGAGAAAGATTGGCACAGATGTTAGTGCAGGGCTAATCTTCCTCAGCAAAAAAAAAAAAAAAAAAAAAAGCAAGCTATAGCTATGATAATTTTTTAATGGACACACAATATAAAAAGATGTAAATTGTAATATCAAAAACATAAAGTGGGTAGGGAGGAGTAAATGGGTAGACTCTTCGTATGCAACTGAAGTTAAATTATAATCAGCTTAAAATATACTATTGTATTTGTAAGATGATTCATGTAGGCCTCAGGGTAACTATATTACAAAGCTATAGGATTCAAAACAGTATGATGCTGGCATAAAAACAGATACATAGACCAATGGAACACAGTGATGAACAAAGAAGTAAGCCCATTCTTATAGGGTCAACTAATATTTGACAAGGGACTTCCTGTGAATTACGAGGTTGTCCATTCTGGTTGGTGGGAGCAGGCACTATTCCCAGCATGAGCGTAATGTCAGATACTCTTTCCTCTAATCCTTTTGAGTGGTTTTCTCTAGCTTTGGCTGGTTTCCTCCCATGCATGTGCTGATCAGGACTCTGTTGAATACTCAAGATGAACTTCTGCAGGTCTCTGGAGTTCTCTTTCTGTGCAGCTTTCTGCTTTCCTGTACTCTGTCCTGCAAACTCTAGCTGTTTTGGTCTCCCCAGACTCTTGGTTCCATTTCCTCCACTCAGGGAATTTTCTAGACTCCACCTGAGATGCTCCTCCCTGACCCATGGCCTGGAGTCATTCGCATCAGTAAGTTGAGGCAATTGTAGAGCTTACCTTTTTGTCACCAATCGTTCAGGGATTACTCTTCTTTGTAACCCAATGTCCAACACCTTGAAGATCACTTTTTCATGTATTTTGTCCTGTTTTAGGTGACTATGAAGAAAAATAGAGCAAGGCAGGGAATAGAGATCAGTGTGGTATACAGCATAGACTTGGATAGGTGGCTCAGGACCCTCTATGAGTGATTAATTTGAAGAAACACTGAAGGCATTGAAGGAGTGAGCCATGAGGCTATCTTGGAGAAGAATAGTTGAGGCAGACAGATCAGCAAATTTAAGGACAGTGATGGGAACATAAATGGCTTGCCAAAGAACACTGTGGAGGTCAGTGTGGTTTGAGAAGATGAGACTGGAGAGAGAGCCAGGTGCTCAAATAACATGAAGCTCATAGGAAAGAAGGACCTTGGATCTCATTCTAAGTGTGATGAGAAGCTATTGTAGGATTTTTAGCAAGGAGGTATGTTTAAAAGTAAGAGATTTAACATTTTAAAGGATAACATTCGCTGCTGTGTAGAAAATTGATTGTAAGAAGGCAAGAGTGGAATCCAGTTTGGACAAGGGTAGTAGTGTTGGAGGTGGTAATAAATTATTCAATTTTAGAATATTTTAAAGGAGCTACTGATACGATTTGATGGATTCAATGTGGGATAAGAGAAAAAGAAAGGAGTAAAGATGTATTCCCAAGTTTTTGGCCTAAATATTGGTCTCATTTACTAATGTGGGTAACAATGGAGAGAAGAGGTTTGGTGAGGAGAATTAAATTATGTTAAGTTTGAGGTGCCAATGGAAATGTCAGGTAGGCAGTTGGATGTTGAAATCTGGAGTTCCTAGAAGATATTCTAGAGTCATCAGCATACATATGGTTTTGTATGGGAATCACTAGCACATGTGAGGCTTAAAGAAGTCCAAGGACTGGTTCATTTTAACCTTTGGAGGCTGGAGAATTGAGACTGAATCAGCAAGAAACCAAGAGTGAGCAGCCAGTGAGGTGGGACAAAAACCAGGAAAGTGTAGCATCCTGGAAGCTAAGCGTAGAAAGTGTTTCAAGAAATAGTGAGGGATCAACACCATCAAATGTTACTGAGAGACTGAAAAAGATAAGCACTGAAAATTGACATTGGATTATTCAATGTACAGGTCTTCAGTGGTTGTTCATTTTTTATTATCCCACAAAGCCTCAAATAGTGGGGGCGTTCCATTTATTAAATTAATTCAGGTGAGCATTCAGATTCATGAAGTACACACACTCTTTACTCATGAGTCTGGATGAAAATTTTGCTTTTCTTATTTGTCTGTATTTAAGTCAAGAGATAGCCCGTGTTTCCCATTTTTCACTCACTAGGCTGTTGAACCTCAGTATGGGACCCAGTGCCCTACCATCTGAGATGTTCCCAGGTCTGCCTAGTGGAGTTCCTGCTAGCAATGTGAGCAGAAGCCTCATGGTGGATGGGCTCACCTTGTGCCCAGAGAAGAGTTATGGTCTCTTGACCAGGACCTAAGTAAGAAGCCAGTGTTTGTTTCTGTGTTTGCTTCTGTTTATTTTTGAATATTATCATACAATATATGTATGATATCCCAAAGATTCTGGGACTCTACGAGAACCCAAAGGTATAGCTTGGTAAAGAACGCACTCTACTTTTCACTCCATTAAAAATAATTCACTCCATCTGTGATTAAAAACAGTAAGAACAAAATTTCAAAATAAAATAATTGACTACAAAACCTAGTATCCTGTTTGTGTTTTATACCTTAGGTTATTTTTTATTTAAACACTGCAAAGGGATTTCAAAAAGAAATGTCTATTAAGAAGCTCATGAATTTACTCAATATTTTATGTGCATGATTCAACATGTTGGTTTAATTTTAACCTTACAAATGCAGTTGCCTCATTTAAGCTACTACATTCTTTGTGTCTGGGTTGGCTCGACTCTACACAACACGTCTCTTGTTTACTTAATTATCTAGAAGCAATTTAGGGAGGTTTAAATACTCCATGAGTAATACAGTTCCTAAATGAAGGAAACACTATTTATCAGACACAGTGGTAGCCTTGAAGAAAAAGTACCGTGAGAGTTTTCAAGGGTCAGAACGAGAGTGGAAGTGGATGCTGGGTATAAATGTGCTCTCTGACCCAGCGACAAGGGTCCTGCCAATGACGCTCTTCACCCATGAGAGGAGCTCTTCCACAGAGGTGCAGAGAGCTAACAGGCCCACTTGATTGTCCTTCCTCCCAAACTTACAGAGGAAATCCTCCAATTATCTGACAGAAAGTGAGTAAAAGAAGAAAATAAGAAAAAACCTGTTGCTTTTCAGCCACATAATTTCATATTTTTGAAGTCAATAGTTCTGAAGTGTGATATGAGCCAGCACTTTAAAGGATAGCTACGTAGCATCCCTCAGACAAAAGTGAAGGCAGTCATTTGAATCAGAACCTCTCCCCTACTTTGTTGGTACACTGAGTTGTAGTATTTTTTTTATGGTACCCTCTGTGATGGTTAATCTTATACAGCAATGTGACTGGCCACAGCGTGCCCAGATTGAGTATTGCTTCTGGGTGTGTCTGTGATGATGTTTCCGGCTGAGATTAGCATTTGAATCCATGGACTCAGTAAAGTAGATGGTCCTCCCCAGTGTGGGTGAGCATCATCCGGTCCGTTGAGGGCCTGAATAGAACAATAGGCAGAGGAAGCGGGTGCTCACCCCTTTTTACTTCACTGTTGAGCTGGCACATCATCTCACCTCATCTTTTCCTGTCCTCGGACTGGGATTTACCTCATTGGCTTCCCCGATTCTCAGGCCTTCGGACTCAAACTGAATTATGCCACCAAATTTCTTTGTCTCCAGCTTGCAGACAGCAGATCGTGGGACTTCTCAGCCTCCATAATTGTGTGAGCCAATTCCTCCTAATAAATCTCTCTCTCTGTCTCTCAACATATATATATATCCTACTGCCTTGATTTCTCTGGAGAACTCTGACTAATACACCCTCCAAGATGGCTAGTACTGATATGGATAGCTGAGTTCTTTCATTAAGGAGAAAGAGCTTCCTCTAATGAAGGTTTTTGTCTGGATACGGCAGATTATGCAGCAGAAGCCCAAACCTCAGCATCTCAGAGATTTAACAGGACAAAGTTCTGTTTCTTGCTTATACTACAGGGTTGGCAGGGGGTCTTTTTCTCTCTGCCCACTGTAGTTGTTGAAGCTCATGGATCTGCTTCCAGGATCATGTGGCAAGGAAAAGGGAACTCAGTGAATCATACATTGACTCTTAATTCTGCCACCCGGAAGTCACACATCACTTGCACTCACATTTTATTGGGCCAAGTGAGTATGATGGTGGAACTCTTCAGGCTGGAGTAGAGAGCAACAAAACCACATTGTTAAACCAAATGATGGTTCTCTGGGTTCATGGTTGGGTTACTGGGCCGTGGTTAGAAACACAGCTGCCGATATCTGGGGCTATAACAGCTCCAGATTTAATGATCCAAGGCCAGGAACGCAGCTCAGGAAAGCATTCTACATAAGGAGAACCCAGAGTGAGACTTAGCTGGGATAAGTTCAGAGTTCTGAGCTGTAACAAAATAGATGAAAGAGGCACATAGCAGAGCCTCCTACAGTATCTAGAATGGGTAGCTAGAAGCTTTCCATGCTCTTCTCCACTTCCATCTGATATTTATTCAAATGTTAATTCCAATGGACACAGAATGTCTAATTCTTCATAGTCTCCTCATATTTAAGTTCAATTTCTCACCTCAAAGAACTTCAAACGAAGTAGATTCTGAAATTTTCAAATTATTTCATCAAATTGTAAAATTGGACATTTTATTTGAGTATATGCTTTATTTCCACCAGAAATTATATATGAAAACTGTTATACAAGCATCTATTAATGTTCCCATAATAAATTTGCTGTGGTTATTGTTCTAGAGATGGAGCGATGAATACTTAATGAGAAGTTCCTCTCTACTCGACATTTGCTATGCATTATATTGACTATCACATCAAGCCTTTGAATTCATCATGAAGAATTTGATGCTCAGAGACTGTTTACCAACTGCTTACCATATTCTCGGTCCTGTGCCTTACATCTTTTACATGGATTATCTCATTTACTTCTCACAACCTTAGATAGCTAGATAATTATTCACAGGTGAGGAAATAAAGACACAAAAAGATTAGATAATTTTGCTAAAGGTCACAAAGTTAAAATATAGAGGAGTGGATTTTTGGATTGTCTGTCTGTTTGGCACACTCTATTTCATTACACTAAGCTGCCTTGTTTATTGGGGAAATATTCTAAACTAACAATAATTGTTAAAAATCTAGTTTATTCCATCACATGCTCTCAATTAAGATTTCAGTGAAGTTGAATTCCTACAACTATATCCATAATTTACCTGCTCCTTACTTATTTTCCTGCCCAAATTGCCACTTGGATGTTCTGCCCTATATCAGCAAGAATTAATTTATAACAGAAAACTCTACCACCTGTAGTTCAAGCATGAATCTTCATTTCAAGCATGAATATTTATTGCTTTCTTAACGAGAAGTCAGGGATAGGAGATTTCAGTGTTGATTCATCAAAATCCTGGGTTGGCGTTTTGTAATTCTGCAAGACTTCTTAATGCTGCCACCTAGAAAGGGAGGCTGAGAAAAGAAGGATCTGACTTTTCCCAAATTTGTTGTGGGTGGTGAAGAACGGAGAGGAGTTAGGGAACCATCATTGGCTGGCTTAACCAACTGTGGCTGCCACTTGCCTCCTAGCCAATGAGAAATGATTAAAAATTAGTGTATTTGTTCAGCCCTGGAATTCACTCCATTACCCAGTTTCACAACTATCCTTCAACCCAAAATTCAAAACATATCATCCAGTTTACCAACAAGTCCTTCCGGCTTTAATATTTTCTTTAGGTTCCTGTTTTAAGGTGCCATGAGATTAACTTTTCCTTTCAGTACAAAGAGCCTTCCAATTTTGAACCCTTCCACCTTCAAATTCCACCCTCACTCCATCCCCACCACCATATTCGAAATAGTGGTGTCACTTCCTATCAATTCTACCTCAAAATTATATGGCAGCATGTCCATTTCTCTCCCTCTTACCGTGGTTATTTCCAGACATCATTTCTCGTGCTGACCACTGCAATAGCATCTATGTTGATTTCCTCTCTTCCATTCTGGGTTCCCTATAGTACATTCTTTGCAGAATAGTTAAAAGAGATTAAAAAATGCAAGTCAGATTATGTTGCTCCTGGCTTAAAACTCTTAATGACCTTCCCACTGTGCAACTCTCAAATTCCGTGACATGGACCACATCCCACTAGCCTGAGAGCGTCTTGAGGAGAGGGACGTAACTGTTTCGTTCACATCCTACATTCAGCAAATAGGGCAGTGCCTATTGTACATGCATGCGTGTGTGTGCAAGTGTGTGTGTTAGATGAAAGATGAGTGATACAATTGTCAGTTACTATTATCATCGTATATAGAAGATTTATAGTAGGAATTCTTTGAACAAGTTTTTTCCTTTTACAGAAAAGACATTCCAGAGGCCCCTTTGTGATACCATTTGGATAATGGGATCATATAGTCAATGAGGTGAAATAGGATTGACTGACTTAAGCCACATTAACACCGAGATAATGTATATGAAAACTAACGTATATGTAACTAATAGGCTACTTTCAATTCTGTTATTTTACAAGATCTTCCTATTTTGTGTGTATGTGTGTGTGAGGGAGATTAGTCCTGAGCTAACATCTGCTGCCCATCCTCCTCTTTTTGCTGAGGAAGACTGGCCCTGAGCTAACATCCATGCCCATCTTCCTCTACTTTATATGTGGGATGCCTACCACAGCATGGCTTGCTAAGCTATGCCATGTGTGTACCCGGGATCTGAACTGGCGAACCTGGGGCCGCCAAAGCGGAGCTTGCGAACTTAACCACTGCGCCACTGGGCCGGACCCAGATCTTCCTACTTTAAGCATCAAAATTTTGTCTAAAAACATTCATTGGATCCGCCATTTTATCATTTCATAAGGATACTTCAAAGCTATTCTTTTAACATTTGACTATACAAGGCTAATAAAATAACTCATTGGGTAGAAAGAAACCTTTAATATGAACTAATATGACTAGCTTACTAAACAGTTTAACCTAAGCAGAAACACATATTGACTATCTACAAGTAATATAAAAATTTAACAGCAATGTTTTCTGTATTAGTCTCCATTTCTTCTCACTAGATTATTAGTGAGAATCTTAGTCAGAAGTAATTAATGCCACTTTCTTGTTCTTGACCCTGGATGATGATTTTCTTCCTTTGACATCTCTCTGTTCATCTTTTGTGCCTCCCTCTGAGCTGTATCGCAAGCGAAGCCCGAACAGTTCACATGGATGGTAATTTACCTCCAAATTAATACACTAATTAAAGATGATCCCTTGTCTCTCCATCCTTCCTCCAAAGTCAGTCATTTAAAACGAAGTGTCTTAATTAACCTTGAACTTGACTGTTATGGTTCTGCTGTTTCTGTTCATGTTTGGGACTTCACAGATCCAGGCAAAAGAATCCTTCTGATTGCAATTGCCTGTTACATAACACCTGCAAGCAATCTTGCTTTCCTTTTAGAATCTGCCCAGAAAGAGAGGTTTTATGGAGACCAACATTCATTTCTCAGGCTACCCGGAAGAAGCTCTCCAATATTTCTCAGAAGCCCCTCATCCTACTTTATTTCACCTATTGCATGACAAAATTCATGCTCTATACCCCACCCCTGCTCCTGGTGATAGTAACAATAATTAAAAACTATTTGCTTGTTGTTCACTGGGATCTACTATTTAATTTTTTATGCTCTATTGTGTAATAACAAAAGTGTCCTCTAAAATGCAAAGCTATTCAATGTAAAATATTGTATGTTTAAGCATCACTATTTCCTTTGACTTTATTTTTCCATTTTTGTGATGATTCCACTTGTTATATAGCAACCCCTATTCTCTCCACCATAGTTGTTTTTATGGATTATAGCAAATGACCCTTATTTAAAGTTTTATGTGCCGAGGATAATGCTTGTAAAGTGCAAAAGATAAGTTGTATTTTAATTCCTTACTTGTATGAAATGAGAAATTACTCAGTTGCATTAATATCTATACTATTTTATAAAATTAAAATGCACTTAGTTAAAAATATTTTTTAAATGTACCTTATGTACTAGTGATATAAAGACCACATTAATTGATTGAATTTTGAAGAATTCTATGTGGAATAATTTGTCAATTTTTGCCTTGGTAATATTTCCTTACTAAAGTCCTAAGTCACTTGGTTCCGTATTACTCAATCAAAAATGAATGAATGACAACAGATTCACCTTATCTCATGGCCCATGTTTCCCCTGAACACTCTACAACACACAGCTTCTGGACCTGGTCAGGCAAAATGGAGGGTCACATGCAACGAGTATGTAACTGCCAGAGAGAATTGTCATATTCCTCTTGACTATGAAAACATCCACTTAATGCTTCAACCACTCACAAAAAAAATGCAAGAACCATGGCTTCCTACTGAACGAGTTTCTCTTCATTTCCTGTCTGTCAAGATATTTGGCAACATTTGAAAATCAAGTCTACAAGAATTTTCTTTTTGGAAAAAAGAGAAGTCATCTGATTTTGTGGCTGTAATGGTTTCTGGCAAGTAAATATATAACAATCTTAAAGTTCCAGCACATTAGCAAATGGCAAGTACTTACTCTGTGCTGCATTAGATCAGTGGCTCTCCAACAGGAGCAAAATTACCCCTTGGGAACACCTGGCGAAGCCTGGAGCCATTTTCAGTTGTCACACAGCCCGTAGGGAGGAAGGGGTGCTACTGGCGTCCAGCAGGTAAAGGCTGGCATCCTGCTGAACATCCTTCCGCCCCAGGAAAGACTCCACAACAAAGCATTAGCCCACCGAAACGTCAATAATGAGAAAACCTGTATTAGATTGAACTAAATCGACCATTTTACATCATCAGAATGTGAGATTTCTGTGGAAAAAGTTAATTCTAAGAGTAAACCTTTTCTTTTTCAGAGATATCTAACGTTTTGATTGTCAAAATCCAAATGAAAAGCTACTCAGAGTGACCAACTCTGATAAACAGGACATAATTTGGTGGTGGTGACGAGTCCGGGGGGGTTTCGTGACTCTGGGGCAGAGCACAGAGCACCCCTATGAGCCGCCTTTGAAGAAGGAAAAAACGGTCTCTCAAGCAGAAAGTGTGTAGCTCATTAGCTACCTCACTGGACTCTGTTCTTTACAAGAGAAACTTCTTCTGGGGTTGGGAATGGCGGGGTGCGGGGTGGGAAAGCTCAAGGGATGGGGGGTAGGGCAGTGTGCAAGTGTGAGGAATACAAATCTTTGAGGTGACTAAATTAAAAACATGCTATGAAGCCATAAGCTCACTCCCGAATCTGTGGCCTGGGGTCAGAATCCCTGCAGGAGAGCCGTTCCCTCAATGCCTGTGCTTGTTAACATCGTCTGTAAGGAGCAGCCCAGGGCGAAGTCGGCTCTGAGCAGGACTCTGCGAGCCCACATCAAAAATGACAGCAGGCGGCCAGTGTGACGAGGCCTCGCGGGGAGGTTCACCCCGTGGGAGGATTCTGTCCTGGCACACCCCGGGAGAGTGGCAAGGACAGATGTAAATGTTCTGTTTCATTGAAAATCACTTTGGATTATACAAAGCCTATTCCTTTTCACTCGAAAAGCTACCGATTTCTGCATTTATTTGTGTAAGCGATGGAGATTTTCGAGGGACCACAGAACAACCCAGTGACTGTTCCTGGGCATGTTTTCTGCACGCAGCTTAGAGTATGCGATTTAGCAGAGCTCCATGCCCAGTCTGCGGATAACACAGCATCCTTCTTCATTTCTCTTATGACGCGTGCTTCACAACTGTGGAAAAAGAAGAGAAAGAATGCCATCATTACCCTATGTGAATTAAACGTGGTTTTAACCAATGCTCAGTAAAAGATAGTGCTCTGTTTCTATTGCATCTTATTTATTTTTTAAAATTCCTAATGCCCAATTCGATGGTTTCACTGGGGGCAATTTTATCTTCTCCCCTCACCCCCAGAACATTATCTGAAGACATTTTTGGTTGTTGCAACTGGGAAGTCTTACTGGCATCTAGAGGGAAGAAGCCAGGAATGCTCCTGAACATGCTCCGATGCTCAGGACAGGCCTTCCAAAAAAGAATCATCTGCCCACGATGTCAATAGTGCCCTGACGAAGAAACCCTGGCCAAATCCAATGTCAAGAACATAAGTGGAACCTCACGCTTGTCATTTATTGAACTATTAATATGTCAGATAAATATTCCATCTACTAAAGAAAACAATAATAATACTGAGAGTCAAAAAATTTTGCTTCAAATTGTCTGGACCTTTCAAAGATAATTATGTTCTAGATCTTGAATATAAAATTCATTGTGAAAAATGTCCAACTCGTACTTACTCAGACACGCCCCTTCAAGAACTCGTCTTTGTCCAAAATGGAAAGTTAGTTTACTTTATAAAGTCCTGAGCAATGAAGCGTTGGGATATCAACCTCAGTACAAACGCAGTAATCACAGAAGCTTATAAATGAATGAGTTATCTTATGTCAACCAGACATGGCAGTTTTAATTATAATGTCAACAATGTTGTTTAAATCATTTCATGTCATAATTATTGTATTAAATTTAAGAGTCTCAAATGCTTCAAATAATCATAGACTGTTACCATTTCAGGACATCTAGTTCAAACCTCAAAAGAATAAATGCGAACTTAAAAATATATGTGACTATCATATGAGTTTGTTTTTGTTGTTTTCTAGTTGTTTGCTTTTTAATTATCTGCCTGAATTGTCACATGGCGAGATTGAGTATAAAAAAGCAAAAGGCTTGAGATGAAAATTACTTAGGAAAATACATATTCTAAATCATTTTGAGTTAAGTTTCATGGACTGTTTTCTTGGGCCAAATTGAGGGTCTTGATCCTACAAAATACAAAAGTCAGCCTACACGGCTGCGTTCATCATGAGTTACATAAGTGCCCTGTTGTTGCCGTCGCTGAGGTGGTCAGCACTGGTTACATGATACTGTGTTCAAAATATGTACTTTATGTAATTCATCGTACTTTTGGCATTTTCCTACCTTTAAGAGTTTCTATTTTCTTTTATTTTTGGAAGTACTAAAATAAGCGAGGCACATTTTTTGCCGTATTTAGCAAACTCCCAAATAACAGCTTCTTTTACACTATATAAATCAAGTGTGTGTGCTAATGGGAGACGTACCTAGCAGCTTTCAGATTTCTACAGATAGAAACACATTACTTACTAAGATACTTGAAATCCTCATGTCTGTCAAATCAATGCACGCCATGACGTGTAAAATACGTAACAGCACTTGCTGTGAAAATTGAAGAGCTATTGTTTAATGTTGTTTTTACTAATAGACTTCGTCATTGAAACCTTTTAAGGTGCATTGTTCTATTGAATGAATTTAGGAGCAGCCTAGGAGCTGCGATAATTGCTGTTGCTACTGCTGGGTCAACATTGTAACCATCTCCACACAAAGGACTCTTATCATCCATGAAGAGACAAGGGCCACTCCAATTAAGTTAGATTAAATGAAAAAGAGAACCCGAGTTCGACTTCGGTAGTACCTAGAAATGGCACTCCAGCAATTTGACTCAACTTCCAGATCTGATGATAATTAGCCACTTTCCATGTGCCTCTGGGGGAGACCATCATTGCTCTTCAATTGCCTTCTATGGGAAACGAAAGAGCTGCTTGAATCCGTCAACTCGTTGCATTAAGCATGTTCCTCAGAAAATCTTCTCCTTTTGAAATGAGTTGAGATTTTAAATTTGGTTATTTTAAATTTGGTAGGACTATTGCCATTCTTGTTGTCATTTATATCTACGCACAGTTGATGTTTAACAGATAATCTAAACACTTAAAACTCTTATAATGGTTAGTTTTTTTAAAAAAAATGCTGTTGCTATTTGAAATTTTAGGGTTTCTGCCATATTTTTAAGGGATCAAGAAAATATTTTATATGTACCCTGTAAACATCAGTTGTGCTCATTTCTGAAAAGGAAAATTGCATTGATTTCTTTACTCATAAAATGTAAGCAACTAATTTATCAGTTTTTGGTATTTGAACTTGAGCTGCCCAAAATGACTTAATAATTAAATGTGAATAATAAGAGAACTTTCTTTCCACTTTTGTTTTGGAACAAAAATTCTTATGATTATTGTTTTATAGTATCATTAATTCATAATGAATTTCCTGGTATTACCAAACGCAACACTGCTACTAGAGAATCACTGTGCGCCATTGTATCGTAAAGGGAGGACAAAAACAAAAGAAACAAAAAAACAACAAAAAGGGAGAGACTCTTAGGAGCCCTCAGCCTGGTTGGAATGAGCTCCTATTGCAACACTTACTGAAATTTGCTTAATCTCTGAAGTTCTTTTTATCTACAGAAGGGCATAAAAACTCAAAGGCATGGTTGTTGAGTTTTCCTCCCTCTATCTTATAACCTCCTGCACCTCTCCCCTACCACACGCATGCCCAAGGGGAATTGTTAGCTAACCTGAATTGGCCTTACTGTCCCTCTTGCACACCTCATGTCCAGATGCTGTGCCTGCCCCAAGGGCCCAACCTCTTATTATTGCTGGGGGCTGCTGTCTGTCATCACCACTCCCTGGAATTCCAGGTGGCAGACAGTGGGTATGCCAAAGCTCCTTCTCAACTGAAGCCTGAAAAATAAAAGGGTGGAAGGGGTCTTCTTTCTCTTTGTTACCCTGTTCTTTCAGCTTCCACAGCACGTTTATTTTGTGAAGGGCAAGGGATATCTCAGAAGGAAGTCCAATGAAGGAAAGACAAAGGTTACAGTTCTAGCCAACTTCAACAACCCAAAGGTCTCATAGAGTAAGCTTTTGAGAAGCTTAAGGCCTGCAGAGGGGCAGTGGGGTGGGGGCCATAGAAAACTAGCCCTGGTTGTGTGCCCTCCCATGTACATCTGTGAGCTCTCAAATCTATCCCTTTACAGTTTAGGAGGCTAAATTCTCCTCACTCTTCCACTTTGAGTAAACCCTATGCCTGCACAAAGGCAGAGATCTCATTCTCAGGCTCCTTCATGATTCTCGCAGCCTTGAGGATGCTCCTGTTCATGCTGGAGGTTTGTGCGCATCACAGACATCTAAATTAGCCTTTACTGACTGCTCTTTCTGTAGATCCGCATACCCCAACCAACCTGGGGCTGTGCTGAATGAATGTTGTCATTATTTTAATTCAGAGTCTTTAGAAACAAGGATATTTGGGGAAGGGTTGTCAGTATCTTCTTTCATATAGTCTGATGCATTTATAATAATATGAACAAATTACACACAGTGATTAGTGCATTTTTGCTGAAATACTTTTAGTACATGAAAACAAAAAGAATATTCCCCTGTACTTTCATAACTCAAACTCCTAAACTCCTAAAATTTGCCGTTTTCAAAAACATTCTGTTTTCAAAAGATCGTATTATTGTAACGATCATGCTATTTTCCCTGTAGCTGACACTATTTAAATGTGTGAAATAAATTATGTGGAAGAAGAGCAGATGTTTTGCTGAACTATTTTCTGACAGGCTTTTAGCTGGATATGAAGAATTCGGGTCATTTGGGTAAGTGGATTTCTTATTACTTGACAGGAATTAAAAAATATAATTTTTTCCTAAGACATTGTAGTAACTATTTTTAGAAAGCACCTACTTTCTTATGAAAATTCTTTAGAACATACATAATTCAGTGTGACTCTCCCACCCTTTCTTGCTCCCTTCCTATTTCTTTTTCCTTTTACAGCAGGAGCTTAAAGCTTTTATGATTTGATGGGTCCTCACTATCCAAAGGAATGCAGAAAGATCTTACTTTTGCAAACTTTACAAAAGCATACAATTGTGTAAACACCTTCCCAGGGCCTTGAAACGGGCTTGTAAAAGCTGAGGGCCCTGAATCTTCCTCTTCAGTAGCTTCCAGGGGACTTCCCCTCTGCTTCATTCCTGAACTCTTGAATCCCGGAATCTTATTCTCACCTTTATTCCTTCCATGTGAGAAAGTGCTCATGTACAGACACTTACCTGGCACCACAAAGTTACTGGGAGATAAACAAAAGGATTCTGAGATAAGAACTCTCTTCCTGGTGTCCAGATTGTGTACTTGACTCTCCCTTCTCCCTTGTCCCTCCCACTACAGTCCACGTCTAGCCAAGCGATCTACTTAGTTTGCTCGGAAGTTTGCTGGGAACTGATGTCAAAAAAATCTAGCTGGGTGGACAGGATCGTTATCTTAGAATATGTTTTCAAATCTCAGATTGCTCAGTTCTGGGTTTAACCCTGATATGTGTTTGAGAAATATAAGTAAAAATAAAATCATCCTTAAACCCAGAAACCCTCGCCACAAAGGTAGTAGAGAAAGAAAACACCTTCATTATTGAATGAGCCTTAAACCAGAAGGTAGTGTGTATCACAGGCGATCTGCTAAGAGATTGCAAAGAAGAGAGGAATCTCATCCCCTTAGATGGCAAAGTAGATACAATCCACTATGTGCACATTTTCAAAATAAAGATTCACCAGTCCTCAAGCACAGGAACTTGACAGTCACGCACAATTCATTCAAACTTCACCATAGTAATTGGTGTTACCATCTGTGTTAGCTGATCGGCTTTATCTAAAGTATATAACAGGAAGTACGTTTTACCATAGGAGGTAGTTTTGCAATGTGGAGCAAGGCCCCCACTGAAGTTAGACTCTTACCCTCCCACAGAGACTTGGAGATGGGGGTGCAGTCTCCTTAGATGTTTACATTTCAAAAGGATGGCTCTCAGGTCCTTGAGAAAGACATTCCTGGGTCATAAAGCTAACAGAAGGTCTATCTAGTTTTCAAAAGTATATATATATATATATATATATATATATAAGTTCAGCAGGCTGTGCTTCGGCAGCCTGGGTTTGGTTCCTGGGCATGGACCTATACCACTGATCAGCAGGCATGCTGTGGTGGTGTCCCACATACAGCATAGAGGAAGATTGGCACAGAGATGTTAGCTCAGGGCAAAACTTTCTCAGCCAAAAAATGACGAAAATAAAAAAATGGAGGAGAAAGTACTTAAAATTACAAGTTTTCTAAGGTAGATGCTCTAAGAAAAAAGAGGGAAGGGAAAGCTTTTCTTTTACTTTCAACAGGGAGAATTAAGCCTCTTATTTTTAATTTGTATTTGCCCTTACAATGTCGTAGATGGGAAACCGAGGTCAACGAGAGGATTTTGTCACAACTTCCTCATGATTCTTCTTTGTGTGAGCACTAGTCCTCTGGAAGCTTGTCTTGTCTGGATGAGATGTTGTTTATCTTAGATTTTTTTTATACCAATTCTTGCCCTGTACTCTTTTGCTGCTAAAAACTAGGATAATTTATCTTTCTTTGCTATTTGTGATGGTCTCTCTTGATTGATCCCGTCTTGGGTCCATAGCTCTGTAGCCGTATATCTATGAAAATGAGGACTTAGTAAACTGAATGTCACTACCTGGCTGACAGACCTTCAAGACTTTTTCCCACTATGGAATGCTGTTGGAGGTGTCTTGCTGCACAGAGTTCTCTGTCTAATTGAGAAGGGCATAAAACCCATTTTATTTTTAAAACTGTTGTAATCTGGCTTCCACCTTGGGTAATAAAATGATTATTTGCTTAAAACATGCATTGCCTTTTCCTTAAACTACATTTTTTTAACCTCTCTATAACAAATAATATTATTGATCATCTTTTCCCCCTTTGGAACTCTGCTGTTAAATATAGAGGAAACTTGGAAATAGTTGGTCCTTGGTTTTTGTTTTACAGAGGAGGAAATAGTGACCACAGAAGATGGTAAGACCTGTCCAAGGTTGTGCACTTGGGAAGTATCTAGATACAACTCACCTGGTTGTCCTCTCACTTCTCTATCTTCTCCAGAAGCTACTTTTTACTTAGCAGGAAGTAAGCACCAGTCAAGGTTCATTTGTTTTCCTTTTGATCTCTTTCCTCTGATCTCTTTCTTAGGTGTGTCCTGTATCTCATGGCTTATATAATCAACCCTACATGAGTGGCAAAGACCATAGACTTAGGAGTAAGACAACCTGGATTTGAATTTTTGCTCTGTTAACTTTTATTAACTCATAAACATGTCACATTGATCTTAGACAAGTTAACGGACATTTAAAGGATTTGTAAACCCAAATGCCTTCAGAGATGAAGCAGGCCATATAAATAAGGTAAGTTGGTGGTATGAGATTCCATCTCAAGAAAGAAGAAATGGAATAGCAAATCAAACCAAAGGAGAGTGTTGGCCCCGTTGCATAGTGGTTAAGTTTGTGTGCTCCACTTCGGTGAACCGGGGTTCGCTGGTTCAGATTCCGGGCATGGATCTACACACTGCTCATCAAGCCATGCTGTGGCAGCATCCCACATAGAAGAACTAGAAGGACTTAGAACTAAGATATACAACTATCTACTGGGGCTCTGGGTAGACAGAAAAAGAGGAAGATTGGCAACAGATGTCAGCTCAGGGCCAATCTCTACAAAAACAAAAAGGGGCCAGCCCAGTGGCACAGTGGTTAAGCTTGCATGTTCTGCTTCGGCAACCTGGGGTTTGCTGGTTCTGATCCCCAGTGCGGATCTATGCACTGCTTGTCAAGCCATGCTGTGGCAGGCATCCCACATCTAAAGCAGAGGAAGATGGGCACAGATGTTACCTCAGGGCCAGTCTTCCACAGGAAAAAGAGGAGTCTTGGCAACAGATGTTAGCTCAGGGCTAATCTTCCTCAAAAAAAAAAAAAAAAAAGGAAAGCACAGAAAAGGAAATAATATATAATAATATATATATGAGCCAAAACCAAATCAATTAAATATAAAATAAAATAAATATATGTGAGAAAATTAGCAAAATTCAAGAATTTATTCTTTGAAATGATTAGTAAATCTCTAGCAAAACCCATCAAGAAAAAGAAAATATATAATATTAATATCAGTAATTTAAAAAAGATCTTATGAACTTAAAAATTTTTTTCCCAGTTTTATTAAGATATAATTGACATACAACAGTATATTAGTTTTTGGTGTACAACATAGTGATTTGATGTATGTATATATTGTGAAATGATCACCACAAGAAGTTAACACCCATCACCTCTCATTGTTACAATTGTTTTCTTGTGATGAGAACTTTTTAACATCTACTCTCCTAGCAACTTTCAAATAACAAGACAGAATTGTTAACTATAATCACCATGCTGTGCATCGCATCCCAAGAACTTCCTGGTCTTATAACCAGAAGTTTGTGCCTTCTGACCACTTTCACCAGTTTCCCCCACCCCTAAATCCCCCACCCCACCTCTGGCAACCACCAAGCTATTCTGTGTCTATGAGTTTGAGGTTTTTTTAGATTCCACATACAAATTCTTTTAATTTATTCTTTCACATTTACACATATTTATTCTTTCTCTGACTTATTTCACTTAGCATAATGTCCTCAAGTTCCTTCCACGTTGTTGCAAATGGCAAGATTTCCTTCTTTTTTTATGGCCGAATAATATTCCGTTGTGTGCTTGTGTGTGTGTGTGTGTGTGTGTGTGTATATATATATATATATATATATATATGTTTACCACATTTTCTTCATCCATTCATTGACTTGTGGACACTTAGTCACTTAGGTTGTTTCCATGTCTTGGTTATTGTAAATAATGCTGCCATGACAGGGGGTGTGCAGCAATCTCTTTGACACAGTGATTTTGTTTTCTTTGGGTGTATACCCAGAAGTCTAATTCCTGGATTACATGGTAATTCTTTTTTTAACTTTTTGAGAAACCTCCATACTGTTCTCCAAAGTGGCTGCACCAGTAAGATCTTATGAACTTTAAAAATATAGTAAAAGAGTATTAAAAGCAACTTTGTATCAATAAAGTTGTCAATGTAGATTAAATAAACAAATTTCTTGAAAATGCACTGTATCAAAACTTCCTCAAAAATAACTAGAAAATATAAACTTGTTTTTTTACCTATAAATTGATTCTATTATTAAAATCTTTTCTCTCCTCTTCCCCTCCAAAGTCCTCCAGGCTCAGATAGTTTTTGCAAGAAATAACACCAATCTTATAGAAACTCTACCAGAGAGTAGAAAAAAAGAAACAATTCCCGCTTTGTTTTAAGAGGCTAGCATAATCTTGTTATCAAATGCTTACACTGTCATTACAAGAAAGGAAAGCTGCAAAAGAATGCAAAGATAGTAAATAAAATACTAACACATAAAACTTAGAGAGATATAAAAAGAATAATATACATCATGATCAAGTGAACTTCCTTCCAAGAATGCAAGGGGAGTTTAGCATTCAAAAACAATCAATGTATTTTACCACATATTCAAAGAGTGAGAGAGAGAAATCCCAGAATTACCTCCTCCGATGCAGGAAAAAATAAACACATTACGACACAAAAAACTTAGTGAATTGGGAAGGGAGAGGTACTTCCTTGATTCAGATGAAGAGCTGCATAGACGCCCATAGCTGACGTCACAGCTAATTGTATGGTATTGGAAGCTTTTCCCAAGTTTGGGGCTGAGACATTGTTGCCCAGTATCATCCTTGCTTTTCAGCAAGGTGCTAGAGGTGTACCCTAGTACAATAAGGTGAGAAAAAGAAATCAAAGGCATAAAGCTAAGAATGAAGTAGCATGGTCAAGTATATGGAAAATCCAAATGAATCTACAAAGTACTAAAGTTCACAACTGAATGTGACAACATTGAAACTGCAATTGCTGAACATGAGGTCATCATACAGAAACCGATTACTTTTCCATATATCAGGAGCAAACAAATAGAAAATGAAAGCCAAAACACAGTGAAATTTATAGTAGTATCAAATAACATTAAATATTTAGGAATACATCTAATGAAAATATGCAAGACATCGACAACTAAAACAACAGAAAATTGATGAGAAAAACTAAAGAAGATCTAAATCAATGGAGGAATATACCATATTCATGGTTTGGAAGACAAATAATGTAAAGATATAAATCATCCTGAGATTGATTTATCTAATAAAATCTCAATCAAAATCTCAGAAGAAATTTTGAGAAAATTGCTAAACTCTTTCTAAAATTTGTATGGAAATGCAAAGGACCAAGATTAGTCAAGGCAATCTTAAAGAACAACGCTGGAGGGCTGACATTTTTACACGTCAATTTTTAAATAAATGTATAGTAGTTAGGACAGCGTAGTATCGGTGTAGAAATAAACTGCCCAAACAACTGAATAGAGTCCAGAAAAAAACACAAATTGTGTAACAATCTATGACAAAAGTGCCACTGTAGTTTCCTAGAGGAAGGGATGAGTTTTTCAATAAATGGTGTTGGATCAGTTGTACATCATGTAGGAAAAATAGCCCAACCCATACCTCACCATGAATGAAGATCCATTTCAGATGGATTGTAGATCTGAATGTCAAAGATTAAATAATAAATATTTAAGAAGAAAACATAGTGGAATATCTTCATGAACTCCAGAAAGGCAGCAATTTTGTAAACAGAAGGCAACAATTCATATAAGGAAAAATAAAAAAAGTGAATGAATGGAATGAAATGAAAAATGAAAAAGTGGCAAAGTGGATTAGGTTAAAAAGGAGAATTTCCATTCTTTAAGAAACACTGCTAAGGGGTGAAAAGTCAAGCCACACAGTGGGAGAAAATGATTTGCAGTACATGTCTGACAAAGCCTTATATTTGGAACATATAAAGAATTCTACAAATCAACTAGGAAGGGAAGGACCACTCAAAAAAAAAAATTGGGTCAAAGACTGAGAAGCATTTCACAAAAGAGAATATCCAAATGGTCACCAGACTTATGAAAAGTACTCAGTTTGATTCATCATCAGGGAAATGCAGATAAATGGTGGCTCCTGATATGTTGCTATTGTTTTTATTATTGCTGTTTGGAATTGTAACTTGTCTCTTAAAATTTATTTTAATTATCCTTTACATTGATAGACATCTCTACTGGATCTCACATCATTTCTATTAATAGCATCTCATCCAGCTAATATAGGGTAGATGTTCAACACAAATTTGTGGCTTACATATACGTGGGTTGACTGAGTAATGATAACCTAAATTTATACACTTCGTAGTTTCAACATAGTTGACATATTCTTTCAATGGCTTATACTGTATCATGGAATATTATACTAGCGTTAGGATTCTGGAGATCACAGAAAATTTATAGGCTAATTATAGATGATTTAGACTAGTTGTAGAGGATTTGTAGGCAGCTGGAGTTATAGGTGTGTCTTTAAAATACACATAAAATGTGTTTCCTCTTCCATCCTACGTAGATGGAAGAATAGATTCACAGTATCTCTTGTGTCATTTGTGAACTCCATCTAGTCTTCACATTCCTTTCAAATAGATCTCAGCATCATCTATAGGGCAGGAGATGTGTTGCCACTGACTCTTATGCCACCTTTACCATCTTTAGTCTTCCTTCCTTTAGCTCTGATGACATCTTGCCTTCACTCCAATCCTGCTGAGAGTGCCAGTACTACTCGTACCGGCCACTGCTGCTGAAACCCACTGACATACACATCAAGGTGGCTGACGTACACTGTCCAGGATGTTAATGTCTATGTCAAGGACCACGCATCTTATCACAGCTGAAACGATCAGCGCCATATCCTCTTGCTGGAGAAGCAGCCAGCAGCAATGCTCTGACACCTTGTACCACAGCACTGCTAGATTTCAGTTGCATGTTTAATTGTAATGCTCTTGTGATTTACAGGAATCCAAGGGAGTTGAAATAGAGCTGGATATGAGCAACAACAGATGATATTATGCAGGGAAGCGGGAAATGGCCAGAGGGAGATACAGAAGAAAAAAATACAGGCGCCCAGAAACAAAGAAGGATGGAAAGACCTCATTAGCTGTAGGGAGGAAAAATGGCTTCAAAAGGGAATGGAAGTCATACCCTAATGTGCTGATTTCAACCAGGCTGCCTGCTGCATCTGATGCAAACAACCACAGAGAAGGGATCCTTGAGTTAGGGGCTCAGAACTCAGTTGCTGTGATACTGGTACAGCAGAGACCTGACAGCATCAGTGAAAACTCATTTATCCACCTGGGCTGGCACACAGCTCCAGAACCTGGGGGTCCTGACATTGTCCTTGTGCATCATGTTCCTCCACTGAGGGGAAATCGGTTCTCCCATTTTAATAATGTTTTCCAGATTTAAACATTAGCACATAAGAACGCCAGAGGCCCCTAAGTCCAAATCATTTGTTTTGCCAATTACAAAATCGACACTTAATCAGATAAGTTAAATAATTTGTAGAAACCACTCAGGTAATGAATAGCAGAAATAAGACTAGATTCTAGATCTTTGATTTTCAGTAGAGGACTCGAATCACTACATCACTAGTAAGGAATTTTCTTTTCTTTCTTTCTTAAGAATGGGTTTGCTCAGAAGGATGAATGGAACAAACCAGAAAGTAAGCCTCCAAGAATTGTATCGTTTCACTATTTTTTGCATGGCTACCCTGAGTATATTTGCATGAACTACCCTCAGTATATTTGCATGAACAATGTTGAGCATGTTCTAATCCACTAAAGCAGAAGGTAGAGAAAGTTACTACCGTCCTCTTCAAGCAACAGCTCTTATTCTGCTCATTGCATGTTGCTAGCTTTTTAAATATTTAAATATCCTACTTTGTAAGTGGGGTCCAAGCCTAGTCATGGTGAACATCTAATAAATATGGCTGTAAATGTTAAAAGTTAAGAATAAATTTCACCACTTTAATAAACATGGTGAGGAAAAGTATAAACTATACAATATCGTAATTTAGAGTTTATTCTATTTCATAATTACATACACCTATATGAAAGTGATACATGTGCAATTCATTTATAAGATATGCCATGAGGAAAGAATGAAAGTCCGAAGTCAGCTCTCTGGTTATGTCTAGGCTTGCCTTGCTAATGACATTTTCAATGAGTAGAAAGAGATTTTCACTGAAAATTTAACAGTCAGTTTGACTGATTTCTCTTATGGTTTAGCCTGCCTACAGTAGGTGAATAATTCTTTCCTTAGATACAGAGGAAAATACAATGTTAGAGGAAGTTATTTATTTAGAAGTTCAAATTCTTTGAAATAAAAACCACATACTCAAATGCTACCCTAAGTGGAAAAGGAAAAAAAGTATGAGTGTAAACACATCGACAAAGAGCTTAATGCCATTGCATTTTTCTTGAGAAAGTCAGCATCATGCATGCGTGCTCTGTACATAGAATATGCTTCTGGTCAACAGGTTCATGTATTTCGTATATAGGATAGGATTAGAGTCAATGTGTTATTTATTTGTGCTATTATACCTTTGTGTTTTAAATGACATAACACTCATTATAGAAAAAACAAGCAAGACTAACATGTACAAAGAAGACAATGACATTACCTGACAATCTAACACTCAGAGATAATCACGGTTTCTCTCTTGGCAAACATACTTCTAGATGTTTTTCTACGCATTCATTTGTATTCATACACACACACACACACACACACACATCCTGTTACATCAATGGAATCTTACAAAACATGCTGTAGAGAACCTACTTTTGCCATCACCTGTAGATGCACTCATTTTATAGGAGGACGAATAAGTTGTTCCAAGAATGCTATCTGGAAGTGTCCTCTTTCTTAATGGAGATTCAGTTGCATGTGCTCTTAACATAGTAGCAAAATGAATAACACTGAATAATACAATATGGAGTAATAATATTTTAGAGGGTGAATATCAAATAGTTGTGATAAGATGATAAAGATGCCATTAACTGGAAGCCCAACCTGTGAGGTGAATTTGCATTTTGTTACACTTATTCTTGTTTAAAACTTGTATTATGAAAACTTAAACAAAAATAGAAATAAAAAGAATTGCAGTGACCAGCCACATACCTGCACATATATTCACCAATTGTTAGCATTTTGCTGTATTTTCTTTTTGCCTATCTATCAACTTCTAGATTTAATCTCCTTAATTTTTTCCTGAAGCATTATGAAAACATCATGACAATTTACACCTAAAAACTTCAGCCTGAGTAAACAAAAATCATGAACATTCGCCTATATTCACATTCATATCATAATACCATTACCACATACCTAACAAAATTACCACAAATCCCCTAATATTATTTAATACTGAAAATTGACTTATTCTGAAAGTCAACTTGCTAAAGCTAGAAAAAGTTTCCTTTAAATTACAGTTGGGCAGTTCAATTCTTTTAATATAAATAGTGGTTTTTTTTTTTTTTTTTTGGTGAGTAAGATTGACCCTGAGCTAACATCTGAGCCCATCAGCCTCTATTTTATATGTGCAGCATCTGCCACAGAATGGCTTGTTGAGTGGTATGCAGGTTCATGCCTGGGATCCAGGCCACTGAAGCAGAGCACACAAACTTCACCACTACACCACCGGGGCCAGCCCCTAATACAAATAATTTTTTAAAAGCTGACCTTAAACTCTTGTTGATTCATGATTTTATCTTGCAAATATGTTATGTAATTTCCAGGTGAAAATAAATACGAGTATAATAACAGTGTGTGCACATGGAGAATGTTAAGATAATCTTTTTTATTTCATGATGAGAAATTGTCAAGTGACTATTTGGTGGTGTGAACTCTGCACACAATTTGCTCTGTATTTTGTTTCTCGTGTGTGCATAGTATCTATGGTGTGTCAACATTTGTAAGCTTCAAGCTAAAGAGCTGTTTGTATCCCTTCACACGGCAGCACCACGTGTTCATGGGATGGCCCTCTCTTATCTTTGGAAAGCCTGGATTCACTGACATCCCTTTAAAAATACCACCACAGATGGTCAGGCAGAGCATCACGGTCTTCAAACACAGTAAAACATGAAGCTGGTTCTGGTATTTCAAAGTAACAAAAGATTTCAAAGAATAGAGCAAACAAACAAAAAAACCCAGTCTTCCAAGGATCTCATTCTTCTGGATAGGTTGAGATCACAAGACGAATCAAATGGAACGAATGAAGCTCCTTCAGCAGTCTTGAATCAGGGGACTAGGATTAAAATATGTACTTTCCTTCATAAAACGCTTGAGAAGATAAAGTCAGTTCTGTCACTGACATGGTCCTTTTCAAATCTACCCCCCACACACCCTTTTTTTTTCTTTTCAATCATTAGTTTACCATTGTGGAGACGTCTACATACCATGTCAACCTCAAGGTGACAAGGAAAGAGCTCTGTCCTCACTCCCATGTGTCTAGGCATAGCAGACATTTTCAACACATTCTAGGTGTTCTTAAATTGTGCGTTCTTTATTTAAATGAAGACGATCCCGTCTAGAGTTAGGACGTATACATTAGCTGGGGCCAGGGTAGGATGTGAGCTACAGATGTGTGTCAGAAAGGGGCGGAGGCCTCTCCTGTTTAGGAGAAACTACTGTCCCTAATGTGCACTTGATACCCATGTGAACGTTGACTTGTCATGGGGAAGGAGGAACACTTCTGTGGCTCCCCTCTACCGCAACAGGGGCTCTAACCTGGGCTTGAACTCGGCCCCGCAGCTGTGAGCTTGGAGCTCGGCCTCATCCTTGTGAATCACCTTTGCTATGAAACCCAGCCTGCCGCTCCCTGCCCCACAACCTTCCTCCACCTAGCCTTGGAGAAGAAGTGTCCCACAGGAAGGCAGGGCAAAGCCTACAGCCCAGCTTCCCTGTCCCACACAGAGAGGCTCTCGGAGGCGGTTACAGAGGCCAACGTGCGAACAGGTAGTGTTGAAAAGGGAACCACTGACTTCCTGTGAGCACACGTTCTTGTCTCGCTCTGGCTCTGCAGCCGAGCGGAGGCTGCTCAGTTCATCACAAAGGAAGTCTCAGCACCGTGAAGGTGCGGCTCCAAGGAGCTTTGGCTTGTGGGTCGGCAAGGTATTCTGCAGTGAATCAAAGAACCACGTTCCTATTGTGAAGGTCACTCCGCCTCCGGTGTTACATGTTCCTAACTTACTGCCGCAAGTCATGGATCTGTGGCTCTCAGATTCTTGCTCACAGGGTTCACAGCACACATTTTGCAGCTGCACCACCCAGCTAGGAGGGGTGAAACCAGCGGAGCATTTCAGGCTGAGCTCATTTCCGCCCACATCAGAAGCAACAGAAGAGTTTGCGGAAAGCTACATTTGAGCCCTCCATTAGCTGCTTCACCTCTTATAACCAAGATGCCACTTCCTACACCATGTGTTGATGGGGGGCCACATGGACGTAATGTTGTAGAGGGGATCTGGCCCTGAAGGTGCGGAGGCTTTAAGTTTGAGAAGTCTTTCCTCGTTGACCCTTGCTTTCCAGTGATGTTCTCAACACAAAGGAACTCTACTCCCCTCTCCCTCCCGGGATTCGATGTTTGATGTCACCAGACACATTCTGAGCACTTGGAGAAAAGAAAGATAAAGAGAGAGAGAGAGACAGAATGAGAATGAGACTATATCAACCAAAAGTTTATTAGAAGGGTCATGACACAAAGAAGATGAAATAAAAAATATGAAAAGTTACCAAGTTGTATATTATTTGTTGAAGGAAAATAAAAATGAGTAGGTAGCAGAGAGGAAGAAAAAAGGAAACATTTATAAGATTCAAAGCAGGAGAAGTTGGAATGGAGCGAGGAGACAGAGATTTTACTGTTATCCACATGTACCATAGCTTACAAGTCTGACTGGTGTAAATACTGGGGAGCAGTCTACGAGTTCTTCATTTCACCCCCTCCTGTTGGATCCAAACGATTGATGAGACCTCTTTACTGTCTTTGCCCATTAGTCTCAACGCTTTTCCTTTGGTTCTGTTCCTCATCGTGGTGTCATGATTATTGTCCCTCCCTTCAGTCAAATCCACCCCACGCTATTGACAGATTGATTTACCAAGGATAAATTTCATCATATTCCTCCCCTGCTTAGGATGCTTTGATGATCTTTCATTGCCCGCAGGCTGAAATCTGAGCCACCAGTATCACAGGTATGGCCTTTCATGATCCGAGGGCGGCCCATCTCTCCAAATCCTCCTCTGCACACTACCACGCTGTGAAACCGAAGCACTTGGGGTTCCTCAAACAAGGTGTCTTGTTGGAAACCTCCAGCGGGTGCATTTGTACCTGGTGCCCCTGCCCCGCCCAGCGAGGTGCTCTTCCCCCCGTGCACCTTGTACTGTCCACTCAAGCATAGTTGATCACTTCCTCCTTTAGGCCACAACGTTATACTTTATCACACTGCATTTTAGCTATTGAACTATAAGCCTGTTTTCACTATTAAATAGTGAGCTTCTGGTGGATGTGGACTTTGTTCCTACTCATTTTTGTGTCCTTAATTCCCTCACTGGCGCCTGGAATATACTAGATATAATTCTAAAAATATTTGTTGAAGAATAAATTAATGAATATTCCACTGCAAGGAAGTCTTTTCCCACGTGGTGACTCAGGGCACTTTCTGTTGCAACTGTCACACAATTTGACTTCACCTAATTTAAGCAAAGAGGTAATTTATTGGCTAAGGTAAGATAAACCATTTAGGGATGGCGCTGCACTGCATATAACTAGATTAAGCATATGAAAATATCGTGTTTTTCCACATCTCTTAGTTCCCATCCGCATCGTTGCATTCAAGCTGTTTTGGCTTTGGAGTTAGAATTGCTATAGTAGGAAGAGGAGGCCCAAACTCCAGCCTTTTTCATTCTTTCAAGTTTCAGTCCAGCATTAAAAAAAAAAGTGAGAGTTCTTTCTCGAAAATATCAACGTCACCTGAGCCAAATTTATCCTGGTTGGGTTATGTGCCCACGGTGGAAGCAATTTTTCTGGCCAGGAGAATGCCGTCCCCAGATGGACATGGGTCTGAGTCCTGTGCTCCACCTGTGCAGTCAGCTTCTCCAGCGCAACAGGGTGGTGTGTGGAGAGGAGGATGTGCTCAAGGGGTGGTGAGCGGGAGGAGGAAGAATTAAAGCTGAGCGACAAAAACAATAGGTCAGTTACAGGGTAATGAAGGAGACACAGTGTGCCTTTAAACCCAGATTTAGAAAGGTGGGAGCTTTGCTTGTTGCCTAGTTCCTAATGGCAAAATCAGAAAACTCGTCTCCTATTTGATTTAGTATAACTCATAATTTTCAATGTGATTTTTTAATGCAAATTTTATTCCCTTTGATAATGGAGTTGTATCTATGGCACCAATAAAACTAATTGTTTTGATCAAGACAGTCAAAATTGCTCATCCATATGGCCCAATGGGAAAGGGCATTTGTAAGGGATGGGCCAGTGAGATAGTCAGAGACTTTTCCAAAAAACTAAGTGCAGCTTTTCACTATTGTGTTTGTTATAAGAGTTATTGCAATTATCTATTGCTGCTTAAATAATTCCAAAAATTAGGGCTTAAAACAATTTATTATTTTCAGATCTCATGATTCTGGGGACCAAGAACTTGGGTAGGGCATTGTGCCCTGGTGTCTGGGGACGAACACACATCTGAAGGCTAGAATAATCGAGGGCTGCCTCAACATCTCCTTTTTTCTCTTTCCCTGCCAAATCCAGTCTGCAGCCTGTTGTACACCCCATCAGCTAAGAAAGGTTTTAAACTTGGTAATGTTTAAAAAACACTAAGGATGAATAATGCACCTTAAAGCTGAAACTTACATAAAATTCAAATTGGTATTCACAGATAAAGCTTTATCAAAACACAGCCACATATTTGTTTAAATATTGTCTACTCTCTGCAACTGTATATTCTACAAAACCCAAAATATTTACTATCTGGCCCTTTACAGAAAAATTTGCTGACTTCTACTTTAAATAACTTCTATATGTGGCTACTTTAGGCTCAAGGCTTTAAGGGCGAGTGTTCAAGAGACAGGAAATGGAAGCTGCCATTTTCTTAAGGCCTTTTCTATTGTTCAAGTCTTGTCAAAAAATATGTGGTCAGCCTTAATCTCTCACATTTGTCCTACAGCCTCTTTCCAAAAGAGGAAATTTTTGGAAGGCAGAGGGCATTTGTTGAATTAAGTCAGTGAACATTTTCGCAATTACCATTGGTTTATTAAAGCATTAAAATCTCTTTGCCTTGATTGCAGACGGAAAAAAAATGGTAGTTCCGTCTAACTTTCACCTTTAGTTTAGAAATGAGGATCAAATATAGAAATGAAGATATTAGTTTCTAATAGCTCTTTGTGTTCTGACCTCATTCTAACAAACTTTAAAACTTTTTGTTTCTGATCTTACCATATAATATAGTCATTATTCACCCGGAGGTTTCCAATCCAGGATAATGGATTCCTTTTTAAAGAAGAAGTTACCGATTATTAAGTAGCAGTCCTCTTGATTTTTGGATTTATGTCAGTTTGCAGTGAAATGGAATTTTATTAGCTGGTAACCCTTTCATGTGTTCAGATTGGAGAATGAAGTCTCAGTGTAATTCTTGGCCAGTGTGCTGACTAGAAGTAGGTGGGTAGCTTCCTTTGACTATTTCCTCAACACATGATGCTTCCCTCAAAAGAAACAAAGGTCAAACCTCTCTAACAGTCCACATGAGCCAACTGGTTACATAGGAAAGCAAAGTCCGCTGATTCAAAACACAGCTGCCATCCATTGGCATGGTGGTGGGTTCTTTCAAGTGGTGATTCCCAAGAACTTGTACACGGTTATTAAATTGCTAAGTAAGAGGCTGAAAAAAGGGCTGGCCCAGTAGCGCAGAGGTTAAGTGTGCACCTTCCGCTTCTCTGAGGCCTGGGTTTGCCTGTTCGGATCCCGGGTGCGGACATGGCACCACTTTGCAAATGCCATGCTGTTGCAGGCGCCCCACGTATAAATTAGAGGAAGATGGGCATGGATGTTAGCTCAGGGCCAGTCTTCCTCAGCAAAATGAGGAGGATTGGCAGTAGTTAGCTCAGGGCTAATCTTTCTGAAAAAAAAAAAAAAGAGGCTGGAAAAGATGGGCTTGCAGATTTTTGAAGCTCATGTTTAAAGATGGTTACAAATTATGGATTGAAATATCTTGGAAATTGGACTAGCATCTCACTTGGAAAAAGTCAACATTCTAATTTTTGCACTTCTTGCTACTGTTAAAGTTCAGTAAGAAACTATCCATCCAATGATGGATTGTCTAAACGTTAGCTGAGGAAGCTAGCATGTGAGAGAGAATTTTATAGGTAGGAAGAGGTGGAGAATTTCTTTGAAATAGAGAAATAAGAAAAAGAGTGGCTAAATGGTCAGGGAACAAGTAAATGGGAAACTGAAGAGTAGCAAGAAGATCTTCTGGTTCTTGGGTCAGTGTCTAGACCACAGGCTGTATTGTCTAAGGAACTAACATTTCTGGGTCCCCTTCCATGTATAAGACATTGTGCTAGATGCTTGACACATCATCATTTTATTTAGTTCTGATTCCGTAAAATAGCATCCACTATTTTATGCTGAGGAAACCATGCTAAGAAAAGGTGCCAATAAGCATAGATAACAAAATAACTTTTTACAAGGTCTCAGAACTTAGTGGACTTAATTCCCCCTTAAATTTTTAGGATGGAAAGCTGACTCAAAAGTGTAAGCCCTCTATATATTATGCTGTATCTCTATCTAACAATATTGTTTATATGTTAAAGTTTCCTCACATGGGAAAAAGAAATGCCCATCTTTCACTTGTTCATGTGTTCATCTCTGTGTTCATTTATACCATTACTCTTCCTTTACTAACAGATGTGTTCTGGGCACCTTCTAGAAGGTTCCTAGCACTTTCCTGGCACCAGTGATTCAACAGTGAACAAGATAAGCAGGGCCGTTGCCCTAGTGGAACTTGCATTCAACTTGGGGAATGCAGAAGAAAGGCTAGTAAATAAATGGACAAATAAAAATATCACCATTATTGAGAAATGTTACAAAGGAAATGATTAAGGGGTTGAGATGAAGCAGAGAATCAGAGCTGGGGATTTTCTTTAGAAAAGATGATGAGGGAAAGCCTGTTTGATAGTTAAGTCATGATGTAAATAAAAAGTGGAAGGTTTTGGTGATGGGAAATAGGAAGGAAAGAGCATTGTTCAAGTAAATGGCCTATGTAATGGCCAAGGTGGGATCAAGACAAACTTGGGAGAAGCATGGAATGAAAAGTCTATGGGATGAGGTGTAAGAACCAGACTGGGGCTGGAACTTACAGGGCCTTGTGGGCTGTGATAAGGGCTTTGGATATCATTTGAATTGCAAATGAGAAGCTTTAAGCAGATGTTAGGCAAGGACACAACAGGAAGTTGTCTTCCTGCTGCATTGTGGAAATGGCTTTGAGAAAAGCGAGAGTGGAAGCTGAGAGACAGGTTAGGAGGCTGTACTAGTCTTCCAGGAAAGAAGTGGTGTTGCATAGACATGGCACTAGTAGGACTGGAAGAAGGGGGTGAAAGCGGTGTACCTTTTAGACACAGAATTGAGAGAACTTGCTTATGGATTGGGGTGAGCTCAAGATGAAGATGGGGAATGGGGCAAAGAGCGGATCTGAGATGACTTCCAGGTATCTGGCTTGAGTAACTGGGTAGGTGATGATGCATTTCATCAAGGGAGGGATGTGTGCTGGGGAAGGAGGGCAGTTTTGGGGAGTGGGGAAATCCTACATATGGTAAGCTGTTGGCTCCAATCAGAGAAGTAAAGGAAGACTTCCTTGATATGGGGTGGTTGCTCCTACTGGTAGGATTGGGAGAATATTGCCAGATGGGGAGAGAGCTTTTAAAGTACAGAGGATATTATGTGTGAAATCTTTTACCTTGACAAGTCTATGGTGAACAGGAGGGTCTGAGCCAATGCCTGTGTGACTGGGGTGAAGGGAGATGGTGAAAAATGGGGTTGTAGAGGCAGATGAACGTCAGGCCATGCAGACCCTTGGAGGCCCTCCTTAGAATTTTTCTTTTAACCCTAAGTTTGATGGAAAAATATTGACAAGATGGGGGTTGGTTGCACAAGACACAATTTCATTTAGAAAAGACCTCTCTGAATGAAGGGTGGAAAATGGATTGGCAAGTGAGACATAATGTTAGAACAGAGATAGGCAAAATTGCTAGGAGGTCATTTTAGTTATCTATTCAAGAGATGTTCGTAACTTGGACTAAGATGGTGGCGGTGTAGATGGAGAGAAATTGACAAATTTAAGATATATTTAGGAAGTAACATGGAGAGAAGTTAGGAAGATCAGTTACAAGAATGATACCGAGGGTTCTATTTTCACTGCAGAATGGCTGGCAGTGCCACAAACTGAGGTAGGGAATATGAGAACAAAATCATATTTTAAGGAGAATGATTGTGAGTTTAATTTGCATCTTCTGTTTCCCAATTTGTTCACTGGGTCCATTTTCAAAGCCCTTAAGGGCCCTTGAATTCTAGCTATATTGCTAGAGTTCTAATTATTTTGCTAGACGCCTTCATAACTTCTTGGGATACAGTCATTTTAACTGTACTGGACAGAGGAAAACATACAAAAGTCAGAGTAAGAAATAGACATCACAGGGGCTGGCCCCGTGGCCGAGTGGTTAAGTTGATGCGCTCCACTGCAGGCAGCCCAGTGTTTCGTTGGTTCGAATCCTGGGCGCGGACATGGCACTGCTCATCAAACCACGCTGAGGCAGCGTCCCACATGCCACAACTAGAAGGACCCACAACGAAGAATATACAACTATGTACCGGGGGGCTTTGGGGAGAAAAAGGAAAAAATAAAAAAGACTTAAAAAAAAAAAAGAAATAGACATCACAAAAGATCATGTGGAAGGGAAAGCTGAGTGTGGATCTCTTACACATGTGACCCACAAAGTCATAGACCCACATAGCTCTCCTTACTCCCGAAAGGAATCTGGCTTCTTGGAAATCACATGAGCACCAAGAAGTACTTTTGCCCAACTCAGGGCCTAAGCAGCAGATTTTTCTCACCCTTCTTATTCTCAGAAGCTGCAGCTACGATACTTAACATTAGGCAGAGTCTTGTAGCTATTACAACTCTCTACTCATCAGTTTGTAAGATAACATATGTTGTCTTAGACACCCATGGCATCGCCCTAGTTCCTCAAGGGCAAAGTAACCCATGGACTATTTGGCATGAAACACTTCACCTTGACACCAGCACAGACATGCTATGACTATAATACAGCAAGGAGGGCTGTAGGGAGAAGGGGCTGGATGACAAAGTTTCTTCTAAGGAAGTGGTATTAGGTCTTTCCACGCAAATGGGCCTTGTTGAAGCAAACAAAATGCTTTATGAGAAATTGTGTTTTCCAAATTTTTTTTTAGTAACACAAAATTCCTCCCCAAAATAGCATCTTATGTCCCATGTTGTCAACCTAAAGAGAGACTCAAGATTGCATCGAATTAAAACCTGCATAACCAGAGCTCACATGTTAAAAACTTTAGACAAATCAGAGCAGAGAATGAGTCTTTTTAATCTGTTTTGGTGATTGGCCAAAGCAACAGGCAGTGACTTCAAGATGCCAAGAGCACGGCTGATGAGACTTGCAACAGACTGAAGTGCCAGGAACACATTACGTCAAATTCACACATTCGCTCACGTGTTCGGCTCTTGTTTTATTTAATTTAGTTTAGTGAGCTGCAATCCATAACTCATCTAGCACTCTTTACTTTGTGACTCTCTATTACGAACTTGGAACATCGGCATGTCTATATTCTTTGAAATTTTAAGATTTGCTGTTAGCTTTCTGAAAGGACTTGTTGTTTTTTACTGTCCATTATTTGTTGGGACTAACGTCAAGCTGGATTCAGACATTTTAACTCAAAACTGCATAGTCTGCAACATTTATACACGGTCTCCTGATGGTTCATTGATGTTATGCTGCTTTTCCACAGGGCTCTTCAGACCACGGTGTGATTGATTCGAAGATGGACTTTAGAAATTTTTTATGAAAAAGTAAGTAAAACACAGACTACTATTTAACATCATTTTCAAATAATCAGAGCTACTAAGAAAGAGGCCACGACCAACCACTGCTTCCACATTAAATTAAAGATGAAGAGTTCGAGAGTCGTAATAACAAGGGATGGAAAATTGCACACAAAGTTAACGAAATTCACGCAGGTGGGTAGAACAGCAGCTGGGTGGACTTGGTGTGAGGACAGCATCAGTGACACTTGAGACAGCAACATGTGCATCAGCTTTTGCTTTTTGTTTTCTATCTTATTGAAAAAGTAATAACACTTAGTGTTGTGAAAGCTCAATTAATTAATTAAACAAACATCAATACATGGTTTAGAGTGAACATGTTAGATTATAATTAAAGCATATATAATAGATCACATGTAGAGTCGTGACTTCTATTTTACACTAGCATATTTTCCAACATTCTATTTCTTTATAGAATTTGGAAGTTAATTCATCTCCTTTGCTGTCCTTGCTACATGTTAGAGTTATGCATCCAGCTGTGCAATTGGAATAGTCCAGGAAGGAAAGTCATCCATTGCCAGGAGCCAGTGTAGCAAGAGATAGAGAAAGAGAGAGAGAGACTTCAGTATCCTGCAGCCTTCAAAGGAATCAGCAAATGTTAAACATGGCTTGTGATCAGTAATGTGGGGCCTGAAGTAAAATGCACACATCTCAGCTTAGACCGTATGGGACAAGAATAATGTGGAATCCACAGAAGACCAGGCCAGTGTGGTCTCGGTTTGTTAAAAGCTACAAGACTTTCTTAGCATGACAGATTTGGAAACTGGTATCCCAACTCATTGTCTCTTTAAGAGTTCTTTACATATATTACTGGTTTATCAAATAGTCTGAACTCATTGAGATACAACCATAAAATAATTGTATTTCTCTCCTGCCACTGGTCAGCTATTTCAATGTATATCATCGATTCTAGGATACACAGATTATAAAACATATTTTAACATCACTGAAATTGGAATATATCTTGCAGATGACAGGGCCTTTATGCTGATCAAAGAAAACACACCATATTGAATTTTCCTGTTCTGTCTCTTAACAATACGGGTCCCATAACTTATAAGTTACCTTGGGGTAAAAAACAAAAAAGGCTCATTCATTCCAGTCCAGTTAAACACTCAGTCTCATATTCAGTTTGACTCTTTCACCTCCTCTCTTCCCTCTAGCACCCATCAGGCCTGTGCCCATGGGATTTCCAGGAGGGAACTGGTCTGGTCAGGTCCTAGGAGAGCTCCTCTCCCTCCCTCCTGTGGGTCTCTGTTCCTCTTCTTTGTTGGGGCTAGAAGGAGAGAAGGATGTGTATTCTATTGTGTATGCATTCAATGATAACCCAGTATGTTTACTCTACAGCATTAATTGAAACCTTGCTTAATTAATTTAGTTCTCACAGCGACACTCATGTCGTATTATCAGCTCCGTAGGAGAGAGATTAAACCACAGATAGAACTAGGATTTAACCCTGTTGCTTGACTACTAAGCAAAATCTTTTTTTCTTTATTACATCTGTGTTGTACTTTTTACATCAGTTGGCAGTGGTGGAGGGATGCTTGGACCAGGGTTACCTAAGATCACTAGGAGAGCTCAGGTTCTGGGGCCCAGAACAGGAGAATCTGTCAAGGCAGCACTATCTCCCCCCTTAGGCAGCTGGACGCTGATGAGTCTTGTTTTTGTCTGGATTCTCATTTTACACAAAGACAGAGGGGCAGATTTATCAAGGAACACTGATTTCTTTGCTCAATACCTAAATTTTCAAAAGGCAAATGGCAGAATGCAAGAATGCATATTTAGATCAAATCATAAAGATGAATTGTTCCCTCCTTTGTCCTCTTATAATATTTGGTTCATTGGTAAGAGTATGTATCACATTTTATAATTGCCAGTGTTGACTAGTTCAGTCATTTATTTAACTGGTAAACATTTCTGCCACTATCACTGCCTGTCTGTACTGCGGCACATGCTTCCCAAACTTTCTGCCTCCTCCTGCGGCTGCCAACCTCCAATATGTTGGCCGCACCCCAGCCTCATGTATAAATCTTATTTATTTATTCATTCCTTTAACAAGTACCATGTATGGCAACCACTTACTAAGCACTCCTTCAACTTCATGGCGTATCATCCAGAACACAGGTTTACGTTCTGGCAGGGGAAGTAGATATGAATAAACAAATACATCCCTAGATATGGAGAGGACGAACAAGATGCTGAGATAGAAAAGAACATAGAGGGACGTCTCTTAAGGGGGATGATCGGGGAAAATTCACTGAGAAAGTGACATTTCAGCTCTGTCTAAAGAAGGTTATGTAAAGAGTGGATGGTGGGGGTGGGGGGCAAGAGCATCCTGGTCAGAATGAGGGGCAGAGGCATTGAAGTGGGAAAGAGCTTGGCATTTCAAAGAACAAGAAGACACGCATGGCCAGAGGAGAGAGTGAATGAAGAGGAGAGTGGCGCTGAATGAGTTGAGAAATGTGTATGTAATTTGAATTTTATTCAACATGCAAAGTGGAAAAATATTGAGAGGTTTTAGGGACCTATCACAACCTTTGTATTTAGAGAAAATCAAATTGCTCCGCAGAGGAAATACTGAAGGGAGAAAAGATGGAAGCTTGGAGATCAGTTAAAAGGCAATTTCAGCAGTGGTGGTGGCTTGGTCCTAAGTAACGTAATTGGGAATGGAGCACAGTTATGACGGTGGAGACGGAATGAATGAGACTTGCTAGTAAGTTAAATGTAGTTGTTACAGAAAAGGAGAAATAAAAAATAAAGCCTAGGTTTCTAGCATAAGTTGCTGTATGTATGTTGGTGCATTTTCAGATATGGGTAAGATTGGGAGTTAGGGTAGGTTTAAAGAAGAGATGGGTCAAGACTTCCACATTCCTTGAGTTGGCTGAGAGGCAATCCAGTGGACGTGTCAAGAATGCAGTAGCAAATGTGAGTTCAGAGACCTGAGCTGTAGGTCTGACCGAAGATATCTATCTGTGAGTCATGAGCATGAAGGAGCTCACCAAGAAAGAGAGAAGTGGGTCCAGGACTGAGCTTTTAATGTATCACAATACTTAGAAGTCAGGTAGGGGAAGAGGACCCAACATGGCAACTGCTGAGGGTAAGCCAAGAAGGGTCAAGGAAAATCAGTAGATGCTGGTGTTTTGGAAGCTGAGCAAAGATAAGGGTTGGAGAAGCTGAGTCTAGCTCTGTTGAGTGCTGCTAAGTCACATATGACGAGGACAGAAAAGAAAGTATTGATATACTTATTTTGGATAAGTATATATGGATATCATTGGCAAGAAGATTCAAGAACAAGGCTTAAAATGCTTCAATAGCTCCCAAATCTCTTACGATAAAGAGATAAATTTCTTAGAACCTACAAGGCCTAGCAGGGTTTGGCTATCATCTCCTTCTGAAGCCTCATTTTTTTTTCTATGTCTGACTTTTTTTTACTTTTTGAGGAAGATTAGCTCTGAGCTAACTACTGCCAAGCCTCTTCTTTTTGCTGAGGAAGATGGGCCCTGAGCCAACATCCATGCCCATCTTCCTCTACTCTATACGTGGGACACCTACCACAGCACGGCTTTTGCCAAGTGGTGCCATGTCCACACCCGGGATCTGAATCAGTCAGCCCCGGGCCGCCAAGAAGCAGAATGTGTGAACTTAACCGCTGCGCCACTGGGTCGGCCCCTGACTTTTTTTAAATTAAGATGTAATTAACATATAGCACTGTGTAAGTTTAAGGTGTACAAGGTATTGATTTGATGTATTTACATATTGCAGTATCCCAGGGTCCACTTCTCTCTATGCCAGCCACACATGCCTCTTTCTGTTCCTTGAACACACTCTATCCCCTTAAATATATAGTTCTTCTGCCTGGGATACTCTTTCTTTCTCCCCATGCTTGTTTAAGATCTACTATTTTTTCAAGTCTACCTTCACTGCTTTTTATTTCAGGCAAACTTCCCTGACCTTACAACCAGACCAAATACCCTATTACAAGCTTAACTCATACCATTAAGACCGTCCTGTGTGCTGAGCTTGTCCTGGTGATTATAGTTAATTAATTATTGTCTTTTCAACTATAGATTCCACCAGGCCAGGGAGCATATCTGTTTTTGTTACCTTTTTTCCTTCACGTCAGGAGAAATGACTGTCTTATTTTAGGAGATGACCGTATATTGGTTGAATGAATGCATACCACCTGCTTCTGCAGTTAACCTCATGTAATCTCTTTCTATCTTTATGTAAACTTTATGATACGTAACAAGAAAATCTGGGAAATAATTAATTTAAATAAAATATTTAAAATTTAATATTAAAGCTTTTAAAAATTTATTATGTTAATCAGCTATGATTATTTTGAATTTTATTGACCTAACTTTGAGATTGATCGTGGTATTTACCACCTATAGACTCCGTTGTCACTTCCTGGTCCTTTCCCAGCCTCAGTTGTTCTTAAAAAAAATACCATTTATCAGCCACTTATCCAGTCTCTCCGTCAGAATCAATGAGAGTGGATCCCATCATTCTGTTTCTATGAGAGATTTCTGTAGCTGCGTGCCCAGGGCCTGAAGGCCAGGCCCATATGTGATAAAGTGGAGGAGATTTCCTCCTCAAATGCCCTGTTGAAAGACCAGCTGCTGACTAGATTCCAGCCTAGATATCCACTTTAGTGCTGTCCATGTCAAAGGGGAGCTGTGCTCTGTCCCCCAACACGCTGCTAGGGCCTTCCTTCTTGCCTCCCTCCTGATGCTTGCATCTCAGGGATATCAAACTCCAGCTCGCCATTGCCTCCGTTCTAGAGCATCTGAACTGTGCACATACTTATCATTGCCGTCTCTCTTCATTGAGCTCCATTTCCTTATACATTTATAGTATGCAATGTAAATTTTGCTACCCCAAACGCTAATATTTCCTGTAGGCACTAAATTCAATTTTAATACATTAAAATAAAATATATAATCCAACTCATTCATTGCTAATTAATCTCTGTATTCCTCGGGTAGAATCTCTCTGCCCATCTGACTGAAACGGAATGGAATCTCCTAAGTTCTTACTATTGCTTCCAAACTATGATCTGCAAAGCCCTTTTTAAAATGTCTCTTTAAGGTTTCTAAACCCCCATCTTTAGCTTGTTACAGAGTATAGTTCATATACTTAGCTCCGTTTTAAAAGATGGTGTGTCATGCACTTTCCTCCTGGCCTCTGGTTTTGTCAAATATACTGCCATAAGAGCAAGCTAACAGGTCACAGGTATTTGCTTAAAGCTATTCAAAGCTAACCCCCAAATAGATTTCCATTGCAAATGTAGTTTAAGAAATAGGCTGAAGGGCCGAGGACTGAAATTTGTGAGCTCTGACAAATATTTTTTATTAGGCCTACCTACTGAGGAGTTGTGCTCATAGTCACAGCTATTTTAATTAAAAATACATTTGTAAAAAGACAACAACATCATTTTTTTAAACCCACGCTGAATCTGTCTTATCATCCGTTAGACCAGAAAATTATTGATTATTTTGGGGGGATTTGATGTTTAAAGAAAAGTTGCAATGGATATCGTCAGGGAATACTATTTGGATACTTAAAAAACATCTTCCTGGAAGGGAAAATCTTTTAAAAGGTCTACTAACTTAGTGAATTAAATTAGTTAAATTAAGGAAGTAAAATGTCTTTGCACTGAATTTGAACAACTCTCTTGACTTCCTGCAAAGAGGACCCCTGACAGTATTTTTGGAGAAGTTAGTAAAACCGAATCTGACATCACAACCTCACAGTAGTTCGTGCAGCCAGCAAGCGGTTTGCTCTCAGTGTAGCAGAGGAGGAAATTGCTCCCCGTCTGATAAGACCACAGTGAAGAGTATGCATTCATTTCTTTTCTTTTTGATTCAGTTCCACTGAGAAAAATTTTTACAGAGATAACCATTATAATTGCCTTTCAGAAGGACGCATGCCGTTTCAGAGGAATACGGCTGATTCCCAGAAATGACCATGTATTTGTGGCTTAAACTCTTGGCTTTTGGCTTTGCCTTTCTGGACCCAGGAGCGTATGTTACAGGTAAGTATGGGAATAGTAATACTTCTTTCATTGTGTTTTCTTGTGGGGGGACATTGGTTTGAAATAAACATAAATGTTAATCAAGTGTTGGTGCCTGGAAGTGAGGGAGCCCGCTGTAAAATGGTCACGGCTGCTGTGGCTCAGAGACACACGGCTTGCTATGTGACAGAATACATTGTTTCTATTTAAAAAGTCATAAATGCTTGGGGGAAAAATCACAATTTACAAGGAAAACAATGTCTTATCTGTATCTTTATTCACAAACTGTTCAAGGGTATGACAAAAGCCACATTATTGTGTAACCCCCAAGAACATGAATGTAAGTTGATGAAAGACTGAGGAATTTTTTAAGGACCAAATCAGTAACTTTTTATCTTTTTAACAAAAAATGAATTTTATTTAAGTCTTAATATAACTTTGGTTGCATGTAAGCCACTCCCTCTTTTCGGACCAGTAGTCTCCTTCCTCAAATTTTCATTACTACCGAAATATTTTATTGAATACATAGATGTAAGGTAGTTTAAATTAATACACTGAGTATTTAATAAAATATGAACTTTTCTTTTGCATATTCTTATCACAGAATGTATTTTAAATCAGGTTTTTGCTTCCTTACTAATACTTTTAATGACTTTTTGGTTTGGAAATTCTTGTGGGGCCACCGCCCTTCCTGGGTGATAGATAAATAATAGAACCTTGACAAGATAAAATATTTAAACTGTTAAGAACCATGCAAATGTGGTGTTGTGTAGGAAAATGTAACCCGTTGGACCTCAGGTACTTATTGAAGTTTGTTATTTTTGTACACTTATGGTCAATGTAATGGATATTTCTTGAACAATTTCAGTTTGGGTCATGAACACATTTCAGTTGATTATTGAATGCAACTAATAAATTGATATTTAATATCACTCTTTATAAGGTTATATATAAAAGCTGTGTCCTATTACTGAAAGGACATTAAAAATGGTATTTTTGTAGAAAATTCCAAATAAGTTAAAAAAATTATTTTTAAAAATCTTGCTTATTGGAATTCACTTTGAAATCGTTTTTGACTTTCCGGTAGCTACCTCATGAGCATATTATATTGTCAATTTGTATTTTGGGCAATCAAGGAGAGTGGAAAGCAGTGTGAGAGAGTTTGGTTTTTTTTTTAACTGCAAAGAAGGATTACAAAAAAATCTATATAGGTACAGTATTTTGTCTTAGTACAGAAAATATTTACCGAGTTGCCGTCCCTATAAAGTTGTTTGTCAGAATAAAAAAATTATAAAGATTAATAATTTTAATAAGGTGGTAATATGTGTATTATCATAAATCAGAGTATATTTCCATCAAAATTCTCACTCAGAAGCTGTCGTAAACATTTCTAAATGAGCATAAAGAAATACAGAAATATTCTGTAGGCCCCAGAGCAAACCACCATAAAAATTTCAACTCAGTCTATGAAAGGTGTTAACCATAAGAAAAGCCTTTGAATTCATAATCAAAATAAAAGTATAAAATGATCTGGAAATCTTTAAGTCAATTTTGCTGAATAATTTATATTACAGCTGAATGAAGAGATGTACATAGATTTATTTTGAAAGATCAAGTTTAACTTCAATTGCTCAGATAAATGTTGAGAGCAAACATTTTTCTAAAAGGCGGTGATACTCTTCCTGAAATATATACTTATTTCTGTAAAAAAATATAGAGATATAACCATTTGCATCTGCAAATCTTGGTATCATACTTTTGAATTCTGAGAGACATTTTGTGATTCAATGTCTAATCTGTGAAGCTGGCAATACTTTAAATTATATATTTTTTTTATTAGCAACAAATGAGTTGGACTATATGTTTTATGTGTCTATAGGAAATATTAGACTTTTGGGCAATATATTTAAACTGTGTACTCTAAAGGCATAAAGAAATAGAGCCAAATGTAGAGAGATACCGATGGATAAATCTGCACAGAATCAGATGTTTTGTTTAATCTCTACGACACAAATATGGGCAAGGCCAAAGTCAAACTTGGCCAAGGCATTAACAGCACTGGGTTGAGTTTTACACAAAAGTTTGTAATCTCTTTGATCTGTGCCTCTTTGGTATGATAATTGGAAACCAAATCTTTGTGTAAAATTTCTCAGTCATGCTCAGGGACAAGGGTGGTTTTGAGAATGCAGGTAGAGAGAAATGTTGTCTGGATCTAACAAAGGTGTAACACCAGACAGATCTATCCCTCTATAGCATAACAGCCACGAGTACATGAGTTACGCTACGTGAGTTATGAGTCATGACAGTTAAGATTCATTTCCTGGACATAATTCTTCATTTCTACTTCTACATTAAAAAGAAATATCTCATGCTGCACACAGGTACTATGCCTTGCACATCACCAGTGTTCGATACAAATTGTGAATTGAATTTGATGAACAATCCTATTAAGTTGTAAATACTGTATAATTTAGAGATCTTGAGGTGCGAGCGTGATCACTTATTGAATGTTTAATGGTATTTTCCTAATAAAAATCTGCCTGTGACCCTTATCATTGCTAGAATTTGAAAGGGATTTTGTTAGAGGAAGGGGGAAGGTGGAAGTAAGGGTTTGTTGTTCCTTTTCGTCTCTTGCTTTGTGTAACTAAGCACGCGGTCAGAAGGGCTATCCTGAGATAGGTCTTTTCTCTGTTCTGGGCTACTTGACATCCTTCCACAGTGGCAACGAGTGTAGGAATATAGCTATTACTACACTGTTCATATATGTATGTGTCCAAAAACACACACATATACACACGTATATGTATATATGCGTAGTAGTTATAAATGTGTAATTATATATACTAGCTATATAACACACACATATCTATGTATCATCTATCTATCTATCTATCTTTCTCTCTCTATCTATCATCTATCTACTGGTTCTCCATATTTGCCTACTTGTGAATATTGGGGATCTATGGACTTCCATCCTCGGTTAGTTTTATTCTTGCTTTCTGCACTCAGAGTTCCTTATCCTTCCCTGCTATGTGTTAATGGTCCTGCTTCTCCATCTCCAGACTCATCCCTCAGAGATGTGGAACCAACTCCTTTCCTAAACTGAATCTTGATTTAGCAAAAAAAAAAAAGAGAGAGGTACAATCTGAAATATGTATTTAAATGCTCCCCAAGTCCTGTCATTTTGATCTTGAATAATCTCTGAAATCATTTCACCCTCCTTCAGCTCCGTCGCCATCACCTAATTCATGCCTTTATCATCTTTCACCTGGACAGTGTAATAGTTTCCTAATCTGTCTGAACTCTCATCCATTTCTTTCCACATTCTACAGCTTAAAAATGTAAAACAGAGGAGGAAAAACCCCATCTGCGATCTCCTCTCTGTCTTTGGTGTACATTCTAAACTCTGCCAGAGCAACGGAGTCCACCAGTGAGCTGGCAGCTGCGCTTGGAGCTGCACAAGGAGCTGTTCTTTTACTTTTTCTTTTATAATTGGTTAAAATAGAACAAGCAGGAGGCAGTGTCAACATCCGGCTTCTCTACACTTCCTGAAGACCTCTACGGCTCTGTGCAAATCCTATTTCCTCTCGAAGGTTCTCTTTCGTCACTCTTGAAACAAACTATCCCCACTGAGATTGCACCCTTTTTACCACCTTTCCTTGGCATTTTTCCCAACTATTTCAATTTGTTGTTGTGGTTGGTATTATTATTATTATTATTTACCAGTCAGTACATTTACTGCCATTGTAACCTACATGAAAGCAGAAACGGTGTCTTATGTCTTTTTTGTATCATCTATACCTGGTTTCTTGCCGGACACTGAAAAAGTAATGGATGTTTTATGACAAAACTGCAGATTATAATAATGAGGGAGCAGAAGGAGGAGGACAGGAAAAATTTCAGAAAGAGAGGACAGATCGAGAGAGAAATATAAGTGGAAAAGATTAGCCAGAGGCAAAGTGGAAGGATGGAGGCAGTAAGACAATTTTATCAAGACTTTTAAATAAAATAATTTTGGATCTAGATATTTGCAGGCTTTGCCTTTCTTTTTAACTTTTCTGTTCTGCTATTTCTTTCTTTCCTATTCTTCTTTTACTTCTTATCTGGAAAAATCTTCCTGACTTCTTAAAAATCCGTAGTTGAGAATGTTGCTTCTAAATTTTCCTTCCCTACTCTTTGGACATTCTTGCTAATGGCATTTCATTGGGTGGGTCAATTTTGTTCTTCAGACACAGACGTCTCTAGGAAGAAAAGTAAGGAATGAGAAAGGAGATACTCATCTAGCAGAGTGACAAGACAAATAGAGTCAGATCCAGTCCTTGGAAGTACTGGCATGGATACTGATACTAATAATGCTCTGAGACTCTTCCCAAGGGCAAGTGGAAGATGGCTCGCCCTATGCATAGCATTGTGTGCACACAGAAAGTTTGTAGAGTATCTGGGCATCATTTTCTAGTAGACAACACGATAATGAATTTCAATCTGAGTAGGTAGAGAGCAGAGATTTGTAGTCGGGTGAATTAATTTTGTTGGAGAGAGCACAGCATCAGTGTAGACAAAGTTTTGTGTTCAGAGCATGTGTATGTAAGTCACCTTGGTGCAGAGAAAGAAATCTGTCACCACCAGAGACTTTTGATCTTTTTCAGTCATCTTATAAGTTTGTGGGAATATTTACCCAGGAGAAAATGGGAATGGAAATTTAACTTAATCTCAGTTTCAACTTAAGTTCAATTTAATCTAAATAGCTTCGTCAGTACCAGACACCTAACCCCATACTGGTTGCCTATTATCAAAAGATTAGTGCTGTGAGTTTGCGTACATAATGATAGTATTCTTTAGGAAAGGATAAAGGAAAAAACTGATATATTGCAGGCTGTTCATTTAGCATATAATGTGATATCTACTTCTACATAATGCTGAATTATGCAGAAATAAAAATTACAGTAACCATTAGATTTTGTCTACATGACCTAACGAATATTTAGATTACAAAACATCTAAGTGTTACCTAAAATCTTTAATATGAGTTCCTTTTGATATGTCAATGTGCTACTTCAATTTCAATCTGTCAAGAGTCTGGGGAAAGGCTGTTGTGAGCAGAGGATTGTGTGTTCAGGAATCACAACAAAAACAAGAAAAAATTACGAAGGAAACTAACCTTCCTACTCTTTCAGCCAGGACAAGCATAAATATACATAATGTCAATGTTAGTGAAATACGTCCTTTCTACGCCCATTTGTGCTATCTTCAATTGATTCCTTTCTGAGAAGATAATCAGCAGATTATCAATGTTTTTATTAGATTCTTTATGGAAGACCCAAGCTCAAGCAAATATCTTCCATGGTGCTTAGCTCGACAATGTTTAAAGATTAAACATTTATTTCCTGCTAAAAACGAGACCAAGTATCTAAAGTGAAAAAGTTACTTTACTAAAACTTCACTTTTCTCTTCTGTCTGTATTGCATACATAATAAAATTATAAGTGCATACAACGATATTCAAATGAAAATGATCCCCATTCACATATTTAAAAAATTACTTCCAACCAATATGTGAGCAACTGGAGGAAAATCGCCAGTCCTCCAAAATGGTGACCTGCTAACGCAGGACCAGAAATCAAGAGCTGAGGGCTGCTCAGCATCACATGCAGATGTATCAGTCTATGATCAGCTGGTGAAGTGAACTTAACAAACATCACCGATAGACAAGGAGAAATTCTCTGTATTGTAAATTTAAAAACACATATTTCTCCTGATACCTGTGAGAATAGATTAGAGAAAACTGTATAAATAACAATGAGGTTAAAAGGTGATATCATGGCAATAAAGTGTGGTTACTATATTTTAAATATCTCCACTTAAAGACAAAAACAATAATTTGTCTACAGATAAAAGGGATATTAAGCATCATAGGAAATGAGTTAGGAGCCATTCCAAGCTGGAGAATACCCGGGCATTCAGAGTGAGAAAGGTTTTGGAAATCTAATTCTGTGGATTGTGTGATCTTGATCCAAGTCATTTTCCATCTTTGTGGCACAGCGTCCTCATCTGTAAAGTGGTATAAGCATTAAAAGTGATAATGTTTGTGAAAACGCTTTGAAAACTATGAAAAATTATATGTACATGATCCCATGAAATCACAGCTCGCAGCTCTTTACCATTGAAACGTGTTTCCAAAGCACAGCTCTTCCTCTGAGAAACTCTCGAGACCAGGTTTAAGGTTATGGGGCAGAGGAATAAATCTTTATATATCTCAGAGTTCTTTGCATCTTCTCTTTTAGAAATTTTCAGGCTACTCTGGATTCTATCTTTTAAATGGTTTGTAACTCCACCTCCTTTTACAACTCTTTGCTAGAGATTCTTATCATTTCTTATTGTAACAGTAGGCTGTAATCTTGCCTGCCTTCAATCCCTACTGTGTACATATCTCCCCCTACCAGGATAACCTGTGTAAAAGGCAAAACTTAGCTACCTACATCCCTCCTTCAATGGCTTCCTATGGGATAGAGAGTATACTGATCCCATGATTATGATCTCAAGGATGTTTTGACTCAATTTTCATAAAATATCATTTAATTAGAATATACCAACATTTACAAGTTTTTCTTGAGGATAGATTTCACAGAAAAAACTCTATTAAGCCAACTTAATTCCCTGAGTATTCTTTTCTATCATCTGATTAAATCAACCAATTTTTCCATTTTTATTTTTATTTTATGGAGCTAATGTTCAACAGCATTAATTTTCATTTAATTTTTACAATTTATATTAAATTTATGCACCAATGTTTGTCCACATCAAATTTGACTGATTATAGCTTATGCCTCTGGGTATTTTCCTTTATTATTTCTCCAAGTGTAATTTTCCTTGTCAAACAATATGGATCTACATTTCCCAAAAAAGTTTTAATTCTTCAATTTATCTTGAAGCATTTTTTATGTGCAATTTTAGCCACTGCTAGTTTCACTTTTTTTTTGCATTCCAGTGTTATATAAAATGTCATTTATGTAATGTAAATTTCCACTTTGTCAAATTTTAGATGGGCAGTATTAGCCATTCTCCAATTTATATTACGTTGATATTCCTATCAGTAACATTCATTTTGTGATTGAGAGCCCTTTCAGTAAGACTCATTTTGAAATTTTAAGAGTTTTGGTTATTTCTTTAAGTAGCCAATGGAAACTTTAGGAACATTTGTAGGATGATTGTATAATCTAGAATTGTTTTATTTTAATTCTCACTCATTTGCATGGCATTTTTCTGATTAGCTTACACACCTTGTACCAACTTCATACTAATTGGTGGAGCAACAAAATAAAGAGAAGAATCAACATGATCAATTTAAAATGTTCTCAATGTACAATGGTGGGCAGGCTCAAAATAAGGTGTCAAATCATCCTACTTTGGCCTCTGTGCTTTTAGGAAAAATGAAAGTTATTAGCAGGGCACACACAGTTCTAGTTTAATCTCTCCAGATTTCTCCAACTTTACCTGTCACTACTTTGTGACATATACTCTACAATTTTGTTATAACTTGCATTTTCCTAAAAAATAATGTTTTCCTGTCTCCAAACTGTTGGCCATGCTGTTTTTTCGTCCCTCCACATCATTTCTTTACTCGGCAAATTATGAATTTGGTTCAAAGGTCACTTGTTCCAGGCAGCCCTCCCGCACATCCACTGCTCGTCCACTCCTTTCATACCTGCGTAAGTGCTCTTCTGCTGTGATGATCCTGTGCATAACCCTCTTGGAGATCTTTCTACTTGGCTGTCTCTCACAGTAGCTGATGAGCTCGCGTAGGTTATCCTGGGTCTCTGCTTATGTCCCAGTGAGTGCCTGCAGATCCTTAGAATTTGTTTGTTGAATGAATGGATTGTCTGTCAATGCACCCCAACCTCATATGTAGAAAACACTAAAAACTCACAAAAACAATTTTAATTCTATTCTGTCCTTTTGTTGTTGTTGTTAAGTGATCTATTCATGGGGAAAGTTTCTACAGGATAGAAATTTTCAGGAAATAAAGAAAGAAAAAAATTGCTTAAAATTCTTGCCAACATTTTGTTTTTCTTTTTCTCCTCTCGTCTTTCGGTCACACACTGTGTATAAAATTGCATATCCCAATTTTTTTCTAAGAAAGCCATGATTATTCTAGGCAATTTGTTTGTTTTGTGATTTAAACTGAAAATAAAAGATTTGTTTGGAGAGAAATGTTAAAACATGCACACACGCACATCACACAAACAAATCCTTAGCTTTTTTTTGGTGATCTTTCACAGTAATTTTCCAAGGTCATCAGCTAATAAGAAGTGGGAGTTCTGGGATGAGGGCTGAGATTTCATCCTTGCTCTGTCTGATTGTAAGGCTGTTCTTTTTCCACTGGCTTACTCAGCCTTCTTAGTGGTCAGCTTAATAACCAGGTAATTAAGGACATGACTACATCATGGGGGGCAAAGCACACCAAGACTGAAGATAGCTGGTAGTTTCTCAGAGATCTTTTGTGTGAAACATACCCACCTGATTTAGCTACATAGGCGAACCATAGTGCATGAGCCACTTCCATATTTTTAGCAAGATCGAAGTCAGCTAACACTATCTGTCTCTTACAAAAAGCAAAATGATATCTTTGGTTCATTTATCTTTACTATGAATGCTGATGCCACATTAATAATGCAACAGTTATGTGTTACTGTCATCTTGAAAAGAAGGTTAACAAAATATAGGACTGAGTCTCTCTCAAGGTGAGTGACATGATGGAAAGAATGGATTTTCCCCCAGCTAATTTGTTTTTGATATTACATAAAGTGAAAGTCATTGAATAATTTACCAAAGTATCTAGATTTTTTTTTTTGAAGTGCAAGGGAAATAACTTGACCTTTGCTAAACGCTTTGATCATGGAAAACACACGAGATTCTCATCTTATTCCAGGAAATATAGACACCAGATAATCTTTTCATGGTCATCCAAGAGGCATCTTAAATGAATCAGGTAGAACTATCTTACAGTTTTCTACTCCAGGGACGAGTTGCTTATAACTTCAGGGAAAGTAAAGAGAAACACGTTTATTGCCTGTTTACTATGATAAATGTGGACTGCCAATCAGATACTTTAGGCCAAATGTTCCACTTTGACTTCGTAGACATAGGTTTCCAAATACCCTTTTGGTTTTGTAGGAGAGGAAGACAATTCGTCTACCTTTCATGTCCTTCTGGCTGGTCGAAGAGTTAAATCAACGTGAGACAGAATAACGGGAGAAAAATCAAACAGAACTTTACAACATGTACACATGGGAGAAACCTAGGGAAGCTGAGTAACTCCTTAGAATGGCCAAAGTCTCCACCCTAAATACCGTCTTCAGCTAACGACAAAAGAGGATGTTGGGGGTAGTGGTTTTGGGGGCTCAAAGGGGAGGAAGGAAATTCACATGGAAATGAAAAGCAAATGTTTGGTAGGTAAGAATGGGCTTAGCAAGGACCCTCCCAGTCTACAGATACTCAGAGTTATCTATGGTGATGGCCTATCCTGGGACAGGCCTTTTATCTTAAACTCTTTTAGGCACTTAGGGGGAAGGTCAAGGTTTCTTTCAGAGTCTTTTATTCTTAAAAATAATCAAGGCAAAGAGACATATTTTGGGGCAGCCAATTCTGATCCTCCACAGTTTCTAAGCTAAGATTTTAATTTTTGCCTAATGAACCCTAAGTCTTTCTACTTTTCAGTGATCCATGTTTTTATTTTCTGAGTTTAAGTTTAATACTTATGGATACTTTAGATCTGATCAAGGTGTATAATGGCTGAGAAAAAATAAATGAAACAGAAGATAGTTGCGAGTTTTGACTATGAGAGGAAATGATGATCTGAGGGAAGTAAATAAGCAAAAGAAAGGAGTCAGGGAGCTGATGAAAATAATGTAAAGACAGAGTACTAGAAAGGTTGGATTCAGACAAGCTCTACTTTTAAAGCATTTGAGAAGTCATTCTTTGAAATGTTGCCTGGTCTCCATTCTGAGCTTTCCAATTATGAAACATTAGGGAAATTACCTTTCCAGTCCTCAGTTTCCTTACCTGTGCATTGGGAATAATAGCAGTTCCCATTAAATGAAGTGATTTACTTGTTGATTCACCAGTTGTTTATAGAGTCCCTGCTATGTGCCAGGAACTATTCTATGTGCTGACACAGTGGTAAATAAAACAGAAAATGTACCAGCTCTCATGAAGCTTACATCTTAGGAAGAGAGATAAAAAACAAAAAACCAAATAAATAATTGAGAAAATTTCGGATATTGATAAGTGTCGTGAAATAAAACAGTGTGATGTGAGAGACAGAGGCCAGATTGGGCGGGTGAATGTCCCTTTAGACAGAGTGATTGAGGAAGATTTCTTGGAAGAAGTGCCATTAGGCTACTTGTTGGCTGACAAGAATGTAAAGATTCATGTGAAGAGGAACTGGCAGATACAAAGGTGCTTTGGAGAAAGCAAAAAACTGATGGGTTCAGGGCACAGGAAGGAGGTCACGTGTTTGCAGTATGGTGGGTAAAGGCTGAGTGGTGCGCAGCGGAGCTGGAGACAGAAGCAGAGGCGGCGGGTCCTGTCGGGCCTTGTTGGAAATGGAAAGAATTTGGATTTCACCCTGAGTGTAATGGGAAGAAGTCATTTGGAATGTTTAATCTTGCTTCCATATTAAAGCAACTACCTTGGCTGCTGTGAGGAGAATAGACTGGAAGTGAGTCAAAGCCTGGACACCAGTGAGGAGCCAGTTATATTGGTAGAAGGGAGAAAGGGGGTGGTAATCTGGACTGAGTATTGGCAGTGGAGTTGGAAAGAAAGGTCAGATTTAATTGATATAGGATCAAGAGAAGTTGCTGTGTGGAAGAGATAAAGGAGTTATACAGAATGACTCATTTTCTTCCCCATAAGCAAGTAGGATGGGAAACACCCCAATTAGGGATAGGCAGTCAAGGGTTCTGTTTTGTCCATATTAACACTTGAATTCTCACTAGACATCTGACTAGAGATGTCCAGAAATCAGTTAAAGTTAAGAGTGTCAGGCTCGCTGGGTCTTGACTGGAGACATAAATTTAGAAATCACTGGGTACAAATGGAATTTAAAGCCAGTGGACTGAATGTGATGGTGTCAGAAGAATGCTCAGATGGAGAAGTATGGAGGACCTAATTCTGAGCCGTGGACACTTCATTTTTGAAGGGGTTAGAAGGAGGATCAGGAAGAGAAAATGAGAATGGATAGCCAATGATAAAAAGGAGAAAAATATTTTGTTTTGGATGTTGAAAAAAAGAGCTGATGGTGGTAAAGGGCTTAGCATGCTGGCGCATATTGAGAAGCCAGTAAATTCTACGTAAAAATCCAAATTCATGTCTCCTCGTGAAAGGTGGATGAACAGTGATTGTGAACATCCCGATTATTGTCAAATATCCTTATGCAACTTCAATATTATCACAAAAGTAAGTGAGAAGGAATTTGTAACAATATTTGGAAGAATTAAGTATCTTCAATACATATATCCCTTCTGTTAAAAAGAAAAGGTAAAAATGAAAGATGTAACTTAAAATAATTTCTTAATAAAAATTACATAAAATATATTGAGAAACTAATGAATTGGAAATTTAACTGAAAATGTCCTGAAAATATAATGCTCTGTTGAGTTGCTTGTGGCATATATTTTGTTTTAATGCACACTGACAAAAATATTTTAGAATATTACTTAAGCCAATACTTGGACAGATTGGGAGGTCTGCTGAGAGTTAATTAGCTACATAAAGCCTTATTTCTAAATCAAATTTTAAATCTTTCATGTCCATGAGAAATTTGAAAAACAAATTGGCTATCACTTAGGCTTACGTTAGGTCAGACCCAATAGCCTTGATAATTACACAGCACACAGAGATTTATCTTTTTGGGAACATACATAGGTAAGATTTTAATTTCAGGCTTGGCGGGTTTTCTTAAAAGAGACATATCTCTAGAGAAACTTATTTTTGTACTAATAGGTAGTTAGTTAATAAGAAAAATATTTAGCTAATAAGAAAAATGGTGCTTAATATGTGCCAGGCACTATTGTCAAGATTTTATAAATGTGATCTCATTTAACTGACATATCCAAATCATTATGAAGTCTAGCTTATACTTGTTTTCAACATGTCATTTTTTTACTTCATGTTTCCCAATATTTTTCATAAAATTTACGTATTATCATATCCCAGAAGGGAATACTTAAATTTAATTTTCCTTGTTCTACTCTTAAGTAACAAAATTGGGAAAGAAGGATTGCGGAAAGAGAAGTGAGACCGAGCCCTTCCTTAGCACCAGGCAGGCTATGAGAGATGTGTCACCTGTGAAGACTCGTCTGTCTCTACACTGTTTTTCTAATTCTTCTGAGCATCAAATCAGTGTTCAGACCACCCTTGGTCGCTAGTCTTAATAGAGGAAAACAGAATCGTAGTTAAACCAAAAGAGAGAGTCATCTAAATATTATTGATATTTATTTTTGTATTATGGTATTTGCCTTAAGTTGAAAAATGGGCATATCAAATGTTTTGGCAGTTTACTGTGATCTCAATAACGAAATCATATTGAAAAGGCTCAGCACAGGAGAAACTGGGGAAGATTTTTCCTCTGGCTCAGCTGCATTTTCGTAAGGATATCAAGCAGTGCATAGGTTAAGCATATCTGCTTTATCACGTGCCCACACGAGAAGGGGGTGGGGAGCGGAGGGAAGGAGTGAGAGAGAGGGGAGCAATTTATTGCAAACAGTATTTCTATGTATGAGAAAGGGAGAATCACACATGTAGGCACTATCCTCAGTGAGTCAGAAAGCATATTTGCTGTAATGGAGAAAATCTAGCTGTATGTAAGTGGTAGGGAGATAAAAAGCCTGGTAACCTAAGTTATCCATTTTCAGATGTGTTAGCTCAATTATGCAAGCAAATATCACTTTTTTGGCTCATTGTTTCAAGGATAAAAGTTTGAATGAAGGAAATAACTTTCCATCTAAGTAAAAGGGGAGTCAGCATCGTTTAAATTGGAAGAGCTGAGATGCCTCCTTGCTACATGGCAACTTTAGAACAAATGGAACCCATAAGTCCATCGACGGGTCCAAGAAAGAGAGGTTTCCACATGGAGAAAGATTAAAGATATCGTCAGGGTGACCTACGACAGAAAATCACCAAAGCCTTTGAAATGAAAGATTATCCCTGTTCCAAGGATAGAAGATGGTGTTAGGTCGAGGGCAGCCAGGAAGCATGGATGAAAGAACCATTGGGAATTGCTAGTGAGAGATCAAAGGCAAGTAGAACCTCAAAATTCTGGAAGTGGAACAAGTCAGATACAAACGAGGAGTACTTCAAAGATGGGGAAATAAGAATAATAAAAATACCCTTAGTTGTCAGATGTAAACTTTGTGCCAGTTTTGTTACATTCTAGTTTACAGGAGCACTGTAAAACTAAAGATATTTTCCACTAACATCAATTTAACCAGACATATTTTTCCCATCTATCTTAATTAGTCAGTTTTCGGAAAGAAAAAAAAAAAAAGCACATTATGCTCAAAGAATCCCAAATCACTTTTTTTTGTTCTCCTAATAGAATGCCTTCTCTTAAACGAAATTTTAACACTTACATTTCTAAGTATAGGATGATCATAGAAAATGAATATGAAAGCACTTCATAAAGTGTAATGAAATGAAATAATATAAGGAATTGTTATATTCTTTAAGCATTTGGAAAACTATAAAGGAATGCAGAAGTTCTGTTAATACTGTTATAATTAGTTTCTCTTTTGGGTGTTCACTTTAACAGTTGGAATAAAAATTGAAATCTTCATTTAAAAAACAAGAAATGGTTTGCATATTAATCTACAAATTAAAATACACAAATATGGAGTGTTCAACCAGTCCGTGTGGGCTCCCATTTTGTGATTAAACTATCCTTCAAACATCTGTATTTGCTAAAGAGCAATAGACTAAGGAAGACGAAAAATCAAGGCAGACCGTACAGTCGTGATTTTGTGGAATCTTTGCTCAAAGTCTATGTTTTGTTCATTTATGAAAGAAAATGCTTCTTGTGGGTCTATTTTTTGCTAAAAAGTAACCTTTATATTTTAAATTAAAATATTTACATAATGATGTTTTTGAAAAAATGCATTTGTGTTTTATGTTCATTCATTCATTATTCCATTCCATATTTAATTTAGGAAATATTACTATCATTCCTTTAAAACAAAAGTAAAGCATAATTCATTTAAAAATCTCTTTTGGCTTTCCTTGTCCGTGAGTTTTCTCAGAAGTAACACTTCTTAAGGGTATCAGATACCATAAATTGCCTTTCCCTCCAGGCCTCCATTTCATTGACTGAACAGCTGGATTTGATGGGCAAAACATTTCCTTCCGTTGACTTTTCTAATAATCTTCTCCAATAGATACACACGCTTCATGTTTGTTAATAAAATTGATGTGATTTTAATATCTACTGTTTTAATTTGCGATGAATTATGGAATTTTCAATGGCTTTTTTTGATTAAATGCATTTTACACTCCTTATACAAACAATATTAAGAGCCAATCCGAAAAGTATTAGGACCACAGATGTTTTCCTTTACAGTCTTAATTGATTTAAAATCTATCAAAATGTTGTTAAAATATCCAGAGATTAACAATAATGATGGCTCATGGGTCAGATTAAAATTCTTTTTGTACAAAAAAGTAAAATGAAATGAAGTGATAGCTCATTTTCTTCTGACTGAAAAAAATTTTAGCTAGTGGAATGACACAGCCATCTGACATCCAAAATTTCATTCTTTTGTTTTATAATGAAAGGAGATTTAAGATGAAGGGTCATATGGTACCCCCAAATTTTATGCACACAGGTGACAAGTACTAGTTTTGTTTTTAGGGAAGAGCGGGCAGTTATGTATTTTCTCTTTTTATCTATTGTCCTATGTTACAATTGTAGCAATTAATCTACTGAACTTTTCAGTCTGCAAAACATAACAGGCAATTTTGGTCCCTCTTTTGCTCTAAATACATATACATGAGTATTAAAATGAAAATTTTATACACTGATCGATTATTATTTGTCTACAATATTAAAATTACTAAGAATGAAATACAGATTCATGAATACTTTGGGAAACTTTTATCTGGGGAAATATATAAATGGATTGCATCTGTCAAACCACTTCAATTAATCCAGTGGCAACACTTTGCTGTTTACATGGCTGATTTTTTTTATTTTTATAGTATTTATATTGCACGTATATAGTCAAAATAGGTTAATACGTACAGAGGATATAAAAGGACCAGAAGAACTGGTATTTCCATGGAAATAATAGACACTGAGAACGCCTATTATTCCTGTCACTTTATTTTTAGATAATGCATTTGAATTTTATTATGCTCTCCACTATTTACTGAGAGTTGAGTATTGCTCAAGACTCTGGTTGGGATTAGCAGCAATGTTTTCTGCCTTTATTTGGGTTAGGATTTCTAGAGAAGAAGTTTACAAAGATAGAGAAAGGGAATTTGGCAATTTGAAGACTGCTATCATGTAATGCCTCATTATTTGCACAATAATACAATTTTAGAGAAAAAAGAGACCTTAGCAATCATCTATTTTCACTCACCTCTTTTGCAAATGGAAAAACGGAAGCCCAAAAACATTGAGTGACTTGTCCTGTGTTATAACAAAAATGAGAGAACCTGGTCCAGAATTCCTCCAGTCTCTCACGAGGTATTTACCCCTTCGCCTGATACAGTGAAATGGGTATCAGATTAACATTCAGGGACAAATTTTGTATCCTGTCTCTCACTAATTCCTTGTCACTAGACTTAGATTCTGATGTGTGGTATTCGGTAGGCTACTTGACTTCTTCAAGCCTCAATTCCTTTTTCAACAGAATGAATTGCTTAGTCCAATTTTTCAGCCTCGGCCCGATGAACATGCTGGGCTGGGTAATTGAGCCATAACCCCGTGCACTGTAGGATGACCATCAGCCTCCTTGGCCTTTAGAGAGTCAACTTCCCCCTTCTCCCTCCTCCCTCTACCGCCTCCCATAGTGAAGACAAACAAAAATGTCTCCAGGCCTTGAAGGCAAAGTTGCCAGCCCTTACCACCTTCCTTGAGAACTACCGGTTCAGTTGAAATCATTTCTTTAGAACCCACCCAGCAGTAACATTGTGCAACCTAGACTACATCATTCACTGTCGGAGGCTTCATCAGAAAGCGCTCACTAAGCATTACTCACTATGAGGTTTGTCGGGTACTTTTTACAGTGCTCAAGAGGGACATCAAATAAACTTTAGAAACAAAACAAAAAGTCAGAAATATTCACAGGTGACAATGTATAGTAGCAATGAGATATTAAATATCAGAAAGGTTTAAGAGGTTTAGCAAAACAATATAAAAATTTATTCACTGTAAGTGGCATCATTTTTTTATGGAAGAATTATTTATGTATTTAACAATTGTACCAAATGGTACAACAATTTAGTCATTGTTCCACAGACTGATGGGGACTCATTTCAAATCATAGGGGTTCACTATGATATGTTTCTTTCAAAGACCGTTTCTACTGTGTAGGGCAATTGTTTCTGATAAGAGAACAAACATTAAGTGTTTCATGGTGCAAAGGATCACAGATGTATTTTCATCCTTTGCACATGGAAGAAATAAACACCTATTGTCCTCAGTTTTTAAACGAAAAGATATTGCTACTTCCTTCTCTTTCCCTCCTCCACCCTCATTTTTTCCCCATTGGATCCCGATATCTGTCAGAAGATGAGAGTGTGTATGTGCAGGAGCTTTGAAGGGCATCAGAAACTTTGTCTAACAATCGATGCCAGACCAGAGAGCTAGTCTGATGCATTCTGCTACATGCCCCACAGCTACTTTGTCATGCATTGCTACAATTTCCCTGAGGAAGTTGACTGACTTGTTGTTTTACTAGAAATGGAGGTGGGGGGATTGGGGGGGTGGGTGCACAAGGAAAGTTTAGTTGCTATAAAGTGGGAGCTAAGCACTCAAACAAGTTGGTTGTGTTCTACCAGATGGAGATAAAAATTGAGGCAGCCACATCCTGTGACTAGAAATTGGTAAAGTAGGCAGCCTTCTCTCGGGGAGTAATAGCAAAGTGCACTAGACCGGAGATTAAATGACTAAATTAGAGAGGAAAAATCAACTTTGTTTAAAATGGGAGATCTGTTTCTTGTGTTTATAGAACATTTTAACTCTACCTATAATGAAATTGTGATAATTTTAGACCAATCGTATACATGTGTATTAATATCTGAAATAAATATTTTGCTTTATCTTTTTCCAGTAAAGCAGAGTTTGGACTGATATCCAAAAGATTTTCATTACTATAGCAGAGAAAATTAGCTGGGGCTTTTTCCTAATCACAGTGTTGATAATTAATCTTTCAGAAAATTGTTTTTCCAAGTTTACTAGTTGATAAATTGTTAATGTAGAAAAGTACCTTTTCTGAAACTGACTACTGTCACCAGATTACTGGTCCTTTAGACTTTTTTTCATTAAAGAAATCTAACTTTTATAAATCATACTATTTTTTGGAGTTTTTTTGTTTTTATTGGAGTCAAATGGCAGAGATTTTATTTCTCCCCAAACTAAGACAAAGGATGTCAAGAATAAATAAACTACTTTTTCACTTTCAATAAAAATACATGTATTACAGATATTCCCCCCAAATCCCAAACATACTTGAAGGAAGTATCCTCAGTTTTGTGGGTAAAAATCAATTGCCATTTAGAAAAAATAAACAGTGTTTTCATTTTTAAGTCTCTTGCTACTTCTGAGTTCTGACTGAGTGCGGAAGCAGAAGTTGCAAAACATTGTGAGAAAACTTTAGCTCTATTTTTTTTTTTCAATCTCCACCCAAATGGAAATACCAGAAGTCTGAGAGGAAAGTCCGTTCTTGCAAAATGCCCACTGCAGTGTTACAGCTCCACTGCAGGTCTTTGGTTACCTTCTTACAGCTGCTCTCTACCCATTCAGAATTGCTGACGACGTTTTAACACCCCTGTCCGCCTCCTGAATGAATTCATTTAGGTTTCTTGCCGCGATTGTTCTCCTTTGTGTCCCTTAAAAATATGCCTTGGTAGCATCTCATTCATAATTATACAGAAATAGTCTAATTATGGTTAGATACTCAATGAATGTGTTAAACTAAACTGTATCTAAATCATCAGCTTTGTGGAATACAACAGGTTTTTCACCAGGGAAGACGTATGAAGTATAGAGTACTGCAGCTGTCTTACATGCCCACAGGGACGTCCTTCTGACTCCAGTCTCACTGGAATGCCCTTCCTTGTTTACTTTTTAGTTTCTCTGTTCAATACTGTAAGCCCCTCCAAGGGAGGGACTTTTCCTTATTTGCTTTTGTATCCTCAGTGCCTGACATTACAGATTAGCCTTTAAACATATATCTGTTGAATTAATAATGATATGAATGAAGGAATGAATTCCTATAACTCTTTGAGATAAGCTGATATCATGGGAATATTTTAGACTGTTTTGCATGGATAGACTGACACTGATGACTGATATCCTGATACAAAAATGGCAAACTACTGAGCTTGAGTATTATTTTCTCTTACTTTCTTATATGAGGAGGGGATAACAGAAAGCAGTGTGCACTGTGAATAATCGTACTCATGAAAGAAACCCAATACATAAGTGCTTTACCTCCTTGAGATAGAATGACATGGATAGCCGAGCCTGTTTCCCATGACTTAACAATCTCTAGTAGATGAGAAAAATATTTCTCTGTGTGAAGTGGTCCATGATGTGAAGCTTTTTGCTTGACCTTTTAAAGACTAACGTACAAGTTTTCTATGCTTCTTCCGCCTTTTCCTGTCCCTCTCACCCCCAAAAAGGTGGTTAGCACTTTGGTATTTGTTACCTGGGACGCTAAGTGGAACCTATATTTCACACATACGCGCGCGCACACACACACACACACATGATGAGACTTGATGGAATTGCTCTTCTTTTCTTATGCTAGTTTCTGGGAAATTATAATTGTTAAGCACCCCCTGCGAAGCCTTTAGAGAGAGTAGCAAGGTTTCCTGGTTGGCTTTCACAATAAGTAGAAAAGAAACCCAGTTCTCCCTTCCCTTTGGAGTAAAGGTCTTTAAAAGGAAAAGTATTTTTTACTCCACCCGTTTGAGAATGTTGTTGAGTAACTGCTACGGTCCTATCTTACAGAAGAGTCTGGCAAACCTCTGCATTGGCAGGCAACACTCTGCCTTTGTAGTGGTAACTAAGAAAAACAATTTTCTTCACAGACAAGATTTTCCAAAATAAGAGTTTTAAAAAAATCTTAACGATGAACTTAAAATTAAGGACCAAGTTATTTCAAGCAAAATAAACACTTTTAGAGATGTGAGATTATATTTCCTTAAGGTTGGAAACTCAGAGGCTGATAAGATGGACCAGTGGAGATACCTGGGCCTAAGGTAGTGGCCACGTGAGTCCTAAGTCTCTAAGAAGCAGGCACTAGTTTCTTCATATTTTGACCCCTGCCTTGTTCTCTTGTGTCACCACTAGACATATATTACGTCATAGTAATTATTTACTTATTTTGTAGGAGAGATGTCTGTCTTTCTTACAAATGCTCCACACATGTAAGTGTCACTCTATGCCAGGGAACAGAGAATACAGTGGCAAGAGACGTGTGGCCTCTCCCCATGTGGAACTTCTTGGGCGTGCCCCACGCTGGAGGTGCTCCCCCATGGAGACCCAGAAGGGACCAATGCTTATTCTGAGGCCACAATAGATGGGGACTGCCCGAGGAAACGGACAATGTATGTTTGATGATCAAACTAATTTGGTCCTGAAGGATATTTTACTCCATTTTTCTGTGGAACCTAGTTCATAGGTTTGTAGTCAAAGAATATTTTGGTAGCTTTTTCTTAAAATGTATATCACTGTACAGAAACCCTTGTCCGTAGATATAACCATTTCTTTAAGATAGACTCCTACACTTGGAATGTCTGTGTCAAAGCCTAGGAACGTTTTAATTCTCTTCATGAATTTTAACAAATGTCTTTTCAGAAAAACGTTCTTGCCTGTGCACCTCACGGCTGTATATGAGAGCTTCCTTTCACATACATTTGCCAGAGTTTAATGTCATCATTTCCAAATGTGTTGACTTTGTTAGTACAACTGGTATTTCTCAAAATTTCTGTTTTGCATTTAATTCGATTTTTATTGTGGTTTTTTCCATTTGCTTGTCGTCATTTGCATCTTCTGTGAATTGCATTCACACAGTTTGCACATTTCTTTTGTGAAGCTGTGTTTAAATTTCAATATCACGTTATATGGAAAAGGAGAGGAATCTATATCTTCTGGGTTGATACAAATGTTAGAACCAGGACAATGAGCAGAAGTTACCAGGCTGTCAGCTGTGACATAGTCTAGAGGAGGAACGATATGTGCTTCTGTCAATTTTCCTCTTTGAAAAACTCTTAACTATTAGTTTCTGGAATGTTCAGGAGAGACTTGTGAGGTCATCATGGAGACCAATCTCCATCCTCCCAGGAAGAGGCCCCCTTATGAAATCTAGGTGACTTTGGCAGTAAGCCCGTGAGGCTCGTTCCCCCTTCATCAGAGAACCTTCCACCAGCACAGCGATTCAAAGTGCACCATATCTTGATCTGCCATTCTTCACTTTTTGCTTCACCCCAAAACTTCCACCTCTAACCACTTGCCAATCTGCTAACTTTCACAGTGGCGTTATGTGAACAATATTCTCAGTAAGCTTTCTTTTCATTTCTCTCCGAAAGGGAATTGTACAATCTGAGTTGAAAGAAATCTTAGAGGCCATTAAGGTCAGTGCATGTATCCCTTTTACCACATACCCTCACTGTTTGAATATTTTCTAAAAACCACTTTTTTAAGAGAAAAGTCTAGCTTAGTGGCGAACAGCTCAAATTATTTGAAATTTGTGGTTTCAAATTCTCCTACACTATGACTAAAACTGGTGGTCTCAGGGCTCCTTCTTAAACATTCTTAAAGATAAAATAAACTCCATTCTTTTTTTTTTTTTAAGATTAGCACCTGAGCTAACATCTGTTGCCAATCTTCTCTCTTTTTTTTCTTCTTCTTCTCCCCAAAGCCCTCCCCAGTACATAGCCGTATATTCTAGTTGTGAGTGCCTCTGCCTGTGCTATGTGGGACGCTGCCTCAGCATGGCCTGATGAGCAGTGCCATGTCCACGCCCAGGATCCCAACCTGTGAAACCCTGGGCCACCAAAGTGGAGCACATGGACTTAACCACTGGGCCATGGGGCTGGCCCCAAACTCCATTCTGAGGAGTTTTTCTTGATGTGGGTTATATCTATACTTACCATAATAAAAACTAAAACTGAGAATTTAAAAGTATTTATTTACTATTAATTTAATAATAATAGTAAACCCAATATGTTAATATAAATAGCATATTTTTATGAAAAATAGCCACATATTACAAAACAAAGATTTAATAAGAATAGTGGCAATAAAGAATCTCTTTATTGTCTGTCTTAGTAGGAGATAACTGGGTTCTCATATCTGCTTTTACATTCTACCTGTTGCAATATTGTATGCCATATACCCTCTGGAAACATCCATTTGCTACTAGTGAAAGGGAAAATAATACCTTAATATTATTATGAAAATAGTTTTGACCTTGAAGATACCTTGCAGGTTCTCGGGGACACTCCTGGGTCTCCAGAACACACTCTGAGAAGCACGGACTTAATGGATAAAATCCTTTCCCTTACAGCAGCAAAGCACAGGACTCTACCTTCTTCCATGTAACTGTATCTCAAGTATTTGAATGTATTTCTTGTATTCTCACCTACACTATTTCTTCTTAGGAAAAAATATCTTATATTTTCTTAAGTTTTCTATATTTGGCATGCTATTTTGCTTCCCTTCTCACCTCCTACCCTTGTGTTAGCCTTTTCTGAATACTCCTGAATTTCAGTCCCATTCTTAATGTGTGGTATCCTGGACTGGACATAGCAATTCAGGTACCTGTTACCTTGACTCAACAAACATTTCTTCCAAAAGATGGCCTTTGAGAAGCTACCATGTTCAACTGGTTGGCCAACTTTTCATATTGTATTAAACACCAGCAATCTCAGAGTCAGCCTAACCAGGTTCATTTCCTCCTGTATGGTTAATTGGTTTATATGGTTATTTCCTTCTGTATGGCTGTATTGGTTATTTTAATTAAAATATCAATAATAATAATCACTATACACTGACAATATTCAGAACTCGAAATGTGCTAGATACTATGCTTAATGTATATATTCATTCATTCTTTTAATTCTTACAATAATCCCATGAGTGCATATATTTATTGTCCCCATTTTACAGATAAAGAATGTGAGGCACAGAAAAATTAGGTCAGCTGTTAGAGGTTACATAGCTTGTAGGAGGCACAGGCAAGATTTGATCCCAAACAATTTGATTCCTGAGTCATTTTGACAGGGAATTTTCTGGGAGCTATGTTTAGATAAATATAGAAAACTATAGAAATAAGCCTATATTAGAATAAACACAAATATCAATATATATTTTAAACTGGAATGCCATAAGTAGAAATGGTTTATTTGGTACCAATGAGAAGAATGGAAGAGGATGGAAAGAGAGAGAGAAGAAAGGAAAAAGTAATTATGAGGACTGAAAAACCTAAAAAATAGTCCTCTCCTTATTCTGGATACTCCTGTTTTTTTCAGCTTTAAATCCGCCAGTGACTTCCCACACACTGACCAGATTCACCCTCTCCTTTTTTAGGACAGCCTTACAAATGCTACAGATATTCTTATCCATTTTCCAGCTGTGTTTCTGTTCTCTTAATAAGCCTGCCTTTGTTACCGTCTCATCTAGATGTTTTCATAGGAATTATGAAAATTATTGTTTCTCCTTTGACTCCAAGGACTTCATATGAAGCCGTCCTTCTGGACTAACCATTCTCTGTGTACAGTCGCTGTAGCTACGTCGTGTGTGGACTGTAAAAATGTGGGAGGGAGAGGCTGAATTATCATGGCCCCCAGCCAGAGCAGGAATCACCGGCCATAGGAGAAATGGAGCATCTGTGTCCTCCTTCCCAGGTCTCTGCACCTAGGAAATGCAACAGACTCCTAAGTCTATGATCACTCTACCGTTGAATAAAGACATTCTCCCGACACAATTGCACTGCAGGCAGGATTGAACTTCCGACTACTTCTCTGTAATTCTGAATTCCCTAGACCTGAGCCCTGCTGAGTACACCTGCTCACCTCTATACCTTGCAGAATTTTATTCTTTTCAGTCCATTAATGGAGCCAAAGCAAGCTGGTAGTAGTAACAATTTGAATAATAACGGTCTTTAACTTCTTATCTTTCTTTAAAAAATAGAATCCTGAGGAGCACTTTTAGCTATAGGGTTCCTTTATCTAATTAAACAAGCTTAAACTTCTCGTGAAGTCTAAAAGGGCACGGGGGGTTTGTGGAACTGCAAGGAAACAACCCAGAGTCTGAATAATTTGAGGCACTGGCAAGCTTCTGGAAGCAGTTGAAGGAGACTTCAGTTAGAAGCTTGGTCTAACGGATAATGCCCTGATCTGGACATTAGAGACCCATAGCCTTCCTCGGAATCCAGAGCTGACCAGGTGGGCTTGGCAGATAGCATCAGTTATGAGATAGTTTTGTGGTTGGTTAAAATTGCAGACTTTAATAACTTGACATCTTGGATTTAAATCGTTGCTCTGCCACTTACTGTATCTCTTTGGGAAAGTTCCTTAACCTCTGTGTGCCTCAGTTTCCCCATCCATAAATGGCGATAATTTGAGAATTGAATATATGTTAGTAATTATTATCATTGCTATGCTATTATTCATTTTATTATTATTCCTTTATGTATGATATCATGTTTCCTGCGTAACAACAGAGTAGAAGAACACAAACAAAAGAATTTTTCTATATTAATAATAGCGATAAATACTCCTGATGCTTCAGAACTATACCCTTCTTCTCCCACATGCCTTCAGGTCATCTAAGGAGTACTATATCAAATAGCAGGAGTATATGGGGTGAACGGGAAGGGAAATCATGTTACTGAAGGCAGTGTCTACTATAATTTTTGTATATCCATGTGAGCTTATGTGGTCTAGGAAGTTTGGTGTGTGGATAATTGAGGTGAGAGTGTGGGTGTTCATTTTGTTCCCTTCAGACAGTGTCTGTGGCCGGCTGTGAGAAATAAGGAACAGCCCATCTTCCCATATTTGAAAGGGAACTGTACAAAAACGGGAAAATATTTGCTCAAAATGGCCATTTGATATGAATTCCACCATAATTGTGAAGTGTTTAGAAAGCTAAGGAAATTATCTGGTTAGCAAGAAGAGATTGACAGACGCTGCGTTTGTAGGAAGACAAAGTTCCTGCGCACCTTTCTGAGAAGAGGCTTCAGAGGACGTGAGCTTTCCCTGCACCCTTAGAACTGCCTTGCTGGGGCCCGATGGAGAAACCTTCTGCTTGTAGAAAGCAACCGATTTTTTCCTTTGTCAACTAATAATTTATAGCAGTCATGTTACTTGATGACAAAATCAGATAGAGTGGCCTTAAAGGATATTCAGTGAATGCTGTTTGAAAATGTGGAAAATTCCAATTCAGATATAGCAAGAGCCGCTTTCAGATTTGTCTCAGATATTTACGTTAGGCTTGTGTGTGTGAAGCTCTGGACTAGGCTGTTTGGGAAGGAAAACAAAATGTCCTCTCTCTGAACCTACCTGTGGCCTTGAGAGTTGCCCTACTGCAAGTCAAGTCTTGTTCTCCCGCTGCCCTGGCCTCCCCGTTAACGTCCCTTATAGATTCTAAAACTGGAAGAAATGCTGGAACAGCTCCTTCCCTTTGACTCTGTGATACTCACTTATCAACAGTGGTTTATGATAAGAAGAGAAAAGAAAATGCTCTCTCTGTCTTCTTAAGGTTGATGTTCTGGGGGGCCTATCATGAAAAATTGAAGTCTCCCAATTTGGAGAATGTCTTTTGAAACTGAATTGGATTGGAGCTAGTACAAGGGGTACAGTTTTGGGTCATTCCTGCAGCCTTTTATAGCAGTTTATAAATCATTTGAATATCATATTTTATATATATGGGAATACACTTAATTATTTATTATAATTTTGGTGGGCATATTTTGACATCAAAATGGGCCAAAGAAGTCAAGTTAGGCAGGAGGGGGTGAGAGCAAGCTGCAGGCAAAGACAGTGAAGCAGCAGAAGAATCAGCTCCCCAAGGTCCATGCAGAGACATTTTGCCATGGTGGGCGCTCACGGCTGTCTGAGCCAGATTCCCACCTCTAGGTAAGTGGGCTAACTTTAGTGAGACTGTCATCCTAATTTCTCTGCGCACTTAGCTGTCTCCAAGAACAGGTAAACCCTGAACCTAGTACATGTGTCCCTCTTCCTTGGTTCCTTACCATCTGACTGATGAACAGAAGAGAAACATCCAAAGACGTCCAATACAGTGCATGGCAGTAAATACCATGGCACAGACTGAGGAGTGCATTTGACAAAGTGTTGAAGTGTTGGCAAATAAATTCTGATTGGTGCTTTAAGGATAAAATAAGAACATGGAGAAGGATGAGTGGCTCTCTTCCCGGTCCTGAGTCCCAGCTCAGATGCATGCCCTGTTCATATGGTCGTTAGTATATCTTTACCTACAAAGGACAACTCATTATTTTTCCATCTGCTCAAATATTCACATTTAAAGATGGAGGGAGAGTTGTGGACATCTACTCATAGAGGCTGAACAATAGAAGTAGACAAACGTGTGTGTCTCGAATAGTGTGTTTTTTCACTTGTGTAGAAGGAGAGGGCAGGAACAAGGGAGAGATTCTTTCGTGGTCATGGTGGCTCCCCAACAAAGTCTTCGGATTTAATAGATCTTTTCTGGCCAAAAATTTTTAGAAACAACTGGTAAGACTGGTCTATCTTATAAAGAAAAGGATGTAATTGAAGCATTTGCTAAACATGCCTAGCTGCTGAAGTAAATGTCAAATTAAAGGATCTGTTAATCTATTAACTGAGTTTAAGAGCAGATATAAGAGCAGCCTTTAAATATGCAGGGGGTCACAACAGAGTGATGGTGAATAGATTTTATCCAGCCTTAGTAAGACCAGACACAGAAGTTGAGGGCATAAAATATCCCACAAGCAAAGTAATCTTAATATAACACTGTTTTCAAGGTAGAATACTTCCACCTTCGGTGTACAAGGGTTGGTATATTTATTTTTGCTTGAGGAAGATTGTCCCTGAGCTAACACAAATGCCAGTCTTCCTCTACTTTGTATATGGGATGCCGCCACAGCATGCCTTGATGAGTGGTATGTAGGGCCACACCCAGGATCCAAACCTGTGAACACCAGGTTGATGAAGTGGAGAACACAAACTTAACTACCACACCACCAAGCTCTCCCCTACATTTTTTAAAATAGTAGATTTATTTTCATCTGTCTTTCTAGGTTAAATACAATCTTGCTTGAATATAGATGACTACAAGAAACATCAATAATGGTCCTGTAGTTTACTGTGTCAGTCAGCTTTTTATTCAACTAGCAAACACAATAAAATATGATCACTAAAAGTTCAAATAAAAGGAACCATACAACTAGAGATCTAGAGGAATTAATGAATGGTACAGAGGCATAAGGATGCCATAAGAAACTCAATCTCTTTTCTTGTTTCTTTTCTACCATCCTATAGGCTTTTGTCCTCATGCTTGCTATCTCATGTCTCTTGATGACTGCTGTGCATCCATAACTTTCATCTGCATTCCAGGCAAGAAGAAAGAGAAAGGAAAAGTGGCAAGAGATTTTTCCTAGTGAGCTTTTTGCCTTTTTATTCAGGAATGGAAACATTCCCCAGCGATATTTTCTATACTTATTGGCCAGAAGTGCATGATATGGCCACCCACAGCTATAAGAGGTGGGAGGGATGCACTGAGAAATAAAATATTTTAGCTTTCCAGCCTCTATTATAGAGATAGACAAAGAATAATGGGGTTATGCATAGCTTTTGAATATTTATCTTGTCTGTTAGTTGCTATAGCTGGTAGTTACTTCATATGATTAAATCTGTATTAGGCCATTTTATCTGACAAGCTTCCCAATGTACAAAGATCAAAGAAAAATAGTAAGCTTGCCTCAGATGAGAATAATTCTATCTTACAACAAGTGGTGATGTAAGATGCCAACTTTTTTGGCCAAATGAGTCTGGAAAGCCAAGATTTTGGCTTGGCTGCATTATTGATGGACAACAAAGTGTGGAGGGATTCATCTGTTCTTTCACTCATTCTAGCTGTGCTGTTGAATCCTTAAGAACTCCAAAGCAGTGAGCTTGACACTGGGGAGAGCACAAAAACGATGAAGTCATGGTCTCTGCCTTGAAAACGCTTCCTCTGTTCATGTGACAAGACGCATACATACATATGCAAACCAGCAATTAGCAACGTGCCATAGAAATACAGAAAATACAGAAATACAGAAAAGAGATATCACTGAAAGCTGGAATGTTCAGAGAAATATTCAGGTGGTTGATAGAATTTAAATCCTGATTTGGCTAAGTAGTTGCTGTGTCACAGGCATTCTAGGCAGTACACAGCATGAGAAAATATGGTAATAAAAATAAACACAGGGAGAGTGAGGAACTGGTACTATGTTTGTTTGCAGAGTGAGTGAGAGAATGTTAGAAAATTACTCAGGGATGTAGCTTATAGCGAGCCCTGGATGCGGAAGTCAGTCACAATGTGCTCTCCTAATAGTGGAATATTGATTGTTAGACTGGTCAGGATGGCCTTAGAGAAAGAGACATTGGACAAGGAGCAGAAATGGTGAGAGTCAGCCACAAGGAAGAGCCTTCCAGATTCTCAAATCAAAGACGAAAATTCAGTGTGATAAGTTTTATATAAACATGTGCACAGAGTGACATGGTAGCCAAAAATAATGTTATCTAACTTAGGGTTTTAAACACCTTCTAGGAGTTAGCTGGATGAAGAAGAGAGGGGCGTGCATAACACACAGAATAGAAGGCATTAAGACATCAGAGGTATGGACTTGCATACAAACTGAGTACTTCAATTTTGCTAAGCACCCTCCATACCACTATGAAGAATGGACAGTACTTAGAAAAAGGAAGTGAGGGCGCCTGAGGACTTACAAAAAGACCCTCGCATTTGAGAAGTAAAATTCCAAATGAGGATAATAATTCCAATTGCATGGTTTGGAGAAAGACAAATGATCAAAGTTAAGGTGAGAATGCATGATAAGACATTAGGTTCTGTACCAGGAAAAGTGATTTAAAAAGGGAAGAAAAAACTACGGTAGCAGCTACAATGGACTCCAGGAAAAATAAGATTTTTTCAGATTAGGTGAGAAGGGTACATGTTTGAGGTCAAAAGTAAAGGAAGAGAGAAGACTAAGACTGTAAATGCCAGAGGAGGAGATAAACATGGGGTCCCAGAGACTTCAGACTTCAAAAAGCATAGGTAGATGTTTTAGCCTTTCAAAATTGGGGAATCCATTTCTCCCTATGGAAGAATTAGACTTCTTCCGTGGACAAACATATATTGAAGAGAAATTAAGAGAGTTTAACAAAAGCCTGCCATCCATGCATATTGCAAGCAGCAACAAGACCACAGGAGGGCTATGATCCATTTAGCTAGAAGGTATTTTCATATGTACAGTAGGTGACATGTGACATATAGGCTGAACATGTAAGACTGACAATATTTAGTCATTGTTGATTTACAAAAGGAGCCATTTTATATGATTCAGCCTACGGCAGTAGTTTCAAAGGAATGACTTCCGTGCGAATAACATGGCTGACATAGTACCCACAATTAGCACACTGGGCAAAAATTGCAAGGCAATAGCTAAGTGGTTGCATAGTAACCACAAGAAGATGAACATACATATTTTCAGAATTCAAATCATGGTAGCTTTTAGAGTATGTTTGGAAATGACTAATTTTTAGTGTTCCAAATTCCTCTACAAGGTTCTTTATCTCTGACTGGTCATGCTTGCATTGGTGCCTGCCAGCTTTTCTGGTGCTCACACCCACCCACCTGCACCCAACGTCCTCCTTTTATGCTTTCTGCCCTCTTTGCTCACACTGTGTGGGCCTCCCTACTACCTATGCACTCATAAAACTAGATTTTGTTTAAACCTTGAGAATCTTCATTCTTCACCTTCGTAAGTCCTGAATATCACATTTAACGAATTGCCCTGTTTAGCAGATGATGACTGTGTTTGCTGGTGGCTGTGTGTGTATTTATGGAGGAGAGGATAGCATATTTGTTTCTGAGACTAACGAGAAGCTATTACATGTTTAGAAAAAACAATGGCTTTGATTCACTAAGAAATAATTTGATGACTTATACCCCTAGTTTTCATTTATGTAGGGTTGGAAGATAATTGAATTGTTTGATCAAGATTTTTTCAAATTATTGTCTGAGACATAAATTGACTTACTTCTTTTGAAAGGAATTATATAATTAGATTTAAAAGCTAAATATCTCTTTTAAAATAGTTTCCTTCATTTTTAAAGTTTTCACATTATTTTCATGCCATGTTTCAACCTTCGCTAAACATCTCGTTGCTGGATCCTAGAGGTACGGAAACCAATGATATGTGAATCCTTGACTTGCTCATTCTAGAAGCAGAGCCAGGATTGAGTCCAGGAGGAGTGCCAGCCACTCCAGGATTCCTTCTCTCCCCCAAGCAAATGAAGAACCTATTTCTTGTACACAGATACAATTAGGAAATTTTTAAAACTCAGATCTTATTTAACTGAACTAATAACCTAGTCTTTGAGCTGTAAAGTCCAGTGAATGATGGAGTCATTTTTTCCAAACTACATCTTCTTCTCCACTTCTTTTCACACTCTCATCATTCTGAAAATTGCAATTGTAAAGGAATGAATTTAATCAGATATTTCTTTGGCATCACTCAAGAGACCTTAGTAAAGAAAAACTCATAGGTGTTCCCCTTTTATTTTTCCTGTTGTGAGCATCTTAATTCAGAATTGTAAGAACAAAGGCTAGTTTTTTTTCATGCTAAATGAAGCCTAAAACTATTATTAATTTCTGCTTTGAATTCATTTTCATACTTATCTCAGGAGTTTTGATAGTGATAAAGAGATTCTGTGAATTAGGTCATGAGTGGAAGACATCCATGGCATAGCTTGGCAGACTTAGTCTTAAATACTGACTATGAATGTTGCTATTGTTGATTTCCCTTAGTATTTTTAAGGAAAGACACTGAAACCCAAAATCTCCAAGATAACATTTTTATAATAATTTATTAATGTTATATGACTCTATCGGGTGTAAAAATTATATTCAACTTTCTAAATATGAAACCTGATCAGTTTGTGGTTTGGAGATTGGTAATAAACAGAAACACTATTGAAGAAATACGTAGGAAAAGGAAAACAAGGTTGCTTTGGACACGTTCACTATCTAAAATTAAAAACAGAGTTCAAAAAAAAAAGATTTTACAGATGTTGTATATAACATATTCCAGAAATATTTACATTGTGTTTTTTAAATCTAGAGCTTTCTTTCAGGGGCTCCAAAACGATTTATAATATTATCATCCAAACGCAATTTTGAGAGAAGTAATTGTAATGGCAGTACTTCACAAATAAATACCCTCCCTCCGCTCCAAGCCTCTGTCTATCTTCTCTAGCTCTTTCTTCTCCTTGACACTTTTTAAAGATTTTTTTTCCAGCCTCATGCTCTGCGCTCTCTCACTTCCCATTCACTTATCCACCCACTGCTTTCTGGTGTCTTCTCCCAGTACGCCACTGAAACTACCTGCATGTGTACACCAGTGTCAACACCTCTGCCCCCTGCTTTGTAAAAAGTTAAATCCAAAGGACCAAACCAGAGCATTTACTTTACTTCACCTCTCGGAGACATTTGACATTATCGACAACCTCCTTCTCTTTGAAACTCTTTCCTCGTCTAGTTTCTGTGATGCATGAAACCACCTTGTCTAGATTTTACTCACCTCAGTGCTCTGGCTCCTGTCCCTCTGCTGGCTTCTTCAGTGTTGCTGTTGCTATCTTTCTGGGCAATACCACTCACTCCCATTGCATTGATGAATTGCCATGCCTTTGTCTTCTATAAGTTGGTGACTTCTACATCTCTATAGCCAGCTTTGCTGTCTCTTCTGTATAAGGACCCATTTCTCCAACTACGTACCAGACATCTCCAATTGGTATCCGCTGGCATCTCAAACACAGCCTTACCCAAACTGAACTCAAAATCTTCTTCCATTACCCTGCTTTGTTCTCATATTCTCTATACCAGCACTCAGTTATTAAATATTACTCAGTCTGTAGTCTTCATATCTCTTTAAATGTTCAGTTCTTTCTACTTCCATTACTACAACTTGGATTCAGACCACTGGGCTTCCTACACTAGCCTCTGAGATTGTTATCCCCACACCTCCGTGTTTTTCCTGCCACTGAAACCTTCATTTTTTTAAGAGATTTATTTTGTATGTATTTAATTATTCGTCTTGTCATACCTTTCCATGTCGCTTAAAGTTCAATTAGATCTTACTGTTTCTATGGGACCTGAACTTAGGTCCTCGTGGGTCAAAGTGAATCATGGTGAACACATTCTCTTTGACAGTGATGCAATTTAGACCCATAAAACATGGAAGGGGTTTTGGGAAATTTTGTCCTTGAGTCTTAGAAATAAAATGAAGACAAGACACCTTTCCTGTCTCTGGTTGATATTTTATGAGAATGTGACGCCTACTTATTTTGAGACCTTGAGGCTAGTTAGGCCCATACCCTGAAATGTCAGAAAAAAATATGGAAGGAACCTGGGCTCTGATACTTTATTGAGTCACTGAACTCTTTTTTGTAAAATAATAAATTCCTTCGTGTTTATTCTGTTTGAGTTTTTTTCTGCTAGTTGAGCTGAACGTATTTTAACAGCATTTTAAGAGCATTTTACAGTCTCCTAACCCATGTCCTCATCTTGCACCCCTAAACTCTACTCTGCACACCACGGATAGGATTACTCCCCTGCTTGGAGCTCTACAAGAATTCCTGTTGGCTGAGGATAACGTTCAAACTTCTTAGTAGATAATAGGAGGCCCTTCATCAGTAGCATCACACTTCCCTTCTGGAAACATTTCTAGCCCCTTCCTACTTTACATCTTGCTTTCCAGCCATGAAGATTAACTTTCACTTTCTGAAATGTACTGGGTTCTCAACTCTGGGCCACGCTGTTCTCTTTCTCTGAGACTCATCTTCCCTTCCTGCCTACCTCCTATGTGTCCTTCTCAACTTTGACAAGACTTTTTTCGGGGAGTCCTCCATCATGACCCTAAGGATGGGTTAGGCACTCTTGTCTCTGCTTCCACAGCACACTGTGCTTAGTGCCACTACAGTACTTGGCACACTGCAATGTGGTTATTTATAGCCGGCTGGTTAAAAGAATGGAGTTTGAGCCGTACTGTCTGCATCTAAGTCCTGTCTTTGCCACTCACGTGCTGAATAATCTTGGACAAATTATTTGACATACCTTATTGGACTTTGCTCATCTCTAAAATCTGGCTGATCATTATACATACCCTGTATGGTTACAATGATTGGGGAAGCCCACATATATGGTACACACAGATAGTAAAGATCATCTAGTGCAGTGCTTCATACACAATAGGTGGTATGTGCATGCCAGTTATTATTATGGCCATCCCTCTGTAATTTGCTGTCTCTGTTAGGCTGTAAGTTGCTTGAGGCCAAGGACTGTGTGTCCATAGCATCAAAAATGGTATTTTACTCATAATAGGGATTCAAAAATATGTGTTGAGTGAATAAAGAGCAAAGTGGTTGTTTTAAATAAATGAAAAGACATTGTTTTGATGTTTCCATTACAGAAGCATAATCTCTCTCTCTCATTCTCAGTTTGTTATTCAGAAAAACGAAAGAGCTTGTTTTTATCACTTATCCGGTGAAATTCAGGAAAACAATCTCTTAGGAAAATAAACAAAGTATGACGAAAGACTGTAGAATAATATACTCTCAAAGTGAAAGAGAATTTCCCCAGGAATACAGCAGACTAAGCCTTTTGTTTTTTGTTTTTTGTTTTTTGTTTTTTTTACTTTGCTGGTATTTTTTAAAAAGCAGACCCCAAATTAAGAACTTTGAAGCTGTGAGATGTTCATACTATACTTCTCTCCATTGTTTTAATTAAATGATCTTCAGACTAGGGGTGAATCATGTACACATAGGGGGGGCTAAAATGCCTAAAAACAAGCTATATCGTTAGCATAGTGGTTGCTCCTTATCTACACTGCGTTTATGTCCCCTCTGTGAAATTTGTGTAGTTGAATATAAATCATATAAATCATAGATTCCCTTCCACAATATTAGTGAATGCAGATTTCCTTCTAGAAACCTCCAACTGATATTTGCTATAGTGTTTCTGTACCTAGTCATTTCTTACTTCACATTTGCATCCCTGGCAATGAAAACAGTTGCCTATTTTTTGGAATAACTATATACTGACACTTTACGCTTCTCTAATCTTCACCATACCACTGCAACTTAGGTGTGATCCACCCAGTTTTCAGATAAGAGGGTAAAGCTCACTCTTAGGGGCTAACTCAAGTAGTAGTAATAGACAAGGCCTCTTACCATATTACCATGGACCCAGGGACCATGCGCTTTCTTTGCGTGGTCCTCCAGTCCATGGTGATTTTGATATACTGCCTGGCCTCTCCCAGGACATATATTAAAGATATAGTAATCTTGAAGAGATATTAGATTGGGAGGTATGTGGTGGAGCAGCAAAGGAGGGAAATTATCAATATTAGTCTAAGAATGTGCAGAGAGTGGCATGACGCTACATAAAGGGAGGGCTTATTTATATAAGCACCTCAGTGTAATGCCAGCATACAATTAGGGCTCAATCAATATTAACTGTTGTCATCCTCATTGTTATCATGATTGTTATTTCTACAACGGGAGGAAGCTCCAAGTCATTTTAAGTATTTCTCATTTTCCTAATTCTGCTATTTCATAGTCTTCATTTTTAGAAGATGTTGCTCTGTGTTCTAGGATACCCAATGGGGCAACTGTTCTGATTGATTATAAAGGTGTCAGCATATTATTTAAGCATCCACAAATTGAGGATACTATATAACATGATCCTGACCTTCTAAAAACATATCTATGTTCCTTTTTATTTTCTTTCAATCATTGTATCAAAACCAACTAGCAAAAAATATAGATTGATTATAGTTTTAAATAAATTTCTCTCAGACACACATGACCAATATTAATTTTCTAATTACAAACAATCGATTCATCATAACAATTTAAACAAAGAAATATGTGAGCTAGATGGATAACAATGTTAGTAGTTAATAATACTTAATAGTTAACCTTGGTCTAATAATGCGTATGCTTCTAGACTTCTTCCCCATGCATACACCAACGTACCTGCATTTAATTTATCAGAAAACTTAATCACACCATATGCTGTAAACTGAGTCTACCAGAATTCCCGCTCCACTTTTGTAGACTGATCGTTGCCTCCATTAGTTTGCATAATCCTTTAAAAAAGTTATTAACAGTCATATAGCATGTGAATTTCACCTATTTTTTTGATCCAAAGGCCTGATTTCAAGAGTTAGAAGTAAAGAAAGACTGGAACAAATTTTGCAGTCATCCTTGAAGAACTTTGACTGTTTCTCAGTTCTACTCATTTTATAAATATAGAAATTGTAGTTTTTTGACGTGGAATTAATTTGTGAGAAACAAACATCTAAATTTTAAAGAAAATGCAATTTTATTGGGGGAGGCGAAAGATTATGAAAAAAGTATTTATTATAGAAAAAAAGTCCTAACACTTTATCAGGAAATTTGTCTCAAATTTGCCTTTATTACCAACATTGAACTTTTATTCTTTTAAAAAGTGTACGCCATTGATAACATCCCATTAACAATAGGAACCTACATAATTTTAAGCTTTACCTTAAAATTAAGGATCAACTGGAATAAATTATTATAAAGAGACAAAATAATGCAAAAAAATGAAAATAAATCTATGAGAATCTCAAAAGATTTCCCATAAGAATTATCTCAGCCCAAATTTGCTCTTCGTTTTATGACATGAAATGACATACTCTGTCAAGAACTGGATTTCCTTTATTATAGATCAGGCATAAAAACTATTTTTCAATCTCTGTAAATTAGGTATAAGTTATGGAAATACGTTAATGAATTGATAATTCAAAAACCTGGGGTTCATTTTCCCTGGAAGGTTTTATGACTACAGAAGCATGGCAGGCACCCCATCCTTCATGTCTAGCTTTATCTGACCAGTGGTTACATTCCTGTATCTGAAATGGGTGGGGTAACTTCTGTTGTCACTGCTGATGTCATTTAAAAGGGTAACTGGAGGGGCTGGCCTGGTGGCTCAGGCGTTAAGTGCACACATTCCACTTCGGTGGCCTGGGGTTCGCCAGTTCGGAGCCCAGGTGTGGACATGGCACGGCTCATCAAGCCATGCTGTGGTAGGCATCCCACATATAAAGCAGAGAAAGATGGGCAACGATGTTAGCTCAGGGCCAGTCTTCCTCAGCAAAAAGAGGAGAATGAGGGCAGCAGATGTTAGCTCAGGGCTAATCTTCCTCAAAAAAGATAAAGGTAACTGGAGAACATTAGAAGCATTATTCCAGAACTGTGCCAATAAACCAGATATCATTCTTGCTCAAAACTGAGGACTATACCTCAACATAGAGGCTATGCATGCTGAGATTTAAAATTGTACCTTAAGGTTAAAAGTAAGTAAAAGAAATGGTTGAAATGAGCAATAGACCAATCATCAGTAATTCTATTTAGGCCACTACATGCCCAAACTCCAAATGTTGCTGCAAGACGTGTAATTGTTGTTGCTTTTAAATAACTTCATTCAGTCAAACCTGTTTTAATTCAACACACAGAGTGCTGACGTGCTGGATGAGCGCCCAGGTTGGTGCTGGATGCTACGAGGACCCAGGCCTAAGGAAGCCGCGTCCTGAGGTTTTGAAATGGAGACTATTTTAGCTCAGGTGTAACATAAGTCTAAGGTGTTCTTTTGACTTTTGGAAATGCCTCAGCCAATCAATAAGGAGGAAGAGTAAACAGAATATGAAGCCAAAAGGAGGCCATATCTTTTTCCATCCAGCTGTGAAAAACTTCCTTTGTACAATTGTCAAACTTAAGAAACAGATGGTAGATCTGTATCAGCCAGTGGCAAGGGGGGAGGGGGGATTCTGAGGTAGTTTTCTGGATGGCTGCCAGGAAGCTAGGTCCTCAAGGCTGCAGGCGCTGGTGTTGTCTGAGCATCTTTGTGGGGGGGGCCTGGGATCCAGAACCATGGGATGCAGTCGATCTTGCATAGAGATGGTATCGCAGATGAGAGGTCACTGGAAACTCACGTGTTTTTGAGAGTTGGTATCTTTATCGTCACTCACAAGCCTTGCTTTTGATAAAATTTCTTCAAAGCCCTCCAAGGAATGAGGGGAAATGCAAAAGGAATATGATAAAATGCATCACTGAGTGTAATAAGCTACAGGGCCCATGAACTGCTATGACCTGGGAATGTAACTCAGATTCTCTTCTTCCTTGCCCAGCGCAAGTTGCATAATCATAGAAAAATTATGCAAAAATCCAGAATTCAAGACAGTAGGCACACGTACACTCTTACCTAACTCATAATGAAAATAAAATGAGATGTTGTGGGCCAATTAAATGAATAGATGGCTCAGCGCTGATAGCCTCTTCGAATAGTTTTAACTCTCACTAGATTCTTGAATCTCATTTAAAAATTATGACCATTAATAGCTACCAAGTGGAAAGGGCAGAGAGATGGACTGGTGCTAACTGTAACGAACATTATTCGACCATGTACCTGCTAGTCATTTTGTGAAGCCCTCTGCAAGCACTGCCCCATCTGATCCTCATATCACCTGCCTGTACGCTCCCTGTGATGCTTCTGTCTCTATAGACAAGGAGAATCGAGCCCACAACTATTATTTAACCTTCACGAGGTCCTAACTGGCTGAGCTGGTGATCAAAACCAGGTTCGTTTGAGTACAATGCAAAGCCCAGCTCTTCTGGGTAGAGTTTTGCATTTCGTTCTTCACTGCATGACATAAATATAGATTATATGAAAATTCAAAAGCATATGAAAATGCAAAGAGGAACTGCAAGACTATCTTATGAAATGAGAAATTACACACGCCATGTCTTACAATGAGTTTCAAAATTATGTTGCTCAAAGTTTTGTTACCGTGGGACCACAGGCGCAAACAAAAGATTCAAACCAAAAATGTTTATTATTTACCTCCCATAAGCCAGCCATTGTGTAGGATACAAAGGATGCTAATTCCACCAGTGTCTTTAAGAAAGAAATCAAGTGAACAAGTCAAATGCCTGAAGGTGCTAATCATGATGATGATGACAATAACAAGGATTACTACCATTTATTGAGTTCTAAGCAAGAAGTGCTCAATGCTTACTTACTTACTAAGCGCGTTTACTCAGTGCTTCACAAACATTGTCTTAATAGCCATAACAGCCCTCTGAGTGGATATTACAGATTAGCTGAAGAGGAGCTGATGTTCAGAGAGGGTATGTCACTTTTCCAAGGTCACACAGCTAGACAATGGCAATGGAGAGATTCAAACCCTTGTGTGCTGTTTCCAAAGCCTATGATCTTAACTGGAGCCCTCAGTAAACAGATAACTAATTAGATAAGTGAATTTATGATATGCATTCCCATGAGTGGTACATACGATCATTGTTCTAAATGTTAGAAGACCTCAATGGCCTGGGGAGACCAGGAGGATTGTCAAGAAGTTGGAATTTGAACCAAGTTTTGAGGATGGCTATGATACAAGGTCATTAAAAGAGGGAGAGAGAATTCCAGCCTTGGGTGATGTTACATTAACAGGGAGGGAGGGAGGTACGTTGTGCTGAAGTCTTATTGGGTTATAATAAGTTGCATTTGAGGTGAATTTGAAGTGAAAGGAGTGATTCCACTTAAGCATATTGATAATGTTATTAGAAAGGCAGGCTGGAGATGAATTGTGAAGGGCTATAAATATCATAGGAAAGATTTTGGAATCTCCTACTAAAATATTTTAACAAGAAGGGAGTAGTCCATTTTAAACGTAGACTGAAAAGGCAGTATCTAGTGTGCATGGGTGCGGGAGGGAGGAAATTGGAGTTTAAAAACTGAGTATAAAGGTTGGTGAAAGGGGATGATAATGGTTGGATGAGGGTGAAAGCAAAGGAAATGCAAAGGAAGCAGAATCCCCAGATATTACCCATTCAAGGACTCTACGCAAGTCAGGAGAGCGATGTGAAATGAACGCGCTGAATCCTCAGCTCCCAGGAGGTGGCTTTATGTGGTTAGACGGAAATGCAGGAGCTTTGGCGCCTGGTGACCTCGGATTGAGTTTCTGCATTGTTACTTACTCTATATCGAAGCAATTTATTTAAACTGTTGATGTCTTCATTTCCTCATTTATAAAACAACAGTAACAACATGGAGATATTAGGAGGATAGCAAGTATTCAAAAAGTGTTCCTTTTTTACTCGAGCTAGAGGAAAAATTTTCTGACATAAAAAGGCATGAAAAACTGACTCAATGTGAAGTTTTCCAAATAAGGTAAATAAAAAGTTATCTCATAACCTTTTTCTAGGGTTTATAATTTACGGATGTTAATATATTATTGGCATATTTTCTATGTCATAAAACAATTATTTTTAGCCCAAACATATGCAATTGGTAGAAATACTCAGCAAGGAGAATTGTCGCCAGCCAGGGCTGGAGCTGACAGGGAATGTGGCAAAGCAGGGAAATCCTCCGGTACGTTTCTGTGTGTCCAGGCAATATTTTTCCTGAGACTTCGGGGGTGAAATCATGCGAGTCACTCCACCTTTCTTAGCCCAGTACATTGGCTTGCAAAGGCTGTGATGGGGTATGTCGTGGTGTTAGAGTAATATTCTTCACGATGATGAGGCCTCTGCACAAATGTGAAATATCCTCACTTTGACTCATTTGGTCATTTCATAATCTTGAGGTGAAAGGACCGAGAATTTTATTTACAAATACGCACATATGTCTTACTTTTGTCTTTGTAATCTGTTTCCTCCCAGCTTCATTACGCAATTAATTAATCAAATTTAATTGCTAGCCAAAGAGAGGGTGACTTTATGTTATGGGAGATAAGGTTGGATTTACCTTTTTTTCCTCGTTAAAATCTCCTTTGCACGTGCTCCTCAAAACGAAGTGCCGCCGAAATGCAACAAGCCATCCTCGTAATGATCAACCCTATCTTTGAAATCCATTTTCGGGGACACAAAAACAAATCGACCTGAAATTCAGTTTTTTGGTAGCAGTTAAATGTATAATCAGACAGCTTCAACACAAACTGGAGAAGTTGTGGTTTAACCCCGAGATAGGGCCGATTACGCGGGTGCTATGGCAACCCATTGCACCATTTGGAAGCGCTGTGCGCTTAACCACAAAAGCTGCACCTCTTCCTTTCCTATAAAGACTCAGAACAAGAAAAACAGAAGTGTGCTGAAGAGGAGAAACCACAAAGTCGTAAGGGCACTGCTGTTCGCTTTTAGCTGTGCAAACAGCAGCCTTGCGAGAACAACACATTGAAAAACCTCTTCTATTTGAAAGTGCAGCTTTCCCATTAGGCCTGGGTTCCTTTAATGATTCTGAGAGTAAATCAAGTGTTTCTGTTCAGAGTTTTCATTAAGGGGAAATGAGAACAAGTTAGTGGTGCATTCATCAGCCTTTGCTTTATGACCCTTCGCTTCAGGAGAGAAGGCTTTCATGCAGCTTCAGCCGACGTTCGTCCTATTTGGGAGATGGGAGACCAGTTTGTCAGGCGGGATCCCTATAACCCAGTATTTATTTTCTGTTTATTTCCTATTATCTTGTGTTCAGTTCACAAAAGAATGGTGTCATTTAGATTTCACTCAGGGTTCGCTTAAAAAACTCTGGGGGTGGCGCTGTAAGTAATTGACGACAGAACCAGACGCAATGCACAGCCCTCAGCCTCGTGGTACCATTTCTTCTCTGCAGGGAGCCTGACTCACCCATTCGCCCCTCACCCCGCTGCTTGTACAAGACTTAGGTTTGACGATCACAAGATTTTTGTTTTAAAGCATGGATGCAATAATAGTAAACCATTTCCAAGCATATTCTGTTTTTTTCTTCCTTGAGGATTTGGGTAAAAATACTAAGGGACAAGTCCACACTGTGGTTTTAGTGTGTCACAGGCCTGTTCTCATTTCCCCTCCTTTTCTTCATAGGTAATAAGAATGTACCTCTTTTGGTCATTGTTCAGCAATTTGCCCTTTTTAAAAGTAAATTTTAATGTCTGACTTCCTCTGAATCCCATTTTGATGGTTCATATGTGATATTTCACTCATCGGAGGGTCTCTGATATCTCGTTAGCATACCTACCGGATTTAGCATTAAATATTTCTCCCTTATAGTAGAGTATAGTTGAATAAGCAGGGGGCTTTTTAGGGTCAGACAGATCTGCATTTAAAACCAACCTCTTTTTGCTGTGAGCTCTTTAGCCTTGCATAAATTTATTTTTTGAAGTTTCTTCTGTAACGAAAGGGTAATGCTATCTACTTTGCAGGGTTTCTTCAATGATTCAAGTAATATGTAAAATTATTTAGCATAGTAGCTGGTTATTAAACAATAAATATTATTAATAATACTGAAGACTCTAATAAAACAATTTCACCACTTGCACAAACATCCTTTGATGATTCTTTCTATTTCTTTAACTATGATCTTACACTATCTTAGAGGAAGCAAAGAGCTAAAAAAAATATACTTACTAAGGGATTAATATAATTAAGAAGTGTTTGTTGTATGACGTATATTTTATAAATTAGGTATTTATCCCTGGATTTGGATAAATGGAAACAGACATTTTCATAAGAAACAAAAAGACATTTAATATGGAAATAAACTGACTCTGAGAAATGTTTTTAGAGTATGTACATAAGAAAGTGCCTTTGCCAATCTTTCTCAACCCTTGTTCACACCATAATCACCGTTAGAGTTTTCAGAAAATGCCAGTGCACAGATCACATCACCCCCCAAATCTACTGAATCAGAATTTGCAGAAGTGGAGTCCGGATTTTAAATCTGATTTAATCTGTATTTTTAATCTTCTGCACAGCCAAGATTAATACAAATTCTTATTCTGTCTTAATCATGGTTATAATACTGTTTATACTCTCTCTCTCTATACATCTATACACATAGTTACACATTACTGATGCAAACCAGAATCATAGGTCTCCAGTGTTCTCAGGCACACTGGCTTCCATGGTGCTCACAGTGTCTACAGTGTGTCCATGGTAAACACTGGCTTGTGGCAAATACTTTTAGGAGATTCTGGGTTAAATAAATCTACGTAAGTTTCTCTTTGCCTTTCATATGTTAGCATGCTTTATAAATCTCTCTGAGGGACACGTAGCATGAAATACTTCTGACACAAATTTGACTAAGGGACATTTTAAGACAAATGACTCTAAACCAAATCAGGTTGGCCATCATCACACAGGAAGTGATAATCTAGTGTTTTTTCTCCATGACTTAGAGATAAGCATTTTAAGATAGCAAATAAGGCAAAGTAACCAATCTTTTACAGAGGGTCGTCTTCCATTGATCAATTTTTTGTTGTTATTTGTGTAGTTAATCAACATGGCTGAAATTGATAACATGATGTTTGAAGCCAAATATAAGACAGACAAATACATGCCTGGTTTTAGAGGTGTATGCGTGTGCATACTATATGTACTCACATGTGAACAGGAATATTTGTGATGTTGCTCATGACAATCCTTTGGGAGACAGCTACTTATGACTGCTGGATTTAAAAATAACAAATTCCTTGATTTTATTCCACCCTTGTGCATTTGCTCTTTTTCTCCTCAACTCAATTTCATATACTGATCCCTTTCTTTCTTATTGTATCTTTATTCAAATGTGTGTGTGTGTGTGTATAGGTTGAAAGTTTAAACGGTACTATAAGGTCTATAGTAAATAAGGCCAGTCCTTTGCTCCATCTGACTCCCCGTCTCGATTCCTGCTTGCCAGAAGCAAACACACACTTTAAGATATTTTGTGCCGTCTTTAAATGAGATTTTCCGTCGTACTGCTTTTTTTGTTTTCAAACATTTTAGCCAGTGTCTATTGACTTCTTCTCTTGATCTTGAAACGTTGCTCTTTATTACCCCTTGCTCCTTGTTAATGGACGCCATGTTGTCTCATTTCTGAGAATATGAATTACAGTCGATTCAGGGTTTCTCCTGCTCCTTGTGTCGTCTCTGTTTCTCTCGGGTCTCTCTTCCGTTTATCTTTGTCTCTGTCTGTCCTCTTAAGGGGTTCGCCAGTGTTTCTTTGATGTCCATTAGTAATTAAGAATGAGACTCCAAAAAAGGTAGAGCGGCCCCCCTTATCCAGAGGGCATATGTTTCAAGACCCTCCGTGGATGCCTGAAACCAGGGATAGTACCAAATCCTATATGCACTATGTCTTTTCCTATCCATACATTCCTATGCTAAAGTTTAATTTATAAATTAGGCAAAGAGAACAATTATAACAATATGCTGTTATAAGAGTTGCAATGGACCTTACCAGCCTCAGCGTATAGCTTACTTTCTTTAAGTCGAGAACTTTCCCCTTTTCACGTAAAGGAAGCGCTTTATAGCTTCTCTTTGTGATATCTGAATTGCCAGGCTCAATACTCTTGTGCTTTGGGGCCATTATTAAGTAAAATAAGGGTTACTTGACCACAAGCACCGTGACACAGGGGTAGTTGATCTGATGACCGAGACGGCTTTTAAGCGACTAATTGGAAGGTGGCATATACAGAGTGGATCTGCTGGACAAGGGGACGAGTCACGTCCCGGGTGGGATGAAGCAGGGCAGCACAAGATTTCCTCCCGCCACTCAGAATGTCGTGCACTTGAAAACTTATGAATTATTTCTGGAATTTTCTATTTAATATATTTGGATCAGGGTTGACTGCTGGTAACTCGGGTAAGTGGGGACTACTGTAAGTTGAAATTCTCTAGTAATTGGTGGAGCTTGTAAATCGTGGACCTTCCTAAATTGCATGAAATCAGAAAGACATTTAAGCTTAATAAGTCTTAGTTTGCTTATCTACCAAAGGAACTACATATCAACAGATATTAACGTCCCACGTTTCTATGTGAGTTGAAATCTCTGAAATTATTTTCTGGTGGTAAGCGGCAACCGTTTTATTCATGAGATTCCAGGCACAATAACACTATAACCAATGTTTTAACGTAAAGTCTGCGTAAATAATAAGAAAATTATTATTAGACACTCCTTCACATCTAACACTTCCCAAGTGTGCGACTGTGAACAATTTACTAAACTTGTTTAAATCTCAGTTTCATTCTCTATAAAATAGGAATAATAATTGCTAACTCATTGGCTTGCTGGGATGATTAAATGCAAAAACATATGTAAAGAGATTTGCATAGTGTCTGATACAATGTTTCAGTAAATTATTGCTATCATCCTTAGATTTACTGATAAGCTAATGGCGGGAGGGAAAGACTGTTTCCTGTGGTTCTCTGAAATCCAGATAATACCTTGTTTGTCACTTGCACAGAGTGCTTACTCCATAAATACTTATTAATTTGATATAAGACTTGTTGGATTTGCTGTCTGTGGACCATATATCAGGTGTACAGAGTAAATAAAAGTAGAATCCTTTTATTTTGTGTATGTGCTGTGTTGTTACATGCCTTATAAAGCAAGGAAAACCATGCTCACATGTCTGTTTTAGCTGACCCTTATCTTTTGTCTTGATTTGCTTATTCCAGTCTTGTATGACCTTTATGTTTATGGAGGTCAGGGATGCATTCTCAACCTTCAAAACATGCCACATTTTAGGGCAGATGCTGAGAATGAGTATTTATTTCATCTATTCAGTTTCACCCTCTGTCCTTGTACTTTCCTGAGACTTGTGGAAATGGACAGGTTTAGATCCCTTTGGAAATGGCATTCCATTTCTTTTTTGTGGGTGGTGAGGTGGGAATGGGTGGTATTTGAAGCCCAAGTATGTCTTTTGAAATGTCATTTTCATTCAATTGATTCCTACCTAGTTTTTGCTGAAATCTCTGTTTGGGGACTTAGGGGTGTGACTTCAAGGTAACTTTGATTTGCGACCACTTAAACACTTTGAGTTGTAAAAGAAACATATTGGGAAAGGTAAATTCAGTAACAATACATGTGTTAGAATAACACAGCTTTGAAGATCAAGTGCTCTGTTATCTACATCTTCATCTGTTTAATGTACCTAGTCAATTCCATTGGTGATTCACAACAGGATTATAAGAAGAAAAGAGCTCTGGGTTAAATGATTTACAGATTTTTGGTGCCATGGTGCCACCTGCTGGAACATTTCTAAATATTCCTTTGTCTAAAGAATGGAAACAGGCACTTATATTAAAAGAAAAAAAGTAGAAAATGTTGTCCTCAGAAGAGTAAAGTCAGAGTATAACATATAGAAACCCAAGTATATACTATGCTCTGTTTTATTATATTTATTTGGTGTGCTTAAAGAATTTAAGAGAGAGTTCAGTGCAGTTCATGCTTTTAGAAATATGCCTTCTCTTTATTGTCCCAAACCTATACACGTGCCTGCTTAATTCTCACTGCTATTTCATATATTTTTCTTTACCTGTTTTCCACACCCTCCCACACTGTTCATATATATGTTTACATAAATTGTAGTGCTAGTTATATGAATATACTCTCCTAATATTAAATAGGTATTTATTGTGCTACTTACTATTCTATTAAGTACTTTAAAAGCAGCGGTTTTATTTGCCTTTTCCAGGTCTATTTGCCTCTGCTCACAGTATATGGCTGCTTTTCAGTACTATATGAACTAGGGTATAAAGCGTACAGGGCTGTCCACATAGGTCAAGCAACAGAGATAACCACATTAGTTCTTCTGCATTGCCCTGGCCAAGGACAGCACTCCGTGACTATATACTGTAGCCAAATGGGTAGGTCATGAAATTATTACGGATCTGACAGACCCAATATTATCAGGTCTTCTTGTTTAGCAATAAGGATTCAGCACAGTCCTATCTATGATTTTGGTAATGTCTGCATATATGAAGTTCAACAGACAATTGAAGTCATTGCTCAGACGACTTGAGAAGAATCACAAAATGTGATGAGACACTGACAAATTATTGCAGACATTGGTAGTATCATCTCCTCTAAATATTTAAGTGACTTCACCTATCCTCTACCTCATCTCTTAAGCAGAGACAGTCTCCATAGAAGTATTTGTTAGCATACTGCTTACATTTTTGTAAAAGACATTAGATGATTTTTCTGGGGGGAGATGTTCTTTAGCTATAGTTAGATTTTTAACTAAGCTATTTTAATACAGGCTGCCTTTATGTGTGTTCCTACTTTGAGATTTGTAGTTAAATTTTATGACTTTTTTAAAAATGGAAATATTTTAAAATATTTATGTAGTCTAGTATATATGGTTTATTGAAATTGATGTCATTTCAAGTTGCATTGCTGTAGTCCCTGAATATTTTCTTAAGGACATTGGCTTAAATTTGGGAGTGGCTTGCAGTTTTTAAATTTTGTTTTAGAGAGCTTCTATAAGATTTTTTGAGTCCCAAAATAATTTTCATTTGATTTATTGTGTTGACTAAAAGTGTTACAGGGACTCAAAATCTGCTTATAGGGATTTTGTGACCCCGAGAATACGCAATTTTAGTCTTACACTGAGTATCAACTGTGATGCTGAAAGCTTGGAATTTTCTTTCTGAAAGATAAAAGGCTGTGTATGTCTGTGTAGTACTCTATAAAGAAAATGAAATAAAACATAAGATAAGCTACAATGTTTTATATAGCCTAAAAATCACTCAGTGGAGGAATTTAGAATCAGATTCTGAGATAAATGGGTACAAAGTAAATGCTTAGTCAATTGGAGAAGGCTTTCTGAGAATTCAGCATGAACATGGAAGAAAGGAAAATGCGACTGATGGGACCAATCTTTAGCTATCATGTTGCTTTCCACAGATGCTAAATTCTGTTGCATTGAAGATTAAAGGATTGGGGGCAATATTGAATGTGAGGCCATGATTAGACCAGAAATAGATAGATGTTTTATTACTCTGTTCCCAAGCTCCAGAAGCCTCTTCACAGCTAGACGAGAGGGCTGTCAGTTGTAATACTTTTGTTTGATGTTACCATAGTTGCACTGACTCATCTGTCAAAATAATATTCTGTAGTAAATTTAAATGACATACCTCTGAATTTCCTCTACTATTTGTCCGTATCATACATAGAGCATTCACTCAGCAAACTATAATTCCATCTGAATACCTATATTTAGGATCAAGTTTACCATAGCATTTATAGCACTATTAGTCATCTACTCTGTAGTCCAATCCTGATTAAGACGCTTTTTCACTTAACTTATGAGCTTTTAATAAACACCAGTCTCTCTGGAACCTAAAATGCTGGGCAAAAGGATTTCCACAGTGAGCCGTCAGATGGAGAGGAGAGGCT